>NW_027206069.1:7080000-8280000 GCF_024711535.1 Dipodomys merriami
AAATATTCAGAGCTCAGAATGAATATTGAAAACCATAAAGAGCTGACAAGCCCATGAGAATAACGGAGATTTCTCAACACAAAGTACATGGAAGGACACAATTCAAGCCCTGAAAAGACAGCAATTGTCAACCTTCTCCGCAGCCTAAGGTTTTCAAGCTGCCTGGTTCATTTCCCAGGCTCTACAGGACCCCATAAAATCCTAGAGGGAGGAGCAGGGAGCTCTGCTCATGGGCCTGTGGAGAGGTGGGACTCTCTGTCACTTGGGCCACAGTGTAGAGTAAATGGTCATTCTTATTTTGCCTTACTCCTCAGAGTCTGCCCTCTACTCCTGTCTTCCAGAATCTTCCCTCTACTGCTGTCTTCTAGCCCTGAGGCCGCCATGCTGCCTGGAAGTCCAGTGACCCACTTGGAGAGACCTCGCAGAGATACCCCAGGACTTCATGAAGGACATGAAGTTTCACACCGGCTGCCTCCCGGCTACTTGAGCTCCAGTGACAGGGCCCATGTGACGCCACGTGGCAGATGACTGCAAAATGACTGCCCTGACTGTACCGCTAAGCGTGTGTGGTGATACAGCATTCACCACTGTACGATTGTACACATCCTCCATTCCCTCTGTTTTCCTCTGTATCCTCACGACCACCTCCCTGCCACAGCCACAGCAGCCAAGACCACCCGTCCTCTTGCTTGACCTTTGGTGAAATCGGACCCTAACCACACTGACCTGAAAAAGCCCAGCCCAGGGCCTGACATGTCCCTGACTTTCCTTCCACCTCACCAGGTCTCCTTCTGTCTGCTTTCTAGTCTCCTCCTCCTGTCCCAGCTAGCTGTACATTACAGTGCTTCAACTAAACCTCATTTATTACCTTATAATATCATGGGCTCAAAGTCCATCATAGTTATTACTGAGAAAAAAAAAAAGGAAAGGAAACAGAAAAACTCAAGATGGCTGCAGGGCTAGATTATCCAGATGCTTGGGGAGAGAATCTAGTTCTAGCCTTTCTCAGTTTCCAGATGTGACTCCACCTCTTGGCGTCCAGCCCCTTCCCTATCCAGTCAACAACCATGGCAGAGTCTTCAGACTACAGCCCTCTGCCCTGGCTTCCAGCCATCTCTTTTTCTTTCTCTGACTAACTCCATATCCTTCTTCCACTTGCAAAATCTCTGTCATTCCATGCCCTGTGCCCAGATAATGAAACTTTGAAAGTCAGCTAACTAGCAGCTTTAATTCCCATGGCAACCTTAATTCCCCCTTTGCCACGTGGCTGAATAGGCTGGAAGATTCTGGGTTAGGATAAGGACATCTTTGGCAAGGGTACCTTGGGGCTACGAACCCCATCCTCCCCTTTCTGGGCCCAAGACCCAGCAAATAGTGACATGGGAAGTGTCTGGAAAGCCTGCATTGTGTACGGCAGGCATGAGTCCTTCCCAGTCTGTCTCCTCAGCCTGGGTTTTTGGCTTCCAGCCTTGTAGGGCACACTTTCACCTCGATCTTTCTCATAATGTCTGTCTAACTCCATTTTCGGCTGCTATAATTGAATCCCACAGACTGGGTAATTTATAAAGATTTCAGGTTCAGCTAGATGTGATGGTGCATACTTATAATCCCGGCATTCAGGAGGGTGAGCGGGATATAGAGTACAAGACCAATCTGGCCTACACAGGGAGACCCTGTTTCAAAAATGTAGCTCAGCGGTAGAGGGCTTGCCTAGCAGGTATAAGGCCTTGAGTTCCATCTCTTGCATCAAAAGAAGAAAGAAAGAAAAAGACTACAAGTGTATTTATTTTTGCTGCTCTGGATACAGAGAAGTCAAAGGCACCCTAGCCTATGGTGATGGCCTTCTTGAGGCTTGACCCGTGAGTGGCAGGCCTTTGACCCTATCAGCTTCCAGAAGTGCCACCTAAGGTTTCACTGCATGAATTCCAGGAGGCAACGCCTATAGCTGTGTGTCTAAATCAGGTGGTGTACTACAGGCCCAGCATGGACTTTTCCCTTTTTCTCCCCAGGTGTCCAGATGGCTGTCTGGTCTTCTTCTGTCCTTTCCCTCCACAGACTGACCACACCCTCAACACATACCACACCAACACCATGTGCTGAGTCTGCCATCTTGGATCATCCTGGCATCTTCCATCTCTCCCAGTCGTCAGGCCATGCCCCCATCCCAGAATCCCTGAGTTGTCTTTCTCTTCTCATGGACCCAGGGCCCCAGTATCTGGCTGTACACTGTGCATTTCCAGGAAGAAAATCTGGTATTTTTAAAAAACTACTTATGAGCCGGGCGCTGGTGGCTCATGCCTGTCATCCTAGCTACTCAGGAGGCTGAGATCTGAGGATCACAGTTCAAAGCCAGCCAGGGCAGGAAAGTCTATGAGACTCTTTTTTTTTTTAATTTAATTTTATTTTATTTGAGAACATACTGTACAGAGGGGTTACAATTACATGGGCAGGATAATGCATACATTTCTTACCAAGCATTGCAGCCTCCTCCTTTGTTTACCCTTCACCTCCCTTCCCAGCCTCCCCCCTCCCCCCCGCCCAATCTATGAGACTCTTATCTCCAATAAACCACTTGAAAACTGGAAGTGGCGCTGTGTCTCAAGTGGTAGAGTGCTCACCTTGAGCTGAAGAGCTGAGGGATAGCGCCCAAGCCCAGAGTTCAAGTCCCACGACCGACCAAAAAAAAAAAAAAAACTACTTATGACAGTACTTTCATTTTGCCAATGGGACAAATCTTCTCCCACACCTTCACTCCCCTCCCAAGATGCCTATCTTAAGTTTACAGCCATTTCAGTGGAGTGATTTTTCTTAAAGTGGCATTCAATATTCTAAACACTTCCATTCCTTGGTAATGTGTTAATATCTTAAGTTGTCAAGCCTCAAAGGGAACTGAAAAAAAAATCATTTAAGGGCTGGGAAGGTGGCTCAGTGGTAGAGTGCTTGCCTTGCATGCATGAGGCTCTGGGTTCTATTCCTCAGCACCACATAAGCAGGAAAATAAAGCCGGAAGTGGTACGTGGCTCAAGTGGTAGAGCCTTGAGCTGAAGAGCTGAGGGACAGCACCCAGGCCCAGAGTTCAGGCCCCATGACAGGACCCCAAAAAAAAAAATCATTTAAATCCCCTGGAGAGGCTGTGTCTGATGACTTATTGGCCAGATCTCCTACTAACAAGGATCCCTGGGTGACAAAATACAACCATGTCCTCTGCCCGACCTCTGAGACCTGTGGTGACAAGTGGAGCGACATGCTCACCTGGTCATCTGGAAGGTGAACGTTCTCCATGGAGTCCTGCGGTGGATGTTAAAGACAGTGCCCTGGAGCTTAGGAGCCCCTGAGGGTACCCCAGGGTCACACTGAGTGGGGTGACCATGAGGATGCTGGGTTTGACCCTTGTCCTGACACTGAGTCAAAGTGGCAATCCATTGTTGGAGGTTGAGATGTGGGCTGGGCCCTTTCTACCACTGCCGAGGGGGGCGGGGGGAAGGGGTGCTGTCCTAAGAAAAAGGAAAATAGCATTGACTCTGTGAAGCATGTGCTAATGGACACGTATTTTCCAGAGGGTGACTTCCTCAGTCATTATAACATTGTAACAGCTTGTGAGGCTGTGAGGAACTATCCTATCTAGCAAATGACAAAGGCTGGAGGAGGTTAATTAACCTGCCCATGTTAAATATCTATTGCTGCAAAACAAATGACTCTAAAGGCAAGTGGCTTCAAACCCTGAAACCTGGAACGGGGCAAGGCTGCATGGTGGAGGGGAATTAACGTTGCAGATAGAATTGACATTCCTAACTTGCACCAAGAGACATCATCCTGGATTCTCCAGGTAAAGACAATGGGATGATGGAGGTTCTTAGTCATAGAAGAGGAAATTAGTGAGGCAGGTCCAGCAATAGTTAAACCACAGAAAAAGATGGGATGCTGTTGGTTTGGGAGATGGAGGAAAGAGACCAGATCAAGGAATGTGAACCACTTGCAGATGCTGGATGTGTCCAAGCAGATTTTACCCGAGAGGTTGCTGAGAAGAGCCCAGCCCTGATGACCCTTGACCTGTGGCCCATAGTGGATCTGCACCACAGAGCTGGAAGTTGCCTCTGTTGTTATGTAAGCTGCTAGGTCCATGGTCATGTGTTACAGTAGCAACAGAGAACTAATGCAGTAGACCTTAGATATCCATTGGCAATCGTTCCAAGACCGCCATTAAGGAAGATACCCAAGGTCTCAGGGTGCAGAGTTTGGTAGGATACTCTAAATGCTTGCTTCATTTTTGCCCATTGCAGCATATACCTTCCACGAGAAACGTGCCTCCTTTTAACAACTCTAAAACATTCACTTTATTATTCAACTAAGCACACCCCACATCCTCTTCAGGACTTTTACCTGGCTAAGGGGGCACCATTTGCTTTGGAGAGGCAGGTGTTCACAAAACTAAAGGTAAGAGGGCTGAGAATGTGGCTTAGTAGTAGAGTGCTCGCCTGGCATGCATGAAGCCCTGGGTTCGATTCCTCAGTACCACATACACAGAAAAAGCCAGAAGTGGCACGGTGGGGCCAGTGGTAGAGTGCTAACTTTGAGCAAAAGCAGTTCAAGGACAGTGCCCAGGCCCTGAGTTCAAACCCCAGGACTGGCAAAAAAAAAAAAATTAAAGGCAAGACAATGCTCAACAGATCACACAATAATTTAAATACAATCAACCATCCCGTAAAACTGAGTTTCTCCACATCCACTGCACTGTGAAAGGCATCCAGGAATTTACAGTGTTTTGTTCATGGAATTGCTTTTCCTTTTTATTTGTTTTATAACTCTGCTTGTCAAAACCATGTGTAATAGATCCACAAAGGAAGCAAGTGTACTGTACTCCTCCCAAGTAACTCCCCTACATGGCTCTTGGCAGAAGTCCCTATGTGAACTCTCAAGTACATGGGCTGCTTGTTATTAAAGAAGCCCTCTGTGGCAGTCCACATCTCTCAGACATGAGCGCTGTCTTCCTCCAGAGCTGTGGTCCCAGAGACAACAGAGGACCCCGCCATCCCGTCATGCCTGAGGGTCCGAAACCCAAAGTTAAGCTCCTACCTTCTTTCTATCTTTCTTTCGTTTGTGTGGCAGGACTAGGCTTGAACTCAGGGCCTGGGGGCTGATCCTGAGCTTTGGTGCTCAAGGCTAGTGCTCTATCCCTTTGAGCTACAGATCTCCTTCTGATTTTCTTTGGTTATCAACTGGAAGTAAGAGTCTCACACGCTTTCCTGCCTGGGCTGGCTTTGAACTGTGATCCTCAGATCTCAGCCTCCTAAATAGCTGGGATTATAGTGAGCCACTGGCGCCTGATTTAAACTTTTTTTTTTGAATGAGGAATTTCAAAGAATTTATGGAGAAGGTCCAAGGCCACATCAGATTAGTTAGTCAATGTGAAAGGAAATGAAAATCTCAGCTTCTGACCCCATTTCCATCTCACAGAGTCATAGAGCTCGGTCTCAAGTCCAGGTATCCAGGGATGCTAAGTCTGGGTTCCCCAGGAGAAGTGATGGAGGCTTGAGAACTCTTTTCAATATATTTAAATTGCAAAGAGAACATTGCAATGCCAACCAAAATGAGGCTGTACCAGCTCTTGCATGAAATGACATCAACTCAATTTGCTTACCCTGTGATCAGAAGCTCTGTGCGGGAGTTATGGATGTCTTTAATAAAACATGGAAAAAATCTAATGTTATTAAAGAAGCCCTCTGTGGCAGTCCACATCTCTCAGAAATGTGGCCCCTAGGGACAGAAGACAAAGGATTTCTGCATGGAGGAAAAGTTAGCAATCCCAGCAGTCCTCTGACTTTATGAATGAGGAAACTGAGTCTCAGAGAGGACAGGACTGTCCCCAGGTCACCCTTTGTTTAACCCTAAACAAAGCTAAGGTTAGACGAGGACATCCCTCTCTGCACTCCAGGGCTCTCAGCCTCTAAGGAGAAGGTGCCCTTAATGAGAGAAACAAGATTAGGAAACTAATGGGAGAATTTCCTCACTATTCCTCGTGGTGAGCTGTGGCCATTTTTAAGGGACAGTGCTGATGAGAGGCTTTTAATGTGTTTCCATGGAAACCAATGGGAGGGAGGTGATGTTTAATCCTGGGTGAAGCAGAGGCAGAGTCTTGGTCCCAACATCTGCGTGGATGCTGGCAGGGTAGTGTCACAGGTAAGAACCACCTGTGGGCTGTGAGGGTTGTTTCTTCTCTGCCCTGGATGACACAACCAGATTGGGGGGAGGGGGAGGGGGAGGACTCAGACGACAGAATGTTTTTCGATCCCAGAATTTCCAGGACCCTTGCCTGCATTCCCCCCACCTGCTCCCCAGTTATTCTCAGAACTATTTAGACGCCCAGGAAGAATCATATGTCTTTATAACAGTGCAGCTGCTATGGAAGAGGGGATGGTAGCTCCATTTTTGATTTAGTAAATATATAATTACTATTATTTAAAAAACCCAGACATTAAAAGCAGGGAGGAGAAGAGGTATCTGCACACCTGTATCATAAGCAACCTCTTTCACAATGGCTAACACGTCTGTCCATGGACAGATGAACAGATAAACAAGATGTGTAGACACAAATGGAAATTATTTAGCCTTAAAAAGAATACAGTTCTACCTGGTGCAGGTGGCTCATGCCTGTGATCCTAGCTGCTCAAGAGGCTGAGATCTGAGGATTGCAGTTGGAAGCCAACTCAGGCAGGAAAGTCTATGAGACTCTTATCTCCACTTAATCACCAAAACAGTCGGAAGTGTAGTTATAGCTCAAGTAGTCTAGTGCTAGCTTTGGGCAAAAGATGCTCAGGGACAGTGCCCAAGCCCTGTGTTCAAGCCCCACAGCCAATTTCAAGTCCCTCTTCTCTTCTCTGTTCCTTTCTCTCTGACTATCTGGCCAACTCCTAACATGTCCCTTCTAGTCCCCAGGCCCAGGAATGCTCCCAACCACTCTCCACTCTCACCAGGAGCTGGGTGTGGTGGCACATACCTGTTAACCTTGCTGCTCAGGAAGTATAAATAGGAGGATCGCCATCTGGGCCAGTCTAGGCATATACTTGAAAGTCTATTTGAAACATAACTGAAGGGGCTGGGAAAGTGGCTCAGTGGTACAGTGCTTGCCTTGCATGCATGAGGCCCTGGGTTCGATTCCTCAGCACCACATAAGCAAAAAGAAAAAAGCCAGAAGTGGCGCTATGGCTCAAGTGGTAAAGTGCTAGCCTTGAGCTGAAGAGCTGAGGGACAGCGCCCAGGCCCAGAGTTCAGGCCCCATGACTGGACCCCCCAAAAAAAACAAAACATAACTGAAGTAAAAAGAGACTGTGGTTCAAGGGGTAGATACCTGTTAGCAAGGACAGGGCCCTGAGTTCAACTCTAGTAACACACACACACACACACACACACACACACACACACACACACACACAGCTGAGTTACTCGAGGGGAAAATGTGCTAGCTCCCAAGATAAAATTGCAGCCACAGAGAGGTTTAACACTACAAAGAGAACTCAGGAGAAAGGAATTTCTCTGGAAATTATTTTCCCTACTAGGCAGAAGGAAAGTGTCTCAGAAGGAGTCATGTCCTCTGAACAGCAGCTGCAGAAGCTTCTGGGGGCAATCAGAATGCAGGATAGCAGGCTGAGAGGAAAGGATGGATGAGAAAACCACCGGAGCACTACTGCAAAAATGAAGACCATACTCAAGCTGCCCAAGATAAAACTGGCTAAGCAGAAATTCAAAGGAAGGAAGGGCTAGTGAGTTAAAATGTTGCCTCCTCACCTCCAAACTTTATGTCCTTGGGAACCTGGGGATATGACCACATTTGGAAATGGGATCCTTGTAAGGATAAACACAAGGTCATACAGTATTGGGCTAGATCCAAAGACTGGGTGTTATTATGGAAAAAGGAGTGGAGGTACAGAGACACACAGAGCAGAGGCCATACAACACAACCTTCAGGAAAGCTAAAATGCCTGTCTTTTTCTGTCTTGTATGTCCATGGTCTTGAATGGTACTGGCTGCCATTTTACCCATTAGTGATAAATAAGGAAGAGTAGTGCCCAAGACCAGCCAAAAGGCCAAGGAAGAAATATTTGAGATCTGCAAAAATGAAATCTAGAAAAGAAAAAAGAAAAAACAATAGGAAATTAGATTCACATTTGCCTACCAACCATAACAGTAAATTGATTTCATTAATCATTCAATTTAGTGTTCATAAAAACGCCGTTGCAACCGAAAATAAAATTACAGGGTAAGCTTCTCTCTGCGAGAATTCCTCTTGTGTGCAATGATCGATGAGAAATCAGAGAAGATCATAATGAATTACTCATATGCAAATGATTTTTAAAGGAAAAGGACCAGCGATGTTATTCAAATGACACAGAACTTCAGTTAGACAGGAACAAGAAGCTCAAGATATCTATTCAAATGTCAAAGTGATGATTGTCGCTCGTAACTCGGTATTGTGTGTTGAAAATAGCTGAAAAGGCTGGAGGTATGGCTCCTCTGGCAGAGCGTATCTAGCAAGCACAAAGTCCCAAGTTCAAATCCCAGTACTACCAAGAAAATTGACAAAGGATAGATTTTAAATAGTCTCATCACCAAAAGATGAGTATGTAAAATAATTAAATTCAATTAACTAACTTAGCTATCTCCTGAGGCATATTTCAAAATACCATATTATAAGCCAGGTACTGGTGACTCATGCCTGGAATCCTAGCTACTCAGGCTGAGAGCTGAGGATCGTGGTTCAAAGCCAGCCTGGGCAGGAAAGTCCTTGAGACTCTTATCTCCAATAAATCTCCAGAAAACCACAAGTGATGCTGTGGCTCAAGTGGTAGAGTTCTAGCCTGAGCTGAAGAGCTGAGGGACAGTGCCCAGGCCCAAGCCCCATGACTGAAAAAAAGAGGGAAAAAAAACATGTTGTAAAGTATATATATATATATACTATTTGTCAGTTGGAAATAAGAGCCCAAATAAAAGCCATGGTCAGGCTTTCAGATTTCCTAAGACAAAAGGAATTTCTAGCCTGGAACGGTGTGTTTTGACATGGTACTTGATGGGTGTCCTGAGGCAAGCCTGCCTGAGGCCTGCAAAGATTGTAACTGTGTCAGTCCTGGCACTCAGTGGACAGAGTTTGCGGGGATAATAAACACAATGCGCATTTCCTTCAAAGCAGCAAACAGCTCTGGGTGCCACCCTTGCCAAGAGAATGAGTGCTCCGAGCACTGGGGCTGGGGAAGAACAGGTTCTGAGACCTATGCCCACATGCAGGCGTGTCCACACAGAGCCTTCTTTCCACTCTTTGTGTCTCCATTTGGAGGGACATCTCTTAGAGTTGCACTCTTGACTTCCTGTCCCTCTTCTTTGAGATCTGAGGAGGGAAGGGAAGGTGGCAGTGTCTAGTTCCACCCCTCAGTCTTTACTCCGTTTTCTTAGAGACCCCAGTTCTTACAGGAAGCATGAGTTTGGGGGCCCTTGTGGGGTGTCTGTTGGCTGGAATGTACTGACTGAGGATCCGCGTCTCCTTTGTTTCCCCGTGATCCACACCTAAGTGTCTGATCTCGCATTTTCTTTCCTCTCTGTGCGTGGAATGGTTCATGGGAGTGGACCTGCTTCTCACGCTGAGTTTGGCCGAGTGATTTGCTGTGGCACAGGCATGTGGGTGAAAGAATACATTGCAGGGAGATTTTAAGAGACACTGAGGCGGGCAGGCAACACTGAGTTCCTCGTAGCCAGAGCAACGGCCACAACTGCACTCCTGGGTTACCAGGAGGGCTGGGAAGAAGGGATTTGCCCACTTTTCCAAATGGCTTACCAAGTAGGTCTCACCAAAAAGGGGCTGATAACCATGCTGATTAACTTCCTGACACCAGGTGCCAATAGCTGCATGGTTTATGCAGCAAAGCAGAAACTATAGCCATTGCTGCAAGTGCAGGGTCAAGGTCAAAGACCCTTATCTGGCTTCTTTGGCCACACAGTGCCCAGCATCTCAGTTCTAGACTATTCAGTCTTTATGAGGAGCCTGCACACAGTGGTCCCAGCAAACCTGGGCATCGCAGATGTACATGTTACATAAGCCACACTGGTCAATCAGCCTGCCCACCAGAGTTCTCACCAGGTCAGGGACCCACCCCTGGCCTGAATCCAACCCCAGCCAAACAAAACATTGGTCCCACACCCTTCCTGGAGCCCACTGTCCCTCGTCACAAAGCTCATCTTCATTCTAACAAGCTTTACTGTTGTTTCATTATGCTTTGTACTGCGCTTAAATTCTTCTCTTGCTAAGAGCAAAGAACTGAGGTTTGGCTGGTTTCTTTTTCTTTGTTTTTGGCTGGTCCTGAGGCTTGAACTCTGGGCCTGGACACTGTCCCTGAGCAGCTTTGCTCTAGGCTAGCACTCTACCACTTGAGCCACAGCACCACTTCCAGCTTTGCCTGTGATTCATTGGAGATGAGTCTCATGGACTTTTCTCCCTGGGATGGCTTTGAGCTGCAGTCCTCAGATGTCAGCCCCCTGAATAGCCAGGATTACTGGCATGAGCCACTGGGTGCCCAGCCCTGTGCTAACTTTCTGATGAATTGCACCCCAAATTTCTGCTTGCCCCTGGAATTCTGTTACCTGCAGTGAGAAGGGCACACTCACTTTGCATCCAAAGTGTACTCACAGACATGGAGCATGGGGGAGCCGTCCCTGCAGCCTAAAGCCGATGCTGACCAAGGAAGAAGGAAAATGATTCTTTTCTCTTACTTTTTTGAGATGCCAGGGCCAGGAGTGGGGGGGGGCAGATCTGGGGGTCTGTTTGAACTGAGCAAGAAGCAAACAAATGGTATCTGCCATTCTAATGTGTACAGGTGCCATTTGATCTCTTGCTAAATGCAAGCAGAGGGAGAAAGAGAAGGGGTTGGGGGGTATCTATTTATTTATTTAGTGCTGGTACTGGGGCTTGAATTTAGGTCCTGACACTGTCTCACTTTTTTCACTTAAAGTTGGTGCTCTACTACATGAGCCACACCTCCATTTCCAGTTTTCGTGGAGGGGGTGTTGCTGGTTAATTGGAAATAGAGTATCATGAACATTCTGACCTGGACTGACTTTGAACCTTGATCCTCATATCTCAGCCTCCTGAGTAGCTGGAATTACAGGCATGAGCCACTCATGTCTAATAAGAGAGCTGTTATTATTTCCTAAGACTTCAGACCCTACGAATCTGCTGGACACTGTGGCAGGGTCTGAGCATGAAGGCATCCCAAACCTTCCACACACCTGAGGAAGGGGAAGCCTTTGCCGGGGAGAGCCCGGGGGCTAGGCAGGAGGAGCTCAGCACCATCTCTATCCAGCTTAGACAAGGACCTGGACTGCCCCGGCTGCCCGTGCAGAATACCAAGTGAGAACTGAGGCTGTTGGCAGCATATCCACTGCTTTTCGTCTCGAATTTTTATTCCTTACCTTGGAGGCTGTTTAGATGCCAATCAGCTGTTTGGATGTGAAACCAAAAGAAACCCAAATATACCCTCTGGCTTCCTTTGCTTTTAGGTAATTGCTTTAGTCAACCAATTCTGGAGGTCACCTAGCTAAGCAGCATCTCAAATTAGCTACACTGCGGATACCACCTCTGCCATGTGGTCCCTGAGGGTGGCGAAGGCTGGGCTGTACTGCGGGAAGCTGGAGGCTGTTTGTATCTGTCTTGAACTAATCAAATCCACCACCGCCCCCATTCACTTGGGTCTGCACTGGTGTCTGATGGGTGAGTTTTTGACAGCAGGGCAGGAAACCCCACCCTGAACATCTGTCCTGGGAAAATCCTGGATTGCACGTGTGCAGGAAACATACCTTTCCTGACCTCCGTCACCTCCCCCCATGCCTCAAATCTCTGAGTAAACTTGTCATCCACTGGTCATCCCACTGGGCCAGGATATTCTCTTGCCGCCTTTCCTGCCCTGGTGGGCTCCAGAGACAGGGCTGAGGGTCTGCATCTCTAGCAGCCCACCCAGCTCCCTGCTTTCAGCTGGGCAGATGGATACCTGGGGGCTCCCGTATCTGGCCAGGCTGCGTGGGTGCAGGCCTCTGGCGGTCTAAGTGATGTTTTCCAGAAAGTCATCATCCAACATGAAGCCTGATGGTGGCTCCAGATTCCCGAGCTGCTCAGCGCCATGGGAGGGCTCCTGCTACGCCACCAGCTTGGACTCTTGGAGACTTTTCTGGATGTTTTCCTACAAGGACAAGCACACCAGTCTAGAATGAATTATTCTTCTCGGCAGACGCCCTGTTGGCAGCTTTAAAAGCAGTGTTTCCCAGGTTCTGGCATGCATTTGTTGTCGTTATTGTTGTTTTCAAGGTCAGAAGAGACTGGAAGGGAGGCTGGGGAATGTCACCTCTGTCCCTACCATTTTGGAGTCTCAGTTTCCTCCTGTCTGAAATAGGCATCAGGCCATCAGCCTCGGAGGACTATAATACGTCATAGACACAAAAGGTCTGCGCCCAAGAGATCTGAGCATCAAGGGTCTTTTTTTGGTTGGTTGTTTTTTGTTTTTTGGGTTTTTTTTTTCCCTCAGTGTTTTGTCTACAGCTGGACTTTCTGCTGATTGGGTTTTACCTTGATGGCTCATAAGACTCAAAGGTGATCCTGATTTATTTCAGTACCTCTCAGATCTGCCTCATGGGAGGAGATGTGAAGTAGGCCAGTCATTGGTTTCTGGCTATTTCCAAAGCATGGCATACAGTGCCCAGTGGCTCATGCCTGTAATCCTAGCTTCTCAGGAGGCTGAGATATGAAGATCATGGTTCAAAGCCAGCCCAGGTAGACCAATCTGAGACCCTGAGTTCAAGCCCAGGCAGTACTGGCACACACACACACACACACACACACACACACACACACACACACACACACACACACACACACTCGACTAGGATGCTGCCTAATCCAGGGGTAGCAAAAGCACCGAGGAGTATAGGAAGATAGCAAAGAGTGATTAGTAGAGCAGGATTACTGCATGACCGGTGCTGTGAGGTGGGCAGTTTGAACGTGTCAATTATCTCAAAGCGACTGGCACTTGGGGTTTTACCCTCTGAGGGGGTGGGGTTACTAGGTGGGAGGAAACCGAGGCCCTCCACAAATGGCCTGACGATTGCACAGTGGCTGCCAGGGTGTGGGAAGCCATATGCCTCCACGCAGGAGAAGAGTGGAGGTGCTCTCTTTGCCTTTCCAGATTAGACCTCCAGGTCAAAGGCCATCCAGCACCATTACCCTGCAAAGTGGGTGTGCAACCTGGATATGGGGTGCATGCTCCCTAAGGGTATGGGGCTCTTATTTTGTGTGTGTGTGTGGGGGGGGTAACTGGGAATTGAACTCAGGGCCTGGGCACTGTCCCTTTGTTTTTTCACTTTACTACTTGAGTCACAGCTCTACTTCAGCATTTCGATGATTAAATGGAGATGAGTTTCCTGGACTTTTCTGCCCAGGTTGGTTATAGCACTGCAATCCTCAGATCTCAGCCTCTTGAGTAGCTGGGATAACAGGCATGAATCACCAAGGCCAGGCGGGGTCTTTATCTTAATGGCTAGCCAGAGTATGGCCATCTGGAGGTTTGGATGGAATCTTGCAGCTGGGACATGTCCTCCTTCTGCCGGCGTCTCAGCTGCCGGCACTGTGTCACGGCTCGACCTTAGTTGGATGTTCAAGTCTGTAGCTTGTCTTTCATAGTACCCCACCCCCACCAAAATCGCTGGTTATTTACCTGCACACACTGCCCATGGCACTCAGACCAGTGTGAATAAAGGAATTAAAGACTTCTTCCTCGGGGCTGGGAAGGTGGCTCAGTGGTAGAGCACTTGCCTTGCATGCATCAGGCCCTGGGTTTGATTCCTCAGCACCACGTAAGCAGAAGAGAAAAGCCATAAGTGGCACTGTGGATCAAGTGGTAGAGTGCTAACCTTGAGCTGAAGAGCTGAGGGACAGCGCCCAGGCCCAGAGTTCAGGCCCCATGACTGACCAAAAAAAAAAAAAAAAAAAAAGACTTCTTCCTCATGAGGTTAAGCTTCTATCACACAAGACAAAAACAACTAAGCAATAATCATAATAACTAGGCATGTTTTTGTATGCTAGGAGGTGATAGGGATTTTAAAGGAGGGCAATAATGAGACGTGTTGGGGGAGGGCTCAGGCTATAGAAGTAAAGAGGCTGGAGTTGGGGAACCTCCCAGTCAAGGTGAGATTTAAGGCTGCATGCATACGTTTATTGGAAGAATAAATGAACAAACGAAGCGATACAGAACCACACTTCATTTTATTTCTAAGGGGAAAAGACACAGAGCAAGAGCTTGGCACTTAATAAGATTTCTACCAAGCCCAGATGATATCTAATTAATTGGGGAAAGGGGAATTCTCACATTATCATCCCAAAAAGTCACCAGCCTCTTATCAAGAGCCACACACGGATGTGCAGGGGACACGGGGGCTGTGGGTGGGGAGAGTTAATTGACTTCCTGGGTAACTGATATTTATAAATTGGGTCTGACAGGAGAAATCTGTTTGTACAATGATGAATTTCCCCAGCTGATTCTGAAATGAGTTTACAGTCTGTAGCTCTAGAAGACAGATAAAGAACTTTACCCCTGGGGTGAGCCATGTCCTAGGGGAGAGGAGGGACGTGGCTAGCTGCCCAACTGTAAGACTGGCATTTTGGGCAGATCTCTCTTCCTGTGGTCATCCAGTCCAACAAACCCAGGAGGTCATCGAGGTGAAATCCTATCCTTACTCAGTGGAAGTTTCAAGAGGGACGGATGATTCCCCGAAGTTGCGCAGCTGGGCTCAGTCTTGGTGAAGTTTGGCCCAAGCTGATGGGCAAATCTGCATGGGCAGATAACAGGGCAGCATGCCTTGTCCACAAGCTGGTCTTCCCTTAATCCAGCCTCACTGGAAACCGGTTGTAGAACATCACAGCTCTAGAGTCTGAAAAAGAGCTCATTCCTTTGTTGAGACTTTATACTCATTCATTTATTCATTCATCCATTCACAGAGAACCTGGGCTGCGTGCTGCGGTGTTCTGGAACCCCTCACAGGTATTGGGGCCCCTAGTCATGCTTCGGTGCCCAGGACTTGAGGTGCTTGGAGCAGGGGAAGGAGGAAACACTGAGAAGTACAGGGCCCTGAAAAGAAGCTCTAGCTGGGCCTTGGGTGGAAATAGTGGGAGAGGGAAGGCTAACCCACAGAAGGTGGACCCCCGGCTGAGCGCGCAGGCAGCTCTTGATGAAGGGATGGCAGGGAAAGGAACTGCAAACGTGTTATCAGGGACAGGGCCACGTTCTGGGGCCTGAAGTCCCCACAAGAGAAGGCAGTGTCCACCATATTGCACGAGGTGCTGACAGGACCATGCAATGAAAGAGCAAGATATAGGACCAGGCAAAGGCAGAGAGGGCCAGGGAGTTGGGGGACAGACTGAACGGGTATGCCCTTGTGAGGACAGGGATTATCAGGCCAGTCCAGCTTCAAATGGTCAGAGAGGAAAAACAGAAATGCAAGGGGCAGGAGGGGCCTGAGACCCAGCTCAGTCCACCTCAGCCTGGTACATACTCAGGAGCCACTGCCAGGCCCCCGAGCCCTGGTACCCTGGATGGGGAGCATAATCTGTTCCCCATCAGCTCTCTGCTGCCCCCTACTGCCTTCTACTAGCAAATGCACCCCTCCTATGCAGATCCCTTCTACAAGATCCCTTCCCAACTCTAGCCAACTTTTCTATAAGAATGAGACAGAGAATCCTTTCAGCTTTGCGGAACCTCAGGCCTCTGGGGAAACTGCTCAGCCCTGATGTCATGATGTACATGTAAAACATAAACCAATTCATGTGGCTGTGTTCCAATAAAGCTTTACTTGTGGATAAATGTGGCATCGAGTTCCACACAACTCATAAAGTATCGTTTTTCTTCTTGTTTTAATCCTTGAAGAAAAATCTCATTGTGTGGGGGGTGCACACCTCTAATCAGAGCAACTTAGGAGGCAGACATAGGAGGACTGTGATTCAAGGTCAACTCAGGCAAAAGCTTAGTGAGACTTTCATCTCTTAAAAAAATAATAGTAAAATCTAAGAATGGTACAGACCTGTGGGAAGTAGGCGGATCGAGGTCCAAGGATGGCCTCAGAAAATCAAGAGTTCCTATTTGACAAATAAACTAAAGAGAGAAGTACTGGGGCATGGCGCAAGTGGTAGAACACCTGCCTGGCAAGCATGAGGCCTGGAGTTCAAAAACAAACAAATAACCAACGAAAACCAATTTAAGCTGGGTACTGGTGGTTCACTCCTGCAATCCTAGCTACTCAGGAAGCTGAGAGTGGCTTTTCAACCTCGGCATTTCAGTCATCAGTATTTTTAAATAAAGGTTTCCCGTGCTTTCTGTGTGTGTCCTGAGGTCTCTGCACTGCTGCGTGTATTTTCCACGCACAGTACTCCCTGAGCTCTCAAAGCTACACATGGTCCCTGGCTGCTGGGTCAGGCTGCCCAGCCTTAGGTGGAGACCATCCTCTCTGAGTTTTGGCTCCTTTGTTACCACGGTGCTGGGGAGTCACACGGTCTCCTTCTGGCTTCCCATCTCCATCCTCCAGCTCAGCCTCCCTTTCAACGTGCTTCCCTGGCTGACCCATGGGGAATCCCATAGTCCTCAGAACCAGGAGCCAGCCAGCATGTGGCCAGTCATTGCTGGGGTCTAATGGAGCAGGGCACTGGGGTTATAGTCATGAGATCACCCTCCTGCCACAGCGTTAGCCAGAGGCAATCTGAAAGAGCACGGAGGGAGGTAATTGGCCAATAATTGCTGTCATTGATGGGGCTTGAACTCGGGAACTGGTACTATCCCTTAGCTTCTTTCACTCGAGGTTAGCCCTCTACCACTTGAGCCACAGACCCACTTCTGGCATTTTGCTGGTTGATTGGAGGTAAGAGTCTCATACACTTTCCTGCCCAGGCTGGCTTCAAACCATGATCGTCGGATCTCAGCCTCCTGAGAAGCTAGGATTATAGGCATGAGCTACTAGTTTTTGGCTAACTTTGATTTTTAAAAGAAGAGAAGGGAAGAAACAGAGATACCACCAATAACTAGTCCTATGCAAAATCAGTGATTCTTGGAGATAGCCAAGCCAACACAAATGGAACCCACAGTGTGCTGTTTTGCATGTAACAAGTTGGCCAAAACCCAATCAAATAAAACGCAGTGTTGGTGAGGAAAAGATGGAATGAGCAGTTGCCTGTAGCAGGTGGGGAAGATGCTGGGGGGGAGGGGCGGTGGTACATGGCAGGGGCTCCCTGATAAGACACCTCCCCTCGTGGGGTCGGGCCTAGGAAATCAGGGGCTCAACCGCAGAGCGCTGGGTGTAGCTCACAGTTCTCAGTTCTCAGAGTGAGTTGGCGTGTTCTCTATCTACACTCAGCTGATCTTCCTCCCCTGTGGTAAAAGGCCACCGAGGAGATGCTTTTGCTGGGTCTGTGAATTCACTGAAAGCTGAGTGCCCGCCCCACCCCTCCTTTGCATCTGTGCCCTTTGACCTGAACCACTCCCTGCAGGAGTCCCTAACTAGGGCTTCAGGAAGGACTAAGGCTCACCAGAAGCATCTGTGCCCCCCTCAAGGGCAATGCCTTCTTCTTACTTGTTTAAGAAACTAGCCCAAAGCCACAGACCACCCGCCAGGCCTCAAACCGTACTAACTCTGCACACCTTTCCCAGCCCCCGACCCCGTCCTCCGATTTAACCTGAAGCCAATGTCGGTACCTCAGAAGACGGCTGGAAGTGTTTTAAAAGCGCTGTCTTCCCATGGCTGTTGTGTAATACATCTCCCTAGGATTCAGCACCCCCTTTCCTCATTCCTCAAGCAGAACAGCTCCCCCTCACCTTCCTGGGGTCCCCGTGCCCTGGAGTGAGGCTGGTGCTGTGTGAACAGCTCACCTGCGGGCGCTGAATGCTGTCCCGCCTGGGCTTTGCTTTGCTCTGCTGAGGCCTTGGACTAACACGGATGACCCTGCCTCCATGTCTGGAACGCTGCCCCCTGCTGGCCATGGCTCTTTCTCACTCTGTGGCTTCTTATCCTCGCAGAGTGAGCTGGGCCTGGCCTTGAGACCCTCTCGGTGGAACCCTAGCCCGCACTTCTTGCCTCTCTTTGCCTTGTCCCCTTGCCTATGCCCAGAAGCAGGGCCCTCGGCCACGGGCACAGGAAAGAGAGCAATGTGGCCTTGTTTGAGAGCAGACTGAAGAATCCCAGATCTGGAAATAAGGCCACCGACTCAGTGAAACAGGGCAAGGAGTCTTTATCAGCCACACAGCGACTACACCCCACTATTTGGGTAGTAGGATGCAGTGGGGTCTTTTTCCCATGAGAGTCTTATAAGGGGAAAAACACACACGGGGGAGGGGAGGTTCTCAGGGCAAGCAAGCAGATTTACAGAAGCACAGCATAGCCTTGAGTTGCAGAAGTAAAAGCAAAACATAGTCTTGAGCTGGTCAGCATGACCGATACTATCGATACTATCAATATTTGATTACAAAAGTCAAAACATAGCCTCGGGTGGGGGTAGTCTATTTTACAGAAATGGTTTTTATTATAAGCTCCTGACTAATACAGCAACTCAGTACAGCTGGTGACAAGCTTCAAGATTGTCAGCAGCCGGAAGTGGCGCTGTGGCTCAAGCCGGTAGAGCGCTCGCCTGGAGCTGAAGAGCGCAGGGACAGTGCCCAGACCCAGAGTTCAAGTTCCACGACTGACCCTAAATAAATAAATAAATAAGATTGTCAACAGCCTTGAGCAAAGTCCGTGGTAAACTGCAAAGCTGCCAGCCTGGGAAACTTGCATGTGAGAGAGAGAGAGAGAGAGAGAGAGAGGTGTTCTTCTGTTCTTTAGCAAGGATGGAAAGGGCTTAGGTTGACTATTGGCCATCTGTCCTGCAGTTTCTCTCTACAGAGAGGTTCTGCCTTTAATATTCGGCCCCATTTTTATTAATCAATTATTTTGTTCTGTTTCTGATTTCACATTTTACATAGACCACTCCAGAATACTGCACACAGTTACCCACCCACCCAGGAGCTCTCGGATGCCCGCAGTAGTCCAGGCCTAGTCCAAGATAATGGGGGAGGGGCGTTAGTTGTGTCTATGTTAGCAAGCACAATATTCTAGAATTTGTGGGCAGATGTACAGACACAGGCAATGGATAGATCAGAGGGTAAGAACTATTGTAAGAGAGAGCAGAAAATCAAACTCTGGTGAAGTGAGAACAAGCTGGCAGGAAGGGGCAGGCCCTGCGAGGCCTTGCTGGGCAGGGAACAGAGGAGGCGAAGGCCCAGGTGGGGGGAGGGAGGAAGAGGAAGGAGATCGTCATGGGGTGCACTCCAGGAAGAGGCCGAGGAAGAGAGAGTGACAAGGGAGCTGGAGGCTGGATGACCTTGAGCCGTGAAGGAGTTCACACACCAGGAAATGGAGCTCCAAACGTGTGCACAAGTGCTGGGGCACTACTGAGAGGTCCTGGGGGCTGGAGGGGATGGCGTGACACAATCAGATTTGTATTTCTTAAAATTGATTGAAACTCAGTCATGGGCGTATACACCTGGAATTCTAGCTATTCAGGAGGCTGAGTTCTGAGGATCAGGGTTTGAAGCCAATCCAGGCAGGAAAGTGTGAGACTCTTATCTCCAAGTAACAAGCAAAAAGCCAAGAATGAAACAGCAAGCCCCAGGATAAGAGAAATAGAGAGGATGAGGAGAGAGGAGGGAGGGAGAGGGGGGAGGGGGGGGGACTCAGAAGCCCATTCCCTACCACAGTCCCAGTCCCCTGAGCTTCCTGATTCTTGTGCTCTGCAAAGTGCTGATTCTTTTTGAGCTTTGCCTTCTGGTGACAGCAAGCCCTGGGAAAGAGGGGATTTGGGGCCTCTCTGCCTATTCCCCGCTCCTCTGTGGTCCTCTTTTCTCTGTCTTAGGGTGCTTTTTCTCCCAACACCCCCATGCTCTCCTTTATGGCTTGAGCGTCCCTTTCCGATTTCATGTGATCACCTGGTCTCTATGTTAAGTGTTTGGAGATGACGCCGGGTGCAGGGTAGGGGGTGCACCTTGCCCTGATCAGATCCACCTTAAGTGGAAGCTCTCCTGGCCTTAGCATCTGATAACCCCAATGCAGAGCAAGATGGATTTAATCCTCAATTCCCAGAAGACACAGCAAGCGTGTTCCCAGAAGTTTAGGATGCTGAAGTTCCTTTGCATCTGGCAAGAGAAGAATTTGGGCAAGACACAAATGGAATCAGTGTAATAGGAAAGTTTTTTAGGAAAAAAAATGACAAAGAGAGAAAGAGAAAGAGAGAGAAAGCAGCTCCTTCCCTCGACCCTGCCTGATTACTTACATTAATTGGTGTAACTGGTGTGCTCTGAAAATAGAATGATATCTTAAAGATGCTTATTCTGGAAAGACAAACACTGGAGAAAATAACTCCTCTTGCCACAAAATATATTTCAAAACTTCTCTTTATGTCAAGGGCAGACACCTGTCTGAAGGAATCTTGTGGCAAAACCCTTCCTTTCTTTGAAAAGACGCCCAGACGTCAATGGCTGGAGCGCATGGAGCAGGCCAGGCTGCCGGAGCCCACAGGTGTGCGTCCACGCTCACCGCCTCGCTCCCATCCTGCTCACCTGCTCAGCCCCTCACTGAACCATGGGCACGGCTACCCAGGGCCTGCCAAACCCAGCCTCCTCCCCTGCCCTTCCTCCACCCTCTCCACCCCCACCCCAATCCCACCTTATCTCCATCAGCCCAGCCCTTTGGCCCCTCCTCCCCCACCTCCCCACCCCTGCTCTCACCAACCTGCAAGGCTCGCCCTGCCCTGTTGCTATGGAACTCTACGTCCCGGTAAGATGCCTGGATGTCCCTAGAGGCTCATTTGACAAGAGGCTGCGTTCTGGTGGTAGAAGGTGGTGGAATGTTCCCAGCTCTCCGGGCTGTGACTCCAGCACCTGACAGAGATGAATGGCTTCAGCTCTCACTGAGCACATGGGAGAGGCCCAACTCCTACTCCAGCATCCCAGGAGAAGAGGAGAAAAGGGTTCCCATCCATCACAGGCAGAGATCACAGGCTGACTCCACTCTCCACGACTGATAGATGAATGGATGGATGAATGGATGGCTGGACAGATGGGCAGATAGATGGATGAATGGATGGATAGATGGATGGATGGGTGGGTGGATAGACAGGTAGATGGATGGGTGGGTGAGTGGATGAATGGATGGATGGATGGATGGATGGATGGATGGATGGATGGATGGATGGACAGACGGATGGACAGATGGATGGATGGATGAATGGCTGGATGGACAGATGGATGGGTGGATAGGTGGGTGGATGGATGGATGGATGGGTGGGTGGACAGAAGGATGGATGAATGGATAGATGGATGGATGGATGGATGGATGGATGGATGGATGGATGGATGAATGGATGGATGGACAGATGGATGGGTGGATAGGTGGATAGGTGGGTGGATGGATGGATGGATGGATGGGTGGGTGGACAGATGGATGGATGAATGGATAGATGGATGGATGGGTGGGTGGATGGGTGGATGGATAGGTGGATAGATGGAGAGCTCTGGGCTTGACCCTGGTGGGAGGCAGGGGTGCTCTTAGGACAGGGTGCTGTCAGCTGAGGAGACAGGCCCTGAGGGAGCCCAGGCCAAGCTGAGGGACAGAGAGCATCACAACAGACAGATCTGTCCAACTGCTACCCCCTCCCCGTGCTGCACACGCCAGTGAGTGGACAGAACAAATAGTTTGGAGATAGAGGATAAAGAGGTTGAATTATTTTCATGATATAACATAGCTGATACGTTTCTGTGATTCTTTTTTTTTTTTTAACTTTTGTGTTAGTCCTGGGGTTTAAACTCAGGGCCTGAGCGTTGTTCCTGAGCTTTTTGCTCAAGGCTAACGTTCAACCACTTGAGCCACAGTTCCACTTCTGACTTTTTGGTGGTTATCTGGAGATGAGAGTCTAGTGGACTTTCCTGCTGGCCTCAAATTGTAATCCTCAGATGTCAGCCTCCTGAGTCGCTAGGATTATAGGTGTGAGCCAAGGGTGCCTGGCTTGGACTGAGTACCTTAACCCGAGACTGGTGCTCATTATGGAGTGCCAGGATGCCCAACACTTACCCTGGACCATACCACTCCAGTGAACAGTGAACCACAGAGGAATGAGGACCTGAGAAGAATCCAGGTTAGACTATTGATAGCAGCAGGGTTCCTGGAAACCCAGGGGCTCTGGAGGGCCGTGGCTGGGGAGGACGAGGAGGGCCAAGTGACCGGATCTAGAGAAGTACTGGAAGAAAAAAATAAAAGGCATCACCGATTTGTAGGATCCTGGGCTCCACAGCTGGGCCAACCGGCCCCATTCTGTCTGCCTGGACAGCCTGCGGGGAGCCCACCCAGATCGGCCTGCGGGGGGCGCTGCGCTGTGGAGCAGGCGCCGAGCCTCTGCCCGGCCCAGTGCAGGTGTACAGGCCCTGGGGCCCCACGCTGGGAATGCTATTATGGCGGTGTAATTGGTTTCTCAAAGGTGATTTACTCCCTTGGCTAGCACACCGGAGCAGCCAAGGGCTTCAATCTACCGACATTTAGATTGCCTCTGCACCCACACATTTGAGATGCCCAACGGCCGTGCCCCCGCAGTGGCTGCTGGGTAGAATGCTAAGAGGACAGGCTTCAGACCTCTCCCATGACCTTGGAGGGGGGGGATAGAGGAGCTGGGGATCTCACACACACTCACACACACACACACACACACACACACACACAGAGGGGGACCTGCACTCACAAGGCTGAGCAGGCTGAGACCCCAACCCCCCCCAAGGGGGCACTGCCAGGGTCCGGGCTCACCCTCACTTCCCCTTGCCTGGCTAGGGGTATAACTGCAGAGGTGGAGGCTGGATGTCACATCACCGGGGCTCTGAGTCAGGGGCTGCTGGCCGCTGTATGAGCTCTGATTGGGTCATGGCATGATGGGAGGGGCCAGGCTGGGCTGGGCCGCCCTCGATTGCAGTATGTTGCTTCTCTATCAACACCCTGCCAGTGCCCGAGGCGCAGCAGACGCCCCTGATGTCCTGGGGTGTCCAGAGGACAGCGGGTTATCACACATCCTTTCAGAAACCCAAAGCCGGAAGTGGCGCTCTGGCTCAAGTGGTAGAGCGCTAGCCTTGAGCTGAAGAGCTGAGGGACAGCGCCCAGGCCCAGAGTTCAAGCCTCATGATCAGCACACACACACACACACACACACACACACACACACACACACACACACACACACACACACACACACACACACACACACACACACACACACACACACACACACACACACACACACACACACACACACACACACACACACACACACACACACACAGAGAGGGTCTAGATTTGGGGGCTGGGAATGTGGCTTAGTGGTAGAGCGCTTGCCTAGCATGCATGAAGCCCTGGGTTCGATTCCTCAGTACCACACACACAGAAAAAGCCGGAAGTGGTGCTGTGGCTCAAGTGGTAGAGTGCTAACCTTGAGTATAGAGAAGCTCAGGGACAGTGCCCAGGCCCTGAGTTCTAGCCCCAAGACTGGCAAAAAAAGAAAAGAAGAAAGAAACCCGAAGTGGCTGTGGCCTGGAACATTCCGGGATCAGAGCCTGCAGCAGGCTCTCAGCTTCCCGGCACCGGGTCTCCTGGCTGCCTCTTCCAGCCCTCACTACCCGCCTGTTCCTAAGGCTCTGTCTGTCAGATGTACTCCCGTGTCCAGCTGAGGAGACCCCCTCTGGCAGGTCCTGGGGCCGAGTCAGCATTCCCATCATCCTTTGCTTCCTCCCCTCCAGCCCCATCCCAGGAAGAAAGTTCAGAACACAGATCCTGAACCTCTTGGTCTGCTGCCCACTCCATGCCCTTCTTCCTCTCCCCCCCACCTCCCCAAGTCTCCTTGGGGAAGGAGTTCATGGATCCTTTCAAGGTGGTCTAACCTCTCTTCTATCAGCCACTGGGGCCTGGAGGCCTCTGGGCTTCCCCCTTGATGTGCTAATGAAGGGGAGGAAGAAATCCCCGAGCCTGGACTGGCTCAGCTCTGCTGGCAGCCTTGGGCACTGAGGCTCGGGGCTCCCCTGGAGCAAGTGGCTACCAGGAAACTGGATTTCAAAAGGAGAAAAATGGAGGCGCCTGCGGTTTAAATGGCCTAAAGGCAGTCCTTAGGACAGGGGACCTGGTAAGTGTGGCTGAGGACGTGGAGGTCAGGGCCCAGTGCATTTGCTTCAAGTGTCTGAGCCAAGCAAACGAAGTGCGAACCTTTCATTCTAAGGGTGAGGGGTTGGGGTCCCAAGGTGGTGGCAACAGTGGTCCCCAGGGGGGCTGGGCATGGCGCATCCATCTCAAGCTGGGGTTGTAGACCCAAGGCCCAGAGTCCGGAAGTCCCACGTGAGGTCTGGCCATTCACATTCATATGACAAAGAGGCATGGTGAAGGGCAGAGGAAGGAGATTTATTTCACAGTAGCCATGGGTCTTTCTCTCTGCAAAATAATGAATCAAGAGGCAGAAGTGGGGTCAGAGGCAAAACGCACTGGAAAGTGAGGGTAAGAGAGGTACAGATGGCCCCTTAGCTATTGGTGGGTTGGTATAAGGCCCAGTCAGGACTCTGCATTGGGAAGGCTCCTTCAAGCCACACAGGAGGAGGAGGAGGAGGAGGAGGAGGAGGAGGAGGAGGAGGAGGAGGAGGAGGAGGAGGAAGAGGAGGAGGAGGAGGGTGAGAATATAGACTTCGTGCTGTAAGACAGCAAGTTGTGGGACCCTGAAGTCGGTAGCCCTATGTAGGCTTAGTGGGGTCCCCCTTTTGTAGCCCTTAGGGTGATCTCAGCTGTGCTGGCATCTGAGATGCCTGCTCCCTCCCGGCTCCATAATCCTCCAGAATCCCCAGGGGGCTTTGCTTCCCTCAGAGCCATTTTCTCCACTGCTGGGGAAGGAAGCCGCCTCATCTCCCCCTCCCTCCCTCCCTTCTTCCCTCCCTCCTTCCTGTCCTGCCTCCCCTCACTAGTCTTCACCTTCTCTTCTCCGGCTCAGGTAGTCTGCAGAGCTTTAGGCTCTTTCCTTTAGATGATAGAAAGATGGCATTACTCGTTTGAGGGCCAGCTTGCCTTCCACACACGACACTTATCTCTTCTTTCCTGGACCCCAAGGTGATTGTAAAGGGAGCTCAGATCAAAGGGCACAGGTATACAGCTTGGGGGGCGGGGGCCACGGGTTCTAGGGCCCAGCAAGAGCATCTCTAAGGTTGCATGAAGGAATCCTTCAGCAGAGCCAAAACTATTTCTCCTTTACAGAAAGTTTCCACCCCCTGCCCTGTACTGGATAGACAAAGGGTCTGGGGTGACTGGCGTGGCTCCTGACAGTGAACAAGCACTCCTGCTGCTGCTGTTGGAGTAACTGTTAATCTCAGCCCTGGGTTAGTTCGGGCTCTGGACGCATCTCTATCTCCCCAGGCTGCTCCCAAAGCAAACAGAAACTCAGCTGCCAGGGTGTGGAGCAAAACCAGCCCCAGCAGGAAAATTTGTGTCTCTTACTTTCAATAATGGAGCTGTAGTTCAAGTGGTAGAGCATTAGCCTTGAGCAAAATAAAAAAACTCAGGGACAGAGCTTAGGCTCTGAGTTCAAGCCCCAGCACCAGCTCATAAAGGAAGATAAAGGAGAGAGAATCTATTGACAAAATTGTTCTGAAGTTCACCAGAAAGAAGCTGGGGGGGAGGGGGGGATGAGTTGGAAAAAGAAAAAAAGGAAGACATAGACTATGGGAGCTACTCAGAGGGATGTTTTCGGGGATAGTATCTCATTTAATACTCGTAGTCTCTCCACAAGGTATTGACTGTGATTAGCCTCACCTTGAAGATGATGGAGATGGGGCTTGCTGGCCATGGATCTCCAGACATGGCCACAAGGGTCCCACACACCCGTGTCCACGCTGTGCCTGGGCCTGTGTGGGAAGAAAGGCATTTCCTGGCGTCTGGGCCACCGGCTGCATTGGAGCTGTCCCTAAGCGAATGAACGTGAGTCATACTTTAGGAACAGATCAGGTCACTGCGGAGGATAGACGGATGGAGGAGGAGCAGGCCGGAGCCCCGAACTCTCCAAGGCTAAGAAAAGGAGGAGAAAGGCCTCTCAGCTCAGATGGCCCTGAACGAGGACTTGAACTCACAATCCAGCCTGCATCTTACTTCTTTTTTCTTTTTTTTTTGTCGGTCATGGGGCTTGAACTCTGGGCTTCATTGCTGTCCCTCAGCAATTCATCTCAAGGCTAGTGTTCTACTAATTGAGCCACAGAGCCACTTCTGGCCTTTTCTGTTTATGTGATGCTGAGGAATCTAACCCAGGGCCTCATGCATGCAAGTCAAGCACTCCACCACTGAGCTACCTTACCAGCCCACCTGCATCTGTTTCTGAAAGATAGTGTCAGCCAGGAATTGCATGGGTTTTTCTCCTCCACCACTGGAGTTTGAGCTCAGGGCTCATCTGCTTGCTCATCTGGCTCTACCACTTAAGCCATGCCTTTAATCCTGTTGGATATTTTTTGTTTTGGGGTTGTGTGTGTTTGTGTGTGTGTGCATCTGTCCTAGGACTTAAACTCAGGGCTTGGGTTGACTCAAGGCTAACACTCTACCACTGAGTCACAGCCCCACTTCCAGCTTATTGGTGGTTGACTGGAGATAAGTCTCATGGACTGTCCTGCCTGAGTGAACTTCAAACTGTGATCCACAAACGCCAGCCTCCCAGGTAGCCAAGATGTCAGGCATAAACCACAGATGCCCAGAAACTGGTTATTTTTTAGACAACTCAGGCTGGCTTTGAACCACGATTTTCTAGTTCTCAGTCTCCTGTGATGCATGACAGGCTTGAGCCACCAGCGCCTGCCTAAGATTTTTATATTTTAAGTACTTAGTGGCAAGGGGCAGCTAAAATTACTATTTCATGACATGTAAAAACCATAAGAAATTCAAATCCGTTTCCATAAAGACAGAGCCGTATCTACATGCATGTGTTTGCAAATATTCTTTGCATATTATCTGTGGCTGGAAAGACACGAGGGGGTTCAAGTAGAATAATGGAATACAATCATTTTCTAACCTCGGGCGTCTGGGAGGTAGCAGGACTGACTTGCGTGGAAGAATCTGGGACATGAAGAATCAGGCTTTACTTGGGCCATATATAAACCTGCTACATTTGCTTTTCAGGATTCTTGGTGGAAGACAGAGACTGTCTCAGCATGGTGGACAGAGCCAAGAGAAAGTTACCTGGATGAAGAAATCATTCCTGAAGAAGGGATGCCATCTAGTGGTCATTGGTGGTATGACACCCTCTGTGAAAGAATTTTTTGGACAGCAGCATTCCAGCGACACTTGTGAAGGGCTGGCTTGAGGTTTCACTGTCTGAGATCAGACTTGAGACTCTGCAAGAGTTTGATCCTGGCCGAGGCACACAGCAAACAAAACACTGGTTAACTGTCCGCCAAATAAAACAAGGCGGACACAGCTTGTGCCCTCCTGTCAGGGGGTCAATGGGCCATCACACGTAAGACAACACACATACACACACATGTGCCACCAGGAAAAGTCACAGGAGGCCCTGCTCCCAGGTAGATTCCTGCACGGAGCCCCACGGGCCAGACTGAAACCCCAGCGGGTTCACTATTCGAATTCCACATCCCCCAACCAGAGCTAAAGCAGCCTGACTTCTAGGCCTTAGGGTCAGAAGCCCGGACTGCCGCTGAGGCTGATGTCCTCAAGCAAAAGATCTAAGGTGGAAGCAACATTCATTCCTTCCCAAAGCCATCTCAACTGAATCTTTGCAAAGATTGAAACTTCACCCCGCACAGCACTCTTTCAATTACTTTAAATAACTTTTTTCTCTGGAAGTTTTCTTAGCCTAATGCAACACTGGAGGGAGGTTGGCCAAAAGCATTTTATCCGAGTGTGATTGGACGGAGCATCTGACGTCACTGTCAACATGTCAAGCAGAGGCAGTTCCATGACACTCCATGGTTAAAAAATATTAACTAAGCCAGTGCTGGTGGCTCATGCCTGTAATCCTAGCTACTCAGGAGGCTGAGATCGGAGGATCACGGTTCAAAGCCAGCCCAGGCAGGAAAGTCTGTGAGACTCTTATCTCCAATTAATTACCAAAAAACCAGAAGTGGCTCTGTGGCTCAAGTGGTAGAGCACTAGCCTTGAGCTGAAGAGCTGAGGGACAGCGCCCAGGCCCAGAGTTCAAGCCCCACGACTGACCAAAAAAGAAAGTTAACTGTGGGAATCTATTAATGCTGAGCTGTGAGTTCTGATAAAGAGAACTGTAATGCCCTTCTCTGACTCTCAAAAAGATGGGAGTGCCCTGAGAAAGATCCATTGCTTCTAGCATTACAGAGACCCACGATTCCGCCCTCAATGTGAGCTCATCAGAACCCACACTTGCGGACCTTGGAGTTACAGAAAGGCTTATACGAATTGTTTGCTGCTTGCCTCCGCTTCCTCAGATAAGGAAATCACTCATCCTAGGACTGTTTCACATGCTGGTGTCTGTGACTTCAAAGAGTTTGCTACCTTACTTTCTGCACCAACTCCCCTGTCCCCAAATCAGTAGGGATCCTGTTGACGGGATGTGGGGGCATCTGTTGCTGGCGAGGCACAGGCCCCCTGGTGCCCCCAAACCAGTTTCACGGTCCGGTTTCCCTCACGGCCTTGTTCTTGGTCATGGCAGATTCAGGTGCTTGGGTCAGTTTGCAATGTTAAATTAAATCTTTGGCACAAAGGTCCTTAGGATGGAATGAGTCAAAATAATTGAGACAGACTTGGGGACAGCTGGTATGGCTGCACTACAGTGAAAACTCACTCAGTGCTACAGAATTGTGCATTTAAAGATAGACAGAATGAAGCCCAGCCTGGCACTGGCCTGTAAGCTCAGCTACTCAGGAGGCTGAGATCTGAGCATTGTGGTTCAAAGCCAGCCTGGGCAGGAAAGTCCATGAGACTCCTATCTCTAATAAACCACCAGAAAAACCAGAAGTGGCACTGTGGTTGAAGTGGTAGAGTGCTTGACCTGAGCTGAAGAGCTGAGGGACAGCGGCTAGGCCCAGAGTTCAAGCCCCACAACCAACAGCAAAAAAGAGAGAGAGAATGAAGCCCAGTACTGGTAGCTCATTCCTGTAATCTTAGCTACTCAAAGTCAAAGTTCAAAACCAGCCTGGGAAGACAAAGCCAAGAGCTCTTATTTCCAACAAACCAGAAAAAAGCAGAAGTGGGGGCATGGCTCAAGTGGTCAAGTGCTGGCCTTGAGTGAAAAAAGCCAAGTGAACTCAAGAGGCCCTGAGTTCAAGCCCAAGTACCAGTATAAAACAAAAACCCACCGAAGTAACCATCAGAAGCAGCAGCTTAGAAACAGACATGGGCAGCCGCTGGGGAGTGGGCCTGGGTAGAAAGGAGAAAACCAGGAGACTGCTCATTTCCAAGATTCATTTATAAGCACCACGTGACCAATCACGTGTAGGTGTTATGGGAAGAAAAATAAACTAGCTTAAAATTCAAAGGGGGGGAAGCTATAAAAATGTCACTTTGGCTACATTGCCAATAGGCAGAAGGGGACAGAGGACCAATTGTGACAAAGGAAAGGGCTAAGGACTGTGGATGAGCCCTGGCAGGAAGCAAGGGTCAGCACTCAGAACAGCAGGCCAGGCAGTGGCTGAGGAGGGACCGGAAGTGCAGGTGCAGCCTCGTGGGGCTGGGGCTCCTCTGTAGCCCCGGTGACTTCCGCTCTCTGCAGTTCTGAACACAGTCTGCACGCAGGCCTGCGTGGCTTCCCCTGGGACATGAGCGCCTGGTGGCACCAAGAGACCAGAAGGCCTTGATTTCGAGCTCCAATAGTAGTGCAGGAGCACACACACACACACACACACACACACACACACACACACACACACACACACACACACACACACACACACACACACACACACACACACACACACACACACACACACACAGCTGGTCACTTTCTCAGGATAGTGATGGAGCACATATGACTGATCCTGTATTTCATGAGCAAATTTCTTATGACACTTCTCCCTCCTTTATCTGGCAAAAAGCATCCCTGCTAATTATTATCAACATAATATCATAATCCTTGCTACTGATAAATTCAAATTAACACAAGCTTAACCTGTGCTCTTTCAAGTGTACCTCCACATGATAAAACCCTATCATAGTTAGAAGACACTTTACAGTACGAAATAGCATAGTCAAAAACTAGTAATAGTGGAAGAAAGGGCCCGCTTAGTGCTACACACCTGTAATCCCAGCTACGTAGGAGGCAGAAGTAGGGGGATCGCAGTCTGACATGCAAGTGTATTTGCAAAACAAACCTAGGGGGCTGGGAATGAGGCTTGTGGTAGAATGCTTGCATTGAGCAAAAGAAGCTCAGGGACAGTGCCAGGACTGGCAAAAAACAAAAACAAAAGCCTAGGGTAAAGCTGAAGTGGTAGGGTGCTTGCCTTGCAAGCATGAGGCTTCATGTTCAATCCCAAAGTGGGGGGAGGGAGTCAGTTACTGGCAGTAAGTCAAACTGTAACCTTAGGAAAATCATTTACAGTAATCTTTCTGGCTGAACACCCTCTTGTCCCCTAAAGCAACTGAGATACTCCACTTCGATGACTGTCAAATGCACTACATGTGGTCATTTAGTGTCAGAGACAAATTCCCAGCTAATAGAGGTAGATGTATCTGGGTTCTCTTTAAACCCTGCAAGTGCTGAGCACTGGTGGCTCATGCCTGTAATCCTAGCTACTAAGGAGGCTGAGATCTGATGATCCTGGTTCAAAGATAGCCCAGGCAGGAAAGTTCATGAGGTTCTTATCTTCAATTAACCATTAAAAAACCAGAAGTGGAACTGTGGCTCAAGTGACAGAGTGCTAGTCTTAAGCAAAACCTAAAAGGCCACTGGGGAAACAAGAGTCTGAGTTCAAGCCCCAGTAATGTCAGGAAAGAAAAACAGCCAACTGCTGCTGACTCACACTGGTGATCCTTATTACTCAGAAGGCTGAGGTGTAAAGGTCACAGTTCAAAGCTGGGCAGGGGGCTGGAAAGGTGGCTCAGCGGTAGAGCGCTTGCCTTGTATGCATGAGGCCCTGGGTTTGATTCCTCAGCACCACATAAGCAAAAAGAAATAAAGCTGGAAGTGGTGCTGTGGCTCAAGTGGTAGAGTGCTAGCCTTGAGCTTAAGAGCTGAGGGACAGTGCCCAGGCCCAGAGTTCAGGCCCCACGACTGGACCCAAAAAAAAAAAAAGCTGGGCAGGAAGTTCATGAGACTATAATCTCCAGTTAACCACCAAAAAGCTGGAAGTGGAGCTGTGTATGGCTTTAGGCTTGAGCAAAAATATCCAAAGGACAGCACCCAGGCCCTGAGTTCAAGCCCCAGGAGTAGCACATAAAAGTAAACCCTGGAGGTGACTACTGCAGGCAGCAGAATGACTGACTGCCCCATGCAGCAGAAACGGGTGGCTCGCGATGGTCTTGTTCTTGCCAAGCACCTGCCGTCCAGCTCCAGCCTGGATAGCACGGCTATTGTGCCCAAGCACAGGAGGGGCTGGGACGGCTGAGAACTGCTCTCTGCTGAGCACCTAGCACCTCCCGACCAACCCCTAGGAAGGAAGGAGATTCGAGGCCGCCCTGCACGCTGGCCACCACAGCCACGCCCCCTGCTGGATGATCAGAGAAAGAGCAGGAGGCAAATCAGTTTGCATGGCTTTGGAGGGAGAGAAGGGTTGGCTATGCACCAGGCATCACAGGGGTGGATGGGGGAGGACAGGTGGAGGAAACTGGGGGGGTTCTTCCACTGAAGCTAGGGAAGGGGCTTCCAAGCCAGCTGGTCACACCCACGCATGATCTGACCTCAGTTCTACTACACTTGACTCACAGAACCGCCCAGAAAATGTCTCCCCTTCTGCCACACTGCCAGATGCCCGCCCAGCTCCTAGACCCTGTGCTGGACACACGGGACCCCTCGGCTTGTCCTTCCTACAGGAGCCTGTGCAGGCTTGGCCTACAGCAGGGACAAGCGGGCCGGGCGTACAGTTCACGCGCTGAAAACCTTTACCTTGGCAGGAGCTGCTCTCCACGCAGCTATAAGCTGACAGCCAGTGACAGCCAGCCCTTGGTCTCTGTAGAGTGCAGCTCTACTTCCTTCCTTTTGAATCCTACCTCTGGGGGAGGGGTGACAGCCGAGGGAGCAGCCCTGGGCCTCTTGGGAAGGAAATGGAGCTCAGGAAGGCTTCAAGGAAGTGGTCATCATGCGAAGGTGGCCTTCCTCCTGCCCCTGCAGCCCTAAGGAGGCATTTCCTTTTCTTGTGGCAGTACTAGGGCTTGAACTCATGGCCTCACACACTGGCTTAGCTTTTTCGCTCAAAGCTGGAACTCTATCACTTGAGTCACACTTTAGCTTCTGCATTTTGCTGGTTTACTTCAGATGAGTCTCTTGGACTGACTCCAAACCATGATCTGTGGATCTCAGCCTCTTGAGTAGCTAGGATTACAGGCATGAGCCACTGGTGCTCAGCTAGGGATACAGGTCTAAGCATGCTATCTGGCCCCTATGGACGACAGAGAGCTTCCTGCAGAGGGATACACCTGGGACAGGAGGGACTTCCTTCCCGTGGGTCACTGCGAAGCCCTCCCACTGGCTCTTCACACTGGGAGGGAGAAGCCCTGTAGAAGTCTTACAAGACACCGTAGTGGCTGAGCTTGGGAAGCTAAGGCTTAAGTCCAAGGCAAGCCTGGGCTACACAGGGATTTCCTAGCAATCCTGGAATAAAAAGTGAGACCCTGACTCAAAAAACAGTGCAGTTGGATGCTGGTGGCTCAGCCCTGTAATCCTAGGTACTCAGGAGGCTGAGATCTGAGGATCACAGTTCAAAACCAGCCTAGGCATGAAAGTCCATGAGACTCTTACCTTCAATTAATCACCAGAAAACCAGAAGTGGTGCTGTGGCTCAAAGTGATAGCATGCTAGTCCTGAGCAAAAGAGTTCAGGGACAGTGCCCAGGCCCTGAGTTCAATGACAGGAAACAAAGAAAAACCCAGTGTAAACTCTGCTGGGGATGCATCTCAGTGTAGAACTCGCCTTGCATGTTCAAGACCCTGGGCTCAATCCCAATGCCGTCAGAGAAACAAAACCAAAAATAGGCAAGCCTTCATCCACCTGAGTCAGCAGCTGGGCATCCTCCTCTGGCCTTGGCCACCTCCACCTGGCCGGAGGACACACCTCCGCCACGCCCTCACACCTGTCTCCCGGAGACGTGGAGTGCAGCCTCCTGCAATTCTCATGGCAATTTTAGTGGTCGAGTAGGAGAGCCAATGCTAGTCACCCCTAAGCAGATCAACCATTCACACGCCATTCGCTGAGCTGGCAGTTTATTTTTAAAAAGGACACCCCAGCTACCACATTCTCTTTTGTCCATCATTTTTCTGCATAGAAGTTACAAAAACAATTGGGGGGGGCGGGGAGAGGCTATAGCATCTTTGCCAAGTGACTAACACACTTCAGACGGGCCACGAAGAAGACAACGCCAGAAAGAATTGTGTCCACACATGAATTGTTACAGCGTGGGGTTGTGAAGGTCACAACGGGACAATCTCACGCAAAGAGCACACGCCGAGTTGGCCTGCTCGTGGCGGGCAACGGCCAGGCAGGCAGGCGGGCGGCTGTGGCACGTGGCGTGGTAAGGCTCTTCCAAAGGCAGTGGGTCTCTGCCCCGCAGGCCCGCGGTGTCTCACTTGGAGTCCTGGTCCTTCTCGTCAAGGAGGGCGGAGCGGATCCCCAGCTTTTTCAGCTCTTCTACCAGGTCCCCGTTCTGGTGCATCTGCAGAAGAATGTCGCAGCCCCCCACAAACTCGCCGTTGAGGTACACTTGTGGGATGGTGGGCCAGTTGGAGTAATCTTTAATGCCTGTGGAGGGACAGTGGAGCGTTACGCAAATGACCAGCCATGGTGCTCACCCCTGCCCGCACCCAGAAGAAGCCCCAGCCTCCCCCTTGCCTCCAGCCCCACCACAGGTGCATCTCACTGTCAAGGGACCACGCGGGAAGCCCTGGACAGGCCACCCTCTCTCCAAGCCCGCCCACTTCCACCTCTGGAGGCTTTTTAGGAGACGTGGTGCAGAGCTGGGCACTGGTGGCTCACACCTGGGATCCTAGCTGCTCAGAAGGCTGAGACCTGAAGACCAAGGTTCAAAGCCAGCCCAGGCAAGAAAGTCCGTGAGACCCCTATCTCCAATTAACAAATAAAAAGCCAGAAGTGGAGCTGTGGCTCAAGTGGTAGAACACCAGCCTTGAGTGAAAAAGTTCAGGGACGTACCCAGGCCCTGAGTTCAAGCCCCAGTACTGGCACTGGGAAAAAGAAAGGGGGGGGTGGGGGAGAGAAGGGGAATAGATGATGAATGGAAATACACAATGAACGCCTCCTTGAACAACCACTTTATATGAATGTGTACTCTGCTTAAATAACAGAGCTAGAGAAAGCCAGGAGTCACAGGCTTTAACTTCTCTAGACATCACAACCCAGCCAGAACCAAGTGGTCATGAGCTGGGCGTGGTAGCTCACACCTGTAGTCCTCTAGCAAGCAGGGGAACTTTGAGTTCTTGGGCAGCCTGCACAGAGCCCTGACCAGCAAAAAATAAAAAAGATCCCCAATGGGCTTTGGAAAAGCCCGCTTCTCAGTCACGCGTGTCTACCAAAAATCAATCATCAATCAGCTAGCTATTCAAGAACTTCTAATCCAGCCGGGCGCTGGTGGCTCACGCCTGTAATCCTAGCTACTCAGGAGGCTGAGATCTGAGGATCACGGTTCAAAGCCAGTCCGGGCAGGAAACTCCGTGAGACTCCTATCTCCAATAAACCACCAGAAAACCGGAAGTGGCGCTGTAGCTCAAGTGGTAGAGCGCTCGCCTTGAGCTGAAGAGCTGAGGGACAGCGCCCAGGCCCAGAGTTCAAGCCCCAGGACCGACAAAAAAAAAAAAAAAAAAAAGAACTTCTAATCCCCCGGGGTGTATTTACAGGACTAATAAGTAGGCACCCAGAGTCAAGTCTGTCATCCTAGTAAAAGCAGGTCAGCACGGGAGCTGCCTGGCTTGGGGTTTTGTCCTCATTTTTAACTCTGCGCTCCAATACAGCCTGTGGGAACTTCCTTTTCGACAATGCAGGCAGCAAGGCTCTCTCCTTGGATCATTAAGCGTCTAAGTTGTCAGGAGCGCCCTTTAATTCTCCTAAGCTTCCTTACACACCTTTTTACACAGAGAAACCATTCATGTGTGTGATGTAAAAGCGGCCTTTTCAATCTTTCCCAACAGATTTTTCCCTGTTGCTTTTGATGAGGGTCTACATTTGTGAAACACACTGAACCTCAAAATAAACTGCCCCCTGCAGGCCAGCCAAACCACGAGCCTCAGTCTTCTTGTTGGCAAAAGGGGACTAGCATCCTCTCAAAGAGTTACTGTGCCCATCAAACGAGACCTAACTGCTCCCCGAAAGCCGCCAGCACAGGGCTAGGGCCGGGTGGCCGCTCTCTCAGTGCCAACATCTCTACCCAACTCCACTGAGGAGCTTTGCGGAGGAACAGGTGAAGCGGGCAGCATGGGGACAGAATGCAGGGCAGCTGGGGCTACGGTGCGATCATCGGACACCACCGGGGGAGCTCAGGCTTTCACACAGGGTGGTTTTTTTGTTTTTGTTTTTTTGTCAGTTGTGGGGCCTGAACTCTGGGCCTGGGCGCTGTCCCTCAGCTCTTCAGCTCAAGGCTGGCGCTCTACCACTTGAGTCACAGCACCACTTCTGGCTTTTTCTGCTTATGGGGTACTGAGGAATCGAACCCAAGGCCTCATGCTCATGAGGTAAGCACTCTGCCACTGAGCCACCTTCTCAGTCTTGTTTTTTTGATGTGCTTGTCCTGGGGCTTGAACTCAGGACCTGGGTGCGGTCCCTGAGTTTTTTCACTCAGGGTTAGTGTTCTACCACTTGAGCCACAGCTCCACTTCCTCTTCCTACTTTTGTAAACAAAATTTTATTGGATCTCAGCATGCTCAGACATCTAAGAGTGCTTTTACCCGACAGGAGAACGGAATCGAGGGAGGGGGTCTCAGAGCCCACGCCGGCTGAGGGCTTTCCTCCCTGCCCTCCAGAGGAAGCCTGCCTGCTCCACTCTCAGCCAAGTTCCAGCAGCCTCGGCCCCGACCAAGTACAGGTGCCATTTCATTCTCACAGAGAGCATGGCGATCCACCAGGCAGGCACAGAGGCTCAGCCGCCTTCATCGTTCGCGGCAGGCTACACTGCATGAACACCCCAGATGCTCAGGAGGCTCAGCTTATTTCCAAATCTTAATATTCGCCCAGCACTGGTGACGGTGACTCACACCTAAAACCCTAACTACTCGGGAGGCTGAGATCTGAGATCATAGTTCAAAACCAGCTCAGGCAGCAGAGTCTGTCAGGCCCTTATCTCCCATTATTCAGCAAAAAAAGCTAGAAATGGAGGCTGGCTCAAGTGGTGGAGCACCAGCCAGCCTGGAATAAAAAGGCAAAGGGAGAGCACAAGGCCATGTACTGAAATATGAGAGGTGGGGAGGAGAGGGGAGAGAGAGCCAGACAGACAGACACAAAAGAATATGTGAATGGTGCTTTGAATATGAAGAGGCCAGTGGGCAGGTACAGGGAAGAGCTGGCTATGAGGAACAGCTTCCAACACTCTACAATTGGAAAGATAACAATGATCAGCAGCTAGTAGAGGGTTTCCGCAAGCTCCTAGGTAAGGGGCCACATACAGCGCAGCACAAACACAGTAAACTGTGCCGTAAGAGCAGCCTTTGCTCCCCTGCTACCACAGCCACTGAAGGCCTGCTTTGCAGAAGCAGACTTCAGCGGGCTGGTTGCGTAAGACACATTCCTGGTTTTCTGTAGGGCAAAGGCTAAGTGTGCACTAACAGGTCTGGAGACTGCAGCCCAGAAACAAAGGTGGCTGTGAGGCGGCACTGAGCCCTGAACAGACAAGGCCGCTTCACGTTTCCCAGACCCCGGGAGACAGCGCGGTTCCCAGGGCCTGGGCCCTCTGCCACGTCAGGCTGTTTCTGCAGGAGCCTGGCTGCAGGTCCCAGTGACTCTGCAGGAGGGGAAGGTGAGACAGCCTCGCAGTTGGAGCAGCCTAGCAGGCTGGCAGCCTCTCTCAGCAAGAGCGCGGTTCACGGGAGTGCGGTCAGGTCCTCCTGTGGTCAGGTCCTAACCTGTCCCAACAAGGGAGGCCCCCAAGTGGGAAAGGCTTACATCACCTCGCTCCAGGCTGACTTAGCACATGCCACTAACTGACAATCTTCCAAGCCACAAAAGACAGGTTAGAGTCAATTATTATTATTATTATTATTATTATTATTATTATTATTATTACTCTGTACGGGGGACTTGAATTCATAACCTGGGTGCTGTCCTTAGCTTTTTTGTTCAAGGTTGGTACTTTACCAATTGGGCCAGAGCTCCACTTCCAGCCTTCTGGTGATTGATTGTAGGTAAAAGTTTCATAGACTTGGGCTGGGAAGGTGGCTCAGTGGTAGAGCGCTTGCCTTGCATGCCTGAGGCCCTGGGTTGGATTCCCCAGCGCCACATAAGCAAAAAGCAAAAAGCCGGAAGTGGCGCTATGGCTCAAGTGGTAGAGTGCTAGCCTTGAGCTGAAGAGCTGAGGGACAGCGCCCAGGCCCAAAGTTCAGGCCCCAGAACCGGACCCAAAAAAAAAAAGTTTCATAGACTTTTCAAACTGATGCTCACATCTTAGCCTTCTGGGTAGCTAGGATCACAGGTGTGAGTCACTATGCCTGACATATCCAATTATTTATTCAACATACTTATTAACCAAAATGACAATCCAGTGAAATCTTCAAGTTAAGAAACAGGTTCTTTCCACTGTTATGTGAACACTTAGGTTTTGAGATCAAAACTCAAATATGTAAGAGAGAGAACAGGAAGATTCTTGCTATCAGTACTTACTTCCATTCATTTTCAGTTTATTAGCCATATTTTAATATAGCTCATTTCCACTTATACTAAACAGGAGAATGTAAATTCACAAGCCAAAGACTCTCAAAACATCATATTAAGCAAGGTATCAATGACACAACTTTCTGGTGAGGGCTACACAAGCAGACGCTTATCTCTGAAGCCAAAAGCTGCCTCTGAAGGGCAGGACCCCTGTGGGCGATAAGCCTGCGCCTAGCAAACAGCTGACTTCTGGTTGATCAGGGAGACCCAGGACCATGAACATAACACATGGTAATACGGTAAAACCTACAAGCAGTCTGAGTGGCTTTCACTCTGCCACACTTGCCTCTTGGATTCCACCCACCAAAACTACCACAAAGGTGGGAGCCACCATTGCCAAGAGATTGCTAAGCTCTCTATGACTCTTACTGTCTCTTCTCCAAGTTGTTTTTCATCATTTTGACTTTACTGTTAAGAAAAATGCAGTTAGGAAATTTGTCCAGGGGCTGGCCACAGGGGATTCTCACTCAAATTTGCTTTCCTTATTAATAGGAGCTTGCCTCAACGATGCCAGCGATATGCACTATGGTCAGACATGGAGAACAGTAAATTCCGACACTCAAGTCTTTCTCTCCAGCACACTGTGATCCAACAGGAGCACTGGACACCAGGGATATGTGGGGGCCGGTTCCCCCACCCCAGGCCAATCCAGGAGGAAAGGGTGCAGTCTCCCCACTTCTCCACCTATCCCCAAACAACCCAGACCAAGAAGCCTGGTGGGTCCCAGTGCCTTTGACACATTGCAATGCTTCACACATTGCATGAAAGTTGCCAATTAGCTGCCAGGGCCCTCTCTGCTTCCCCCTGGACAGTGGAAGGACACAGGGGCCAGCTACTCTTGGAGATCTGTACTAGATGGCAGTTTGTTAGCTGGTGGGGCAGAAATCCTTGTAGCTTCCTCTCTCCAGCCCAAGCCCCAGGCCCCGCTCTCGTGGCTCCCAGCGCTTGAGGATCCCAAACTAAACGTCCTTCCCCATCCCCCCTGCTCCTCCAACCCAACCCCAAATAAGTCCCGCTGGGAATCAGCATCGACCCCTGCCCCCCTGCCGTGTGTCTGTAAGCTGAACGGGCCCCAGGTCCTCGGAGCCCGGGATCCCACGGCCAGCCTCAGACCTCAGTGCCTCGGACCAGGGCAGCCCCCCTCCGCAGCCCGGTCCCCCATCCGCAGAAGCTCTCCAAGTCTTGGGGTACCCTTTCTGCCACACTTGGGCAGCCCACAAGGCGGGGGACTCATGCTACTGATCACGTTTCTCGGACGCTGTCAAGAGACAAACGCGCCACAAAGTGAGGGTCGAGGGACGCCACGGCCCGAGCTGGCCATGGGAACGGGGCCCCGTGGGTCCCTCCCCGCCAAGATGCTGCAGTCCGTTAAGATCCTCCACCGCTGGCACCCCAGACGGGCCCCAATCACAGGCCCCCGAAACCCCGAGTCCGGCCCACCGGCCGCGGCCCCCGGGCCCGGCCTCCCGCGGCGCCCTCAGCCGTCGGCCGTCGGCCTCCCCGCGGCGGGCTGACCTTGCCGCAGCTCGGGGTCGTCCAGCACGTTGTAGGCCGCGTAGTCGCGGACGCCGTGCAGCCGCAGGATCTGCACCACGGCGTTGCTGAAGCCGCACTGGGGCCGCTCCGGCGTCCCCTTGAGGAAGACCACCACCTTGTCCTTCTTCACCAGCCCGTCCAGCCGCTCCGCCTGGCCGCCGCCCGCGCCCGAGCCCGCCGCCCGCACGCCGGGAGCCAGCGGGACGCCGCCGCCCGCGCCGCGCCCCCAGCGGAGCACGGCCGCTGCCGCCCGGCCCAGCGACCCGTTCATCGCCGCTCGTTCGCCAGCGCCCGGGACGGAACCTCGGCGGCCTCCCGGGGTCCTCTCCCGGCCCACGGCGGCCAGGCCCGTCCGCCCGGGACCTCATTGGACCGGCTCCCGGCTGCTCCCCTGATTGGGCGATCCTGACCCATAGTCAGTGAGTTTTATCCAATCAGATAGCTGACCCCGCCCAGTAGGTGGAATCGGCCTTAAATGCGCGGGGGGGGGTGCCGCGTCCCGCAGTCTTCCCAGGGACGGCGGACCACCGCTTTGTCAGTTGATTGGAGAGCGTGGATGTCCATCAGAGTCACGCTGCGTGGCAACGAGAAGCTAAACTTCCTTCCCAGAGCCGACAGGGCCTGCTGGGAGACCCGGAGACCTCGGGGAGCGGCGGTGGGCGGGGCTTCTCCCGTTCCGACGAATTCTGGGAAGGGGTCACTTCCACGAGGAGCTTCCGCTTCCGGTGTCGGTTCTGCTGGCGCTTCAGCGGCTCGGAGGTGGTGCGAGGAGCGACGGGTCGTCACGGAGGGCGGGGCCCGCCGGCGCCGGTCACCCCAGCCGAGGTGAGCGCCCGGGGGCTCCGGAGGGCCGCGGGCCCACGTACTCCATCGGGGCGGGAGGGAGCCGGGCCGGGCCGGGGGTCCCGCGGTCCTGCCTCCGCGCCGAGCCTCCTGGTCCCGGACCTCCGAGGCCTCGCGCGCACGCGGACCCGGGATCCCGGGAACCCGGGGCCCCGTCCAGCCTTGGCTCCCGCCGCCGGGACGTTCAACGTGCGTGTGTGTGTGTGTGTGTGCGTGCGTGCGTGCCCGCCCGTGTGCAGTGCTGTCGCCGGCGCCATCGCCGGCCTTCCAGCCCGCCTGGGCTCCGTAGAGCGGCGGCGCGTGTCCGCAGCCCCAGCAGTCCGGGAAGTTGAGGCCAGATGGTCCCAGCCTGGGACGAGGGTTCAGGGCCAGCCTGGGGGACGCAGCGGGACGCCCACACGCCTTCTCAGCAATAAAGAGGGAAATGGGCCCGCTGGCACCCAGCTGTGATCCGAGCCGCTCTGAAGCCCGAGATCCGCAGGACCGTGGTGTAAGTCCAGCCCAGACAGAAAAAATCTGCCGGACCTCATCTCCAGGATTACTAGCCAAAACTCAGACCGGGCGGAGGTCTTGGCTCGGGTGGTAGAGCACCAGTCAGCTCGCTGGAGGCTTCGCATTGAAACCCCGGATACCACCGCAAAAAGAAAAGGAGGCCTGGAGGGTGCTTACGGTTACCCTACAGGCCTCAGATTCTTGAGTCCGACCCTCAACACTCAAAAAGAGACAAAGAAATGGATGGGTTGGTTTCCTGAGCGGCCCGGCTCCCTCAGCGCTAGCAGGGGATCTTCAAGGAGACCCAGTTCCAAAGCTGTTGTTCAGTGCTGACAATGGGAAGGAGATAGAAGCTCTGTGGGGTAGAGGAGGGAAAGAAGGCTTCCTTAGGCCCATTAGGCCTATCCATCGTATACCCCACTGCTTGACGTGCTGTCTAGCTTGGGAGAGGGTAGGTGCTCGCATTGGTGGACCATGCCTAGTCGTCTGTAGTCTTGGAGCCTGCGCTGGGTTGGCTGTACCCCAGAGCACCCCAGACTTGCAGAAAAAGCATGCACCAGAGGAAGCTGAGGCGTGGCCACTGGAGAGCCTGCAGTGACACGTGCAATTTTCCTCTGATAGTTCTGGGTACTGTTGCCACGGTGATAGTGACTGTCTGTGTCATTATCTATCCACCAACAGTGAGAGGAAGCTGTGCAGTCGAGATATTGTTTAGCAGACCGAGTGGTTTCTGTTGGACACTTAAGTACTGCTACAAACTGCTTTTGTAAAACCTTGAGTCATTTATGAAATACTGCATAGGTGACCTTTATGTTTGGGCTGTGGTGGGGAGGTGCTCGCATTTAAAGTCAGAAAAATCAACAGGTCAGCAAGCGAGCCTTTAAAGAAATCATTTGAGCCAAGTAAACTGAAAATCAACCCAGAGGGGCTCTTGAGTATTAATGATTGATACTTGCTAATTATTTCTAATGTGGACCCACAGTTAGAATCTGTTTGCTCTGCAGACCCAATGATTCCAGTTAAATGAGAGGAGTACAAATCTGAGATGACATCTCTGCTATATAGAAGGCACTGTTGCAGAAGGTGAACGTGGAATCTGGTACCCTGCACCGTAAAGAAAACCCTCAATTCCTTCCCAAGTCACCCAGCTTCTGTCCATCCTTACAGTATAGAAAGACTTCCTTCCTTCCTTCCTTCCTTCCTTCCTTCCTTCCTTCCTTCCTCTTTCTCTTTCCCTCCCTTCTCTTCCCTTGCCTTCCCTTCCCTCCCCCTCTCTCCTTCCTTCCTTCTCCTTTTTTCCAGTATTGGGGCTTGAACTCAGGGCCTGGACAGTGTCCCTTAGCTATTTTGTTCAAGGCTAATGCTCTACCACTTGAACTACACTTCTGCTTCTGGCCTTTTGCTGGTTCATTGGAGATAAGAGTCTTTCTTACCTGACTTTCCTACCCAAGCTGGCTTCAAACCCTAATAGCTAGGATTACGCGATACTTTTTTTCACACAAAATAAATATTGGTGATTTGTTTCTGAAAAGCTACCTGGTCTCTTGTCTATTTGAAATGAGTTCTTTTCCTGTAATGCCAAGGAGGGGGGAAAGAACTTGCAAGGAACATAGAGCAATAATGGGGGTATCATATTTCCTAGCATTGGGAAATGTTTTATTTAGTTGAGATTATAGCTATCATTAAAAATCAGAAGCAGCTGGGCACTAGTGGCTCTTCCTATGATCCTAGTAGCTACTCAGGAGGCTAAGGTCTGAAGGTCAAGGTTCAAAGCCAGCCCAGGCATGAAAGTCCATGAAACTCTTATCTCCAGTTAACCACCAAAAGGCTGGAAGTAGAGCTGTGGGTCAAATGGTGGAGTGCTAGTCTTGAGCAAAAAGAAAATTCAGGGACAACAGCCAGGCCCTGAGTTCAAGCCCTAGGACTGGCAAAAAAATAAAAACAGTATTTTCCTGTGCCAGCGACAGTACCCAGGGCCTTGTACTTACCAGGCAAATGCTTTGTCACTAAGCCTGTCCCCAGCCCTAGCAGAGGTTCTAAGAGAATAAAGAAAACATTTAAACTTATTTCTTCAAAAACATCTAAATTTTGCATATGATAAAGTTTTTCTTTAAAAATCTTTTTTTTCTTTTTTTGGTCAGTTGTGGGGCTTGAACTCTGGGCCTGGGCGCTGTCCCTCAGCTCTTCAGCTCAAGGCCAGCACTCTACCACTTGAGCCACAGTGCCACTTCGGGCTTTTTTTTCTTTTTGCTTATGTGGTACTGGAGAATCGAACCCAGGGCCTCAGGCATGCAAGGCAAGCGCTCTACCACTGAGCCACCTTCTCAGCCCTCTTTAGAAATCCTTATAGGACAGCTGGGTGCTGGTGGCTCATGCCTGTAATCCTAGCTACTCAGGAGGCTGAGATCTGAGGATCGCAGTTCAAAGCCAGCCTGGGCAGGAAAGCCCGTGGAACTCTATCTCCAATAAACCGGTAGAAAACTGGAAGTGGAGCTGTGGCTCAAGCGGTAGAGCGCTTGCCTTGAGCTGAAGCACTCAAGGACAGCGCCCAAGCCCAGAGTTCAAGCCCCACGACTGACAAAAAAAAAAAGAAGGAAATCTTTTTTTCTCTCTTTTTTTTTTTTGGGGGGGGGCCGGTCATGGGGCCTGAGCTCTGGGCCTGGGCACTGTCCCTCAGCTCTTCAGCTCAAGGCTAGTGCTCTACCACTTGAGCCACAGCTCCACTTCTGGCTTTTTTCTTTTTGCTTATGTGGTGCTGAAGAATCGAACCCAGGGCCTCATGCATGCAAGGCAAGCGCTCTACCACTGAGCCACATTCCCAGCCCATGAAGGAAATCTTTACAGGACAAAAATACCCTTGAGAAATCTTCCCATAGCCTCTAGTTTGTTTTTTTTTGTTTTTTTTTGTTTTTTTTTTTTTTGCAGTAGAGAGGGTGTGAACTTGGAGCCTCACACTTGCTTGTCTGGCACTTGACCATTTAATCCACATCTCCAGCCCAGATTTTTTGTTATTTTGGAGATGAAGTCTAGCAAACTTTTTCTTTGTGGGCTGGCTTTGAGCTCCTATCTTCTGGATCTCATCTTTCTGAGTAGCTAGAATTACAGGCTTGAGCCACAGGCACCCTCTCATCATTTTGAATTTATTAATAAAAGTGTATAGCAATTTGTGATCTTTCCCTGTAGATATTTATCAAGGCTGTAGGGGAAGTGTTGGGTCTTTGTCCCTGTGGTCCGAGGAGAGGTAAGTGCCAAGTGCGGCTGCTCGCCCGCCTGTTCCCCAGCCTCCCTTAGCCCAAGAGACAATCAGACGAAGCCGGGAGTCAAACCAAGCAAGCGAGGGAGGAGGGAGTCGTTTATTAACAGGGAGCATCCCCTTTTTAAAGCAAAAGACTGCGTGGGAGGGGAGGAAATGGAACCAACCAGTCACTGAAAGGCCATACCTTATTATGCACCTAAGCTTCCATGAGTTTGTTTACACACTGAACCTAAACAAATCTGGCTCTGCCCACTGAACTTCCTCCCAGGGCCATCTTTGCTACCTGTGTTCCCCACAGATTTCCTCACAGGGAAGGATCATAGGAATTTGTAAGAATCCTAGAATTTAGGTCACAAAATATAATTAACCCAATCCAATCACACCATGTAACTATACAATGACCCCAGCATCCTAAAACTGTTTTTCCTGCCTGTGCATATGTACAGAAAAGGCTTCGGTTAAATCCTCGTTCCCACCCACATTTCCAAAGCAAATTCATCAGGGAAGCCGCAGTACAACAACCTGACAGATGTGAGCCCGCCTCTTCCCATGCCGGAGGACGACAGGTTGCCCTTGCCTGTCTTTTCCTCAACAAGGACGGGTATTGAGATGGAAGAGCCTTCCTGGGATTCAGTGTCTTTCCCTGCTGGCCAGATTTCTGCAAGTGTCCTAAGAGAAAAGTGGCTGCTTAGATCACACAGTCGCTGAGCTGCCAGGCATTCCTGAGCTAAAATAGTGTTTAAGATCCAGAGTTCCAAGGCCTCAAGCTGGAACCTGAAACCTTTCTCCTTGGGTCCCTTAGAGTATCACCACCAACCATGGGATTGACTTGATTCACAGACTCCACCAGAAATAAGGCACTGGGAGAAACCAGCCAAGGCCCAGCCTAGAACCAGAAGTATGACTTTGACTTTGCCTGCCTCTCCCTCATAAGGCTGCTTTTTTGAGGGAGGAGGGGGGGCAGCAGGGGGATCGTTGGGGGATTTGTTTATTTGTATTCTCTTAGGTCTAGCCTGCCTGGCCCTTCTGTACCACACCACCCCATCATGCACAGGGAACAGGCTAGGAAGGCCTGTATGTCAGAGTCAGGGAAGGTGGCCTGGCTAGGCCTGCCTTCCCACGCCTAGGCTGGCCTCCCCATGTGGGCAGCAGCAATGGCCCTTCCTTCCAGGAGGGGGAGGTGAGTTCAGGGCAGGTCTTACGCATGTAGCAAGATCCTGTCTTGAGAGAGTGAAGAAGGGAAGGAAAGTCTCTAGGTAATGGTTGTCTGACACTTTGAAACTGTATTCGCTTTCTAATATTCATAATTCTCAATAGGTTTTAATGCTTGGTTGCCTTTTTATATTTTTGTTGTTGATGTCTGACCACTACCAGAGCTTGAATTCAGATCCTCATTCTCTTCACTAGCTCAGGTGGCATGCTGCCCTTTGAGCCACCCCTCCAGCCCTGCTTTTTACCAGTCAGTTGGAGATAGACTCCTGGATTTTTTTTTTTGCCTGAGCTGACTTTGTTTCTCATCTTAGCCTCCTTGAGTAACTTGGATTACAGGTATGAGTGACTATGCACAGCTTCCTTTAAACATAGTGCTCTCCTCACAGGCAGTTTTTATTCTGAAATTTTAACCACTGCAAGGAATCACTATTACCAGAAAGTTAAATATCTGAATAGTGGCTCTGTGCATATGTGTATATAGATACAGATATAGGTTGTTATGCTTTGTAAAATTATGATGACAACTGTAGTCCAGAGATCCAGTGAAGTGGTGGAATCCATAGTTTTCACCTTGGAGCCTCTCATTGCCCTTGTGTTCCTTTCTCCACCGAGGCCCAGAATCCTTCATTGTATGCCTTTAAGATTGTGCTCTGCTGGACTGGATTCTTCTGGGAACTTTATTTTTATTCCAAGGAACAAAGCCTGATCAGGGTTGTACATTGAGTGTTAAATGTGATTTGTTCAGCATTTTGATTCTAGGACATGAAGGAATTGTTGGCTTTTCCTCCACTGCGCATTTCACAAAAGATGTTAGTTTTGCACTGGGTGTTGTTTTTATCAACAGATAGTTTCTGTGACTACTATTACATTACAGCGACTTCTGACAAAGTGCCTGGAGCCTGAAAGCCTAGGTCTGGCTGTCGTCGAAGCTCTATTTGCTTGTTTTGGAACCATCCATCTCTACATTGCCCTGCTTTTAAATACCCTTTGTGATTAGTTGGAATTTCACTCTGAACTTATGAAACCTCTGAGCCTTAGTAATTCCCTGCCTTCAAATCTCACGGCCAGGTGTCAGTGGCTTGTGCCTGTAATCCTAGCTCCTTGAGAGGTTGCGATCCAAAGATCGAGGTTCAGTGACAGCCTGGGTAGAAAAGTCCACAAAGTTCCATCTCCAATTAACAAAATGCTAGATGGAGGTGTGACTCAAGTGGAGCGCCATCTCAGCAAGCATGAGGCCTTGAGTTCACACTCGAGTGCTGCCAAAATAAATTCTGTCATTAAAAAAGATTGCACCTGACTTGTAATAACTGTACCCCCTTTGTATATCACCTTTATAATACAATGAAAGAGGTAAAAAATAAATAAATCTCGCTATCGTGGGACTCATCACCTCAAAGGTCAATGATTCATGTAGTAAAAACAGCCCAGTTTTGCCAAGAAAGGTGGTTTGGGTCAGATATGGAGAGACTGACCAGAAGTAGAGCCTAGTGATAGCAAATGAAAGGCTTTCAAAGAGTTGTGACATGGGCTGGGACCGTGGCTTAGTGGTAGAGTGCTTGCCTAGCATGCATGAAGCCCTGGGTTCAATTCCTCAGAACCACATAAACAGAAAAAGTTGGAAGTGGCACTGTGGCTCAAGTGGTAGAGTGTTAGCCTTGAGCAAAAGAAGCTCAGGGACAGTGCCCAGGCCCTGAGTTCAGGCCCCAGGACTGGCAAAACATACAAAGGGTTGTGACAAACAAAAACAAAAACCTAAAAACTAAGTCAGTTATATTCTGCTAAGAATGACAGAAAGTGCATAGTCTTATTTAGGAAATTAAGTGACCCACAGAATATTGTACTGACTGTGGAGAAGGCTGGCTCTCCTGCCCTGGACCCTGCGTTTTTCTAGTGTCACTGCAGTGCTAGCTGTGCAGGGCCGGCCTGTTCTGATACCCCATGGGTTCCTCTCATCCAGCACAGCTGAAACCCTGTGATAGTTCACACGTGTGGTTGGCTGGCTGGGGACAGAGCCAATAATCTCTTGGAGGGTATTCTACTTGAGTTCAAAAAATAACACACGTCATCTTTCAGAGCCCTTTGGTTTTTGAGAAGGGATTTTTACGGTGAGTCAGCCTTACCCTGCAGGGCCGGCAGGGGGCGCTGGGTGACTGGATGGGTCTGTGAGGAAGGGCTGTGGGTCTCTGACTGCAGCTCTAGGAGCCACTCCTCGCTCGCTCAAGGCCTCTTATTTGGGGGTTTGTGAGATAGCCACAGCAGGTTAGAAGCTGAAAACTGAAAAGGCTGTCTGAAAGTAGGAGGAAAAACTGACAGGTCAATAGACTTCTGAAAAACAACACATTCTGACAAATCTCAGCATCTTAGAATCACGATGGAAGAGGGGCCTTCACATGTCACTACCTGTCATCAGAGGTTTGCATAACACTTGCAAGTCACCTAGAAAAACTATAAGCCAGGCACGGTGACATTGACATGCTTCTATAATCCCAGCATTCAGGTTGAAGCAGGATTGAAAGTTCAAAGCCAGCCGTGGGTACATAGTGAAACAGTCTGAAAAGATGAAAGCAAATTGTATCCCACATTCTGTAAACAAGTTTAAGGAATGAGCAACATTTAAAATTGCCAACAGAAGCACACACACATACATACACACGCACACATACACAGAGCTTAAACTTGAAGCAAGCTAGCAAGGCAGGCATAATTGCAGTTGCAGGAACAGGCAGGAGACAAAGAGTTGAATGCCAGCACGGGCTATAAATGAAGACCTCATCTCAAAAAACCTAGATCAGTAATCAAACCAGAGGACCACTTTCACCCTCATTATGCGAGATAAGCCGAGCTGCATTCCCACTGTTCCACACGCCAGAACATTGCACAGTATTAAGGAGAAATCCCATATTGACTAGTTGGGAGGAGTTGGGTGACGGGCCTGGCCACCCCTGAGCCTCGGCGATCACTGCCTACAAAAGGTGTTCATGAATGCCATGGACTGTGCCATCCACGCAGAGCACGTGACCCCTTCCCCACTTGACTGCTACTGGGGACCAGCACCCCTCTGGAGTGAAGGTTATTTATCTTGCCCCCTACTAGACCATCGTTTCCCGGACCACCTGCGTCATTTATACAGCACCATCCCAGCCCCGCAGTGTGTGTGCTCAGTACATCATCCTCAAAGAACATGAAACAGAACCCACAGGAAAAGTTCCCAACTGTGCACTCATAATACATTGGTCCCCCCTTTTCCACTAGGGATGTAACTCCAGACCCCTGGTGGGTGCCTGAAATCACAGAGTATAGACCATTACATTAGCTGGGTTTTTTTTCCCTCCCCCTATGTACCCAAGGCAAAGGTGATCTCCGTGGTAGATTAACAATGAGTAATACACAGCAAAACAATTAGGGCAGTGTAATAAAAGTCATGTGAATAGTTTCTTGAAATAGCTCACTGTGGCCAAGTGCCAGTAGCTCACATATATAATCCTAGCTGCTCAGGAGGCTGAGATCTGAGGATCATGGTTCAACCCCAGACCAGGCAGGAAAAGTCCATGAGACTCTTATCTCCAAATAACCACCAGAAAACTTGAAGTGGTGCTGTGGCTCAAGTGGTAGAGTGCTAGCCTTGAGCTGAAGAGCTCAGGGACAGCACCTAGGCCAGAGTTCAAGCCCTACAACCGACCCCCCCCGCCCCCCCCAAAATCTTCCTGTATCTTCACTTTGTCAGTTATAATAAAAAGCCATTTGTTGCTTCTCTGACATATCTGAGCCACAGCCTTGGTTCTCTTGCATCTCGGGGCCTTTATTAAAATTGGGGTGGTGTGAGCATGATCACGGGGGGTGCCACAGTTACAGATCTGATAGCGAGGACAGTGCTCAGTGCTCAGTGCTCCTGGGGAGCGTGGAAACGCCACAGAAGATTTGCTCCTAGGTGGGGGTGAGGTTGTACTCACACTGCTGAGAACACAGCTCAACATGAAGTTTTTCCTATGTAGTATTTCTGGGCCCTGGTTGACGTAAGGTGATTTCCACAGGTGCTAGAAGGTGAAGAAACAAGCTGAGTACCAGTGGGTCACACCTGTAATCCTAGCTGCTAGGAGGCCAAGATCCATGGATTAAGATTTGGAGCCAGCCCAGGCAGAGAAGCAAACAAATCTCCAATTAGGCAGCAAAGAGCCGGCAGTGGAGCTGTGACTCAGAGTGGTAGATGGTAGAGTGTCAGCCTTGAGCAAAAAAGTAAGCAAGAGTGCAAGATCCTGAGTTTTAAGCCCCAGTACCGGAGAAATATCACTGGGTTGGTTACTCACCACATCCAAGGTCCTGGGTTCAATCCTCAACACCAAGAAAAAGAAGAAGAATGAGGCATTCACAGCTGCTCCCTGCAAGTTGAGGAGAGCAGAGTGCAGGGAGTGGGTCCCAGTTCCCAAGGGCCTTATGCAAGGATGTCACCAAACACCTAGAGGAGGTGGTGGGGCAGTGCATCAGTGCATGCTCCCTCCCTGCCCCATCCCGGGGGGGATGTGTTTAGATAGGAGGGTGCAGTGTTTCTACATCAAAGGGAGGGGCTTTCCAAGAGGAATCAGGAGGCCAGGGCCTCCTTGAGGGAGGCCAGTGGTTTCTCCTAGCAATGCAGAGACAGACTGGCTGAGGGGAGGGTGGGAGGTGAGAGCCTTTGGAGCACTTTGTGGGCGCTGTCCCTCAGCTCTTCAGCTCAAGGCTAGCGCTCTACCACTTGAGCCACAGCGCCACTTCTGGCTTTTTCTGCTTATGTAACTTGTCCTATCAAATTCATCACTTGATATCGTACTCTATGATACATACTACGTAGTAGCCCATTTCCACTACGTCTTGTCTATAGGAGCAGTATTTGCCATCATAGGCGGTTTCGTTCACTGATTTCCCCTATTTACCGGCTATACACTAAGTGACGTATGGGCCAAAACACATTTTACTATTATATTCATTGGAGTAAATATAACTTTCTTCCCACAACACTTCCTCGGCCTAGCAGGCATACCACGACGTTACTCAGACTATCCAGACGCCTACACAACATGAAACACTGTCTCATCCATAGGCTCATTTATCTCATTAACAGCTGTAATTCTAACACTGAGGAATCGAACCCAGGGCCTCATATATGCAAGGCAAGCACTCTACCACTGAGCCACCTTCCTAGCCTGTTGGAGCACTTCTTACAAACGTTCCAGTGACCTGTGCACAGGGCAGCCCAGTGGTCACCTGGCTTGAGCATTGCGGATAGACTACAGGTGGCTGAAGAGACAGACCAGTCAGGAGACTGTGATGAAATACAACCCTTGGGGTGGCAGTCTTGGCAGAGGCTGAAGGGATGAGGAACAGCAGTTGGTGGTGGGCTGGTTGTGGGCTGGTGGCTCCGTGTTGATGCAGGGAGCAGGGAGAAGAGGACAGAGCACCCCAAAGGGGAATGAGCACACACGGGACTTGGGGACTCTCAAGGTACCTGAGGAACCAAATCATCAGGTTATATGTGAAACAGGAAGGAAAGCCCTGAGGCAGACAGAAGAGCAGGCAGAGGAACAGGAGCTTGTGGTCGGTGCTTTCTCAAAGCTCTGATGCCCAAGCCACAGGCAGAGGCCAGGTCCAGCCCCTGTCCTCCTGGATTTTGCTGGAAACCCTGGGCTGCAGCAAAAAGAATTCCTGGATCCATCTCAGAGACTTCACAACATCCAGGACTCGAGGGCAGATTTGCCCAGTGTCTTGTGGCTGTGATTTTGTCTGTGTGAGAGCTTTTAGGGCATCTCTGTAGTGATGACCAGAGTAGAGAGGATCCAGTAATAATTCCTGTGGAAGAGCCAGATAGCACAGACTGGGGTAAAGGTGACCTGACCCCATTGCACGACCCCTCCAGTCCTTTGGTTTACCCAACACCACCAGGATTTCAGTGCTGGCTTCCCTCCTGCCCACCTTAGCTGCTGAATACAGTTCTTCACTGACTTCACATAGCGGCACTTGCTGTTTCCTTCTGTGCACCAACTCTACACCATCAAAAAGGAAATTTAGGCTGGGCACAGCAGCTCACACCTGCCACCCTAGCTAGTTAGGAGGCTGAGTTCTGAAGATTAGTGTTCAAAGCCAGCCTGGGTAGAAAAAGCCCATGAGACTCTTAGCTCCAACTAACCACCAAAAAGCTGAAAGTAGAGTTGTGGCTCAAGTGGTAGAGCTCCAGCCTTGAGTGAAATAGCTGAGGAACAGTACCGAGGCTCTAAATTCAAACCTCAGTACTGACACATACAAAAACAAAAACAAAAACAAAAATTGGGATTATACTTTTTAAAATCTTAGGCAGACTCGGTGAGAATTTGCAGCAATCTTAATAAGTTTTGTATTTTTTTCCTTGAATGATGCCAGTCACCTACAGAACCCTGCAGGTTTTTGGATTATAGGGGATTCTAAGAAACAGCCTCAGTTGTCAGGAACCTGCCTGGAGGGTCAGCAACTGGCATCAAGATCAACAGGGGTCGTTTCTGTTTTATGTTTGTTGGTTTTTTGCTGACTAATTGGCACTAAGAGTTTCACTGCCAGATAAGACTTGCTTCCTGAGGCTGACTTTGAACCTCCATCCACAGATCTCATCCTCTTGGGTTAGCTCAGATTACAGGCCAGAGCCACTAGCACCCAGCAGGATCAATGGGTTTTATACAGACATGTGGTCCCACTTGACATTTATGAGCACTTAAGTTGGGGTGGGGGGGAGGAGCGGGCCTCCCTGCCGCCTGCTCCGCCGGGCCCGGTGGGGGTGGGACAAATGCCTGCCTGAGTTCTGCCACCCTCACTTGAAGCAAAACTACACCTCTGCAGCCCCGCCCTGCCCCGGGCCCCTGCCTGTCACTCATCACCACAGGCTCAGAGCTAGGAGAGAAACCCTCAGCAACCCCCAGTAACATGGTTCCAGGGAGCAAGAACAGAAAGATTCCTGTCCCCGCCCTGGGCAGCCTTCCTCATTCCCAGCCTCTCCTGGGATTGGGTTTTGTTACAGAATTTGATTTGGAGATTCAATTCAGCACGGAAATGGGCATTTGCCCAGATCCTCAAGTTAGTAGCTTGTTCGTCACTTTTATTCTTCGCAGTCACGACAGCTTTCACCAGGAAGGTGGGAGGGGACAAGACTGGGTGGTGGGTTAGGTCCCCCGGGATGCCCAGCCCAGGGAGACACCCAGAGGGCCCCCTTTGTTCTAGGGGGCCCCTAGCTCTGCCAAGTCCCTCGGGGCTGCAACCCTTGGCCTGCACTAGGATTTCAAAACAAAAACCAACCAGCAAACAGGGCAGGCTCTGAGGGTGCTGCTGTGTCAACCCAGCTCTGAGGGAAGCGGTGGGCGGTGGGCGGGCTGTGGCGGGGAGGAGGAGCCACACCGCTCTCTTGGGCAGAGCAGGGTGGGGCTTTCCTAGTACTAGTGATTCCCAGAAAACAAAACCACATTATAGAGGCCCTGAGTAGTTTGTGCCATGAAGCCATGTGTTCTTGCTGCTTGAAAACGATCAACATAACCAGAGACTTCACTGTGCACACACACACACACACACACACATGCACATGGGTGCACACATGAGTCCCCTCATCTGGGCTCCTCTCTGTCTGTCTGTCTGTCTCTCTCAGTAGATACATTACACAGACTTCTCTCTTGGCAGTTCCTAAAGCTGGTATTGTTTCTTTATGCAAAACATTTTAAATGATCAATATGCCTTGACATGAAATGATCTCATTAGCATTTGGGAGACAAGAAAGCTCAATGTGAAATACAGCCTAAGAAATGGATCAGAATTTTACTTATGAGCAGAACATGGTCCTTCATTATTGCTGCCATACTGAGAGTTCAAATGGTTAAGAGTATAGGTGCTGGTGGTTTACACCTGTAATTTTTTTTGGGGGGGGTTCCGGTTGTGGGGCCTGAACTCTGGGCCTGGGCGCTGTCCCTCAGCTCTTCAGCTTAAGGCTAGCACTCTACCACTTGAGCCACAGCGCTACTTCTGGCTTTTTTCTTATATGGTGCTGAGGAATTGAACCCAGGGCCTTGAGCATGCAAGGCAAGTGCTCTACCACTGAGCCACCTTCCCAGCCCTACACCTGTAATTTTTTAATGTGCTCCCCAAGAACCATTGAAATCACAACAATAAACACAAAGTAAGTGTCTTGAGAAGGCAAAATTTATTCCACAGAAGGTAAAGCCATCAGCCAAAAATCTCAAACTGAACAGGTAGGCTGAACCCCACCCCCACCCCCGTTTATCTCTAATGTAGCAGGCCCCACCCCTCTGCTCAGATTGGTTGAGATGAGCTTCAGAATCTGCTCATCACTGGCTAGTTTGAATAAAGTTAGATGTTATTTACATAAGGTGACTTTGAAATAACATTAACACTATACAAGTGATCTCAAAATACACTTACACCAGCTGCTACTTCTGGAACAATCTGCCGTGGGTCTTAATTCCATCTTGAAAAGAAACCAGTTTGGGGATGGGCAGGTGGCTCAGTGGTAGAGCGCTTTCCTTGCATGCATGAGGCCTTGGGTTCAATTCCTCAGCACCACATAAGCAGAAAAAGCCGGAAGTGGTGCTGTAGCTCAAATGATAGAGCACTAGCCTTGAGCTGAAGAGTTGAGGGACAGTGCCCAGGGCCAGAGTTCAGGCCCACAACTGACAAGAAGAAATAAAGAAAAGAAACCAGTTTAAGACAAAACTTTACTTTTCAAAAATCAATGAGAATCACAGTTCAAAGTCAGTCTGGGCAGGAAAGGACATGAAACAACTCTTGTCTCTAATTAACCACCAGTAAGCCAGAAGTGGAGATGTGTTTTAAGTGGTAGAACACCAGCCTTGATGAAAAAGCTCAGTGACAGTGCCCAAGCTCACAACCCATGGTCCTGAGACCCTCTCCTCACCCCAGCCTCGTTCTACTTCTGTCTCTGCTGTTCCTAGCAGTCACTTCCTGACCATCCTGTCTAGCACCTGGTGACGTGCTGTGTTGTTATTTCCTGTTCTGTGCATCTGAATGTGGCACCTCCGATACACCCTCATTTCCCAGTGAGCTTTTGCTGGATTTCCACATCACAGCCCTGGACCAAGGTGATCATGACACTCATGTCCTTGGAGAAGTCCATCATGGGGTCAGTAGAAGTGTGGGGCGGGGCTGGTCTGCCTGTGGAGACGATAACCAGTAACTTGACATGTAAACACTCAGAATCAGAGTTTCTAGCAGTTTTACCCATAAGCCCCAAACCAGAAACCACCCAGATGCCCTCCAGGGTTCAAGTCGCCGTGGAATACAACTCAGCAAGCCAAAGGAGCTGCCGCCTGCAGGACTGCCCAGAGAACCGTGAAGGATAAAAAGCCAATCCCTAAGGTGGCATTCCGTGAGAGTCTGAGGACCATTCTGACTCAGCCACCTGAGCGCTGGGACTACAGGTATGCATCGCCACATGGAAATGTAACAGACTTGAGATGATGAAATTACAGAAGTGAGAGCACAGGACAGCCCTGGGGGCAGGGGAATGTTTTGGATGTGAATGGTGTCTGTGTCAGCACCCCAGAGAGACTCCCTACCCCTGTTTTCCATGATGATGAAGGAGGTGTGCAGGGATTCACTCTGTAGTTTCTTGTAGCCACATGTGAATTTCCATGATCTTAAAACATGAATTACACACACACACACACACACACACACACACACACACACACACACACACACACACACACACACACACACACACACACACGAGAAGAGGAGGAGGGGCCTGGGTTGTCACTGGTGGGAAGAACCTGACAAGCCTGTTCTAGAAGGATCATCTCTTTTAGGAACAGAGTTTAAGGTTGTACTCGATCTTTTCTGTACATGGCTGTGCCTGTGAGTATCGAGTATCGTAGTAGCTGGGCTGGGTCAGGATCTGTGAGGCTATCTATCGAACACAAAGAACCCAAGGCCTGTGCTGTTTTAGTGAGTGGCTAACTGGGAAGATACTTTTCACTCCTCTTGAGTCACAGCTTGACAAATGCAGGGGTGACAGTCAGCAGTGTGAGCCCGCTGGAGCCCGCTCACCCTGACATCTAGTCCTCTTGCTCTGCTGTTTTATTTTATAAAGGCAGCACAACTCTGTGTTTTCAGAAGATCGGCACAGGTTACTCCAGTCCCAGTGCTCGGGCTGCAGTGCCTCCTTACCATTCATTAAGGGTGTCCCCTTGGTGATGGGGGTGTGGGGAACAGCTTCTCATGAAGAAACCAGGGCCCCCAGAGAAGCTGATGGAGCTGGGCAGTGGGGCTCTCATCCTGAAATTCAGGGAATGACTCTAGCAGGAAGAATCAGGGTAATGTGGAGAACCAGCAACAGAAAACAAAGAAGAGAGCCGGGCGTGACAACTCACACCTGTAATCCTAGCTTCTGAGGACCCCGGTTCAATGCCAGCCCAGACAGACAAATGTGAGAGACTTAACTCCAGTTAACCAGCAGAAATCTGGAAGCAGAGGTTTGGCTCAAGTGGAAGAGCACCAGCCTTCAGTGAAAAAGCTAAACAAGGGGCTGGGAAGGTGGCTCAGTGGTAGAGCGCTTGCCTTGCATGCATGAGGCCCTGGGTTCGATTCCTCAGCACCACATAAGCAGAAAAAAAAGCCGGAAGTGGTGCTGTGGCTCAAGTGGTAGAGCACTAGCCTTGAGCTGAAGAGCTGAGGGACAGTGCCCAGGCCCGGAGTTCAGGCCCCATGACCGGACCCCTCCTACCCCCCAAAAAAGAAAAAGCTAAACAAGAGCTTAAGGCTTTGAGTTCAAGCCCCAGTACTGACACATACACAGAAAAGGAAAAAAGAAGGGAGGGAGGGAGTAGAGAAGCTGATAGTTGAACTGGGGGAGGCCCACCCTCCACCCCAGCCCCGTACTTCTCTGATGGAGTGCCCCAGAAATGGAGACCCCCATATGAGCTGTCCATTTATATTTAGTCAACAGCCATCATTCAATCCACCACTAGCTAGCTAGAGATGGAGAGAGAGGGAGAGGAGATGGAATCATAAACTTCCACCCTGGGACCCTGAGCCAGGGCGCCTCCTTCCTGCCCTCTAGCCTCAGTTTACCCACTCACAACTGAGGCATTGCACAAGCCAGAAAAGTCATCCTAGCTTTCCTCTTAATCTTTCAGTGAACATAACACATCAACAACAAACAAATGACCTCTATGAAGTGTGCAGTTTGCTTTGGTGTGCAATTACCTAGGGTGTGAAGCCACCCTGGATAACAGCCCCCGCCCCCAGCTAATTAACCCAGCTGCGGCTTCCCCGGGAGCCATGTGCACATGCCCTCCACAGGGGAAGGGAGGGGAGGGGAGAGCACAGAGAACTTCGCTTTTTGGAAGACGTGTGGTGCCTTGCACACAGCCCCACAGCCCAGTGAGTCAGAATTTCCAAAAGGCTTAATTTTAGTGCCCTTCTGGTGGCTGCTCTCCAGGCTGCTTCTGGAGGCCCCGGGCGGAGTTTCCTGTGCTCAATTCCAGAGATGACAGAGGGGCTCTCCCCTAGTTCTTTGCCAGAATTCTCAGATACATTTTCCTTCCCTCTCCTTTCTGTAAGCAGCAGTCAATGCTGAAGAGGGCAGCTCATGCCTGGATCTCTCCGAGTTCAGACTCCACCAGCTCAGCTGCTACTTGGCTCGCTCCACATTTTCTTCTTTATCAGTCAGCTGGATCTTTTTCTTGTTGTTGTTGTTCTCGTACTGGGGCTTGAACTCAGGGTTTTGCACTCTACTCTGGCTTAGCTTTTTTGCTTGAGATGGGTGCTCTACCACTCGAGCCATACATTGACTTCTGGCTTTTTGCTGGTTATTGGAGATAAGAGTCTCCTGGACTTAACTGCCTGGGCTGGCTTCCAACCATGAAGCTCAGATCTCAGCCACCCAAGTAGCTAGGATTACAGGTGTGAGTGCATGGGCTTCTTTTTCTTTCTTTTCTTTTCTTTCTTTCTTCCTTTTTTTTTTTTTTTTTTTTTTGGTCGGTTGTGGGGCCTGAACTTTGAGTCTGGGAACTGTCCCTCAGCTCTTTAGCTCAAGGCTAGTGCTCTACCATTTGAGCCACAGCACCATTTCTGGCTTTTACTGTTTATGGGGTGCTAAGGAATCAAACCCAGGGCCTCATGCATGCAAGGCAAGCACTCTACCACTGAGCCACCTTCCCAGCCCCTGGGCTTCTTTTTCTGTGCATGTGTGCCTGTCCTAGTGCTGAACTCAGGCCTGGGAGCTGTCTCTGAGCTTCTCTGCTCAAGACTAAAGTTCTGCCACTTGAGCCACAGCCCTGCTTTCGGCATTTTTTTTTTTTTTTTTTGGTAGTTTGTTGGAGATAATAGTCCCATGAACTTTGCTGCCTGGGTTGGCTTTGAACCACAATCCTCAGATCTCAGCTTCCTCAATAGCTAAGATTACAGGTATGAGCCACAGTGTATGGCGTGTATGTGCTATTTTAAAGTAGAAAAGGACCACCACTGAATGGAAACTAGGGCCTTGGGCTAGGAGTGGTATGGCATGTGCTTAACATACACAAAGCACCACAAAAGAACAATAACAATAAAACTGGGTGCTGGTGGTTTATCCCTGTAATCTTAGCTGCTGAGGAGCTGAGGTGCGAAGATTAAGATTCAAAGCCAAGCCATGCAGACCCATCTGAGAGACTCTTTATCTCCAGTTCACCAGCAAAAAGCCAGAAGTGCAGGTGCAGTTCAAGTGGTAGAGCACCAACCATGAGAGGAAAAAGCCAAGTGACAGCTCAAGGCCTTGAGTTTAAGCACCAATATTTACACACACACACACACACACATTAAAATATTATTAATAATATTAGTTGATGACTATATCACACTTATGAAAAGCAATGGGTAGCCAACTATAAGAATAATGTTCAGTAGCATTCTGTAGTTATGGAGCATGTTGGCACCTCACATACATACTCACCTGTGAAATACCACCACTGTTCCCACCTGGTTTGCCAAGGTTCACTCAGTTAAATAAGCAATCAGCAACAGTTAAGGCTGTCCCTGAGTTTGAATCTTTCCACTGTCCTGAAATTGGTGCTGTGCGTTGTGTTAGTCACAGGTGGGGCAAGCCCCTCTGTAGATGGAGCTACCGGGTCTCCATTGGCCACAGACTCATTGCACTTCCACCTTCTGTGTGTGGGAGTCTCTTCCTCATTCTCCTCCATCTTGCTGGAGTCTAGCGTCTAGACCTCAGGTGTGTTTAGTGGAAGAGGGTTATAGTATACCATACACTGAAGTGAGAATACCGGACCTAGAGTCTTAAAGCCACAGCTTGGAGGAGGCGGGGGCAAACCCACAGGACGGAAGTTCCTGTGAGCAGACCGTTGATTCAGAAGAGGAAATCAGAGATGAGTAACAAGCCTCAAGCTGCAACTTGGGGCACAACGCAGCCAAAGGGGAGCTGGAGGCCTGGATTTCCAGAGCCATGGCAAGGCCTAACTCTAGCAAATCATCATCTGACCTCTTTGTGCCTTCGATTCCTTCAAAGAACAAAACTACACTTGTCCTGACTACCTGGAAGATGATTGCAGAGATCTGACCACAAAGGGATTGCTGTGGGAAAGCATCCTGAAAAGCTGGAGCAGGATTTCTAGTCATTGCTAGTCACTGTGTGAAGCTGCTGCCTGGCGCTCGGAACCCCAGGGCCTGCGGCAACGGCCGGTGAGGCAATCGGCATGACAGGCCTAGAACAGACACCTGGAGCCGGTCACGCGCAAAGCAGGGGAGGCCCTTTGATTGGACCCAGGGCAGCTCCGCATAATTATGACTTAATAATGGAGATCCACCAAGCAAGGTGTGGCTGACCTCTTGGCATTCTAATCCAAGCTAGGCCTAGCCCTGTGTTAATCCTGGGTTGAAGCTAATTCTCCCGCCCCTTTCCTAATCTGACACACACACATACACACACACACACACAGGGAAAAAAAAAAAAAAACCCTTGTTGGAAGCTGTGGACCTGAAGCTGTTTTCAAGCCTCTGGCTGGCCACAGGTAAGCTGTGAAGCCAGGGTTGTGACCCTCCCAAAGCCAGCACCATCCTGAGGAGGAATGAACCACCAGAAAGCCAGAAGTGGCGCTGTGGCTCAAGTGGTAGAGCGCCTGCCTCGAGCTGAAGAGCTGGGGGAAAGTGCCCAGGCCCAGAGTTCAAGACCCATGACCAACAAATATACATACATACATATATACATACATACATACACACACACACATATATATATATATATATATATATATATATATATATATATATATATATATATCAGGGCCCCAGCCCCCGGATGGTTCAAAATGTGTCGGAATGGCTGCTGGGCCTGGGGGAAGGGAGGAGAGACCCAGTGTGAAGACTTCGGGCCATCACATTGTATGTGTTTGGCCCCAGTCCAAAGGCGACTGCAGTGCAAAGGTCCAGAGGCAGATACGAGTTTTAAATTGGTTGGGCATCGTGGTGCATGCCTGTAATCCTGACTTCAGCCTCTGGTGGGCCGAGGGCACGTGTCTGAGCCGGGGTACGGGAGGAGACGCGGCGGGGAGGGGGAATCGCACATTTGGGGTCTGGGGTTGGTGCCAGGTCCTTGGTGTGGATGAAACCCTGGGGCTCGGGGCTCGGGGCGGGGGGCGATCCGAGCACCCGGCAGGTGGCCGACGGCGTGGAGGGCGCCCTGGGTCAGCGCCCCGTCCGGTGAGGACCGGACCCCGCTCCCCAGCGTGGCCTTTGGGGACCGCAGCTCCCGGGCGCAGGGCGAGGAGCCCAGCCCGGGTGCGCGGCGGCGGGCGGGCGGGTGGGGCCCGGGCGGGGCGGGGCGGGGCGGCGGTGTCCCGGCTGGTGTCCCGTGGTCCCTGTCCCCGCCCCGCCCCGCCTCGGGCTCGGACCGCGGAGGCCGGGCCCAGCCGCCCGCCCTGCGCCCCGGCGCTCCGCGCTGCGCTGCGGCCGGTAAGTGACGGCGGGACACCGGGCCGATGGGGCGGGAGGGGGCCGGGCCTGGTCCCCGGGTCCCCGGCGCGCTCCGGGGTCGGCGGCGCGGCCGGTCGGGGACCCCGGGGCGGCGCGGGGCGGCGTGTCAGCGCCGGCGGGCGGGCGGGCCGGCCGGTTTCAGTTCAAATCCTGCCGCCCCGCCCGCGGCAAAACCCGGCGCCTTCCCTCCCTGCGCGGGAGGGTGGCGTGGGCCGAGCCCCGTCCCGCGCCAGGGCGCGCGGCTCCCCGCGCTCCTCGCTAGGCGCGGGCCGACCTGCTGCCGCTGCCCGCCGCGGGTCTTGGCCTCGGCGGAGAGTGCAGGGTGAGAGACGCCCGTCCTGGTGGTCATGACCCCTCCTGACCATGGCGACCCCCTCCCGACCATTGCCACCCCCTCCTAACCATCACCACCCCTCCTTACCACCACCACCCCCTCCTGACCATCACCACCCCTCCTCACCACCACCACCCCCTCCTGACCATGGCGACCCCCTCCTGACCACCACCACCCCTCCTGACCACCACCACCCCCTCCTGACTACCACCACCCCTCCTGGCCACCACCACCCCCTCCTGACCACCACCACCCCCTCCTGACCACCACCATCCCCTCCTGACCATCACTACCCCCTCCTGACCACCACCACCCCCTCCTGACCACCACCACCCCCTCCTGACCACCACCATCCCCTCCTGACCACCACCATCCCCTCCTGACCATCACTACCCCCTCCTGACCACCACCACCCCCTCTTGACCACCACCACCCCCTCCTGACCATCACCATCCCCTCCTGACCACCACCACCCCTCCTGACCATCACCACCCCCTCCTGACCACCACCATCCCCTCCTGACCACCACCACCCCCTCCTGACCATCACCACCCCCTCCTGACCATCACCACCCCCTCCTGGGCATGGCGACCCCTCCTGGGGACGAGGCCCGCTGGGAGTGCCCTGGAGAGCCCATAGTGAGGAGAAAGCCCCACCCTGTCCACCAAGTTTCTTTATGATGCTGGGGCCGGGGCTCAGCCTCTCTGAGCCTCCTTCCCACCTCTGGCAGGGCTGGAGGGGACATGGGTGGATGTTGACTTTCCATGAGGATCTTCAGATCCTGACCCCTAATCCAGGAGCCGCAGCCCACACAGCAGCCCGGCCCACCGCAGCCTCAGCCTGAAAACCGGGGTGGGAATACCAGGCATCGTGTCATGGCTCCGGGACCCTTTCCTCCTCTCTCCTGCTAGTGCTCTCCTCTGTGGGGCTGACGGGCTCCCCGAGCTGGGGGCGGTGCCTCGGTCACCCGCTGAGGGGCAGTGGCTTTCCTCTCCAGCAAGGGGAAATGTCACAAAGTCACCATCCTTTTTTTGGCCCATATTGGAGCTTGAACTGAGAGCCTGGTGCTGTTCTTTAGCTTTTTGGCACAAGGCTGGCACGCTGCCACTTGAATCATACCTCCACTTTGGGCTCTTTGCTAGTTTATAGGAGATAAGACTCATGGACTTTCCCGCCTAGGCTGGCTTCAAATCGATTCTTGGATGTCAGCCTCCTGAGTAGCTGGGATTGCAGGTGTGAGCCAGGGGCATCAGGCAGTCATGGATTTTCTGAGCTTCATTCATCTCTCAAGAGGAGAGGAAGCAGGCCCAGAGAGGAGGAGTGATTTGTTCAAGGTTGCACAGCTAGTAGCAGAACCTAGTGCGCGCTCTCTCTCTCACTCGCCCTTCCTTCCTTCCTTCCTCCTCTGTCTTCCTCTCTCACACTCACATACTCACACACACACATGGAGGGGGCAACAGCCCACAGGGTCAGGAGCTGGGAGTAGGAGGGGCACATTTGTGCCAAGGGCTGTTTTGCTCAGTTTCGTGTTAACCGTGCCCCAGCGGGACGCTCTAACACGTGTGGGTCTGCACATTCCTCAGGCAGGACAACAGGGTGTGCTGACAGCCGCAGCTGTGCCAAGCCAGCTCCCTCTCTCCGAGCCAGAGAGGCCCGAGGTAGGGGTGAGGGGTGGCTGCGTGGGGGAGGGGGAAGCCCGGGACCCGGAGGGGCTGATGGGAATCTGGGCTGGTGTCTCTCACTCAGGGAGGGCATAGGCTGGCACCTGGCCTGCAGGGGCCTTCTGGGTGTGGTGGGCTCCTGGCGTTTCCATGGAAACGATCCCTGCTTTGCATGCTGTCTGTGGCTGTGCACCTGGCCCAGCCTGGACGGCCCCTTGGCCTGGTGGGTGATGCAGAGACCCGAGCCGGGGCTGCTGGGGTGCTGGGTTGGCCCCTGTGGGAGGTGCTGGCAGGACCAGCTGGGTCTTTGAAGGATGTGAAAGGCTCTGAGAGTCTAAGGGCATCTGGGCCTTCCGGCTGCCCAGCTGTCAGGAATGGAGGTGCAGCGGAGCTTTGATAGCCTTCCTTGGGAAAAGAGGGTGTCATGGGGTGCTATAGTATTTTTTTTTGCCAGTCCTGGGGCTTGAACTCAGGTGCCTGGGCACTTGTCCCTGAGCTGCTTTTAGCTCAGCGTCACTTCTGGCTTTTTCTGTGTATGTGGTGCTGAGGAATTGAACCCAGGACTTCATGCATGCTAGGCAAGCACTCTACCACGAAGCCACATTCCCAGCCCCAGGGTGCTGTAGTATTAAATGAGATGTTCCATTTGGAAGCAAAGGTGAGCAGTTGCCACCATTTGGGTGTGGGGGCCAGGTCTGGATATCTGGGTTCCCCCAGTTCTGTCCCTTCCCTTGCTTTCCCCATGTCTGGTGGTGAGTGGTCCTGCGTCACCTCCCTCAGGGTCTTTCCAGAATGAAGCCAAGCCCTTGACTGCAGGAGGACAGAATGGGGGAGGAGCAGGGGTGGCGATGGGGTGGGAGGAGGGGGATTCAGAAGCAACTGCAATCTCTTGCCATCTCTCACCTGTAACACTGACAGGTGACCAGGCTGCCATTGCTGGCCTGTTTGCAGAGTACTGGTGCCTGGCAATCATAGCTACTCGGAGATTCAAAGTCAGCAGGAAAATCTGAGACATTCTCCCATCCAACTAATCATCAAAAAGCAGGAAGTGAAAGTGTACCTTGAGCAGAGGTACAATCAGCAAGAACTAAACAAGACTAGGAGATCCCGAGTACAAGCCCAGTTTTGGCGCAAGGGTGTGTGTGCACACACACAGAACAATGTAACGTGAATCACTGGAAAAACTACAGATCAGGCCCACTGAGTCAGCTGGGGGAAAAAAAAGAGCAAAAACGGACCCAGAACATTTCCTTCCTGTAATATCTATAAGCTCTCAGCTCTAAGACACTGGACTCTGGAGGGGCAAAGGGTGGAGTAAGAAAAGTGCCCTTTTGCCCCTCCCTTTGGAATCTCAGCTCGTAGGCTCAGGGAGGGAGCCTGAAGCCAGGCAGCTGATGGGCAGGGAGTCGCCAGAGGCGAAGGGCAGGGGGGACAGCCGAGAAGTAAGGGGTGGATGGTAAGAAAGCCATCGTGGAAGTCAGTGTTCACCACAGGGGAGGAGGGAGGAAGGAGAGTGAAGGGGAGGGAGGGGCGCTTACAAGGAAAGTCTTTGTCATTGTTTCTTACTACGCTTTGCTTCTGTCTTCTCAAGAGATACTAGTTTGCAAAGTGAAGAACTTTTTGTTGTTGTGGGGGGGGGGTTGCCCACAAATCTCACTGTGTAGCAGGCTGGCCTCCAATTCTCAATCCTCCCACCTCAGCCTCCCCAGTGCTAGGGTTACAGGCATGCATTCCCATCCCACCCTGCCTAAAATAAAATAAAAAGGCCAAGGAATGTTTATGTGAAATCAGAGCGGCTGTCTTTGGGGAAACTGAGGAGAAGCCTGTTTTGCTCTCAGTAGGATCCACACTTCGGTGTTTCTCCAGTTTATAGAAGGGCTAATGGGTGTTACTTGCAAATATCTTTCTGCTTCCTCATTGACAAATAGGAGATATACACATTCCATTAGATCAACTCTTACACAGTGCAGAGAGTACCAAATTCTCCTGAGTATCAGTCATGTCTGCATGGTCTCTCAGGCAAGCGGTCCCCTCCACTGGATTCAAATGTTAATCTGGTGGGAGTTCCAGATGAGTTCCCTTTATTTGGGAGTTCTCCCTCTTTCCCAAATCGTGTCATGATGGCTTTCATGATTCAGGGGCTCAGCGATCAGCAGGATGTTTTGAAGTCCTAATGGCTTATCCTTCTGAATCATAAAATCCTGGCATGTTTGAGCTGGGAGGAGCCTTTGCCACCTGGACCATTCTGCTGGTTTAACAACCATCGAGAGACACGTGCACAGCTAATGTCAACAAGGAATGCGAATCTGCGGATGGCACACCTACCTGTCGGCCACACCTGTGTATCACTCTGCAGAGGACGCAGCCTGCCACTCCTATGGGCCACAGCCTCCTCTCAAGGGCAGGCTTCGAGACAGACACCCGGCTTACCTGAGATAAACTGATTCCTTCATCGTCAAGGTGCAACGCCAGAAGAGAGCTATGGCCCGCAGTATGCATGATACACTTCGAGAATTTAGGAGCAAAAACATCCAGAAATGGCCAGCCTCCTTGGCTCATAGCTGTAATCCCAGTACTCAGGAGGCAGAGGTTTAGATGAGGAGCAATGGTGGAAGCCAGCCCAGAAAGACAGAGCTGAGACTCCTCAATTAATCAGCAAAGAGCTGCAAGCAAGGTATGGCTCACGTGCTAGAGCACCAGCCTTGAGTGAAAACGCTCAGAACCAGGACCCAGACCCCCAAAACAACAACAGAATATCTGGAAAGGAAACACAGCAGTGCCTAGCATCTTCCTTCCTCTGAGTGCTCCTAGGAGAGCTGTTCTTTCTCACCTGTTGGCTAGATCTGCTCTAACACATTTCAGCTGCTGGTGGAGGCGCCGGGAGACGCAGCTTGGCCCCAGGTGCTGCTCCTGGTTGAGGATGGAGCAGCGCTTTCACCTAGAGGGTGATCTGAAAGGACGAGGCTAAGGTGCTGCTGTAATTTCACTCCTTTGGAGCTGAAATCACAGGCCGCCCAACCGGGCTCAGTCTAGCCTGGGCAGGCCTCAGGGAAATGGCCTGAAAATACTTGGGCGGATTCTTCCATCTGTCAGGTGCAGGAAGGTTCAGCAGGAGACAGCTCCCACCTGGCCACACCGCCCCTTGGTCCTGAGTTTGTTGTCTTGCCTGCAACAAACAAAGGTGCCTGGATGGGACTCAGAGGTTCGGGGTCCCGGGACTGCAGGCTCCAGCCCGGGTTTCTGCTGATACGCGGCTGGCCTTCGTTTTCCACCTGCTCCCTGGGCATAGGACCCCAGCTCAGGTCCCACCCCATGTGTCCTGTGCTTGGTCACAGACCCAGGGATCCCTTTGTCTTCTAACAGGTGACAACACAGAGGGCAGAAGTTTCGAGAGGATCTAATGAGAGAGACGCTCACACAGGTAAGCTGGTTTTGCGAGGGTTGGCTTTAAATGCAGGCTATGTGTCCTTTATCAAAAATGCTTGGGATCAGGGTGTGTGTGTGTGTGTGTGTGTGTGTGTGTGTGTGTGTGTGTGTGTGTGTGTGTGTGTGTGTGTGTGTGTGTGTGTGTGTGTGTGTGTGTGTGTGTGTGTGTGTGTGTGTGTGTGTGTGTGTGTGTGTGTGTGTACTGGGACTTGAACCCAAAGCCTTGCACACTCTCTTAGCTTCATCAAGATTGGTGCTCTTGAGCCATAGCTCAAGTCCAGGCTGGCTTTGAACCATGATCTTCAGTTCTCAGCCTCTGGAGTAGCTAGCTAGCATTACAGGGGTGAGCCATCAGTTCCCAGCTCAGAAGTTGCCCACACTTGGGAACACATACATAAACATAATGAGATACTTGGGACCCAAAAGAATTTCCTCTCATCTCTGCCGGTGCACCTGCTCTGAGGCTCGTCCATGCAGGGATTGTAGTGAGCCTGCATTTTGACCCATCACTTGAGGTCAGTGGTGGAATTTTCCACTTGGGGGATCACAAAGCTTTGGATTTGGGGAGCCTGTCGGATTTCCTCATTCAGGATACCTCACTTGGATTTTGAGACGGTGGCTGCTGTGGGGACGAGGTGCTGGATCAGCTGGGCCCTAGAGATGGCTTTGTGGGTGTCAAGGCAGACCTCCTGGCCCCAGGCCAGGGCTCCTCCATTCACTCAATGTCTGTGTCCTTATGGCTGGTGGTGTGACGTCACAATGCCATGGAAATGGGAAGATATCACCACCGAGCCGGCCCTGGTTGGACCCTAATGAAGCCCAGAGTTGTTTTTTAAGATCTGGGAAGGGCTGCGTCCCTCCCAAGTGGCATTTGCTGAATAATACAGGAGGCTGACTCACGGGGTCAGCTTCTCCTCTACGCTGGGAGGGAGGGGCAGACGTTTGTCCTTCACTGGCCAGCCTCCATTTCCTGCTCTGAACATGGAGGCTTGGAGATGGATCTCTGGGGCTCCTGGCAGTCCAGGCGACTTCTCACCTTGGAGCTTGGCCTTCTGTGTGCTCCTGCGGTGTGCCCTTCCCCCAGGAGGGCGACTCCCAGCCTGGGGGTGGGGGGGGAGGCCGCTGGCGCATTGTCCCTGTTCTGACACTACAGCCTGGACTGTCCCTGAGCCTCGCAAACCCAGGCACCTGGACCGCCCTCACCCACCTGTGAGAAGGCGGTCACCTCTTCCTGCAGTCCTTCCCCTGCCTCCTCACATCCCAAGGACACCTGGTTAAGATCGCACCTTCTAGAAGATTCTATAAGATTAGGGATTCCTTGGTCTTGCATGTTGCTGTTGATATTGACTCTGATTCCTTGTTTGTGACCTATTCATACTCAGTCCTCTCGGCCCAGAGGGAAGTGTCTGCTCTCCCTCCCCGCCTTCTCCTCTCCCCCTCTTCCCCTCTCCTCTCCCCCTCCTGGGTAGACCCCTTACTATTCCCAGAACACAGAGGTGAGCGCCAGTCTGGAGAGAAGGTGAGGCACAGTACTTTACTGGTCTCGCCAGGGACCCAGCTCATGGGGAGCAATGCAATGTGGGGCCCACACCCAGAATCTTGAAGATGCCTGACCTCCCCACAGCCGATTTGTTCTCCCCGATGGCCAGGCTCTTCTCGCCGGTGGCCTCTCCTTGCCCTTCCCTAGCCATTCCATGGCCTCAAAATCCACTCAGATCCCAGAGCAGAGCCACCGGAGGTGCATTCCGGTCCCCCCCCCCCCTTAAGCCATCTTATCTCCTGCTTTGATTGTCTCTCTAGCACTTACCTTTGGAGATTATGGGAGTTACTCAGCTGCAGCTTGATAAGCATTCTGGGTAGGGCTGTTATGAGTCCTCGAACCTAGACGGAAGGGAGAGCTGTCTCCCTGCCATTCCTGGGGAAATTGGTTCCAGGACACTCCCCCCCCTCCCCCAACCCAAGGGCAACCCATGGGGCTCAGGGCATTTATATAAAATGCTCCTCACAGAACCACGCAGTCCTCCTGTATGCTTGAAGGGTTTCTTTTCCTCCTCCTCCTTTTGAGATGAGGTCTCTGCTGTGGCGCCCCAGACTGGCCTCTCCAGCTCGGGCTTCTCCTCCATTAGCCTCCCAAGTCCTGGGATTACAGGTATGTACCACCATGCCGGGCTTTTCTGTTTTTTATTTTATTTTAAAATAATTTTGAGATTAAGTGATGACATAAATTTCACCAGTTTCACAGTGTAGTAGGATAGTGATATTTAAGGTCACAAACACATTTTAACCTTCACAAGGCAAATTGCCTGGTCTATAGAGTTTGTGAATTCTACAAGCTTTGACAGCATAACTATTTCTTCCTCGTTAGGTGATAAGTACATTTCTTTTGCTTAGGGTTAGCTGTTCCCTTTTTCCCTCCCTCCCTCCCTCCCTCCCTCCCATCGCTGCCCTTGAGTTGCTTAGTTCATTTTCATCAATGTGCCTGGCTTTTCTGTAATACTTGAAGCTGTGCTCTATATTTCATCCAGTAACTAATGTAAATGTGTGGACGCAGTTGTATTAGATTGTTTAGGGGAGTATAATGGGGAAAGAACCTCAATAGGGATGCAATTTCCCCCCCAAATGTTTCTCTCTCTCTCGTTTTGTCTTGTCTGTCTTTTTCTTTAGTCCTACGGCTCGAATTCAAGGCCTGGGCACTGTCTTTTGGCTTTTTAATTCATGGCTGGTGCTCCACCACTTGAAACAACACAGCTCCATTTCTGGCTTTTTGCTGGTTAATTGGAATTAGGAGTCTCGCATAATTTCCTGCCAGGGCTGGATCTCAGTTTGCTGAGTAGCTGGGATTATAGGGGTGAGCTACCAGCCTCTGTCTGTCTGTCTCTTGTTTTTTTTTTTTGTTTTTTTTTTTTTTAATTTTTTATTGTGAAAATACCATACAGAGGAGTTACAATTACATGGGCAAGATAATGAGTACATTTCTTATCAAACATTGTTGCCTCCTCCTTTGTTTCCCCTTCCCATCCCTTCCCATCTACTAGCCTTAAGCTGAAGAGCTGAGGGACACCACTCAGGCCCAGAGTTCAAGCCCCACGACCTACAAAATAAAATAAGTTTTGTCTCTTGTTCTTAAACTGAGGATGTAAAGGAGGACAGTGGTGGTTCCACTCGTGTGGTTGTTACTTCCTGGCTCTGCTTAAGTTTTTGGGTTTGGTCCTTTTCATATTTATTATGTTTCATTTCTCTGTGTTTTCTCCTTTATCTGTGATGCTTCGTGCCCAAACCCCGGGGGAGGGGGGTGGGAGAGGGAGGCGTGGGGAGGCCAGCTAGCCATCTTGTTCTCATTCTGCAACTTGCTGGGCCATTCTGCAGAGGAAATCCCTTCTATGACTCATGCCACTTGGGCCCTGGCACACCAACGGCCTGTGGGAGGCAGGGCCCACCCACTCGCCCCCACTTGCCACTCCTCCGCCCACACACTGTTCTCCACCCCCCCCCCCCCACTTTACCACTAGCTGTTGAGCCATGGCCAGCACGGGCTGGTGGATTCAGGTGACACGTGAGCTGGCGGGTGCTGCCAAGGTCGACGGCCATTTGTCCAGGCAGCCGGCCAGCCTGGCTTATATAACTTGCCTATTTATGTGTTTGGCGAATGCAAGCTCAACTTTGCTCAGAAGTAACTGTAGACAAAAAAAGTATTTTTTTAAACAAAAGTTCTGCCTTGTGGCATCTGATGGTCACTGCTTTCCACTGGGCAAAACCGCGTGGCTGCCAAGGAGAGGCCTGGGCGGGGCACCCTGGGCACAGGCTCCGCTGGGAAGGGAGCAGAAGATGGCCCCTGTGCGTTCCTGTATGTATCTGCCTCAGGAAGAAGCAGGGTTAGGCACGGAGCTCTCGGGAGCCAAGCCTGCCTGAGAGCCAGCGTGTGTGGCTGGCTTCCCGGCCCTTCCGCCCTGGAACCCACGCTGGCCGCGCCACTGCGTTCTTCTCCCTACTGACTTTGGCTCCGTGGACACTGGGTGGCAGAGGGCAGGGCGTGGCACTGCCCTGTCCAGCTCCTGTGAGTGGCAATCTGATGGATGACATAGAAACTGGAGGTGTCCACCCCAGACCCAGATTCCAGGGATTATATGTCGGGTCTGGCTACTCGCCCCTATGTGCCAAAGAAAGAGACATCATAAGGCCAGAGGAGGGAGATTTGTTCAGGAATTGGAGGTATGGTTAGAGTGCTAGCGGTGAGTGAAAAAGCTGGGCAAGAGGGCAAGGCCTGGGGCTGGGAAGGTGGCTCCGTGGTAGAGCGCTTGCCTTGCATGCATGAAGCCCTGGGTTCGATTCCTCAGTATCACACATACAGAAAAAGCCGGAAGTGGTGCTGTGGCTCAAGTGGTAGAGTGCTAGCCTTGAGCAAAAGAAGCTCAGGGACAGTGCCCAGGCTCTGAGTTCAAGCTCTGGGACTGGTAAAAAGAACAACAACAATAACAAAAAAAAAACAAGACCTGGAGTTCAAGGCCCAGTATACATGCACACAATGCACATACATGCACACAATGCACACACACACACACACCAGTGAATAAACAAGCAAAACTCTTGTTAGGATGCATTATTCTGTGGGGAAACTGCATCTGCAATGTATGTGATGTGTTTATACGGTATAAACATGTATACATGGGTGCTGCCAGGAGCTTTGTGTTTTCTAGACCAAGAATTGGGTCAGCTGGGTTGTACCTGGCTGACCTTTATCTCAAACTTTGTCTCTGGAGGAGACCCTATGATGTCACTTAATGACCAGAAGGAAACAGGAGCAAGCCTGCCACTGTGGCCTGAAAGGTGCTCTGTCTGTCCTGGGTCACGTCTGTTTTCTTTCTTTGGGGCAGTGTTGCTGTTGCTGTAAGATGATAAGGGGACTCGTGCTGTCTGAGAGGCAGTTTGCCTATGTCACAAGATGCTTAATACTAAAGCCTGTTCTTGCTAAGGCCCCAGGTAATTACAAAGAGATGAGAGGACAGAATGCTCAGATCAAAGGACACGGATGAAAAGGAGGGCTTGCGCAGGTGCTTTATCCTGCTTTGCGTTAATATAGGGGCCCAAGTGAGTGAGTACTCCATGCTTTTTAGCAAAAAACAGTTTTTAAGCTGGGCTAGCTACTCTGGAGGCTGAGATCTGAGGATCATCGTTCATAGTCAGCCCAGCCTGGAAAGTCTGTGTGACTCTTATCTCTGATTAACAGCTCAAAAACCAGAAGTGGATCTGGGGCTCTAAGTGGCAGAGTGCTAGCCTTGGGCAAAAGAGTTTAGGGACTGCGTCTGGCTTTGAATTCAAGCTACACAACCGATAAAACAAAACAGGCCCCTCCTATTGTGTTTATAGAAGCCCTGCAACCTTAAGCCCCTTAGGGTTTGGGCTTTGCATACAGGAGCAAATAGCTTAAACATGAATAACACAAAGGGGCCTTGAGAAAGGGGAACTCAGGCCTGGGAGGGGTTTCTGGAAAGACTCTTTAAGAACTTTTACTTAAGGCTAGTGCTTAACCACTTTGAGCCACAGCTCAACTTCTGGTTTTCTGGTGGTTAATTGGAGTTGAGTCTCACCAACTTGGACTTTTCTGCCTGGGCTGGCTTTCAATGATCCTCAGACCCCAGCCTTCTGAGTAACTAGGATGACAGGTATGAGTCACCAGCAGTAAGAAGATAACTTTTACTTCTTTTTTTTTTTTTGGTCCTGGGGCTTAGCTTAAACTCTGGGCCTGGGAGCTGTCCTTCAGCGCAAGGTTAGCACTCTACCACTTGAGCCACAGCACCACGTCCAGTTTTCTGGTGATTAATTGGAGGTAAGAGTCTCACAGATTTTCTGCCCAGGCTGGCTTTGAACCATGATCCTCAGATCTCAGCCTTCTGAGTAGCTAGGATTACAGGCATGAGCCACTGGTGCCCGGCTCAACTTTTACTTTTTAAAACCAATCTCACAACAGATGTCCAGGTTGGTCTTGAAAGCCTTCCTTTCTTAGCCTCCCAAGTAGCTGAGACTATAGGCATACACCACCACACCTGTTGTCTTTTTCTGGGGGCACCATCAACTCCCTTGTCTGAAGTGGGAGGCGGGGATCCCCTAATCTAGCTGCTGGGCTGGTGTTTAGGGCTGACCTCAAGGTCAGAGGTCAGTAGGGTTGTTAGCTGACCCCACAGAGCGAGGTGTCTGGCAGCGTTTCTCCCTATGCAAAGCACAGGTTGGCTTTCCTCTTTGCCTTCCTCCTTGCTACTGATACGATCTGATGGGCGGGGTGGGGACCCTGGTTCTGACACCTGTGGTATAACTTGTAACTCACCTGAGGCAGCCACGCCCTCCAGCCCGGCTCACCGGACACTACTCATTTCCCTAGAGCTGGCTGAAAGTTCAGCACTTGGGCTGCCGCTGCTCAGCCTCCACCCGGGGCAGATTCTTGAATCTGCCAGCTGCTGCTGAGTCAGCCTGGGGCTCAGGTGCCCTTGGCGGTGGTCCAGGCTCTGTGAAAGGGAATAAGGAGCTGTGCAAGGTGGCACCAGGGAGGCGGTGGCAGGAAGATCAGGAAGATCGCAAGTTCAAGGTCAGCCTTGGCTCCTTAGCTAGGCCCTGCCCCAAAGGGGGTGGGGATGGATTCTGGCCACAGCGCTGGGTCGGTGCTGCCCTTCCCGAACCTGTCAGGCCAAGGGACCTGAGCAATCGTTTTCCTCTTAGAGAGTTAGCCTGGGGTGGGGTTATATCTTCACATCCTACCCAAGCCTTGGGGGCACGCTCCTCAGTGCTGCCTGGGGCTCAGATCTCTGGGCTTTGGGCTGGGGACACCGGTGGGTGCTGCGGTGAAGGAGTGGCCCTTGCTCAGGCACTGGGTGAGTCACATCTCTGTCCTCCCCACCTGACCTTTTGCTTGTTCTTGTCATCCTTCTGATGCTGGGGGTGGGGTGGGGAGACTGGGTGGGCGTGGGCTCCACTGTGGGACACAGTGATTAGAAACCTGGCAAAGCGCAGCTCCTACCTGTGTCGGGGAAAATGACCCCGAGACTCTGGATTTAGTTTTGGAGAACATCTCTAGAACAGCTCTGCAACTCTCCTCTCCCCTCCCCTGCTTGCCCTCCTCCTCCAATTCCCACTCTGTCTCCAGGCTTCCGGAGCAAACAAGCCACAGTGTCCACAGTGTATTAGATAAGTCTACTCCCCTCTTTCCTCCCTTCCTTCCTCTCTCCATCCCTCCCTCCCTCTTTCCTTCCCTCTCTCCTCCCTCCCTCCCTCCCTCCCTCCCTTCCTCCCTTCCTTCCTCCCTTCCTTCCTTCCTTCCTTCCTTCCTTCCTTCCTTCCTTCCTTCCTTCCTTCCTTCCTTCCTTCCTTCCTTCCTTCCCTCCTTCCCTCCTTCCCCTGCCCTTCCCCCCCTCACTTTCTTTGTGCTGGTCCTGGGGCTTGAACTCAGGACCTAGATGCTGTCCTTTTTTACCATTCAAGGTTAGCTCTACACTTGAGTTACAGCTCTATTTTGACTTTATGGTGGTTCATTGGAAATAAGAATCTCATGGATTTCCCTGCTTGGGCTGGCTTTGAACCCTGATCCTCTGATCTCAACCTCCTGAGTAGTTAGGATTACAAGGTGCTACCAGGACCTGACTCTGCTGACCCTGTTTTTTTTTTTTTTTTTTCTTGTCAGTCATGGGGCTTGAACTCTGGGCCTGGGCACAGTCCCTGAGCTCTTCAACTCAAAGCTAGTGCTCTAGCACTTAAGCCACAGCACCACTTCTGGTTTTCAGGTAGTTAATTGAAGATAAGAGACTCTTGGACTTTCCTGCCCAGGTTGGCTTTGAACCGCGATCCTCACATCTCAGCCTCCTGAGTAGCTAGGATTACAGACATGAGCCACTGGCACCTGGCTAAGATTTCTGTCTCCTTTTAAAATGAAATTGAAGTTTAAATGGGTGGAATGAAAAAACGACTCATGGGAAACAATCATGGCTCCGGTCAGACGCCAGAGCACGTGCAGACGCCAGAGCACATGCACACAGCTGGATGGGGTCACGGGAGCATGGGGCACCTCATCCCGGCAGACCCAGGTGAGGCTCATCAGGGCCGGGGTGGGGAGGGTGAGGGCGCCCAGGGTCACCTGACACCCAGACCACCAAGCCCAGGTTGGGTTTCCCAGTCTGGCCCTTGAGGGGCGGGCAATTGTACATCTGGGCGGCCCTCCCCCTCCCCCTGCCCCTGTCCACCTCTCTGGCCCACAGGGCAGCCTGGGAGGCCCCTGGGAAGCCCACCGCCTGGCTTTCCTGGAGCCCCAGTTGCAGACATTGGGGGGAGGCAGTGTGACAGGCCCCTGTGGTCTCCCTCATGGACCTGGGTGACTGAGGAGCCCCGAGCGCCAGGACGGCCCACCCTGTGCCCTCCCAGGTGGAGAGGGATCCCTGCCCCAAGTTAGGTCTGAGGACACGGGTGGACACAGCCAGATGGGCTCACCCCCCCCACCTGGCACTTTTGCTGTGCACAGGGTGGAGGGTGGGGGCACCGGGTGCTTGGTTCACAGGATGGTGCTACTGGCTTGGGTTACAGGGGCTCCCTGGGTCTCTGGGCTGGTGTGGTTCACATTGCAGCCGGTGGGGCGGCGGGGGGGGGTGGGGGGGGACGGGGGGGGGAGGCGGTACTGAAGAGGAAGGCCCAGCACCAAACAGATCATGGTGTGGGGTGGTGCGGGGGGGGGGGAGGGGGGAGCTGGCAGGGGTGGGAGAGGAGCTCCCTGGGGCTGGCAGCGAGCCAGGCTCTAGCTTCTACTATAGGGGCTAGGGGTGGCAAATGTCTTCTAGAAACAACCAGACAATGGCTGTGTTTGCTTTCCTTTGTTCCAGGAAACAGCTGCACACATGTGTAAACCAGTGAATGTTGCTGGGTGCTGTGTTCCAATAAAACTTTAAGGACACTGCCTAGGGGTGGGTGGGTGAGTGTTGAGGTGTTGGGGGGCCTCAGGGGAGCCTTCGGGCAGGTAACCCCTTTATGCTGAGCTATAGGAATAGGAAGGAAGGAAGGAAAGTTGGCCCCGAGGCGGTGCCCTTGGCCTGTGCAGACACATCATAAACTGGGCGTCACCAGGCCCTGGCAGGAACCCACATGAACTAATTATAATCTGCACAGCTTCTTAACCATGGCCAGGAGACTGGAGAAGGATGGTGCTCGGGAGAAGGGCTCTGAAGGGCTCAGCTCGGAGGCAGGCAGGAGTGACAGGCTCTTCTCGAATGTCACCCTTCCGTGAATGTTACCCTGGACCTCCACAGAGCGGTTACAATTTAAAAGCCCTTCCATTCTGCTCTGTGGAGAGGACCAGACAGCAAGATTACATGGTGTGTGACCTTTTCCGTTTACTTAGCCACTCTGAACCTAACCTCAACTTCATTATCTGTTAAAAAAAAGAAAAAAAGTTAATGATTCTGATTTAACCATGAGCGGTAGGGATTGTGAGCTGTGTGTAGCCTTGCTGACACTCTGCCTGTGAACCTGGTAGGTATTTAGCAGCATTAGTCCTCTACCCCCTGAGAAATCCCAGGAGGCTTCCTAGGGGCAGAGGGGTCGGCACTAGCTAGCTAGCGGGGTGGGGGAAAGGGTGGGGAAGGGGGAAGGTCTGGGAAGTGGGAGATGAGGCTAGATGGAGGGAGATGGACTTTGCCCCTCTGAGCAGCCTGGGCTGTCTGGGTGGGGTGTGAGGCTGTGAAGATGGGAAGTCAGAAGGGTCCTGAACCTGTCTTGCTGGCCCCCTGTGACACCTCTGCTTCCCCCAACTGTGCCTCCCTGAACTTGGGGAGGGGTGGGCATTACATTCAGTCAAGTTCAAGTGCTTCTGGCTTGCTTTTATGTGTGTATGTCAGTCCTGGGACTTAAACTCAGGTCCTTGTATTCTTTTTTTGTTTGGTTGGTTATGGGGCTTGAACTGGGCACTGGGTGCTGTCTCTGAACTGTTTTTGCTCAAGGCTAGCACTCTACCACTTTGAGCCACAGCACTACTTCCAGTTTTCTGGTGGTTCTTTGGAGATGAGAGTCTCATGGACTTTCCTGCCCCAGCTGCTTGGAACCTCGATCCTCAGGTTTTAGTCTCCTGAATAGACAGGATGACCGGCGTGAGCCGCCAGCACCCTGCTCAGGTCCTTATATTAGTATTATTTTTTCTCACAGCTGGTACATACCCCACTTCCATTGTTATTGTTGTTGTTGTTTAAACTGGCTAATTGAAAATAAGAGTCTCAGGGATTAGTCTGCCCACTCTGGCTTTGACTGGAGATCCTCAGATCTCAGCCTCTTTAGTGCCTGGATTACAGGTATGAGCCACACCTGGGCCTGGCCCTGTCTTGCTTTGGGACAAACCACTTGGAAGGTTGGAAGACATTTTTCTCGTTGGAAAGCAAAGTGGCTGTGCATGCTATCCGCCTGTCCGTGCAGCTGCTGTGGAGCCATTCCCGCGGCGCCTGTGCTGCAGAGGTGGGGGCCCCGGCTCCTGCCAGGCTGTCTGCATGCTTGTAGGTGCCATTGTCACCCTCATCTTGCAGATGAGGAAATGGAGGAACAGAGGTGAATGAACTTCCTGAGGTCACACAGCTAGTAAAGGAGAAGCCAGACTCAGTTTCAGACTGGTTTGTTTGTTTATTGATACTGGGTTGAATTCAGGGCTTCACTTTTGGTTGGCTGGTGTTTATCATGGGAAACATGTCTTCAGACTTGCTTTTTGATGATTATTTTGAGATGGAGTCATAAGTTTTCCTGCCTAGACTGGCTTCAAACCTTGGTCCTCCAGATCTCAGCCTCCTGAGTAGCTTCGATGAGAGGCGTGAGCTACCAGTGCCAGCTTTTTGCTTTGTTTTTAAGACAAAGTCTCAAAAAACGAGGCCTAGAACTCAAATGATCTTCCTGCCTCACTACTGGGGTTATTGCTTGTCCCACCATGCCCGGCCTGAGTGCACATCTTAATGCCTGGGTGTTCATGCTCACATCTTTCACTACAAATGGTCCAGAATGTTCCATGGAGTGGATGTGGCTGGATGATGCAGAGCATTTCTGCCGCCTTCTCTGCGGATGTTCACGTGGGCAGGTTTATTAGTTAATAAACACCTAGGCTACAGCTCTTGGGCGCCAGCACTGTTCTGAGACTTGCCAGTATCTCCAGCTTCAAAGGAGGCTCATGCTGTGGCTGTCCCCACACCGCGGCCGCCCCGCCCCGCCCGTCAGAGCAGTGCAGTCGGCTTTGTGGAGGCTGTGTGGGTTTTCAGCCATGAGGTCTGCTTTGAATCCAGACCATCTGGCTCCGGGGTCCGGGCTCAGAGCGGCGATGGGGCATGCTGGCCAGGCGGGGGCTGAAGGCGCCTTCTGTGTAAGATCAGAGAGAGCGGTGACTCACGCGCGCGCGCCCTGCCCGGGCCCCCACCCAGCCAGATTTGGCTCCCATTCTGACCCTCAAGAGAGCCAGGCTGCCCCAGGCCAGAAGACCACGAGTGTTGTGGCTTTGTTCAGAATGGCTCTTCAAAGAAGGCGGGCTGTTGATGCCAGAGAGAAAGGCAGAGCCCTAAGAAGGCAATGGCGCCTGATCCGAAAAACATAGATGCCGCCGAGTCCAGAACCACAGTGGGGGGCTTGCTTGCTTGTTAAATAAATGAAAAACTTAGACATGCTTCAGTCGGACTAAGAATAAAAAAACAGCACCGAATACAATAAAAATCAGTCAGATCATCCAGCAGAAAGGAAGGTTAGGAAAACTTCATGTCAGGGACTCCATGGAACATTCTGGACTCGTTCCAGGAGGACAGTAATGATGGAGAGCAGGGGCTGCTGGTTTGTTGTCTCCCTGGGCGGAGGCTGCAGGGAGGGATGAGGCTCACACAAGGGTTGATGGTGCCGGGCTCCGTGGCTCACAGCTCCTCCGGAGCCTGACACCAGCAGGCAGGCCACAGTCCTGGACCACAGCAGCATTTGGAAGAGTTTAAGCCAGGCACTGGTGGCTCACGCCTGTCATCCTAGCTACTCAGGAAGCTGAGATGTGAGGATGGTAGCTCCAAGCCAGCCCAAGACCAAGAGACCGTTATCTTCAGTTAACCAGCAAAAAGCAGGAAGTAGAGCTATGGCTCAAGTGGTAGAGCATCAGCTTTGAGTGAAAGAGCTAAGTGAGAGTGGAAGGCCCTGAGTTCAAATCCCACTAACTAGAAAAGGAAGAGAGAGGGAAAGAGAGAGAAGAAAGCAAGGAAGGAAGGAAGGAAGGAAAAAAGGGAGGAAAGAAGGAAAGAAAGAAAGGAAGAAAAAGTAAGTCTAGTGTGTGGGAGTTTGGGGAATGGGGAAGGCAGGGGGTTCAGCAATGCTGAGAGCCTTCAACCATATTGAGCCCATTTTCTGGAAGAGGAATGAGGCCGAGGCCTGGTCGTCTGAGAGACAGGAGCCGCAGGGGCGGTGGACCCCGGCTTGCTCAGCTCTGTGATCTTGGGCGCTGACTGATCACTGTAGGGTGTAGGCGTTGAGCACATTTGTCATCAAATGAAGATAGCGTCTCTCACGCCTGGCAGAGGTGGTAAACTGGCCTGGTGTGGGCCTGCCTGGGACATGGGGTATGGCCTGCCTACTGTGCCTGGTGCCATCTTTCCAGACCCATCTGCCATGGGGCTTGGACAGTGTGTTTGGATGGGACCAGACAGAGCCCAGCTCCTTCCCAACTCAGTAGTTGTTGGTCCTGGGTAGAGGAGCTGGCCTTTCCCAGCCTCAGTTTCTCCATCTTCCTCAGCAGTGTCCTAATGAATATGGCCTGTGGCCATTACCATGCTGGCCTTATGCACGGGGGCTCTTGCTGTCCTAACTGGTATCTGGTGACATTTTATCCAATCCATAGGCCCTTGTTTGTCAGATGACCTTCCAGGGCAATCCTACATCACAGGTGAACTTGAGGTTGAGGAGACTTGTTACCTGTCATCTGTGAGGTACTTGAGACAGACTTCTGATGTAGCCCTGGGCAGGAATGGAGGTTACTGACCACTGCATCAGATGGGTAGTTTGTTCTGTTCTCAGGTAAAGATTCTCCTGGGGGACGTTTTTCAGCTCAAGGCAAGCACTCTGCCACTTGAGCCACAGCACCACTTCCTGTTTTCTGGTGGTTTATTGGAAATAAGAGTCTCACAGACGTTCCTGACTGGTCTGGCTTTGAACCGAGGTCCTCAGATCTCAGCCTCCTGTATAGCTAGGATTACAAGTGTGAGCCACTGGTGCCTGGCTTCACTCCTTTTCTTTCTTTCTTTTCTTTTTTAAGTTTTGTTTGTTTGTTTGTTTGTTTATTTATTTATTTATTTATTGGGTCCGGTCGTGGGGCCTGAACTCTGGGCCTGGGCGCTGTCCCTCAGCTCTTCAGCTCAAGGCTAGCACCACTTCCAGCTTTTTTCTTTTTTCTTATGTGGTGCTGAGGAATTGAACCCAGGGCCTCATGCATGTAAAGCAAGCACTCTGCCACTGAGCCACCTTCCCAGCCCCCTGAGTAGATTTTGAGTACCTACCAAGCACCAGTGAGGAAAGTTCTAATTTCTATTTTCCAGATCCATCTCTCCATTTACAAAGTATAAGTGCCTATAGTGTGTCAGCCTCTGTTCTGGATATTGAGATCAAGGAAAGGCCTGGCCCGGCCATTAATACTGATGCAGGCACTGCATGAACTTGGGCTTTGGGCTCTGAGGGGTTGTTGATGGACCCTGGGGCCAGAGACTGCAGCCATGTGTGGTGTCTGGGATTCAGGTCCCAGCTTGGGCCTGCAGGAGGGCAGCCATAGTGCACTGGAAGTTTGAGTGAATCTGTTTGTTTTTCTGCCTTTACACACTCTTGCCTGTTGGTTCAAGGTGCCTGGTTGTGTCCTCAGCCAATTCAAGGAGTTGGCGGGCAGGGACCATTGAGTTGGATCAGGTCCTTGCTGGCTGTAGAGAGTCTGTCATTCAGCATCTCACTCCCTGGGGCTTTAGCCAAGGCTGAGTGCTGGGCACTGTCAGAAGCCTGCAGGGAGGAGAGTTCTGAGCAGAGGGCTTGGCAGAGTCCTTGAAGCCAGTGGAGGGTGCTGGATTACATATGCGAATGTAAATCAGGTGTATCTGGTGCAGATGCTTTTAGTCCCAGCTACTTTAAAGGTTGAGATAGGGGAGATAATACTTTGAAGCCATCCCAGGGGATGTGAGACCTCATCTCAACCCAGCTATGCAGGCATCTGAGATCAGGAGGATTATAGGTCCAGATCATCTCAGATAAAAAATGTCCGTGAGACTCCGTCTCAACCCAAAAACTGAGTAAAGTGGTACACAGTGGTTACCCCAGCTATGGTGGAATGAGGATTGTGATCCACACTGACTAGGATGAAAAGATTCTATCTCAAAAATAACCAGAGCATGGGGCTGGGAAGGTGGCTCAGTGGTAGAGCGCTTGCCTTACATGCATGAGGCCCTGGGTTTGATTCCTCAGCACCACATAAGCAAAAAGAAAAAAGCCGGAAGTGGCGCTGTGGCTCAAGTGGTAGAGTGCTAGCCTTGAGCTTAAGAGCTGAGGGACAGTGCCCAGGCCCAGAGGGCCTGTAATCCTAGCTATTCAGGAGGCTGAGATCTGAGGATCGAGGTTCAAAGCCAGCCAGGAAAGTCCGTGAGACTCTTATCTCAAATAAACCACTAGAAAACCAGAAGTGGCGCTGTGGCTTAAGTGGTAGAGCGCTAGCGTTAAGCTGAAGAGCTGAGGGACAGCGCCCAGGCCCAGAGTTCAGGCCCCACGACCGGACCCCCCTCCCCCCAAAAAAAAACCAGAGCAAAATTTTGGGTCAGGGGCATGGTTCAAGTGGTAGAGTACCTGATTTACAAGTGTGAGGCCCTGAGTTCAAATCCCAGGAAACAGCAAAAAAAGTGATGCAGTATGTGTGTGCATGCGCAGGTGTGTGCAAACAAGCATGGACATGAATATTGGGGCTTGAACTCAAGACCTTGTATTCTCTGTTAGCTTTTCCCACCCAAGGCTGGTAATCTACCACTTGAGCCATACTTCTGCTTCTAGTTTTCTTTTTTTTTCTGGGTTAATTGAAGATAAAGGTCTCTCAGATTTGTCTGACCAAGGTCGATCCTCAGATCTCAGTCTCCTGAGCAGCTAGGATTATAGGCATAAGCTACCCATACCTGGCTGATATACAAGTGTTTATAGCAGCTTTATTCGTTCTAGCCAAAACTATCTGTGAATGACTAAACAACTTCTGGTGTAAGGATTCTGTGAAATACTACTTAGCAATAAAAAGGAATGAATCATCACAACCAGCAACAATGTGATTCATCTCATAGTGATTATAGTGCAAGAAGCCAAATTCCCACCCCTGACATGTATATGAAAAAAGACGTGCTGTGTTCTCTATCCCATGTATGTTCGGAACTGTAGAAACGAAGACTAATCAACAGTGTCTGTGAGAAGGTAGCAGGTGCCTAGAATGGGGTAGAGTCAAGAGCACAGATTATGAAGAGGGCAGGGAGGTGGCGGAGTGATGGATAAGTTCATGATCTTGAGTGGGGCTTTTGCAGGTGAGACATACATGAGGAAATTGACTGCATTGTGCAGTTTAGATATGAGGTTTCCTTCCTTTTTTTTTTAAGTCCTGGAGCTTGGACTTGGCGTCTGAGCACTGTCCCTGAGCTCTCTGCTCAAGACTGCCACTCTACCACTTTGAGCCACAGCTCTACTTCCAGTGCTTAGGTGGTTAATTGGAGATAAAAGTCTCCTAGATTTTCCTACCTGAGCTGGCTTAGAACCATGATCCTCAGATCTCTGTCTCCTGAGTAGCTAGGATTATAGGTGTGAGCCAGGGGCACCCAGCGGGAAGTTTCTTACTTATCAAGGAAAGTACTGCCAACCCCGATCTCCAGCCATCCGCTTTAGGATGAGCTGGCCCTTCCTTTCTTCAGCACCTCCTGCTGTGGGTGCCAACCAGCTCAGTGGAATGGCTGGGCCCTGTCCCTGTGCTGTACACCCCCGCCTCAGCTCTCTCACTGAAATGGGCCATTGTCAGGGTCCACCTCCTGGAGCTTTTGACGGAGTGCTTGCTAAAGATGCCATCAATGGCACGAGCCCAGGGCCCCTAGAGACTCAAGAAGGGGACAGTTTCTTCCTGCCAGGGGATTAAACTGGAAAGGCTGCCCACAGCATGACTGCAAGCTGAACAGAAAAGGATCTGTTGAGGGGTCTGGATGCTTGGGGCTCACATCTGCAATCCTAGCTGAAGTTGAGATGTAGAGCATTGAAGTTTGAGGCTAACCTAGGTAGAAAAGCCCGCTAAGACTCCATCAACAGAATAACAGGCAAAAAGGTGGGCTGGAGGCATGGCTCAAGTGGTAGAGCACCTGCCTAGCAAGCAAGCCTAGCAGGTTTCATGGCCTGAGTTCAAAACCCAATAGTGATAAAAAAGAAAAAGAAAACCAAATTAGCGTGAAGGAGTGAGCAAGGGCAGCTGGCATGGGCAGGACTTCCCAGGAGGAACTAGCTGGCTTGCGGGGTTCAGTTAGGGTTGCAGGTTTCGATGGGAGCCTCAGCCCTGAGGTCGGTTCCTAAGGGGAGGAAGCCGCCATCGGCCTCCAGACCTGGGTATCTCAAATTGTGATTTTTCTTCGAGACTATGTATGAGTTCTCTAGGAAGTTTGAAGTATGAAAAAAAGCCAAACCCTATAAATAAGAAATGTAAACCGTACATTGGGGATGCTATGGTTTTCAATGGAAAGACATTTTTAGCCACCTGAAAGCTGAGGTTGGGTGTCCTGCAGGGCATCACAGTGTGTGTCTTCAAAGGGTCCATGGGTGTGGCTTTGTGTCAGTGGTCACTGTGATCGACAGTCCTGGGAGGTGGTGGCTGGTTTCCTTGGAGATGCCCAGGGGGCGGGGCCAGCCTGCCTGGCCGGTCTGGTGGGTTCAGGGGAAGATTCTTGCCTGAGGTTCTATCTGGGGAGATGGGCAGACCCGGCTTGGCACACAGCTGACTCCCGGGGCCAGTTAGACCAGGGGCAGGGTTGCTGGGGCGGGCTACAGGGAGGCTGTTGGTCAGAGAGGCTGGGTGGGGTGAGGAAGGCGAGGACAGGTTCAGTCACCAGAGGCTCGTCTGGCTCGTCCCACCTGGCCTGGCCAGGGTGCTGGGCACTGGGGCTCATGTAATGCCTGGACTTGGCTGCCTGGGGCTAGAGAGACGTCTCCTCCCTTCCAGGACCTGGGCGATTCTATCCACAGGTATGAGTAGGGGTGGGGTGGGCTGGGCTGCTTCCTCCTCCTTGGGACTCGCGCCCTCCGGAGTGAGGATGGAGCTGAAGGGCAGAGCGCACCCCCTGAGTGCCGGCTTCTCCAGCACATAAAGGATTATGAGGCAGGAAGGTGGGAGCAGAAGCCCAGTTTACTTGGAAGTGGGAGTATGGCACCAGGGAAGGGACGGATGGCCTCTTGGCTACTGGCGGGTTGGTGTGCCACACGAGGTCGCCTACCTGCTTTCCAGACGAGGAGGACAGAATGGGCTTCTCAGTGGGAGAGGGCCCAGGAATAAGCCTGATAGAGGTTCGTGGGGTCCCCTCTTGAAATCCCTGTGGTTGAGTCTCAGTCCCTCTGGCATCTGGGTGATCACTGTCCATCTCCTGCCAAATGAAGACCCACCTGTCCCTCCCAGGGTCAGCTCCAGGGTGGTCAGGAGCTTTGCTTTCATTGGGGCATGCTATCTTGGTCACCCAGGATTCAGGAAGAAGAGGGGCGCAGCCTCTCCCCATCTGACCAACCTTTCCCCTCCTCTCTCAGAACAGCCATCAAGTTCCCTGAGGGAGGGGGTGTGGGCCGGTGGGAGAGGAGGAAAGGTGGGGGGGGGGTCGCAGAGTTCCTGGAGGCTATGGGGCAGGGTGGCCACAGGGAGGCCCGTGACAGAGCTGGTGGTCACTGACATGCTGTCCTCCTGGGAAGCTACCAGCTGCCCTAGGTGACTCTGAGGACTGTGGGGAATCAGCTGAGCACTCAGGTCCATTCATTAAACAGCAGCTACCAGGCATTGCTCCCCGGGTGCTGGGAGGTGGCTGTGGGGAGGGGAGGGTGGAGGTGGGGAGGGGAGGGTGGAGGTGTGCAGAGCCCAGGGACACTGTCTTTCTCTACCACGAGGGAGAAAGCCTGCTGGATGGTTCTGGAGAAGTGGAGGGAAGAATGGTGAGGTTGGTTTGGACACCAAGTCAGTTTTGATGGCTTTCAGATTGTGAATCTTGGCCCATGTTGCCCCAGACCTGGTAACTCCTGTTCTCCACTGGCCCTGGAACTTGGCAAATCACATCCAGACCTCCCAGCTGGAGCCGGTGCTGTGTTCCAGGCCCCTCCATCGCAGCCTGGCTCCCCCAGCCCACGTGGCGGGGAAGCTAGTTAGGTGAGATCTCAGGCCCTACAGGCCCATATTTTAGACACTGGGCCAGGGCCTGGTGACAGCTTCCACAAACCTTCCAGGTAGTTCTAGGAGCTCTAGGGCTGGAACACTGGCCTCGCCCATTGTTGTCCAGTGTGTATGTGGCCACAATTCTTGGAAATACGTTTGACATTTATAGATATGCAACCCATCTATAAACCAAGCAATAGCCTTATACCCAGCATTTGTGTGTTTATTTAGTGCCAGTACTAGGGCTTGAACTCAGAGCTTTGAGCTCTTGCTTAGTTTTTTTTCCAGGCTAGTCTCTACCACTTGAGCCATGCCTCCACTTTAAGCTTCTGGTGTGTTTATTGGAGATAAGAGTCTTTCCATTGTATGTTCTGCTGGTTTCAAATCTGGATCTTCAGATCTTAGCCTCCTGATAGCTAGGATTACAGGCATGTACATGTTATGTGAAAATCTGCTGGATGACCAGGAAAAAGTGTGTATGTGTTTAATCCAAATGCCAGTGGCTCACGTTTGTAATCTTATCTACTCAGGAGGCTGAGATCCAGAAGATTTTAGTTTGAAGCCATTCTGGGCAGAAAAGCTCTAAAGATGCTATTTCCAATTAAACGGGGTGGGGAAGGGAGGGAGGGACGCAGGGAGAAGATTTTCCATTGAATAAGCTGGCCCAGCAAACACGAGGACCTGAGATCAAAGTGGTCCATGGATAGTTGATCTAGAGATGTGTAATGCAGATACAGAGAGCCACTATGTAGCTGTGGACACAGGGGCTGGGTGTACCCCAAAGCCTGTGTCGGCTCCATGCAGCCCTTTAACCCATCCAGGTCTCTGTGTGTTTACCCCTAGGGTGGCAGGTAACCCAGTGATTGTTGCTACCTCCAAACCCAGCTGCCTTGGAGGGCTGTTGTAAGATTGAGGTGTGGGCACCGGGTCCCATGCCAGGCTGTGCTGGGCAGGGCCCCTCAGCCTCCTCTGACACTTGGCTCTCAGAGTCACTTCTGTGGATGCCACAGGAGAGGGGACATCCTGTTGGTGCTTTGGGCAGTGACTTCAGCATTGTGTGTGTGTGTGGGGGGACGAGACATGTTCCCACAATGCACTTGGAATAAGCTCTGGGATTAACACCAGCTGCACTTAGTTCCTGAAATTCCATCCACATTTAGGAGGCCTGGTAGGAAGAGGGGGGAAGGGTGGAGCCTCGGGTGATCAGACTGGTCTGAGTCACAGAGGCAGGGTGAATCATGGCCCTGGGGGAGGCCCCCGCCAGGACACTGGCTCCGCTTGTGGTGTGTGGCCCCTGTCAGCCAGGGTGACCCAGGAGAATCCTCAGGGACTACCTGCTCTGACCTCAGAGGTGGGCTTTGCCTGAGTCGTGATTCCCACACCTTCCGGACAGAGTCAGTGGGCAGGCGGGCTGGCACAGCACCGGGTGATTGGGCACAGCTAGGGGCTCAGTGTGTGGTCTTCAGTTCCGGAGTCTTGAGCCAGTGCCTGGCTTTATGTCTTGGAGTCAATTTTCTAGACCCTGGGTGTTTCTGAAGGTGACCCGCAGCGGGTGGGCTGCTCTGGCCTTCCTACCCTGCACTTGGTATATTTTTTCAGGTCTAGGTGGGGGTGGACAAACGAGGGCTCTGTGAGGTCCAAGAGCAAAGGCTTTGTACTTGCATCATCCTGGGTTCAAGTCCTGCCTGTGCCACTTAGCGTCCTTATAGCCTGAGCAGCAATTTTTTATTTTTTTTTGTTGGTCCTGGGGCTTGAACTCCTGGCCTGGGCGCTGTCCCTCAGCTCTTCAGTCAAGGCGAGCGCTCTACCACAGCGCCACTTCCTGTTTTCTGGTGGTTTATTGGAAATGAGTCTCACAGACGTTCCTGCCTGGTCTGGCTTTGAACCGTGATCCTCAGATCTCAGCCTCCTGTGTAGCTAGGATGACAGGTGTGAGCCACCGGCGCCCAGCCATCTCAGCTTCCTCCATTCCCCCTGACTTTTCCCGTGGCTCTGTTTCTTCTTCCAAGCGATGACTCAGGCCTGGATCTTTCCCTCCCAGTACATCTCCAGGAGGCTGCAGAGGTGAGCCCACAGGTGGTCTCAGCGTCTCAGCCAATGGCTTTTCATCCAAGTTTTACCTTCTCACCAGCCGACTCTAGTCTGCTCCACTGCTGGCCTTGAACTGTCATTCTCAGATCTCAGCCTCCTGAGCAGCTAGGATTGCAGGCATTGGCTCCACTTGGCTTTCCTGCCATTCAGAAAAACAAGCACTTTTCTTGATGCTCTTCTGGTAACCACTGGAACTCTGAGCCCTGAGAACTGTCTGCTCTGAATAAGAAAGGGTCAGTGTCCTCTGGGCCTCCCCTGCTCTTCCAGGCTGGGCTGCTCAGACTGGCCCAGAGCATACCGCCCGCTGCCACCACCGCCCCGCCCCAGAGCGGCCTGCGCTCAGCTTATTTTTATCCCTGCCCGCAGTTTTTTTTTCTTGCTATGTTTGGAAATTCCTAGACATTCATAATTCCTTGCTTTCTCTTGCCTTCTTTCACTCCTTCCTTCCTTCCTTCCTTCCTTCCTTCCTCCCTCCCTCCCTTCCTTCCTCCCTCCCTCCCTCCCTCCCTCCCTCCCTCCCTCCCTCCCTCCCTTCCTTCCTTCCTTCCCTCCTTCCTTTCTCTCTTTCTTCCTTCTTTCCTTTTTATTTTCATTTTTTTAGAAATGCCTAAAAAATTTAGAGTTTCTGTTTCATCTTCTTTTTTCTCTTTTTTTCTCCCTTCCTGCCTTCCTTCGTTTCTTTCTTCCTTTTCCTTCCCCCTTCCCTTCCCTTTCCTTCCTTCCTCTCTCCCCTTCTCTCTCTTCTTTTCTGTTCTATCTGTTCTTTCTTTCTTTTTTATTTCTCTCTCTCCCTCTCATTTCTTTTCCTTTCCTCTCTGTCTTTCTGACTCTGTCTGTCTGTCTGTCTCTTTTCCTTGCTGGTACCAGGGTTTGAACTCAGGCCATGTGCTTACTTGGCTTGTTGTCTCTCTCTGATGCTCTCTGTCTGTCTGTCTGTCTTTCTCTTTTTCTTGCTGGTACCGGTTTGAACTCAGGGCCATGTGCTTACTTGGCTTGCCTTCTCCTTGTTGGCACTCTTGACAGTACCTCCAGCCCTGGATTTTGCTGGTTAATTGGAGATGAGAGTATCACAGACTTCGCTGCCTAGGCTGGCCTCAAACTGTGATTCTCTAGTTCTTAGTCTCCTGAGTAGGGTTACCTGCATAAACCAGCAGCACCTGGCTATTTTCTTTCTTTATAGGTACAACAAAATCATTATTATAATAGTAAATACTTAAATATAACAGAAGGTAAATAACATAATATAGCCACAAATCTTTCTACATGAATGTGGATTGAGTATATGACATATTCTTTGTTATAAAACATACTGAACTAGAATCTTAACCCGTTAGAAAACTATTGAAAGGAAGCCTAAATTAAGATGTTATATATATATATATATATATATATATATATATATATAAATATATATATATAATGAGATTTTTAAAAGATAGTACAACATAGTTGGTTTACTTAAAGTAAATGGAATCCACTGATTCTTCAATGGCATTTCTTTAAAATTTACTTACTTAATGAATAATAATTATTCCAGATGAGGAGATCTACTCAGAGAGGTTTTGTGACACAGCTAACCTCAAGGCCTGCCTTGCTTGTCACAAGCATATGCCTGTGGCATTGGTGGCAGCTTTGGTACCCTGCCAAGGCCTTGGGCTGAGTGGGACAGGAGTTGACAAACTATAATTTGGCTGTAAGCCAAACCCAGTTTGAGGTCCGTCCATCTGCATCTGACAGACTTAAATCATGGAGTCCCAACATGGAAGAAGGCTTGTTCCATAGAGATTTACAGTATTTACTGTCTTGTCCTTTAAAACATCAGCTTCGCTGGGGGCTGGGGGCTCACGCCTGTCATCCTAGCTTACTCAAGAGGCTGAGATCTGAGGATTATGGTTCAAAGCCAGCCTGGGCAGGAAAGTCCATGAGACTCTTATCTCCAATTAGCCAGCAGAAAACCAGAGTGGCATTGTAGCTCAAAGTGATAGAGCACTAACCTTGAGCAAAAGAGCTCAGGGACAATGCCCAAGCCTTGAGTGTAAAGCCCTATAACCACAAAACCACTGCTACCACCACCACCAAAACCAAAATGTCAACCTCCTGCCCATAAAGAATATTCCATGGGGGGCTGGGAAGGTGGTAGAGTGCTTGTCTTGCATGCATGAGGCCCTGGGTTCGATTCCTCACCACCACATAAGCAGAAAAAGCTAGAAGTGGTGCTGTGGCTCAAGTGGTAGAGCGCTAGCCTTGAGCTGAAGAGCTCAGGGACAGTGCCCAGGCCCAGAGTTCAGGCTTCACGACTGACCAAAAAAAAAAAAAAAAAGAATGTCCCTTGGATCCTTCTCCCGTGGGCCTTGGGTGGTTTAGGGGTTGACAGGTGGTGATGTAGAAACTGTGCCCCAAGCTGACTAAAGCCAGGGTAGGGGCAGTGGACAAGAGGGAGGGAGCCCGGATGTCAACCAGCCTGCCAGGCAGAGGCAGAGGCTGATCACTGGGCTTGGCTTAGGGCTGGGCCTGACCCCATGGGGGCCCTGAGAACATGGCGCCTACTCAACCACAATGTCCAGGCCCCTGGCAGACTCTCTCAGTCCATTCCCTGTTACTACACTTACTCTAACAGAACAGGCCTGAGAGAGGCTGATGTATAAGGAATAGAGGTTTACTGGGCTCTGGGCAGACCCAGATGGAGTACATCCAGCTTTAACAACCCCATCTCTAGCTAGCCCAGCCACAGAGGAGCAGGGCTAACTCCCCCTGAGAATTAGAGTCCTACAAAGGCAGTGCTAATGCCTTCTGCTGACCTAATTAGTTCTTAAAGAGCCAGCCCCTGGCAGCATCCTCACGCTGGGGATGAAATCTCACATGGGTTTCCTTGGGGGACTGGCAGACCACAGCCCTGGCATGCAGATGGGGAAACCGAGGCAGAAGGGGTGGGGCGTTTGCTCCAGCTCCGCCCTATGTGGGCTTTTAGGAAGTCCTTGTTGGACTGTAAGGACAGTCTACCCAGTTCTGGGGGCCATCCGTCCACCATGTATATTGAGGAAGGGCAGGATGACGTGCGGTAGTGAACCCGCACAGAGAAGTGTGGGGACAGCCTGGGTGCTGGGGCTCCAGATGGGCTGGCGGTGCTGTGGGGGAGGGAACCCTGGGGTGATGGAGGGGGAGCAGGGGGGGGACTGTGGGAGCCCAGGCTGGAGGGGCTGTGGGGGAGGAAACCCCGGGATGATGGAGGGGGTGGGGGGGAACTGTGGGAGCCCAGGCTGGAGGGGCTGTGTATCAGCAGCTTCCCTGGCCACTGGGTATGGGAAGAGGGCCGGGAGCTTGTCCAGATTCCCCGAGGGATGCTTTGCTCTCTGAAGTCAGGCTGGCCGCGCTCCTGCCAGGGGCTCCTGGCTCTGCCACACTCACCTGGCAAACACCTGGGCCCTGGGCCTCCACCCCCAAGCCCCCATCTCCAACCCTGGCTTCTACGAGGGTGGATAGCTTTCACAGGACCCTGGGGAGAATGCCTTCCTGATCTCTGGCCAGGTGTTGATGGCCTTTTGTGCATGTCCTTCCTCCTTCCTTCACTCATCCCTTCCTCCCTCCCTCCGTTCCCTGCGTCCCTCTCCTTCCTTCCTTCCCTCCCCCCTTTCCTTTCCTTTCCTTCACCTTCTCTTGCACTCCCTTCCCTCCTTCCCCTCCATCCTTCCCTTCCTTCCAGGGCTTGAACTCAGGGTCTGAGCTCTGTTCTTTAACCTTTAAGCCACAGCTTCACCTCAGCTTGTTAGGTAAAGAGTCTCAAGAACTTTTCTTCCTAGACTGGCTTTGCACTGCAATCCTCAGATCTCAGTCTTCTGAGTAACTAGGATTACAGGTATGAGCCACTGGTGCCTGGCTACTTCCAGTTGTGTGTGTGTGTTTTCCAGTCGTGAGGTCTGAACTCGGGGCCTGGGCGCTGTCCCTCAGCTCTTCAGCTCAAGGCTAGTGCTCTACCACTTGAGCCACAGCTGGCTTTTTCTGTGTATGTGGTGCTGAGGAATCAAAATCAGGGCCTCGTGCATGCAAGGCAAGCACTCTACCACTGAGCCACCTTCCCAGCCCCTACTTCCAGTTTTTTGACAGTTAATTGGAAACAAGAGTCTTGCAGACCTTTCTGCCTGGGCTGGTAGTCATCAGCTCTCAACCTCCTGAGTGGCTAGGATTACAGGGGTAAGCCCAGCCCCTGGCTTGAACCTTTCTTCTGAGAAGGGATTCACAGCACAGGTTAAATGTGCCCTCCCGTCCCCCAGCTTGGGGCTCATCTGCCATCTAGCTTCTTCAAGGCCACTTAGGGGCGGGGCTGCTGACTGTGGCCTAGGTGGACTGTGCTAAATTCCTGGGTGCTGCACTGAATTGAAGCAAAGTGGTTTGACAGCTCTGGCAAAGACACCAGATCTGAGCTTTGCCTGCAGCCCCAGTGTGAGTCCAGCGTGTTTAGCGTGAATCCAGTGTGACCTTGTTGTGAGTACAGTGTGAGCTCAGTGTGAGTCCAGCATGAGCTTGATATGAGTCCAGTGTGAGCTCCAACGTGAGCTCAGTGTGAGCTGGCCCGGCCACCCCTGTGCTTCATAGTGTAACGCCAGGTTCTCAGCCCATCGGGCCCTAGGTCCACAGTGGGCATGGCCAGAGAGAGGGTTCCAGCAAGCTCCCCGCTGCCTCCATGACCTCTCCCCTCTCCCTGCTGCCCTGTCACTTGGCATGCCGGGGATGCCTTTGGTCTCTTCATTCCTTCTCTGTAACAATACACCAGAACCTTTGGAAGCCAGACAAGACAACAGTTGAGAGACACAAAGGACCAATGGTAACGCTCGCCTGAACTTTCCAACCTGCTTTTCAAAAGAGGCATTCAGAATCCAAACAGCTCTGAAACAAACAGGGTGGGCCCTGGAAAATGGGTGTGGACCCTAGCATATGTCCAGTGTGTCCACTCTCCGGTGGACTCTTTGGCCTCTCTCCAGTTCTCCTTGTCTTTGAAGAAGACAAGAAACAAAGAACAAATACAGGTGAGGATAGAGATGGGGAAAGATGCTCCCAAGCTGTTGACGGAGATGTAAATGAGTGCAGCCACTATGGAAATGGATGCAGAGCTCTTCAACTTACTCAATAGATCTTGCTCTGACCCCACCATGCCACAAGGGGCGCATATCCAGAGGAGTCTGCAGGTGGACTCCAGACCTAAAAGCTATACATATAGACATGTATCTGTATATAGTTATCCACATAAAACATAACTCCGATTGTGGGACTATTTGATGGGAAGAAGAGAGCAATAGAAGGGGCACCACTTGATTAAAGTAAATGTGTGTGTGTATGTGTGTGTGTGTGTGTGTGTGATATACCCTTTGTACAATTGTAAAATGGATGACAAGAATGTAAAGCAGGATTTGTAGGGGGGCTGGTACCAGCAGGAGGGAGAGAAGGTGAACAGAGAGGGTGGAAGAAGCAAACATAGGCAAAGAATGCTGTGTTTCATGCATTATGGAAATAGAAGAATGGAACCTGCCAAAATTGCTTTAATAAAAGGGGGGGGTTGACTTTGATCAGAATGCATTGTATGTGTATGTGAAAATACCACAATGAAAACCCCTTGTATAAATAATAGGTACTAATAAAAAAATGACAGCCATGTGCTGGTGGCTCACGCCTATGATCCTAGCCACTCAGGAGACTGAAATCTAAGGATTGTGGTTCAAAGACAGCCTGGGCAGGGAAGTCTTTGAGTCTCTTATTTCCAACTAACTACCCCCTCTCCACCAAAAGCAAGAAATGGAGCTATACAAAGTGGCAGAGCATTAGCCTTGAGTGTAAAAGCTCCGGGACAGTGCTCAGGCCCTAAATTCAAGCCATAGTATCCCCCCCCCCCCCCCCGGCCAAAATAAAACAACACAAAAACAAAAGAATTCTCCTTTAAAGTTCATCCAACCAGGACTGCTGGGCAGGGCCCAGATTCCCAGCCAGAGCTTAATTGAGCAACCAAGCAAAGGCTGAGAAAAGACAACTAGCAACTTAACCCATGTTCAAAAAATACTTTATTATTATTATTATTATTATTATTATTATTATTATTATTATTATTATTTTGTTGGTTGTGGGGCTTGAACTTTGGGCCTGGGCACTATCCCTGTGCTCTTTGGCTCAAGGCGAGTGCTCTACCACTTGGGCCACAGCGCCACTTCTGGTTTTCTAGTGGTTTATTGGACATACAAGTCTCATGGACTTTCCTGCCTGGGCTGGCTTTGAACCATGATCCTCAGATCTCAGCCTCCTGAATAGCTAGGATTACAGGCATGAGCCACTGGTGCCCGGCTTATTTTTTAACTGAATAGCAATAGCTGTCCCTTCTGGAGAATTCATAACTACCTAAGAGAAGAAGAATATTCACATGGACCTCTAATGGCGAGACTCCCCTACCTTTGCTGTGAGCTGTGTCTTTTTTTTTTTTTTTTTTGTCGGTCGTGGGGCTTGAACTCTGGGCCTGGGCGCTGTCCCTCAGCTCTTCAGCTCAAGGCGAGCGCTCTACCACTTGAGCTACAGCGCCACTTCCGGTTTTTTCTGGTGGTTTATTGGAGATAGGCGTCTCATGGTCTCTTCTGCCCGGGCTGGCTTTGAACCGCTATCCTCAGATCTCAGCCTCCTGAGTAGCTAGGATTACAGGCGTGAGCCACCAGCGCCCGGCTTGAGCTGTGTCTTTTGATGATGTTTTATTTTACTTTTATTAGGAGTAGAGTTGTGATTGCTGGATGTACAGATGGGTCTCACTTTTTAGGATTCTGTCCTCCATAGTCATCTTCACAAATTCATGTGAGGCTTACATTTTTGTTGGCTGCATAGTATTCTCAAAAACAAGCCATCAATGACAGAATCAATTCCCAGTATGGGGCATATATGTTGTTTTGTCAGTTTAAATAATGGCATGGGGAGCTTTGTTTTTCAGTGTGCTAGACCTTATGCCCATTCTGAGCTACCTTACTCAATGACACAGGGCTTACTTTGTGCACGGCATCCTGGGAGACTGGAAGATAAGCCAGACACAATCCTTTCTATGAATTACAGATATAAATAACGTTAATCCAGAGCAAGTGATAGCTGCTATTAGCGGACAGCTAGAACTGGAGGACAGAAGAGTTTTAGCCTAGAATTGGTGGGATTTTAAGCAAGTTGCACGAGAAAAGTCAGCCTTTGCTTCCACAGCCTAGGGTAAGGCTGACCTAGCAGTCCAGTGGGTGGGGTGGAGGGCTGGGGGGGGGGGGGATGACCTGTGTCAGGAGAGCAAGCATCACCCAAGACTGACCAATGGGCTGCCAGGAGGGCAGTGTGTGTGGGGTGGGTGAGAAGCACACTAGTCTGGCCAGCCCCCGCCTGTAAGTTTGGAGGAACTATGGGGTCCTGAGGGCTTAGCTGGGGGGGGGGTCGGTGTGTGTCTCTGCAGCCCACAGCAGGCTTACTCTCTGACCCCGCCACAGCAAGAGGTGCCACTGGGAGCTGCGGGAGGGAGTTGGTGGCCAGACGGGCTGTGGGCTGCCTGGGGCCTCTCTGCAGCTCTCTGCTTGACCGTGGGAGGCCCATCCTCACCCCCGCAGGTGCCATGACGCAGCAGCCCCAGGAGGGCTTCAGCAGGAGCATGGAGGACGCCCAGGAGTGGATGAAGGCCATCCAGGAGCGGCTGCAGATCAATGACAACACCCAGGGGCCCCGCGCGGCGCTGGAGGCCCGGCTGCGGGAGACAGAGGTAAGCGGAGGTCCCGAGGCCCTCTGGGGCCTGTGTCCCCTGCCCCGGCCTCCCCGGCCCCGGCCTCCCCGGCCCCGGCCTCCCTGGTCCTGGCGCTGCCCCTTCAGCCCCACGCTTTCCATCTGCTAAGGGAGAGACGCGGACTCCTCACCGTAGTTTTCAAACTCTGAAGGATGCACAGATGCCTGGAGATTTTGTTGAAGTGCACAACCTGATTGGGTGTGTTGGGGGCAGGGCCTGAGACTCTCCATTTCTAGCAAATTCCATTGGATGCTGTGCTTTGATGGTAAGGACTGGAGCCTGTCCTCTGAACCCCATAGTGGGGTGGATCCCCAGATCTGGATCCTGTGCCTTCTTCCCCTGCCCCCTCTCCCCCACCCCGCCCCAGCCTGGCCTGCCAGCATAGTGCCCCTGGTTGAAGGTGGACTGCCCAAGGCCAGAGGGTAAGAGGGGTGACCATAGAGCCGGAGACCTGAACTATCATTTCCTTGAGTGCTGGAGTGTGGGGTGACCTCAGAGTCCGTCCCTCTCGGGACCTCAGCTTTCCTGTGTGCTTGTGAAGCATTGGCTTTACATCCAGTAAGAAACTCCATGATTCTGACTCAACGCCTAACACTAGGAGCTGGTGTGTGGGTGTGCATGCATGCGCACACAAGCACGCACACATGTGCCCACATGCACAGTACTGGGCTGCTCACTCTGCTTGGCTTTTTTACTCAAGGCTGGTACTCTACCACTTGAGCCACACTACTTCCAGGTTTTTGCTGGTTAATTAGAGAGAAGAGTCTCAGGGGCTTTTCTGCTTCAGCTGGCTTCAAACCATGCTCTTCAGATCTCAGGCTCCTGAGTAGCTAGGATTATAGGTGTAAGCCACTGGCAACCAGTTTCAATATGATGTGTGTGTGTGCACACGCATGTGTGCATGTGTGCATGCATGTGCCTGTTCTGGGACTTGAACTCAGGGCCCGGGCGCTGTGCTTGAACTTTTTTTGCTCAAAGCTAGGGCTCTAGCCTTGAGCATACCTCTACTTCTGGCTTTTTTGGTGGCCAATTAAAGCTAAGAGTCTCAGATCCTCAGATCTCAGCTTCCCGAATAGCTGGGATTATGCATGTGAGCCACCAGCGCCCGGCTCCAACATGACTTGAAAAAAAATTACGAGGTGAGGTTGACACAGTGGGGGTGTTCCTGCTGTCTCAGGGAAGGAAGAGGGGTGCGGGGTTGACTGATCTGCCTGGGGTCACAGCTGTCGGGTTGCAGCATCTGACACGTCCGAAGCCCTCCTACCCTATCTGCAGAGAAAGGTCAGACAGAGACAACCAGGCCCCGGCGTCAGCGTGAGGAATGTGACCGCCGGCAGCTGAGCTGGAGAGGCAGGCACACGAGTGCTCAGTGGGTACAAAGCGCGTAAGTGAGAGGTCACTGTGGGTTGTTAGTGACAGCCAGAGGCACAGTGTCAGCCAGGGTGTGCTCCCCGCCGCCTCCTGACATCTGATCCCCAGACACCAGAACCACGACCTCCGTCTTCCACTGACCTAGAGTTCTCAAGCCATAAAGGTCATGCAGGGCGAGGGAGTGGCGCTGGAGTTGTTTAGTTGTGTTTGACTGCAGACACTGAGCAACTGAGCTGCTGGCCAGGAGTGGGAAAGCAGACGGGAGCAAAAAATAACAGCACTCGATAATTCTAGCTACTCAGGAGGCTGAGATCCGAGGGCCAGGGTTCGAGTCCAGCAGGGGCAGGGGAGTTTGTGAGACTCTTATCTCCAAGTAATCACTAGAAAACCAGCAGTGGCGCTGTGGGTCAACGTGGTAGAGCGCTAGCTTTGAGCAGAAAAGCTAAGGGACATTGCCTGGGCCCTAGTTCAAGCCCCAGGACCAGCACTAAAAAATAAAATAAGAGCTAATGGCAGCTAGAGAGCCCCACCTGCCCCAGGTCGAGTGGACAGCTTGGTCCTCCACAGAGCCTGGCCCAGGTGAGATGAGAGATGCCAGGTGCGTGTTAGGGGACATGTTCACGAGAGAAGGGAGCGGGAGCCATAGGAGAGGCAGGGCCCTAGGCCAGGTGCCTCCTGGAGGCTCAGGGAATTGGGTGAGGCTCTGAGGTCCCCTGAGCTAGCCATCCACCACAGGCCCCCAAAGCCTCCCAGGATCTGTCCCCGGGGGAACAGCTTTGCACAAATCCACTCATAGAGTTGAGTCCACTAATGCACTTTCTTCATTTAATTTTCATCTAATCTAATTATCTTTTTTTTTTTTTTTTTTGTCATTTGTGGGGCTTGAACTCTGGGCACTGTTTCTGAGCTCTTCAGCACAAGTCAAGTGCTCTACCACTTGAGCCACAGCGCCACTTTGGGTTTTCTAGTGGTTCATTGGAGGAACCATGATCCTCAGGGCTCAGCCTTCTAAGTAGCTAGGATGACAGGCGTGAGCCACGGGCGCCTGGCTTAATTTAATTATCTTTGAGTAGTTGTGTAAAGGGGTTTCAATTCAGCAAGTCTGCTTAGTACAGTGCACCTGGACGCGAGTGCTGCTCCCTCCCTGGTGTCTCCCACCACCCATCCCCTCAAGCCTCCTGGTGCACATGTGCACGTTGAGTATTCTGACTGTTTGCCCACCCTTCCTCTCTCCATTCGCCGAGGGGTAGGTAGTATTAATCCCGCGGTGACATGAATGAGAAGTGCATGGAAGACGGCTGATCTGGCAGGGAGGAGGGCTATGTTCTCAGGGCAGGCCGGGCTGCGTGGGGCTGACCCCCAGGCCTCCATCTTCCCCTCCACAGGCTGCCCCCCTGGCCTGGAAGCGGGGCTGCAGGCTATGATCTGAGGGAATCCAGGTTCCCCCCCCCCTCCCCCAGAAGGCCTGGCCAGTCCTCCCCAGGCCATGTCTGCTTGGGTGTTGCCTAACCTCGGGAAACTGGCCTTCGTGTCCACACAGAAAATCTGCCGGCTAGAGCCCGAGGGCCGCGTGAAGGTGGACCTGGTGCTGCAGGCGGCCGAAGCCCTCCTGGCATGCTGCCTTGAGGACCAGAAGCCTGAGATCCTGGCCCAGCTGAGGGACATCAAGGCCCAGTGGGAGGAGACGGTCACCTATATGACTCACTGCCACAGGTAGGGCAGCCCGGGGAGCCGTGCCAGGCCTGTGTCCGCAGTGCCTGCCGGGTAACTGTGCCCAAGGGACCTCAGCCCAAGGGACAGCTCTCCAGTCCTAGGATCCCCAGGAACTGGAGCCCAGCCTGACTCTTTCTAATTACCATTGATGTTCATAAGATACGGTTCCAGCGTTCCAGCCATTGCGTCTGGCCAGCAAGTCCTAATAGGTCCAGCATCAAGGCAGGCTAGCTTTGGCACTTTAGCCAGGGTCTCTCTCTGCCAGGACCCAAGAGTCAGGGTGTGGGAGAGACAGAGACTCAGCCACACCCAGCGTCGATTCCTGCTCTGCTACTTGCTGTGCAGCCATGGGGAAGCTGCTTGATCTCTCTGAGCCTCAGTTGCTTCCTCTGGTCCAGGAGGGTAATCCAGTGCTCCCTGAAGGTCGTTAGAGGAATGGCAGCAGGGACCTTGCTGTGCGTGGTACGGGTGGTGCTGAGGAAGCTGGAGCAATGGCTTCCTCTCCATCATAAAGCAGGAGTGAGCCTGGACGGTCCTGCAGACCTTTCGCCTGAAATTGTAAACAGAATGGCTTGATGTTGGTTGAAGAGAAAGCCATGTCCATGTTGTACATGGGGAAACTGAGGCAAGGACGAGGCAGTTATCCTGCAAGTTTATGCTCCCCCCTCCATCTTCTGCCCCCAGCTGGCAGGCACGAACCAACCCACAGATACCATTGTGCTCTGTGCATTAGTAGGCATGGTTCTGGGGTAGTCTTCTGTAGGCAGCATGTGCAAAGGGCCTGGGGCTACTGAGTACAGAGTTCTAACACTAGGCAGAAGTGGTTGGAGGAATCTGTGCACCGGCTATGGGGATTCAGGGCTAGAATTTGGGTCCTGGTGGCTTGGGGCTGCCTGAGCTGCTGGATTATAGGGTGAGCTGAGGAGCAGCCTCACCTGAGGGCTTATATATAGGATGCAAGGGGTCTCATCCTGTAGAACTCAGGAAGGGTCTAGAACCCAGTGGCACTTGGCACAGAGAGAGCACCATCCTGCCCCTGTCACACAGCCCCTGGCACTGGAGTGGGTCAGCAGCGGGGCTGATTCCCTACGGCTTTGTCCCCGCGCCCACAGCCGCATCGAGTGGGTGTGGCTGCACTGGAGCGAGTACCTGCTGGCCCGAGATGAGTTCTACCACTGGTTCCAGAAGATGACGGTCACGCTGGAGCCCCCGGCGGAGCTGCAGCTGGGCCTGAAGGAGAAGCAGTGGCAGCTGAGCCACGCCCAGGTGCTGCTGCACAACGTGGACAACCAGGCCGTGCTGCTGGGCCGGCTGCTGGAGGAGGCGGCCTCGCTGTTCAACAGGATCGGGGACCCCAGCGTGGACGGAGAGGCCCAGAAGAGGATGAAGGCCGACTACGACGCCGTGAAGGCCAGAGCCCAGGTGAGGCCTGGAGGATGGGTCTGTACCCAGCTACCCGCTGCCTGCCTCACCCAACCCTCCGCCGTGTGCCCGCTCCAAACCACCGCCTGCTGTCCATCGTGACCCCATCCACTCAGCCCTTCACTACCTACATACCCACCACATTCGTCTACTTGTCATCTGTCTACCACCCATCCGTCCATCCACCCACCCATCCATCTACCTATCCATCCATGCAACCATGTATCCATGCATCTATCCATCTATCCATCTACCTATCCATCCATCCATCCATGCATCCATCCCTGTTACACATCTACCTACCTACATCCATGCATCCATCCACTCACCCATCCACCCACCCATCCATCTATCCATCTACTTATCCATGCATCTACCCATTCATCCATCTACTTACCTATCTGTCCATGCATCCATTCATCCATCTATCTATACATATCACACATCTACCTACCTACCATCCATCCACCCACCCACCCACCCATCTACCTACCTATCCATCCACGCATCCATTCATCATCCATCTATACCTGTCACACATCTACCTACCTACCATCCATCCATCCATCCATCTACCCATACATCCATGCATGCATCCATCCGTACCTGTCACACATCTACCTACCTACCTACTTATCATCCATCCACCTACTTATCCCCCATTCACCACTCACCCACTTTATTGTCTACTATCCCTCTGTCCACTTACCCTTCTATCTACTGACTACCCGTAAATCCATTCATCTACCTGTCAATCATCCATCTATCCATCTACCCTCCCACCATCCATCTACCTGTCCACTCACTCTCCACCTCCCACCTACCCTCCCAGCCATCAGCCTGTCCAACACTCCCCTCACCCACTTGCCTACTCAGTCCTCTGTAGGAGAATCTATCCTTTCTACTCATCTGTTTTCTTATTCACCTACCTCCCCACTAAAACAAGCTATCTTTTACTTAGCTATTCAGCCACTTAACCACCTACCCGCCCATCCATTTACCTGCCCATCATCTTACCCACTTGTTTACCCACCCATCTGCTCATCCATTCTGTCTGTGTACTGCGTCACCCACCCACCTCTCACCATTTCCTGTCTAACCCATTTGTTTAACCCTACCTATTTGCTAACCGTCCACCCCACCTGTGCATCCACACAGCCTCCTACTGTTCACATGGAGGGTTGCTACGGGCTTAACACACTTCCTGCACATGTGCTGACTGCTCGCTCATGGACTGTGATGTCCATTTTCACCCAGCAGCTTCCCTCCCGAGCGCCTTCTGTCGCTCTCCCTGCCTCCTCCTCACTTCCCACGTCTTCCCCTTGGGCTCTCCTCTGGCCCCTCTAACCTGTCCTGCTCTGCCCTCACTTGGCCCTGCCCCAGCCCTCTGACAGCCTCTGTGTTCATACCTCACCTCATCCTGGCCTCGAGTCTGAAGCAGTTTGTTGAATTAGTAGATTCAATTATTGTTTTTGTAGAAACAGTATATGGTTGTTTCCTATGAGTACCTATCCTTTTGTTTTATTTATTTATTTATTTATCTATCTATCTTTGTCAGTCATGGGGCTTGAACTCTGGACCTGGGCGCTGTCCCTGAGCTATTCTGCTCGAGGCGACCACTCTACCACTTGAACCACAGTGCCATTTCGGCTTTTTTGTGTTTGTGGTACTGAGGAATTGAACTTGGGGCTTCATGCATGCTAGGCAAGCATTCTACCACTAGGCCACATCCCCAAACCTAACCTTTTGTTTTAAAGTAACGTCTTTGTGCCTTAATGTTTGCATTCTTCCTGGATCCGGACTGCATGCGCGCTCTTTATAAGCACACAGAGGCTTTAGAGCCTCTGCCAGCTGTGGAGGAGCTGGTGCTCCAGGGTCTGTCTGATGGTGGCTGTCTCCTCGGAGGAGTCTGTGAGTCCGTGGTGCTCCCTGTCCTCAGCAGGGCTCATGTTTGTTACCTACATTGCTTCTGTTCCTTTGTTTCCTGAGTCAAACAAGTTGTTTAGGCTTGAACTCTGACCCCCCCACCCCCCCACCGCCTGGCCAGGCCATGTATCAGGCCTTTGGTGATACATGCTGGAAAGTGACTGGTTTTGTTTTTGTGCCAGTACAGGGTTGAACTCGGCCTCAGGTTCTTTTTGAGCTTTTTCACTCAAGGCTAGTACCTTACCATGAGCCACTTCCTGTTTTTATTGGTTAATTGGAGCTAAGAGTCTCCCTCAGATTGGACTGCCCAGGATGGCTTTGAGCCTCGATCCTCAGATCTCAGCCTCCTGAGTAGCCAGGATTACAGATGTGAGCCACTGGCGCCTGGCTCCAGGCTTCCTTTTGATACTGTGGCTGACAGGGGCAGGGCAGCCTCTCCAGGGCGCTGCCTCTCTGCAGAGTGGAAGTCCATTCCCACTGCAGCCCCATGGCCCAGCCCGGCTCCTAACTCCCCGGAGGCTGGCACAGTGCACGTTTAATGGGCTGTGAGCACGTTGCAATCCAACAGCACCCACCCGCTCTCCCTTCCTTCCTGCGGTGGCCTATCTCTTGGGCTGGACTGGAGGATTCCCAGTTCCCAGCAACTTACAGGAAAGCAGTTGTGTAATCAACAGAGAAAGGAATCCATCAGGAGAAGTTTCTGGTCCTGAATTAGGAAAGAACTGGGTTCAAAGCCAGGCTCCATTGCTTCCTCCCAGTGTGGCCTTGGGGAGTCTCACCCTGCCACGGCCAGGTTCCAGGGGCTGGAGGAGTTCTGTGCGTGTTTCCAACATAGAGGAAGTTCTCTCCTTCCAGTAGCCATGAGAATAAATAGACACTGCATTTGTCTGTGTTTGACATACGGCAGGTGCTCGGAACTATTTATCAAATGAAGAAAGGCTCACCCTGGATGGGAGCCATCTGCCCCGCCCCGCCCCGCCCCAGGCAGGAGCTGTCCCAGCACACAGAGCTGCAGAAGCGCTAGGTTTCCCTAGGCCTGTCTCTCAGGCCTGGGAGAGGCCCCACAGCCCCTCCCTGGTGACTAGATGGAAGACAGGGGCCTGTGCCAATGAACAGTCCGGAGCAGGTGCAGGGAGCAGAGGAAGGTGGCGGTCAGGAGGCAGGCGTGGAGGGGTAGAGGCTGGCTCTTGTGATTTCTATGGCGTTCAGAGCTCAGGGCTTCAGGGTGAAATGATAATGAAGCACTCTTTGGTGATCATTGCTGCCTGAACTGTCTGACACCCAGAAGTGGCTTCCACCGGCCTCACCAGCCACCACGTGGAAACGGGGGCTGTTGCACGTGGGTTGATCCAGATCCTGCATCTAGATGTGAATTTACTTGGCTGTTTTTGGCCACAGGGGTGAGGGGGGGACGGAGGGACCTCAGCCACTCTGAAGTCTCTCACAGGATGTATGCGTGAGCTTTTCCAAGCCAGAGCCTCTGATAGATTCCCAGGGTGCACCGGGACCTTGGGAAAGTGGAGAAGCTGCTGGACTAGGGTGGACTGTGTGCCATGTGGCAAGAGATGGGGGCTTCTACAGGCCCAAGGCCTCGTGGGTACAGTGTGACTTAGCCCCAGACAACAACCTCTTGGGCACGGCCAGCCTTTCGACTCTGGAGGAGGAAAAGCACTGGCTTCCTCTCAGGCATCAGGAAATAGGGGGAGTGGTTCCCATTCAGTGGTCCCCCAAAGATCATCTATGGCCCAGATTCCCCTTGGACACCTGTCCTGCACCCTGGGTGAAGACCTCTCCTTGTACAAAAGACTCTGGCCTGGCAGAGCTACCCCAGCGACCAAGCATTCCTGGAGTGGGCAGCTGGGAATCTTGCTGGGGCCCAGACCTTGCCTGGGGCAGGGAGGTTCATTCCGCACACTGTATTTGCTGACATCTTTAACCCATGCAAGTCTGTTTCCAACAGTCATGTCCAACAGGCCCTGTTCCATCTAGAAAAATCTGTTTTCATAGACATCCAGCATGTGAATTAGCAAAAGCTTCTGACATTGGTGTGGATGGGACCCTACCCCATTCCTTTGTGCTCAACCCTGGCGGGGTGGGGGTAGGGGGTGGGATAGGGACGATTCTTGGTCGGGGTTCCAGGCCTAGCCTAGAAGTAAGCAGTATGGCCATGCAAATCATCACAAGGGGAAGGCCAGCATCCCAGGTAGGCTGGTACCAGGAATGTCTGCTAGTTTTCCCCTTCCCTTCCCTTCCCTTCCCTTCCCTTCCCTTCCCTTCCCTTCCCTTCCCTTGCTAATCCTAAGGCTTGAACTCAGGACCTGGGTGCTTTCCCTGAGCTTCTTTGTGCTCACAGCCTACTACTCTACCACTTGAGCCACAGCACCATGTCCAGCTTTTTCTAAGTAGTTTATTGGGGATAAAAGCCACAAGGACTTTCTCTCCTGGCTGGCTTTGAACTGAGATCCTCAGATCTTAGCCTCCTGAGTAGTTAGGAGTAGTTAGTAGGATTACAGGTGTGAGCCTCCAGCGCCCTGCTAGCTGGTTAATATTTAACCCACAGCTTCTGTTTTCCAAAGCACCAGGCTAACAGCAGCGTCCTGGGCTCCAGCCCAGAGAGAAGGGGAGTTTGGCTTCTCGCCATGGTCGGTGCATCCTTTGCAGGGACATAAATCCAGGCTGCCCTTGTTAATGGCTTGCGTTGTGACATTTCTGACAAGGCTCCCACTACAGATGGCTTCATTGTTTGGTTTAATGAGAAGGTGGGGCGTTCTCCCATCCGTCAGCGCTGTCACCCTCCCCTGGGACTGCACTCGCTGTTGGCCGTGCCTGGCACACATCTCTTGTGGATGGCTGCCGGCCGCCAGTCCTCGCAAGCGCCTGCTTCCGATCACGGACAGTTTGTTTACTCTCTGCTGCCCTGGGTGGCAGCGCCTCATCATTCACACACGCACACACAGTCTCCGCAGGCCTCTCCTAACCCAACATGCTCCACACAGCCCGTCCAGGGGTGGGGCGGGGCGGGGCTGGTTTCCCAGGGTTCTGTTGGAGGTTGACCCTCAGGATCGAAGTGTGGGGGGGAACCTGCAGGAATGGGAGGGGCTAGAACATGGATTTGAGGACCACAGGGCAGAGATGCAAAGGCATCGCCCCAATCAGGGGTCCTCTTCTGCTGCAAGCAGTACTGCAGAGAGACTTCTGAGCACTTCCTGGAAGGGCCTGGTCTAATTCTTTGCTTCCACTTGTCAGGTGGAGAGCTCCTCTCCCACTTGGCTGTTGCTGCTGCAGAGGTTTAAGTGAGTTACTATTAGATTTTTTTTTTCCCCAGCTGTGGGAGCTGAACTCTGGGCCTGGGTAGCTAGCACTCTACCACTTGAGCCACAGCGCCACTTCTGGCTTTTTTCTGCTTATGTGGTGCTGAGAAATTGAACCCAGAGCCTCATGCATGCAAGGCAAGCACTCTACCACTGAGCTATCTTCCTAGCCCTGACTGTTATTTGATTTTGAAGAGAGGCAGCATATATAAGTAGCTAGGAGAAGTTTTAAGATCATTTATCTGTCTGCTTTATATTCCAGAGAACTTGTGTGTATGTAGGTATGTGCATATGTGTGTGCATGTGCACATACACGTGTGTGTGCATGCCAGCACTTAGGTTTGAACTCAGGGCCTTGCATTCTTGCTTGAGTTTTTCTGTTCACAGCTGGTGCTCTAACACTTGACCTACTCCTTTGCTTCTGGCTTTTTGCTGGCTAGTTAAGAGATGAGTCTCTGGGTTGGCTTTGGGCCTTGATCCTCAGATCTCAGCTTTCTGAACTTGGTAAAAAGCACATTAGGGCTCATGTGGCAAGTTCATGTCTGAATGGGGGCCAGGGGACAAAAACTGAGAGCTGAATAATATATGTCTCATGTCAAAGTGACACGAAGTCCGAGAGTCCCCAGAGAAGGGTGACGGAGCAGGGCCGTCCTGTGCGCAGTGTCCACAGAGCCTAACGTGCCAGCTGCGGTGCACACAGCGCCCTCTGGAAACGGCTGCTGCAGAATCTGAACGTGGAGGAGCCAAGCGTCCCCCTGTGGCCCTCTAGGGGCGTGGTCTGCAAAGCCCCAGCCTGAGCAGTGACTGTGCGTCTACTCTTGCTGGGGACTCACATTTGCTGTGTGAATCTCAGCCCTGTGGGTGCGGCCAGTGTTCCGGGACCTGCGTCCTGCAGGGCAGAGACTGTGGGATTGTAAGTGTGAGGTGGCAGTCCACATCAGCCACGTGGAAGTACTTGTCCACCGAGGCCCCTCCCTCCCTCTGGCTTCCCACAGCACAAACCCCCTCCAAACTCGACTTCCATTGCTGTGGCAAAATACCTGCCAAGAACAACTTTTCTTTAAAGTTTCTGGGAAACAGATTCATAGGGCCCAGACTGGCCATATACTTCAGTTATCTCAGTCTCTGGAATAGCTGGGATTATAGGTATGAGCCACTGACCCTGTTTTTTGTTTGATTTTTTAAAAAGATTTTTGTTATTATAATGGTGATGTATACAGGGGTTACAGTAACATAAGTCAGATAAAGAGTACATTTTTTCAGGGGGGACAATGTCATCCTTTCCCTTGCTCCCTCCCAGTTTTTCTCTCCCTGTTATTTGATTGTTTTTATGCCAGTGCTAGCTTGAACTCACTGTCCCTGAGCATTTTTGCTCAAGGCTGGCACTCTATCACTTGAGTCACAGTGCCACTTCTGGCTTTTTCTGTGTATGTGGTACTGAGGAATCGAACCCAGGGCTTCATGCATGCTAGGCAAGCACTCTACCACTAAGCCTCATTTCCAGTCCACCCTGTGAGGTTTTGAACACTAAGATTCAAGGTTTTCGCTTGGGCTTGGTGCCAGCGGGAGCCATAGTTGTAGGGCTCTAGGGAGACAGCGCTGGCATGGGTGGTTTGTGAATTAATCTCTAGGAACAGTGACTGAAGCTTACAGCAGGGACAGTCTTTCCCTCAGATGCCCTCTACCCTCGAGACACCAACCTGGGTGGTTTGGCCCGCAGTGGGACTGGTTGGGAATGGCGAAGACTCCCACTATGCAGGGAGCATCGCCATGTTCATGGAATGGCTTGCCAATTGTGGCTTACCCTGCAGCCGCTGCTGTGGATGGAGCGAGAGGCACCTGTGCATCTGGCCTTGCATTTCAGCCTGTGCTGGTCCAGCAGCCTTGGGCCAGTCACGTCACCTCTAGGAGGCTGGGTGTCGCTAAGCCAGGATCCTAATGGGAAGCTACCATAGGTGGTCAGGAGATTCAAGGAGTTGTGTGTGGAAAATCTACCATGGTGAAGACTCTCAGGCCCGTGCTCCGGGCAGTGTTGTCATTGTAGTTGTATTCACACCCCATTCGGGTGCCACTCCTTGGACACGAGAAAGAACGCCAGCTGTAGTGAAGGCAGGTGCCAGGGTCAGCATCTGGGCCTTCAAACCCATCTCCTGACGTGGTGCTACTTGAGATAAGGAACACCTCTCAGTTTCTACTGCCAGGACTGAATGTGGGCTGTTTACCCTCCCCTCCCCATCCACACAGATGTAGCAGGCTGGAACCGCTGGCTCTGAAGGCTCACGGCAGTTGTCTCTTGCCCTTAGGAGCGGGTGGACTTACTGGCCAGCATTGCCCAGGAGCACGAGCAGTACCAGGCCAGTGTGGACGAGTTCCAGCTGTGGCTGAAGGCAGTGGTGGAGAAGGTTCACAGCTGCCTGGGACGGAACTCCCAGCTGACCACAGAGCTCCGCCTGGCTGCCCTGCAGGTTAGTCCTTCCAGTCCTAACCAGAGCCCCAGCACTGCCCGAAGCCTGCAGCACCCAGGCTCAAGTTCCGTCCTTCAGTCAGTCAGTTTTTGTGCCAGTCCTGGGGCTTGAATTTAGGGCCTGGGTGCTGTCTCTGAGCTTTTGTCCTCAAGACTAGAACTCTACCACTTGAGCCACAGCTCCACTTGTGGCTTTTTTTGGTGGCTCATTGGAGATGAGAGTCTCATGGGCTTTTTTACCTGGGCTGGCTTTGAACCATAATCCTCAGCCTAATAAGTAGCTAGGATTATAGGTGTGAGATGCCTAGCCCTAGTTTCTATTTAAGTGTTGACTGCCAATGGCTCTAAGCCTGTTTGTTTAAAAGGAAAAAATTTAAACTGCCAGGAGGCCAGGGATTGGTGGCTCACACTGGCAATATAGCTACACAGAAGGCTGAGATCTGAGGATCCAGGCTTAGAAGCCAGCCCAGGCAGAAAAGTCTATGAAACTCTTTTTCCAATGAACCATCAAAAAGCCAGAAGTAGAGGTATGGGCTCAAGCGGTTGAGTGCCAGCCTTGAACAAAAAAAAAACCAAGCAAGAGTGTGAGGCCCTGGGTTTAAGCCTCAGTACTGGCACAAAAATATAAAGGAAGAAACAGAAGAAATGCTAGGAAATGCTGAAGACAACAGAAGACTTGCTTCTTGACTTAATCAAATGGCTTGATGAGAAAAGGAAGCCCGTGTGTGGCTCAGCCCGTGGCCCTGCCTGGGGCAGCTGGTAGGCTTCCGGGCTCAGGAATCTGGGAACCAATCCTATGCCTGCCTTCTGGATCCGGAATGTGCGACACACATGTGCTTTTTCCTTTTAATTTAACGAATTTATTTTTGCCAGTCCCGGGGCTTGAACTCAAGGCCTAGATGCTGTCCCTGAGCCTCTTTGTGCTCAAGACTAGTGCTCTACCACTTGAGCCACAGTACCATTTCCAGCTTTTTCTGAGTAGTTTATTGGAGATAAGCGTTTCACAGACTTTCCTGCTCAGGCTGGCTTTGAACCATGATCCTCAGATCTCAGCCTCCTGAGTAGCTAGGATGACAGGTGTGAGCCACAGGTGCCCTGCTCACATTTGCTTTTTCTCCCCCCCCCCCCCCCACTCTGGTGTCCCCTGTCCTCCTTACCCCCGCCCCCTCGCCCCCGCAGGACATCGCCAAGGATTTCCCCAGGGGTGAGGAGGCTCTGGCGAGGCTGGAGGAGAGGGTGCCGGCCGTCATTGGGAACACCTCTCCCCTGGGTGCGGAGAGACTCACGGCTGAACTGGAGGAGATGCGGATGGTTCTGGAGAAGCTGCGGGTGCTCTGGCAGGAGGAGGATGGGCGGCTCCAGGGCCTGCTGCGGTCCCAGGGCGCCTGCCAGCAGCGCATCCGGCAGCTGGAAGCCGAGCTCCGGGAGTTCAGGCAGAGCCTTGAGCGGCTGGGCCAGCAGGGCCTGGAGCCCATGGCGCCCGGGGCCACAGAGGACCAGCTGGTGGCTCACTGGAGGCGCTGCTCGGTAAGCAGCGGTTGGCCCCTGCCCTGGGGGAAACAGTCAAGATGGAGCCTGTCCACACTTTTCAATGAGGGTCAAGGTTCACGGCGGGTAGAAGAGCAAGGCCAGAGGAAGCACAGGACTGCAGGCGTGGACCTCAGAGCCCGTCCCTGGCCGGTGCGAGATGAGGGGTAGACTTCCTTGGAAGGGATTTGGAATGTTGGGCCAGAAGGAATGCGTCATAGAGAGATGCATGTGGGGGTGCTGAGCCAAGGATGCCTGTGATGAGGGGGGGCCCCGGGGAGGCCTGGACCCAGACACCCAATCAGAGGACACCCCATCCTGTCCACTCCACAGATGACCTACATTCATGGCACAGTAATGAAATACTAGAGACAATTCACTTACAAAGAGTGAAGGTTTTGGCTCAGGGTCAGGGAGGCTCTGGTCTGGGATTTGCATTTTCTTGGGCCTATCATAAGGCAGGAAGCAGAATAACCCTGGGACATTCAGGCCCTAGGGGCCCCTTCAACCCCACCCCCACCCCCAGAGAGCCAGGGATGTCCCATTAGGGACAAAAGTTCATGGCACCTCCCAACAGCACTACTGCTGAGATCACGCCCATGGCATGTGGGTCTTTGTGGGGACACTCAGGGGGTGACTCGTGGATCAGCACCCCTCCTCCCCTCCTCGCCTTGGTTATTTCCATGAAAGAAGTGGTTTAGAGAAAAATCATCCCATTTCCTTCCTCTCCACCACTCTTGAATTTCCTCTCTTCCTTTGAATCTTCATCTTTATGCACAGTATCTATGTGTTGAGAGTGTGTGTGTAAGTGCTCGCTCTGTGGTCTCTCTCTCTCTCTCTCTCCTCTCTCTCTCTCTCTCTCTCTCTCTCTCTCTCTCTCTCTCTCTCTCTCTCTCTCTCTCTCTCTCTCTCTCTCTCTCTCTCTCTCTCTCTCTCTCCCCCCCCCCCCAGTCCTGGGGCTTGAACTCTGGGCCTGGGCACTGTCCCTGAGCTTCTCTGTGCTCAAGACTAGCACTCTACCACTTGGTACTGAGGAATCAAACCCGGGGCTTCATGCATGCTAGGCAAACACTCTACCACTCAGCCACATTCCCAGCCCTCTGTGGTCTCTTATCCAGCCTCCTTGTGAACCAGGTCACCCTACAGCACCGTCTTTCCACCCAGGACCTGCTGCCCCTTCCCCTTGCTATGGGACCGCTTTGATGCCCCCCTCATATGCACAGAAGGGGCAATGGTCATTGAACCCCCATGATCAGACTCCCAAGTACTCAGCCTCTGCTTAAAACTCACTGATCAAGTCAGCACCGGTAGCTCATGCTTGTCATCTTAGCTACTCAGGAAGCTGAGACTTGAGGATGGTGGTTTGAAGCCAGCTCAGGCGGACAAATCTGTGAGACTCTGTGAGAATCTGTGGACCAGCAAAAAAGCCGGAAGTGGAGGTGTGGCTCAAGACTTAAGGGAGGCAGGGAAGCCACGCTCTAGGTGGGGAACAGGGACTGAACTCGATAGTGGAGCCTCTGGTTCCTGCCCTTGGTAACCAGTTTGGAGAAACTGGTGGGCCACACTCCCTGGCCCATGCTCAGCGCCCTTCTCACATTCCCTCCCCCCATGGTGCTGTCCTGTCCTACAGACCACAAGGGCAGCACTGGCCTTGGAGGAGCCTCGCGTGGACCGACTACAGGTCCAGCTGAAGGAGCTGCTCGCCTTCCCTGACCTGCAGTCCTTCTCTGCTCATGTGGTGGCTGCCATCCAGGAGTATCAGAGGTACGTGGGGGCCGAGGCCGGGGTAGGGGCATGCCCCACACTGCTGGCCTCTCTCCAGGAGGTGGCCCTGCTCGCTGACTGAGGTTGTCCTAGGCCATGTCGAGCATGATTTCCTTTCCAGGCAGCTCATTCCATTTCTGTTGGGTCTCCGTGCGCCACTTCAGCGTGCGGTTTAGTGTGTGATGGCCGGAAGGGAGAGAGATCACTGATAAGAGCCATTCTCTGCCAGTGACTACACCAAAACCAAACCATCAGAGCCTGTGTGCATGGATCTGTGGGGGTGGCTGGTGTGCATGCCAGCCCAGCCTTGACCTGACCCCTGGGCCCCCAGACCCAGTTGCCCAGCTTCCTTGCCCAGCAAAGACTATAGGATAAAGGCTTCCCGCGTGGGAATGTGTACCAGCTGTGTGAATTCAGGGTGTCCTGAACACAGCTTCAGGTGCCTGCAGCCTCGGTGTGTCGCATACCTCTGCCTGCTACGGGGTTCTTTCCGAATGATGGAGGCTTCCATTCACAGCTGTGCTGGGCCCACATCTGTAAATTGGGACAGGGCCTGAATCCCCTGTGGGATGCTGAGGCAGTGTGGGTAAGGGGCTGGACTTCCTGAGTGCAAAGCAGCAGAGGGGTAGATGGAGGGGGCAGAGCTTTGCTCCGTCTTGTAGATTCTAGATTGGCAAAGGCCCAAGGGGGCAGAGTAGCTTTGGGTATTAGACCTACCTTTCTGTTGTTTACTCATCTTTTTATTTATTTATTTTGTGGGTGGTGGAGCTTGAACTCCGGGCCTGAGCACTGTCCCTCAGCTCTTCAGCTCAAGATGAGTGCTCTACCACTTGAGCCACAGTACCACTTCAGGTTTTACTGGTGGGTAATTGGAGATAAGAGTCTCATGGATGTTCCTGCCTGGTCTGGGGTTGAACTGAGATCCTTAGATCTCAGCCTCCTGAGTAGCTAGGATTACAGGGATGATCCACCAGTGCCTGTCTTACTCATCTTTTTAAAAATTATAAGTTTAAGCTGGGCACCAGTAGCTTGCATTGGTAATCCTAGCTACTCAGAAGGCTGAGATCTGAGGATCATGGTTCAAAGCTACACTGGACACACAAATCTGAAAGACTCTTATTTCTAATTAACTACCAAAAAGCCAGAAGTAGAGCTGTGGCTCATGTGTTAGAGTACCAGCCTTGAGTGAAAAAGCCAAGTGAGAACAGAAGGTCCCAAGTTCAATCCTCAATACCAGCACAAAATAATTAATGATAAAAATAATAATAATAATAAAGAGTCTGTAGGTATGACCTCAGAAAGACCTGAGCCATGCCCAATGCTTTTTTTTTTTTTTTGCCAGTCCTGGGGCTTGAACTCAGGACATGGACACTATGCCTGAGCTTCTTTTGCTCAAGGCCACCACTTGAGCCACAGTGCCACCTCCAGCTTTTTCTCTTTGTGTGGTACTAAGGAATCGAACCCAGGGCTTCATGCATGCTACGTGAGCACTCTACCACTGAGCCACCTTCCCAGCCCCTACACTGAGCCACCTCCCCAGCCCATACAGTTCATTTTCAACATAGTGTCCAGCGAGCACTGCTGCTGCATTTGCCCAGTGCTTTTGCATATCAGTGCTCAGAGGTCTCTGCCATCTACCTACCATACCTATCACTGCAGTTACTGCCTGTAGTCCAAAAAGTAGGAAAGAGAAGTGCACACTGGGTTCCGGGGAACCCATGCTGGTCCCCAACCGCACATTCTCCTCTCCATTTGCCCCTCTCTGATCCTTGCAGCATGAAGGCCCTGAGCACCCGGCTCCGCAATGCCACGGGGGCCGAGCTGTGGCAGCGTTTCCAGCGCCCCCTGCACGATCTGCAGCTGTGGGAGGCCCTGGCCCAGCGGCTCCTGGACGTCACTGCCAGCCTGCCAGACCTGCCCTCCATTCACACCTTCCTGCCCCAGATCGAGGTACTAACCCTGCTCGGGCCAGGCCGGCTGACTCATGTGTCTGGAGAGGTGCCAGCCTGGCGTGTGGCCTGTGAGCCTCTCTTCCAGGCCGGTACCTTCACCCTGACTGTTGGCCTCAGGGCCGGCTCCTCCCGCGCCTGTCTGCCGAGGGAAACGGAAGGAGCCAGCCTGGGCAAACACCTCCAGTTTCCTCTGAGTTCTGTGACAGATCTCCAAAGATCATCCAGAATAAATCCTAATGGCAGGCCACGCCTGACACCTTCCTTTTTTCTTTTCTTTTCTTTGGTTGGTTGAGGGGCTTGAACTCTGGGCCTGGGCGCTGTCCCTCAGCTGTTCAGCTCAAGATGAGCACTCTACCACGTGAGCCACAGCGCCACTTCCAGTTTTCTGGTGGTTTTTATTAGAGATCAGAGTCTCACGGACTTTCCTACCTGGGCTGGCTTTGAACCGTGATCCTCAGATCTTAGCCTCCTGAGTAGCTAGGATGACAGGTGTGAACCGCCAGTGCCCGGCTGTGGCACCTTCCTTTCTGAGGCTGCCCTTAAACCCTAGGTGTTTACAGGTGGCTTAAAGCAGTAAAGTCTGTGTCTCCCAGAGGGTGCTAGCAGGGCCCCAGAGACCCTGTCAGTGATGGAGATCTCCCTTGGACACCCACCTTGCTGAGCATGGCGTGGGCCACTGTGGGGAAGGCAGTCCTGCGGTATCCCCACAGGAGCCGAGTGTGGAACGGCAGCCAGAGGAGGTGGGATTGGTGGCGGGGGGGATTTCTGAGACAAGTAGGAGGCAGAATTGCATCGTGGGCGTGGCCAAGGTGATGGATTGGGGCGGGGCGAAGAGAAGAACTATTGCCGCGTCTTCCTCGAGGAGGTGTCTTCCCATTCGGGTTTACTGTTTCCCGGGCCGCCTATGCGCCAGCCCAGGTGTGCTCCGTGGCTCACAGGGGGCTTGGGTTCCCTAGGCAGCCCTGGTGGAAAGTTCTCGTCTGAAGGAGCAGCTGGCCGCACTCCCGCTGAAGGCAGACCTGCTGGATAGCGTCTTTGGTCAGGAGAGAGCGCAGGCGCTGCTGGAACAGGTGGCGGGGGCCGTGAGGGACAGGGACCTGCTGCACAACCGCCTTCTGCAGAGAAGGAGCAAGCTGCAGGTGAGTGGATGGACCCTCAGGATGCCCCGGGGGTGTTCTAATCCCAGCTCTACCCCTTGCCACTGTGACCCTGGGGGTGATTCTTTGTCTCCCGCAATCTCAGGCCCTTTATGTGTAAAAGGATTCTGGTCTCCCTTGAACTGGCTCCCTGGCCAGCTCCCAACCGCAATCCAACTGAACTATCTTCCTCAGAGACAGGAAAGCTTGGAGAAAAAGAGTAATTGTGAAGATGAAACAACCACATGCTAGGAATATGGGTGTTACTGGAGACACACTCTTGTCACACTAAAACAAAGCTAGAGCTTTTTTTGTTTTTGTTTTTTTGTTGTTCTCTCTCGATGCCAGTACAGGGGCTTGAACTCAGACCTTGGCAGGATCCCTTTTTTCATTTGAGGCTGGTGCTCTCCCACCTGATCCACAGTTCCACTTCTGGATGTTTGCTGGTTCACTGGAGATGAGAGTCTTGTGTACTTTTCTGTCAGGGATGGCTTGGCACTGTGTTCCTCAGAACTTAGCCTTCTAAGTAGCTGGGATTACAGATGTGAGCCGCTGGCACTGGCCTACATAGCTTGAAATTCTGTGAGCAGCCTCTTCTGTATGATGAATGTCCGCTGGGTCTCTGATTATGGTGACCATAATGATTACAATCTCTGGGGTGCTGGCTGCAGGTCAGGCTCTTGCCAAGAGCTTCACACCTGTGATCTATCTGACCCCAGGGACCCCATGAGGAGGTTTGTCTTGGTTCAGAGGCACTCAAACGAGGGGCTTGTGGTCTAGAAATGGCGGGGCTAAGACTCAGGCTGCACATACTGCTGTTTGTTTTACTCCAAGGCTGCAATCTCACCCTGGGCTCTGACCCTCATTGGCAGAGCTAGGCTGGGTTTCAGGAACTGGAGGATTAGGGGGACACAGAGAGGAAGCTGAGGTCTCCCCATGGAACAGACACAAGCCAGTGGCAGAGACAGCAGGGCAGCATTTCCCAGGGCCCATCACGATGTCGATCTTAAGCAAGGGCCCACAGACTGTGAAGAGCAAGAGCAGAGGGGATCTATGTGTGCAGGGCCCTTGGCTCAGCTGTCATTCAAATTGTCACAGTGGAGACAAATGGCTGCATCTTTGTTCTAATAAAACTTTATTTGTACAAAGAGATCTCTAATAGGATGGGGTGGGGGGAGGCTGCCAGCCCCTGTTCTAAAATGGTGTGATCAAAGTGTGTCACTGGGAGAGAGCTGTGACCCATGGACAGACTCCCACGCCAGTACTCATGGGAGCAACTGGATTGCAAGTCTACGCATACAAGTAGGTACCCAGGAGGTAAGCACTTAATTTGCAGCAGCCTGGTTCTGTCTCTGCAGAGTTTGCTTGTCCAGCACAAAGACTTTGGGGCTGCTTTTGAACCCCTGCAGAGGAAGCTCTTGGACCTGCAAGTCAGGATGGAGGCGGAGAAAGGGCTCCAGAGGGACATCCCTGGAAAACAGGCCCAGCATTCAAGGTTGCAGGTGAGGGGGTTTGTGGGCCCTGGTCACCCCATGTGGAGGCTTGGTTGTGCACAGAAGCTGCCCTCCCTCCTCACAAGGGGAACTGGGGAGCAGCATGGAGCTGGAGCCCAGGGTAGTGATCCATCTCACTTGATCTGACTTTTTGTCTATTTATTTATCTGATGCTTCCTGGCCTCCACAGGGCTATTGAATGGAGCAAAATGAGAAACAGATCCTTTATTTACTCTGGAGTTCCAAAGTCCAACATTGATACTTGTTTTTTTGTTTTGTTTTATTTTTTCTTTCTTTCCATGACTGGAGCTTAAACTCAGGGCAGCCTGCTTGCTCAGCTGGAGCTCTACTACTTGAGCCACACTTCCAGCCTGATATTTTTAGCTGGTTAATGGGAGATGGGGGTCTTGTGGACTTTTCTGCCTAGGCTGGCTTCAAACTGCAATCCTCTATCTCTCAGCCTCCCGAGTACTAGTTTTACAAGAATAAGCCCCTGCCCCTGGCAATTTTTTTCTTCTTCTGGGACTAGGATTTGAACGGAGGGCCTTGTAATTACTGAGCTGGCATTCTACCACTTAACCCTGCCTCCCGATTCTCTATTTTTGTTTTGTTTTGTTTTTTTCCTTGCTAACTTCCTAGTGAGTCTAGAAGCCTTCCATTGAATAAACCATGTATACTGCAAACTGGCTGCTCATTGACCACTGTTGGCTGGATGAGGTGCTTTCTGGTTTTCCAAATGCATGAGATGTATGTGATGCATGTGATGCATGTTGTGCATGTTGTCTTTTCTGTGTATATGTGTATGGGGAGGGAGGGGTCCTGTCCTTGAACACAGGGCCTGGGTGCTGTCCCTGAGCCACAGCTCCACTTCTGGCTTTTTGTTGGTGGTTAACTGGAGATGAGAATCTCATGGGCTTTCTTGCCTTTGAAGGCTGGCTTTGAACTGCAATCCTCAGATCTCAGCCTCCTGAGTAGCTAGGATTAACTGCGTGAGCCACTGGCACCCAGTTTGGTGGTTGTCGTTTAAAATTCCGTTGTGGCTCATACACAAAATGAGTGTCCTCTGGGACTCACTCACCATGCGACCAAAGGAGTGGTGAATCTTCATTGGGAGTGAGGGTCAGTCAGCGTGTGAGGTTCTGATGTCTGCGCTGCGGACGCCGTCTGGCCTCGCCCACACTGTTTTCATGATGCCTCCAGAATATTTTTGTCTGAAATTTTTATCTGCTCTGAGAGGGGCCTATCAGAATAGCCTATGGTGTAGCTGCTGCTGTGGGGAGCCGCCATCCTGGAAGCCCCTCCCCTCCCTGGACTCCCACTCACTGCCCCTCCCCCTTCTCCCTGGACTCCCACTCACTGCCCCTCCCCCTTCTCCCTGGACTCCCACTCACTGCCCCTCCCCCTTCTCCCTGGACTCCCACTCACTGCCCCTCCCCCTTCTCCCTGGACTCTCAGAGCCCCTCCCCCTTCTCCCTGGACACTCTCAGAGCCCCTCCCCCTTCTCCCTGGACACTCTCAGAGCCCCTCCCCCTTCTCCCTGGACTCTCTCTCAGAGTCCCTCCCCCTTCTCCCTGGCCCCTCCCCCTTCTCCCTGGACTCCCACTCAGAGCCCCTCCCCCTTCTCCCTGGACTCTCACTCAGCCCCTCCCCCTTCTCCCTGGACTCTCTCTCAGAGCCCCTCCCCCTTCTCCCTGGACTCTCACCCAGAGCCCCTCAGTCTCTCCCTGAGGCAGAAGCAGGATGCACAGCTGACCTTTTCCCGTCTCCCTGCAGGCACTGCAAGGAGAGAGTATGGAGCTGGGAGTCCAAATAGAGGCGGTGAGGCCCCTCATTCAGGAGAAATCCAACCACCAGCACCAGCTGGACCAGCTTTGCTCTGATCACCACACCCTGCAGAGGGCCCTGGAGGTAGGGGGACAGCCAAGGGCCAAGAAGCCACTGGGTCCGGGCCCTGGAAGCCTACATGCCTGGGGCCTGTCTGTTCCTTCCCGCCTTCCCTTCCTTCCTTCCTTCCTTCCTTCCTTCCTTCCTTCCTTCCTTCCTTCCTTCCTTCCTTCCCTCCCTCCTTCCTTCCTCTCTTACTCCTTCCTTCCCTTTTCCATTCGGATAGCAGATGACTACCCAGCACTGGGGACTGCTCTAGGCACCATGGGTGAGACACAGCCTGAACGAGGCAGGCAAGGCTGTGTTCTCCGGGGTCGGGTAGGTGGCAGTTAGCCCGCAGCTATGATTCTGCATGGGAACCGGGGCCACTGCCTGGGCAGAGAGCTGAGGTTGCCTGGGTCACGACAGCCAGGCTGCAGTAAGCCAGGTTCTGCAGAGCCTTGTCAGCAGCACCCTCTAGTGGCCACTTGAGCACTGGCTGGCATTCTCACCGGATCTGTTCCACTTCGTGCAGTGAATGGAGCCCAGGGCTTCTCCAGGCTGGGCACGCAGGGACTCTGATGGAGGCTTAGGTCTGTCCATTTTCCTGAAGAAAACTCAGGTGTGAGTCAGGGGTCCCTCACCCACTCGTGCCCTCAGTGTTTCTGGGGCACGTGCCACCGCCTCCAACCTCCTTCTGTGGCGATGGAGTCTCACTGATGTTTCTGTGCTCGTTGGCCTGGAACCGACAAGGCCAGCCCTCGGCTCGGTTCCCATAGCTGGGATGACAGGTGTTCTCCATGGCACACAGCCATGGGATTAAGAAGAGGTCTTGTGACTGTTTCTGCCTGGGCAGCCCTCAAACTGCAGTCCTCCTATTCACAGCCTCACAAGTAGCTAGAATTACAGGAGCAAGCCACTTGGTGCCTGACTCAGATTTTTAAAACTTACAAGGATCTGTCACCAACTGGGCCCAAGTAGTCACAGCAGTCAGATAAAAGCCAGGGTTACACCAGCGTCCTTTATGCCCTCCTGGCACACCTGACCCTCAGGGGCAACTCTAGCCTCAGATTTGAAATCCAGCTGGCATCGGTTGTGGGCTTTGCATGTGACGCTTGTTTTAGAACATTCCGCCATGGGGAATGTGCTTATCCATATCAGGAGCAGGATGGCTGGGTCAGGAGGCACTCCTGTGTTTGTGTGGCTGTACTTGGGCTCAGCTCAGGGCCTTGTGCTTGGCTCGGCAGTCACTTTCCCAATTGAGCCATATCTCTAGTCCTTTTGCCTTCTTTTTTATTTCTGCATAAGATCTCATTTTCTGCCCAAGCTGGTCTTAAACCATGAGCCTCTTGACCTCAGCCTCTTGCGTAGCTAGGATTACAGGCACGAACCACCATACCCAATTCCATTTTACCTGATGCTTCCCAGTGGTTTTGCAAAGGGCTGGCGTGCCGGGGGTGGATGGGAGCTGGGCACGCCCCATCCATCCCATAGAAGCACAGTTTTCACCGGAGTTGGCCTGGGCAGAGGGGAGGCCCAGCCCTGTGCTGTTCCTGATGGCGTTAGGAGTTGGGGGAAGCCTGAGAGTCCTGCAGGGGTTAGGCAGTGCCCGGGTCCCTGCCTCCACCCACACTCAGGCCACCCTGGCCCTCTGGGCTGTGCCGCAGGACCTGGTGGACAGGTGTGGGCAGAGCGTGAGGGAGCACTGTACCTGGAGCCACCGGCTGCTGGAGCTACGACAGTGGATCGCCGTGGTCACACAGATGCTGGCGTCATACCGGGCAGAGGCAGGCTCCGGGGAGACCGAGCCCCAAGAGGTGGAGGTGAGATGGCTACTCATTGCCTTACCGGCCTCCTCCCAAGCCTCTACCGCCGATGCTCCCACGGGTGGCGGCAGAGCCCTCTCTACTCCTGGGACCTCACTGTCCGTGTCCCTGTGTCCCTCAGAGGCTGCTGGCGGAGCTCCCAGGCAAGGAGGCCCAGTTGCCGCTGGTGGAGGCCATGGGCCAGCTGGTGATGGAGAAGACTTCTCCAGAGGGCGCGGCTGCGGTCCGGGAGGAGCTCCGGGAGCTGGAGGAGTCCTGGCAGGCCCTGAGGCAGCTGGAGGAGGCCGCGCTGAGGTGAGAGGTGCCCCCCCCTCCTGCTGTCTGCAGAGCAGGTGCTGGACAGCCTGTGTACCAGGCATGGCGCCGGGGGCCGGGTGGAGGTCATTGCACACTTGGGCCCAGCTGGCGACTCTGATCAGGCCATGAGAAGCAGGGCTCTATCTCTTCATCCTGTCTGGCTCGGGCCTCAGTTTTCTTCTCTCCATCTCTGGGGTTGTGCATGGACCTGGGGGGAGGGGGTGATGTGAGTGGAAGTTGGGAACAGGGTGGGAATGGGCCCCGCAGCGCCCTGCCACCCCTCAGAGATGACTTCGAGGTTGTGGTCAGCAGCCGAACCGTGGGACCCCAGAGCTTCCACCTGATGGACCATCCCCCTCCCTGTCTTCTGGCCTCAGGAGGAAATGGCAGCTGCGGATGACCCCAGTGGATTCGGACAGGAAGCTGGTTTTCACCAACAACATCCCCAAGTCTGGCTTCCTCGTCAACCCCGGGGATCCTATTCCCAGGAGGCGGCGTGGGGTGAGTCTGGCGGGTGTTGGGGGGGCAGGAGGTGGCTGCTTTTGCTGTGTGTCACAGAGGGGACTCAGAGACCCCCCCCACTGAAAAATATTTACTACATGGCATCAGCGGTTACTGTCTTAAAAACAAACAGAAAAACCCCAAAATGGAGCCATAAGCTGGGTGCTGGTAGCTCACACCTGCACACTGGCTTCTCAGGAGGCTGAGATCTAAGGATCATTGGTCAAAGCCAGCCCAGGCAGCAAAGCCCATGAGACTCTTATCTCCAATAAATGACTGGGGAAAAGCTGGAAGTGGAGCTGTGGCTCAAGTGCGAGAGCACTATCCTGAAGCGTAAAAGCAGCTTGGGTTATAGCCTGTAGGCCCAGAGTTCAAGCTCAAGGACCAGAAAAGAAAGAAAGAAAAACCTGAGCCATGTGGAAAAGAATTGTATTGCTTGTTGTTCAGAAACAATCTGTCAGGCCAGGTGTGATTGCATATGTCTGTAATCTCAGCCCTTGGGAAGCTAAGACAGGAGGATCACTTGAGCCCAGGAGTTCAAAAGCCAGGCTGAGAATGTCAATTACTCACGCTCCGGGTCATTCCCTCGTCTCCCCATGGAGTATGTCTGTAGTCTACAACCTTGCCAACCCGCAGGACTGGCCAGCCTCTCCCCCCCTTCAGCACCCAGTCCTTACCTGCCCCTCTGTGGAATCCCCAGAGGGCCTTGCTCACCTCTGACCCCTGGTCATGTGACTTCCTCAGGCGGGCCTGCGGGAGGCAAGGGAGGGCGGCCGTGAAGATTTCTCCAGGCTGTTCGGGAACTTCGAGCAGTGGCTGCAGATGGAAAATTCCAAGCTGATCCGAATTATCGCAATGAAAACCACCACAGCCCAGGATGTGAGGGCCAGAGAGACAAAACTGCAGGTTGGTTCCTTGTCCGTGGGGGGTCTCGCGCACACGCACCAGTACTGAGGCTTGTGCTCAGGACTTGGGCACTGTCCCTAAGCTTTTTCACTCAAGGCTAGTGCTCTATCACTTAAGCCTCAGCTCCACTCAGGTCTTTTTGGTGGTTAATCAGTGTTACACACTGAGTACAGTGCTCAGGATGGGCTTAGAGCTCTGTTTTGTCATCTAAGATGACTCTTTAATCAGGCCCTGGACCTCCTGGCTTACTCTTTGGTTTTATAAAAGTGTACTGTGGTAGAGATTGAAATTTATTTATTTATCCTGTTGGAGAATGATTCAAACTCCTACATCTTTTGTCCAGGGTATTTTTAGAAAACTCTATTAGCGCGTGCGCGCGTGTGTGTGTGTGTGCGTGCGTGTGTGTGTGTGTGTGTGTGTGTGTGTGTGTGTGTGTGTGTGTGTGTGTGTGTGTGTGTGTGTGTGTGTATGTTAGTACTGGGACTTGAACTCATGATTTCAGTCTTGCTTAGCTTTTTTCAGTCTACCACTTGAGCCATATCTTCACTTCTGGGTTTTTTGCTGGCTAATTGAAGGCAAAATGTTGTCTACCCAGGCTGGCTTCAAACTGGGATCCTCAGACCTCAGCCTCCTGTACAGCTGGCATGACAGACATGAGCCACCAATGCCCATCTTGCTTTATAATTATTTTTATTTATTTTTTATTTATTTTTTGGGGGGTCTAGTCGTGGGGCCTGAACTCTGGGCCTGGGCACTGTCCCTCAGCTCTTCAGCTCAAGGCTAGCACTCTACCACTTGAGCCACAGCACCACTTCCGGCTTTTTTCTTTTTGCTTATGTGGTGCTGAGGAATTGAACTCAGGGCCTCAGGCATGCAAGGCAGGCACTCTACCACTGAGCCACCTTCCCAGCCCCTATATTTTTTAATTTTTTTTTTGTCGGTAGTGGGGCTTGAACTCTGGGCCTGGACACTGTCCCTCAGTTCTTCAGCTCAAGGCTAGTGCTCTACCACTTGAGCCACGGCGCCACTTCTGGTTTTCTGAGTGGTTTATTGGAGATAAGGGTCTTTCCTGCCTGGGCTGGCTTTGAACCCCAATCCTCAGATCTCAGCCTGCTGAGTGGCTAGGATTACAGGCGTGAGCCACCGGCGCCCGGCTCTAATTCTTTAGACAGAGTAAATATAGCTGCTTTACAGTGTGGTTTGAAATTTCCCATCGCCCAGGATTTTCGCAGTGTGTCGGTTATATATTTTTGCTTCTTCTTGATAGCCTGTGTCTAGATGTGGTAGCTTCGATTGTGTGCTCGGCATTGTGTTTGACAAATTATGTGTATGGCTAATCTGAGATGTAGAGTCATCTTTCCACAGAGGGCTTTTCATTTTTATTTTTATTATTGCTAAGAAGTAGGGGCTTTATCAGTCTGAGGGTGCTGAGTCCAAGTTCCTCTGGACCACTGAGATGCTGGAGCTGGGCTGCAAGTACACACAAGTTGGGGTTCACTTCAGGCTCACACCTTTACTCTTAGGGTGAAGTGAACAAAAGTCTCCACTGAAGAGGGAACTCCCCCTCTTCCTCTCCTTACGTTGTGAGGCTGCCAAAAGCAGTATTTCTTAATTATTCATCTGCCAGACTGGCAAACGGAAGTCCAGACACACAAGACATTCCCTCCTGGTTCTCATCCTTGCTTGAGTTTTTGCTTTTTCCTTTATTCTGTGCTGGGATCAAACCCAGTACCTTATGCATGTTAGACTGGTGCTTTACCACTGAGCCACACCTCCAGTCCCCCTCCTCTTCTTGAGAGTTCATCTGATCTATGGTACTCTTTGTTAACCCTTTGATGGCTGTAGCTTTTAGCTCCCCTGCTTCCTTTGCTGTTTTCCAACTGGCATTCTAGTAGGCTCTGAAAAGCTAAGCCAATTACCCCATATCATACGGCTAAAGGATGGAGGGGGCAGGCCCAAGACAACATTTCAAATCACGCTCCTGCCTATAAAGCCTTGAACCACCCCAATATCATACCGTAGTATTCAGGTTGTCATGCTATGAGACCACAGTACTCTGCCTGTGTAGAAAAGTCTGTCAGGCTCAAAAATGCCCTTGGAAACATCATTCAATGGTGGTCACTTTATTAATGATGTCAGAGTTGGAAGGGACCCCATTGGTTAGCATTCTAACTGACCTACCACACTTAAGGCCATTCTGGAACATTCCAGAGAACTGATTACAGGCCTTGGCTTGAAATGGCATAAAGTGAAGTTACTGCATTATGGGTTCTGTCTGCCAGCTCTATGCCTGCCTCTCCATGCAGTGACACTTGATTGCCCGTCTATACAAGCCACGAGAAGCGGCTCTTTCTGACTCTGCCTTCTCCCTCAGGAGCTGGAGGTTCGAGTCCCAGAAGGTCAGCATCTCTTTGAGAACCTTCTTCGCTTGGGTCCAGCAGGGGACCGTTCAGAGGAGCTGGAAGATCTGCGCTACCGCTGGATGCTGTACAAGTCCAAGCTCAAGGACTCTGGCCAGCTCCTGGTAGGTGCTCAGGGGACAGCCAGGCCCCAGGAAGGACAGGGCTGGGGACACACGTGGGCCCTGTGTATTCCTAGGTGACAGCTTGGAGGTGGGGGTGGGGGGGAGAAGACAGGTTCTTGCTTCCCATGATGCATTTGGCCACCTACTGCCTTGTGCGGCCAGCGTCCGGACAGTAATCATGGCAGAGCCTTGGGCCTCATTTGCGGGCTGCCATGCAGAAAGCTGTCGGTGCCTTTCTCTGTTCAGTTCAGGGGCTTCCTCTGACAGAATCCGCACGTGGTCTCCAAGGGGGTGCTGCACTGGGCTTGAGTGGGCCCTGAGGTCCAGCTCCCCTCCCCAACTGGCCCCCCTGCCTGGCATTGACTAAGGATTCTCTCCTCTTGGGCCTCCGTGCCTCCTACACAGAATAGCCACAGCGACACCAGTAACCAACCGTGGCTCTAACGCAGCGCTCTAACCTATCTATAGAGAGGCTAGTTGTCCATCCCTGTGGACCATGAGGGTGAAGCCCAGGAGGGGGCCCGAGGAGGCGCCTCTCCTCCCAGGCCCAGGTCAGACTCCAGGCATCTGGTCCCCAAGATGTCAGCCACTAGATGTCAGCCCAGACCAAGCCAGGCGGCCATGTCCCCCAGCGCCTGGCCCAGGCCTTCCCAGACTCAGTCCCACCTGGGCCCGAAGTGTGTTCAAAAGCTCATTAAATCGAATCTCCTGCTGGCTCCGTTGTGCAGATGACCAGAAGTTTTCACGAATCGCTCCCTTGACAAAATGAATATTCCATTACACGTTCTGCTGGGATTTAAATTTCACTCACCTCCATCTCCCCTCCCTCCCCCTTCTTTCCTTCCTTGCAATAACAGACGCAGAGTTCTCCAGGGGGGCCGACTGGATTCCAGAAGGTACGTACATTCGTACATGTCTGCCATCTGCTCCACAGAGCTGAGGGGGAACTTGCAATGACCCTGGGGGCAGGATACCTGGGTTTTTCTAGTAGGTTCTGTGAGATCTGAGACGCGTTGATGGCAAAGTGGTTCTGCACTGTAGTGGGTGGGGTCCTGGAAAGGCCAGGCTCAGGAATGACCCGTGGGGGTGTACAGAAGGCTCAGAGGTGCCAGGCCCTCATCAGAATCGGGGCTCACTGGGGAGGGACAAGGAAGCTATCCATAAATGACCATGACAGCAGGTGTCGGCTGGAACTGTCCCAGGAGCCGGGGCCATTCTGGGGACAAAGGACCATGGGGCCACTCTCAGGACAGAGGGGTTGCAGGGCTCCACACCACTCTAAGTAGGTGGTGGTGGAATCCCCTTGTTCTGTCTGGCACGGGGTTCCACTTGTGCCCACAGAGACACGCACAGGGCTGTTTGTAGCTGAAGCAAGAGCAGAAGCAGCCGGAAGGATAGGAAGGGGTACTGGTTCTTGGCACTCAGCACGGGATACCTGAGCTGCCTCTTGTGTACCAGCTACCCTGCTCTGCTGGGTGATGGCATCTCACCGAACCCACCTGGCCACACCCAAGTGGCCTTAGCAGCAAGCGAAACTGGCTTGTTCAGCGGTGGCATGCAGCTCCCCGCTGGTGTCTAGCCGCTGATACCCAAGCTTACATTTTAGCCTTCCAGGGAATGTCTTGGAGGAGGCCTCCCTGAGGCCTGCAGTGTGTCCAGCTCCTGCCAAATGTCCCCAGGTGGCCATTTCCAAAGGAAATACACTTGTTTTCTTGCTAAGAATTGGCCCATACGGGGCCCTGACACCCTGGCTGCTGGCTAAGTTCAAGCCTGGCACCTGTGGGGGCGGGGGAGTGGGTAAGCCATGAACTGGGCGGGGCTATCAGACCAAGGCTGTACCCTGCGCCCAGCACCAACCCCCTCTATGGCCTTGGGCAAGTGGCTTAACCTTTGTGGCCCAGTTTTCCCGTCTGTTAAATGGGAATGCCAATCTTGCTTTTCTTCACTTCCTGTTTCAACACTGAAGACTGCATGAACTGTGCTCTGTAGAGAGATACCTAGAGCCAAAAGCTGGTTCCTCCCAAGTTTAGAATGGGGGAGAGTGGCAGAAAAGAGTAGGCATCCATCATGGCCCAGCCAGGTGACTCCTGGTGGAAAATAGCTGCCCTAAGACCAGAGGGCCAGACTGCTTCTAGCTTTCAACTCCTCATGCAGCTCCTATGCCTGAGTCTACCTAGAAGCCAGTACTGATGGAGCACTAAGCTTAGGCCAAGCTCTGTTTTCTGCTCTGGGAACGTGACAGGGAACAGGAGAGCAATTGATCCTGCAAGGCCATGTTCCTGGCTGGGTGGAAAGAGGTGCCCGGGCTCCTGGGCTGCAGCGTGGGCTTCTGGGTCAGAAAGCTCCCAAGGACAGTGGCTGGGCAGGGCCTGCAGGACCCCAAGATTTGCCTCAGCTATGGCCAGCAGGTGTTGGGCACAGTTTTGTGAGATGGATAAGCAAGAAGAATCTAAGGGGCCACAAAAATCTGCTCTCCTGGGCTATGTATGAAACTTTGGTTTCTGTGCTGGCTGGCTTTGAGCCTGTAGGAGGAAAAAAATTAGGAGCTGCAGGACAGGACAGATTGCTGGGCCTGTTTCTAGAGAGAACATGTTGTTTGTTTGGCTCTGTTGCTGAGCTACACCCCAGCCCCAGAACCAGGAACTCTAATCTAGTAGACCTGGAGGGGGCCATGAATCTGCATTTCTAGCACATTCCCAGGTGACACTGATGCTGCTGGGGAATACACTTTGCGAACCATTGCTTGACAATCTGGATTTGAGTCCCCCCTCTCCCACTAGTGTGTGTGGCCTTTAGCAAGTCACTTAATCACTGTCTTCCAATGAATGAGTGACAGTCACCAAGAGAATCGCAGGCAAAGTTCCTTCTGTAACCATTGACACGCAGTAGGCTCTCATTTGTTTTACATGAAGGCCCGGCACTTCTGTGGGTCCTGTCCCCTCCCCTCCCATCTCTTCCCCTCCCCTTTCATTTCTTTCCCCTCTTCCCTTTCTCTCCCTGCTTCTGACAGGGTCTCACTATGTAGTTCAACCTGGCCTCACACTTGCAATCCTCCTATTTCAGCCGTGAGTGTCTGGGATTATAGCCATCACTGTGCTTCTCGATGAAAAAAAAGTTTGGTTTGATCCTCATATTAACGTGTGTGTGTGTGTGTGTGTGTGTGTGTGTGTGTGTGTGTGTGTGTGTGTGTGTGTGTGTGTGTGTGTGTGTGTGAGAGAGAGAGAGAGAGAGAGAGAGAGAGAGAGAGAGAGAACGCACATGCGCACCAGTCTTGAGGCTTGAACTAGGGGTCTAAGTGCTATCTTTCAGCTTTTTTGCTCAAGGCTAGTGCTCTACCACTTGAGCCACTGTTCCACTTCCAGCTTTTTTGCTGGTTAATTGGAGATAAGACTCTCTTGGATTTGGCTGGCTTTGAACCACGATCCTCAGATCTCAGCTTCCTGAGTAGCTAGGATTACAGTCATGAGCCACTAGCTCTCACGTTATCTTTTGCTAGTCTTGCTATGTTAGATTTCTGTTGCTATTATAAAAATACTTGAGATATCAACTTACAAAGAGAAAAGGTTTATTTTGGCCCATGGTGATGCGGTTCTAGTCTGGCCAGTTGGCCTCTTGTTTTGGGCCTGTGATAAGGGAGCATGTCATGGCAGGGGTTGTATGGTAGAACAAAACTGCTCACCTCACAACCAGGAAGCAGAAAGAAGAGGAAAAGACTAGGGTCCCCTATCCCCTTTAACTGCAAGCTGCCAATGGCCTCAGAACCTCTCCCCAGGCCGAAGGTTCCACTAACTCCAAACAGTGCCTCATGGCACCAGGGCTCCACTTGTTTGAGTTGGGGTTGGAGGGTTTTTGTTTTTTGGGATTTTTTTTTGCTAGTTAGGGTGTGTGTATGTGTGTGTACAGCTCTACATACATGCATATATACACATACAGGCCTGACAGGTCGAAAATAAGTGCTGTCTGCCAAGGCTGTAATCTTGCCAACTTAAAAAACATTCCACATATTTTTAGTCCAAGGGAAAGAAAAAAGCTTGCTCCTAAGCTAATTATTTCTGAATGGCTGGTTTTCTATACTTTTTTTACTCTCCTGGCTCTTAAGTCGGCGAAGGCTCCGGCTCCATCCATGGCTTCAGCCTGCTTGTTTGTATAAACAGTAATTAAGATTTATTAAATCTGCAACTGCCCATGTGCCTGCAGCACAGTGCTCCTGGATGCTCATCCCTGGCACATGCACGCACACGTGCACACGTGTCTACACACACACACATGAGGCATAAGTGCTCCTTGAGCTGCAGTGTGTCAGCTCAAGCCCTGCACTGGTCCAGGATGTGGTGGTGTTGCTGTCCTGAGACACACATTGATTTTATTTTAGCTTGAGGAATAAATTGGCTGAACCAGCGTCATCTGCAGGGAGGATGGGCACACAGTTCTCGGCATGGCCCAGTGTGGGCTCTTGACATTCAGGCAGCAGGTAGTCAGCCACAGAGAGCAGCATTTGGCTCACTGTGTGTGTGTGTGTGTGTGTGTGTGTGTGTGTGTGTGTGTGTGTGTGTGTGTGTCTGTGTGTCTGTGTGTCTGTGTGTCTGTGTGTCTGTGTGTGTCTGTCTGTGTGTATGTGTCTGTCTGTGTGTCTGTGTGTGTGTGTACGCGCACACCCGCGCGCACGTGCTAGCCTGAGGTTTAAACTCAGGGCCTTCACTGTCCCTGAACTTTTTTGGTCAAGGCTAGTGCCCTACCGCTTGAGCCACAGCTCCACTTCTGGCTTTTTGGTAGTTAATTAGAGATAAGAGTCTCATGAATTTTCTTGCTCTGGCTGGCTTTGAACCTCAGTCCTAGATCTCAACCTTCTAGGATTACAGGTGTGAGCCACTGATGCCTTTCTTTCACTTGATTGTTTCAAGATTCATAAATCTTCCCATTTTCTCATCTGGGGCATTTAGTTATCCATTCCGATCTAGTTCTTCTCCCAAAGAGTGTTTGCAGTCATCGCTTCCTGACCTTGCCCACCCGGATCTGCTTTAAATCAAACCTGCTTGTAGGCCATGTTTGGTTTTCTTTATCTTTGGACCACACTGATAGTGTACCTTTGAGATTGCAAATTTGAGGGAGCTCAAATTTTCAGGAAAGAGAACCCTGTTCCCTTCTGCTCAGCGGAGGGAAGATGTTGACTGTCTCTGCCCGCCCCCATGGGATGGATTATGCCTCCTGCCCCAGCATTCCATGGGTGTGTCAATCAAACCTCCAGTCCATGGTGGTTACTTCCCTCATGGCTGATAAAATAATGATGCTCCTTACAGTTCATGTCTTAGCTTAGAGGAAATAGTGTAATGTCACATTTCACGAGCTTTCTGGCTAGATAGCAAGATCTTCCTAGCCATGACATTTATATGACATCCTACTGTGTCAGGTGCTGTAATGGACACTCATAAGCCTGGTGTTTAACAATCAAGAACTTCTACTGTAGTAGGAAGAACTGTCATCTGTTTTTGTTTTTGTTTTTGCCTGTCCTGGGACTTGAGCTCAGGGCCTGGACACTGTGCTGAGCTTCTTTTGCTCAAGGCTAGCACTCTACCACTTGAGCCACAGTGCCACTTCTGCATTCTTTGTTTATGTGGTATTGAGGAATCGAACCCAGGACTTCATGCATGCTAAACAAGCACTCTACCACTAAGCCACCTTCCCAGCCTGTCATCTTGGCTTCTTCTTTTCTACCCAGTATTGTGGCTTTGGCATCACCTTTGCTATGATAACATCATTACCACCACCACCATCATCAATCACCACCACCATCACCATGCTGTCACCATTGCTACCACCACCATCATCACTACCATATTGTCACCATCACCTCCAACATCCTCACTGTAGTACTATCTCCGTTATCATTGCCATCACCATAATCACTACTACCACCATCCTCAGTTACCATCATTGCCACTATAATCACCACCACCATGACCACAGCATCCTCAATGTGACCCTCAGTGCCATCTCCACTATCACCATCAGCACCCTTTACCATCTTTCGCCCACGCCCATCGCCATCACCCCCATCACCCCCATTATCCTTGCTAGCCTTGTCATTGGTGGCTGTGTGTGCTCTGCAGAGAGCTAGCAGACACTTCTAAAATAACAGTATTAGGGCTATCTTTTTTTTTTTTTTTCTGTTGGTTGTGGGGCTTGAACTCTGGGCCTGGGCCCTATACCTCAGCTCTTCAGCTCAAGATGAGGACTCTACCGCTTGATCCACAGCACCACTTTCAGTTTTCTGATGGCTAATTGGAGATAAGAGTCTCATGGACTTTCCTACCCTGGCTGGTTTTGAATCAGGGTCCTCAGATCTCAGCCTCTTGAGTAGCTAGGATTATAGGCGTGAGCCACTGGCTCCCAGCTAGGGCTATCTTTAATAACAGAACTAGTAGCACAAATAGAGTGCTAGGACCCAAACTACTGATTTGCCTTCCTTCGAGTCTCACCGCACCAGCACGCGGGCTCAGGCCCTTCACCTCTCGAAACACAGCGAGGTCACCTTGGTAGCATCCAGCTTGGAGCCTACCTGGCCAAGTTCCGAAAGCTGCTCCGCTGCCCCGCAGCATGCCATATCTTGGCCAAGAGGGCCTCCATTTCCCGAGCAAACCAGCTCTTGGCCTGTGCTTTTTAGCGGTCACAACACCCTGGGAGCCACAACCCAGGGGTCCCCACAGAACTTAGGCAGGGCCCTTTGGTACTGTTGTGGGCATTCCAGCCGAGGGGGGTGAGACACCTTCAAGGTGGCATCAATGAAGAGGAAGCACAGGGGAGGAGGAGCCGGAAGGGGGAGGGGGAGCAGGAGATGGGATGGGAAGAAAGGGCCGGTGGCGGTGGTGGCAGTGGATGTGTGGGGACCTTCCACACGCCAGGCACTGTCTCACGACATCACAAGTCTGTATGGAGCCATCGTCATCGCCCTATGAGAATCTGGGGTTTTAACCTGGCGTCTGCCCTGCAGACCGCCAGCAAGCATGCGCACGCAGATGCTCCTTCATGTTGAATGGGCTTTTTGTCCTGATCAAGCCACCAGGGGAGGGAAATCCTGCAAGTGGAATAAGCCTGGAATGCACCCACCCAGCCCCGCCCACCAGCTCAGGGCCGGCCGCTCACCTTCCTTCTGGTCTTAGGGCTCACTGGGTGCTACTCGGCGTCTCCAGAGAGCAGGGGACACCTACCCTACCTGTCTCTAGCCTAGGAAAAGATCAAAACTATCACACAATCAGCAAGATGCTTTCTATGCATGGGTGTTGCTTTCATCCCATTGTCAAGCTGAAAAATCACTTGGGGACTGTCTGTAATCAGCAGCAGAATGTGCCTTCTTAAAAAAAATTTATTGTTATTATAAGGGTGATGTAATAAAGGGTTACAGTACATAAGTCGGGTAAGGAGTACATTTCTTTTTGGACAATGTCACCCCTTCCCTTTTCTCTCCCAGGTTTTCCCTCCCATCCCCACCCACAAGTTCACTTTCAACAGTGTCTAGTTAGCACCACTGCCGAATTTGTTTAGCCTTTGTCTCCCCATTTCTGTGTCCTCCCCCCCTTACCCTCCCAAAGACAGATAAACAAAGACAAAAAAGAAAAGAAAAACCCCAACGAAGAAAAACCCTTGTTTCCATTTCCTGGAGTTCATTTTGATAAATACTATCTTGTATAATCAGATGCACATAGGCGTTCCTCTCCTAAGAGCATCCTCCTGGTCTCACTGTATGTGAACGCCTAGAACATTCCTTTCCATATATTTTCTCTCTCCCCCACCTTGCATGGCTGGAGAGGACTGCAGAGGTGTTAGCTTCTGGCAAACTCATTTCACAGATAGGCAAACGGAGGTGCAGACCGCCCCTCCTCCCCCGTGGCAGCCCCCAGCCCCTCTCACGTCCTGTCCTGTGTTGGTCCCACAGGCCCAGCGATGGCGGCGGCGGCGTTGGGGCCCCTGCTCCCTCCTGCAGAAGGCGTGCCGCCTGGCGCTCCCGTTGCAGCTCTTGCTCCTGCTCTTGCTGCTGCTCCTCTTCCTGCTCCCAGCTGGGAAGGAGCGGCGCAGCTGTGCCCTGGCCAACAACTTCGCCCGCTCCTTTGCGCTCATGTTACGCTACGACGGCCCCCCGCCCACCTAGCCCACTGGGGTGCCCAGGTGAGGTACCTTCTGCAGCCTCCAGCGCGCCCCAGGCTCCTTTTGGGGCTCCCTGGTGGGAAAACTGGAGACAGGACCAGCTAGAGAGCACAGATCCACCACGGCTGCATGGATGTCTCCGGCAGGTTCCCAGGGCAGACTAACTTTTTATACAGCATTCATCGTCTTTGTCTATACTAAATGTATTCTGTGCGCAACTCGGGCTCTGTGTTCAGGATGTCGTCGGCTCTGTATGCAGAGGCTCCTGTTACCATTTCATGTATGATGTCTATTTGTAGATGAGAATTTTCCTGACCGTGTATCTCTCCGGGGGGGTGTCATGGCGCTGTGTCAGCTGTCAGCCCAGAGCCCAGGGACCATAATCCACTTCTTCTTTGGCAACTTCTTACCCAGAAACCTTAGCGTAAAGCCAGATATTAGGGAATGGTGTCTTCTGAGTTGTTAGCCTACAAAGCACACAGAGCCCAGGGACTCAGTTTACCAACAGTGAGTGCAGACCTGCCAGGCTAGTTCTGTAAAGCTCAAGAGATTTCATGCCATGGAGCAGACGCCGAAGTGACCATTACCAGAGGCTGACACAGTGCTGGACCCGCCCAGCCCACAGGCCATAGAAGGCCTATGAAATGGTTTGGTCCATCATAGATGGACACCAGTGCTTCTCGTGAACTTCCCTGGGCTTTCTGTGTCCACTGGCCTGTGTGGATAATTTTATCTGGGCCACAAATGATGATGATATAAATATCCAGATGACCCTTGGCAGAAAAGCAGCTTCCCCACCCCCGCTAGTGAAGGTGGTTAGATTTGGGTCTATGTGTTCCTGCAAAAAAGGAATGATTTCTTATTTCCACTCAAAAGGGTGAAACCAACTCAGCATTGGCCCCGGAGAGCCCTGGGAGATCTGTGTCCCCTTGCCTGCTGGTGGCTTTTTTTCTCCATGCATGTTGAACTTGAGCTGAGGGCAGAGAGGGGTATCTGCGGGTCAGGGACCAGGGATGGATGCCAAGACAGAGAGGAAGGCCTGGGCCTGGGGGTGGAGCCTGTCTAAGGGCCTTCCTGTACAGCCCTTGGGCCCACTGGCCAAGCATGCCCATACATACTTACCCTGCATGGGACCATAGGGCTGGTGACTCCTGGTTAGGCAGGCCTCTAAGCTGGTGGGAAGTGTTTCTTCCTCTCTAAAGGATTCTGGGATAGCTCCTAAGAGCTTTAAAACTGGATCATGTTTTTTGTAAACCGACAGTCTTTTTTTTTTTTTTTTTTTTTTAAGCAAATACTTAATGCTCACTCTTTGCCTGTGGATTTTTGTCTGTTGAACTTTGGGTCGGAGCCCTGGGGGTACTGGATCCTCAGGCCTTGTATCAGTTCTGGAAATGTAGTGTTAGAGACAGAGGCACTTTAAACAGAGGGAAACTTGGGCCCTCAGAGGGTCCTGCTCAGCGAGGCCATGGCTCTCCAACGCACACCAATCCCCTCCAATCCTAGGCCAAGGGGCAGCTCTCATGTTTGGCCCAGTGAAGAGGAAGAGCTGGCATCATGGCTCAGAAGAGCCGTGCCAGGGAGCTCCTGGCACTGACAGGAAAAGCACTTCTCTCTGGGTGCTGGGAACCCAACCTTACGTGGCTGCTTTCCTGAAGGATCCAGGGCTGAGACCTTAGGCTAACGCTGGGCCAGGGTGCTCCTTTTCCACTCTCCCGTGTCACCGGTCAGAAATAGGAGGCCCAGAGAAGGGGTGTGACTCACCCATAGGCACACAGCAAGAGGCTGTTAGGCCAGATCCGAACCTGTGACCTGCTCAGCCCCTTCCCCAGAGCAAAGGCCAGGCTGAGACAGAGCATTTGTGTGAGGCCCTGGGTTCCACCCTCAGTGCTGAGAAAAAAGAAGGAAGTGTGTGCTGGAGGGGGAAGGGGAGAGCTGTTTATATGTCACCTGGTGTCACCTGTTGTCACCTGAGTCATGGGGATCACGCGTACAGAAGGTTGGGAGAATCGCAATAGTTGGGCTGGTGGGTAGGAACGTCTCTATATTTTTAAACTTCGTTACTGATGCCATAAAACGTGCTTGTTTGCATAGCTTTTTTTTTTTTAAACTGGTGTTTTCATTACTTTGTATCAATATAGTTATCATAGGATACAATAGGCCTTTGCAAGCTTTTTAAAAATGTAATCACTTTTGCTGAGAGTGGAAGCGGATGGCTGCTGTGTCGCTAACACTTCCAGCAGGAGCCATGGAGAGGCCACAGAAGCCCTCGGACGGGGTGTGCCGTGAAACCTGCGTGTCGCCCCCTTCTAGAGAGAGAGGGTGCCTAGAGTATCCTGACTGTGTGTGTGCGTGTGCGTGTGTGTGTGCATGTGCGTGTGTGTGTGTGTGTGTGTGGTGAACAAGAGAATGGGGGAATGGAGACCCCACCAGATAACCATTGGTTACCCCCTTGCTGGTCCTCCCTTGTCCTTTCCTTCCTATCTCCAGAGCATGACGGCCCCCAGCATATACTGATGCGGTAAGGATGGGCGGAGGGTGGACCAGGCAGCAAGTGAGGTCAGGAGACCCCTGTAGGCACCCTGTGGAGGGGCGGAGGTCTCTGGTCGTGAGTGGCACAGTTGTGCATCTCCAGTGTGCCCAGCCTGGGCAAGAGCTTCAGCAGGGTTTACAGGGTTATATTAAAAAGCCAGAGGTGTTTCTGGGACACCAACACCCTCCTGGGCGTGGAGGAAGTGGGAGCTGGGCAGTGTTATCCACTTCTGTCTCTGGGGCTCTGTTCACCTTAGCCTTCTGGCAGGAAGCTGGGCCCTCGGTCAGTCCTCTAGGTCTGGAGAATTCTGCTGCTCCTTTGGGCATGAAGATGCAGACGCCTGCGTTGCAGGGGTGTGTGGGAGTGAGGGGACAGGAGGTGGCACTTCTTCCTCTCCTGGCTTAATGGGGAGGCAGAGCTCTGTAGACCTGCTTCATACCCCAGACGGCCCAGCTGGAGAGGGCAGACAGGGACATAGGACAGAAGGCATCGGAGGCCAGAGATGGCGACAAACTCAGTGCTACTGACCCTGCATTGAAAAGTCATGATGGTGCTGTTTTGTGTTATGTCTACCTAGCACTATTTAAGAAAGGTGGAGGGAAAGAGACACAGAGACAGAGAGACAGAAAGAGAGACAGAGGCATGGAGACAATATCGGATCAAACCCAATTTTCAGCTTGGTGCTAGAGGCTCACGCCTGTAATCCTAGCTACTCAGGAGGCTGAGGTCTGAGAATCATGGTTGGAAGCCAGCCCAGTCAGGAAAGTCCATGAGAAGGGAGGGCACAATTGGTACCCTGGGAATGTGGCTCGTGGCTCTGGGCTAGGGAGAGGCAGAGGTCACCAGTGGTGGTCTTTAGAGAAGGGAAAAATATATATATACATATATACATATACATCTATACCCATATACATCTATACACCTATACATGTAAATATATATATACACATATATCCACCAGCCATTCGTGTGCCTCTGCCTCTTTCCCCCTCTGTTGAGCAGCAATGCTCTGGGTCTCTATTCTATCTAGGCTTTGTGCTGGAAGATTATGGGTAACTAAGATTGAGGTCCTGCCTTCAAGGAGCTCCCAGTCCCTCACAAGATACTGAACCAGACATAGGCCATCGCCTTTGACTTTGCTGTATGCCCTCCCAGAGATGAGGCAGGAGAGGAGATGGGGGAGGGCAAGGCAGGCAGGAGGGTGGTACCCTACATCTGGGAGGTTCCCATGGTTACCAGGTAGAGAGAGGAGATGGATAGAGGAGGTCAGGACACTGGACAGCACAGGGAGAGGACTTGGCAAAACAGGAGGAGGAAGCAGATTGGCTGGGCCTGCCAGGGAGTGGAGGTGGATCCCTGGGCTTTGCTGGGTCTCAGAGCACAGGCGTGGCAGGAAGTCCAAGGCTGAGGGCTACAGTACACTACCCCATTCATTGTTACTTCTATTCCCAGACAGTGTAAGTCTATAGCCAAGGGAAAACCTTGTATCTGGAAATGGCAAGCTAGGATTTCCTGGACTGGTAGTGTACACTCTGGTGAGCCGTTTGTCTGCAGATTAAGGTTGTCTGTTGCCCCCTCTCACCTCCTGCCTCTGGTTATTCTACAAAGCAAGGGAGCTCAGGGCCCAAGGGAGGCTGTCCTAGCAGGCACTGGGCCAAGGCCCCTCACTGGGGATACCAGTGCCTTCCCTTGAAGCCAGTTTTCAGAGATCTTCTCACTGGCACACTCTGATAGTGAGCCTCTTCACTTACTCGGTCCAGCAGGGATCCCCTGTTCCCTCACCCCAATCTGATTTTCCCCAGTCCAGACCAGCATAGGAGGAGAAAAGTAGGCCACTACTTCGACTACTGCAGCCATGGCAGACATGAGTAGTTGAGCACTGAGGCTTTCTCCTCCCGCTCTCCAACGCTTGTCCCTAAGGAAGACTCTTAATTCTAGACTCTTTTTTTCCTTTTCCTTTCTTTTTTCTTTCCTTCCTTTATTTCCTTCCCTCCCCTTTCTTTCTCTTCCTGTTCCCTCCTTCCTTCCCTTCCTCCTTTTCTGTCTTCCTGTCTTTCTCTTTCCTTCACTTTATGTCAAAATTAGGACATTAACAATTGAAATCACCTTTTCTTAGTCTGGTACTTGGGTGAGATAAGCAGGAAACCTCTATCACCCCCTAGACAGAGCCCACAAGCTCCTCCCACAGAGGGCTACAACTAAAGGGTTAAGACCAGCCCACATTTCTCCAACTCCTGCTCACAAGAGGAATATCTTCTGTCTTCCAAATAAGATACACATTGGAATTTATTTTCAAAAAGACATTTAAAAACAAAAGCTTCTGGTATAAAAGCACATTTTTCAGCCAGACTCAGCTCGTACACACGCACACGCACATACACACACAGCACCTGCCTGCCTTTTTGGTTGTCATGGCAACATCACAGCTGTTTACACAGTGGTACCCAACCATTCATCCAGACAGAAGATAAGTTGCAGAAAGGAGCCTCAGTTTCCTCAAAGGATCCTTGGCTGTCTTTCTGGCGTGCTCAGCAACAAGGACACCAGGCCAGTCTCCTCCTGCAACTCAATGAAGTGAGGAACAAAGGCCTACAGCTCCTCTCCCCACTCTGATGAAAAGAGAGGTAAGAGCATGTATTGAGGACTTGCAGTATGCTTGCCACCTAACCTGTGCTGGGAGTCCTGGCCTTGTGTTCAGATGCTGACACCAGACACAGAGAGGGAGAGCTGCCTGTCTACAAGCAAGCGGCTGGTAAGCAAGCAGCTTGGGAGCCGAACCCAGGCATGATGGGCTCCCAGCCCAATGTTCTTTCTCTCATGGTAGGGAACTTTTCACTCCAGTCACGATAGTTTTTCCCCTGTAGACCCCTGATTAGCCTGTTGGGGAAAAGGCCTTTCCTGATCATGGCTCCCGGCTTTGTCCTAGGCCCATGCCTGCTAGGGAACTCTCTAGTTCACACTGCCACCATCAGGAGCTGGAAGTGCCAAGGGGTAGAGGTAGGGCTGATGATTGTCTGCACCTGGAGAAGGCACAGGCCAGGGATCACTGGGCCAGGGGAAGGCACAGCCTACTTCCCAAGGCCACTGCCCATTGAGCAGGCCCAGAGAAGGGGGAGGTGGAGGAGGAAAAGAAGAAGAAGAGGAGGAGGAGGAGGAGGACAGAGAAAGATATGAGTTGTATGTAGGGTCTATACAGCCCCCTCCCTCACTCTCCCCAAGAAGCACAGCTGGGCAGTGTGGACTCCTAGTCCCAGCTCAAAACAGCAGAGACCCTCTGTGCCTGGTCTGTGGGAGATCTGGGCCCAGACGATTCCCCGGAGCTCCAGTCCTTGACAGATCTTGTAGAAGCAACTTCTGGTCCTGGCTGACACTCTCTAGTGACAGGGAAGGTCTCTTATCCCATGGAAACTCTTCCAGCTGCCTTAGAAATGGTGTTCCTTCTCTCCCAGGAGAGTGATGACCTGGTTATGGAGGAGAGCGTGGTGTCTCCAAGCGACACCTTGGAGATTAGAACCCCACACCTCTTGGGGGAGAGGGGTGGTGAGGCCCTTGCCAGGGTGCTTAGAACCTGGGGGCTCGGACCTAACGATGAATTTTAAGAGTCAATAGATTCATACTTGGGAGATAGAGGGAGCAGGTGGTTCCAACTGGAGGAAGTAGGCCACGGTGGCGGGGAACATCACTGGGGCCATATCTGGCCCTGGCCCTTTCCTTTATTCTTTTCTTTTCTCTGCTTCCTGGCCACCACAAGGTAAGCCACTCCGCCACGTCCTCCCACTGTGACGGACTGATGCTCCAAAGTGAGAGCCCCAATCAATCTCTCCCCCATGCCTTCCTCAGATATTTTGGTCCTAGCTGTGCAAAAGTAACTAGCACAAGGACTCAGCTCTGTGCCCCCACCTCAAGCAGTAGAAGCTTCCAGAATGGATGCTTTCCTCTCCATGTCAAGGCCAAGGCCAGCCCTCTCCTTCCACAGCACCCATCCCCAATCTCCCCTTCTGGAGACTGATTACTGTCATCAGCCTTCTCTCTTGACAAAAGCTGCCAGGCCTGGGAGTCTGGGCCTCTCAGAAGCACCCCCCCCTCCCCTCTGAGAGGCACTAGCCCAGTTGCCACATTACTGCTCTGAACCAGTCTACATGGGCAGGTTTGCCCTGTTTTCTTAAGACCTGGCCACACTAACCTGATATGGACCAATTTGTAGAACTGGTGCAGTGTGGTTTATTCAGGATGGAGCAGGTGGTGATGTGTGTGTGTGTGTGTGTGTGTGTGTGTGTGTGTGTGTGTGTGTGTGTGTGTGTGTGTATTTGTATGCACGTGTGTGCATATATATGCCCGTGTGTGCACATGTGTATAAATGCTGAGTAGTGGGTTTTGGTGTCCAAAATAAATGAATTCCATTGTTGAAAATGTTCAATTATGTAAACAGCACAGAGGGACCCCCCCATACCCTCTTGTCATATTTGTAATTTTTTAAACACATGCATTTGCAATAAATTAAGCTTTCTGGGAAAGCAAGCAGTATTGGAGCCAAATGAATGTCTTGGAACACATGTGTGTTATCTCAGTTCATATCAAGTGCAAAAGAAACAGAGCCTCCCATCTCCCGGCCATGGGGAAGGGCACTGGGCCCCTCGTGGCTCCTCAGCGAATGTACGTTCAAGTCACTGGGGCTTCTTTCTCCTCCTGTTCAAGTTGCAAGTATCAGTGTTCTAAGAAATAATTCGATGAAGACATATCTGAATTATGTTTGGAAATAAAAATCTATTTTGGTCTATGAAATACTGTGTAGCTTGGAAATTCTTTTTTTGGGGGGCGGGGAGAGGCTATGGAGAGAGAGAGACAGACAGACAGACAGAGCGCGCCTGGAGTGGTGGCTGACTTAATTTTACATTCTCATTTCCAGACAGGCATGGGTCTTCATTTGGGTAGAGGCTGAACTCATGGAGCCAGGGTGAACCCTGGTGACCCCAGAACATCCCTAGTTGATTCCAGCCCCCATGGGGAGGGGGAGAGAACTTTGAAAATTCCCAAATGCACACTTGCACATTGCGGGGGAGAGGGGAGGGGAGAGAACTCAAGGGCAAACAAGTCTGGGTACTGTCAAGGTGAGGCAGCCTTTGCAGCCTCTTCTCTGCCTTTCTGCCAACCCCTAGATCAAAGCTGACTATAATGGTGCTTGAACATCATTTCTTGGGTTCAGGATCTGCTTTTCCAGCCCACAGTGCTCCAAGCAGACTGACAAGGGGAGGAAGAAGGTTCTCAGAGGCATTCATAGGTGACGCTGTGCCACTCTGGGCAAGATAGCAAAAACCAGCAGAACTTCCCAAGTTCTTTTCTGGCACGTGCTGTTTTTGTTGTTGTTACTTACTGTTGACAGTCCTGGTTTGGGCGCTGTCTCTCAGCTTTTTTGCTCAAGGCTAACACTTCACCACTTGAGCCACAGCTTCACTTTGACTTTTTTGGCAGTTCAGGGGAGATAAGAGTTTCAGGGACTTTCCTGGCCAGGCTGGCTTCAAACTGCAAGCCTCAGATCTCAGCTTTCTGAGTATCTAGGTGTGAGCCCGCATCACCTTTAAGCAGATTCAGCTCATATAGCAACAATATGCCACGTGCCACTTCCGTTAGCGACACCCAGGGTTTGTGTGTGTTCCTACAACAAAGACACCCAAGTGCGGGTCAGAAGTGTTCCACTCAGGCCGCTGGATTCCGACTCTCTCATTTTAATTTACTGCCTTTTAGGCTCCCAACTTACTGTAAAAGTAACATTAAACACACGCATGCTTTCTAAATCTGCACGGGGCTCGCTCCTACTCCTGGCTGGCTGATTCATGCATTTTTTATGACAGTGTGATTTCTTTTCACAACCAGGAGTCCCCTGGAAGTAATTACCTTACCCCGGTTTTCATCTGTGGCTTCCAAGCCCCATGGTGACATGTTTAACTGGGGAGATTCATCATCAGCTCATGGAACCCCCCTCAGGGAGAATGCTACTCACTACCTGGCCTTGGCCTGGCCTGGCACTGTCTCACCTGCCCTGGCTCCTTCTGGGCCTTGGGTGGCTTTGCCCAGTCTGCTTCCATCCCCTAGGCACCAGAGCAGTGGCCCTGGCTTGCTGGGGGCTTCCACAGCTGGAAGGCTACTGCCAGTCACTCTGGCATGTCTTTCCCTCTTCCCCCGCCCCCTAACCTGGTGGCCTCCTGCCTCCCTTTTCTAATGCCAGGGCTCCTCTGCCACCAACAGACCAGGAGGGAAATTGCTCTAAATTGTCCCAAGACACAGCCAGTCTGACATGGCAAGTGTGTGTTTCCTGGCTTTGAGCATGTGCAAATAATTGAGGCTCATTTCCTTGGAAGGAGGGGTAACTAAGACAAAAGTTTAAAAAAAATTAAATGTTTTTTTTTCTTTCATGCATTTGTTTCTAACGCATTTATAAGATTATTTCTTAGTTGCTTTGTATGTCCCTCCCCCACAGTATAACCCCTGCTTTTCACTGTATTTGATGTTGGTATAATTTGTGGAGGGGAAGGGGCAAAACAAATCGTTTAAATAAGGATACAGGTAGACCCGTTGCAACAATGAGAAGTACACGTTGTCATGTCAAAAACGAACTTTACAGTTTTGGTGGGGAGGGGGGAGGATTGGGTGGGGGAGTGGGGGGAGGCTGGGAAGGGATGGGAAGGGGAAACAAAGGAGGAGGCTACAATGCTTGATAAGAAATGTACTCATTATCATGCCCATGTAATTGTAACCCCTCTGTACAGTATTTTCACAATAAAAAAAAAAATAAACTACCAAAAAAAAAAAAGCTTAAAAAAAAAAAGTTAAAAAAAATGTGAAATGCAGCTTGGCATCCTGGCTTGTATCATGAAATAGTAGAAGGGCATTAGAAGAAGAAAACCTCAGTCAACGACAAGGTCTAGAGTTTCGTTTGCATAACTGCTGGTGTTGCCTTCTTTATTTTTTTATTGGTGGTGTTTGTGCCAGTACTTGGGCTTGAACTCAAGGCTGGTGCCCTACCACTTGAGCCACAGCTCCACTTCCCACTTTTTGGTGATTAATGGGAGACAAAAGTCTTACAGACTTTCTTTCCTGGACTGGTTTTTGAACTGTAATGATCAGATCTCAGCCTCCTAAGTAGCTAAAATTATCCAACTAATTACTCAGCTAAAATTGCCCAACTAATCTCTTAGTTTTTGTTTGTTTGTTGGTTGGTTGGTTGTGGGACTTGATCTCAGGGCCTGGGTGCTGTCCCTGAGCTCTTTCAGGCTAGTGTTATAACACTTTGAGCCATAGCTCTACTTCTGGTTTTCTGGTGGTTCATTGGAGATAAGCATCTCAAGGACCTGCCTGCCCAAGCTGACTTTGAACTGTGATCCTCAGATCTCAGCCTCCTGACCAGCTAGGATTATAGGCATGAGCCATTGGCATTCCACATTGTGTCAGTTTTAACCAATGTCCAGTGGGTGTACAAGGTGTCAGGGGAAATGGTGAAGGGAACTTTGTGCTAGTTTTGAAACTTTTCTAGAAGTATTCTAAACGCAAATTTTAGTTTTTTAAAATACAATTATTTTGGTTGGGTGTGGTGGCTTATACTATAATCCTAGTTTCTCAGGATACAGAGATGGGGAGGGTCTTGGTTCAAGGCTATAGCAAATAGTTTGAGAGAGACCACCTCAACAAAAAGCTAAGTACAATTGTATGTACCCATTATCTTAGCTACCCAGGAAGCATAAATAGAAAGGTCATGGTCTAGGCCAACCCAAACATACACATGAGTCCAAAGTTTCTTCCGTCAAAAAAGCCAGGTGCCCATGGCTCATGCCTGTATTCCTAGCTAATCAGGAGGTTGAGACCCAAAGATGGCAGTTCAAAGCTAACCTGGGCATGAAAGTCTGTGAGATTCTTACCTCCAAGTAACCATTTGAAAGCCAGAAGTGGTACAGTGGTTTAAAGTGGTAGAGCACTATCCTTCAGTGAAAAAGCTCAAAGATAGCACCCAGGCCCTGAGTTCAAGCTCCATGACCACCACCAACAAAAAGCAGGGGAGTGATCACGATGCATTCTACTCATAAATTGACATTTTGAGTTGGAACCCTTTTGTACAACTATTTAAAGATAACCGTAAAAAAGAAAAACATTACAGAAGCAAAAATGACTGGGAGCATGACTCAAGTGGTAGCATGTATAAGATCTGAGTTCACACTCAATATTGTCAAAGAGAATACATTTACAATTTTTTATTATAAAGGTGATATACAGAGGGGTTATTTACCTAAGTCAGGGAATGAGTATATTTCTTTTTGGACAATGTCACTCCTTCCCTCGCTCTCTCCTAGTTTTTCCCTCCCATTCCCACCCTCAAGTTGTATAGTTCATTTTCAACATAGTGTCTAGTGGGTCAAAAATAGTATGAATAGCACAATTTTGTGTGTGTGTGCTGGCAATGGGGAAAAGCAATCACTTGGCCCACTCCTGGGATGTCTTGTCCTAGGCCTCTTCTGGTCTGTCTCTGCTTCCTGTCTTCCATGAGCTCACCATGTTCTCCCTAAGCCCTTAGGAGGAAGCAACGCTGGACTGAACTTTTGGAAACTATGAGACAAAATAGATAACTCTTATTTTTTAATGTCAGGTAATTTGGTCACAAAGATGCAAAATCAGACTCACACAGAAAACTGGCAACATCCCGTGAGGAAGTCATCGTCGTGACTCATACTACTAAGTGATGCTTACACTCTTGGATCTGGTATTCAGGAGAAATCTGGAAGAGTTTGGAAGTGTGGGCTAGATGAAGTCTAGGATCAGCAGAGCTTAATGGGCAGTTCTGGTGGGAACTCAGAATGCCAATGGGAATGAAGACGGTGAAGGCCAGACTCCTGGAGTTCTGGGTGGGAAAAAGGGCTCTATTGGGAACAGAACTAGGGGGCATTCAGGTTACACTTGGACAAAGAATTTGTCTACATTTTGTCTAAGCCCTGAGCTTTTGCTGTATTTCAGATGACAGTCTAATAGAGTCTGGCAGAGGAGGTTTATGAGGTAGTCTGACATGCAGGCTGTATGTAGGAGGGGCATCACTGGCCACTTTGGGCTAGATTTACAGTGAGGATTCAGGCCAAAAATCAGAGCATAAGGGTCTGAAAAAAATGCAAAGTCTGGCCAGAAAAGGAGTGAGTTGAAAGTTGTAGATATGGAGTTGTTAGAGTAAATGTGTCACTTTTTGAATTATATTTTTTATGATCTATAAGGAGTTGTACAAAAGGGTTTAAATGTACCCTTAAAAAAAAGCCAAGCCTTTTGCACTGAGTCACAAGAAAAAATGCCTTGGGGGCAGCTCAGGAATTGGCCAGGTGCCACTCACCACGGTTCCAGGATGCAAAACTGTGCACTCATTGCAAGACTTTACTTTGTGGAAAGTCTTTGGGAGGTGATTTCCTGGGTTCAGCTGCCCTAGCCCCCAGAAGCTATGGTCCAAGGAAGCCTGGACAGTGCTTGAGCTGCCAGCAGACTTTGGCATCAGATATGGGCATGATCCATGAGATGCTCCTTTTGAGGGTTTGCAGAATTTAAAGAGTCTTGGAGGTCATGGTGGCCAAAGGAGGCCTTGTGAGGCCAAGTGAGGACATCTGCAGAAAGCCCCTGAATGGTTGATGCTTGGAGCTGTGAGGGTGAAACCAAAGATGCCGTAGAGACTCCAGGATGTTGGAAATGCATCTGCCAAGGAAAGCCATGGGCCATGAGTGGAGCCAGTTCAGGAGAGGCCATGTGGGCTGCACAGGGTAGGAAGGAGGGGTGGGACTGCCCAGCCCTTTGGGACTCAGATGATGTTACCACGTGTCCTGGATACTGTTCATGGCACTGCTAAGATTTCATATTCGCTCTGCTGGTTGTCTTAGTCTGATCCTTCCTTGCCATTCCCCTATTTCTTTTGTGGATGGGAATGTGTACTCTGTGCCATTGCCTGTTGGATGTAGGTAACTTGTTTTGGAATTTCACAAAGGCTCATGGCTAGGAGTTGCTTAAAACTCAGAGGAGACTTTGAACTTGGGCTTTTGACCAACATTGGAACTGTTGGAACCCTGGAACCCTGGGGACTTGGGCTCAATGCATTTTTCAATATGAGATGGTGATAGCATGTGAGACCTGAGCCTCTCAAACTGTGAGCTAAAATAAGTGACCCCCCCCCCCAGGCCCCTTTCTTTGTTTAATGGTAAGTATTTTTGTTAAAACAACACAAAGTCTGAATAACACATTGGGGGTTTAGTCTGATTAAATTGGCTCTTCAGAAACTCGAAGATTATATTGGGGTTCTTTCTCCATTTGGGATATTGTGCATAATTTAAGGATGCCTCATGGCTGGTGAAAGGGAATGGACTGTGTTCCTTTTTGTTTTTTAAGCTCTGGGTTTGAAAGGGAGGCTTGTGGAGCTCATGAGCATTTTGCAGGCAGCCTGAGGCCTGGTAGCTTGGAACTGTGGCCTTTGCATGGCTATACATGGCATTCAGGAGTGAATTTAATGAACGAAACATCTTCTTATCTTTGTGTTTTTGCCGAAGGCATGTTCCAGTCTGACTAAAGGCCCTGGAGGCTAAACCTACCACACTTCTCACAAGCTCCATTTTAACATGTGTCAAACTCCAACTATCCTGGAATTAGGGGGCAGGCCAGGATGGAGCCTTTTATAGGAATGCATACCAAGCAGGCTTAAGAAAACGATAATGCAATATTCACAACCCGAGGGGGCACTTCCTTGCTTTGCAAGTGGCTCTTACAACAACTGTCAAAGGTTTTCTGTCATACTGAACAAGGTACAATTGGTGGAAGACCTCTCCACCACAGCAAGCCAAGCTCACTTTTTGTTTCTTCTGACTGCAGTCCAAGACCACCTGGTACCCAGGAGCAACAAGGCCTTTCTTACAGTTCCAGGAGCAGAGTTGGAAAACTCTAGCCTTGAGAACCCAAGACAGCTGAATGGCTGTCCAGCATGCATTATTGGGCCGAAGCCCCTGGGTCAACAGTCTTCTGGTGGCCATCCAGCCAATAAATTGTCCTAAAAGGCCTCCTACTATGCTTGTTAGTAGGAGACAGGGAGACAGGGGCTCTGAAAACCACCGTCTCTGCCATCTGTTCCCTATTAGGATACTGTTAAATATTTCATGATCACCATTGTACCAACACATAAAAGAAGAACTAATCTCTTTGTTTAACATTCCCTGACTGACATCACTGGTGATTAAGTGGCATACCTATTTTCTCATAACTATAGCAGACTAGTTCTGTGGGAGGTTTGGAAAGAGGACGGGCTCTCACCCACAAAGCTGAGTGGGAAGCATTTTTATGTTGACGGAGGTAGAATAAAAAAAGACAGGTCTAGAGATTGGGATGGGAAGGAAGAGGCTTTGAAATAGTCTCAGGTGTAGAAATGAGAACCTAGAGAAGATAAAGTCTTCTTCAGTGCCCCCCTATCTACCCATCCATCCATCCATCTGGCCACCCATGTATACACCCATTCATCCATTCATCCACACACACCTATCTACCCACACTCCCATCCATCTATCCATCCATCCACTCCCCTACACCCATCCATACACACACTCTCTCTCTCTCTCTTTCTCTCTCTCTCATCCATCCATTCATCCATCTACTCATCTACCCATCCAGCCATCCATTTATTTACCCCCACACCATTCATTCACCAACACACTCATCCATCCACCCACCCATCCATCCATTCATCCATCCATCCATCCATCCATCCATCCAACCACTCACCCATTCATCCATCCAAAAACACATCCACGCATCTATCCATCCACCTGTCAATCTATTCATCCATCCATCTATTCATCTATCATCTATCCTTCTATCCATCCTTCACCATACACTCAAATGTCCTTCTATCCACTTATTCATCTGTCCATCCACTTATTCATCCGCCCATCTGTCCATCCATCCACGTATATATTCATCTCTCTGTCCCCATCCATCTACATATCTATTCATCCATCTACGTACTTGTCTACCCATCTATCCATTCAGCTATCCATCCACGCATCATTCTATCCATCCACCCATTCATCCTTCAGCCAGCCAGCCAACAACCTATTCTTCCAGCTTTCCATCCATCCATCCATCATCCGTCCACCCACCTACCCATCTGTCCATCCTTCCATCCATCAATTCAGTTAATTTCATTACTGCAAGGAAGCCATGGGCCAAGGGATGTATATAGCCTCAAGAAGCTATAAAAGACAAGGAATTGTCTCATAGATCTTCAAGAAGGGAAGTGTCCTGCTGACACCTTAACCCTAGCTCCATTTTTAGATGTCTGATTCCCTAGAACTGTAAGATCATACATTTGTCTTGTTTCTAAGCTTCTAGATATGTGGTAGTTTGTTATAGTAGCAGTAAGAAACTAACCCATGACCTAATAGCTTCACTGAGCATGTGAGCTAACGTACAAAAAGCATTTTGCATCCATCCATTCTGGCACATTGTAAATGCTCAAAACAACAACAACAAAACCAAACAAACTAGGATTAGTGGAGGCCTACAAATACTGGCACCTCCGAGGCATCCACAAGCATACACCTATACTAGTCAGGGTTATGAAGCCCACCTGCCCCACTTTCAGCTGACATTGAACTTGTGAGTGACTACACCCAAGACCAAAAGAACTGCTTAGCTGAGCCAAATCTGAATTATTGACCCACATATTTATCAGCCTTAATTAATGCTTCCTGTTTGAAGCCACTGGATTTTGGAATTGCCAAATCTCAATTATTGACCCACATTTTTATCAGCCTTAATTAATGCTTCCTGTTTGAAGCCACTGGATTTTGGAATCGCTTGTGTACCATTTTTGTTGTCATAATTAGAATAATAATTATATCAACTGCCAACAAGGCAGAGCTCCTTGTGCCAATTTCGCATATGAGGAAAATGAGGCTCAGAGAAATTAGGTTTCCTAGCTTGAGGAAGAGTCAGAACTTGCAACCCAGAGTCAGAACTTGCAACCATTTCCTCCTCTGCCAGTGGTCATACTGCGCCCCCTATGGCTCAGGGCTGGCTCTACACAGCTCTACTTCAGCCTGGCATCTTAGCCCTGACTTTGGAGATGTGATCCTGGGCCTACCTGAGTCTGGAGCTGCTCCAGGTAGAGATTAGAAATGTTGGCAGGTCGATAAAATAGAACTGGCCATTAAATAGGAGCATAACCATTTCACTTCCCACAGTGACTTCTATATCTAGATTCAATACGAAGGAACACAACACCTGTGCACAAATCTCCTGCCTTTTTGATGTGGTCCAGCTGCTTCTGTTCCCCTCCAAGGCTGGCTTCTTATTGTCTTCCCCAGAGAGAAGGCTTTTGTATCTCCTCTCCGGGGGTAGGACTTCCCAGAGAGGAAAAGATGTCCAGTATCTGTCCATAGCATCAAACTTTCCTGTGACATTTGCTGATCCCCAACTGCAGGTTTGTAGAAGCTTTCGCCTCTTCTTTTCCTTACTGACAACTTGCTTCCTACATCTCTCTCATCCATGCTCAAGGCAAGACAGACACAATATCCTGTATCACACTAATCTCCATGTGTTGTGTGTAGGTTGCATCCTGTTTTTGTTGTAAAAAACAACAAAAAAACAGCAGGTGCTGGGGGCAGTGCTCAGTACTACTGAGCGTTGGTCTGTATGCACATACCCCTGGGTTTCATCTCCAGTACTGCACAAGGTACATGAGTGATATTAGCTACGTGAGCTCATTCTTTTCTTTTTTTTTTTTTTTTTTTTTTTGCATCTGAGTGTATCTTTATTGAGGAGAATTAACATTTTTATACAGTGTGTGATTGTGACATAGATTCTTTGTTTATTTAAGCACGTAATCAATTTTTTTATTTTTTATTGTAAAGATATATATGTATACAGAGGGTTACAGTTACATGAGTAAAGTAATGAGTACACTTCCTATTGAGCATTATTACCCCCTCCATTGTTTTCCCCCTACCATCCCTTCCCTTCCTACCTTCCCCAAGGTTCTTTTTTTTTTTTTTGATTGTGATTAAGTGATTACATAATTTCCCGAATTTCACAGTATTTTGTGGAATAATGATGCTCATTTAAAGTCACAAGTTCATTCTAACTTTCCTGGAGCAAATTGACTATCACAGTCTATAACATATAATGGTGTACACATATACACCATACATGTGATCAGCAGCATGGGGATATTTAGTAGTGACCAGATGAGTGGGAGTTCTTTGTTTCTTAAGTCCTGTTAGTTTTGTCATATCACCTAACATTTTGGATTTAGCATCCGCTTATCAGGGAGACCATGTACTGTTTGTCTCTTTGCTCTTGGCTTACCTCGCTCAACATGATTCCTTCTAGCTCCATCCATTTCCCTGCAAATGCCATTATTTTGTCATTTCTAATGGTTGCATAATATTCCATTGTGTATAGATACCACAGTTTTTGGATCCATTCATCTGTGGTGGGGCATCTGGGTTGTTTCCATATCCTAGCTATTGCGAACAGTGGTGAGCTCATTCTTACATGGTAGTTACCATCTGTCAGGCTCAGAAATGATCTCAGTTCCCCAAACTCTATGAGGCAGACGTCGTCATTATACTCCCAATATACAAATGGAGAAATGGAGGCTGCCTTGCTATCTGCCATTTCTAAGCCAGATCTTCCGGTTTCCTGTCAGTTTTTGAGGACTATCCCCCACCTCTTCCGCATCCTTTCTGTGCATCATTTGGGGACATGGAGTAGAACTGCCCCACTTGGTGCTACCCAACGTCCCACACAAATACCACGGGGCAAACTCAGGAGATGCTGTTTGTTCTGTGGACTGGATCATGGGGCTGGGAAGGTGGCTCAGTGGTAGAGTGCTTGCATTGCATGCATGAGGCCCTGGGTTCGATTCCTCAGCACCACATAAGCTGAAAAAGCTGGAAGTGGCACTGTGGCTCATGTGGTAGAGCGCTAGCTTTGAGCTGAGGGACAGCGTCCAGGCCCAGAATTCAAGACCCATGACCGACAAAAAAAAAAAAAAAAAAAAAAAAGATCTATCACCTGTGGACTGGTTCATGTTTCACTCTCAGCACTGAGTCTGTTGCCCAACTTGCAGAGTTCTTCAGAACAAGAGAACCCACCAGTGTGAATGCCAGGTGTCCAGGCTAAGGACCTAGGCTCTGAGCCTGGGGTCCAACCGTATCCTTACCTGATCAGCTATGTGCCACTAATATGAATATATATTCCTGAACCCCTTCTTCACTTAGGCTATTGGGCCTCCACTTCATACCAGTAACGTATTAGTGAGCATCCCTGGCTCTGATTGATTCTGGAAACTTGCCTGGAAGGTCACCTGTTCCTTGTCACCTCATCCCATGGCACCAATCACATGCCACCCCTGCCCCCAGCCTGACCCCCTCCCTGCCACAGTGCCAATGTTTCCACATGGCAATGTCTGTGCTCAGGCCTGTCCCAACACCCACCACCGTGACCACGCTCTGCCAAGAGACAAAAGAGACCCCCAGAGACACAAGGCCTTCTAACTCCAGGACACAGTGTCCAGCCTGGCAGGACACCACCCACCCAGCTTCCGGCGGCAGTGTTCATTTCCAAGCCATACACAAGTCCAGACCCTAGTGCTCCAGGGCAGAGGCGGACCTGGCAGAAGAAAAAAAAGGATTATGTGACCCATGCCTAAAAATACAAATATTATTCAATTGTCAGCTTGGATGGGCCGAGCGCCTGACGCAGAAAGCAGGCCCATGGCAACCGGACACACACTGGGAACCTTTTATTGGGTGGATTAGAATGGATCTAGGCCGCCTCCTGGAGACAGAGGGCTTCTCGGCTCTGCTTTCTGGATTCTGGGCTGGGGTATGAGTTGGCTCAGATCTGGGAGCAGAGGGCAGTGTGCCCGACTAGCTGGTCCTGTGTTTGGACTTCCACCATCTTCTGGATGCCACCAACCATACGTGAGACTGCAGCTGTAGAAGAGGATTTCCTCCAGAGTGGGAACCTGGAGGCAAAGTCCACACAAACCCTTCATTAAGGTTCCCAACCAAAGCCAAGCTCCTCTTGTTCTAATAGGTGAAGGTAAGGGCTTGTCGCCCAGCCAGGCGGACTGCCTCTCTGCACCACTTTGCTGGCTTTAGCTCTTGGTCTTGCCTGAAGCATCCTTCCCCATCTCTGTCTTACTATTCTGAACCACCCTTTTAGACTCAGCCACAACGCTATTCTCCTATCTTCTTGAAGTCAGATCTCCTCTCCCTGACCTGTCTTGTCCTTCATGCTGTGGGGTTAGTGTTGCTGCTAGCCAGAGGGAGGGCACGACAATCAGAGCCTGATAGCTCTCTGGTGGCGATGGAAGACTTTCTGTGACCAGTCTGGACATTATTTCTGCCTTTAAGTTCACTCTATCCATGAGTCTCCATGCAGACAAGTTAATTTTCTCTCCACTTTAGCCAGTTTGTGTTGAAGTTTCATCATCCACAGTGAGAAAGTCTACCTAGGATGGTAGACCTTGGGATAATCTGGTCCTCACTGGACAGGGTAACCCCAGCAGTTCGGAGAGCTTGAAGGAAGAATGACCTCAGGCCCAAGAGCAGGCCAAAGGATGGCTGCCACTGAAGTGGCTTCCAGGGTAGAGTCTTTCCAGAAAGACTAGATCTGTTTAACCATCCAGTACAAAAGATCTCTAGCCTGTATTCTACACATCCTGCCTAGACTCCCACCCCACCCAGGCTGCGATTTGTCTGCTCCCTTTAGCTACAGTTTATTGGAAATGTTAGTTGGCTTATCTGCCATGTCCAGCTCTACTGTGTGACCCAGAGACCCTGGAAGCCTCTATCTGGAATATTCCCAGAAAGTAAAGCAGGACTGCCATGTGCCCTTTCAGATCCTGTTGGACCCAGCTGTCCCTCCTGTAACCTGTGTCCTTGGCCTGAATTGATCAACTGGGGTTCATGTTCTCTGGAGCTGAGCTATGGAAAAACCTTCCTGTGACCAGCTGGGCACGTGGGCAGCAAGCAGCAGAATCCAGTCTGCCTGGCTTAATCAAGAGACACTCTGTCATTAGGCTTCAATGGCTGAATCACCCAATTTTGGACAGATGGTTCTAGTTGTTCTGAGGGTTAGGAGAACATAGACTGAAAATAGAGAGGAGAAATTCCAACTAGGTCACATTATTGGAAACCTAGAGACTCAGTAGACTGGGTCAACTGGTCTACCTCCAGCCCCATGTCACCCCTTTGTGCCTAAGGTTGTGGTAAGGGTATATTCAATGAACTCTTGAGGGTCCTCATGGTGGTTTTTGTCTATGGAGAGAAGGGTCAGAAAAAGTCATCATTGCTGGTGACTTTACTGCTTTCTGACCAGTTTCAAAGTCCCAGAGGCTATTTACTATCTCAGCAAGGAACCAGAACATGTGTAGTGGTATACAGAACTATGTATATAGAGATACATGCATGCATGTGCATACACACAAGTATGTGTGCACATATACTGTTCTGGTCACTGCTCAGGCTTGAGGCGTTTCTGCTCATTCTCCACAGGGCTTTTCTAGGTAGGAGCCATAGACTCAGACAGATCTGGCTTCTTCACATTTGCCCTGGCCAGGTTCTCTTCATTTCAGTCTCCTCACCTATGATTCCCTTTGCTATGAAGACTATGTGATGCACTATATGTGAAATCTCATGCCAGCCCGTGGAGAGTGAGCAAGAAGTTTTGATTGACCTTCCTTACAGGCTGCTCTTTGTATGTGTGCTGGTACTAGGACTTGAACTCATGTCCTGGGTGCTAACCTTTCCTTTTTCATTCAAGGTTGGTGTTGTACCACTTAAGCCACAGTCCCACTTCCGGATTTTTTTGGTGGCTAATTGGAGATAAGAATCTCATGGAAGCCGGGCGCTGGTGGCTCACGCCTGTAATCCTAGCTACTCAGGAGGCTGAGATCTGAGGATCGCGGTTCAAAGCCAGCCCGGGCAGGAAAGACCGTGAGACTCCTATCTCCAATAAACCACCAGAAAACCGGAAGTGGTGCTGTAGCTCAAGTGGTAGAGCGCTCGCCTTGAGCTGAAGAGCTGAGGGACAGCACCCAGGCCCAGAGTTCAAGCCCCACGACCGACAAAAAAAAAAAAAAAAAAAAGAATCTCATGGACTTTCCTAGCTGGGCTGGCTTTAAACTAGGATCCTCAGATCTTAGCATCCTCATTACAGATGTCAGCTACCAGCACCAGGCTTTCAGGTTGCTTTCAAAAGATGGTGCCTGGCACCCAGGTGATGAACAGATAGATGCGGATGAATTAAATGGATTGGGAGACAAACTGTGCAGAGAGCACAAGCTGACAGCCTAATCTTGTTTTTAGAGATTTTCTTCCCTGGTTGCAGAGGGGGAATGGTGCTGCTGAACTTAGAGACCATCTCCTCTTTCTGGACTGCTATTAATTCTGCCCACGAGTGATCAGATAATGAATGTTTTCCTTGTGAAGTTTTAGCATTCTATGGAAGAAGAAAGGTGACCTTTCAGCCCCCTTATTGCATTTCCTGATAAGGCTGGGGCTCAGTGACTGGCTCAGCCTAGAGGTCACAGTACCACCTGTTTAAAAACAGAAGATACAGGCCAAGAGACAAGAGCTTCAAACGGAAGGGTTCCTGGCTTTTAAAAGCTAGCTCCATTTCCACCACCGATAAACTTCCTTAGAAATGTCAATCTGATTTGGGCCCCAAAGGAGAAAATGAAAAGCAGAAACCCGAGGCATGGAGACCATATTTTGTTTGGTTTGTGTTTTCTCTCTGTGTGGGAGCATTGTCAAAGCAAGAAATGCAAATGTTCTCCTGTGAAGACCGCTACTTTCAAATAAGGTGGAACTTCTCACTGCTGGAGCCATTGTCCTCCCCAGCAGGAAATACTGCCACTTGGCAAAGTTGGGACTATTTTCCTGGTATGCACAATGTGTTCTCTGAAAGAGGCCTGGAATTTCTAAGAGCCAGAGCTGCCTGTCTTGTTCACTCAGCTCACAAGGGCTAGCAGAGGCCAGGCCCAGAGCAGATGTTCACCCAGTATTTGCCTAATAAGTGAGTCAAGCCATCACTTCAGACCCCACCATGGCCATTGCAATCAGTGTGGCAGACACTCTCACTATTTATTTTCACCTTGTCTTACTCCACTTTTATAAGTTTCAGTAATCATAATTGGAGACGGTAGATTAATACTATCATGATACTACTGTCTATATCAGATGAGGTCCTCCTAATGACTAATGATAGGAGATTTGAATCCTAATGTTCTTATGTCCTTGAAAATCAGCATGCCTGGTATGGAAAAAAGTAGATGCAGAAGTCATAGGGAAAAAAATGTAACTGTAGTACTGATTTGAATTAGAAGCACCACTATGAACTAGAGAAGGATTTATGCCTATTATAGACATCCTAACTCTGTCTTTTGAAAAAACCCAGATTCACTACCTCACACATGCAAACTTAGCTTACATCTAAGAGTTAACACTAGGGAATCACAGAAGAAAACAGAGAAAAATCTTTGTGATCTTGAAATAGAAAAACAAATGTCTTGGCCCAGCACCAGTGGCTCACACCTATAATCCTAGCTACTCAGGAAGCTGAGATCTAAGGATTGCAGTTGGAAGCCAGCCTGGGCAAAAATGTCTGTGAGATTCCAATTACGCATCAAAAAAGCTGGAAGTGGAGCTGTATCTCAAGTGGTAGAGCAGAGAACTCAGGGACAGTGCTCAGGCCCTAAGTTCAAGCCTTGGGACTGACCCCTCTCCTCTTCCCCCAACAAAAGTCTTAGTATTCAGAAAGTACTAATCATCAAAGAAAACTTGACCAAGAGGACTTCCTTACATGAAAACAACTTCCTGATTTAAAAATTAAAAAAATTGGAACTATGGCTCAAGGGGCAGAATACCAACCTTGAGGGGAAAAAAAAAGCCTACTGAGAATGCAAGACCTTGAGTTTAAGCCCCAGTACTGGCGCGCGTGCGCGCACGCGCGCACACACACGCACAACTAAATTAAAAATGATCGTGAATATGAACTTAAAATAAGTGAATTATGTGAAATGTAAACTTTGCTTCAATAAAGCCCTTCACATGCTTTAAACAAAAGCAAAGAAATACTAGAAAAATAGAATTTCCTCATTGTTTAAAACAAATTGGAAAAAAAAAATCACAAATTGAGAATTCAAGGCCCCTTGTGAGAGACAGGTCTTGGGGTAACTTCATGGCCTCCAGGTAGATGTCAGGGGCCAAGCAGAGACCCTGGGGGAGGGGAAGAGTGAGCCCTCCTTCTTCCCCCCCCCCACTCTCCCAAGCAGCAAAGTCCAAGCATGAGAGGGCCGGGGTGGGGGGTGTGCTAGAGAAGTGACTGGTCAGCAGATGTAAAGGTTCGTAGTAGGACATTTGTGTCTGGTCTCTACCATGGATCCAGGCACACAGCTCTGAGGCTTTTGGGCCTTGTCACTTGGATGCTGAGCTGGCTGGTGGCTGAACTCCTGGACAGCTCTGGACCAGCTCAGGCAAGGTGAGTTTCCCCCCCAACACCAGCACAGAGGAAAGGTAAAGAGCAGACAGGTGAATTCACAGCCAATGATTTAGCCAGTAACACCTGTGCCTGCATACTTCTCCATAATCCCCAGGGCAGCATTGGAGCCTCAGTTAACTGAACACAGGTGGGTTCCTGAAGGAAGCTGTGCTTGCTCTGCGACCCCTGCGAGCCCCGCCCAGGCATCCCTGTGCCCTCTTCTTGCACTTGGAGACTCACAGCTTGTGCCATGCCTGGCTAAGTGTTGCCTGGGCTCCGTGAGCCACTCTAGGAAACGGGACCTGTGAAGGAAGCCCCCAGCTTCTAGCCAGTGAGGAGCACAGGGAAGACCCGGCACCTGGACCAGGGTGGTCTGGGGCCTGAGCGCTCACCTCGGGTACAAGGTGTCAGAACTGGGGTCGGGGACAACCAGCTGGTAAGTGTGTGGAGGCTTTGCTTGGTGGTGGTAGGGTAGGCAGGAACAGGTCTCATGTCAGAAGTGCTGGTTGAGTGATGAGAGGAGGAAAAGCACTCGTTTTTCTGTCCCTGACAGTGCGGACAAGAGGGTCGAGTGTGGAGGGAGGGAAAGCAGGTCCCCAAGGAGGAGCTTGGAGCCAGGAGATCGGAGGCCCAGCACCTGCTGGCCAGCCCTGGCGTCAACAGGACTTAAACTTATGGCAGTGGGCAGGTGTCTCTAAACACTGCTTATGCTAGAAGTGATGTTTTTAGTAAACAAAGGAGTTTTGGTGCAGGTTGCTCTCTGAGTTTATCGTGTGTGTGTGTGTGTGTGTGTGTGTGTGTGTGTGTGTGTGTGTGTGTGTGTGTTTTATATGTGCACATGCATGTGCACTCATACTGATATAGTGGGGCCTAAACTCAAGGTTTAGTGTTTTTGCTTGGTTTTCTGCTCAAGGCTGGCACTCTACCACTTGAGCCACACCCCTACGTTCAGCCTTTTGGAGTCTCAGATTTGTCTGGCTTGAAGCTGGGACCATCAGATCTCAGCCTCCTGAGTAGCTAGGATGACAGGAGTGAGCCACTGGTGCCTGGCTGGACTAAATTCTTTTGTGAGCTGTAAGCCGTGGGTAGCAGTACTCTGGCGAATCATTTTGTTGTGAATTGTTTGTGATGACCGCTGAGCATAGAGGGGTATAATCCCAGGCTGGGTCTTAGCTCTTGTGTATCAGAATATTAAAATTACCTTTATGGTTTATTTGTATTTTATCTGTAGCTTTTTATAGCTTGATGAATTCTTCATCTCTAACACTGTTTATGCTGTAGTTTGTTTATGAATTGAGATTAATTGTATAACTGAATTGGTTGGCATAAAATTTACCAAGCTTCTATGTCAGAATAACTTAATCAAACTTGGTTAACTTTTATCACTGCTGTATCTCAGTGGTGTGGCTCTGAGCTGTATGGTGTCATTGTGAGACTGATTTTCACTCTTTTTATTCTTTAATAATTGTGTGAGTGTGCCAGTGTTGGGGCTTGAACTCAGGGCCTCAAACACTTAACTTTTTCACTCAAGGCTAGTGAGTCACATTTCCACTTCTGGGTTTTTGCTGCTTATGTAGAGATAAAAGTCTCTTGGATTTGTCTTTGTAGTCTGACTTCGAACTGGAATCCTCAGATTTTAGCCTCCTGAGTGTAGGATTACAGACAAGAGCCACTGGTGCCGGGGTATTCTTTAAGAATGTAAGGGCACTTACTGGTTCAAGGATATTCACTTTTCTAAATTTGCTGACAGAAAAGCCAGGACCAAACCTTTTGTTTTTATGGAATGAATAAAATTCTTCTAGGTATTTTAAGTGTCCTGCTTTCTATATAAGCTTCACTAATATGGATGAAGAATACGTAGTAGAAAAGCAATCATCTCCACTGGCATTTAAGTTGTTACAGGAGAAAATAGGATTATGAATTAGGTGAAATAGATTACCAATGTTTTTGTAAGTTCATTGTAGAAAATAGATAAAAGGGGTTGAGTGAAATGTGAAGAAGAAAACTGTAGTATAGATGGTTTTAATTATTTTGAAGTTAAAATGTGATGTTTTAGAGGTTCGTGGGGTGACTTTATTATCAATTTAATTACTGTTTAAATGACTAAGTAATATCTACAGAAAAGTGTGATGTAAATGCTCTATGTCACATACGAATGGTTAATTAATAATGGGTAAATTATATAAGTATCACTGAATTGGCAAGCTAGTTTATATGATATATACATGAATCTTCTGCTGGCTTTGTATTCCTTGTTTTGAAGTTTGACAAGAATAAATGTGCAACTAATTAGTCTTGAACTAGGATAGGGTATTGCTAGTTTAGTTATTTAATATGATACTTCTCACATACTTGTGTTTAATGGTCATTTATTTATAGGTGTGAATTATGTAATAAATTTTAATATGTCTTTCAAGGCTGGGTAAATAACAGCACAGAACCTTATTATGGTGGTAGAGAATATTAGATTAAATGTCTAGCTGTGAGGCAATTAACTGCAATGGTGCCTTGACAACTATTCTGAGTGAGAGCATCTGAAGAATTAAATAATACCGAATGTATGGCGCCACAGCTGCGTGTGATCACGGGCTGGTCATTAGTCCATCACGATATCTTACTGAAGGGAACTGATGGCCATTGGAAGCTAAGTGTCCCCAAAGGAAGAGGCCACCAGGGCCCACCCTGGCCTCAGCCACTCCTTCCCAGTCACCTCTGGGGTCCCTGTGCCTACCACCTTCTCCTGCAGTACCCTGGGGTCAGTACCCAGGGGTGACGGATGCACAGGGTGGCTGTAGGCAGCGCCAGCTTCCTGTCACGTGATAGGCAATCCTGAAGGGTGCTGTAGAGACTCACGTGTGGAGGGTGAGGGTCCCTACTGCCACAACCCACTCACAGCTCAACCTCTTGTGGCTTCCTGGGGTCACCTCACAAATTAGCTATTTGCACCCAAGGTCAGTGTCAGCTTTGAGACGGTTCAGCTTCCAGGAGGGGAGAAGAGGAGAAGAGGGGAGGGAGGGGAGAGGGAGGGAGAGAGAAGAGGATTAGAGAGGGGAAGGGAAGGGAAGGGGAGAGAAAAGAGGGGAGAGGGAAGGAAGAAGGGAAGGGAGGAAGGGGAAGAGGAAGGGGATGGAGAGAGGAGAAAGAGGGGAAAGGGAAGGGAGAGGGAAGAGGAGGGGAAGAGAGGGGAGTTAGGAGGGGGAGAGGGAGAGGGAGGGAAAAAGGATGGGAGGTAAGAGAGGAGTGGGGGAGGAAGGAGAGAGGGAGGGGAGGGGAGAGGGAGGAGATGGGGAGAGGAGAGGAGAGGAGAGGACAGGATGGTGAGCAGAGTGCACAGCTGGGAGGGATGGTGGAATGAGCCCCCTGTGCTCCGTACACGGTGTGTGGGGGGGGGGGGTCGTCTCTCAAATGCATCATGCGTTTCTGACACCTGGCCTTTCCTTGCTGGCTGTGTTTACAAGGCTACTCTGATGAAGTGCCACGGAGTCTCTTCAACAACAACGCTGCGTTTATGCACAGCCGCAGAGGCTATGGTGCCTGCAATGCAGGGGGCAGGGGTGGCCAGGTTGCCCTGTGTTTCCTGAGTCCTCTCTTCTCCACATTGTCTTGTCACTGTCTCCCTGTGTCCCTCCTGTATCCCCTTTGCATCCCCTCTGCGTCTCACCTGGTCTTTTTCTGCAGGTATCTTTGTCCACATCTCTTAACAGGACACAGACAGAGAGCATCAGAGCCCATCCTATTGGCCTTCTTTCCTTTCTTTCTTTCTTTCTTTCTTTCTTTCTTTCTTTCTTTCTTTCTTTCTTTCTTTCTTTCTTTCTTTCTTTCTTTCTTTCTTTCTTTCTTTCTTTGGTTTATGGGGCTTGAACTCTGGGCCTAGGCACTGTCCCTCAGCTCTTCAGCTCAAGGCTAGTGCTCTACCACTTGAGCCACAGCACCACTTCTGGTTTTCTAGTAGTTTCTTGGAGGTAAGAGTCTCATTGACTTGCCTGCTCGGGCTGGTTTTGAACTGCGATCCTCAGATCTCAGCCTCCTGAGTAACTAGGATTACAAGCGTGAGCCACCAGCACCTGGCTCTATGGCCTTGTTTTAATTTATTTTTTTTTCCCTTTTGCCCTGTGACTTGAATTTAGGGCCTGGGTGCTGTCCCTTAGCTTTTTCAAAAGCTCAAGGTTGGTGCTCAGTGCTAAGTCTCACAGGCTTTCCCGCTTAGAGTAGCTTCAGACTGTGATCCTCAGATCTCAGCCTCCTGAGTAGCTAGGGTCACAGGTATGAGCCACCAGCACCCAGCTTTACCTATTTCTTTGAAGGCTTTATATCCAAATACAATCATATATAGAGGCCTAGGGACCAGATCAGGACTTCAACACAGGAATTTGGGGAAAACAATCCAGCTGGCAGCACAACCTTTGACTCTTCCATTTAAAATAAGCTGCTCAGCCATAACCCATTGAGTTTGGGGAGGAGCACCTTCCTCCCCCCCCCCCCCCCCGCATTGGGGGGGGAGGGGGAGGGCTTCACACAGGTAAGCTCTCTGCACATGCCCACTTCTGCCCGGACTGCCAGCACCACTGTGGCCATCTGTCGTTCAGAGCTCGTGAATTTAACCCCCGTTTGGGGTTTTAAAATTTTAAATCCCCTTGCAGAAAATTAATCCCACCCGCCTCTTTCCTATTCTGGGTCCCCTAGGAGCCAGCAGTAATTGAGCCCCAGCCTGGAGTCTTCTCGTGGGCCAGCTTGGGTTCCTGAGGTACAGATGAGGAGGAATGGGGTTTTATTTGCATTTTAATGTTTTCAAACTCCAGAGCTTCCCCCCCACCCCCCAGCCCTAGAGAGGCCTGAACTCTTTCCTTTCCACCTGCCACAGCCTGACACAAAGCTCTGTTTGTGTCCCTGCGGCTGCGAGAAAATGGCCACGCTGCGCCACCTCGTCCACCGACAGGCCACAAAAGCCCAAACACGAGGTGCGGATCAGAACAGGCCAGGCCGAGGCCGTGCCAAGTCAAACACAAAGAGGCCGGGTGTGAGCACCAAGAGAAACCAGATTCCCCTGGAAATGGCCGCCCCTGCTGTGTCTGCAGGCCACTTCCAATAAAGGGACTCCGGGAGGCCCGAAGGACCCCTCATGGCCCTTGTCTTGATGGAAATAGCAATAAAACTCTCCTAACCTCCAGCCTGCAGGGGAGGCCCTGGCCACACCGCATATGGGGCAATGAGCAGCTGGGAGCAGGGCGGGAAGAGGCCTGCTCCCCAGAACACCACCAGCCAGCCGCCCACAGGCCAGAGAGTCACAGAGGTGCCACCGTGGGGAAGGGGAGGCCCTGGCTAGGAGGGACGGGGGGGGGGGGGCCGCCCCAGGCTGGGCTGTAACTCCAGGAAGCAGCAGCCTCCTAAAGGAACAGCCTCAAGGAGCTGACATGGCCCTCAACTCCCAGGATGCCTTGGGGACCCAAGTGTGCCTGGCCACAGAGGGGGAGGATGGAATGGGGAAAAGGTATGCACACAGCAGGTGTATGTGTATATGTGTATATGTATGTATATGTGTATATGTGCCTGTTTGCATGTATACAGTTGGCTTTGTGTCTGTGGGTTTACACAACCATGGATTCATCCATTGCAGGCAAAAACCTCCAAAAAAATGGAATTAGGCCTACAATGGTGGCATCTGCCCTCACCATGCCCAGACGATTTCCTGTCAGACCTCCCTAACCAATGTAGTCTACCATCAAGAGTGATTTATGTCACCCTTATGTGGTGGTAGGTGATACTTATTATTCACAGATGACAGATGGGGCACGGGGGAGGGGGTGGCACAGGTCCTAAACCAGGGATTGGAACATTATGGGGTTTGGTATGGGGGGTATCTTAGGCCCAATGCTCCATGAGACTTTTTTTTTTTTTTTTTTTTTTTTTTTTTTGCCAGTCCTGGGGCTTGAGCTTAGGGCCTGGGCACTAACTGTCCCTGAGCTTCTTTTGCTCAAGGCAAGCACTCTACCACTTAAACCACAGCACTACTTCCAGCTTTTTCTGTGTATGTGGTACTGAGGAATCGAACTCAGGGCTTCATGCACGCTAGGCAAGCACTCTACCATTAAGCCACATTCCTAGCCTCTTCACATGTTCTATTTAATGGGTCCCAACTAGCAGCCAGGAAACAGCCAGTTCTGGGACAAGTTCCAAAGGTGTTGGAAGTGAGGTTAGGTTGATGTAGTTGGTCCAGTAGACCTTCAAGCCAAGAGCTTTTATTTTTTTCTTTTTTCTTTTTCTTTTTGGCAGTCCTGGGATTTGAACTCAAAGACTTAGACTTACTAGGCAGGCACTCTTCCTTTGTGTCATACATCAGCCATTTTGCTTCATTTTTCAGGCAGGGTTTTGAGGTTTTTTTTTTTTGTCAGTTGTGGGGCTTGAACTCTGGGCCTGGGCGCTGTCTCTGAGCTCTTCAGCTCAAGGCGAGTGCTCTACCACCTGAGCCACAGCACCACTTCTGTTTTTTTGGTGGCTAATTAGAGATAAGAGTCTCATGGAATTTCCTGCCCCTGAGTTGGCTTTGAACTGCGATCCTCAGATCTCAACCTCATGAGCAGCTAGGATGACAGGCGTGAGCCCCTGGTGCCTGGCGGGTTTTGAGTTTTTGTGATCTTCCTGCCCATGCCTCTGGCCACAGCCTATCTTCACAGGTGCATACCACCACTCCTAGCTTGTTGGTTGAGATGAGTGTCTCACTGATTTTTGGCTTGAGCTGGCTTTGAACTGTGATCCCTACAATCTCTGCCTTCCTGTAGCTAGGATTACAGGCATGAGGCCTTGGGATCAGACTCCCAGGAATATTTTTATAAGAAAAATTTAGAGCAGGGAATGGTCACCTGGACCCTACAATGGCTACCTGTAAGAAGAATGGGGGAGGAGGGAGCGTTTCCCGTAAGAGGAAAGGCCCTGAGGAGACAGTTGGGTTTGTGAATCCAGCATCCAGAGCAAGTCCCTTGTTTTATTAAACATCATGAGAGCATTCAGGGCCACTCCCCACGGGGCCAGCCGCATGAGCATGGGCAGAGAAGCAGTCCAACCACTGTCCTCACCCTCTGTGCAAATTCCAGGGGGCAAAGGCAGTCATCTGCTGGGCCTGTTGCACCTGCTTTTGCCAGCCTCATTTGCATGCTGGGTGCCCATGCTCATGTCTGCCCCCTGCAGAGCTCAGTGAGAACTGGCTGAAGAGAAGATGCTGGCAGTGTGAAGAAGGGAGAAGGGAGGGAAGCACATGCGCAGATGCAGACCCTTCCCACAGGCCCCAGGAGGACCGGGTACCAGTGGTGGAGGCCGTGGCTCTGTCTCCACAAACAGCCTCCAGTAATCACGGCAGGTCTGTGCAGGGTTCCCTCTGCTTTTGTTCTCTAGAGAAGATGTGAGTGAGGGTGGTTAGAGAGATGGAAGAATGGACAGCCTGAACCTGAAGAGGCAGGTCTTGCCTCCTCGGCTGTACAGAAGGATTCACCAGGGAGGAGGCCAGGTCTGAGACACTCATTAAGGGCAGCCCAGAGGCCAGAAGGATCTGTCCAAATGGCAAGTGGAGCTGCCAACCAGGCCCTGGCAAGCAAAGTGAAGCCAAGGTAGTCAGGCCCCCTGGATGTGGCCAGCGTTCCAGTAGGGGGCTCTCTCATCCCCCATGCTGGCTGGCTGAAAATACTATTCTTGACGGGTGGCTGTCCCAGACACTTCCCAGACTGCTCTGGGCTCTGAAACATAGTCCTGGGAGTCTGGTTGTTTGCAGACCACCCAGGTCAGGCCTGGCTAGCAGGTTGGGTGTCCTTGGATACCCTTAGGGTGGCTGTAGCAGTCAACAGTAACCGCTGTGGTCCTGAGAGCATCTGCCATGGGGTTTCTCAGTGTGGCCTTGTCAAACTCTACAGAACCCCTGTGTGTGAGGTGTAAGCCAGCTCCATTTTACTGATATGGAAGGCAGGATGGGGGAGAGGGGCCAGGACTATCCTGGCCACAGGTGGCCAGGGTGCTGGGGGTAAGATCCTCACTCTGGGCCCAGCCCTGGACCTCCTGACATTTTATAGAGTGGGAGACACCAGGCTTACCTGTGTCAAAGCTGACATAGGTCCTGGTGTGAGACCTGCTGCTGGGGCCTGGCTGTGGTTGTGGGCTGTGCTGCTGTTCTCTCCATGAACTTGTGAAGTAGGTACATTTGCCGGCAGAGAGCACAGAGAAGTCAGACAGACTGCTCCAAGTAAACAGAGCTAGAACTGGAGCAGGCAAGTGTAGAAGGTCCAAGGCCCACATTCTTTCAATTACTTGGTGGCCTCCTGCAGAGTTCCCAACAAAAACCCAAGCAAACTCACTTTCCAAAACAAGCAGAAGTATCCTTCCACAATCCCCAGGACTTTCTCGGCTTGTCACCTGCCACCCTATGACAGGGGCTATGAGAGTTCCCAGTTCACCAGCTTTATACAAGCACTCTGGACTCTCTAAGCCTGGACTTCCTTATCTGCAAATAAGAGTTGGAGCCGGGCACCGGTGGCTCAAGCCTATAATCCTAGCTACTCAGGAGGCTGAGATCTGAGGATCACGGTTCAAAGCCAGCCCAGGCAGGAAAGTCCATGAGAGGGCTGGGAAGGTGGCTCAGTGGTCGAGTGCTTGCCTTGCATGCCTGAGGCCCTGGGTTTGATTCCTCAGCACCACATAAGCAAAAAGAAAAAAGCCGGAAGTGGCGCTGTGGCTCAAGTGGTAAAGCACTAGCCTTGAGTTGAAGAACTGAGGGACAGCGCCCAGGCCCAGAGTTCAGGCCCCATGACTGGACCCCCCCCCCCAAAAAAAAGGAAAGTCCGTGAGACTCATCTCCAATAAACCACTAGAAAACTGGAAGTGATGCTCTGTCTCAAGTGGTAGAGCGCTTGCCTTGAGCTGAAGAGCACAGGGACAGCGCCTAGGCCCAGAGTTCAAGCCCCATGACCGACCAAAAAAAACAAAACAAAACTGGGACCCTCTAGTAAGGAAGGGGACCCTGCAGCTGCCCTCCTGGGCCCCAGGACCTACCAGCTCTGCTCCCTGGCCCAAGATCCTCAGCCTTGAACTTGGATTCTGCCTCTGGTGGACAGAGGCCACAGGTTTTTTTCCATCTCAGGGGTCAGGGAGGCTTTGCATACTTGTGTAGGCAGCTAAGCAACCACCCCCTGGTGAACAAAGAGGCCTCAGAGCCCTCCCCTCGCTCCTCCCCCTCCAGGGTGCCCTCCCCCCTCCAGGCTTGCCAGACTTTGTGCATTGTCTGATGCAGCTAAGGGTCTTATGATCAAGGTTGTGCGTAGTGTTGGAGTGTGCTCAGCACACACCCGGTTGTCTCAGCTGCAGCCTCAGCGCCAGGGTCCTGGGGACCCGCAAAGACAAAGGCTTCCAGCCCCTTCCTGCCCCTCCACCACAAAGGCACCCTGAGCACTCTGAGCTCAGACTTCTTATATAGTCACCCCTCCCCCTCCCCCCTCCCCCCCCCTCCCCCACACCCCGCTCAGGCAAAAACCTGGCATTCCTTAACAGAGCCCTGGACGGAGCTGACCCTGGACCCAGAGCCCAATGAACCCCAGCTGAAGCCAGATGCTCGCTTTTCACTGAACTGGAACAAGATTTGGGTGTTTTCCAGAAGTATCGTGCACGCAGAACCCTCCTCCATTTGTTTATTCACTCACCAGTGTCTGCAGGCTGAGCACAGTTCAAGGCGGAAGGACACTGGGATGACACAAATGGCAGGCTGCAGCATTCCCAGGGCAAGCCTGGTGCCCAAAGGGTCTCTGAAGCCTGTGATTGAGGGAGGGAGGGAGGCAGGCAGGGAGGGAGAGAAGGAGGGAAGGAGAAAGGAAGGGAGGGAAGGAGGGGGCGGGGCCTGGGAGCAAGGCAGAGTCCCTAACAGATGTGTAGCTCCTGGCAATCTGAAATAAACTTGGATTTCACCTAGGCAACCACCTGTAAACCGAAGGGGGTAAAGAATGCAAGAGTAAGAGTTGCAATTAAGCTTTTGTAGTCTGGAAGGCCCTTGAGCAAAATGCCAGCTCATTCATTCATTCATCCATCTGGTCACTGATTCATCATTCATTCAATCATTCAACCTTCAGAGAGCACTGCTGGAAGTCAGAATTGTAGAGTCCCGCCCCTCAGCTCAACAAGAGCTCTCTGTTTCCATAGCAACAGGAAAGGCTTGGTTCAAGGAAGCCCACTCAGACACTAGGGTCCAACGGGATTGGAAACTTACCACAAGCAGCCTGAATAAGAAATTTAGCATGTTGGAACACGTCACCTCCCTTGTAATGCTGCCTACCTCCCAGCAAGGTTGGGAGAGTTATGCGACAGAATGTTTGGTGCACACGGGTCTTCAAAGATGGAGCTGTCCTTCCCATCAGCTCCCTGGGCTCCTTCACAGTGTGCAAAGCTCCTTCATTTGTATTGTTCTGTTGGTTGTCCACAATCATCTCAGGAGTCCAGCAGGGAAGGTGCAACTAAATAGTCATGAAACTGAGACTCTGAAAGGTAAAGCAAGATGCCAAGGTCACGTAGCATAGGCTCAGGGTGGAACTGGAATGAGAACCCGGAACTTGGAAGCTATGAGGTTTCACCTGACACTTGACAACGCTTCATGGGAACTGATATTTCCAGGGTCATGTCTGGGAGAGACTCAGGATCACACAACAAACATCGGCTACCTATTTGAGGTATGCTCGGGGTGGAGGGGCGCACAAGGAATGTTCTAGAAGGAAAGCCTGGTGGGACAGAAAGCCCCCATAGACCTTCTAGTCCCACATGATCTTCTGTACCATGCTGTCTCTACCTCCCCATCAGGACACAGAATCGAATTCCACCACCCTGCTCTCTACTCCTTCAGTCTAGGCTGGCTTTAGTGTCTTACTTGATCAACAGAATATGACATCAGTGAGACTCTGAGACTTCAGGATTGAGGTCAGAAGCAGCCACACAGGGTGTACTCGGTTCCTTAGGCTGCTAGTGGGGTGATCTCTCTCTCTCTGAACCTCATCCCTAGGCTAGAGGAAGGCCCCACAGGCTGAGGCCAGAGGTAAACACTGCTGACATCTTGCACTGTGTTCTGGGCTGCTGGCCACCATGCCTGGTCACGACGTGAGCCACCTTGCATGTCCTGTGTGGGAAGGCCTTCAGGTGGCTCCGGACCCGGCTGACCTCTGCCTGGAAAACCAGGAGGACAGCCCCTGACCTTTGTGGACGGTTTAACTTTCCTCTACCCACCCAGCCAGTTTTAACTTTCCTCCACTCACCCAGCCAGACTGAGTTCCGAATGGTTTCCTTTGCTGGATTCTAGAGGGCATAGAACCCTGAGACCCCCAACCTGCCAGTGGAGGAACATCTTTTGAGCAATCTGCCATTGCAGACAGCCAGGGAACAGTGACCCCTGTGGCCGACTTGAGCTGACACATGCAGGGAGGCCGATGACAATGGCAGCCTGCAGAAGCAGTCCGCCTGAGCAGCCCACTGCCTCCCTGCAGCGAGAGGAGGCAGCAGCCCACGCTGAGGTCTCTGCTCACCAGCCCTGGAGGAGAGGACGGCACTATCCCCGTGCCCTACCTGTGAAGGGGGCCGGGCAGGAGGGGAGGGGCTCGCAGGGCACAGGAACTTCTCACTTAGGAATCCCTGGTCTGCACTGTCCTGCTATGGAGGAGCAGCAGCAGCAGACAAAGGCCACCACGTCTGTGTTTCCTGCCCAACTCCATGATTCACCAGGGGAGGTCTGGCAGCACTCCCAGCAGGTACAACCTTTCCCTCATGGCCAACACTGAACCAAAACAGCTGCACCTAACACTTTCTACTGAAGGGCCTGGCACACAAGCAAATGCCCAGGAAATGTCATTATTCAAGCAAGGGAGTTGATGGCAGCCCCTGCTGATTGCCAGTTCTGATCGATACGTGGGCAGTGCCCCTTCTGCCAGCCTCCTCCCTGCTCCTGCTCTGAGCTCTGCAAGCCCTGTGGCTCCCTGCCTTCCCAGGGTCCTTTCCAGCTGCCTCCGAGGCCTTCCCATCCCATTCGCTACAGACAACTAGACCTCTTCATCCCAGCTCTAACCAAGCCCCCGCTGTACCGCCAGCCAGTTCCACCCACCCGGATGAAGCCCATCTCTCCCTCCCTATTGCTGTGCTTCCTGCTATTACCCTGGTGCTCATTTGCTGTGCAGCCTTCCCCTATGTCAGACCCCCCTCTCAAATGTACACATGTATGTACATACACTATGCATGTACATGCAGCTCACATGTGTACATGCACAAAATAATATGCACACATGACTCTGACCCATAGCTTATGAGTAAATGAGCTGTGAATGTGCGAGCAATGAATGGACCTGAGTGAATTGGCCAGTGAATTGGTCATCACGTATTAGAAACAGGGAGGACCCAGGGCTGGAGGGTGGGCAGTGACCCTGCACACCTCCCCTTCTTGCTGAGTGGTTTTAGTGGGGGTTTGTGGTTAACACCAAGCTAGAGGATTTTCTCTGCATGAAAACTTAACGTTTTCTAGACCACTCACCTGGACCTGAGCAGGCGCAAGGTCTAACAACAGCAGGCTAGGGCCAGGGCTCACAACAAACTCTGCAGCTCTGGGGTCACTGTGAGTGGTGTTAGGAGGCTGGGGTGCTTTCCTTTGTTTCCTGGGGTCACTACCTCTGCAATCCAGAGCTGCAGGTCACAGAGCACCTGTGTCCCCCTCCCTGCCTCAGACAGCATCTCCTGAGAATCCCACATGTCATACCCAGAGGCCACGGTTCAACCCCATCCACCAGGCAGCATTTAACTCAGTCCATGGCTACTGCCTGGATTTTGAAATGAGTTCTTCATTTACTTTTGGGATCTCTTCCTCCTCAGCTGGCTGCCTATTCCATATCTCCTTATCTCCCTTTCCTGGTATTGCAGACAAAGTCCATTAGCAATACTTTTAAAATATCTCTGGGCTCCACCTATATCTCTCCACCCTGGTCCAAATTGCTAGGGCCTGAATTATTGCAATTGTCTCCTCCTGGGCCTCCTGGTTGCCACACCCTGTCCCATTTGTTCTTCACAGGGCAGCCAGAATGTGCCTTTAAAACTACTAATTATATCATGCCTCTCCTCATCTTCAAACTCCCAGTTGACATCCCAGCCAATGCAATAAGGCAAGAAAAAAAATAAGATTGCAAAAGAGGAAGTTGTCACAGTGAATTCGGGTCACGAGGAACATCAACTGGCATGTTGCTCTCATTCCTGTCAGTCAGTCTCCTCCAATCTGTACCTAGAGTTCCTTGTCTCTCATGTTCTCACATGAGCCCCTCTCCTGGGCCCTCCTGATCCGTACATTTCATGTGTGTTCAACTCCAGCAAAAGCCACCAAAGTGTCCTAAAGCAGTTGTGTTCTGATGTACATTCAAATGAAAGGCAACACATCCTCATACACACTCTGATTTTTGTGTTTTTTGATAAATTTTAGTCATTCTGGTGGATATGAATGAGAGAGAGCTCCTGTAGCTAGACTTTGTGTGTCTGATGACTTATGAACACCTTTTCTCATGCATGTTTTGGCCATTTGCAGCTCCTCTTCCACGAATGTCAACAAAATCAATTTTACTCCTTCAGCAATTGCTGTGGGCACCCTGCCTGTGCTGGCGCATGCTGGTGATCTGAGTCTTCACTCCTCTTGTCCCTGCAGCTCTCCTGACACCAAGCTTGACTCTAGAGTGGGGTTTGGTTGATGGGCAGAACTACAATGTGCTAGTTCCAGGACTGGTTTGAAAATAGCTCGTCAGTCTGTGCTTGTCCTAGCCCTGTCCTGCCTCCACTTGGAGACTGTGTCCTCCCTAGTCTGCTTATCCAAAGAGAAAAAGGGGTACAGAAGTGCAGCTTGAAGCTAAGCCAGCTGAACGTCCCTTACACCAGCCAATCACTAACTGACTGCAGAGGCATCATCATCATCAAGAATAAGGAAGTGATTGAGTTTGGGGATGTTTTGTTATGCAGCAGTAGCTGACTAATACACCACCCCCAGGGCTTTACGTTTGCTATTCCTTCTGCAGAAAAGCTACTTCCTCATCTTGATCCAAGGCTGTTCAAATGTCCCTTCTTGGGAGAACCATTTCCTAACCCCTTTGTCTGTCTCTTTTCTTTCCCCTTCCATCCTCTTCCCTGCTTTATATTTTTCATTGGCCTTCCTGCTACGTGCTGTCTCACTACCTACACATGGGTGTATTCAACCTTCTACAAGAGAATGTAGATCTGTGAGGGATGGAGCCTACTTTGCTCATTTGTACCCTGTGGTGTCTTGTTCTTTCCAGGAGCTCAATATGTGTGTCCTGATGCCCATCAGCCTCCTCTCCTCATCTGCACTTTACTTTGTCCCCGGGCCATGTCCTTTCCTGCTTACCAAGGGAGCAGGGACAGGAATAGACATGCATAAGTTGGTGGCAGAAAATAAAAAACCTGATGAAAAACAAACTCTGCGAGCTTCCCCAGCTGCCCAAGGGAGAGTGTGTGACACGAGGAGGGTGGGTGCCAGACGGCTGGGTCCCTTCCGGACTGCTCTGGGATATACAAGGTTCATCAGTCTGTGCTTGTCCCTCCCTATCCTGCCTTTAACTGGAGAATTTGTCCTCCCTGGCTGCGTGCATGTGTGTGCGCATGCATGTGCGTATGCGTGTGTGCATGCACATGCATGTGTGCCAGTACCGGACCTTGAACTCCAGGCCTGCATGCTGTCCCTGAACTTTTTCACTCAAGACTGATGCTTGAACAACAGCTCTACTTTGGGCTTTTAGGTGGTTAATTGGAGATAAGAGGCTCACAGACTTCCCTGACTGGCTGGCTTTGAACCTTGATCCTCAGATGTCAGCCTCCCGAGTAGCTTGGATTATAGGTGTGATTATATCAGAATCCTGTGCTTGCTGTCTCTCCTTCTCTCTCGCCCTCTCCTTCCTTCCTTCTCTCTCTCTCTCTCTCTCTCTCTCTCTCTCTCTCTCTCTCACATGCCCCAGGCAGGAAACAGATCTGGTGAGCCAGTACACCAGTGCAGAGAGGGATAGCCTTTGCTTAGCGTCACTCCCCTGCCCCCATTCCCACACTGGATCTCCCAGAGCCAGCCACAGACTGCAGAGGCATTGAGTCCTAGCCAGGTGCATCTCTGTGCTGAGCTTCACAGTCCATATGACATCAGTCCTCCTGAGAACCAGCCAGGTAAACACCACCCTTATTGTTCACCAATGAAGCAACAGCCAGAGTGGTCAGGAGCTTGCTCAAACCCGCACAGCTGGAATCAGACAGGAGCCAAGTGACTCTGGAGCCCACCTCGTTCCACACAGCACCCTTTACATGGGGCACATGGGGCCTGGGTGGGCCATGCGCTCGAACCAGCTTTGCCTTCCTGCTCTGTTCCTGGGTCTGCAGATTGGTTTTATGGGGGCTTCCCGTGGAGGCTGACCTTTTCTCTGGGTTCCTTTCTACATAAACAGAGGATTAATGATTTGTGGTTTCAGAGTCCCGCCTCCACCTGAAATTTTCAGATAAGGGAGGGTGAGTAGCAGGTACAGACACCAGCAAATATAGGCGTGGATAGAGTTATAAACAGCAATTTAAAGGGGAAGGAGGAAGTGGCCTTAGAAATGCTAGAAGCTAGCTGACACAGGAGGAGTGTGAAAATCCGTCTTCACTTCTACAAGGAAGTAGCCCAGATGTCTGCTGAGTTACGTATGTATACAGAAGCCTTTGGCAGGAAGACAAGAAAGATAGAAAAAGGTTCTTGTCAAGTTTCCAAACTGCAGTGCAAAGGTCTGTGGGAGTGTGCAGGTGCACCTTGGTCCCCAGGGCAGCGATGGTAGCGCACTGGGGGAGGGGTGGGGTAAACCTGTGGCTCAGGCCCCTCAGGCTGGCACTTAACAGATTAGGATCAGCCCAGAAGGAAAGAAATCTGCATGTGGCAGCCTCCCCTTTCAGGGTTCAGCAAAACTGGTGGCCTGGAGTGGCAGCTAAGAGCTATCACTTGGATGATAAAATAGACCTGGTTCCAATCTTAGCTCTGCCCATAGCTGGCGGTGGCATTGCCACTGGCTTTGCTGCTCTGGGTCTGTGAAGCCAGGACAGCTATGCCTACCTGCAGGACCCTGGGAGCAAGAAGCATGAGCACCCACATCCACACCTGAGGTGCCCCTCCCCCTCCCTCTCCCCCTCCCCCTCCCCCGCCCAGCCCAGGAAGTGGGGCTGGAGAGGAGCTGAATTTTTTGGACTTGGACTTGTAGATCAACAGGGACCTTTTTTGTGCAGGCTAATTGCTAACAACAATCTGAGTCTTCTGTGCTTGTATCCCTAGATGAAGAAGTGGGTACAGGTAACTTCCTGTCATGTGATCAATCCCAGCCACGTAGCCGAAGAGCCTTCTCAGATCCTCATGCTTCACTGTCCACCCACCCTGCGGGAACAGGTCTTTCAGATGGTGAGGCTGCTACATCCCAAGTGATGTCCTGGGAACCACCCAGGGCCCTCACCAGAGTGCAACAAAGGATCTGTGTGGCAGACACACAGATCCTGGAACTCAAGGGACACCTGGTGAACCTGACTCAGAGGGCAGCGGGCAGCTTGGGATATGACCATCTGCAAATCCAGAGACCACAGGGGAGGCAGACTCAGGGTTCAGAGCTTAGCACCAATGAAGCTTTCTTCTAGAAGCCATCTATCTAGGACCCTTTGCTCGGTGCATCCATGACCAGGGCCCACCCCAAACCATGCCCTTACCTGCTGTGTAACTTTCTCTAGGCCTCCATTTCCTCCTTGAGTACATGGAGATAACAGAAGGCCCTAGCAGAAGAGAATATTCCAGAGATATGCCTGGCACAGAGCAGGTGATTGGCAACCTGAGCCCCTTAATACGCTCCAACAGGGCCCACCAACCCTCAACTCTGAGCTCCATCCACACACTGAGTATCAGCTGGCTTTGGAGCCTTCAGCCTCCGAGCCCCCTCCCCTTGTCCAGGGTGCAGCCTTCCTCCATGGGGGCCTGTCTGGTATGGACTGATGACGTCTGGTGGCCGGTCAAGGCCACCCTGTCTTTTGGAGTAATTGAAGATGACAACATTATTTTGTGTCTCAAGGAGACTGGTAGAGATCAAAGGCACCCCAAAGGAGCAGCTACAATAGGTTGGAATTCCCTGGAAAATGACACCAATTACTGAAAATTGGCCATAGTTATGGATTCTACCATTAAGGGCCTCCCACATGGTCTCTGCCTACCATGCTGCAGACTTCCGGTATGGATCACCATCTCCGAGATGTACCAAGGGACCTCTGAGACAGCCCCCTTGGGAGGTGGAGGGCCGGGGGCGGGGGAGACATGGCTTTGGAGTCCGTCACGCCTGCTTTAGCAGCACCTTGGAAGAGGCAGCCTAAGCTCTTTGCCCTCCAGATCCTGACTGGGTCACCACTGTGAACAGTGTGTCCCAGAGAACAAAGCAAAGAGATCCTTGAATAGAAAGCAGGAGCCTGAGCTAAACTAAAGAGCCCTGCTAATAGTTGGAGCCTGCTTAGTCTACCAGTGACTTCAGAAAGAGAGTCACAAGGAAGATGGGCAGCCAGAAAGTGACCCCTCATCCCCGCCTCCCAGGGTAATGCAAGGGTGCTGGGCATGCTCTTACCCCAAGCCACGCTGGTGTTCTTTCTTCCTGTGGTTTCTGGCAGGTGGGCGTGAGGGAATGGTTCTCACAGAATGTTCTGGGTTAGTCAATGTGGGTCATTAATAAGTAAATGAATAAGGCTGTTTCAGGAAGACTCCACGTTTGATTCAAGAAATACACCCTAGATGGAAGGCGTGAATAGCCAAGTAGGTGGCAGGAACAATCAAGCTATGCCACTAATGACATCCAAAGACGGGGGTGGTGTGTGGTGGTATCCAGCTTTCAGACTTCTGAATCTTACCTCTGCTGGACGCCATCACAGCCCGGCTCCTGTGCGTCGGCCCCATGACTGTAAGAATGTTCCCACTCAGGCCCTTCCTGCTGCTGTCATCCCACTGTGCCAGGCCACCCCCCAGGCCAGCACGCCAACAAGAGCCCCGGCCTGGGAGCCTGGCGATGATGTGAGTCCTGCTCTTGACTCCCACTCATCAGCTGGTAGATTCTGGGGAATCGTTTCCTGTGTCAAGAGTTTGGGGGAGAAACCAGAATCCAGCCTGTCTGACTCATGTGGCCAAGGGCAGTCCCCAAAGGATCTCAGAACCAAAAGAAAAAGAAGAGCATGCTCTGAAGGCAGGGGAGGCCGTTAAAAGGGGACAGGCAGGAGTTATCCAGGCTGTAGGAACCTGCAGGAAGGCCCGCTGGGACCCTGCACCCCTCTCCTGCTGGGGCAAAGTCAGAGGCGGCCATTTTTAGTGCTTCCTCCCTCTGCTGGAGAGGGAGACTAGGGACTGAGAGTGCGTGGATAGGTTGCTGTGAATCCCAAATTTACCCATTGGCTGGAAGGCATGGGCTTCTCCCCACAGATCAGATTGTTTCAGAAGGGGTAGGAATAGATGTTAAGCAGGGAAAACAATCAACATGTATATACTATGCTCTATGTACTAGAGGCTCAGATTCCTCATCTGTAAAATAGAAACATCTTGGAGTCTAGCATAGTGTTTCAGGCCTGTCATCCCAGCTACTGGAAAGGGAGAGATAGAAGGATTGCAGTCTGGACTGGCCTGCGTAAAGGAGTAAGACCCTATCTTTAAAAAAGAAAGAAAGAGGGGGCTGGGAAGGTGGCTCAGCAGTAGAGCGCTTGCCTTGCATGCATGAGGCTCTGGGTTAGATTCCTCAGCACCACATAAACAGAAAAAGCCAGAAGTGGTGCAGTGGCTTAAGTGGTAGAGCACTAGCCTTGAGCTAAAGAGCTGAGGGACAGCGCCCAAGCCCCGAGTTCAAGCCCCATAACCAACCCCCCCCCAAAAAAAAAGAAAAAAAAGGAAGAAAGAAACTAAAAGCAAAAATGCTTCAAGTACTAGATGTCCACCTAGCAAACATGAGGCCAAGTTCAAATCGCCAGAACTGCCCCTGCCTGCCCCCTGCCTCCCCTTCCCCCCAAGAAGGAAAGGAAAAATAGAAAAGGCAACATCTCTTGGGAACACACTGCGGCTGCGCGCCTGGTACAGGGCAGGCAGCAGCTGTGTCTCTGCCAAGGCTGCCAGGATCTCACCGTGTACAGTGAGACGCTCACTGGCGGATGGTGTCTCACTGGCCATCGGTCCTATGGTCGTAACTGGATAAGGACTGGATCTCTGTGACCATGTTCCGGACCACCAGAAGTCTTTCCTTCCATGAGTAAGAGAGCCAGGCATCAGGATACTCCTCCCCTGGCTGCATCTCCCCCTGCAGTATCACCTCAGCTTTGGGGACCAAGGCCCCATCACAGTGAGCAGCTCCCAGAGCCCTGTGTGTGTGTGGGGGGCACTACATCCCTCTGTGGTACCTGTGGAATTCATTGTGCTCTGAAACACACACACACACACACACACACACACACACACACACACACACACACACACACACACACACACACAAACTGAAGCAAAAAGGAGTGGGGAGTGTGGCTCAAGTGGTACAGTATTTACCTGGCAAGTATACAAAGCCCTGATTTCAAACACCAATACCAGTGGAAATGTTTGTTGAAGCTGCAAGGGAGGAAGACACTGATGCATACACCTGCATCAGACAGCTGGGCTGGCTTTGGGGCTTGAACTCAGGGCCTGGCACTACTCCTGAGATTTTCTGCTCAAGGCTAGCTAGTGCTCTACCACTTGAGCCACAGCTCCACTTCTGGTGTTTGGGTAGTTTATTGGAAATAAGGGTCTCACGGGCTTTCCTGCCTGGGCTGGCTTTGAACTGTGATTCTAATATCTCGATCTCTTGAGTAGCTAGGATTACAGGCGTGAGCCACAGACACCTGGCCTGCACAAGAGTTTTTTAAGTCTCTGAATGTGTCATATTTGCTGATGACCATTGACCAAAGCCAAGCTAGCCAAGCTCAAACTAGTAAGCGGATGGAGTGACCTCTGCCTGCTTCCCAGTGAGAGGAGAGGAGAGGAGAGGAGTTGTTACAGCCATACCTTGGAAACGTACCCATCCTTTATGGTCCCCATCGCCATAGAAAACACTTTCCATATTAGCTGTTCTTTCTTGTGGCTCCTGGACTTTTGTGTTGGACCTACTGTAACTAACTTGTCATACAATGACTTGTCCTTGTCTTTTTCTCTTTCTTTCTTGTACCAGGACAGGGACTGGTGTGGAACACCCCAGCGCAGTGGCTGGTGCAGAAAGGGTACTAATGTGTCCTGCTGAGAAGAGGGGCCAGAGGAAAAGGGAGGGAGGGAGGGAGAGAAGGAGGGAGGAGGGGAGGGAGAGAAGGAAGGAGAGGGGAGGGGAGGGAAGGAGCCCTAGAAAAATGGATGCCCTTTCTTTGGGATAGCAAGCAGGAACTCTCGGAGCATCTGGGCATCCTTTAAACCTTCTCCCCATTTTACCACTCCCCAGTCGGCTCTTCTCCCATTCTCTTTCTTTGGTCCCATAGCTATTGGTTGGTTCAATGTACAGCTCAGGGTTCCTCCCACTGAGCAAGTTCCCCTCCATTCCCTCCTCCTCTTGGTATGGGAGTGGCTCTTTGGCTGTGTCCATCATCATGAGATATCCAGGAATGGTAGATGGCTCTGCCCATCAAACCGATGAGCAGCCAAGTTCAGCACAATCCCCACACCAAATTGGGGCCATGTGTTTCTGAGGGGAGGGGCTCCATCATCTCTTTGATGGAAGAGGCTTCTTGGGTAGGGGATATGGCTGGAGGTTGGGAGCATGCCCATTGCCTCTCATAGCTAGAGGCAACTAAGGCTGTTTCCTTCTCCTAGATGCCAAGGTGCTTGCTGGAATGGCCCAGCCCAGATAGGCAACGTTCCTGTGGACAGGGAGTGGCCATTTTGTACTAAGAAAAGAGTCCCATTCTCACAGGAAGAGGAAGAGCCTTCCAAGGTCAGGAAACTCAGCAGGACAGTCCAGGACTCCAGATGGAGGCCTGTGTTCTTGCTGTCACAATTGCCCTCCATATGTCTTCCCAATTCTGCCTCCTCCTCATCTCCTCTCCCACAATTTTGGGGATGTCTTGTTGAGTTGCAATTGGGCAATTTGCAACATCATAGGCTGGAGCCTAATGCAGATGAGCTCTGGCTCAAGATGGCTTCTCACCCAGATGCCTGCAGCAGCTGTTCCCTGGGGGTACTGCCCTGTCCTCTTCCCCTCCCTGTCCTTCCCTTCCCCTCCCCATTGGTAGAGCTGGGCTTCCTCATGGCAGGAAGTCTCAGGCTGATGGTTAGCTGCTTTCACCCAGAGCCTCTGTCAGGGTCCTGGGGACCAGCGGGGAGGGCAGATGGAGTCCATCCTGCAGAGGGTCACGCACAGTCCTTTTGATCCTGACCTAGAAGGGCAAACTTGCTCCTGACCTTTAGTTGATTGATCTAAGGCTAAGAACCAATGAAAACTCTTGCCAGTGAGTCTTTTTTTTTTTGTCTTTTCTTTTTTGGTACTGGGGATCGAACCCAGGACGTTGCACTTGCTCGGCAAGCGCTTTGCCACTGAGCTACATCCCAGCCCTTCCCAGTGAGTCTTAAATTCGAAACTTTGACTCCAAAGTGGAGCTCAAAGATCAGACTAGTTTGGTGGTGTGTGTGTGTGTGTGTGTGTGTGTGTGTGTGTGTGTGTGTGTGTGTGTGTGTGTGTGTGTGTGTGTGTGTGTGTGTGTGTGTGTGTGTGTGTGTGCGCGCGCGCGCGCGCGCGCGCGCGCATGTCCATGCCCACTGAACTCAGGGCCTGTGTGCTATCCCTTAGCTTTTTCACCCAAGGCTGGTTCTCTACCACTCTACCACTTGATCCATATCTCCACTTCTGTCAATTTGCTGGTTCAAAAGTCTCATAGAAAAAGCCGGGCGCTGGTGGCTCACGCCTGTAATCCTAGCTACTCAAGGAGGCTGAGATCTGAGGATTGCGGTTCAAAGCCAGCCCGGGCAGGAGAGACCGTGAGACTCCTATCTCCAATAAACCACCAGAAAACCGGAAGTGGCTCTGTAGCTCAAGTGGTAGAGCGCTCGCCTTGAGCTGAAGAGCTGAGGGACAGTGCTCAGGCCCAGAGTTCAAGCCCCACAACCGACAAAAAAAAAAAAAAAAAAAAAGTCTCATAGACTTTGCTGTACAGGCTGGCTTTGATCCCTGATCCTCAGATCTCAGCTTCCTGAGTAGCTAGGATTATCAGACTGGTTTCTGTAGTCTCTTCTTGGCTAAATTACAATTCATGTAGCCATCGGAACACAGTTGAATTTTTCTGTCCTTAGTTTCCTCATTATCAAAATGAAAAGGGGACATCCTTTGTAGGACTGTGCCCCCTTGAGACAGGGAGTTATACATGTCAGGAAGATAATGATGCACAGTAAAACCATGGGCTCTTGGCTACTTGTGCTGGGAATGTCAGCTCCAGGGATAGTCAGAGGTTGTATGTAGGCCCTGTTCTGCCTTTTAATCTACCTTTTAATCTACCTGCCAGCAGCCCAGTTTGCTTTTGGTTTCAAAGAATGAAAATGTATTTCTGCAGTGTTGCTGAAACACCTGATCCAAGTGTTCTGTCTCACACAGGCTCCTCCCCTGCGTCTTTGTTACCAGTGTTACCGCTCTTTATGGTGGCAGTGAGGGGCTTATCATCTGTTTCTCTAGAAGAGGTACACTCCTTAAATAGAGCCCTAATGTCTAAAAAAAAATTAGCCAACCTATCTCCTGGGAGGCAGCCTTTGACTGTTCAAACCTGGGAAGGGTTTTATTTGTGGAAATTGGGACATCCGGTACCGTGTACTTAAGGACACAGACTTTTTTTTTTTTTTAACCACCCATCTACACCTCTACACAGCAAAAAAGTTGCTTAATAAAGTCTCAGAGGATACATTAGTCTTGCATATTAGAGATAAGCCAAGTTCAGAGGCCGCCATTTGCATGAACGCCGTTCATTTTGTGCTGTAGACATTATCCCCATCTTTATATTCAAACCTCTGATTTTGCACAATCCCAGCCCACCTCAAAGCTGAGTGCACAGGCCAAAGAGGTTAAGAACTTGCATGAAGACACATAGTTCCAATCTTGGCAATGTAGAACCAGGACTTCCTCTTCTGTCTACTGTGCATGACCTCTGTCCTTTGGCTCTCCTGGGATCCTGTATCTCAGTATCTCTGTCACTCAGCCTGAGGTCAAGTCACAGAAACTTGGAGAAGATGTGGAAAGTTTAGCAGAAAGAAAGTCAGCAGAGAGGCTGCCACCTGCAGACCCTGGCTCTAGAAACTCAGGATGCTGTGTATCGCCATAGTTACTCCTTGGAAGAGCAAACATGTAATTTATTCATTCACGTGGGCAACTGGCATTTATTAGACACCAACTATGTGTCTGGCATGGCATAGGGTCTGGTGATGCAGAATGAACTAACAGCCTTGCTTTCAGGGCGTTGTTCAGGAGTTAGGTGGAAAGCGGGTGCAATGCTCTGTATTTTACATGTCCCCCAGGTTCCACACAGTAAAGGCCGGGTCCCAGTGGGGCACTCTTGGGGGTCGTGCAGCTTTTAGGAGGTGTGGCCTAGTGAGAGTTATTTAGGTCTTTGCTTTTGAAGGGATTGTGGGGCTCAGGCTCCTTCCTGTCCCCTGTCTTTCTGGCAGGAGAGGAATGGTTTTTCTTACCAGCACTTCTGCCATGATGTGCTGCCTCAGCCAAAGCAACTGGGCCAAACAATCATGGACTGAAACCTCCCGAACTATCCCCAAATCAACCTTTGCTCATTAAAGTTGATTTGCTCAGGCTGGGCACCTTCCTGCCATCCTAGCTACTCAGGAGGCTAAGACCTGCAGGATTGTGCTTCATGGTCAAGAAAGTGATGAGACTCCAGTTCCAGAGTAAACCTGGCTGGAGTCGTGGCTCAAGTAATAGAGCACCAGCTGAGCCAGAAAGCTGAAAGCAAGCTTGAGACTCTGAGATTAAGTCTCAGTTACCCTCACCCCACAAAAATGTGAATTTGTGCAGGCACCTGTTATAACACCAGAAAACTAATACCGTGGGTGTGGCAGACATACAGAGGGCCAGAAGTAGAAAGAGGGGGAGAGGTGCCCTGAGTCCTTAGCCAATCACCTGGCACTGTCTGACAACCAGAAAGCCCATCCTGGTCACCACTGTCTCACACCTGTGTCACCCTCCTGGCTGGGCCTGTCTCCCAGCATGTCGCCTCACACGTCTGTGGCCTTTTCCATACCACAGGAAAGGGACAATCTAAATGACTTTATGCCCAGTGACATCATAATGAAGACTCCTGCCCAGGAGATATCCTGGACCTGTCAGATTTACCATCAGTCAGTCTAGCTAGGATCCTTACAGCTCTTCACTGGACTTCACATGAAATTTTTACAGATTTTTAAATTTTGAGTTGTTTTCCTTTCTCCCTTCCTTCTTCCTTCCTTTCCTTTTTATATAGCCCAACTGGGCCTCAAATTAATGATCCTCCTGCCTCAGACTTTTGAGTGTTGGGATTACAGATATATACCACCATGCTATGCTTCTGAAGTTTTTTATATACCTAGTACTATTATTTTAATGAACACAGAAAAATATCATATAAACATGCCTAAAATACATACGACTGATGCCACATTGTTAAGCCGCAGCCTGACATAGCCCATGTCCTTATCACCTTGAAAGGGCTATGGATGGGCAGCGTGGACTACAGAACAAGTAACTGGCTCAGCTTGGGATGCTGAGCAGGACACTTGGAAGATTTAAATCCCTCCTTGGCCTCAGTCCACCATGGAGTCTGATGAACACAGCTGAGGGAGAGCTATACAACTCCTGAGGGGCTGGTGCCCATGGAAGGAGCAGTTGTGGTTTGGACATGAAGTGTCACTCCCAAAGGACCATGTGTTGAAGGCAGAAGATGAGCTTTTAGGAAGTGATTAGATCCTGAGGTATCTGACCTAATCCATGGTTTCATCCCCTGATCATAAAATAGTCACATTAGTGATGTCAGAAGACTAGAAGGTGGGGCCTGGCCAAAGGAAGTGGGTCACTGGAGGTTGTGGAAAGATAATCCTTGTCCTAGGTTACTTCCTGTCTCTCTGCTTCCTGGCTGAGATGAGGAGAGCAGCTTTGCTCTGATGCCCCTCCATGGTGACCCTTCTGCCCTGTCACAGGCCTAAAAGACACTGAGCCTGCCAAGCACACACTGAAATCGTGAGCCAGAATAAATCTTTTCTCCCTTAAGTTGTTGTCAGGTATTTTGTCTCAGCAATGAAAAGCTGACTGACTCGGGATACATCCCGAGAAAGCGGGGTCTGTGGGCTGGTACCCCATCACATTCCTCCTGGGAGGGCTTTCAAGGGAACACTGGGGTTCCTTTACTGTTTCCGTTCTTTCCGGGACACATGTCCTAGCCATAGAAGTCTATGTGTGGACATACAATCTCAGCCTGGCTTCCTGCCTTGCTTTACCAGTCCTCAGAAGCAGGAGCAGGAAGCTCACTGGACCAAGTGATCTAGGATCAGGTGTATGTGTTGGTAGGGTGGAGGGGGAGGGAGGAGATGATGTAGAAAATGACCTCAGAGGTTCAGTCCAATTTCCTGACTCCAGGTCCTTTCCCTCCGATGAAATTATTGTGAACTTTGAGAAAGATACTAGAAAGTTTGGGAAAATTCTTTATAATCAGTTTCAGGAAACATTCAGGAAGTCAAGCATTCGGGCAGAGTACTTTTTCTTCCCTCAAAGAGCAGTGTTAAAAAAAAGAACTGTTGGTACACTGCCCCAGGTGGCCGGACACAGCCCAGCAAGGCAACTCCAGGCCCTGGCAGTGCCTTCCTGACAGCCCACACTCTGCTCATGGTAAATATGTCACCTCCCCAGAAGTTTACTTGGGCCTGGGACAGGCGGGTCAGCAGTTGGTGACTTGGGCCCCAGCTTTCTAAGTTCGGGCCTACAATGAGTTATTCATTTATCCACTCCTTCAATACTGAGACCTTTCTTTAAGCCAGGCACTGTGCTAAGTGCTCAGAGAAAGAGACAGTGAGACCCAGCCTTGTGCTCAAAGACTTCAGTTCTTGGGGGAAAAGCAGCAGGTAAACATAAATGCTGTGCAATGTGGACACAGGATTCAGGGCGACTGCACACAATACTCTGGGAGTGGCACCGGACAGGTCCCCAGCTGGCCCAGCGGTGTGGGAGAAGGTCCTCCATGTTAAGCAGTAAGCCAGAGAAGGGAGTGCAGGGAGCAGGTGCCAGGATTTTCAAAGGAACCAATCAAGCAAAGGTGTTGTCCCTCATTCTGTTACTGCAATTAACAGTCTGGATAAATTATAAAGAAATAGACTTTATTGTTAGGTCGCAGTGTCAGCTCTGGTGGGGACGCCTTGTCTGTAGCACATCACAGGCGATGTCATCACTGGTGATGTCATCACTGCAGGACAACATCTCTGCAGGAACACATGGGGATGGAGAGAAATCTTTGTGAGCCTGGAAGCGAGTAAGGGGGAGGGAGACATTTTTGCTTCTTTTATTGCATTGTATTTATTCTGCAGTGCTGGGGATTCTGCCTTGCGTATGCTCTCCCACTGAACTACGTCCACAGTCCGTTTGCATTTGATGTAATAGTAGACTCTGTAGCTGGTGATACCCAGGGTCTCATAAGAACTACCATAAACTCTCCTGAGGGGGAGCATCAAATTCAAGTCCTCCCACTACACCCAAATCTCCAAGGTTCTTCCCCGCTCCCCCTTCTCATATAACTACCCTAGGGACCAGGACCAGGACCTCACATCACTGGATCACAAAAAAAGGAAGGCTAAGACTGACAGCTGAAAGACCTAATCACAGATAGATTTGTGGACACCCGGTAGTAGAGCTAAGTACTCTCCAGAGAACAGACCAATCAGGGCTGGCCATTGGGGAAAACACCTAAAACTCTTTCCATTTTGAACCAAAGAGAAGTAAGTAGTTCTTTAGGCTGAGGGCACAATGTCTTATATCCAGTAGTTGCTCAATCAAAGATGATCTTAGCCCTTACCAGCCAGGGAGCTGTTACTGCCTGGGTGATGTTGGCAATGATAGCTTTTCCATTCCTAGACCCACTGCCTGGCATCCTGGGTGATGTTCCAAGCCACATTCTCTGCCACCAGCTCAGGATGGACAGGAAGCTGATGCTTCCATTACGTGCATGCATGCGTGGATGCCAGTACAGGGCCTGGCACTGTCTTGTAGCTATTTTGCTCAAGGCTAGCACTCTACCACTTAAACCACAGCTCCACTCCCACTTAAAAACAAACAAACTGGTTAATTGGAAATAAGAGTCTCACAGACTTTCCTGCTGGGGCTGGCTTTGAACTTGGATCCTCATACCTCAGCCTCCTGAGGAGCTAGGATTAACAGGTGTGACCAACCAGAACCCAGCGCTCAGTGCTTTTTCATGTGAAGAAAATGATCTTCAGCCCGCAGCAATTATGGGAAAGCGGATAGAAAGGCAGAGATGAGGAGACGGCTAGCAGATGGTGCAAAATTAGACGATGCCAAGCTGCCTTCACCCCAACTCTCCTCCCTGGGATGTGAAATGTTCACATAAGGGATGAATCAAGGCAGGAACAGAGTAATTGAGACTCTAACCTTGCTCTCTTAAGTGTCAGTGGGCCTCTACCCCTGGGCTGACCCCTGAGGAGGAGGGAGAGAAGGGCTTCTCCAGCTCTTTGTGATCTCTACTGACCCCCAAGTTCCTTACCCCAAATTGATTTTCTCCTTTCTGGAGCTGTGATTTTTTTTTTTTTTTCCTATCCAGTGGCTGTTTCCCTCCTCTAGAGAGATGTATGGGCTGAGGGCACATCATTCTTCAGGGCCTGCTGCACCCACACAGGTCGGTGGGACCTTCTACTGCCATCCTTACCTCTGCATTCATTGGGTAGTAGCTGGGCTTGCAAGATTCAGTTCAGGGACTGGGCACTGACCAATGGTAGTTGTTTGAAGGCAAAGCGAACTCCCGCGGCTTTGTTCCTCTGAGGATCCCCCATACCGCCAGCCACTTTCTCTAGGGTTTTAGGTGTCCAGAAAGGAACACAGCACTGGCCTTTCTGGCCCCAAGTCATTCCTCAGCCTTGAGTAAATTCTGTCATTCCAGGGCCAACCAACCAATAAAGAACTCCCAGTGGGCCCCAAACAAGATAAGATCCAGGAATTCTCAAGTAACAAGAAAGAAGGGGGGAGGAGGGAAGAGGAGAGCCCCAGGCTGCCCTGCTCCTTCTCAGTGAACCCCCAGTGAATCACTTGGGGACACAGTGGCCAGTACCCTGTGACCCCCCTCTATAGAGACACAGTGACCACTACCCTTGGGATGCCCCCCCCCAGTCCCAGGGGATGGGAGGTGGGGTCTAATCTACACCAAGGGAGGAGACCTTCTCAAGGTCCCCATTTTGGAGGCTCTGTCTTCACACCACTTCGCCCCGCGCCCCCAATCCAGCCCCTGCCCCTCTCCGGGGCTGCCAGGGGTCGGGGATGGGCAGGGCCTGGGTCGGCTGGCCGGGGTGGGATGCGGGGGTGAGGGGGTGCAGAGCCCCAGGAGTGGAGGTCCATCCCCGGCGGGGAGGCAGGGACCGGGCTGGCGGGACAGGTGCGGGGGCCCCGTGCGGGCGCACGCCCGGCTTGCGTCACCGCCCGCCGCACCGAGACATCACAATCCGGGGGCGCCGGGACCCCGCACCTCATAACCGCGCGCTTGCAACTAAACAATCCGAGCCCCCCACACCCACCCCCCTCGGGGGATTAAAAACAAAAAAAAGACCGCGGCGGGAGGCCGGCCTCCGCCCCGCCCCGCCCCGCCCCTCCTCGGCCCCGGGGCCTCCGCCCCCGGATGGGGCAGTGAGCGCGAGCCGGGCGCCCCGCACCGCCGCCCGCGCCCGCCCCGCGGCCCCGCTGCCCGCCCGCCTCGCGGCCGGGGCCGCCCGCCCGCGCCGCCCGCCTCCCCGCCCGGCCCCGCCGCCCGCCTCCCCGCCCCGCGGCGCCCTCGCCGGGTGCGAGCCGCCCGCGCGCCCGCTCTCCGCGCCCGCCGCCGCCGCCGCCGCCGCCCGGCGCCCCGGCCGCCGCCCGCGCTTCATGGCTGCGCCGGAATGGGACTGGTTCCAGCGCGAGGAGCTCATCGGGCAGATCAGCGACATCCGAGTCCAGAACCTGCAAGGTAACGAGCGCCCCGCGCCGCGGACCCCGCGCCCCGGGACCCCGCACGCCGCGCCCCCGGCCCGATCGCGCTCGGCCGCCGCGGGACCCGCTGGCGGGGCGGGGGAGGGGGAAGGGGGGCCGGGGCTGGAAACCGCCCCCAGCCCTGGTCCTGGGGCAGCCCACGTGGGTGTGGGTGTGCGCGTGTCCGGGTGCGCGTGTCGCTGTGCGCGTGCCAGGGGACGTCACCGCCCCGCGAGTTTGGAGAAGTTTGTGCGTGGACTCCCGGTGTGTGTGGGGCGGCGGCCGGGGTCGGGGAGGCGGAGGGAACATGCAACTGTGTGTGTGTGTGTGTGTGTGTGTGTGTGTGTGTGTGTGTGTGTGTGTGTGTGTGTGTATTCACACACTTCCCCAGCACCTTGGAGGCCTGGGACTTCAGGTGGGGCGCGGCCCCGCTGGGAGTGCGCGGAAGGGGGGGGGTCGGGTCCTGTCCAGCCGGGTCCCTTCTTCCTTCCCCCCTTTTGGCCCCCTCCCTGGGACTCCAGCACACCAGGGGCCGAGGGCCACACCGCCAACCAAGCCCTCACCTTGGGGCGAAAGAGAAACTGGTGGCCTATCAGATCTTTCCGAAGTATTCGTGTGTGGAAACTTTGCAAGTACAGACATTAGAAGAGGCAGGAGAGTGACTGCCGGCTGTCCCCACGAGAGTCACTGCCGGCTGTCCCCACCAACGCTTGGGGGCTGTGCTTTGCAGACCTGGGCAGACACCCACTTCTCTCACCTTGACCAGTGCAGGTGGTCTTTTTAGTCCCTGCCCAGCAGGGTTGGGGTCTGGAGAGTCTAAAGTTGAGGTGTCTGGGGACAGGGCTGGCAGGCTGTGGGCCCTCTCCCCTGCAGGTGCAGCCAGAGGGCAGGGGGTCAGCTGGCAGGCCGAGGGGTAGACCATGAGCAGTGAGTTTAAACATTACACCTGATAGAATGTCTCCTGGCCACTCACGTGGACCCACCGAGGTTGGGCAAGGACAGCATAAGGCCGAAGTGACCCAAAAAGGAGTTGAGGAGCCTGGGGGAGGGGGTGGGCAAGCTCAGTTTTAGCACCTGCCCCTCAATAGGATACCTGCTCTTCTCCGGCAGCTCAGCTTATTACCAAAAGGGATCATTTGCTAAGATGGCACGTAGTTTGGGCTGTGTGTGTGTGTGTGTGTGTGTGTGTGTGTGTGTGTGTGTGTGTGTGTGTGTGTGTGTGTGTGTGTGTGTGTGTGTGTTCAGCAATCACTGGGAGGTTAATGAGCAAACAGAATGAGGCTTGGTGCAACAAGTTCCTCCAGGATCAGTTTCCACAACAGAGATGAGTCATGAAGGAGGGGATGCTGGGCAATATGAGCCCCTTTGGCTAGAATTGAGAGAGGAGGATATACCCCATGGGGTCAATGAGGGATGGGTCCTGAAGGTGAAGTAGGAGTTTATGAGTTATGGGTTTTTCACTCTCAGCATTCCGCACACCAATTAGGCAAGTGTCACTTAGAATTTGAGTAACAATGGGCTTTGCCACACACACACACACACACACACACACACAAATTAATGTATACATTGCATGTATGTATGTGCATCATGTTTTGTGTATATGAATATGTATAATGAATGGTGATTTTAAGTGTAAGTTCAACCAATTTTAGGTATGGAAAACCCATGTAAGCACCCATGGATATGCCATGTAACTTGCCACCAGATGTAAATTTCCAAGACACTAGATGGCTGCCCCTCCTCCCCTATCACCTCTATTCTGATTTGTTTTCTTCCCCACCGCGCCTTCCCCCCCCCCCAAAGATGCTTTTTACCTCTGCAGCCTGTTAGGAAACGGAATCATACAGTTCCGTCCTTTTTGTTTGCATTTTTTTCTTTGGGGCCAGTATTGGGATTTGAACTCAGGGCTACATGCTTGCTAAGCAGGTCCTCTGCGTCCATCCCTGCTGCGGCCCTTTTTGATCAATGTTGAGTTGGCTGTGTCCGCATTCTTGCCCATAGCTGTTGCTCCTTTTTGTTGCTGAGTACTATTCCACTGTGTAGATGTGGCTGCACCGCCCTGGATTAGTAACTGTGTGCTTTGCAGCTTGGGGTTATCAGAAACAGATGAGTGGTCCTTGTTCTAAGGCGACATTAGCCCTGTGGAGTTTCCAAGTCAGGCTGGCTCAGCATTGCAGAGCGGAGCATGGGAGTGAAGTTGAGGCAGGGATGGCTTCTTCCCATTTCCCCATGTTCCCCGTCGGTTGGCTGGGTGTTTCACAGACGTATTCTCATTTTGTTTCTGTGTTACTTAAGAAGTCTCAACTGAAAGTTCAAGTCCAGAAGGCACCATACACTGAGCTCAGAGCATCTGCAAAGCCAGCTGCTGGGTGTCAGCCGCCCGGATATGCCGGGCTGAGCAGATAGGGTCTTCCGTCAGAGCTCCGAGGTGAGGGGAGGCAGGCAGAGCCCGGGCTAGCGGCTGCTCGCTGTGTGTGAGCTGCATGTCCATCCACAGCCCCGCGGGCCACTGTGTCATGCTGATGGCAGCTGGGGACAGTGGGAGCGAAGGATCTGAAGTCTCAGGGTTCGAGGCTCTCCTGGCCTCTGTGTAGGCAAACCAACTCCTGTCAGGGTTGGTTAGTCCTGTCTGGACTCTGTCTTTTTCCTGGCGTTGGGGTTAGGTTGGGCCTCTGGGATCCACTGTTTGCATACTCACCTGAGGCCTTCACTGTCCCCCCCACCCCTACTCCCAACTATGGGATTCTGGAATCTGGCTGCGACTGTGATGTGTTTTGAAAGCTCTGGATCTGTCTTTGGGGTCAGGTCAGCCAGGTGGGACAGAAAAGCATGGCCTCTTCCTCCAGCCCCAGAGCCGAGCCGAGGAAGGAGGAGCGGCTCTCAGACGTGTGTGCATGCCAGGCTATGATGCTTGCAGGCAGACACATCCTCTGGAGGCCGAGGCAGGAGCATCCGGAGCCAGGGGAGACCCTGTCTCTAAACAAACCAACCAGCTTCTTTGGTAGAGCGTGATGTCCTTCTGGGCGCAGATGCCCCTTGCCTCCATGCAAGGGAATGGGGAGCCCACGCTGGTGACCTTTTTAGAGAGGAGAAAATGGAATTGCAGGATGTTGGCAGCCTCCCACACTTCCTTGGGGACAGGTGGGGGTAGAGGCAGCCAGTTCATGGGCCTTGAGACAAGGGCTGAAGTCTCCTCCTGAAGACAAGGGGACAGGGCTGCCTTGTACTTCCTCTGCCTCAGGGTCCCGGAGTGAAGTTCTGGGCTGGTTTTACTCTTGAACAGCCAGGGGTGTGAGGCTCGGAGTCGGATCTGCTGTGCATGTCACTTTTGCCACCATCCAAATAAATCCACAGCCCTTCTCCATTCCATTTCTCAGCCCGGTGCTAAGCTCGTCACAGCCTGCGGGCACTGGCCAGGGAAACACTGTCTCCAGTGTCTGCCTTACGGAGCGAGAGATGGTGGCAGTCAGGCAGCCAGACTGGGGTCCAGCCCTGTAGCTGGGAGCACACGTAGGCACTGATAGGGGTTCCTTCCTGTTCTCATGCCTCTGTGTTTGATGCTGTATCCAGCCGCCTCGTTCTGGATTGGACAGATTGGAATTGGGCATGTTGGATGGAGGGAAGTCAGGGGGCTTTGCGGACACCAGGCTGTCCCTACGGCTGCTCTGGTGGTGGTGGTGGTAGGAGGGACCCAGCGAAGAGGGACCACTGCTGCTATCTGGTCCCTGCTGGCTGTTCTTCCTTCCCTCAGTTGGCACTTGCCCAAGATTCTGTGACTTATAAGTGCATTGAACTTGTGAGCATCTTGAGTCACGTGCATGGTGGACAGGTAAAGGGGCTGCAGCTACCCACGGCTGGGAGCTTGGAAGGCCTCCCAGAGAAGGGGGCATTGGAGCTGGACTGGAAGGCAGACTGTAAGCGTTAGCAGCTCCTTTCTTCATGATGCAGTGCAGAATGGGTAGGAGTCTCTGGTTTAGCCTGAAGGCAGCTCCGGGGCGGAACAGTGCCTGGGAGTTGAAGGCAGATTGGCGCTTACCTGTCAGCCCTTCCTCCCCCGCTGTCCAGCCCAGGCCCTTGTGGTTGCCTGGGTGGACTTCCTAGTGTCTCCTGTGGGCTCTGGGCCTTCGTCACTTCCTGCAGTCCCCCTGCCACCCAGCCCCCAAACCCATCCCTGCTAAACCCTTCAGTGGGACTGGGAATGTGGCTCAGTGGTAGAGTGCTTGCCTAGCATACATGAAGCCCTGAGTTTGATTCCTTAGTACCACATACTTAGAAAAAGGCAGAAGTGGCTGGGAAGGTGGCTCACTGGTAGAGCGCTTGCCTTGCATGCATGAGGCCCTGGGTTCGATTCCTCAGTACCACATAAGCAAAAAGAAAAAAGCCAGAAGTGGCGCTCTGGCTCAAGTGGTAGAGCACTAGCCTTGAGCTGAAGAGCTGAGGGACAGCGCCCAGGCCCTGAGTGCAAGCCCCAGGACTGGTCAAAAATAAATACATAAATAAATAAACCCTTCAGTGGCTTCTGTGGCCCATAACAGCTTCCTAACCTATGCTTAGGGGCAGACTGGAGACCTGGGTTCTTTCTGTCCATCTGGGACAATAGCATCATCTGTGAAGGAGAGAGAGGTTGGATTTTTTGGATCTGGCCTTTGAGTGCACGTGAAGTGGGGAGTGTGTGCGTGTGTGTGCGTGCCTGGGTGCCTGTCCTGAGGCCTGAACTCTGGGTTTAGGTCCTATCCCTTAGCATTTTTACTCAAGGCTATCACTCCACCACTTGAGCCATAGCCACACTTCCAGCTTTTGGTGATAAGAGTTGCACGGACTTCCCTGCCCAGGCTGGCTTTGAACGGCAGTCCTCAGATCTCAGCCTCCTGAGTAGCTGGGATTATGGGCCACTCGCGTCTGCCTCCCTTGGCTTTTGACACTGCAGGGTCAAACATCAGATGTGGATGTTTTATATCCTCCAGGAGCTGCTTGCATGGACACTGACCCCAGGGCCACGTGTTCTGTCCCTAGGGATGAGCCATCTTGTAGATACTTATTTATGGACTCCAGCTGGGATCAGGCCACTGGCTCTGAGGTAACTGAGATTGCCTGTTTTAAAGCCAGGCTAAAAGCTAGGCTGTAGTGCCTGTTTTCTTGGGAGCACTGTGTAGTTGGGGAAACAGAAGCCTAGACCAGGAGGCTGAAGGCTTGGGGCCTGGTGCTGCCTCTCACTTGCTGTGGCATGCTGGGAAATTGCTTTCATGTGCTCTTCTTGTTTCCCCATTGGACAAGCAGGAGTTGCCTTCCTGGGGTGCTCACCCACCCCCACCCCTGGAAAGGCGGTAGAAGGATGGAAGGCCTGGGCAGAGTATGCCTGCCTGAAGCTGTTTGCATCCCCACCCTTGGGCTCACTGGCCTGTGGGCATGAGGTGGCTCTCGTTCTACTCAGCACCACCGGCTGCAGTCCTGACTTTCTCCTTGCGGGGCTGGAGGCTCCTTCCGCCGTGGGTCTCTGCACAAAGGGTGCTGGCCCAGGCTTGGCTGTGTTGGTAAATGAGGTGCTTTCTCGCTGGGTCTTTGACTGGTCCGGTGGGTAGAGGTGAACATGATACCAGGAAGGTATCATGACCTTCCCACTATCAGAGTCAAACAAGGGGCTCTTGGCCACCTCTGTCACCGAGGGGCAAGAGTGTTTGGGGGGGGGGTCAAACAGAACCCACCTGGAAGCCGTCTGCTTTGATGGCGGATGAGACTTAGGCAGAGACTCACAGGCCACAGCCATGGGCGGCCTGACTCCCTGCAGCCTGCTGGGCAGCCGGGCAGGGAGGCGGAGCACCGGACCAGAGCTGCTGCTCCAGGGAAGAATTTTGCTCAAGAGGCCCAGCTTGCATGAACTGCCCTCCCTGACCTGTGGAACACTCTGGCATTTCAGTTTGTGTTGGAACAGACAAGGCTCTGGGCAAAGTCCTTCTGCCCAGTGAGGCATGGGTCATGCCTGCCTTGTATCTGAGGGGAAGAGAGAAAAATGCAGCGATTGTCTCTTAAGTACTTGAACCAGTAGAAGTAAACTTGCCGTTCCCATAGAAACCCTTCCTTCCCCTCCCATTTTTCCTCTTGTTCCTTCTTATATCATTGATTGTCAGTATTAGAGGCAGCTGATCCTAAGTCATGAGCAGGCTTTAAGAAATCTGACAGTTTTTCTTTCTGATTACTGTTTCCTTTTTTTGAATTTTCTTTCATCAGAGTTGGGGTTTGCAGTCCTCGGTCCAACTTGGCTCACTGAATTGGACATGTGGCCCATCATTATAAATAAAGTTTTTTTGGCACATAGCCACCACGCCCATTATTTGCATATGGTCTGTGGTTGCTTCTGTTCCAGGACTGAATTGAGTGAGCAGTGGAGACAGAAGTACCTGCAAACATGGTTCTCACCTGTTACAGCTCTCTCTGTGTGTGTGTGTGTGTGTGTTTGTGCCCACATGCACACATGTGTGTGTGTGAGAGAGAGAGAGAGAGAGAAAGAGAGAGAGAAAGAGAGACAGACAGAGAGAGAGACAGAGGCAATCTTTGTCTTCATGTAGGTGCTAGCCATGGCCTTGGTTGGATAAATGTTTAAGACACTTGTTCTATGTTGGATAAGCATTTTATTAAGTTAGTAGCTCTGTGTTGGGAGTGGCCTAGGATGGAGGCCAGCAAGATGCCCCAAGTTCCAGGGCTGAGTGCTGGCTTTGAACCTGTGAGCAACACATGCCATGTCCCTATGGAGGCATGTCAGAGTCACTTGGGAAGGAAGGCTGGGTGAGGCCGGAGAGCCTCCCCATATCTGTGGGACTCTGGAGCACCTTTTTTCCCTGTATGCCGTTGCGGGTCCAGGGAGACAGGGATTAGGCTGGGGAGTAGGAGAGGCTCCAGCATTGGGGGCTTCCTGGTGCCAATCTAGGAGGATGTCCTATAGGACGAGGGGCTGTATTTGCAAAGCCCAGGCTCGGGGCACGGGACGAGGGGAGACAGCAGCAGGAAATGCTTGCTGTGTGTGCAACAGCCCTGCCTTATTGGCAGACTGTCTGCCAGGGTATGTTCTATGCCTATTGGAAAAATGAGCTTTTCCTGCTCAACGCCAAAGCTGCAAATGCATAGACAGGAGTGCAGAGGATGGAGGGGGGCCCCAGAGTCACCCCATGAAGTGAACATCCCCTTTGGATTTTCCTGTTCTTTTTTGGTGCTGGGATTTGTCCTTTGCGGAAGATTCTGGTCTAGAACCTACACCAGAATGAGGAAGCGTAAGAAGGGAGGATTCTGGGAGTTTGATCATTTTGGCCATGAGGACCAGCGTCAGTGCTTGTGCAGGGCGTGGGTCCCACCGAAAGGACCTTTAGGGCTCTGGTGACATCATCCCCCTGGCCCCAGGGGGCTCTCACGCAGCCTGGAGCCTTTGCATATTTATATCCCTCTCTTTCCTCTTTTAGACTATTTTTACTCCTCCATGCAATGACATACTTGAATCGCAGCTCTCTGAGCCCTGCCAGCTGAGAACTGGGGCGGCAGGTGGAGAGGGGCTCGGAGATGACCTGGAGTTGGGGTAGAAGAACTCGAACTGGGGCGGCCCTCTTCCATTCCCTTCCCCCGTCCCTCCCTCCTGATCCCCAGCCTTGCTCTGGTCTCCCATCACACCTGCCTTTTCGAGCATCCTGCTGGTTCATTGCTGGCACCCCACTTTTCCTGCCTCTAGTGCGTGTCCAAGCCAGCTTCAACTCTGCACCTGGAGCTCTTGCTTTCCACATCCTCCTCCTACAAGACTCCTCTTCCTGCTCTGGAAGAAGCTCTGTCGTGTGCTTCTGGGGTGGGGGCACCGCGGGTGCCCTTCCTTGAGAGAATTGGGTCCCAGGTGTCTGAGGGCACTGACAGGCCTTACCATTTCCTGTGCCTGCATTGTCCCTCTTGAATAGCCTCTGGGGATGGCATCCGTACTCTCTTGGGCAGGTTTTCTGGCATTCATGTCTGAACCCCCCTGGAGCTCCCAAGATACCCTCCGAGCCCACCTCTGGGAAGTCCCCTTGAGCAGCTTTGTGCACCTTGGCTCTGCCAGCCTCCCACATCTTTAGAACTGTTTACTGAACTGTTGTGGACTGAAAGAACATTGACACACGGCCCCCCCCCCCAAGCATTATACTTCTCAGCTCCCCAAACTTGTGTGCTCCCTCACTAGGTAGTGGGGACTTGGGAGATGGGATGAAGTGAAGGATGCTTGCTGGAGAAATGGCCCTAGGTGATCTGACTGAGCCCAGCCAATCACAGCTTCGTATGGGAGGGAGGCGGGCAGGTCAGAGCTGGTGAGAGTGATACCATTGCTGGAGGGGCCATGAGCCAAGTTACGCAGGCAGCCTGAGGAGCTGGGGAAGGGATGGAGGTAGATTGCTTCTGCTGATAGTTGCCTGCAAAACGTGTTTCAGGCTTTTGGCCTTTAGGACTGTCAGATACTGGGCTTGAGTTGTTGCTAAACCATAGAGGGAATCAGAAACTCACAAGTGACTGATGAGTCGCTCTCAAGCATCTGATTCTCCCTGGAAGAGACACTTCTGGGGGTGTTTGCACCCCTGGACTGTCCCTTAAGCTTCCATGTGAATTTGGAACCAAAGCAAGCCTGAGCTGAGAGTGCAGAGCCCGCCACATGGCCACCACTGTCCTGGTGGTGGATCTAGGAAGGCTGCTCAGGCAAGCAAGGGGGAGGCGGGTGGGAGTGGAGGCCTGAGGGGCAAGACAAGAGGCTGCCTGGGCTACAGAGACTCCACTGGGGATCTAGCAATGGTGGAGCTGTCAAACCATGGTGGTCTATTAATGCTCTGTGGCCGTGGCTGGAAGACTCACAACCCACGGCCTTTGGCCATGATAGCATCTCTGTCATAATCCCTGTGTTCTTTTTGGGTTGAGAAGTCCCTGAACTCTGGAAATGCAGAACAGGTATAAAGTCCTGGTTGTTTTGGGAAATCAGTCTTCCACTTTATGTGAAATGTCAGAGAACAAGATGTTTAAAGAACAAGAGCATTGCTGGGACATTGGTTCAGATAGTTCTCGTGTCTGTTTACATCACCAAGGAGATTGCAAGTCCAAGGTTAGACATGGAAGTTACCAGCGACTTCTGTTCCTAGATAATGGAACGAGATTCTAGTCTGTCTGTCTGTTTCTTGGTGATTCAGGGGCTGGGGCTTGTCACTATCCACATCCCTGGGGTCTCACCTTTGCCTGTGCCCACCCTTTGAACCTCTGCTGGGCTGAATCTCTTACTTCCTGTCTTCCTGCTTTCCATCTTTGTACCTCTTCCTGTCTTCCTGGGAAGACTTCCTCCCCTGTTTCCAGAAGCATATTCTTGAGAACTAGAACCTAGCAAAATGAATTTAGTCTCCTTTAGTTCTTTTATTATTTTTTGTATATGCCAGTTCTGGGACTTGAACTCAACTCCTTGAGCTTGTGCTTGGCTTTTGTGTTCAAGGATAGCACTCTACCACTTGAGTCACCACTCCATTTCTGGCCTTCTGCTGGTTAATTGGAGATTAGAGTTTCATGGACTTTCCTGTTAGGGTTGGCTTCGAACCATGATCTTCAGATCTCAGCCTCCTAAGTAGCTTCAATTGCCTGTAACCCAGCACCTGGTTGTTATGTTAGCTGAGCCTTTTTAAGGCTCGGGACTGTTTCCTTCAGCTTTTCCAAGACCTTACTCCACTGTCTTCTGCCTTCCAAGGCTGTGGTTGGAGGTGTGAAGCCATTTCCAGTCTACTCTGTGTGGCCTATGCTGCATCCTCTGCTAGCCCACAGTGTCGTTCAGTCCAGCTGTTTGTCTGTGCTCTGGGCCTGTAAGGGGCCCTGGCCTTGGTGTTGTTCACTTTCTTGTCCTGTATGCCGAATGCTTAGTAAGATCTTTCTGCCTGGAAACTATTCCACTATATTTTCTATTCTTTGGCTTTCTCTGACCTTCTAGAACTCTTCTACTTGGCTGTCTGACCTTCTGTACTGATTCTCCCATTTCCTTATCTTCTCTATTTTCTCTCTATTGCCTTTTGCTCCACTTTCTGGGAGATTTCATCAGCGTCCCCTTCCATACTTTAATCCATGGCATCTTTAATTTTCATGATCTCTTACTCTTAGAGAAGGCTTCTCTTTATGGCTGAGGACTTGTGCATACCTTGCCCTAATCTAAGCTTTCTGGTTCTTTCATCTAATCCTTTTACTGCTTCTCTGTTCATTGGCCTTGTTCCCACTGACCCCTCATCCCCACTCCCCTAAATTCTGAACTTCTGCTACCTGAAGTTGCTAGTTTGACAGGATTTCATCTTCCCTGCTGTGTCCTAGGATATGGATTTCTTAGATTATGAACTTCTTGAGTCAGTTTCTACTGGTCCATCTTCTTCCCACCCCAAGTTTCTTCCCAGTGTTGAGGGGGGCATCTACATCTCTCACACAACAATAAGACCTTGAGTTCTCCAGCTGCACAGAGGTGGGAGGACTCTAGGGTCTCTGAACCTCCAGGGAGGGAGTCAATAGATAGGCGCCATGGTTACTTGGCTTTGATGAGGGCTATTGGTTGGATTCTGGGCTGCTGAGTATGGGTTATCAGGAGATACCCTCCTTCCTTCCTTCCTTCCTTCCCCCTTCTACTGCCCTCCCTCCCTCTCTGTCTCTCTCTTCCTTCTTTCCTTCCTTCCTTCCTTTCTCTCTCTCTTTCTCTCTTTCTCTCCTTCCTTCCTTTCTTTCTCTCCTTCCTTCCTTCCTTCCTTCCTTCCTTCCTTCCTTTCTTCCTTTCTTTCTTTCTTTCTTTCTTTCTTTCTTTCTTTCTTTCTTTCTTTCTTTCTTTCTTTCTTTTTTCTTTCTTTCTTTCTTTCTTTTCTTTCTGCGCAGGGCTGGTGCTTTACCCCTTGAGCCACAGCTCCTGATGATTAACTGGAGATAAAGAGTCTCCAGATTTTTCTGCTTGGGTTGGCTTTGAACTGAGATTCTCAGAGCCTAAGTAGTTAAAATTACAGGTGTGAGCTACTGGTGCCCAGTAGAATCAGCTATTCTCTCGACCAATGGACTCATCACCCAGCCCCTCCCAGGCCTGTGATCAGTGGCCTATAGGCATCTTGATTGGATGGCTGGTCCCCAGAGAGTGCTTGTTGCTGTGGTCTAAAGCCGCAACCTGTGCTGTGCACGGGGTCCATGGGCACAGCTGGGCAAAGAGCCAAGGTGCTGAAGGAGCGCTTGTTTGCTTAATGCGTTGTCTGGTGTTGGAGCATTGCCTGCTCCTATGAACCTGCCTGAACCCGAAGCCACAGGCTGGGGGGCGGGGGGAGGGAATCTGTAGCTGCCAAGCTTTTAAAAGTGAGCTTTGCTTATAGTGAGATGAATGGTTAACTGCCCGAGTCTTCATCAGCTGCCACCAGGCTGACCTGACTTTTGAGGGGTCAGGTTGCCCTAGAGAAGGAGCACCACAGGGACAACCTTTGGAGTATCAGGTAAAGCACAAATCAATATTGGGCCCTCCAGGGCTGCTGGCTCAAGGGCTTTTAATTTTTTTTAGCTTTCCTCAAATAAACACAGTTGATCAATTAGAAACCTGAGCAAGGACAGCCTGCCCACCGCTGGTGGGAAGGGAACAGGATTTGAAGCCTTTCTTTTGGTATTATGGCCAATTGTGTGTGTGTGTGTGTGTGTGTGTGTGTGTGTTCTGTCTGTGTGTTTGTGTGCTGGTACTGGGGCTTGACCTCAGAGCCTGGGGGGGCTTGTCTCTTAACTTTTTTGTTCAAGGCTGGCATTCTTCCACTTGAGCCAAACCTCTACTTCCATGGTTCATTGGAGATAAGAATCTTTTCTGCCTGAGCTGGTTTGAACCATGATCCTCACATGTCAGCCTCCTAACTAGCTAGGATTATAGACATGAACCATCAGCATCCTGGCTATCATTGATATTTTGGCAGGGATTCCATTGAACATGGTAGGGACTGCATGATGTGTCACATTAGACTTGGAGTTGATACTCTAGGTTCTGTCCAAGGCTGGTTGTCAGATCCTAGTGGCATCTACACTTCAGGGCCAGTGGTCCAATGATAGTAGTCCACCTGGTAGTGGCTGACAGCACAAGGGGTTGTCTGGTAGAGGCCTGGAGTTCTTGGGCGATGGAGAGATTACAGAGATTGAGGAATTAGGGAGATGCTGCTTGACTGGACCTCGTGAAGGGCGGGGACTCACACATGAGGTGCTTGGCAGGGATGGCCTGCCAGTGAGCGAGGGATCATGAGCCAAGAGGCAGGGAAAGAGTCAAGAGTGTGCTGCCGTGCCCAGGTGGGCAGAGGGCCTGGGATGGGGGAGCAGAGCCTCATGAATAAAGCCATGGTTTGGGGGTCTTTCTCCCCCTGCAGCCAGCTCTCTCTCTTCCCCGCTCTGAAATGGGTAGTTCATGACTGGTTTTAGGGCAGAATGATGTGGGACTGGGTGTCCTACATGAGGTAAGAGTTCTCCCATTGACCATTGAGTCCACAAAGCGAAGAAATCAGGTGATATGCAAATGAGGGAGCAGCCATGTAGTGTTGAGGTTGCCCCTTGCTGCCCTCACTCAAAGGGCTCTTTGACCCCAAGCTCCAGCTTGAGGCTCTTGGAGAGTCATGGGTAGATGTCACAGCTGTCCTGTGAATCTCATCCATTATCATCTAGTGCTGCTCAGTTGGGGGAAGAGTCTGAGACAGCCACCCCCCAACTCGTGACCCTCCTTGATGTCACAGAAGTCACCATGTGCCGGGTGCAGACTCTGTAACCTCTGTCTATTTTCCAAAATAGGATCTATTTTATAATCAAGCTGGCTAGAGTCCTTCCAGCTTTTGAGTTGACCTCATGCCTGGTGATATCCACCCATGTGTGCCAGGTGCTTGGCCCTAGACTGGCAGAAGAAGGAGAGAACATGGTCCTGCCAGGGTCAGGTGGGAGCAGTGATGGCCATAATGACAGCAAGATTGCCTAGAGTCCCTTCCTACGCCTCTAATTCTGGCCCTTTGGTGATTAATTGGAGGTAAGAGTCTCATGGCCTTTCCTTCCCAGGCTGGCTTCCAATCGCCATCTTCTGATCTCAGCCTTCTTAGTAGTTAGGATCACAGGTGTGAGCCACCAGCACAGGATCTAATTGAATGTAAACGTGATGTAATTTACAGTTGCACCATTTGGGGATTAACGACAAGAAAGTGTATGCATGTTCAAGTGCAGATGAATCTTTAGGACGTGGAGGGCCATCTGTAATTTCTGAGGACCTTGTACTGCTTAATTTTGTAGCCTACCATGCTCATTTTCTCTACCCCTCTCTGTGCAGTGGATTTGAGCCCTGAGTACCTGCCCACATTTATCCCTGTTGCTCTGCCCCCAGGGCTAGTGCCCTTACGTCTGGCCCTCTGAGGCCATCTTTAGATGGCCTACTTGTGCCAGGGGCCAACTGCCACCCTGGAGGCAGCATGGCCCCATCTGCAAGTGGGGTGTTCACTCTCCTTTTCCCAGGTGGTTAAGATGGCATGATGTATATGTAAAGCCCCGACGCTCAGCCTGCTGCTTGGCATTGTCCCCAGTGCAATGTCACTTCTTTAGTCAACTCCCAGGAGGAGCTGGCAGGTGCTGCTGTCTGTCCTGCCCCAGGAGGGTTTGAGTGTGGGTGGAGCCATGATTGGGCTTCTGCTTAGAAGCTCTGTGGGGCTGTTTGTCACACAGAAGTTATAGGCAGGAGGGAGGGACAGACAGAGGGACACTATCCCATCTTAAAATAGAGTCCTCGAGTGTACCCAGTCATGCAGAGAGCCGGCCTGGGCCTCCTGGGTGGCTTCCAGGTTTGCCAGTCCTGGTGTAGGTGTGCCAGGGTCTGGTGGCCCAGTCACCAGGGACTCGTCCCCTCCATTAGTCATCCGTGGCTATTTCTTCTTTTGCTTTCGTGTTCTGAGAGCCACATGGCCACACTTTGGGGCCCTCTGCCTTCCATGCACTCCCCTTCCTTCCTGGCGTTCCTTCTGGTCTGTTCTCATCATCCTATCATATAACACTCCTATCATGTCCTGTCCGGTGCCATCTTTGTGCTGTGCGGTGATTCTCCTTTCCCCACCCTGGGCCCCGTGCTATGGTTAGGGTTAGGGTTTGTCTCCCATTTGGGGTGCTATTGTGTTCAAGTTCCCAGAATATTGATGATAGCTGTTGCTTAAAACATGCAGGGTGAATTTTATACTTAGGGTTACAATTCCACTTAGTTTGGGGGGGCGGGCGCTAGGCTTCAAATTCCCTTCACTTGCTTAAGAGCAAGAAGAAAATGAACAGTTAGAACATCTCCCACAGGAAGGGGTAAAAACCAAGAACAAAAATCATACAAGCCAGGCGCTGGTGGCCCACACCTGTAATCCTAACAACTCAGGAGGCTGAGATCTGAAGATTGTGGTTCAAAGCCAGCCTGGGCAAGAAAGGCCAGGTGACTCTTATCTCTAATTGACCACCAGAAAACTAGATGTGGTGCTGTGGCTCCAAGTGGTAGAGTACTCACCTTGAACACAAAGCTCATGGACAGCGCCAAGGCCTCAGTTCAAGCCCTACAACTGACAAAAACACCCAGAAAACCAGAACAGTCAAGTTCGGGTTCCTCTTAGCTCTGCTTTGATCAGGAGGCCCATGGCAGCCCAATTTGAAGAAGCCAGTGGGCCAGTTTTGTGAGGACAAGGGATGGCTGTGGTAGAGAGGCAGGGAGAGGCAGACCTGAGACATGGCCTTAGAATGGAATGCAGAGCCAGTCTAGGACCAACCAGCTACAGTCTCTTGGTGGCTGTGGGGTTTCACTCAGGGGATTGGGCCCCAGGGAGTGTTTGGTGGTGTCCATAGTAGTGAGCAGGTGGTGCTTTCTTACCCTGGTGGGTGAGGGGTGGGCAATGACTCACAGTTGAGAGCTGCCCTGTCCCAAATGCCCCAGTTCCCCCCCATACACACACACACTGAGAAGCTTCCCCCTGCAGGGCAAGTCATGGCCGCTGCTGATGTCTGGCTCACCCTGTGGCTCTGGTTCTGTTGTAGGTCTAGGTAGGACCTGAGGATTTGCATGTCGGGTTGTAAGTCCCCTGTGAGCCTGCAGCAGCTGCAGGGAGGAGGCGGCAAGGATCCAAGGGACACAGCTGCACAGGGTTACTTGTGCCAGACCCTTTGGTCAGGGCCCTCGCTGGGGGAAGGGTGCTTTTATACATCTTCCCTAGGGAGAAGCTGAGACTCTAGGAGTATGAGTCCCCCTGAGTATCCTCTCCTGGCAGGGGGCTGGGCTGCCCTGACCTACTCTTGCCGGAAGTCCAGTCCCACCTCTCAGCTTCAGTGAAGGAGGAAGAGAAGAAGGGAGGGGAGGAGAGATTTCTTCACTGACTCAGCCCCAGTATCAGAGACAGGGTTAGACTCAGAAATAGCATTTATGTGTATCTGTGGGTGGGTGAATGGGTGGAGAGATGGATGGATGGATGGATGGATGTAGGAATGAATGGGTGGATAGATGGTTGGATGGATGGATGGGTGGGTGGATGGATGGATGTATAGATGGGTGGGTGGATGGGTGGCTGGTTGTGTGGATAGATGGATGATGGGTGGGTGGGTGGATGGATGGATGGATGGATGTGTAGATGCATGGGTAGGTGTGTGAGTAAATAGATGGATGCGTAGGTAAGTAGATGGATGGGTGGATAAAAAGAAGGATGAGTGGATAGGTAGATAGGTGGATGGCTGGGTGGATAGATGGACCAGAGGATAGGTGGATAGATGGATGGGTGGCTAGGTGGATGGATGGGTAAATGGGTAGATGAAGGATGGATGAATGGATGGATCAGTGGATGAGTAGATGTGGAAAATGCTGGAAGTGGTTTTCTGAGAGGCATCAGAATAACATGGTATAACACAGAAGTTGTTTAAGTGTTTCCTTGAAGTATGCCTCAGAGTTAGCAGAATTGCGATGTCACCCATGTATCACCCTGGCTAGGTGGCTTGTGCACGGGCCACACATCCACGTGCCCCTTCCAGCGGATGTGGTGGCCGTCGGTGGCAGCTGTCTTTGCGCTCTGCAGGTAGCTCAGGGCTGCGGACACCTGCTCGGGCTCCACCTGGCAGAATGCGCTGAGCTGCCCCTCACACAGGCCCAAGGTTTGTGGGAGGAGCGGGGAGGGGGAGTTGCTTCCTTCCTTATAAAGATTGTGTGTTTGGGGTTTCATAGATCTTTGCACTGATTTGGTGTCCAGGGTCCACACAGGAGGAGAGGCCGCTCCTTTGTGCTTCTGGGACCACTGATGTAATCAGTAAGCTGATCTCTACCATCTTTTCCAGGAAGCCCACTGGGCTCCGACTGTAGGTTTACTTTGTAAATGAGACTACACAGAGTTCTTTCATGCCCGGGAAAGTGAGACCTTCCTGCTGGCTAGTCCCGCACCATTCCAGCCGTCCCAGCCAAGAGCTGCCCGAAACACAGGACGCTAGCTGCCACCCCTTTGCTCTTGCCATTTCTTAGAAAATGCCATGTGTTCTGTCATCACTGCTGGTGGGAGATGAGACTCAGGAGCATGGGCTCTGGGGATAACTCTGGCTCAGTCACACAAAGGTTTGGCCGTAAGATACAGAAACCCCCAAATAACTGTTGTAAATTGAAGTGCATTTTTGTGGCGCTGGTGGCTCATGCCTATAATCCTAGCTACTCAGGAGGCTGAGATCTGAGGATTATGGTTTGAAGCCAGAGAAATCCATGAGATTTTATCTCCAATAAATTACTCAGAAAAAGCCGGCAGTGGTACTGTGGCTCAAGTGGTAGAGCACTATCTTTGAGAGAGAGAGAGAGAGAGAGGAAAAAAAATGAAGTTCAGGGACTGTGCCTATGCCCTGAGTTCAAGCCCTAGGACTGGCAAAATAAAACAAAACAAACAGCAGCAGTCCAAAGCTGTGTGCTGATTGTGGACTGTAGCTCTTCAGGGACTCAGCCTCCTCCTAGTTCATTACCGTTTTCCTCCCTCCCTTCCCCAGCCCCCTGCCCCGTGTCACTCATGATCTCATGATGCGCTCCTCTCATTGGCCAGAAACTGGTTAAAGTAATGCAGAGAGGACCTGTGGGGCCCACGTAGGAATGAGAGGTTCTCTGTGCAAGAAGAAAAGATGGCTATTTGGGGTGGGGGAGCCAAGTAGTGTCTCCCCGACTGCACCCAGATTTGCAGGGCTTTCCCTAGAGGGGCCTTGGATAGTTTCTGACCTCATTAGATCTCCTTTGTCGTAGTAAAGCAAGCACGGTCGCTGTCTGGGCTTCCTCCACTCATGCTCTGGGCTTGGTGCTCAGTTGGGCTCCCTGCCGTGATGCCATTCGCCATGCCGGGCGGAGGGGAATCTGTAGCACTTGAGGACAAGGGGCTTGTCCAGAACAGCGCCTGGGCATTGTTCCCAGATGTCTGTGGCTTTGTACAGGGACATCAGCATGTACAGTCGTTGTTGTCCTCCTCCTCCTCCTTCTCTTTCTTCTTTCTCTTCCTCTTCCCCCTTCTCCTCCTCCTTCTTTTGGTGGTAGTGGTACTGGGATTTGAACTCAAGGCCTCATACTCTTGCTCTGCTTGCTTGCATCTTACCCATTGAGACATGCCTCCATCCTAGCTTTTGGCTGATCATTTTGGAGTCTTGAAGATATTTCTGACCAAGCTGGCTTCAAAACTCCAGTCCCCAGATCTCCGCTTCCTGGTGGCTACAGTTCAAGCACGAGCCATGGCGTCTGCTGATTTATTCTGTTTCTTTTTGTCCGTGCTGTTGGTCTTGGAGACTGTCTCTGCACTTGGGGATTGCACAGGAGTGACGCCGTGTTGAGTCTCAGCCCTGCCGGCTGCATACCCTCCTTTGGCTTCCTTCATGTTCTCCACCCCTGTGTCACGGTCCGAGCCAGCCCGACCCCCACCCCACGCCCATAGCCCGGCGTCAGCACACGGCCCTCTCTCCTGGAGGCTCTTGAGCCAGGTACTTGGGGTGGGGACCCCCCAGCACCCCATCCATGCCTGCTTGATGGCATCGGTGCCTCCGCTCCTTCACCTTCCCAGCTGCTGGGAGGGCGCATGCTGTGGATCGGTGGGCGACTGCTACCGTCTTGTTCTCACTTCTGTGTCTTCTCTAACTTTTCCGTAAACAACATGCTGAGTTGTTATAATAGCAAACACCGTCAGTGTCTTGAAGAATGGATTTCCAGGAGCGGAGGGTGGGGCTCCGTGGGAGAAGGCTTGCCTAGAAAGCACAGGGCCGGGGTTCCATCCAGCCCAGCATCACTCACTGAGGGAGGTTTCTATGCTGGGTGTAGTGGTGCATGCCTGTAGCCCCAGCTACTCACGAGGCTGAGGTGAGAGACTGGCTTGTGCCCAGGACAACCTGACATCACAGAGAGATCCTGTCTAAAAAACGGTTGGGAGGTGTGCCACGTTGTCCGTGGCACAGGGGCAGCGTTTGGCTGTCCTTCGGAGCCGGCTCGTTCTGTCCCCAAGGACATGGCCACTAGCCAGAGTGTTCTGCCTGCATTACAATGTTCCCTGCAAGGCGGGATACACTCCGCCACACTCACCATCACTTATGCAATTGGGGAAGTCAATGCCGTGTCTGCTTCACCTTTCCAAAGGCTGCAGTCTGCCCAGAAAATCAGAGCTGCTCAGCTGCGGGGCCGAGCCATGAGCCTCGGCATGGCATTGGCCGTGTGTACCCTGATACCCTGTGCACCTGCACAGTGGAGGCCCGGGGAGGCTGCTTCCTTAAGCCGTGGCTCCCCAGCCACAGCTGGGAGTGGCCCAGATGAGGCTTTCAGAGCCTGTGGTGATCCACCTTCGTGCCTGCGCTGGCTGCAGGGCTGGAGGGGTAGCCTCTCCTCCCCAGGGGCTTGCTGCCCCATCATTTGGGAAGGATGGAGGTTCCCTGGGGCCCAGGGTATGGCCAATTCCCACTCCTGGTCACAGAAGGACCCCTCTGTGCCCTTTCTTGCCTGGGTGCTAGCTCCCCTGTGTCACAGCTCCCTGCCGCTGATGGGGGTGTGGCGGCTCCAGGGCTGGTTAAGGCTGCAGGGGCCCTGCTTCAGGCTGCCTGTGACCAATGGCCAGCTGGGCGCTGGTGGCTCACACTTGTCATCCTGGCTCCTCAGGAGGCTGAGATCTAAGGATCTGGGTTCAAAGCCAGCCTAGGCAGAGAAATCGCCCTCCAATTAGTCACCAAAAAGCTGGAGAGGGAGGTGTTGTGGTTCAAGTGGTACAGTGTCAGTCTTGAGCGAAAAAGTGCAAGACCCTGAGTTCAAGCCCCAGTACCAGCACACAAAAGCCAAAAAATAAAAAATAAAAATAACCCCAAAAAACCCTAACTGCTGCCTCCCAGGAACAGGTGGAGGTGACCTGAGGTGAGCAGTCATTTAAGTCCCCATAGTCTGTCCTTCCAACGTTTCTTGAGCAACTACTGTGTGCTAGCTGCCTAGCTGGGTGCTGGACCCAAGAGGGCAGGTACCCAGGGAGCTCACATCCAGGTGTTGTAGGATGCTGCTGCAGGCGAATGGAGCCAGGGGCGCAGACCCTGGTCCCCACAGACATCCACGCCCGGCCTTCACAGCAGAGGGACTTTGAAGGCAGGTTGAAGCTATTGAGATGAGTCTGCCCTGCCCAGAAGGGCTGAGTGTGCTCCAGGGACCTTGTAAGAGGGAGGCAGGAGGGAAAGATGGAGATGAAGGTTGACACCAGACCCCGCCCGGCCCCTTGATGCTGGCTTGGGAGATGATCACACACAAGCCCAACCATTCGCAGCCTTCCCTATGCCAGTCTGGGAATCTGAGAGCAGGTGGAGTTTGGGGGTGTCCCGATAACCCCCCCAAGAATGGTGAGGAGCAAGCTGTCTTTGGGCTTTGTCCTGAAGCCAGTTGGTAAGAGGAAGGGGAGGTGGCTGGGGGGGGGCATGCGTTTACCCCCACCTCACCTGGCCACGGCTCCTGGCGTCACGGGGCTGGCTCGTGGTGGTGGTATTTTAAAGCTTTCTAGGGGAGGTTGTGAACTCCCTGGAGACTTCTAAAAATAGCCTACTTTCTGCTTTGGAAAGTAGAGCACGTCCACTGCCCAAACTATGGGAAAATATCAAAACTAGCAAGGCAGACATAAAACTCAACCCCAGCGGGGAGGTGGCTCAGCTCTTCTCTGCTGTGGGATTTTAGCCTCTGAACCGTGGGTTAAGGCCCTCAACATCATTTTGTCAGTGACAGGGATAAGCGTGCTTCTCATTGGCTGTCAACACGTATCTGTACCAATCACTTTGTATGGCATGTGAATGATGTCATGAATATGCAAATGACCCTTGGTAGGGGGAAAAAAACAAAACATGCCCTACCCCCAGATATGGTTTAAGGACCTGCTGGGTGACTTTGCTCCAGATCCTCATTCTCTCCTGGCCTCCAGTCAGCCCTGCCCCACCAGCTTGCATCGGGTGAGACATGACTAGGCCATGGGCACGTGCAACACACCCACATAGTGGGCGTTGGATCTATGTCCGTCCCTTTAGCCCTTTTCATCTGTCATCTGTATCTGTTGGGCCCTGCTTCTTCCCTTTGTGCCCTGCCCTCCGCGTGTCCCTGTGTTGTTCACACTCAGCCCACATCACGCCGCGCTCCTGTCCTCCTGGTGATGGGCGTTGTGGCTGGCTCTGGCCGCTCGGCTCCCGGTTCTCTTGTGAGGCCAGCTCCCTGCACACCTACTCTTGTCCCCGTTTCTGGTGATCTCTCAGGATGCATACCTAGATGGAGAGATACTGGGCCACAGGCTATGGGAATTGGTTTCTGGGGCTCTGGGCCACGGCCAGGCTGCATTCAGGGGGTGGAAGGGTGTGGTAGGCATCTGGGCAAATCAAGTTAGATCAGGCCAGCCCCACCCCCGAGCGGCATCCTGGTCCAGTTGGTGTTTGCAGAAGTGAGTCTCACCAGCACCTCCTGCCCTGGGGAGGGGGTAAGGGGACAGCTACTGGCCAATGACAGCGCCAAGAAAGATGCCACCCCCTCTCTCCCCACAGCCATCACACCATCTCAGATATTAGTCAGCTCTGAGAAGGACAGGAGCCTGGAGCAGGCGGAGTGGCGGGGGTGGAGGAGTCTGTTGCTGCCAGAGCCATCGCCAGGATCTTGGCTCCCATTTTATAGCAGCTCGTAACAGGTGGTTTCCTGGCAGACAGGAAGCACCATGCCTGTGCTCGGCCAGGGGTTGTTGTCACCAAGGAGCAAGGACCAGGGATGCGGTACAATGCCCCCATCTGCCTGGCCAGCCCAAGCCTTTGCCAGCATGGCTTCTTTTTAAATAGTTTTCTGTTTCCTGGAAGGAATTGAGAATTGGAGAGAAGAGCTAGCTCAGGTTGGAGTCTCGAGGACCTGAGTTCGATGACACCAGCTGGAGTTTCAGGGGCACCGGCCTCACCGTGTGTGCTTCAGTGTATCTGTGTAGTCGTGAGCTACCTGCTTCTGGTTCCCCCAAGCCCTTAGACCTATACTGCTGCCAGCACTGGTCCAGCTCCAGCCCAACATCTACTGCATGCCAAGCACCAGGATAGGGTGGGACGTGCCAAGCAAGAGGCTGTTCCAACCCTGGGTGGCTGGCAGCCGTGGGTATGAGTTCCCTGTGGCTGCTATAACAAATCACCCTCCTTGTGACCCTAAGTGCTGGAGTTCAGCCGTCTGCTGCCCCCTGCAGGTCAAGGAAGGAAATGCTTCTTTGCATTCTTCAGCAGGCAGAGGTCTTTCTTGGACCTGGCCCAGTCTTCCATCTCCACAGCTAGTGGCATCTTGTCTTCTGTCCCTGCTGCTGCCACAGGCCCTCACCATGGTGGCCTGCTTTTCCTCTGCCTCCCCCACCCCCACCCCCTGCAAAGGCCCCTATGATGTCTTATAAAGCCTACCGGGAAGGAGGAACATGCCTCCATCTCAGATCTTTGACCTCATTATATTCGCAGAGTCCCCTCTGTCACTAGAGGTGACGTTCACAGATCTCCAGGATTCTGGGCATCATGGGGGAGCTGCAGCAGGTAGAAGGGCCTCAAAGCACAAGCAGCTGTGGCTTATGGAACTCCAGCTGGCTGTAGAGTCACTGCGGCCGGAGCACCGTGGTCTGATACTCGCCAGAGCCTTTGGTGGTGCTTCATTGCTGGCTCTCTGAGCCCCAGGCATTGCCTATTTTTAGCATCTTTGCACTTGAGGTGTAATGAGTGCACACTGAGTGCCCTTATCACAAGGAGACTGGGTTTTATTGAGTGCAATGTAAGTATAGTAATGTATGCCAAGTGCTGTGACCTTCAGCCCACAGCTCAGTCAGTGTCAACATGTGTGCACCAAGCACCCACGCCTCGGTCCAGGTGGAAGGCACTTCTGGAAGCCCAGCTGCTCCCCCATCCATCTCAGTGAAAACCCACCATCAGCGATCATAGCTGCTCTGATTCCTGTGGCTGTTTACTTTGGAACTTGTTATACATGGGTTTCTGCTGTGTAGGTTCATTCATGTCTTGGATTCTTTTGCATGACAGAATGTCTATGAGATGCATTCAAGTTGAGAGGTGTTCATTCCTTTGCATTGCCGTGTAGTGTTCCCCCATGCGACTGTAAAACTGTGATTGGTCTGTTCTATTGATGGGTAATGGGATTGTTTCCATTTGGGGGCTGTTGTGAATTGTGCTGCAATTAAGAACTTGGAAACATGGTGCCGCTGGCTCATGCCTGTAATCCTAGCTACTCAAGAGACTGATATCTGGGGATCATGGTTCAAAGCCAGCCTGCGCAGGGAAGTCCATGAGATTCTTATCTCTAGTTATCCACCAGAAAACCAGAAATGGTGTTGTGGTTCAAAGTGGTAGAGCGCTAGCCTTGAGCTGAAGAGCTGAGGGACAGCGCCCAGGACCAGAGTTCAGGCCCCACGACCAACAACAACAACAAAAAAGGACCTGGGTACTTTGGTGGACATTAGCATGTGTATCTTTTGGCTTACACTTGAGCGTACTAAACCCAAAGGCTGGTATGTTTAATGTTTGTGGACACTGCGTGACAGATTTCTCATCCAGTACCAATTCACACGCCTGCAGCAGAGCCTCAAGTTGAGCTCAGACTTCTGCCTGTGCCTCGTGATCCAGAAACATCAACCCATCCATCTCTCCTGCTAGCGATCACCCAGCAGAGCTCTGAGCTCCCTCTGTCTCAGCTGTGGAAGCTTCTGGAGCACGCGTCCCCACCCACTGGCCGCTGCTCCAATGCAGGCTTAGGGACCTGTCCTGTCCTGCGACACTCGCTCTGCGTCTGTCCGTCCTTCCACCTCCTCGTTCCTGCGTTGATGCTGTTGTATCCTCAGCTGTGTGGGCATCACGGTGCCACGTGGGTCTCACCGACGCTCCATGACTTAGGATCTGCTGGACACAGGCTCAGCCCCCTGAGAGCACCAGGCTGCATGCTGATAGCCTGGAAAATCCAAAATTAAAACTGTGGTTGCTATTGAATTGGTAAAGTTGAGAAACCACATATTGGTGGTAAGCTAGGGACCGTCTGTATGTTGTTGCCTTCTGCCAGCACCTGTGTTTACCTGTGTGTGTGTGTGTGTGTGTGTGTGTGTGTCCTCTTGTGTATTGTATGTATCTGAGCATTTGTAAGTGTATCTGTGTGTGCATAATGAGATCAGTCTGCCTCTGTCCCTTCTGTCCTCCCAGGTCTGGACCCAAATGTCACTTTCCATAGGCCCAGCCCACTGGACTCAGGGCTCATCAGAGGCAAGCGTGTTAGGGGGAGGCTAACTGCCTCAGAGTCGCATTGGTAAATATATGCAAGTCCATTTCTCCCCGGTGTAGAGACACTGCTGGGCCTGCAGAGAGCACCTGGGCCTCTAGCCAGTCTGTAGGACCAGGTGGGGCAGGAGCTTGGCTGTGGGAAGTTGATAGGCATCTCGTCCACCAATCTGCTGGCTGGATGTTGTCACCTGATGCCTTGTACAGGCTGGGGGCGGGCCTCCACATAGAGATGCAGGAGGGACCGCAGCAGGGGCTCAGGTGTGGTCTTCAGAAGTCAGGATGTGAACAAGCAACCCTACGATGACCAGAACTTCCCCAGATCCAGGGGCCCCTGGCTCACTGCCATTAAGCTCTGGGCTGAAGCTGAGGACCAGATGTGATGGTCCCTGGAAGGCAAGGCCCTGTGGATTCCGCACTGGGGGTGGGGGTAGGGGTGGAAGAGGGGGGAGATGTCAGCTGTCCCAGGAGAGGGCTGCACCTGCTGGGGACCTGTGTGGGGAAGTTGGGGTGCACTGAGACGGAAGCTCAGGAGGATGGCTGTGCACCTCCTCCAGGCATGTGTCACAGGGAGTCCCTCCCACCACTTCAGCTGCTTGGAGGTAAATATTAAACAGCTCTGCAGCCAGCTGCTCAAAGTCTGATTCACTAAGGAATCCAAAATGAAAAATTGATATACTCGCTTGGGTGACGGCAAACCTTCACGGACAGAAAGTCTGATTCACAGGAGAGCTCCCTCCTCCCCTTCCCTGCCCTCACCTGCAGGGAGGAGTCAGGGCGCTCCCTCTGCCAAACCTGGTGACTGGGCTTGGATAGAGAGAGGGATTGATTTATGCAAATGTGGAGGCGTGGAGAGTTTAAACTTTGCTGGGCAGGTCAGCAGGCTGAAAGGTTCAATGTGAAGGCCACCTGCTGGACAGATTCCTTCTTGCCCAGGAGCTCAATATTTGGCCTTCTCATTCCTTCAACTCATTAGATAAGGCCTATCTCCATTAGGGAAAGCAATCCATTTTACTCAAAGTCTGTGGGTTTCATTGTTAATCTCTTAGAAAATGGCCTCACAGAAACGTCGAGAGCAACATCTGGCTAAGTTTGTGGGGGCCATGTCCTTGTGACATGAATTGTCACCCTGTGTTTGTTCTCAAGTGTGTTCATGGTGGTGGTAGATGTCCCGGGTAGTACTTGGGAGGCTGGGCGTCAGTCTCTCCCTCTCAGCGTCTAGCGATGGGACCTGGAACTCTGTGAACCTCCAGGGCCTTGTGAGCTCTCTGTAGAGATTTGTGGCGCTCCAAAGATTAAATTCAGGGTGTGAAAGACAGTGACACATGCCTGTCATCCCTGCCACGGGAGGCATAGGCAGGAGGATCGCCATCTGAGGCTGGCCTTGGGCTGACATGATGAGTATTTTTTCCTGACTCTGTCCTCTCATTAGTAATGAGCTCACACAGACTGGCCGGCTACCTGGTCCCAGGGAGCAACAGATGGTGATGTCACAGGCTGAGCCTGGAGTGGCAGTCACCACACCACATGGCTGTTCTGAGCTGGACACTGAGAACCAGCCCAGATTTGCTTCCTTCCTGGAAGGACAAGCTGTGTGGCCTTGGGCCTATCACCGACTCCCTCTACTGCTCGTCCACAAAGTAGGGAAGAGAGTGCCTACCGTGAGCGTAGGAGAGTGGGTGAGGCACTGGGTCTGGAAGCCTTCACACCCTCTCTGGATGAACACCAGTGGCTCACACCTGTAATCCTAGCTATGCATCAAATCTCAGCCAGGTGGGTCTCTTCGTCCAGCTCTGCGATTCTGGATTACTTTCCAGGCTCTTCACTCGCTGTCGTGTGCGCTGGTCTCTGGCGAAGTGTTGATTTTTATTTGACTTTTGTGCATGAAGTTGTTGTCTTCTGTTGAGCAGAACAGCTGGGGGAAAGTTATGTTTTCAGTAGCCAGGTCAGTAAGTGGGTAAAGCCCAGGGCAGGTGCAGGGATGAGAGAAAACCCCGCTAAACAGAACACCCCCCCCTGCTGCCGGGCTCTGAGGACCTCTGTGAAGCTCTGGAGCAGGTGATGACATTGTGTGGCTGTCTGTCCATGCGCCGTGGGAGACACAAGGAGGGGTCAGATGAATTTGCCAGGACATGGGAGCTTTGGGGAACACAGCTAGATGCTGGCCAGGCCTTAATGCCTATCATCCAGCCTTCCATGCCTCCCGCCAGGCAGCAGCCCTGCAGAGCCCAGCCCAGCTGCCCTGGCTCCTGCCCTGGAGTCTGCTCCTGTCAGTACCCATTCTTCTCTGATCGAGGTTGATGGGTGTGCTGGGAAGAAGCCGGTGATGGCGCCCAGGTTCTGCCACGCGCATGTCTGGCCTACTAAGGAGCCAGATGCCTGGCCACTTAGTACAGCCCAGGCTGAGAGGGGCCGGCCCTGAGACACAGGGCTCCCCAGCCTTGCACCTGTGTGTGTGTGTGTGTGTGTGTGTGTGTGTGTGTGTGTGTGTGTGTGTGTGTGTGTGTGTGTGTGTGTGTGTGTGTGTGTGTGTGTGTGTGTGTGTGTGTGTGTGCTGGCTTTTTAAAAACATTTGTTGGTTTTCCCTGGGGCACTGTCCCTGAGCCCTCTTCATTCAGGGCTAGCGTTCTACCACTTTAGGCCACAGCTCCACTTCTGGTTTTCTAGTGGTTCATTGGAGATAAGAGTCTCATGGACTTCCCTGCCCAGGCTGGCTTTGAACTGCCATTTTAGATCTCAGCCTCCTGAGTAGCTAAGATGACAGGTGTGAGCCACCAAGCTTTTTTAAGATTCAAGACTGGCACTCAACCACTTGAGCTGTGTCTCTAGCTCCAGCTTTTTGCTGCTTAATTGGAGATAAGAATCTGCTGGCTGTGAAGTGTGATCCTTCCTCTGATCTCAGCCTCCCCTACCCCCCCCCCCCCCCCCCCGCCACCAAGCAGCTAGGATTACAAGGCATGAGCCACCAGCACCCAATTTATTTTCCCATGTTTGAGCCCCAGCCTTCAGGGGAAAAGCCACAGGAGAGTGCCCTCAGCCTGAGAAATGAGTCGCGGGAGGCCACAGTGCCATCGCTGCCAGCACTGTGTACTCTGCAGTTGTAAGGGGCTCTGGTCCCTGGTTGGGGGTGGAGGGCCTGCTGTCTCTAGAGAGAAGAGGGCACAGATGTGTGCTGGTCATGAGAGCACAAGGGCAGGCCAGTGTGATGGAAACACATGAACACCAGGTTGTGTATGTGCATGCATTCCTGTGCATGAGCGTGTGCATGTGTATGCAGCAGCGGGCGGGGCCGGCCAATGGGCTTAAGGAAGGAGAGGAAGCTGCTCCCCTCTGACCACAGTACAGACTCCACCTCCTTTCACCCAAGGGCAAGGGCACCCTGGCTGTAACCCCAACAAGATGGCGGAGCTGTGCCGCCACCAGCTCCCCACACACAGGGCAGAGGGGGAAATGCAGGTGCACAGCTCTCCCAGTGCAGGGGTGCACAAGGCCCGCCAGCTCACCCCCACCCTCCTCACCTCCGTCCAGGCTGGACCCCTCCTGGAGTTTCCAGAAACCATAGGGAGGAAATGGGCCGAGGTTCCCACGGAGCTTCTGGGCGCAGGCCAGGAAACACAATCCTGCCGTACTATGGCTCTGCTTTTGTGCTGCGCTGGGGTCCGGAAAGGAGTTGACTTATATACACCGCTCCCCTAGCATCTGGAGGACCTGATCCCCCGAGGACCTCCTCCCCGGGGCCCAGCACTGCGCCAACTCTGCCTTGCCTGGGACTCTGGGCCTTTGCACTTGCTTTCACACACTGATTCACCCCCATTCTGGTTACTGCCAAATTCCCCCCAGACAAATGCCTTTTCCCCCAGCACTGCAGCAACCCATGTTCACATGTCACATCATGACAGCCTCATTGGCCTCGGTGCCTTGACACACAGCAGGTGTTCAGTGTGTGTCATTCATTCATTCACTCACTGACAGTTCTGCATTCATTTGCTCATGCGATCATTAATCATGTGATCAATGACTAACAAATATTTAAGAGGGGAGAAAGGCACAGGAAGGCTGGTGTGACTCTGGGAGGCTTCCTGGAGGAGGTAGGTGGCTTTGAGTCTGTCTCCAGGGAGCCTAGTTGATACCTTTAACCCAGTTGACCCTTGCTGTTTGTGATACTTAGGTTCTATAAAGCCATCATGGATGTTGAATTAGTGAATTCTGAACCACTGGCTGGGGGTGGTGGTGCACGGCGTAAGGGGAATACACAGGTGTGTCTGTAAACTTGAAGCCACATGTTTTTGTTCACTGATTAATACGTGCCCTTGTTGTCTTTGTGCTTTGGTTTAAAGATGCCTGGTTTGACATGTGTGGTCCATTTCTTAGCCTTGATTGAACTGGTTGCCCGGAGTACAGGGACTGCCTTGTGGGCGGGGCTTGGATGGGGTGTGGCTTGTGAGTGATGCGAGGTAGAGGGAGGAGCCTAGGCCCAAATGGGGTGTGGCTTATATGTGAGGAGAGGTGGTGGGAGGAACCTGATCTGGAAACCAGGGAAGATGAGTAGCTTGCTGTGCTGACACTGTACTGGGGCATAGACAACAAAATGGATTTGCTCATGGCCTGGAGGCCGCAAGTCTGAGCACAAGGTGCCTTGCAGGGCTGGTATCCCCCAGGTATGCCCCTGAAGATGGCCTTGCCCTTGCTGTTCTGGCTGCTGCTATGTGTACACAAGCCTGGTGTCTCTGTGTACAGCATGGGTCACCTTGGATTCAGGACCACCTGTTGTCAATAAAGGCCCTGTTGTCAAATAGTCATGTCCTCTAAGCAGTGAACTTCACTGTGTAGATTTGGCAGGGGGTGCTGTTCATTTTAGGAATGTCAGGTGTGGATGATACACAGATTAGCTTCGAGAAGCCAAGGGCAGAGAGAGGCCAGACCTCTCGTAAGGCAAGGGTGACTTGTCTGCTGCTTCGAGGTGCTGGCAGGACTGGCTTTGACTATCTGATAATTGAGGAAATTGGTAGATGACCAGGACAGGCTGCTGCTCGCCTGCTCTACTGAGTGCTTGCTTCTTCTTTTTCTCTCTCTCTCCTCTCTCTCTCTCTCTTGTTTGCTTTTTCTTTTTCTCTCCCTTCCTTCTTTCCTTCTTTCCTTCTTTTCTTCCTTGTTTCCTTTTTTTTAATTTAATTTAATTTTATTTGTGAACATACTGTACAAAGGGGTTACAATTACTAGGGCAGGATAATGCGTACATTTCTTCTTTTTTTTTTTTTTTACATTTCTTTTTTTTTTTTTTTTTAATTTAATGCGTACATTTCTTACCAAGCATTGCAGCCTCCTCCTTTGGTTTACCCTTCACATCCTCCTTTTTGTTTTTTGGTACTGGGGCTTGAACTCAGCACTAATACTCTACCACTTGCACCACACCTCCACTTCTGGCTTTTTGCTCATTCATTGGAGTTAAGAGTCTCAAGACCTCTGCTTGGACTGACTTCGAACTGAGATCCTTGTATCTCATGCTGAGTAGCTAGGATTACAGGCATGAGCCGGGTCCCCCGCCAAGGTGCTCTTTCTAAGACTTGGCAGACAGCAGTGTTGTTTGGTCCCCTGTGATCCTGAGCGCTGTTGCTGAGCCACCTGGTAGGCACGGACGGGGAGTGAGTGAGGGCAGCTTGCTTGTCCTTCATCCCTAGAGTGAGAAGAGGGCGTGGGCCAGGCCGCCTGGCTCTGGAATGCCTGCTCTCGACCCCTTCCTCACACTTTGCCTTGCTTTGTAAACGTTTCAAAACATTAATTAGTGGCTCACCTACTTCGCATGGCGTGCTCAGTACCTCCCGGAGTTCCTTTGGCAATTTCCGGCTTCTTGAAGAAGGAAGGACCACCCTGAGTCTGTGGGTCTTGGGGCCAGACTTGGTGAAGGCTGGGGCGAAGAGACACAAAAGCAGATGGCAACCTGGAGGGAAGTTATTTTTCAATCAAGTTCGGCTTGGTTTTGCTAATCCCTCTCCTCTGCAGGAGCTTGGAGCAGAAAGCTCTCTCCCCAGTAGGAAGATAGTCCAGGCCTGGGGCCGGCCTTGAGCTTGAGTTGAGAACGACTGTCTCAGAAGATACAGCAGGCACAGCTGCTCTGGGCCTGCTCTGTCTGCAAGAAGGGACTGAGGAGTGGGAGGGAGAAGCTGTCTTTTAACCAAGACCAAACATCCTCCGCATGTCCCAGACCCCACGTGCCTAAGGAGTCGAAGGGGTGCAGGAATACCCCACACTCCCCAAAACCGTGGCCCTGAGCACTAAGTCCCCTCCTGAAGTCTCTAAGCCTCAGTTCCCTTGTCTGGAAAAGGACTAAAGAACACATTGTCTTTAATCCCAAGGCGTCCACTGAGCGCAGACGCCAAGTACTTGTACCTCACCACATGGGAAATAAGGACACAGGCAAGAATCCAGAGGTTAGAGGTGTCGCTTGGCTCCCTGGGGTTCCCTGAAACAGATTTCCTGTTCTGTTGTTAAGGCCCAGCTCCTCCTAATGCCTTTTCAAGATCTCTGGATGCTTGCCACCTTTCCCAGGCCCCTGCGCTTTCCATCCCACCCCGCACCTGCTCAGCCCCATGCCACACGCCAGCATGGGCTCCACATGGCTAGACTTGTGTCCAGTCCCTCCATGTTTCTCCAGGCCCAAAGCAATATGGAACATTATGAGCCCTTGTGTGAGCTTAATCTCCTGAATTCGTTGTTCTTTGGCCCCTGAGCTTAGAGACAGGCGTCTGGGCTTAACAGGGAGTTGGCCAACAGACTTGATCTGTGCATTTGGAGCCCCGATGATACACTGCCTCGCTCTCCAGAGTGATGCTGTGGTTTCTACTTCTGACTTTCACTGTTCACCGAACTTGCGGGTTTGTTGTTTATGTGTTAGCATAACTTTGGTGTTGTGGGAGATAAAAGGAGGGAGAGAATGTCACCACCTGCCTGGTGGTACCTGTAGTTGAGCTTCTGAGCTACCTTGGGTTGTTTTTCTCTGGTTTTATGAGAGAGTGAAGGGAAAGGAATTGCGGATTCTGTCTGGTGCAGGTGTCCCATGACTGTATCCTAGCTATTCAGGAAGTTGAGATCCTGGTGATTAGGGTTCAGAGTCAGCTAGAATAGCAATGTCTGTGAGACTCTTTATGTCCTGTTAATCACCAAAAAGCCAGAAGTGGAACTGTGGCTCAAGTGGTAAAGCATTAGTTAGCCTTGAGCAAAAAACCTCAGACAGCGCCTTGGCCCTGTCTGAGGGCCAGCGTGTGCATGAGACAGCATGTGCATGCTTGTGTGTACACACACAGACACACACAGACAGATACACACACACACAGACACACAGACACACACAGACTTGTGGATTATGAAATGTTAGGGAAACGGATAAAATACTTCTTTCTGCAGTATTTACAGCAGCAGGAAATAATTGGAGCTAGTCTTAAAGTATGCAGCATCAGAAACATGTTGGTTAGTGTTCTGTTCTCTGTCACAAAGGATGGGTTTGTAATCAAGACAGTTTCTCTTCCATAAGGTTGTGTTCAAACATAAGCAACAAGAGCCCACTTGCAGCGCCTTCTTCAAAGAGGATTTATTTATTGCATACAGTACACACTCAGAAACTGGCAGCCCGGCTGTTTTGGATGATGGTTGCTTCTCCCTGCTCAGTTCTTCTCATGACTGCCATCCAGCCTTACAGCAGAGGATTCGAGGATGGAGCCACACCAGGCTTCTCTACTACCTTCTGGGAAGCCCCACCCCTTAGATTTCTCTTGACTTCATTGGTCCAGCTCTTTCACACATCCCCACCTCACCACAAGGAAGGCTGGGAAATGCTTGTTCTTAAACTAGGAAGATTGGCTGCCTCAAAATTGCGGTCGTTAGAAAGCAGAAACTAGTATCAGGGCGGCAACCTGGAGGGTGCCCCACTCCCCAACATCCTGAACACAGACAGACACATTGGCTTCTCCCCACTCAGGGGAGAAAAGCTCAAGGCCTTGTTCTGCTGCCGCTACCAAGGTTCTGCCCGGGATCAGGAAGGACTTTGCTAGCTTCCCACCATGCTGGAATGTCTGATCCCTCGTGTTTGTGAACTTGGTTTTAGCTAAAAGGTCGAGAACTGATCCATCAATTGTGCTTACAATGCGAAGGACAGGTTCTAGCACCATCACCTCACAGTTTTGACAGCCAGGTCAACAACTGCCATTCAGGGAGGATGAAGAAAGGTACAGAGTTGGCAACCATCAAGCTGAGACACAGAATACCACCTTCTATATCATGTGGTCAGAATATACTCAAATCTTACAAAAGTTAGTGCTGGTAATCCACGCCTGTAATCCTAGCTACACAGAGGCTGAGATCTGAGGCTCCTGGTTTGAAGCCAGACAAGTCCAAGAGACTCCAATCTTCAATTAACCAGCAAAAAGCTACAACTGAGCCAGGCGCTGATGGCTCACGCCTGGAATCCTGGCTACTCAGCAGGCTGAGATCTGAGGATTGCGGTTTGAAGCTGGCCCAGGCAGAAAAGTCCTTGAGAGACTCTTATTTCCAATTAACCACTCCAAACCTGGAAGTGGTGCTATGGCTCAAGTGGTCAAGCACTAGCCTTGAGCACAAAGAGGGTCAGGGACAGAACGCAGGCCCTGAGTTCAAGTTCCACAACAGACAAAAAGAAAAGCTGGAACTGGAGGTGTGGTTCAAGTGGCAGAGCAAAACAGGCTAGTGAGTTCAAGCTCTAATATAGGTGCGTGCATGCACACGCGTGCGTGCACACACACACACACATACCTTACAAATGAAAGCTAGCAAAAAACTAAATTAATGCCATATTGAAGGAAGAAATGAAGAGAATAGGCAGTATAGTATAACTTAATATATGTGGTTTCCCCCCCCATTTTTCCAGTATTTTCTATCATAGATGTCAAGCAGTTTTATTAAGAGAAAATTCCTTTGTCAGATATTACCTAGGCAGATAGTTTCCCAAAGATGACAAAAGAGATTGGTCAACAAGAATAAAACTGACTATGCAAGAAAACTTTTTTTCAAATAGAATTTGGGTGTGGTGGCTTTCATGTGAAATCCCAGGTTTTGAGGCAGTAGAGGCAAAGAGGATTCTGAGTTCCAGGCCAGCCTGGACTGAGTTAGCCAGACTTTATCTCAAACATGAAATAAAAACAAAACCAAAAATATTTGGACTGTGACTTAAGCAGTAGAATCCTTACCTGGCCTGTGTGAGGAAGCCCTGGGTTCAATCCCTATTTCTTGAAAAATAAGTTTCTGTCAAATATGTGCACATGGTTGAAATGAAACAGGTAAAACAAGCTGGTACAAAGGCAGTTGTCCTCTACCGTAATGTAGCTCCTGCCTCAGGTCTGCTTGCTGGGTCCTTGGTTAGCTTGTAGCCTCTGAAGGCAGGGCCCTCCCTTGTAGATGCTGTGGTCCCGAACTGACTAAAGTATCTAAACTTGCTGACCACAGCCATGGCACGCAGGCTTGCACCTGCCGAGGGTCCAGCTGGGACAGCAGGAAGCCTGGCAGGGGGTGGTGACCTAATTTGGCAGGACTTAGAATTGTTCTGCTAATGATTTCCGTGCTGTTGTGCTGGGGGAACTGGAGGTGGAGCTGTGTGGGCCTGGTGTCTGGGTATAGGGGAGGGTGAGGCTGAAGGCTGAAAGGTTATATTTGGGGGCCCAGGGAGCTTAGGGGCTCCAGCTGGGTTTGAAAATGAGCTCTGTCACTCACTACAAAGGGGTTCCTCCTTTCTTCCTGCCTTGATTAGCCGATGCTGGAAAAGCAGGGTTCAGGACCAGCCTGCCTGAGGCTGAATCACAGCCCCATCTGAGTTCCTGAGGGGCCCCAGCACCGGGGAAGGAGTGGCCCCAGCCGGGGAGGAGCACCCTTACCAGTGGATGCAGCGCCCAGAGCCAACCCCAAGCACATGGCAGCTTTAGCTACCCAGCACACCCACCATCTCTTTGGAGTCAGGGGGCTTGCTTCATGCACAGTGGGCAGAGAGCCCTTCTCTCCTAGAGGAGCACCCATTTATTTAAGCCAGGAGCAGGCCCATGAGCCTGGGCCAGGCCTGTACTTGGGTGGCACCCCAGAGCTCCTGGTTGCTGAGGTGGAGTTGTGGCTAACTGGGGAGGGAGCCGGGCTGAACAGACTTTGGTCCTGGGTCAGGCTCTCCCTGATGTAGCCACAGTGATCCCCCCCCCTCAGAACGATGATCAGAGGCCAACCCCCCACCCCCACCCCCCTGGGGAACTGTAATGCTGAGCTGGACCCCTGCCAATTCCCGGGTGTCTATACATCCACTCTCACACAGGGCTGGGAGCCCCACCCATGTGGTCACCAGCCCTAGAAGCAGTGTGGGAGCACCAGGGGGAGGGGACCTCCTGGCAGAAAGGATCCAGATGTGTGAGAGCCTGTGGGTTCCTCCTCTGTCACAGTCTGTCCCCCCTCTCCCCCACCACGCTTCAGACAGCTTCATGGTTCTTGGACTAACAGGAAGTCTAGGTGACACTTGCAGCCAGGGGGGAATGGGACACCTCCGCCTTTCCCCATCACAGGTTGTATCTTTAAAGTCTCACTTGTGACACTTTTTGTTGGCAGGCAGAAGCTGCAAGTGGGAATTGCAGGCTTCACGTGCCCCTTTCCTTGGAAGCAGATACTAGCCTTCTTTGTCTTCTGACCACCTGGGAGACCAGGTGGTCCTGTTCTGTGTGTTCAACCTGCTGTCCCTGGGGCCTGTTTGCCTGGAGACAGCACCTGACCCCAGACTCTTCCTAGTGTTCCAGGACATCCCCAGATTTAGCACTGTCTGAAGGAAATCCCCTTAGTCCTGGGCCAGGAGCAGTGGGTGGCCTCACAGCGGGAGAACCTTGCAGCTGATTGGTCTTCCATACATTAGAACACTGTTGCTTGAAAGGGGGCCTGAGGGTTTTTAGTAAAGACAGCTGTGCAGCAGGGCACTGGTGGCTCACAGTTGTAATCCTAGCTACTCTGGAGGCTAAGGTCTGAGGATCATGGTTTGAAGCCAGCCTGAGCAGGAAAGTCTGTGAGACTTATCTCCAATTAACCAGCAAAAAGCCCGAAGCAGAGCTGTGGCTGAAGAGGTACAATGCCAGCCTTGTGTGAAAATCTAAGGGATAACACTCAAGCCCTGAGTTCAAGCTCCAGTACACACACATTTCCCCTCCCCCCACACACATACACACACACACACACACACACACACACACACACACACACACACACACACACACACACACACACACGACAGATGCAAATCAAGGTTGGGCATGTAAAGTTTTAGATGTTAAATCCTCTTCAAAGTACCTGCATGCAGGAGATGGGGCTTGTTCTTGTTGGGTCTGTGGGGGTCTGTTCTGTGAGGGACAGCTCAGTGTCAGCCTTTGATGTGACCTGTGGGAAACAGACTCATTGGGAAGGCCTTTACAGAGATGCCTGCTTTGAAGGGTTCCCATCAGCTAGGAGGGTGCCCAGGAGCAGCTGGCTCCTAGTAACAAGGCTGCCCTCTGCTGGGTATCACCTCTCAGCTCTGAGAACCGTGTCCTCATCCACACGGGAGCACCAGACCTGCCCTGTGGTGGTGGTTGGATGGATAGGCAGGCCTCATAGATTCTGGCTCCCTCCTTTGCCCTCCTCCTCCTGGTCCTGGAATTTGATATGAAAATTCCCTGCTCATTCAATAACCCACAGTGACTTCTCTTTGGTGGCTCCCCTGGGGGAAGCCAAGGAGAGAGTGGAAAGTCTAGAATCCTTAATTTTGTGGTTCTGCCCTACTGTGGGTCTTCACTACAGAGTGGTCACAGGACCTGAGGATGGGGGAGGAGCTTTGTTTGACACGTCTGGGACTCCCCTACATGCCATTGGGCAGAGATCAGCCACATGACCCCACCTACCTGCAAGGGAGGCTGGGAGATGTAGTATGGCTGTGTGTTCAAGAGGGAAGGGTACCTGGGTCTGGCCCACACACAGTATGTCTGTCACCAGACTGTGGATGCCCTTGGCCATCTGTGCAGACCCAGTGTAGCCATTTCCCTTCCCAGTTAATGAACACCTCTCTACGGTTCTAAAGCAGGATTTTTCCCCCCAAGAATGTTGTGGTTTATTTTATATAGAAAAGGGCTCTGACTTCAAATGAATTTTTGTTCAAATAAAGTTAAATCAATTTCCTTATTGCAGGACTTATCAAGGTCTTAAACACACTGATCACAAACATCTATGCAAGGGGAGAGAGTGCTCTGCAGATCACCTACTCCTTTGTAGATCTGGTGTATAGTTGGGAAAACATTGCTTCAAAAGTTGAAGCCAGTGGACTTTTATTAAAAAATGAGAAAGATCACAAACCTTTGTGAATGTTAGTCAGGGTCGGCAGAGGCCTGGAAAGGGAGTCTTCCTGGATTGTGAAGAAGGAATTCTTTTCTATCTCCCTTCCCTTTCTTTGTCCTTCCCCCTTCCCCGGCCTCCCTTTTGTTTCCATCTCCCTTTCCATCTACCCATCCTTCCGTTTCAGACTTCATGCCCATGAGGGCGATGCCTGTATCATATTATTTATGATTGAGTGTAGTCACTGACTAACAGTGAGGGGTTTGTCTAGTCCTGTCCTGACTGAAGTTGGACACTTCAGGGTAGTCAGCCTGCATTGGGCCTGTTGCCTTGGCCTGACCATCTGGGCAAATGTGAAAGCTCTCTGTTCCTCAGCTTAGGTTTTTATGGCCTGCTGGCGTCATCGGCCATAAATCACAGTGGGCTGAGGTTTAAGCACTAAGGTTTGATAGGATTACTCTCAGGAAAAAGTAGAGCAGGTTTATTTTTTTATTTGAATTATAGGCACCAGCCATATATATATATATATATATATATATATATATATATATATATATATACATATATATGTATATATATACATATACACATATATGTATATGTATCTTAAAACTTAATTTGGTGTGTAATTGGAACTAGCTCTTTGGAGCCCTGGGTTATGTGTTTTGGAGCAGCCTAGAAGAAGGGTCGCAGTGGGGCAGGACATGGTATGTTAATTGGTGGCCTCTGGGACCTGTGAGAGAATTGGATCTAAGTCCCCAGTTAGAAGGAGCTTGGCAGTTTTATTTGAGTCTCTGTGGGCATGTATGGGGGAGACCACCGCTTTGTCCCAGCTCAAGCCTTTTCCTTACTTTTTGCTTTCATGCCATGGGCTCCCCCCCAGCCCAAGCCTACACCAGAGGCAGAGAAAGAGGTGCAGAGGAGCCCCCCGTGAGGCTGACAGAATCCCACCAAGGCTGGCCTAGCCCTGGACCCTGATCTGAGGTAGTCACACACTGTTCAGGCCTGCGGTCCCAAGGAGGGTTTTACGTTTTATTACCAAAGTCTCGATAAAAGGGACTTGGGTCAGAGTAACTATTCAGGGAGGAAAAACAAAGGAAATTAAATGCAAAATCATGGCTGGTGAAAACCACACAGAGGCCTTGGCTTTAATACCACCAGAGCCACGGGGGGAAGTGGGCCCCCAGGAGGTGGAACCAAAGGAGTGTTGGCTTGGTATTCCTGAAGCCTGGTCCCTCTCCTGTTTAAAATAGAAATTGCCATTTAATTTGTTTCTGAGTTTTATTTCTCAAGTGAACCAGCATGGGGCCATGTAATGAGGCTGTGTTTCTGGGAGGTGTTGAAAGATGGAGAGAGGAGGAAAACCACCAAGCAAGGGAATGAGCGAGTGAGTGAGCGAGTGAGCAGGGCTGGGTGTCCCCCATCAGGGCCCAGGCCTTTCTCTATGAGGTTGAAAGGGCAGGCATTGGTGGTGGTCAATGTCTCGTGCCCTTCCACGGGTGGGAGGGGCCATTGTGTGATCCGGTGGCAGGCAGGTCAACCAAGTGCCCTGTGGCCCAGGAAGGGGTCTGAGACAGGGAGAAGAGGAAGAGGAATTTTCCCAGAGAATGGACAAGGCCAGGAAAAGACTAGGATGATACATGGAAGCCTGGGGTCAGGGGGAGTTGTCTCTGAATTAGCTTAAGTAACAAACCTGACAGCTGACAGCCTTTGGGACTATAAGTGGTGCTCTAGTCTGGCTGCAGACAGCCATGTCTTTCTCCCATGGCAGGCCCACATGCCCATGGGCATTCTGCTCTACCTGGAGATGAACAAGAAATCATGCTAATCTCCTCCTGAGAGATGCAGATTCTGGATCTATCATCTATCTGAGACAAGTATGTGACAATTCCGGGGACCCACCTTTGAGTCACTAGTGAATCAGTGGTCTCAGATGGAGCCCAGTAACTAGCTTTTTGCTGTGATGTCAGCCATCCCCACAGTGGCCACACTGAGAAACTGAATCTTCACTGATCACATGCAAAGTATGTGCATGATGCTTGAGAAGAAGGTTCTAGTGAAACCCATTACAAATTTTGCAAGGGAGTTTAGAAAAGAGGAGGATTAGGGGACAGGATATGAGAAGGAATAATAGAGTGAACGTTATCAAAGTGCATAATAGATATTTGTATGGGAAAAAAACCAGTTTTACACAATTAATTAACAGTTTTACATGATAGAAATACTAAAACAAAATCATGCTGGATGCCAATGGCTCATATCTGTAATCCTAGTTACACAGGAGGCAGAGATCTAAGGATTGTGGTTCAAAGCCAGCCTAGACAGGCAAACCTGAGAGACTCTTCTCTCCAGTTAAGCAGCAAAATGCCAGAAGTAGAGGCATAATTCCAGTGGTAGAGTGCCAGCCATGAATGAAAAAAAAACAAGTAAGAACATAAGGCTATAAGTTCAAATCCCAGTAGCAGCACACATGTACATACAAAATCTGTGCAAAATTTGTATGCATGAATACACATGTTAGGTGTGTGTGTATGTCCAAATGTGTCTTGTGTATGTGTGTTTGCAATTTCAAGAGACTTTAGACCATATTCTCTGTATGTTTCTATTTTCTTTCAATTAAAAAAAAATAATGGTCATATAGTGTTTGTATAAGCCGCAAAAATCTATCAGTGCTAGGCAAGAAGCATTATAGAAGCATTAGTACTCTGTAGTATTTGCCCCCTAGGAAGGTAGGTATGGGAGGCGTGGTCATAGATACCTACAAGGCCACAAAAGGGAATGAATCTACTTACACTTGGAGCCAGTGGCCCTTTCTCTGTGGCCTCCAGGGTCTGAGGTGGCGGCTTGCGGAAGAGAGAAACCTCTCGCTTTTAAATAGTCTGTTGTTGGAAGGCCAGAGCAGGAAGTTGGGCAGGCCATGTGGCGCTGGAAGGCAGGGTCTCCCCTCCTGTCTACCTCTATTCTTGGGGTCCTGGATTTGGCTAACTCCTCAGCACCCCACCACCACCACCACATCCCAGTACTGCCCCCTTCCCCCACCCCTTACCCAGTTCTCTTCCAGCCCTGCTGGCCAGGCAGAACAGCGATGGCGATTTTACTGCACTGTTAGAATTCTGTTATATTGCCCGTCGTGGGGTCCTGCAGCCACTTCATGTGAAGGCCAGACCCTTCCAGAGAAATGGTTTCCTACACCTTTACAATGTGATAGGAAAAAAAGGGCCGTTCGGTTTATGGAAACTATATAACATTTATGGAGTCTTGGCAGGCAGGAGTTGGAAGGTCTGCGGGGTAGGGGTGGGTATTTCAAATGGTGGAAGGCCCTGCAAGAGCAGCAGGCCTCTGTGGAGACCCCAGACAAACTCTCCAAGCCCGAGGTGACCTGGGGGCTGGGGAAAGCCGCCTGGAGGGAGCAGCTGTGGGTAACCTCCTGCGGTCTCGGCAGTGTTTCTGTGAAGGGGCCTGGCTATTCTCATGTTGTAAAGGGATACTGAGGCAAAAGTATTTCAACTGACCAAGGTCAATACAGTGTGGCTCTGAAATGCCAGCCATGCCTTCTCACAATCTCTCTCTCTCTCTCTCTCTCTCTCTCTCTCTCTCTCTCCCCCCTCCCCCTCCCCCTGGTATATATTGAGTGTTGAGCTACACTTTTTAGTTTTAAGTGATGAGAAAGACCCTAGCCATTAGGGAGTTGTCTGCTACTTGTGGCTGAGTCTCACCTTGCCTTGTAACCCTCAGCCATCCTCTCTTCTTTGCTGTGGGTTGGCCGGCTTTGCTGTCAGAGCTGACTTGCACACAGGTGTGCCCAGTGGTCCAGGGGGAAGAGAAGGTAAGGCCCCCTGTGACTGGCTCTGAGCCAGGGTGGGCTCTCAGCACATGGTCTTTGTGTTCAGGAGCATCTCCTGTGGGTTCCTCTTAGGGCCTTGGAGGAGGATGCCACGGGGAGTGAAATCACCCCTCCCGTCCCTGTCATCGTTGGCATTTTGAGTTCATTTCTTCTTGCATATGTGCCCTGTGACATCTATGTTTTCTCTCCCCTACTTGGCTGCTTGGCTGTGAATTCTTGGAGTGCAGATTCCATGAGTGCTTAATTCTTCACTGCTGATTTTGCCCACAGAGCCTGGCATAGTTCCCAGTATGTAGTAATCACTGCATAAATATTAACTGGGAGGGTGGCTGGCCGGCTGGGTAAATGGATAGGTGGATGGATGACAGATGGATGGATGGATGGATGGATGGGTTGGATCAATTATATATGTATTGTATATATGGATAGGTGGATGGATGGTTGGTTGGCTGAGTAGATGGATGGTTGGTTGGGTAGATGGATGGGTGAATGAGTAAATGGATGAATGGGTAAATGGGTGGGTGGATGGATGGATGAAAGAATGGATAGGTGAGTGAATGGTTGAATGAATGGATGAGTAAGTAAATGGCATGGATAGTTGAGTGGATGGATGGAAGCATGGATGGATGGATGATGGATGAATAGACGGGCAAGTGGTAGATGGACGGGGTAGATGGGTGGATGAAGTATATTTAGACCAGCAGACACGCACCTCTGCATTTACACCCTGGAGTGCAGTTAAACTAGCAGCCTGGCCCAGGTTCTCAAAGACTTTTTCTAAATGCACTTCTGTTTCAGAGGCTCTACTCTGCTTTCCTTGAGGCCAGATGGAGAAACCAGGCTACGTGCTTGAATGTGTGTGTAAATATTTTACAGTCCCCATAAACTTGTTTAAAGACGAGTGAGGGTGAATGTATAAACTTGGGCAGCCTTTGGGGAGGGCAATTTGGAAGTGGCTATTAAAATTTTAAATGTGCCCACCGCTAAGACCCAGCAGCTCCACTTCTAGCTGTCAAGGGCAAGAAATACATTCGTAGGTTTGAGCACAGAGAACCACGTGCCAGGATGCTGGTGTGGGACGCCCACTGCCTGGTGGCTTGTGACAGTGGGAAATCAGAAGTAGCCTTCATGTCCATGGAGCAGGAGATCATGATGAAGCTGTGGGAAATGACAGTCATGGAGGGTGAGGTAGATCTATGTGGGTAGAGGGAAAGAGCTCAGCTGGTTCTTGGGACCGGACCCTCTCCAAGCTCCCAGAAGTCCCCGGGACTCAGACTCACCCACCTTAGCAATAGCCCCCTCTACCTGCCTCTCATTTCTGCCAACTTCCTTTCCTTTCTCCCACTCCCTTCCCTGTGAAGCATGGTATTATACTAGAATTAGAACTTTAATCCTCCTGCCTACTTGCCAGTGACATTAGAAAAAAGGAGGAAAATAAGAGCAAAGCTGTTACGTGTACACTTACTGTCTGCTGGCTTTGAAGTTGAAAAGATTTTGAAAGAATTAAAATTTGATCTATGATGCCACTGTCTACCTAATAATGAGGCCAAGGGGAAAACGTGCCATGGTCGCTACAGAAAACCCTAGGCGCCCCTCCCCTTTTTGTCTACTCTGGAAGTAAAATTGGCTCTAATTAAAAAAAAATTATTGCTAAAGACATGTGAAATGGTTTTAGGCATGTGGGGGTTGTCCAACCAGGGCTCCACAGTTCCATGCCACAGAGCCCACCACAGGTTACTCTGTGCCAAGAACCACATGCTCGCCTGGTGAACCTCCATGGGCACTTCATCCGTATCCTTGAGGATACAGAGATGGCCCAGGCCATGGGTATGGTGTGTGTGTGTGTGTGTGTGTGTGTGTGTGTGTGTGTGTGTGTGTGTGTGTGTGTGTGTGTGTGTGTGTGTGTGTGTGTGTGTGTGTGTGTGTGTGTGTGTGTGTGTGTGTGTGTGTGTGTGTGTGTGTGTACCTGAGCACAGAATTCAGAGAATTCCAGTTTGGCAGCATACTGACCCCTGTCCCTCAACCGTCCTCATGGATTTGTGACTTGGGCAAGCGGAACATCTTCCTGTGCTCCTGATGCCCATTTAGAGAAGGGGACAAAGGCAACTTTAGCGCTAGGGGCTCTATTGCACTTGGCATATGGGGTACACAGTTTCCTTTCTTAGCCTAGGCAGGTCGGATGCCCATAAAACTGATAGGGAATGCTGGGTGCCAGTGCTCATGCCTATAATTCTAGCTGCTCAAGATGCTGAGATCTGAGGATCAGGGTTTGAAGCGAGGCCAGGCAGAGAAGCCTGAGAGACTCAAAAGCCAGAGGTAGAGATGTGACTCAAGTGGTAGAGTACCAGCCTTGAGTGACAAAGCTCAGGGACAGCGCCCAGGCCGTGAGTTCAAGCCTCAAAACAAAACTGATAGGTAAGAGTTAAAGCTGACCGAAGGCTGTCAGATTCTTTTCCCTCATACTCTGAACATTCTAGCCCCTAATCATTGATCTCCCTAGCCTGCCTCCCCCCATCCCAGCTCCTACCTATCTCTACCATCAAGCTACTGAGAAACAACCAGCAGAGCTGCCCTCTGTGTCCCCCAGCCCCACCCCTGGCAATAGTGTGGATTGAACTCAGGGCCTCACACTTGCTAGGCAGGCGATCTACCACTTGAGCCATGTCTCCAGCCCTTTTTGCAAGGTAAATTCTCACTTTATGCCCCACTAACATGGGCTGTGACCTACCTACTTGTGTTTCCCTGCAGCTGGGATGCCAGGTAGGTGTCATGATGCTCAGCCATTGATTAAGATAGAGTCTCTTGAACGTCTTTTTGCTGGAACTGGCCTTAAATTGTGATCCTCCCATCTCTGCCTTCCAAGTAACTAGGTTTAAGCTCTCATTCCCAGCCCACCAGCGCTTCTCCGGAACTGTCTAGAATCATAGTCTAGAATAAGTGTCTAGAATAATTTGTTCTGAGGCTCTAAATTCATGGATCGCACAGAGGCTCAGGCCTGGGCTGGGGGAAACTGGGTTAAGGATGGCACACAAGCCCCTGCCAGCCTCCCTTGGGGAAGGGCAATGCTCTTACACGGGAACCGCCCCCAGCCCCCCTGGGCTCCAGTCGCACCTTGTTCCATGTGGAATCTTCCTGGATGGGGAGTGGCAGGATTGTCCTTTCTGCTAATGGCATTTCTTTGTTTTCAGTTGAGAGGGAGAATGTACAGAAGAGGACTTTTACTCGGTGGATAAATCTACATCTGGAAAAGGTAAGTGGCAGCCTGGTTGGGGTTGGTAAGAGGTAAGACTCATCTGTCACGGGAAGGAGTCAGCAGCTCTGTGTTCTTTCTTCTTGTGTGTTCTTTGCATTCTTACTGCTGCTCTCACCTGATTGTGGAAAGCATGGAGCCCAACAGTCACCTGTCCTGGGGTTGCCAGGGGAACTCCTGTCTTTAATAGAATCCGTGAGCAGATGCTACAAGGCATTCCATGTTGACCAATGCCATGTTTCCATCGATAGGGTACATTCCCCCATGCCTCCATCACTGCTGACCGTTTTGGGGCTCTATGAAGAGCCATCTGTAGATATTTGCACTGATTGATGCTGGAACTATAGAATGTGTGTGTTGGGGGGTGGGGGGAGGGCAAGGTTTGGTCCTGGGGCTTGATCTCAGGCCTTGGATGCTATCCCTAGGCTTCTTTTGCTCAAGGTGAGCACTCTACTCCTTGAGCTATTGTATCACTTCTGGCTTTTTCTGAATAGTTGATTGGAGATAAGAGTCTCTCACAGACTTTCCTGCCTGGGCTGGCTTCAAATCATGATCCTCAGATCTCAGCCTCTAGAGTAGCTAGGATTACAGGTAGGAGCCACCAGCACCTGGCTTATAGAATTTTTTTTTAAAACAAAGCCACATTTCCTTGCTAATCTGATCACATGGCTACTGATGAGAATGTTACCAGCCCCTCCAATGTGCTGTATCCCGCTCTACCCAGCCTGCTTAGCACCACGCACATGCACGGGCTCCCGAGTCCTTCCAACAGCCCAGATCCCCTCTTCTGTTAGAATGAGGAAGCAATGGCGCCCACAGGACGTAGACTTCCCTGCACTCTGTGGTTTTTCCTGTGTATTTAACTTGGTGGCCCTTCTCTCCCCCTGTTTATTTTCTTTCTTGCACCCATGCCTTTTTGGTTTGCCTCACATCTGTGAGGCGCTGACGCACTCTCCCTACCAAAGTGTGCAACCAGCTTCGGAACAAAGGAGCAGCAGTCAGAGAAGGAGGAATCCACACCCTCTTACCCACAGGTTGGACCCCCGGGGCCGCCCACAGTCCTGGGGCTGCAGGGGGAAATGCTACTATTCTCTTTGATTGGGTACCAGTCCCTGCTGCAGGATGGGTGACGCAGTGCTGTCATTAGTTTCGTGCGAGTACCCTTTTTGCGAAAGATGGCGTCACCCAGGGACCACTGTAAATCCATCCCAGTTGCTTTGATGTTGGCTGTATCTTCAGAATTGTTCATATGTGAAATATTACATGTTGGAAAAAAAGGAAACTGGTCCCCAAACCTGAACGGTTCATGCACTCCTAAATGAATACCTCAGGTGCCTCTGAGCGGCGGGTGGTTCCTTGTGGACCCAGTAGAACCAGGACGTCTGTCTTTCTGTCTTTTTTTTTTTTTAATTGAGAAAAGAACAGAGGGTTGGGGAGCAAGTATCCCCCCCCCCACGTTTGCCCACCACCAATGAACTGCATTCTTCTCTTCTCTGTTGGTGGAGCTCCTGGCCCTTTTTGGGGGAGCAAGGGGGGGCAGGTGGGTAGCGCCTGCTCCCAGGATAAATCAGACAGCACCTGAAACCGATATGGAATAAAACGGCAAAATTAACAGCCGCGTTTCCAGCTCTGAGACTTTCAAGAGCAGCCTTTCATGAGAAGGAAACCCAGGAACTCCTTGGTGAATTGGGCTTAACTGCAATTTGAAGGTTGTCAGGAATATTTACTGAGCCTCTGGCTTCTGGAAAAATTCCCTAATTGACCAAAGGAGTTAGATCATGCAGAAAGCCCTAGGGGTGCTGTTGACTCGGTCATACCAATCGCCTGAAGTCCATGGAATATTCTGGCGGGCAGTGTTTGGGCTGGAGCTGTTTCAACCTCCCCTATCCCGCCGCCTCCCCGCCCCTCAACCCCCCCCCCCATTCCCGCAGGATGGACCCCAGCCAAAGCCTAGTTTGGAGCTGGCTGGGAGAGGCTCTTACAGGAACTGACAGTGGAAATTATTCTTCAGGTCTAACTGCGGAGTCAGGCTGGGCCCCGGTCAGGCTGGGGGCTGGAAATCTTGTTAGAACACTTCTCAGGGGCTGTTTCGTTCCGGCCTCTCGTTTTCTGTCTGGGATTAGCAGAAATAACATCTCTGTAAGAGCCTGGTAACCCGATGCCACCATGCCACAGGCCTGGACCCGGCCCAGGGAGCAGCAGGGTTTGCCAAGAAAATCATTTGCCCTTTGGTTCCAAGTCTCTGTTGTCCTTGAAGCAAAGCCCTTTTCTCTGAACCTGGGGGCCTACTCGCCCTGGATTTGGACTAAAGGGAGTTCGGGGGCTTGTTTCAAGGGTAAGGAAATGCTCCCTTCCTTAATAAAATCAGACTCAGGCTCTCAGGGGGAAGGAAGAAGGCTTTCCCAGAGGAAACAACAGCTGGCCAAGGCCGGCACTGGGTTCTGAGACTTCCCCTCACCCCTGGGTCTCTGGCTGGTTAGGGCTGTGTCTGACCTGGAACACTGAGATGCAAGAATCCCGGCTCCTGTGTGAAGGCCTGCCTTCCGCTGGGCTTGGGGCAGGGCACGCCAGCCAGGCCCAGCTGCCACAGCCCAGCCCCCAAGCTGGAGGGAATTCCTCACTGAGATTCCAAGGCCCAGAGGTTGAACTGCAGCAAGCCTCAGCCGGGATGCATTCAGGACAGGGACTGTCAGCAAGCATGGTTGGTCAACAGAAGCTCAGGCACATTCAAGGCTGGAGATGGGGAACCTCACCAATGCCCAGACTGAGCCAAGAATAACAGACGCAGGTCCGCTGTCACAAGATGATTCGTATGAACTGGGTTCCCCTGGATGGCCTGATGCAAAGGGCTTCCTGATTCAGCTCTAGAACTAGCATCCAGCCCGGATGGGCTTCAGTTCCCCCAAATTGGATAGGAAGGCCTGGGCATCATCATTTCCTGTAGGTCCCAATAAAATTCTGCAGAGTTCTGTGGAGATTCTCTATTTCCTCATAAAGCAGAAATATGGCTGTGGCCCACATGTATAAGATCTTGGGTTAGGAGGGTTCCCAAGGTCACATATTCGATCAGTTCCCTGTGCTGGGTCTCTATGCACAATTGTCCTGCCACCCAACGGGTTACCTCAGGGTGATGACTTCTGTCTCTTTGGATGGTCTTTCTGCATGTGGACCAAGCTGTCATCTGAATATTCTCTCTAGAGCTGAAACTTGCATCTTTGAAATGGTTTTGTGATGGTTGCCTCTTTCCTCCTGTTCCTACAGTGTGACCCACCTCTAGAAGTTACAGACCTATTTGTTGATATACAAGATGGCAAAATCCTAATGGCATTGTTAGAAGTCCTGTCTGGGCAAAATCTGGTATGTACATCCCTGGAGGGTTAGGAAGAAAGGGGAAGGGAAGAATCACTGAGAGTTTCTCTTGTGTATAGAGAGGTTAGCTTCTGCCACTGTGACAGAAAACCTGAAGCCAACAAAGATCAAGGAAGAAAGGTTCATTTTTGGCTCATAGTTTTTTTAGATGAGGATTTCAATCCATGATTGCTTAGCTATGTTGTTTGAGCCTGAGGTGAGGCAGGAACAACGGATCAGTGGAGCAGCTCACTGAACAGCAACAAAGAAGCAAGAGAAGCTGGTGCTGGTGGCTCACACCTACAATCCTAGCCACTTAGAAGGCTAAAAGCCAAGGATCCAGGTTCGGATCCAACCAGATCAGTAAGGTCCATGAGACTTTTACCTCCAGTTAACCAGTGAAAAGCCAGAAGTGGAGCAGGAATTCAAATGGTAGAGGGCTAATTCTCAGGAACAGTGCCCAAGTCTTGAGCTTAACCCCCAGGATGAAAGGAAGAAAGGAAGAATGGATGGAAGGAAGGAAGAATGGAAAGAAGGAAGGAAGGAAGGAAGGAAGGAAGGAAGGAAGGAAGGAAGGAAGGAGGAAAAGAAAAAAGAAAGAGACAGGAAGGAAGGATGAAGGAAGGAAGGAAAGAAAGAAAGAAAGGAGAAAGAAAGGAGAGAAAGAAAAGGCAGGAAGGAAGGAAAGGAAGGCGAGAGAAAGAAAGGGAGAAAGAAAAAGGAAGGAAGGAGAGAAAGAGAAAAAGAAGAGAAAGGAAAAAAGAAAAGAGAGAAGGAAGGAAAGAGAAAGGAAAGGAAAAGAGGAAAAGAAAAGGAAAGAGCAAGTAGGAAAGGTCAGCATTCTAGTCTCCCCCTCAAGGGCACGTCCCCAAAGGCCTAACTTCTTCCCCCAAGGCCCCACCTTCCAGTAACACCAGACAACCAAGCCCCTCCCCTCTGTTCCTCATGGAGATAACTGTCTATGGTGCCACTCCAGACAGCTTCTGCTGGGTAGCTCTGAAGCTCAGTGGCCATAGGACAGCTAGTGCACATTGCTCTAACTCAAGTGTTAGTTAGCAAGGAGAGCATGTTGCTGCACATGGAGGGAGGAGGGAGGAGAGGCTAACAAGCCAGGAGACACAAAAGATGGACAAAACCGCCCCCCTTTCCCTGTGGACCACTGGGGCTCACCCTTCCCCCCGGCTCCACTGAGCTGAGTCCAGGAACTAGGAGGCTGGCCTCTCTGAGGACTCTTGGTGCTAGAGCTGTGTGGCGCGAGAGGCACGTGTTCTGGTTTGAATGTAGTCCAGGTGGGTTTTAGCCACAAGCCCTTGACTTTCTGCAGAAATGGAGGTAAAGAAAAATATCGACGACACCTGTGTTGCCCCTGGGCGTTTGCAGGCAATCTGCTCAGCCAATCTCCTTCTGCCTTCTTTTACAGCTGCACGAGTACAAATCCTCATCGCATCGTATTTTTCGTTTGAACAACATAGCGAAAGCGCTGAAGTTTTTGGAAGATAGCAATGTAAGTGTTCGAGGCCCATCTCGGTAACATGAGCTTGCCCCATCACAAACTATATTGTCATAACGGTCAGTGCCGGTCACAAGAAACCCTCAAGAGGGCACCCCGCTGCACTGCCAGGCTAGACAAGCTTCAGCTCAATGGCATCTGTCCTCTGGGGGTACAGTGCGGCCGCCTGGCACCTGCCCACTTGCTAGAACTCTCCAGCGAAGAGCTGAACAGCTAGCTGACCCTTGGGTCCTTGAAGTTTGTTGATCTTGTATGTTTTCCTCCTCTGATTCCTCTGAGTCTGAGTGTAGTGAGTTTGTCGGAGTGTGAAACTTTGTGTTAGAATTCAGTAAATGAGAAGCAAAGCAGCAGCAGCGGGAAAGAGGGCAGCATTCTCTCTGCTTGGCGACGACTTCCTGATGCTGATGTGGGTGTTTTGTGTTTGCAACTCGGCTTCTGGTCTGTGGGGAGGGGGTGAGATTCCAGGACCCCACTTCTGTTAGGTTTCAGGGGTCAATCTGGGTGGAGAGACGTCTTCAGCTTCCCTGATGAAATGCTCCCCTAATGTGAGAGTCTCTTGAGGGGCATCGTGGTCAGTGATAGGGGCTGACATTGCCTGATCTTTTAGCAGAAAAAGCATTTGTTAAGAACAATGGTTGGTACTCCAGGAATGACCTGGAAGCCTGGATAGAGCCCAGGGACACCAGACTCACCCGGCCTCTAGGACATACGGTGTGGGCCTGCGGCCCTGCTCCCTGTGAGGAGCCCCACCCCCCACCCCCAAGGGAGCAAGTTATCCTCTGTGTTGTCAATCCAACCTTACCTGTCCCTGCATGCTGTGGAATGTTATACAGCCATGAAAAAGAATGAGACACGGATGTGTGCTACATCATGGATAAGCCTTAAAAATTCTAGGCCAGGTGACCCGAGGGCAGACCCAGAAGTGTGATTCAGGACAGAAAAATCTCTAGAAACAGAAAGTAGATAACGGTAGCTTGGGGCTGGGAAGCAAAGGGTCTGGGCTTCTTTTAGAAGTGATGAAAATGTAGTAGAATTGACTACTGACGCTCGCACGTGTCGGTGAGTTCACTCACAAACCCGACTGTTTACTCTGGATGGAGAATTGAATGGAATGTGACTTAGCTCCCAGTGAAGCCCCTTAAATAGCAAGCGCATCCTTGATGTCTTCAGAGACACCCCACCACCACCACACACACATATACACACTGTGAAGGCCGATACTGTGTCAGCCACACCACAGTGGTCCACTGGACCAGCCCAGGTCCTGGAGTGTGACTCCATTTCCAATCCTTGCCTCCCCATTCAATCCAAGGAACTGTGGGACAATGACACAACTGTCCACAGAGAGGTAGCAAAGGCAGTGCCCACCTGACAGAGCCACACAAAGCCAGGGGCTGCACAGAGGACCTCACCTCCAGGAAAGACAGTGCCTGAGCTGGAGTGGGTACCAGCAGACAGACCTTGCTGTTCCAGGTGGAGGCTGCCACTGGGGGCTATGCTGGCTGCTGCCTTCTCCCCCATAACTGTATGCCACAGAGACGGGGCTGCCCATCAGAATGGAAGCCTCTTAGAACCTTGGTGTTCTCATCTGTGAAATGGGTGAACGCTAAAGGAACTAACCCAGGAAAGCCGTGCGGGGTGCTCAGTGCTCCACAGAGAAGCCATTTTCCTGTTGGTCCTCTTGTTATCATCCTGCAGGTGACTGCTCAGAGGGGATGTGCCAACATTGCTCCCTTAGTTTTCAGTCTGGCAGGATTCTGAGGAAGGAGGCAGAAGATGCAGGGGAGCCTGGAGCTCTTGGTGGGGGGCCGGCCTGCGGGCCCTCCCCCCTCCTCCTTTCTGTGGGGATTGAATGCTTCCCTGCCTCCTTCGCAGGGTGACCCAGGATGTGTTCCGAGAGCCGCAGAGCAGGGCTGGGGTGGAGCTGTCAGTCCAGGGCCTCCAAACACACAGGGAAATCTCACATGTGATTTGTCATAGGGGCTGAGCGCCCGTGAGGAATGTGGATGGAATATTGGACCTGAATTTGATCGGCCATGTTATTCACAGTATTGACAACTTCCTTCCTGGCCTCCGCTCTCGTCGGTGATGAGCCAGTGTTGTCTGAATTAGGTTCTTGGCACCAGCTCAAACTGACTTCGCCCAGAGAGTTCCACGTCTGCCTCAGTTAGGTTCACGGGAGCCTAACTGGTGTTGTCAGAAACTGACAGCCGATAGGATCAGAGGCCAGAGTCCAACGATTCAGAGAGAGCCGTGATGGAGAGGAGGGGCGAGGTGAAGGAGGAAATAGCCTCTTCACTGCCCCCCGCCCCCCGCCATGGCCCAGGCCAAATGTTCCAGGGTGGAATTCCACGTCTGTTTTGGAGGACCTTCTCTTTCCTCTCCTCCCCCTGAAAACTGGGGTTTACACATATAAAGTGTAGTTTGACAATGAGAAGAAAGTGTGTAGCAGGGCCATGTGGCCTGATGTGGCCAGTGACCGCCCCCCCCCAACATCCCTGCACCCCAGCCAGCACCCGAATCCTTGTCTTCGGTAATATATAAGTATAGTGGCCATGTGATGGGCGTGCTGCTGGTCCAGGGGCCACAGGTGGATTCAAGAGCATGCTTCTGTGGGCAGAGAATAGTTCGATGAACTTCCAGGGGTCTCTACACTGGGCACATTGTAACCCGTTGGAGGATATTTTGTCACGACACCGTCTCTGGGATAGCCTTACCCCAACTCAGGGTTCTGGTCAGCCAAGCGTTTCCCCTCCCACTGTCCATGGCCGCTGGGTCGTGGAGGTGCTAACCTTGGAGTTGGTTGGTGTTAGTGTAGCATGCAGACAGGCCTACCGGGCTGTCACCGCAGCCTCTCCTTGGGTGACAGTGGCAGAAATCATGGCCCCGTGTGGTCCTCGGCACAAGTTGAAACCTCTCTGAATGTCCCCCGCTGTAGGTGTGATGTGAGGATAAGCTGAGTCAGGGCTTGAGCGCACTCTGTGTGTGTGGTGCATATGCGTGTGTGCACGGGTGTCCCTGAGAGGTGCTGGCGGGCACGAGGTGAGCCGGACACGCAGGCTGGGGAGGTGGGGGCCGGGCCGGGTGGCCCCCAGGCCTGCACGCTCAGCTCGCTTCTCCACAGGTGAGGCTGGTCAGCATTGATGCAGCGGAGATCGCCGACGGCAACCCCTCCCTGGTGCTCGGGCTCATATGGAACATCATCCTCTTCTTCCAGGTGAATTTTCCCCCTCCAGGGCGCACAGTAAGGACCGTGGGTCAGGAGAGCCGGGCCGCGGGCCAGGCTCCAGTGAGAGAGAGACCCGGGGCTGCACTGCTGGTTTTCCTACCCGCTGAACGGGGATCTGCAAACACAGCACTGAGGTCCGCTCGTCCATCGCCTCCTCACGGCATCAGATTTTCCCCCGTGGATCTCGTTCTGTCTGAGCCCTGAACTTTAACCATCTGTCTCTCTGTCTGTCTCTGTGTGTCTTTCTGCTCCCTCTCGGTCTCATTCTGCGAGCCTAGCTGTGAAATGGGAGCCGTGGGTATAATAAGAAGTGATAGACAGCAAAGCCGTGTGAGCTAGGTCCGCGTCACACGGGGGCTGGGAAGGATCCGGGTGCTGGCAGGCAGGGAAGGATGCTGGGCGCATCCGGGAATGTGTCCAGGCCCTCCATCACACACGTGCCTTCATTCACCTGAGAAATGTCTGCTGAATTTCTCCAATATGGCAGGCCCTGGACAGACCAAGCCCTGTCCTCTTGACCCTCTGGGACCACAGAGGGTCCACAGTGCAGGCTGGGATTGAGGTGGGAGCCAGGCTTCTAACACAGATGGGGTGGAGAGGGGGTGAGCAGAGTTGAGTGTTGCAGGATGAATAGGAGCTTCTCAACCCTACTGTGCAGTCAACTGGGAAGGGGTTGAGATGCAGATTCTGAGTGAATGGAGGCCCCAGGGAGGGCCTGGGCTTCTGCAGTTTTCATCAGCATCCCGGCAGTATAGGTAGAGAAATGGGTAGAGGAGTTGGGTCAGGGAGAGCTGCAGAATGCCCATGTGGCACCAGGCAGGGGTTCTCTCCGCTCAGAGGATGGTTCTCCTGACATGGTCATGTGACTGTGCATGCACACACATACCTGTGTGCCTGTGTGCCTGTGTTGGGGCTTGAACTCAGGGCCTGAGTGCTTTCCATTTGCTTTTTCACTCAAGTCTAGCACTCTACCACATGAGCCACAGCTCCTCTTGTGGCTTTTTGTTGCTTCATTGGAGATAAGAGTCTCACAGACTTTCCTGCCTGGGCTGGCCTCAGATAAAAATCCTCAGATCTCAGCCTCCCGAGTCACTAGGATTCCAGACGTGAGCTGGAAGGCCCGGCTCTGCCTCTGGGATCTGAAGCCCCCTTCTCCTTCCAGATCAAGGAGCTCACGGGCAACCTCAGCAGAAGCTCCCCATCTTCCAGCCTGTCACCCGGCTCCGCGGGCGCAGATTCAGACTCCTCCTATCCACCCACCCCCACCACCGAGAGGAATGCGGCACTGTCGGTGAAAGATCAGAGGAAGGCCATCAAGACCCTGCTGGCATGGGTGCAGAGGAAGACCAGGAAGTAAGTGCAGGCCTGGCGTGGTGCGTGGTTTGCAGGGATGGGGGATGGGAGGGAAGGGACCACCTGCCCACGTGCCCAGTGCTACGTGGAGATGATCAGAGGCCAGATGCAGGTCCCTCACAGTCTTTGCGGCCAGATGGCATATTCCTAGTGGAGACTTTGTTGGCAGGAAGCTGATGAGAGATGAACAGGAGCCAGGGGGCTCTGTTGGGTGTACCTTTCCATAGACCCCACATGCTACGAGTGTGTGCACATTGATAACTAGACCTCAGAGTCTTTCGCAATCTGCACCTTTCAAATAGTAATCAAGGAGTTGGCTGCCGGTGGCTCACTCCTGTAATCCAAGCTATTCAGGAGGCTGAGAGCTAAGGGTTGCAATTTGAGGCTAGCCAAGGTAGCAAAGTCTGTGAGACTCTTGTTTCTAATTAACCACCAAAAAAAACACTGGAAGTAGAGTTGTGGCTCAAGTGGTAGAGCACCAGCCTTGAGTGAAAAGGCTAAGGGAAAACACTCTGGCCCTGAGTTCAAGCCACAGGACCTACGTACACAAAATAATATGTCGTAATCAAGGCTGTCCCAGTCTCAGCTCTGAGTCCTGTCCCCTTGTGCATCAGTGCCAGCCACCGAGGGCAAGCTTCGGCAATCTTGCCAGGCCATTCACCAGCCCCTGCAATGTTTTGGTACTCTGATGGGATTTTGAAATAAAAAGTTGTCTGGGGTTTTTATTTTGAAAGGTCAATTGTGATGACAGTTGAGAAAATGAGACTCTTGTGGGGTCAGGACTTGGGCCTGGTGGAATTCTCCCACTTTGTCCCTTTCTTTAAGACTTATAACCCTTAGCTGGGTGCCGGTGGCTCATGCCTGTAATCCTAGCTACTCAGGAAGCTGAGATCTGAGAATCATAGTTCAAAGCCAGCCCAGGCAGGGAAGTCTATGAGACTCTTATCTCCAATTAGCCACCAAAAACTGGGAGTGGAGCTGTGGCTCAGAGTGGTAGAGTGCTAGCCTTGTACAAAAGAGCTCAAGCCGAGCACTGGTGACTCACGCCTGTCATCCTAGGTACTCAGGAAGCTGAGATCTGAGGATTGTGGTTCAAAGCCAGCCTGAGTAGGAAAGTCTGTGAGACTCTTATCTCCAATAAACCACTCAGAAAACCAGAAGTAGCACTGTGGCTCAAGTGGTAGAGTGCTAGCCTTGAGCTGAAGAGCTGAAGGACAGTGCCCAGGCCCAGAATTCAAGCCCTACAACCAACCAAAAAAAAAAAAAAAGCTTAGAGACAGCATCCAGGCCCTGAGTTTAAGTTGCACGACAGAAAAAAGAGAAAATTATAACCCTGTTTCATGATACCAAGAGTGGCTGTCTCTGAGCAAGTGATTTCTGGGTGCCTCTTGCCTTGTATGTTGGGTTGACAGTAAACAGCCATTCTGGTGGGGACCAGCGAGATGCCCATGTGGTAATCTGTATCTTAGCAGCTGAAGGGTTGAAGCTCAGAGAGGGTGTGTGGTCTGCCTGAGGCTCGGGTGGCAGAATACAGAGGAGGCAGCTGAGATGCCATCCTGGCCTCGCTTTTCACACATCCCGGCAGGTGAACCCAGTGTTCAGCTGGGCCTCTATAAACCTGGGATGTATGCCTCCTGACCCCTTCACCCGGAAGTGTGACCATTCACCCGGAAGTGGAAATGTGACCATTCATTGGAGCACAGCGCTTGGGATGTCTTCTCTAGCCAGGGTGCCCAGCCCCCTGCGGTCCCCAGCCACCCCCCCCTCCCACGCTGACCTCCCGTCTGGAGTGCCTGGCTTCCTCAACCTCACGTGGCTGCTGTCCGTTTGTTTCCCTCAGGTACGGCGTGGCGGTGCAGGACTTCGCTGGCAGCTGGAGAAGCGGGCTGGCTTTCCTAGCTGTGATCAAGGCCATCGACCCCAGCCTGGTGGACATGAAGCAGGCTCTGGAGGATCCCATGCGGGAAAATCTTGAGAAGGCATTTAGCATCGCCCATGATGCCCTGCACATCCCCAGGCTCCTGGAGCCAGAAGGTGAGCTGACTCCCCCCTCCCTGTCTTTTCTTTCATGATAAATGGGTCACCTTCCATTTCAGGTAGAAATTTAGAAATCAGAAAAAAAAATAATGAAGCGAGTTTTCTATCGTGTATATCCCTGTGCATCCAGTTACAACCTTTGTACAGAGTTAGCATCATCCTGTGTATGTATAACGTACACCACATTTTTACTGAACACATAAGGGTTTTACATGGCAATGATATCCTCGCTATATATTTTTCTTGGCTGTGTAATAGTCCATCTGGTAGGATGGACTGAGAGTTACTCAGCTTTTCCATACTGGCCTCCTCGAGCTTGTTTTAGAAGCGATTGCTTCTGTCTACAGCCATGCGGTGGGCGTCTCACTGAGCAGAGGCAGCGCATGTTAGAGTGACAGCGTGTCTGCGAGGTTGGCACCCCGGCACCTGGCCCATTGCTTTCCGCGTGCGTCTGTCCAGCTAGTCTGTGGTAGGATGGGGTGTGGGGCCTTCTAGACACACAGCGGGAGCCAGCAGGACCTGACTGTCCATAATGGGAGAGATTAGGACATGGGGAAGGATGGATGGGATCCTGGGGAGGAGGAGAACTAGATTCTCCACCTTGGGGTTTGGTTCCCCAGACCTCGAGAGCTCTTAGAGCCTAAATTTCCTCAAGTAGGAACGAAGAAGGAGACCCTCTCAGCAGTGTGGGGCTCCTTTGCGTCACACCCTGCGTCCCTGTTGAGGAATTGTGTGTCCCGTGGCCTGCTAACTCCCCTATCTCTCCACAGACGTCATGGTCGACACGCCGGACGAGCAGTCTGTGGTGACTTATGTGGCCCAGTTCCTAGAGCGCTTTCCAGAGCTGGAACCCGTATGTTTGCCTTTTCTTACCTTCCACTCACAAACTGGCCAGCCTCCGGACATGGCGGGGCTCGGGCTGGGCCCCCGGGTGGACGGCAGGGGCCATCACAAGCCTTGCCCCATTAGAATGTCTGGAGCCGCATAGACATGGAGCCGCATCTGACATGGCTGTTGGCTTCTTGATTCTTTAGTTAGCCAATGGAACAATTTTACCAACCTGCCGGATTCCATCAGTGGCCGTGTGAAGCTTGCTTTTGGTGTTAGAATCGCAGGCTCTTGTTGGGGCACAGTGGAAGGGACCAGACCTCTTAGAACTTGCCCTGGCACCGGCACACACACCCATGCTCAGCCCCCGGATGGCAGTGATGCAGGGAGCCAGGATGGGCTTCTCAGGTGGTTTAGCCCAAGCCAACCAGACAGAAAGGGAGGCAGAGAATCTCTGGCTGAGAATCTCTCCTCCGTCAAGGACACAGAGTACTTGATTTTGCATCCACAGTTTGTTGTTGTTGTTGTTGTTGTTGTTTTTGCCAGTCATGGGGCCTGAACTCTGGGCCTGGGCACTGTCCCTCAGCTCTTCAGCTCAAGGCTAGCGCTCTACCACTTGAGCCACAGCACCACTTCTGACTTTTTCTGCTTATGTGGTGCTGAGGAATCAAACCCAGGGTCTTGTGCATGTGAGACAAGCACTTTATTGCTGAGCCACCTTCCCAGCCCGACATCCAGTTTTTTGGGGGGGAAAAAACCCAACTTAGTGTTTTGTATTATGTATCTGGTATTTTTATATCGCTGCAGGAATGTAAAACTTTCATAATCATTTACTAAGTGGAATATTGTGGGGTTTGGGGGAGGGGGTTGGTCATGGGTCTTGAACTCTGGGCTTGGGCGCTGTCCCTCAGCTCTTCAGCTCAAGGCTAGTGTTCTACCACTTGAGCCACAGCACCACTTCCAGTTTTAAGGTAGTTTATTGGAGATGAGTCTCATAGACATTCCTGACTGGGCTGGCTTTGAACCATGGTCCTCAGATCTCAGCTTCCTGAGTAGCTAGAATTACAGGTGTGAGCCACCAGCACCCAGCTACGTGTTTGTTTTTAAGTGGCCTTTGTGTGTAGTTTTCTTTTGCTATTTTGGTGGTGCTGGGATTTGAACTCATTGCTTCACACACACTAGGGAGTTACTCTTTCATTCTACTACTTCATCCATGCCCCCAGCCCTTTGTTTACAGTTATTTATTTAAGAAAGGGTGTTTTTTTTGTCAGAGGCTGGCCTTGGATCTTGTTCCTTCTATCCCTCTTCCTAAGTATCTGGGGATTACAGTTGTGTTCTACCACTCTCAGCTTATTCTTTGAGACTGGGTCTTCTTAGCTCCCCAGCCTGGGTTCACCTTGAACCTCGATCCTTCTGTCTCTACCTCCCCAGCAGCCAGGATTACAGGAGCGAGCTGCTACCCCTCCCTCTTGTGTGAGTTTTGATCAGGGAATGTATTCAGTGGCTGTACCTGTTATTTTCTGATGTCTTGTGTTTTTCAACAGGAAGATTTTGTGGATCCCGATAAAGAAGCTCCCATTGAGTCCACCTTTGTCCGCATCAAAGAGACCCCTTCTGAACAGGAGCGCAGAATCCTCCTCCTGCCTGAGAATGGCGAGCGAGCGTGCACTGTCAACCACGAGTCTAGCCACCCACCACCTGCTAAAGTGTTTGTCTGCGAGCAGCCTGAGAGTGTGAAGGGCTTCAGCCTGGGCACCGTGTCCCACCCGGCCCATGCTGACAGCAACAACGAATTCATGCACCAGATCATTGACCAAGTCCTCCAGGATGTCCCGGGGCAGGTAGATCCCATCAACGAGCCAGCGCCAGATTCCTCCATCCTGTCCACCAGGAAGGAGAGCCGGAGAGCCACCTCCTTGCCCATCAAGAAGAGTGTCCACTTCGAGGCCGACACTTACAAGGACGCGTCCTGCAGCAACTACAACCCAGACCTCCGCTTTGAAGGGAGCCGGAGAGCCACCAAGGAGCTGCTGAAACCAGACGGGCATGTCTGCTCCGTTGGGCTGACCCAGGAGAAAAAGCCAGACCCGGAAGCCAGTCCGATCCTGGAGGCCCCCTGTGACAAAGCCCCCGGGGATGCAGCCCGGCCAGACACCCCGACCCCTCCGGCTCCAGCTCCCCAGGGCTCCCCATTTTGTAACGGCACCTTAGAAAGCCCACCCAGCTATGGTGAAGAAACGTCTCATCCACCCCTTGATGTGATCATGGCCGAGTCGTTAGAGATCAAGGTGAAGCTGTTGACGGTAGAGGCTATGAACAAGGACGATTACTTTGAAGGCATTCCATTAAAGGCTTCGAAATTTAACAGCGACCTGGTGGACTTCGCTTCCACCAGCCAGGCTTTCAGTGAGCTTCCTTCACCCCAGGACAAGACACCTGGCGAGAGAGAGGAGGAAGAGGAGGAGGAAGGGACTGACAGTTATGCTGAAAAGCTGAGGAAGAGGAGAGCTAAATCTGCCCGCATCAAGTTTGAGTCACCAGCACCCCAGGAAGACAGCCATGAGGGTGAACCCCCCGAGAACCCTGGCCTGGAAGCTCAGGACCACCATGGCGCAGCTCTGGATCAGGCCCCCGCAGATAAAAAGCCGGAGGTGTATGAAAAGGCCAAGAAGAAGTCCACGCGGCGTGGGAGTGAGGATGACACGGAAGCCGAAGCCCTTGTGGGAATCAGCGCAGAATTGCTTTCCAATCCCCCGAGTGCCAACATCAGTCTGGAGACCCTCAGGAGCCACAGCGAAGAAGGCCTGGATTTCAAGCCCTCCCCACCGCTCTCGAAGATCTCCGTCATTCCTCACGATCTCTTCTATTACCCGCACTATGAGGTACCCCTCGCGGCTGTGCTGGAAGCATACGTGGAAGGTGCGGAGGAGCTGAAGAACGAAGACGACGTAGATCTGGATGAGCCCGAAGGGTTTCTCCATGGCCTGGACTCCAGGGAGGAGGCCTACAGCTCCCAGAGCAGCTGCAGCTTCTCATCGCCTGATGAGGGCCACCCCAGCGCCAGCCGCCTCGCACCCTGTGTCACCGGGGCTGCTACCGGGGCTGCTACTGGGGCTGCTACCGGGGCTCCTACTGGAGCCACCACTGGGGCCACCCCACCCACTCCCCAAGCTCCCCACAAAGAGACCAAAGAGAGTGGCCCTGAGGACAGCCAGCAGGTACTTGATGGTGGGGCTCAAGAATCCTGGGTTGCTGGGTACTAGTGATTCACGCCTGTAATCCTAGCTACTCAGGAGGCTGAGATCTGAGGATCATGGTTTGAAGCCAGCCCAGACAGAAAAGTCCATGAGATTCTTATCTCCCATTAGCCACCTAGAAGCCAGAAGTAGTGGAGGTATGGCTCAAGTGGTAGAGCACTGGCCTTGAGCGAAAAAGCCAGGCAAGAGTATGAGGCCTCTCTCTGTCTCTCTGTCTCTGTCTCTGTCTCTGTCTCTCTCTCCTTTCTCTCTCTCCTGGGGAAATCCCTCTTGATAAGACAGGGCTGAAGGGCTGGGAATTTGGCTCAGTGGTAGAGTGCTTGCCTAGCATGCATGAAGCCCTGGGTTTGATTCCTCAGTACCACATACACAGAAAAAAGCCGGATGTGGTGTTGTAGCTCAAGTGGTGGAGTGCTAGTCTTGAGCAAAAGAAGTTGAGGGACAGCACCCAGGCCCTGAGTTCAAGACCCAGGATTGGCAAAAAAAAAAAAGACAGAGGTGAGAAAAAGCTTTCCTCTCAGGCACCTCAAAACCCAGACTTCAGATGCCCTTTATGAGACACAGGTAACGCAGGGTGGGCTCTCAAAATAGAGCTCCTCCTGAAATGTGGCCAGATACGTCCCAGGCCCTACCTCAGTCCACAAGATGTAGCCTGTGCGGGTTGGCCAGGCACGGGAATGGTGGCTGACAGCCAGCTCACTGGCACCAGCTCACTGGCCGCAGTAATTCTGCAAGGCTTTTGTCATGCTCCACACTTCATCCTATGGCATCCAATGGCTGTGCAAACACAAGGGGCCACTCACTGTGAGCTTGAGCTGCTGGATACACACTTGTCTGCCACTTGTTTGCCCACTCCATCTATGGAGCCAGCAGTTCAAGAGGGATTGGAGAGATACATGAGGGAGTCAGGTGTGCAGGGTCCTAGAGACCAGCCTGGTGCCTGGCAGGGCCGCATAGTCCCCCTGCCCACAGTGGGTGCAGGGTGAGGCCAGGAGGGAAACACGGAGATAAATGGCTCAGGCTTCTGCATCCCAGGTGGATCAGGGAGACACAGGAAGGCAAACTCTCCATGGCTGCAGAAAAAAGGGGGCTCAAGGGTCCTTAAGAGCCACTTAAGATTTAGTTGGAAAACCGCCACAAGGGAGGTGGCTTTTTTGTGTGTGTGCTGGTTCAGGACTGCATGGGGGGAGGGGCAGGATTCTCAGGTGGAGAGGCGGGAATGGCGGCTGAGGTGGCAGGGCGGGAGGGCACAGCCACCATCTGTGGGGCAGAGAAAAGAGGGTTGGTAGTCCCACAGATCCTAGGGGTCTACCTGTCACCCCCACCACACACACACACACACACACACACACACACACACACACACACATACACACACACACGCACGCACGCACACACACACATTGTAGACTGACTTATCAGAAGCCAGGCCTGCCACACTGGTACTTCCCAAAGGAGACCCTCAGCCAGCATGGTTGGAAGGGGCCTTTGGTGAGATCAGGCCTTGCTGTCTCCAAGGTGGAGGCTGAGGACAACTGGGGTGATTGTCAAGGTTGTTCTTGGCCACTTGCCTGTGTGTGCCACCTTTGAACCCCTTAGGTTTCTCGGATTCCCACCGCCCCCCCCCCACCACAGGTAGAGCACTGGAGGGTCACCCTGTCTGGGATGTCATAGGAAGAGGGCCAGAAATGGTTGTACACATTTGTCAAGCAAGGACATTGAAGGTCAGCTGCTCAGGGGCCCATAGCTGAGTCAGTCTGGAGTTGAAACCAGAGCTTCCTGACCCTAAAGCCTGCCTTCTTCTGTGGCCTCTGAGTTCTTCACAATGGGGGTGGGGGTCATCGGGGTGAGCTGTGCTGGAGTCCATGAGCCGCCCTGGCTAGGCTGTGGTTGGAGCTCTGCTGGGCTCTGTGGCCTCTGCCAGCAGGACATTTGACTTTTCTTTGTCTGTTTTTATCTTCTAGACCCAAGACTCCACCAAGTCTGAAAACATAGCGAACCCATTAGAAACGAAAATAGCGGGCGAGTCAACCAGCAGTAAAAAGAAAGAGAAAAGAAAGCATGTGGACCATGTAGAAACCTCCTTCTTTGTAGCGCCTGGGACTGTTCGGTCCTCGGAAGACCTCGAAGATGACTCTGGAGACCACAGAGTCCCTTCCAGGTAGGGGTTCGTGACAATGGCTTTCGCCCTGGAGGTGGTGCCAGAGTAGCTCTGACCTTGGCCCTGCTACGCTTTCTGATGTGGTCAGAGTGGGCGGGGGGAGGAGTGGAGGGGAGCGGGATGATGGAGAGAAGACAAGAGTCATATGTGTCCTCATTCTCTGATGTCACAGTCACCTGACCAAACCTGGAAGGATCTGGAACTTGCCTCCCCACCCCCGCCCCCCCATCTCCCCCTGTGGGCTGGTGGGTGGGAGTCCTCAGGGAGCACCAGATGGCAGACCTAAATGGAAGCAGGTGGGAAAGGGAGATTGATAGACTTGCACTCAGCCCCCTGGTTCCAGAGCACTGTGGATTGAGCCAGGAGGAGGCAGGCGTGGTGGTCAGTAAGCATCTCGCTGACTTTGAGCGAAGGTATGACTCTCATCCCTGGAGATAGGTGTGACTCGGAAACTGGACCTGGCTCCCAGGAGGTGGGGGGCATTGGCTTGCTTGGAAGTCTGTAGCTCATGCCATGTGGGCTACTCCAAAACCACCAAAGGAGCCACCTGTGTCATGGGGAAAGTATGGAGCCACTGAGTGTCTCAAGACCCTGGTGGCCCCATCCTCACGAGTCCTCCAGTAACCACCCTTCACCATTTTCTCACCCATGTCCATGCTCACTCCAGAGGCACGGAGCTGGCACTCTGCCTCATGATGGCTGATGGGAGGGTCGGGGGCCTAGGCCATGGCCTCAAGTTCTCCCAGCTCAGGACATGCAGTGCAGAGTTTCACACTCAGGTCTGGCTGACTCCACAGTCTCCATTCTTTCTCTGGCCCCTCTTGGCCTGCAGCGGACTACACTGGTCACAAAGAGAAATGGCTGAGGTGTGTCCTGAGAGTAGGCAGAGAGGCTCCAGGTAGAAAGAGGCAGAGGAAGCGTGAGCAGAGCCCCGGTGTCTGTCTCTTCTCTGTCTTCTCTGCCTAGGCTATTGGGGGGGGGTCCCCACTGTGGAAATTGGTTGCAGCTTTGGCCTTGACTCCTGGTACCCTGGTGCCTGTCTGTGTGGGACTATTGTGTAAGCAAGACACAGAGAACCCTGACCCGGGGGAGTGGCTGCCCTGCCCACCACACGTGGGGAGGAGCCACAGTCACGTGCTCGGTTCTGCCTAAGCAAGCCCCTCCCTGGGTGATGATCAACTCAAGTCTGAGGTCTTGGTGCAGAGCAACTCCTCCTCCCTGTCTGGCTACAGGCAGTGTGATAAGGTGTCTGAAGGCGGGTGCCTCAACACTGGGGAGGGTGCAGGCAGCTTGGAGGTGTGCTCATTAATGCCAAGAAGCCATCCTGGGCCCTCTGGTGTCTACTCATCCCGCCTGCCAGCCTTCACGTCCCAATCCCACCTCCCCTCTTGGCTCCCGCCTTTTGGGAGGCTCCAGGAGCCCACGTGCTTTCTGCCCCCCTGGGCCTCTCCTTCCTGCATGCCCGAGCCAGGTACCCCAGCCTCCGCTGAGGGTCAGGAAACTCCACCTGTGCACTGCTCCAGGCTCCTTCACACTTGAGGACGATTCTCCAACTGGAACACTGTCCCCTGGCTCAGTCCTTCTCAGCCTTTGGTGTCAGCTCCACTGCCCATTCCTCCAGGCAGTCTGGGATCTCCCAAGGCTGTTTGAGCCTTCTTTCTATAGCCTGTATATCCATCCTACACTCTCCTCTGTGCCTCCTTACCACCCCTCACAGCCGTCATTCCTGTAATCATTTGTGCATAGACCTGCCTTGTGTATCACCGGCCTTACCCTGGCTGAACCAATCCTGTGAAGGCAGGGTCTGAATGGAGGGCTCTCCAACATAGCCCAGCCTTTAGCACAGCCCTGGCTGGCAGCTGGCATTCAGTGGCTACTCTCTGGGTAGAGGAATGCAGGAAGGAATGAATGCATGATGGCAGGAGATGGCCTGGGCACCTCGCCTGGTTCCTGACACACAGGAGACTCTTGATAGTCAAGATGAATGCACAGCCAGACTCATGCTAAAAGAATCAAATTTCCTGTGGAGGACAGAGAGGGAAGAGCAGGGTCCCTGCCCAGCAGGAAGCGCTGCTTTGTTAGGAAACATCACAGAAGTGTGGGAAGAAGGTGAACTCCTTTAAGGCACCGTCTCTTGGGGACAATGTTGCTTCAAGTAGATGCTGTGATTGCAGCTAGGAGCAATCAGCATATTTTGGGATTGAAGAAGACCAAATCCTGGGAATAGATGTTTGGTCAAACCCAGACCCCAGGAAGCACATACTGGAAATTAAAAATCCATCCAGAATCCAGTGCTTTCGTGTAGATGAGGGCCCACTTCATCTCCAGGTGCATTCCAACAAAGTGGGACACATTGGGTGCAAGTTTCTGGGTCTGATGTCAGTGGCTCAAGTCAGTGTAACTGCATCATGGAGCCCCGAGGAAGCCCCGGCTGGTACTAACAGGATGTGTATCTTTGTCTTTCAGGACTAGCCACAGTGATTCCAGCATTTACATTCGGCGGCACAGTAATAGGTCTTTGGAAACGGTTAGTAGGTGAATTTCTCCTCCTTTTTGGGCCCTGCTAATCAATGCCTTTCCATCCTTCCTCCTCCCCAGCCTAGAGCTGAAGTGCAGCACCTGTACTTTTGGATAGAAGACAAACACATTGAAACCTTGTCATTAAGTTCAGTCCACTTGGATATCCCAGTTTCGGGCAATAAGGGATGTAAATAAAGTGTTGATTTTAAAGCCCCAAAGCCTCTTCATTATATAAATGAGCGCAAGACACCTCCCTCTACTCCCACACTTGTGCCTAGACGGACTGCATTGAGAGGGTCCTCTTGACAGTTACAAGTGTCTAGGCCCCAGATGTGTGCTTGGGAACCGCTGGCATGCCAGCACTGGTCAGGGCTTGGTGGGGGGGTGGGGGTGGGCCTGTCCCAATCACCAGTGGGTAGGAGGGTAGTGAATTTCAATTGTTTAGTGTTTTAATTTTGGAACTAGCTGTTTACAGTATCAAGAAAAGCATGGCATGTTCGGCTTTGTGTGTTTAAAATCATCTTGTTTTCTGTTTCAGAGATTTCATCTTTACTAATTGGGTTGCGGGGTTTTGTTTATAAATTTCACTGTAGGACCATTTTAGCTATGTCCAATTGAGGAATGCAGCAGATGTGGATGACAGAAGGAATCGAATGTTAAACAGGTTGGTGACTTGGGCCTGCCTACTTGGATGGTTGTCAGCTAGGCTTTGTGGGTGTCATGATTAATGATTTGGGAGAATGAAAGGGGTGGCAGGGAAAATGAATAGCAACTCAGTGTGGGGGATGGGGAAGGGGCAAGAGGGTGTGCCAGCACCTACCCACAGAGTGGGTGTGCCAGGGGTCTGGGTTTTGGAGCTTGCCGCCATATCACAGCTGCAGACTTAGGAAACATAGAGCCAGGCAGGAGAGGGGAAGTCTTGTGGTAGTTTCCTGTAGTCCCTGATGACCATGTCTCTTCTGTCCCACTGCAGGTACAATACTCAGAAGCTCACTGAGCTCATTTTACAGTTCTATGGCATCAGAGCAGACATGAAGAGGGAATGCAAACATACCAGGATATCTATGAAAGTATTTCTTACCGTTGGAGAACTAGCTGGCTGAGTTGCCGTAAAACAGCCTGTTTAGAACATAGGAAACCAGAAAAGTATCTCACATACACACAAGTTCCCGTCCCTGCCAAAATCATGTGTTGCTTAGTTTTTCCTTTCCTTCCCTTCCTTCCTTCCTCCCTCCCTCCCTTTCTTTCTTCTGCCTTCCTCTCCCTCCTTTTCTTCCTCCCATCCTTTGCCATAGACTCCAATTGGCTTGGAAGGATTTTGATTTCTGGAATTAGAGGCCCATTTCTGAATATTGCTCAGGACCCAGGAGTGTGGGCCTTAGAATTTTACCCACTCTGACTCCTTAAATAAGAACCAAGATAAAGCAAGATGCCCATGACTCCTGCCTATACTCCTAGTTACTCATGAGACAGATCTGAGGATTGTGGTTTGAAGCCTGGGCAGGACCATGAGCCTCTCATCTCCAATTAACTACCAAAGGATTACACTTGGAGCTGTGGCCTAAGTGGTAGAGCACCAGCCTTGGGTAAAAGGGGCAGCACCCAGACCCTGAGTTCAAGCCCCAGGACTGGCACACAAAAAAGAAGCAATATAACTTTCCTTCCCTGCTCCAAATGCAAGTGAAAATTCAAGTTTTCAGCTAAGCAGGACATAATTTTTGGCAAATCGTATGTTTAGCTTTTATGAGACATGTTGACAGTTGAACCTGTGACCTTTATCAGTGTGGGCATGTTTTCTGCACTGAGTATATATCACTTTGGAAATAAAACATGATACTACCTATAGGCATTTTTTTGGGGGGGGTCCGGTCGTGGGGCCTGAACTCTGGGCCTGGGCACTGTCCCTCAGCTTTTCAGCTCAAGGCTAGCACTCTACCACTTGAGCCACAGTGCCACTTCCAGATTTTTCTTTTTGCTTATATGGTGCTGAGGAATTGAACCCAGGGCCTCAGGCATGCAAGGCAAGCGCTCTACCACTGAGCCACCTTCCCAGCCCCCTAAAGGCATTTTTTAAGACAGGAAAGTCGTATTGGTTGGCTGGTACATGCGTGTATTCCTCTATTTGTAGATAGTGGCAAATGCTGAAGCCCCCTTCTCACCCCTCAGTGGGCAGGAGATGGTTCAGGGAGAGTGTGGTCCAGAAGTTGGCCCTAAGATGCTAACACTCCAGGCTTTGCTACAGTAGTCCCTCCCCTTTCTCTTCCCCCTCCCCCTTTCTCCTCTTAGACTTTTGGGTCTGAGGTTGGTTTCCCACCCTACCCCATTCCAAACTCTTCAGCCAGCACTCTTGTTACCTACCAAGGCAAAAGCAAAAATATCCTTTTAAAGTCAGGTGCTTCCTGTGAAATATAAGGTAAATCGGCCCAATTCACATAGACCAGACCGGAAAGGATGGCTCTGTTTCCAGTGGCTGTTTTGAAATGTGCCTTACCTGTCATTGGGGTGCTCTGTGTTCCTCCCAATGGCTTGCAAAGTACTCTCCATGATCCCAGGATGACTGAGAGCTCTCAGGGCCTAATTTCTCCTTATGGTGAGCTTTGGGTTATAAAGGGGGCGTCCTTGGGGACTGACTCAGGTGCCGTGAATGTCAGGATGCCCCATCTCTGCAATGGGGCTGGCAGCTTGTGCTGCTCCTCAGCCTAAGATGGCCTGGGGCTAGGGAGGTGGGGGGAGGCCTCTTTTCCTCCCCCCAGTGCATCATGGGAAGCTCTCCACTCTGCAGGTGGGATGTGGGCGGAGCTGTCCAGTGGTGCAGGGTATGGTCCACTGTCCATCTGTGGACCATGCTGGTAACTGCAGTGTCTGTCTTTCCTTCCTCTCTGCAGGAAGGCCAACCACTCTGGAGAAGCCATGCTGCAGGGGAGCCAGAGCCCGCAGAGTGACTCTCTGACCCAGCTTGTCCAGCAGCCAGATGTGATGTATTTCATTCTCTTCCTCTGGCTCCTGGTTTACTGCCTGCTGCTCTTCCCACAGCTTGATATGAACCGGCTCTGATGTGCGTGTCTGGAGAATAAAAAGACAGGACCCCAAGCAGGGGTGGGGTCTTTTTTTTTAAAACTTCATTTTATTTTCTGTTCAGGGTTGTGGACAGTTGAAGCTCTCCCGGTGACCCCCCTCCACCCATCCCCTTTTGGATCTTGCTTTATCTCCATTTCCTCTTTCTCTTCCCGAAGACTGGGGAGCGTGCTTTCCTTTGTTGGCTATGTACTCTGAACTCAGGTTTGCAACTGGACCCTTAGGTGGGTTTTGCCTCTGTGTGCCTTGCTCAGTTAGGCGGTTATCATTCTTATTAATATGCAGTCTATGCTTAGATCTTAGCTCATGAACCATGTAGTTCTTGAAGGTTCTGGAGGAACCGGAGAGACTTGTGTTTCAGGTGCGGGGGGGGGGGGGGGGTGGATTCTCCCTGATGAGAAAATGTGGTTACCCATGCCCAGTCCCCATCACTGAGAAAGCTGTCATAGTATCCTCAGAAGCAGGTCTGTGAAGGAGTAGAGGTGGGTAGGGAAGGGATGGGTGGAAAGGGGATGTGCTTAAAGCCTAGCAAGGAGTTGATTATCTGGGGGGGAATCCAAATCCCAGCTTTGTGACTCCCAGACAGCATATTTGGGAATTGGCAGGAATTGGTGATTCCAGGGAAGAGCGGGGAGGCTTTGTTGTATGTCACAGATCTTCGTTTTTGTCTTGGGGATGTGGATTGCATATTTAATTCCCTTTTGCTCTGATTGGATTGAGGTAAGGCTCTGATTGTCTAGCCTTTTCTACCGGTGGGTTTCTCCTGTCAAATGAAACCTGAGAGGGGTTGGTGCCTGTAATCCTAGCTATTCAGGATCAAGGTTCCAAGCCAGCTGTGGAAAGGAAAGTCGGTTGAGACTTCCAATTAACCTGCAAAACTGGAAGTGGCTTAAGTGGTACAGTGCCAGTTTTGAGTGAAAAAGCTAAGTGACAGTGTCCAGACCCTGAGTTCAATTGCTGGTACTGGCAAACAACAATAATAATAATAATAATAAATCAGAGCTCTGGATGGATAGAGTAGGCCCAAGACACTCTCACTTTTCTGAGCTTTCTATGCAGACCTGGAAAGCCCCACAGAGCACTGAGATGAGCCCCTAGAAGAAGGGGCTGGATGAGGAACAAGGTGCTGGTGCTGGAGCTGGGCGGGGTCCACCGGCTGCTGCTCAGGCACTGGGGTCTCAGGATGCCCGTTGGCACCAGCATCCTTTGCAGTGGGTTGTAGTGGATTTCTTACAGAGGCTTTCTGAAAGCATAGCCTGGTGAGCAGACCAGAGCAGAAGGTTTCTGAGAGAAGAAAGAAGTATATCTCCCACTCTCCCACCTTCCTCAACCCCAGATCTTTCTTTTTTGGGGGGGGGTCTGGTCGTGGGGCCTGAACTCGGCCTGGGCACTGTCCCTCAGCTCTTCAGCTCAAGGCTAGCACTCTACCACTTGAGCCACAGTGCCACTTCCGGCTTTTTTCTTTTTGCTTATGTGGTGCTGAGGAATTGAACCCAGGGCCTCATGCATGCTATACCCTCTTCTCTGTAAAGACTCACATAATGAAGACTGTGGATTGGCTCTTTCCCTCCGCTTCCCCAAAGCATGTAGCAGGCAGCCCTTATATACCAATAAACATGAGCAGAGGCTCTGGGAGCATCTTGCTTACGGCATCCCAGAGAGGCAGGATGCCAATGACCCTTCAAGCCATCTGATACCCAGCCCAAAGCTGTCACTTGCTGTGAGAAACATCTTCCACTAGCTGTACGTGCATCCAAAACAGAAACAAAAAGGTTAAAATGACCTCCTCAAACAAAACCAAAAATGTTAGGCCAGCCTTCAACCCCTGGTTCTGGCTTACGTGTGAGGTTTTATAGTTTTGTTTTGTTTTCCCTCTCCATGCAGAAGTTTTATTTACTTTCAGCCTCTCCTCCTACTCCTTCTGGAATATCATTGACAGCTGTAGAGCTTATGATTTGACATTTGCATTGTTCTCAGTCCTGGACACTATCACTCCTTCCTAGCAGTAAACCAAGGCCTTGTTAATTTTGAGCAAATTTAACGGGATTACAGCCTAGCTAGTGTATTGTCCCTTTAAGCCATTCTGATTCTAGGCTGCCTTCCCCTCCCTGATAAAATCTCAGCCTCCCAAGGCCGAGGGAACTTGGAGTGAGTCCATCCCAAACACCAAGGACCCCAGGGAAAATGTGCTAATTGCTGAGCTTGAGGGCAGGACTGGAAGCGCCAGGGTACAGATCATAGAGATTATCCACGTGACACTTTGAAACCCTGGACACGGTGCAGTCCTCACCCAAATTAGAGACCAAAGAAGACTTGACCCAAGAGCAGTGCCTTCATTTTACAGGTCTAGACCTTCTCCAAAAAAAATCTGGTGGCCCTCTCTTCACTATTTTATATAATTTGTAACACTTTTAAAAACATCTATTGGCAAGGTGCCTAAGAGTCATTTGGTTCAGAAAATGGACTCTTATTAAAAGGAAAAAGTAAGTCTCATTTGAATGCAGGCTTAGCTAGAAGAGACTGGATATAGAAGAAGGCTGCTTGGGTGAACACCCCTATTGCTTGGTGTCTTTTTAACACACATGATGTTAATGAGAACTAGCCAACCCCAAGTCTTACTAAGAAGCAATTCATTAGCTGTTTCTTCTATTTCCCATTGTGTTTCTACGTGACATGCTTTTCAGTTAGTTTCCAAACATCCACTGGCTTTCTAGTCATAGACGAAGGTACCCTATGTGAGATCCCAAAACTCAGTCCCTATTCCTTGTGGATGCGGCCTTGCGCATGTCTTAGCTAAGTCGTGTACTGTTGTCCCCCTTTTTTCTCTCCACATTCTTTAGAAACATTCTGAGAGGCAGCATTGGATATAAGTAGTAGTATAAATATGTTGAGATTTTTTCTTTTGAATGTCTTAAAATGTCTCTCAGGTTGGGTACTATGGTTCAAGCCTATAATCCTAGCGTCCTAGGAGGTGGCGGTTAGGAGAACAATTTCAGGACAGTGTGAGCAGAAAAATTTGGGAGACTTCATCTCAACCCATGGCTGGGCACGGTGCTATGTGCCTATTATCCCAGGGTAAGCATAATGGTAGGTCCCAGTGGCTTGTACATTCATCCCCAACAACTGTGATCCTCCTACGTATGGAGAGGCACAAATAGGAGGATCGCAGTCCAGGCTGACACAGGCATAAAATATGACCCTACCTAGAAAATAACCAACACAGAAAGGGTCTGACAGAGTAGCTTAAGCTAGTAGAGTCTTGCCTAGCAAGTGAAGGCCTTGGGTTCAATTTCCAGTACAACCAAAAAAAAAAAAACAGAAGAAAAGGTCTTCTGCCCTTACCCAGTGTGGCTGACATAGAAGCAGGTGGAAATTACACTTTCCCCAATGGTGGTAGTTGAGATTTCTGTCACTGTTCAGCTTCCAGTGCCTTTGTGTGTGACCTGGGTTTCTCTCCCTTCCTTGAAAGAACTTCCTGTCTTTACCCTTGGTGGTGGTGTCCTTTGTCTCATGGGAAATTTTTTCTGTTTTCTTGTAATTATTTACATTCTTTCTTGTGGACCACTGTTCCAATGTTGGACTTCTCTGGCTAATCCTCTAATATCTTTTTAAATCTCTTTTTAAATTTCTCATCTCTCTTTATCTGCTTTCAGGAAACTTATTGGGTTATGTTTTCCCAATATGAATGTTTTATTTAATCCCCAGAACTGTGTCCTGCTGCTGATTCTGGGATTTTCAGGTCTTGCCTCTCTGTGGATGTACTTGAGGGGGGTTTGAAGAAATCACTCCCTGTGTTGTCTTTGTCTCCTCCAGTTTTCATTTCTCTTGGTTGGTCTGAACTCTTTCTTGTTACAAGCTTTTCTCAAGTACTGGGTGGTTGTGTGTATCTGTTCATGTTTAAGAGTTAAGACTTAAAGCTAACCGGGAGTGAGGAGGTGTCAGCTAATGAAATTTTTGGATTTGTCTGTCAACATTTGCACATCTTTTCTCTGGAGTTCCTTCAATTGCTGTGACCTGTGACATCTTTCCATTACTCCTTGCCCTAGAAAAGGGATATGCACTGTTTATGCACTGTCCTTGTGTGATTTCAATGAAACTATTCCTTCTGGGCAGAATCCACTCCTGGGCACTTGGTTTGATCGCCAACTGCCCCCATTCCGGGCACATACATCCGAGAACTCGGGCAAAGCTGGAAGAACAGAGCAGATGCCAGATCTCAACTCCCACTTGCCATCTTGTCCGGGTGCCTTTGTGCAGCGTACAGACTATATGACAGGACCAGAGACCCTGGTGCAGAATTTTGGCAGCTGGACAGGCCAGTGTCATCACCAGTGAATCCAGTCTCTCCTGAGGTAGCTCCTGCCTTGCCGTGTGTGTCGTCTCTGGATTGGTGCTTCTCCATCGTCCTTCATGGAGTAGGGGCAGTGTAGTCATCTGACTTCATAGGAAGGGAAAGAGGCCTGAGAATGGACAAATGCCCATGTTTCTAGCTCTTATCCAACCTTCCCCATCCCTATTCCCAAGTCTGTCTTGGATGCTACAGCCCGAGATGTCTCAGTGCTGCCCCCTGCAGGCACCTGGCACCAGGCTCCTTCCTACCCTGCTTGACCCCTGCTCATTTCTCTGTTCCTGGTACAAATGGAATGGGATCCCTAGCCTGCTGTTGCCTTTTCTCCATCTACGTGGTTGTATAACTTTCATTCCTTTGCTCTTATTTCCATGTGGGTTTGTGACGGCAGTATGGAGTGCCTGGAGCCTCTTGTGTTCTACATACCATCAGTTTTTGAACTGCCTCAAACTCACAAGTGGCCAGGATGGGCTTGAACTTGTGATTCCTCTGTCTTAGGCATCACAGTCCTGGATTTATAGGCATGTTTCACCAATCCCAGCTTTCATAGACCATTGTGTTTGTGGGGTGTGTGTGTGTGTGTGTGTGTGTGCGTGTGTGTGTGTGTGTGTGTGTGTGCCAGTTCTGAGGCTTGAACTTGGGGCTTAGACACTGCCTCCAAGCTCTTTTTCTCAAAGCTAATGCTCGCTCTACTACTTGAGCCATAACTCTACTTCCAGCTTTTTGGTTGGTTAAGTGGGGATAAGAGTCTTAGAGACTTTCCTGCCTGGGCTGACTTTGAACTGCAGTCCTCAGATCTGAGCCTTGTGAATAGCTAGGATTACAGGGGTGAGCCACCAGCTTCCATAGACCATCTTGACCCATAAATCCCCTTGAGTTTCCTTTGGGTGGGTGTCTCACTTATGAACCTGCCCTGAGTCCAGCTGGAGTAAGAGCAACATGAATGTTGTCAAGCTGTAGTATGCCAGCTGCAAGAGAAGGTGAAATATCTAAGACAGGCTAGGAAGCTAAAGGCAGAGAATTGGTGCTAGTGTTATCATCATTCAGATTTGCTTAAAAACTACTGCTACGTTTCCTTGACAGAGAGGGTATGGGGAAGGCAGTACCTATGTCTTCCCAGGGCACAAGGCTCTGTGCCTCTGCCTCTCCTCAGGCACTGTCTGGGACCACAGCCAGCACTCGGGGAAGTAAGCCCACAGCACAAGGGGCCTGGGCTTTGCACCAGTTGCACGCTTGCTCTTCCGCTTTCTTCCTACGCTGAGGCCTGTGTCCTCAGGTTCCTCAGCTCTACCTGTTCTTATTTGTAAGAACCCCAGAGTGATCTTGGGCCTCACTGTGTCTCACTGTGTGCAAGATCGGGCTTGTGGTGAGCTTGCTCCGGAATGGCACGGCCCTGCAACTCATGGTTGGTAGGAGTTCCTGGGCCAGCTCTTGTAGGGTTGCCAGAGTCTGTGGTGTTAGGAAGACTGGCCTGGCTGTGTTTAGTACACAGTGGACTCTGAGAGCAAGTGACAAGAGCAGGCAAACTGGCCTTCCCAAGCACGCTGGCTAGAGCAGCACCAGGCCAGACACCACCTCATCTATGGGAAGAAAGAGAACCAGGGTTTTAGATTCCAATCTAGGACCCCGATCCACCGCTCACTTGTTTACACCTGTGGCACTGATGTCACATACAGCTCCCTCCTGCAGGGGTTCCCTTCAGAAGAATTGTAGGGTAGGGGTCTCTACTTCTAGGCTCCAGCCTCTTTCTAACACCTGGTTGCCATCTTGGGCAGATGAAGTTTTCTAAGCTTCTTGGTAGCGTAGACACTCAGCACACATTTGGCAAACTAAAATACCTGCTTGTGACTTCTTGTGACTTGGTGTTCTGGTCCCTTCCTCTGCCACTCAGTGCCAGCTACCCTGTCACAAACACACAAGCCTTTTTTAACAGGATGCTTGTGTGCTTCTTAACTCACTGTACCCCTGCAACAATGGTGGAGGTGTTTACTTCCGGGAGGAAATGAAAGCACAGGCCTGAAAGATTACAAGGTCACGGCCTACAGCTTCTCCAGTGGTAGAACCCAGGGCTTCTTGACTTCTAGACTTGGACTTCTTCTCTAGACTTTCTCTATTTAGAAGTATAGGGATCCCCCGCTGATATTCTGATGCCAGCTTGCCCTGGCCTGGTTGACAAGTTATGGGGAGCAATTCTGTGGGCTGGAAAGGGAGGGGGGCAGAGTTTTGAGTCACATTCTAAGCTACTTCCTTGCATCTTCTCACCGCCCTCCTCAATGCTGCACCCCTTGACTCCCAAACCCATTATCAAAACTACTTAAGTTTCTCCTTCCTAAAAACAAGTAATTTGTGTTTAGCCTACAGTTGAAAATCTTTAAAAAAAAATTCTGCCTTTCAAAGGACTTTAGGCTGGATGTCGGAAGCTCACCCCTTAATCTTAGCTACTCAGGAGGCTGAGATCTGAGGACTGCTATTCAAAGCCAGCCTAATCAGGAAAGTCTGTGAGACGCCTGTCTCCAATTAACCACCAAGTGGTAGAGCATCAACCTTGAGTGAAAATCTAAGGGACAGTGCCCAAGCCCTGAGTTCAAGCCTCAGTACTAGCACAAAAATAAAATAATAAAAGGATTTCACCAGTTTGCATCTCAATGTCTAATATTAAGCATTGTTCTTCTGTAACATGATTAACTCTAGCTCTTTTCTCTCCATCTCCCACACAAGCTTCTCACAGAGTAGGATTCTGGCTTTCCCTTTGCTAAAGGCATACTGAGAAAGCTTGCGAAGCACATAATGAAAATGGGAACAACAGCTAAACAATGGTGGTACATATCCTACTTACTTGGGAGGCAGAGATAGGAGGACTGTGATTTGAGGTCAGCCTGAGCAAAACGTTCTCCAGGCTCCATCTCCACAGAAAAGACAGGGTGTGGTCGTGTATGCCTGTTTATCCCAGCTACACCAAAAGCATAAATGGGGGATTACAGACTCTGGACACAACAGCCTGAACAAAAGAGCTGAAGTATGGCTCAAGCAGGAGAGCTCCTGGCTGGCAGCTACAAAGAGCCCTTAGTTCAAACCTCAGTCTTGCAAAAAGGGGGCTGGAAACCATGAATTACTTGCATGGAGTTGTAATTGATTTTGTCTTTCGGATAGGGAACATTATTTTTTCTTTGAGTCATGATATTTGCATTGTTATAAAAAAATAGAAAAATAGTATTTGCTAGATTATTTCATTTGTAACAGCTACTTTTAAAGCATCACCAAAAAAATCAACAGGAGCATATTGCCTGGAAGACCATGTGTGAGGAAGGACAGACAAAGAGTGCAGAAATTGCTGGAGGTCATGTGAGCATTGAGACACTTTTTGGAAGGAAACTGGGAATTGCATGCAATCTACAGAGCTAGACATTGCTAAAGTAGGACAGCGCTGGCCTGGGCACTGGAGACCGGCCTCAGCTCAGATAAGGCTTTTTTTTTTTTCTTTTATCATTCTGAGGTGGAAGATGGAAAACCTCTTAGGGAAAAAAATCCTTTCTGGGTTTAAACATCCAAATGTTAACAAGATGGTTCATCATGTGTTTCTGTTGATCTTAGTAAGTGGCCTATTGCTTAAACTCAATGCACTGCTTCCTGCTTAGTGAATGAGAAAGGTGACTTCAAAAGGAGTCAGCTGAGATGGAGTCCCACTGGGAGAAGTCTGGTAGACCCACTTTTAGGGCCCCATGAACTAAGCTGGTCTTCTTAAGTCAGCATCGGAGGGAGACAGTTTACCGAGGGATTTCCTTACAACTCAAAAAGTTTAGCTGCAGAAGATAGAGTTATACTGGACTGGCCCTTCCTTCTCCTCCACCTTTTCCCCTACCCTTGGCAGTGATTCAGAGACATAGCCAGGCGCCAGTGGCTCACACCTGTAATCCTAGCTACTCAGGAGGCCAAAGCCAGCCGGGGCAGGAAAATCAGTGAGACTCTTATCTCCAATAAACTACCAGAAAACTGGAAGTGGCGCTGTGGCTCAGGTGGTAGAGCACTCTCCTTGAGCTGAAGAGCTGAGGGACAGCGCCCAGGCCCAGAGTTCAAGCCCCATGACCAACAACAACAAAAAAAGAATTTCTGCTCAGAGACAGAGCTCTTTGCATTCCTTAAGCCAAAGGCTGGTAGATTGATGTGGCCCATCCCTGGGGAGGGAGAGATAGTGGGTCACAGTATGCTGCTTGCATTGCCGACTTTGTTCCTGAGAATATCAACCAAAAACAAATGAGAAAATGGTTATTCCTCATGTATGCTCTTGGGACAAGTTATTAAACCTAAAGACAGGAGTTTGTTCAGAGAATATTGGATGGTAATAGGTGTTTCATTTTTTAGAGCCTCTGATATATTTAGCAGATTTTATGTTTCTTTAATGTCATGGCAGGACATAATTAACTATGTCTGATTTTTTTTCTAACTGAGCATACCAGGAGAATTACTGAGGGAAAAATGAAATGAAATGTTATTTTGTAGTACAAGGACTATTTTGTCTATTTAATAGGTCTGTAGCTTTGTTCAAAAGGGATCTTTGTAAAATATATTGTATGACTGTGCACTCTTATTTATTGATTATTATAAATGAAGATATAAATGGCTATTTGCATAATTTATACCTGTGGGAAGCTCACTGGAGTATTTGTTATTCTGACTGTTTTCTATTGGGCTTGGTGCTATGATGAATGAGCTTGTAAAAGGACATGCATTCGTAAGAAAATTTTGGAATACAAATTTCTTGAACTTACCATCTCAGTGGTAACTTTTTATTTCCTTGTGTGTGTGTGTGTTTATACCAACCAGGGGGGACATTGTTCCCATCTGATCTGTGAGCCCTACCTTGAAAGGGTCCACATTTCAGTCTTCTTAACACAGTACCAGGCACTTCTCATAAAGCTGCCTTAGGCCCATTCTGAACCTGCACATTGCTTTGGTGGATGGAGAAAAAAGGAAAGGGACAGAGAACACATCAGAACATCTGGTACCTTACAAAGGGAGGGATACGGATGACGTCATAGGAAGATGGACCCTGCTCTTAGGTTTCCAGAGCCGGCAGGCAGATGTGTTCATCATGTCTCAGCTTGGTAGGGGTGAGTCTTATGTTGGAAAGGGAGGAAGGGTCATTAAAAAAAACAACTTCAGGTAGAAGATAGGGTGATGATTTCTTGTTTATTGATCTCTGTAATGTTTAGGATTAATTTCAATTGCACATGACAGAAGCCCCAGAAGAGCTGTGGCTTAAACATGATAGAATTCTGTTTTTCTCTCATGAGAGGGAGAGAGAGAGAGAGAGACAGAGACAGAGAGAGACGGAGAGAGACACTTGGGCTTGGTGCAATGATGCAAATTCCTGTTTGGATCATTTGGGTGCCATGTTGTGTGTGGAATGGAGGAGGCGGCAGTAACGGGCCACCTCCGCCTTGGGAAAGATCCAGAGATTACCACCTAACCTGAAAGCACTCATCTCATTATCTGAGCTAAGCCACCAGCCACGGCTGTGAGCATGGAAATGAACTTTGGTGGGATATGGTGCTGAGTGGATCACACATGAGGAGGGGATGTCGGTGGGGACAGCAGTTAGCCACCTGGGTGACCCTTGACTATGTCCTGCTTGTTGGATTGGGCTGGTGTTCACTCAGCATACCTGTCTGGAAGGCCTGCTGTGTGCTGGAGCTCTGGCCCTGGTGACAGGTGGGAAGGAGGGGCAGTGCCTCCAGGGCAGGAGCTCAGTGAGCACCTGGGAAGGTGCACATGGACCCAAACTGATGAGCCGTCTCCTAGGTGCCAGGGAAGCGATTTACACAATCGTGAGTCTCACTCATTTTATGGTTGGCAGCTATGACCTCTGTGGACCTCAAATCACACCCTTAACCTCCCAGGAGGGCTTCTTAATGCTGTTCTCACTTGCCAAACCTCTCCTAGAGGCTTAGAGAACAGTAGGGGAGAGGCCATATTTTTGAAGGTCTGGTCTGGAACCATCTATAGTTTCTACCTTCTAAAGGAAACTATTTCTGTTTCAAGGCCACTAGAGCAGATATGAATTAGATTACATATTACAGATCAGTTATTTATTGATCATCCATGTCTTAGCTCACTGGCTTGTTTTCTAATTTTGTTCCCACTCAAAAGGTGCAAAATACTTGCAAACAAACATAGTCTATGTTTTGATGATAGCAAAGGCATGTGCTATGCCTTTAACTAGCAGTCAGAAGTAGGCTGATTACGCTAATGATGGCAGTGGGGAAGAGGAGGCATGAGACAGGACATTCTCCGTGCAGCACGCACTGGCAGACTGGCTCACACAGACCCTTCCCCGCCTCAGGCCTCACCAAGTGTCTAGAGAAGTCATTAGTGAAAACACCTTAGGAGCTTCACTCTGGCGAGAGCCACATTAAGTATCTGAGGATGCAGGAGACTGTGTCAAGCTGTTAGAATGGGGATATGGGAGTGCCAGGCTTCCCCAGCTGGCATTCTCCAGCATTGCCAGGGCATAGACAGGACAGAAGTCAGACCTGTCCCAACTCTGTCAATGCGCCAGGAGCCCTGGGCACACATTAGGAAGTGGAATCCCTAACCTCCACCCCGGCCGTAGCACATGTGCTGGGGCCTCACATTGTTCTCTTTGTACACTTCACATTCACATTGTTTGCATTGTACCCTTCAGATCCAGGGCAGATACCCATTCCAAAGGAACTATGGGGAGACACTTTGCTTCTCTGAATCTGCATTTTCACTTTACTGCTCCTGTGATAAAATGGGGTGAAAGTCAAGGCTGCCTTCTCCTTCCCCAATACATGCTACCCTTCATATTACAAGGTCATGATCAAAAGTTATTTCAGCCCTGGGTGCACCGGCTTAGCAGACTTGGCTGCAGGTGATAGAAATGGGACCAAAGCACCTCAGCACATATGGGATCAGTTTCTAACCGAGCAACTGCAGTTCATAGTTCTGGGGGCCAGTGGCTCTGCCACAGTACCCCAGATTTCTGTGATTTTCTATCTTCTTTCTCCTTCAGGGTCTCTTTTTTTGTTGTTGTTTTTTGGGTTCCGTCGTGGGGCTTGAACTCTGGGCCTGGGCACTGTCCCTCAGCTCTTCAGCTCAAGGCTAGCGCGCTACCACTTGAGCCACAGCACCACTTCCAGCTTTTTTCTTTTTGCTTATGTGGTGCTGAGGAATTGAACCCAGCGCCTCAGGCATGCAAGGCAAGTGCTCTACCACTGAGCCACCTTCCCAGCCCATCCTTTAGGGTCTCTTGTGGTAGAAAGATAACCTCCGCAGCCCATCTCCACAGTGCTGGGCTGGGAGAGTATAGAAAGCTAGAGGAGAGAAGCCAGAATGAAGTCCAGTACACTCCTACAAGTCCCACTTGCCAGGAACAGGGCCACATGGGCAGCAAGGGATACTGGGAAACAGGGTCCTATTAGGAATATTGCTGCCCTCTAAGAATGAGAATGGATTCATGAAGCAGAAAAGAGAAGAATGTAGGGAGAATGGTTATCTCACTGGGATTCTGGAATCAGGAATCAGGAAGAGTTAGGGAAATGGGGTTGAGGGGTGGCTGGGCTGTTGCTAAGGAATCTCAACCTGGACTGTTAATGTGCATGGAATGACCTGTGATGTACAGCAGAGGCCGGCTCACCACAGGACCCACAGCCTGTGGAACATGGCAGCTCTGTTCTGACTGTCCATGTCCTGCCCAACACATGGGAGGAGTTGATGACACGTAACCCAGTCTCCAAAGTGAGGGACACATTTCCCAGTTCTCCAGGACTCATCACCCCCATGTCCGTCCACCAGGCCCCAATCATAGCTCAAGATCCAGGGATTAGCAATGCACCTTCCTTTTGGAGTCTGTGTAGAGGGAACCTTTTGCTCAGCTTTCACTTTGCTTTGCATTTATAAACCCACTCCCAAGCCGGGTGTTGATGGCTCATGCCTGTAATGCTAGCTACTCATAAGGCTGAGATCTGAGGTTCAAAGCCAGCCTGGGCAGGAAATTCCATTGTAAGCATTAGACCAACCTTTGGTCCTCGGATCCACCCAGATCTGAGCTCCTCTCAGCCCTGGAGTTCCCGCCATACAGCTGGCCCCTCCATCTCTCTGCCCAGACGCATCTGAGCTCCCATCTACCTCACTGCCCCCAGACCCTGCTGCTACCTAGATAGCAGAGGTGCCATGTGCTCTCTCTCCAGGGGGAATATGGCTCCTAAGAAAGCTTGTAATAATCTTTCTCCTGTGCCTGCCTCTGCATGGTCCCCTGGGATGTATGTGATGGATCCTTTCATCCGTGAGACTCTTATCTCCAATAAACCCCTCGGAAAACAGGAAGTGGCGCTGTGGCTCAAGTGGTAGAGCACTTGCCTCGAGCTGAAGAGCTGAGGGACACCACTCAGGCCCAGAGTTCAAGCTCCATGACCAACAAAAACAAAACAACAACAACAAAAAAACACTCCCAGAGAAGTCTCCTCTCCTATCTGTCCTTGGGTTCTTTCTCTGAGTGGGCATGAATCGTAGTTAGAGCCCCAAGAAGCTGAAATCTGGGCGAGATCCCCACCACTCTAGAAGCAGGCTCACCTTGTGACTGACCTTAGATGCCCCTCAGCTTGGCTTCAGATTCTAGAAATTTTATAATAGCAACACTAGAAGTGCAAGGACTGAGACACATCTTTTTCTCTATCTTGGGATCCAGTTGAAACTTGAATCTTCAGGAAATTGCTTTGACAAAATGTCTAGTTCCGAGCCCTCAAAATGCACACTGGACAATCGTACAGTGAAGAGAGTAGAGAGATATGGGTGAGATACTTAATGTCATGGGTTTGTTTGCTCCTCTTATTAATATACTCATCAGTTATAAATTATCCTCTGAAGAAGTAAATACAAGGACTGAAGAGTGCTAGAAGAATTACAGGAAAAAGAAGTTAATGTCAGTAACCTAACAGGCTACCTCTTGGGTGGAGAGCAGCAGCAGGGCTGGGTCACAAGCATGACTTTTCTAAGGGCAGGTTCATGTGACAAGGGGAAACTACGTTGCAGAAGGGGTTAACACAGTTGCAGCTGTACAAACAAGGAGAGGGAAATTGCAGGAGTGGGGGAGCTGCCATTAGAGATGCAGATACCTGTGTCACCTGTTTTTCGGGGAGGGGGGACAGCCGGGAAGGAGAGCCTGTGTCACCTGATTTCAGGGAAAGATAGTTTTGTTTCTGCCGAAGGTCTAAGGTGGCAGACTGGGTAGGAAGATGGAAGAGATTAGGCTAACACACTTGCTTTGAGAACAACTGCCAAGTCAGATGAGACAAGCCGTGCAGAGGGCCTGCCCACTATGCTGTCAAAGGCAGCTTCTCCACTGCCCCTTCAGTGCCAGGAACTCAACCTGGCACATTCTTAAAGGCGCTCCCACCCTGCTGCCATTTCCAAAGATACATGTCTCTGCCACCACCAACCCAGCAAAAATGCAAGAGCTTCCTTCCAAATCTACCTTGCAGGCCTATGTTCTAGCTTCAGTTCAAGTTTTCATCTTTGCATTAGGGTCCCATGTGCAGGAATTGCTACAGGAAGACTACTCAAGACAAGCTTCAGAGGATGCTGATGGTGGATAAATGATTTCCCAGGTCTCTGAATGACTTAAGAGAAATATAAATCTCCAGCCATCTCAGATAAAAAGTTTAACCATGAATGACACTTTTAGGAGAACAGAAAGGCAGGTAAAAGGATTGAATTCCTAGTATTGCAAAAACAAATGAAAACAAAACGTGTTAACAATAGAGGAATTTTTAAGTAAGAGTAGGGAAAGTACATTAGAACTTGACACTTCAGGATCCAATTTTTGTTAACTCTAAAATGAATTCTTTTTTTTTTTTTTTGTAGCCTAGGCTGCTGGCCTTGAAATCCGGGGCTTAAGTGATCCTCCTACCTCAGCCTCCTGAACCACAGGTGGCATTACTCTGCCTGGTTGAGTTTCATGTTTTTGAAACAGAATCATGATTGTAACAGGACATGAGTACAGGATCTAGAAGTTCAAGGGCTGCACTTGTGTCTAGTGAGGAGTTATGAGCACATGGGCTGGGAAGGTGGTTCAGTGGTAGAGTGCTTGCCTTGCATGCATAAAGCCCTGGGTTTGATTCCTCAGCACTACATAAGCAGAAATAGCCGGAAGTGGTGCTGTGGCTCAAGTGGTGGTAGAGCACTTGCCTTGAGCTAAAGAGCTGAGGGACAGCACCCAGGCCCAGAGTTCAGGCCCAAAATGACAAAAAAAAAAAAAAAAAAAAAAAGAAAAGAAAAGAAAAAGAAAGAAAGGAAAGAATTGGATAAACATGAGGGTGACAGAGGCAGCTGAGGAAGCGGAAGTCAGCGATACCACTTTACACATCTTCAATTAACAAAACATAGAGTGAAGAAGTGTTTCCACACATGCCAAATTAGCACCCCGCTGAAGAGCCTGCCATCTGGCACTCCCGAAGCCATGAGGATGAGGTGCGATGGCACCAGCTGGTGGTGGCAGCAGACGTGACAAACGCCTCTGTCAGTGTGGTGAACGAGAGCCACAGCTTGTATTCTTTGTCCAGATAATCTTATACCAGGCTCCTGAGAAGCTGATTGTAGCAGTTCACATGCACTCCTGGTACTTGGAAGGCTGAGACAGGGGGACAGTGGAGTCAAAGCCACTCCAGGCTCCACAACCAGACCAGGTCTGAAAAACAAAATGAAACCAAAGAAGTTTCTGAGGAGCTAAATGGACAGAAGTTAAAACCTACTGTGAAGTATTGCGCAGGAAAAAAAACAGTTTCCCATGTGTCTAATAAATTGATGATATTTTAAAAGCAGAGCTAAAGAGGTATAACAAGCCAAAAGAGGCATGTTTAGTAAAAGCTAAATGCAATATTTAGATTCTAGATAGATCTAATATGGAGGAGTAACTGTAGAAAACTGCCTTTGGACATGGAATTAATGTTTCTCTGGCCTGGAAGTTAGATTATATTAATAACTAATTATGTCATTTGTGTAAATGGCAGATGACTGTGCTCTAAAAGTCATTATCAGAGACATTTTGATGGGTAGAGGTGCAGTTCATCTTCTGTTCTGATAGACTTGAAACACATAATAAAAATGTAAAACATCTTATAGCAGCCTACTCACTGTGCCTGACTATCTACCGTAGTTCAGCTCTGCCCTAGTTGCTTGCATTCCCAGCATTCCTTGCACCTAAAGTGCAGTCATGTGACCAAACTCTGACCAATAAGATTCAGGTAAAGATGATGTGCAAACACTCATGGTTCTTCTCAGTGAAGTCAGTATAGGTAGGATCCATTGGTTCTTGCTGTCTTCCCACCTCTATTCTGCTGGGGTCAGACACGCTGGGAAAGCAACCAAGATACTCTCACCCCTTCATTGCTCTGGACCCTGAAGTTTGTTCTTACTGCATCAAAGTTAGACTGAAACATACTGCATGCCTCTTGTCCTATTTTAGGGCCAATTTTTATGACTACAAGTGCTAATTTCAAAGCTGTTTATCAAATACTCCTTGCACAGGTCTCTCCTGAGTTTAAGTCTGGCCATCAGAAGCAATCTGTAAATTTCACGACACAAACCAGGAGCTTTTGGCAATGGCTGTTTTAGGACTTTTTTAGTCAGCTGGTCCCTTAAAGTGGATTACAGAAGTTGATATTGGGCATCTACTATGTGCCAAACTCTGTCCTGGGGCTGGAGAAAACAGATGAGTAGGGTATTGTTTCCCCCCCTTTTAAAGATCTTGTAGTGTAGTCATTTAATTTATACCCGACTGAAGACAGCAATTTGTGCATTGGTGATGGAAAAATAGCAGAGCTGCTTGAGACCAAGGCTATATAGAATTTTGATGTAGTTCTTTTTTAGTTTAATGAACAACTCAAAGGGGTGGAGTAAATATTCTAATTTTTAACTGCAGAAACATTTTAACAATGCTAATATTTTAAATAAAAATTCCACTAGTGTCATTTAACATACTTCAATTTTTCTGTTTGGGTCTTTTTCTATATTTATGTACAAGTGTTATAAAAATCTAACCAGAGAACAGTTACTGTATTCTAAAGTCTAACCTTCACCTTGAGCATTTTTTCAGTATCTCTATATAGGCTGCTTTTGTATTTTAATTTTTATATGATATTCCACTATTCTACTATTCTGTTTAGTCATTTGATCTTTACTATTTAGATCTCCCCCTCTCCCCCGCCTGCCAGTCCTGGGGCTTAAAATCAAGGCACTGTTCCTGAGCTTTTTTGCTCAAGGCTAGCATTCTACCATTTAAACCACAGATCCACTTCCAGCTTTTTGGTGGTTAATTGGAGATTAAACTTTCCTGCTGTATTGGTGTCAAGCTATGAACTTCAGATCTCAAACTCCTGAATAGCTAAGATTACATGTTTGTTTATAATGGAAATTCTACAACAAACAGTTTTATGAATTTATCTTTTTTTGGGTTATTTATTGACAAAAGAACTCAGGAGCATAATCACCCATTCAAAAGATGAATTATTTTTCATCTTCCCTACCAAATTGATTTTAAAAAAATACCAATGATCATTACTGTGAATGTAAACCTTCCTGTTGAACTTTGCCAGCTTCAGGTATAAGTTACAGTTTTTGGCTAATTTAGAAAATGTACCTATAGCTGAGTGCTGGTGGCTCATTCCTGTAATCCTAGCTACTCAGGAAGCTGAGATCTGAGGATCATGGTTCAAAGCTAGCCCAGACAGGAACAATCATGAGACTCTTTTCTCCAATTAACCACCAAAAAGCCAGAAGTGGAGCTGTGGCTCAAGTGGTAGAGCACAATCCTGGAGCACAAAAAAAGCTCAGAGACAATGCCCATCAAAAAGATACTTTATTCCCTTCTTTTTATTTGTGCATTTGCTATCCTATGTGACATGCTAATGTCCCTTGTACATCTTATCTACTGGGATCTTGAAGATTCCATTGTATCTGTAGCTTTTAATCATGTTCTCTTTTATTTTTATCAATTGCTTTTTATCAGTGCAGTGTTTAGGGAAACTCGTTCAGCAATATTTTCTGGTAATGTATAGATAACAAGAATAAACAGGGCAATTAGATACTGTGGCTTTTAATACACTCAGTCAAAAAGTGTGAATTGGTTACTAACTGCTGGTGGTAATAATGTCATATGATCTATGAAGTAAGTAGCTGTCAGTGAAATGGACAGCTCTTATCTACTGAAGTACTTTGAAGGGGCTATCTCCATGTTTTGTCTTGATGGATCAATTTTCCTAAGGAATTTAGAAGGTTTATAAGTCATGCCTAACCTTCGACGGACCAGCTCGGCCGGAGCACTGGGACCGGCGGGACAGGGATCTCGGGATAGCTGGGCAAGGAGTCGGCAAAGTGACAAACAGACACAGACTCAAAAGAGTTACATCTGAGTGTATCTTTATTGAGGAGAATTAACATTTTTATACAGTGTGTGACTGTGACATAGATTCTTTGTTTATTTAAGAACACAATTAATTTTTAAGAAAAGCAAAGCATTGATGGATTACATGAAAATTGATGACTATCCCACCAACTGTTTGAGCTAAGTGGTGCGAAACAACTCTAGCATATTGTTTAATAGAATGCGTCATCTATTCAGCCTTCTTATGTTTAATCATTAACAAACCTAAGTCAGGGCTATACTTATTTTGTACTCTTTATTTTTTCCACATATTTTTAAGTCCCTTTGAAACCATCCTAAAAACCACTTCCAGGTTGAGTCAGGCATTCTGTTTTCTATAATTTTAATCCCAATATTTGTTCACATAAATTTTTAATTATTTTAAACTATCTTGTTGTTTTGATAATAAACACCATAATGGTCTAGATCTACCTAATCTTTGCATAAAATCTAATGAGTTCCAAAATACCTTTTTTCCTTTTACATTAATCTATCTATTTTCATCTTTATAAACTCCTGTATAAGGCAATGGTTCATCGGTCGGCTCAGAAATGTGATGTCACTAACTTTATATTTTGTGGGAAACCACCATCTATTCCCTATAACGTAAGCTGGACTAAACTTAGTCATAACTGTTGGGGGAATATTTCTTTTCCTTTTATTATCAGGGGTCCCTTTTTCTAGAACTCTCTGTGCTTCTGGGATAACTCCTTCTAGCTTAGTTTAATTCATTAATTCTGTCTGTTGTAACATATCTGAAAATTTTAAATTTCTATATTTACTATGAGTGAGCCTCAAAACTGCTTGTGAAGTTGCAGGAGTTTCTGGAGGCAGCGTCACATCAGATGATAGATTGATTGGGGTATTGCCCACATTTAATCTTTGGTCCGAGTCTTTATTCTTCAGAGAAGCCGTCTCTATTGAACTGGAAAGAAACAACATGCTCTGTTTGCGGATCAATAGAAAAATAGCCAAAACGAGAATAAAGGCAACGAATGTACAGCCAAAAAGAAATAAGAATAAAGGTAGAGGCAATAAAGGTGCAGCCAAGTGTATGGGAAGCCTTGAACCAGCACCCCCTTCTTGCAGGCATGCTTCCTTGAAGCTTATGCTTTGTCTGGCGCGATCTCATGTAGACTCCGCAGGAGGTGGCGTGGCATAACCTTTCCCATCTAGTCTTTTTCCAAGACTTGAAGATGCCATTTTCAAGTTGATCTTGGTTGAGCTCCACTATGCTACCTCAGTAAAACCAAGAGATTAGGAAATAAAAGGAGGTGATCTACTTTACCTAGAACCATGATATTGTAATAGGGTGATACTCAGTGAGGTGTGAACTGTAGCAAAGTGCTGGAGAGAGGCGAGGGGAAATGGAAATGCACGGGGAGGGGAAAGAGAGGCCAACGATGCTTCCAGTAATCCTAGGCTGACCAGTGTTTCCAGGCAATGAAAGGACCTACCAGGCGAGGCTTCCCCGGAGAACCAGGTTGTCCATGTGTGGCAGTTGTGCCCGGCATAGGCTAGATCACATTCTGAACTGGGAGAACCCTCACTCAACTATTCTCTAGTAGACAAATATAGAGGTCACTCAAGTGAAAACCAGCCCCCCATGGGAAGGGCTAGAATAAAAGTATCTGCAGTGTTCCCTGTAGGTTGTGGGAAGGAAGAGTTCTGTCTAACTGTGGAGAGCAGGGTCTGGAGCAGCAGGCATCAGGTGGCAGAATGGAGCAACCTCACCAAGGAAGAGGATGGTTGAGATAAGCACTGAAAATTTCTGAACAGCCAGGGCACAGAAAGAGAAGAAGGGCATCTCAGGCAAGAGGACCAGCATGAATCACGGCCTAGAGGTAGGAAGTTACATCAGTTTTAAAAAAACAGTGTAGCCTAGTGGGCTGGTGGGTCCCGGCAGGGTTATAGATGCTGGTTAGGATAGTGTAGAGCTCAAAGTAGTGATAGCTTACAGAAGAGGAAACAGAATGGCACAAGAGAGTTCAAGTTCACCTATGGCATGCATAGCTCTGAGCCCCTAGATGAACTTGGGTGGCACCTTTAACAAGCCAGGACATTTGAGAGGAGTGCTGATAGAGTAAATGGCACACAGAACACAAATGCTCTGCTTATATCAGCTATCATTAGTGCTATTATAATTAGTACTGTAATTATTACAAAGGTTGGGAACCTTTTCCCACCAAGGGCCATTTCTGTATTTATAACATCATTCCCCAGCATACAAAACCACCAACACAGGCAGATGGTAAGAGAAAACAATGAAGACTTAAATGAAGAGATATACCATCTTCATGGAGCAAAAATGTCAGTTCTGTCTGCAGTTACTTGTTCTTCGACATCCTACTACAATGCCACTTCATTGTGTCACCTCCTCTGAGCGCTCCAGGCATTCAAGGACCAGGACAGATAGTAACCCTATGAGCTGAGTCTGGAATTCTATAGCTATTGCCACACTGGGACACCTTTATCCTGTAGCTAGCAGGTACCATTTGTGCTAGGTGCTGGAGCTACTGTGGATAATACTTTATTTTATTTGAAAATAAATGCAAACACAAAAGCTGCAAAAAAAAAAAGAGTAAAGAATAAAGAACTCCCGTGAAGCCTTTCAGCCCCAAATCCTATTCATTTTTGCCAGTTAAGACTATGTTTTAGGACAAAAGATTCAAATCAGGATTTTGCATTTCACTTAGTTGCCATAAATTTTTAGTTTCCATTATCCTGAAGCCAGTTTTTGCCTTCCCTTTACCTTTGTATTGAAAACTTCTGATAATTCGAATCCACTGGTCAATTTGGAATAGCTATATTAGGTTATAAAACATAGTATTCACATATGACAAGCAGATCTGTGGAGAGACAAGACCTTGAGTCCAAGTATACATTCCCGTGGCCAAGTCTGTTCCCAGGGCCCTCTCCAAATCTACCATGGCCTTTGGTATATCTGTCCTCAGAACTGGACATACAGGTTCCCTTGATGTATTTCTTATTACTTAGATAAACTAGGAATTTCTTAACCAGTTAGGCCAATATATAACACAGTGTGGGGGTAGAACTTATTTTCTGTCTCAGGCTTTGGCTCTTTCTGATGTACCTCTGGCTGCTGGCTGAAGCAGAACCTTGGTTCCACTAGAACCTTGGCCACGATGCACACACGTCTGTGCACAACCAATGCTGTGTAATAATGTAGCATGCATCTGCCATTCTACTGCATGTAAGTTTCCTTCTAATAGAGCCACATAATAGCTGCAATGCTAACATCACTCAAAGAATTTTATGGGCAGAATCATTTCTGGTTTGATCTCATTTTTTGTCCAACTTTTTTCCTAATACTTTTAAAATTTAAGTCTTAACTTTTTATGATCTTTAAGTAGTTGTGCAAAGGGGTTTTAACATGTCAGTTTCTGAATAAAATGCATCTTGATCAATGTCATCCCTTCCATTTTCTCCTCCATCTCTCACTGATATTTCTTGTCTGATGATTGCCAAATTATGATTTTTATTATTCTATTACTCCTTTAAAAATTACAAACATTCTATTCTAGGGATTAGCTTTTTCTTCCTATTCTTTTTTTTTTTTTTTGCCAGTCTTGGGGCTTGAACTCAGGGCATAGGCACTGTCCCTGAGCTTCTTTTGCTCAAGGTTAGTGCTCTATCACTTGAACCACATTTCCAGCTTTTTTGGCAGGTTATTGGAGATACAAGTCTCACAGACTTTCCTGTCCAAGCTGGCTTCAAACTGTGATCATCCATTCTTAGCCTCTTGAGTAATAAGGACTACAGGCGTGAGCCATTGGTGCCTGCATATTTATTTTTATGTCAATATAGACTTGTGACTTTTTAAGAGAAAATGAAAATTAGCTCAAGGAAAATGTATACCACACAGCATTGTGATCCAAACAATGTGTAAAGCTCTCTTACAAGATTTTATATGTCCAGACTTAAACCAGTAGCTGGAGCTGATGCAGATACACTGTTGGAACAGAGTCTAGAAGTGAACTATCAAACAAATGGGTAGTGAAAGGGAAACTCTTTGGGAGTCTGGAAAGAAAATTATCTGGCACCATGCCTTATCCTGTACACTGAATCAATTTCAAACAAGTTTCAAATTTTCTTTAAAGGACTGAAAGTCTACATTACTATCAATAAAGAATTGGAAAATTATGGCATCTCCTTACAATAAAATGAGGGTTGAACAAAAGTCAGTAAGGAAGTCAGGCACCAGTGGCTCATACCTATAATCCCAGGTACTCAGAAGGCTGAGATCTGATGGTTGTAGCTCAAAGCCAGCCTGGGCAAGAAAGTCTCTGAGACCTTTTCTCCACTAAACTACCAAAAAAAGCCAGAAGCTGAGCTGAGTTCAACTCACAGAGTGCTATCCTTGAGGATAAAAGCTCAGGGACAGAGTCCAGGCCCAGGATCCATAACTGTGTGTGTGTGTGTGTGCGCGCGCATGTGCTCACACACACACACACACAAATCAGTGAGATACTCTGAACACATATAGATGTATTTTCTGGATATATTTTACTAAGAAGGTACCTAGGATTAAAGGCATGGATTATAGCCACCAGCCACCATCACTGGGCTCTTTCTTTCTGACAGGGTCTCCTTATGTAGCTCAGGTTGGCCTCAGCCTCATTATGTAGATATGTGTTTCTGACTGGCCTCTACCTTGTGATCTCCTGCTTCAGCCTCCTTAGTGTTGGGATTCAGGTATAAACCACCATGCTGTGTGCTACAGCTTTTGACTGGCCCTAAATCAAGAGACTTAGGTTGGCTCTTGGTGGATCACATAAATGGTTATGTGCACACATTTACCAACCAGTATAATGTTCATTTTATACACTTTACTTTTTGTCTTCTTTATGAATACGGTTGGTTCATAAAATGTTAAGCTATGCAAGTGCTACCAGTATTTCTGAGGGTTTATGCTTCAGAAATATGTGATTATTGCCTATTTTGTTGTGCACAGTGGCCTTCCATGTGTGCCTGGGTTCTCATGTTTACCAAATATCCTTTGAAAAGTAAGAAATGCCTTTATATTAAAAAAATCCTTCCTGAAATTTTATTTCTGAGATTTTTGATCTTTGGGGATTTTGGACATTAGGTGATTTTGCTCTTTTGTCATTTTAACATTAAGGATTATGGCATTAGTGATTGTGTCTTTTGGGATGATGACTGAAACTATCTTTTATACTCTTTAATATTTACATATTACTAATTTTGAAAGTAATCAATGAAGATCAGACAAACCTGCTAATGGAGAAGCCTAGTTCTTGACAGATTATAGAAGGATAAGGGGAAGGGCTGACAGTTTGCATTCCCACTGCCAGTGTACCCCAATGCACCTCCACTCTTTATGAGACATTACTCTGCTCTTAAAAGAATCATTACCAAAGATCCTTTACATATTTCCTGAGAAGAACCATTGCTCACCTGTGCTTGATATCAAGAGATAGGTCAAAAGCATTCTCATTCTTTCCTACGTTATGTTTGCCGGTCCTGGGCTTTGTGCTCTTTGTGCTCTATCACTTGAGCTACAGTGCCACTTCCGGCGTTTCATGAGTTTACTGGAGATAGGAGTCTCAAGGTCTTTCCTGCCTAGGTTGGCTTCGAACCTTGATCCTCAGATCTCAGTCTCCTGAGTAGGTAGGCTTACAGGCGTGAGCCACGGGTGCCTGGCTTCTTTCCTACTTTAGCTCGTGATGGTTCTACTTAGATGAACCTTATCCTATATTATGATAAATATATGACCCAAATCCAAGCAATTGAGCACACCACCCCCAAAGTCAGATTAGGCTTCAAATGTCAGTTATTTACTCATCAGCTGTTGTCGTTTTCCAAGTTCTCCAGTTTCTTGGGTTAAAATGGAGAGCCGTTTCAGCATCCATCTGGGGGAGAAGGGCACGTAGAGATGGCAGGCCTCGTGATGGGCAGGGCCTGGCCAGTTGTAACGTGCCAGCCACATGAAGCCTACAGTCTTCAAGTATTCCTTGGTAAAATAAAAGTAAACGAATGAAACCAGTATCGATCCCAATGTATGGGAAGACCTTCCACCCCAACCCCGGGAAGCGATCATCAGGGAGATATTTTGCCTCCCCTGGAGAAAAAGAAAAGAACAAGCAAGCAAGTGGTCCTTGGGGCGGACTTTCTCGGAACGAAGCCGACACCTGTTACCGTCCTTCACCTCCCAGATCCTTCTGGAAAAGACGCCTACGCCCTGCGATAAATCGAGCCCGCCACTTCCTATCCACCGATCCCTTATTCTGCGGCCCCCAGGCCGTGGCGGCCGGGTCCGATCGGCACGGCCAGGCCGCAGCTGCGCTCTCAGTCTCCGGTTCTCGCCTCCCCGCGGACGGAGGGCCCGCGCGGCGAACCCAGGGGACGGCGAGGCCCCGGGAGAGGCGACACGGGGCCCAAGTCCGCGGAGAACGATTACGACCAGGGCTGGGCGCCAAGAGGTGCCGTAATGGAGGCGGGCGAGCTCCAAGAGCCGGCAGAATGCGCCAGGGCGAGCCGGCGCCGCCGCCAGGACGCCGGGTCGCGGGCCGCCGGGTCTCCGCGCTGGGCCGCAAACACCGCCTCAGCCTCCAGCCCACGCCCGCTGTGTCCCGGCTTCTCAGTGGCCAGCGGCCGGGGGTTAACCTTTCACCGCGGCGCGCTGTCCAATCGCAGGCCCGCTCTCATACGGCCGCGGGGCGAGCGGAGCGTGGGGGCGCGGAGCGGCGTTGCGGCTCGGTAGGATTCTCCAAGCGCGTGTGCGCCGTCGCCGCGGGCCGAGCGCGGGCTGCGGGCGAGCCGGGCGCTGCGCAGACTCCGCAGGCGCCGGCGGGAGGGGTCGAGGCGCGGCGCGGCGCGGCGCGGGCTGCTCCCGGGCCCAGGTGAATGGAGTAACCTGACAGCGGGAGCGTGGCGACGGCGAGCGGCAGGAAATGGCGGCGGCGGCGGCGGCGCCGGGCGGCACCGGGAGGCCTGGGCTGTGACGCGCGCGCCGGAGCGGGGTCCGGATGGTTCTGGAAGGCCCGCGGCGCCCGTGCTGCAGGTGAGATGGGCTCCCCGCGGGGCCGGCTTTGTGTCCGGGGCGGGGGCGGCTCCGCCTCCGTCTCCGCGAGAGGCCCGCGTGGGCGCCCGGGGTCGGGCTGCGCGGGGCCCGCCGCAGGCCGCGACGCGGACCTCGCACTCGCGGAGTCCCAGAGCCCCGGAGCGCGGATGGCGCGGCCTGCGGGCCGGGGCAGCGCCGCGCGGCCTGCGGACCGGGGCTGGCCGACCCCGGCTCCTCCGGTCCCGCCGTTCCCGGAGCGGGCGCCGGTGCCTCCCGCACCGAGGGAGCCGCGTCCGCTCTGCCACCCCACCCCGACCGGACCCAGGGTTTTGACAGATCGGGCTCTGCGCGCGAAGCTGGTGCCGAACACCCGGCGTGCCCGCGCTGCACCGGAGTCCCGAGAGCGATCCGGGCCTGGGTCGGACCCCTGATCCGGGGGACCCAGTGGACACCTATGGAAGGCCGCGGCGGGCCCGGGGCAGGCGGCACGGCGCTGGCCTCAGGTCCCTCCCTGGAAGGACCGTGTGTTTATTGGCAGGTGACCAGATCTGGCCCCAGGGGGGGCGGGTGGCCGAGGCCATCTTTGCCCCTCCCCTCGGATGTTTTTGTGCGGGCGGGGGCGGGGGGGGAGGGAGCTTGAGAAAGAAGCCTTTCCCATGCTTTTGAATCTTGGGGGGGGGGGGGGATAAAAAGTCAGTGCGTTCTAGATTAGCACGTTAGGAGAATGTGGACTGTCTGTCAGAGCGGAGCCGCAATCATTTGTGCCTGCAGGACTGAGCTCGTATCTTGAAGATTTGCGAAAATTGGATGAGTTGGGGAGCTCCCGTCTGTGGTGGTTCAAGGGATAAGTTACAGTTCTCTGGATGGTCCGACTTTGAAAACCTTCATCTGATTACAGTGTATTTCTGAATCTTTACAGTTGTGGTTGGTAGTTGTCTTCTTGGAGCTCGTTTTCAGGTGCAGGAGACCATGAAGAGGGGCTCAATTAAGAGTCTGGCAACTTCGAAAAAAAAAAGGTTTCAGAAAAACGAGCCTTTTAGGGGGGAATGGTGCTAGGATTTGAACTCAGAGCCTCTTGCCTGCTAGTCAGATGGCCCACCACTTGAGCCACCCCAAAGTGCTTTCTCTAAAAAAGGATTAAGTAAGCTGGAAATGTATTGGTATAAATATTAAATTCTGTAAGTAAAAAGAGCTCACATAACACTGAAAGATCAATTCTCCTAACATATAGTAACTTTTGACATTATTATTATTATTATTATTATTATTATTATTATTATTATTTGGGTCCTGTCGTGGGGCCTGAACTCTGGGCCTGGGTGCTGTCCCTCAGCTCTTCAGCTCAACGCTAGCGTTCTACCACTTGAGCCACAGCACCACTTCCAGCTTTTTTCTTTTTGCTTATGTGGTGCTGAGGAATCGAACCCAGGGCCTCATGCATGCAAGGCAAGCGCTCTACCACTGAGCCACCTTCCCAGCCTGACATTATTAGTGTTTGGAAACTGGGTCCTGGAATAGTCTGTTTTGCTCCCTTTGGCACTCTGTATGTTATAGATACAGTATACAGATACATATATCCATACATATAATTACTTTTATACTTCATTTAGAGCACATTATGTAAAACTCAATAACAACGTTGCTTTTAATGTGGTTGCCAGTAATGCTGTTTATAGATTTACTTGTGGCACTGACATGTTTTAGGAAAAGCTGAATTAGTCCATTTTAATAAGAGACTTGTTCTTGAAATGGTTTTTGTAAGAATTTCCTTCCCATGCCACCATCATTGTTGTAGATCAGGTCTCAGGAGTGGATTGTGCCTGTGGTTCTGCTGTTGTTGATTTTGATTGACTTGATCTTGGTTTATATTTGTGGCATTATGTGAGAGGTAGTACATTATGTGATAGGCAGTGGAGCATTACTTTCTAGGGAGCATAACACTGCATTAGGATATTTTATTCTCTGCTTTTGTCTGTTTTGGAAGATGCTTGTTTCATTTGAGGAAGCAGGTATTCGTAGACAGTCTCTCTGTGATCTTAATGTGGTCACCTGAGCAGAGAGATAAGAGAAACAGTTGAGCGCTTCATTATTGTGTGCCAAGATGTGTCAGGCTCTTTATATGCATTCTTAATCCATTGTCTTCTAAATGTGACATACAAGTGAAGTAGGACACAGGGCTCATGGCCCTGAGTTGGGAATGTGTAGTGGCAGAGCCAGACTGAAGCATGGCTTGATTTCAGAGTCTTCCAGCATGGTCTTTGCACTGCGCGGTGTTCCAGGGCAAACTGTGCCGTATGTGAGTGCTCACTTCCCTGTCCAGCCTCAGGTGTTCTCATTGTGTCTTATCTGAATACTTCACGTTCTTTTTAGTATAGTAAAATATAAGCTATGACTTCAGCCATTTTAGCTATAATACAGTACACTTAAAATGGAGTAAATTGACATCCTTTTTCTTCTTCCCTAATCAAAAGTCTACCCATTAACATTAAACTCCTCTGTCACTGCTCCACCCCTAGGCAACCTCCATTCTACTTCTCCATGAATCTTACTGCTCTGGCAATTTCATCTAAATGGAATCATACAGTAATTGTCCTTTCCTGCCCAACTTGCCTTTAGGGTTCGTTGGTTCATAGCGTGTTACTTTCCCTCTTTTGAAGACTGAATGATATTCCATCTGATCACCAGTGTAGGATGACTTAAGAATTTTTAGCAATACATATTCTGTAGAAAGCGAACTTCAGATTTGATCCTTTCCTGGCCTACCACTGTGAGGAATGGTATGTCCTCACCAGTCACATGATCACAAGGGTCTACAAACAATACTGTAGGGTATACTTGTAAGCTAGGGAGTTTGGTAGGATAAATTTATCACATACATTTTCTACTTAGTATATTGTGGGCTTCTTGACTCCTGACTGGATGGAGAGGGAGGAGCTCCTGTACATGCCTTCTGTGTTTGTCATTCATTCATGAGTTGGTCTTGACTCCTTTGAACAGTACTACTGGGAATGTAGATACACAAATAGTATCCATTCTAGTCCCTGCTTCTCTTCTTTGGTGATAAGCCCAAAGTGGTCAGATTGTTTCTTGATTATCAAAACACTGGAATGTTAAGTTTTCTCAGGATTCTTCTGGACTTTAGTGCTACAAATAGTTCCTATATGTTTAAAAAAAAAGGCTAAACCCTTTTGAAAACTAGGAATTTCTCTTTAAAAAAATTGGTCCTGGTTTCTATCACCTGTCTTGCTATGCATATGACTGAATTCATTCAGCCGCTTAAATGTAGAGTGATGTGCTCTGGTGAATGCCATAGGAAGGTCTCTCTCTCTTTTTTTTTAAATAGGAGGTTGGAGCCACATGATTTATTTTACCTTTTCCTCTGATAAGGGCAGTCCAGAGTTTAGCTTCTCCATATGCCAGCATGTGTACTATTCTACCTGATGGACAGGGCTCTCTGTAGGTCTTCTCATGTACAGTGCAATCTTCAGTTGGTAGCATTACTTCCTTAATATCCTCCTTCCTAAGCCTGCGGGGCTTGGACCTTTTCCTATTTATTTTTTGATTCACTGACGTTTACCAAACCCAATTTTCACTTCTTAACAATCTCTGGTTAACATTAGAATCTCCTCTGCAGAGACAAGTGTTTAATACTTTATAACCTGAGAGAATCATGTTTTAGAAGACCACAAAAATACCAGTGAAGGTTGGTGGCATGAGGTGTGGAGGTTGAAAATTAGATGAGGAGCTTAGGGCAAGGATAACTCAGGGCCCACATGTAATTAAACTCCCTTTTGTTTTAATTTGCCAAAGTGAAAGAGGAAATGAGACTAATTCTAATTGGCATTGATTAATGAAAGGAAGTGTACCAATTAAGAGGAAACATTTCTTTGTTAAGAATAATTGATGTAGTGTGCTTAAAATAATAGCAATGTGGAAAATGTATGGTCATCTTATAGATGACAGAAATGCTTTTCACATACAGTTGTAAAGAAACTGGATAAAAGCCATAGGCATAATGAAAAAACATAATGGGGTAAAGTCTTTCAAATGGCCTATGAGAAGAAATACTTGAGCAAAACAACTTAAGGGAGAAGGGTTTATTTCAGTTAGGGTTTTAGTCCATACAGGGGAGGGTGGGGCAGAGCAGCCCAGCTCAAATCACTGGGGTTTGGGGGCAGAGGGATCCAGTCAAGGCGCAGTCAAGATGAGCCACAAGTAGGCACTGCTCAGCCAAGCTGTGATGCCAGAATAACCATCTATTCAGCAGTGAACTCCTGTGTAGACCGCGTGGGCTCTTTCAGGTAATGGGTGCCTTATGTGTTGGTCTAAACAGCAGGACTGCTTGGTGGGGCTGGTAATCCTGTAAATGAGAGAAGACAGAGAGGAGACATTATTTTTGAAGTATAGCAAATGAAATGGAAGTTTGGGAGTCATGTAAGAAAGCCATTGTTAAAATAAATTCCAAGTACAAATCTGCTTTCCCATTTACCTAAAGTTGTCGGTACTCAGCTAACCACCACTTATATACTATTAGAGTGTTTGCCACAAAACATTGTCTGAGAATGTCAGCATGACTGTTACCAGAAATAAAATGTGACAGGCTCCAGTTGGGCCTCAGGGTTTTGGGTTTCGAGGTTTGCAGTGACATTAGTGCTCTTGGCTGGGACAGGATAGAAGAATGAGAGTAGTGTTCCTGCGTATCCACCGCCAGGACAGTGCCTGGCCTACAGGAGGGGCCTAGTATTGTTGGGCAAGTACATTAGTTAACTTTATAATGCTTTTTGAAGTTTTTGGAGTCTTAACACAGTTGGGTGGAATAAAATTGCCTTCATATTAACATTTTTAGAAAGAGTATTACTATTCTTAAGTAGCCACCTGGTCCTTCTTCATTTGGGATGTACATATGACTGCATAGAAATGTTACAAAGAAAGAGGTGGTAAGAATCACAGGGCACAGTTGCTGTAACAATTGGAGATGTATTGGTATTGTAGACTTTCCTGTTGTTCATATGGCCTACCCCAATCTTTTTTTTTTTTTGGTGCCAGTCCTGGGGCTTGAACTCAGGGCCTGGGCACTGTCCCTGAGCTATCAGTATCCCTGAGGGATAGGCTAGTGTTCCGCCACTTTGAGTCACAGCACCATTTTTGGCCTTTTGGTAGTTAATTGGAGATAAAAGTCTCAGAGACTTTCTTGCCCAGGCTGGCTTTGAACTGTGATCCTCAGATCTCAGCCTCCTGAGTAGCTAGGATTACAGGCGAGAGTCACTGGCTCCTGGCTTCCGGTTTCTTCTTAAGTGACAGCTCAATATCACTTAAATATATTACAAAAGCAATTATGTCACAAAAGCGTATCTGAAAAAGTTCTTTTGTGGTTAGAAAAGTCAGTTAATTCATCTAGAATTTTGGAAAATGCTATCTTTGACTTATAATAAGAAGGAGCTCACGTAGTTTCGTGGTAGATCCTTGCCTAACCCCAGATTTGGATCCTAGCACTGCAAAAAAAATACGATTCCAGATAATCCAGAGGTGGAGGTTACTGATGGAATGGAATCAATAGCATAAAATGAGCCAGGATTAAGATACTTCCATTCAAGTCGGGCCTAGTTGTGTCCATTGATACTCCTAGCACTTAGGAGGCTGAAGCTGGAGGATCACTAGTTCAAGACCAACTTAGGTTATGTAGTGAGATTCTGACTTGTCCCTCCCCCTGAAAAGAAATCTATGTTTTATTTTAGTTTGAATTTCAGTAAACTCAATTTATGATTAAGGACAACTTGCCCTGGACTTTTCTAGACTTGGTTTTAATTTTCTCAGAAGTATAATGAGAAAATGTAGGAAGTCTTATATATCTTACGGTCAAAATTTCTGGAATGCCCATATAGTCCAGGGACACCTGAGTGTGGACAGTCTGAGTGTGGAAACGTGCAGATGTCAATGCCTTTCAAGCACTGAGGTTTGAAAATAGTGAGCAGGGTGGAGACCTAACTTGTTCTGGGCAGGAAATGGGGGTAAGACCCCTGGGAAGTAAGGCTTGCATGGGGCGATCAGATCTGGGAGCAACAGGTGAATTTTCTGTCTCCCCCACTAGATCAGTGTAGTGTTTGTTGGCTTAGGAAAATCTGACAGAATCCTTCAAAACTTTCTACCTGGTCTGTATGACAGAGGGACAGGAACCCACAGAGCGATGCATCGAGTAGGCACCTAGGGTTGTCTATTTTATTTTGCCAGTCCTGCGGCTTGAACTCAGGGTCTGGGCACTGTCTGAGCTTCTTTTGCTCAAGGCTTGCACTCTACCACTTGAGCCATAGTGCTACTTCTGGCTTTTTCTGTGTATGTGGTACTGGGGAGTCAAACCCAGGGCTTCATGCTTGCTAAACAAGCATTCTACCACTAAGCCACATTCCCAGCCTGGGAATGTGTATACTACTGTACTGCTACCACCCATTTTTTCAGGGTTATGCCTATTGTATACCTATACATTAAAAGGGGGAATTAAAAAAAGGAGACTCTAAATTCTAATTCTTCATTTATGTGTGTTTTAGAATTCTCAAGTAATCTTAGCCCAATCAGAATTGGAGAACTTTAAGGACAAGGCAGAATTCTTGGATAAAAATAACAGAACACCCTAAGGTGGCAAAGAAGTGCCATGTGGAGAGAGAAGTAACACTGAGTTGGATTTTGAGCAGGGGGAATGTCTGACCAATAGAATGAGTAGAACTGATTTTGTACTGCTATTTAATACTTGCTCTTAGTCCAATCCTCTTCAATCAACTATGTGAAGGCATTGCAGAAGAGTGCTTTCTTTTGCCATATGTTTAGAAGACTGAAATTCCACTGACATATGACAGGCCTCTGAAGGAGAGTTTACCAAGTTTATGTAAACCCCTAGCTTTCTGTTGCTGAATATTTGAGGGTTCTAGGACCTAATGAGACCATTCTTGGGTTAAGAACTTGGACATGAGGGTTGGGAAGGTGGCTCAGTGGTAGAGCGCTTGCCTTGCATTCATGAGGCCCTGGGTTCGATTCCTCAGCACCACATAAGCAAAAAGAAAAAAGCTGGAAGTGGCGCTGTGGCTCAAGTGGTAGAGCTCTAGCCTTGAGTTGAAGAGCTGAGGGACAGGGTCCAGGCCCAGAGTTCAGGCCCCACGACTGTCAAAAAAATACAAAAAAACAAAAAACCGAATTTGATATGTGATGTATTTTCAGATGACAAAGAAATGTTCTCAACTTTTAGCCCTAGAGAACACGCGCGCGTGCACACAAACACACATACACACACACACTATACAAGTTGTGCTTTGTCTAAGTAACATGCTCTGGCAAAAATGCTTATGAACAGTCTATTGTAGTTTCAGCTGTATTTGTTTATCTATGTTATTTCACTGTGTATATAATAACAATTTCTCTTAAAATAATACTTGTTATTTCACTGGAGGAAGAAGAAGTTGTTATACAGACTGAGTTCAGGATTGTGCATAGATTTAGCTGTCAGGTCACCTTATTCTCTTACTCTGGAAATTTCTCAGCTTGTGTCTTTTATAATGCTGACATTTTGAAAGCATTCAAGCCAACTGTTTTGTAAAATGAACCTTCAATTTGTTTTTTATGCTTCCTGTGGCAGGAAGGTTACATGAGATACATGCCAGTTTGTCTTAATACAGATGATCTTTGTTACTTTGATCTTAGAGTTTCCAGGATTTTCTACTGTGTAAAACAGTGGAAAAACACCAATTTTAACTATTCAAGTAATCTTTCAGAGGTGTGTAAGCTTTTTGTCATCGTTATTCAATAGTTTTGGTATCTGTTAATGACACTTACCTTAGTTACTAGTGTGATGGTGATTTTTTTCTGTCATTCTGGTTACATTTATTACACATTGAATGTTTTACCAGAAATAATTGATTTGGCAGTACTAGGATTTGAACTCAGGGTCTTGAGCCTGCTAGGCTGGGGTGATCCCATTGAGCTATGCTGGTTCTGCTGGTTACTTTTAGGGGATAGGTTATTTTTAGGGGATAGTGTGCATGAGCTGTGATCAGCCTGCTTTAGGCCTCCTGTTCTAAAAGGGATCACAGGTGGGAGCCACTACCTCTAGCTTCTCTTCTATGGAGAATCTTTCATACGTTCTACTGGACTGGCCTGACCCCAGTTCCTCCCAGTTTCAGTCTCTCTTGGGGGCACTGTGGTGTCCTGAGGAGGGCAGACATAGGGAGTGTGGCACAGCAGTTGTGAGGCTCTGCTGGCCCCTTTGCCTGGACTTGGAATGTTTAGGTGGTCTCTAGGTGGTTCTTGGATGATCAGTCCTTTGTTAGTATTTTTCTTATTACACTGTCTTAATGTACAGAAAATGGAATTCCTTTTTCATGTAGATATTTGTTTGGTGTAAAAGATGAGCAAAGGATAATCACAACTTGAATAAAAATTCTACAACTTGTTGCTGAAGAGTGAGGTACAGAGACTTGGAATTGTGTTAACCCTAAAACCTACCATGAAAGCTGGTGATGTGTTAAGTACTTAACCTATCTCAAAACAAAACTGGCCAGTCTGTGTCATTGTGGGTCACTAGAGGAAGGAGGAGGGTGTTGGTGCTGTTTTCCTGTTGGGACATTTTTTTGTTGTTGTTGGTCATGGGCCTCAAACTCAAGGCCTGGGCACTGTCCCCGAGCTCTTTTGTTCAAGGCAAGCACTCTACCACTTGAGCCACAGCACCACTTCTGGTTTTCTGGTGGTTTGTTGGAGATAAGAGTCTCATAGACTTTCCTGCCTGGGCTGGCTTTGAACTGTGATCCTCAAATCTCAGCCTCCTGAGTAGCTAAGATTACAGGTGTGAGCCATTAGTGCTGGGCCCATTTTTTTTATAAAGTAAATTTTTATTTATTTTGATAAAATAAAGTATCTCCATATGGAGATCTTTTCCATGTGGAGATTTTGATGGATGGAATTTGTTAAAATGGTATTTGACTTATGTTCGTTTTCACTTTTGGAATAAATCTAATTTTAGGCATGATTATGTTGAAGTCTAAACATAATAACATTTATGTTACAGATTTGGAAAACCCCAGAAGTTTGTTGAGTTCATAGAGGAATGTGTGGACAGAAGGGCTTTGAATCGGTGGTTTACATGACAGATATTGAATAACTTATCATTTAAAGGTTTAGGAGGGGAGCCTTCTTTTTAAATTTTCTTTTTTGGCTATATGGATTTGAACTCATACTTGCTTAGCAGGCACTATACCACTTGAGCCACTCTACCAACCTCAGGAAGTTTTTTTTATTAACCCAGAATCATATCTCTATAAACCGTTGTCTTCACAAAGGTCACTCATAGCTTGGATTTTTATTCCTCAGTTCGAAAACTAATACATTTCTGAATTGTAGGATAATTTAAAATGCAGAAAGGTTTAAGGAAAATGAAATATTCAACACAGGAATCAGACATAAATCGGGTGAATATTCCTCTACTTCCTCTATTACTGACCTTTTCTTTAGAAGTGAACTTAGATACTGTCATGGTCTCACTGTAACAAAAAGCATCCTGCTCTTTTCATTCTATAGCAGCAAGCTGGCACTGGGGCTAAGTCCTCCCTTGATGGCCTTTCCACTTCATTTTGAAAGGCTCTTTCAATTAACTCTTGCTGTGGTTGTAATCATTACATCCCCATTGTCAAGATACAATTGCTGACTTTCTCCAGTGGCATGTTTTACGGTTTGGACTCAGGTGACAAATTAGGCCCCTCCTGTGCTAGTAAAGTGGGAAATGTGTATCACCTTCCTGGTACTTGAAGATACCTTCCTTCTAGAATTGTGAGATCAGAGCTTTACAGTTCTGCATACTGAAGTCAGGGAAGAAAAAATAAATTCTGGAAAAGGAAAAGGGAGTTTTCTTCCCCTTATTTCCAATAGGGAGAATTATATTTTTATTTTTACTTTGTATTTGCCCTTCTGCCATATAACCTGTCCATAGCCATGGTGCCTTCAGTGACCTAGGCTTAGTCACAGTTAAAATAACGCTTTGGATCTCCCAGGACACTTTTGGTGTTAGGAACTTAAGCCCTTCAAAGATTTTTAGTTTTCCTTAGTAGGATGTTTGTTGGAGTTAGATTTTTAGTTTTCCTTAGTAGGATGTTTGTTGGAGTTAAAGCAGAGTGTTCATGGTGTGTGTGTGTGTGTGTGTGTGTGTGTGTGTGTGTGTGTGTGTGTGTGTGTGTGTGTGTGTGTGTATGTGTGTGTGTGTGTGTACGTACGTGTGTGCGCGCACACGTGCGCGCATATGTGTTTCTCTCTTACCATGGGACTTTTTGAGGATAGGCTGAAATTGATCATATTACCTGGAAATTAATTATGTCAGAATCTGTCACATGCTGAAATGGATGAGGTTAGAAGTTTCTGCTCATTCATTTTGAACATTCATACTAGGAAGCTGTCTGCTTTTCACCTCCACACTGGAGGGTTCTTGTTACTGGTCTTTAAAAGATATACAATACTACTTCATTTACATGGTAAAGGAGTTGTCTGATGGCTTGTATCGAAACTTAGCCTAAAACTTAACATCTGGTAGGTAGCTTGTCTATTTCAGAGTTATCTTAAAGGATATGAAACAGGATCTCTCAGATTTGTAATTTAAGGCATGGTTATGAATAAAAGTTACAAAGTCATTTATTGGCTTTGTATTACCAACATAAATAAGCCACTGTTATAGTTACTGTGTTATCTTTCTGAGATATAAACTTTATTGCCTAGGGAAACAATTGGATAATTTTGCAATAGTTATTGGATAATCCAGAGTAAGACACTCTAGGCCATGTTCTTTGTTCTTACCAAAGGACAATACGAAATGGATTTAAGTCACTTGATGAGGTAGCTAATTTAGGAGATGCACACGGACATGCTGGGATATGGGAAGATGTGTCCTGTGAAGCATGGCGGCTTATGTACTACAGTGTTTGCTGAGTATTTTTAAAGCCAAGAGTGTTTAATGCCAAGAGTTCTCCTGTGTATCTAACTGGATTGTACTAACAAGTTTTTCCCTCAGTGTATTATGATGCAGTACTAGTTTTAAACAACAGCCCTTTCAGAAATGTACTATCTTCTTGTCCCCAGTTGCTAAATTATTTTATGAGATCTTAATCCTGATAAGGTGAATATGAAAGTTTGATTAAGTAGTCAATTTCTGAAGATTGGTTTTTAAAGAATGAATTATCTCTTCTAAAATATTCTCTCTGATTGTTTTTAGGTTACCTAGGGTATGAATTAATACAGACTTGGAAACTCTGAAAGAACTTAGAATCAGCATTTTGAGGTAAATATGTATATACTAAAGTAGTGTGAAGGGTATGCCAGTCTGAGCTGTTTAGCTCATAGGAGAATACTTGGTGTGTGAAGTGAGAATCATCCATCTGTAATGATGTAAAGGTCTGGGAGTAGCCAGGTGAGAGGAAACCACTACCGATGCGTGTGTCCTCATGAACTTCCAGTGAGCAGGGACACAAGTCTGCCTCATGGCTAACAGACCACTACTTTTCCATAGGAATATTCTATGATCTCACCTAGGAGAGGCACTCCCAATTGGAATTTCTCCCCAACACTAACATTGTTAACTGTGTTCTTGAACTTCGTTAATTCATAAACTAATAATTCTATAAGAGAGCCTAATTTGTTTTTAACTTTGTTTTGGGAAATTGGGATTGCTGGTAGATTTCATGCATGTATGAGATTATTACAAGATTATTTGGATTTTCAGCCAAGTACCCCTACTGGTTACCTTCTTTATTTTATCTGTAAGTGTAAATAAAGGAATAATGCATAATGCTTTAAACTTTTTCTATTTCTAAAGCTCAATAAAGTGTGATCTTTGAAAATGTACTATTTTGAGTTCTTTGTATTCCGTTTGAAATCCTCCCTTGATGGCTTGTCCGGCCTTCTCTGGAAGTTAGGCATGCTATTGTCGCTGCTTATTCTCTTGTTCTTTGTGTTAGTGTAAGATATGGTGTCTTTTGTTTAAAATTTGATACAAAATAATGGCCTTTTATTCAGCTATGCATCTCAGTGGGTTCTTTGGTGTGTGTATTGAGTTTACAGGAGTCTTATACTTGACTATTTTTGCATTTATTTTTAGAGCAGAAGCGTGGGCATGCTGTGATTTTCCAATAATCTGCTATCACAATGTCAAAATGCAGTTCAGACAACAGCAACACAGAGCCCTCAAACACTAAAACGGTAAAGCTGCGTTTTACCATGTGTAGAAGGAGAAAGAGAGTTTATTCATGTGTCTTATTTCTCTTTTTGTTTGTTTTGTCTTGTTTTTGTGGTACCCAGGATGCAAACCAGGGCCTTGCACATGCTAGACAGTTGCTCTGTCATGTATTTCTGAGTGGACAATCTGTGGAAGCTGTGAGACAGCTTCATCAGTTTCATGACTATAAATTACTTGACCAGAAACTTAAAACCTGCAATGGAAAAACAGTCACCAGGAACGACTGCCAGAGCAGTTAACGACAGTCAGTTCATCTGTGAAACTGTAGAACTTTTACTACCAGCAGGAATTCAGAGCTTTTCACTAAGGCCATGTTAAAAGAGATCTGTTAAAAGTTCCAAAAGAATGTGGAATTGGAAATATCATGAGCTTCTGTTTTTACATTATTAGATTACCTATTGATTTAAACATTTTGAGTTTGCTTTCTCTTCATAGAAAGTATGTATACTGAGAAAGTATGTATACTGAAAATTAATTTAAATATTACAACCTTATGGAAAATAAAATTGGGAGGGTTAAACTGTTGTCTTTCATTTCCTTATAAAGAATCTTCTTTGCTCTACCTACCTGTCAGGACTGGTAGGAGGGAAGTAAAAGTGTATTTCCAGACCAATTAGAAATACATATTGAGCTGTCTAGTGAGTCTGCACAGTACATTACTGTGTAGATATTCACTTATTGGTTTCATTTATATGTATATATTGAACATTACAATGGGAAGTTTGAGATAGAAGAATGAGATATATGTCTTTTTCTCTGGGAGTCTGTGTTCCAATAAAGCATGTATGTATGTAGGTCTGTGTGAGTATATGTAAAATGATGTAAATTATGGAAGACAACTAGAAGCTATTTCTGTCATTCAGGTGATGTTTTCTTTCCACATACCTGCTTTCCCCCTCCCCTAGTACTGGAGTTTGAGTTACCATGCCTCCAGGTATAGTTTAGGTATATTTAAATAAAGTCCTGTGCATTTTACTGGAAGTCAGCCTCAGATTGATCCTCCTACCTATATCTCCTATTTAGCTGGGATTACAGGTGTGCACCACTATAACTAGCTTGTTATTTGAGAGGTTTTGCTGACATTTTTTTGCCCAGACCCACCTCAAACCATGGTCTTCCTATCTCCATCTTCCAACAAGGTTGGGTTGGCTTCATGAACCACTGCACTCAGCCTAAACCTGCATTTTTTGTTTATCATATTCTGACTGGTTCAGTATAATGGGTGATAGGCTAAATACAAGACTAGCTCCTGTATTCAAGGATATCCTAGTGTAATGGATTGTTTTAAAGCAAGAGTAGAGATTTAAAAGAAATTATCTGAGTAAGAATTGTAAAATTGCAGATGTATACTTGGGTTTACAGATTGGTGAATGGGATTGAGCACATAGGATTTAAAATATAGGCATCCAAAAAAAAAAAAATCCGGGCGCTGGTGGCTCATGCCTGTAATCCTAGCTACTCAGGAGGCTGAGATATGAGGATAGTGGTTCAAAGTCAGCCCAGGCAGGAAAGTCCATGAGATTCTTATCTCCAATAAACCACTAGAAAACCGGAAAGTGGCTCTGTGGCTCAAGCAGTAGAGCACTCAGCTTGAGCTAAGAGCCAAGGGTCAGCGCCCAAGCCCAGAGTTTAAGCCCCATGACCGACCAAAAAATAAAAAAAGTAAAAAAAAAATAAAATATAGGCATGAATATGTTTAAGTGATCATTTAGGGAGTATTAGGCCTGTACCTGGCAGAGATGATGTGTGATGTAGAGATGAATGGCGCTGTAGGAAGGATGGTCTGGTAAGCTGGGCAGATGATCTCAGTCAGGAGAGGATAGACATTGCAGGATTACATAATTGTGAGCAGGACATGATAATGTTTAAAGCTTCCTTTTTTTGTTGGTTGTGGGGCTTGAACTCTGGGCTTGGGCGCTGTCCCTGTGCTCTTCAGCCCAAGGCGAGCGCTCTACTGCTTGAGCCACAGCGCCACTTCCGGTTTTCTAGTGGTTTATTGAAGATAAGAGTCTCACAGACTTTCCTGCCCAGGTTGGCTTTGAACTGCGATCCTCAGATCTCAGCCTCCCGAGTAGCTAGGGTTACAGGTGTGAGCCACTGGTGCCAGGCCATATGATCACAGATGAATGTGTTTGAGTTCCCAATTTTAATAGCATTCTGTTTAATAAATTACCTTGTAATAGTTTTTTTTACTGCTTATGCATTTTTTGAAAACCTGATAGAATCATTGCCTTTTTTTTTTTTTTTTGGCTGGTCGTGGGGTTTGAACTCGGCCCAGGGGCTGTCCCTGAGTTCTTCAACTCAAGTCAAGCACTCTACTGCTTGAGCCACAGCGCCACTTCTGGTTTTCTGGTGGTTTATTGGAGATAAGAATCTCATGAACTTCCTGCCTGGGCTGGCTTTGAACTGTGATCTTCAGATTGCAGCCTCCTGAGTAGCTAGGATTACAGGTGCAAACCACCAGAGCCATCTTCATGGACTTTTTATTGTAATTTACATGTTTCCTTTCTGTTTTGCTACATTGATATTTCCTTTTACAACATTGTTTCTATTTCCTTTATGTAGAATCTAAATGCTGATAAATGTATACTTCCATTGTTGTTTGATGTTTCTTTCCAACATGTTGATTTTCAAATTGATTTTTAATAGCCAGCCACCTGCACTTTCCATCAAACTCTGCTGATTGTGGACTAAGGAAATGTATGTGAAATGTCATGTTCTTAAGGGGGAGCGTGGGGGGAATGACTTGCATGTTTTGAGAGACAAGTAGTATAATCTGGGCAGTCAGTGAGTTAATTTGCACCCGTTCTTTTCTCAGGCTATGTGCCTCAGTAAGATAACCCTCACTATTCTGATCTTAGGTCCTGTCCCTGCTGGCCTGCAGGCCCGCACCAGGACGATCCTGCGTGGGTGAAGTTGGTGTTTGGGTTCTGCTGGGCCTGAGGAGCAGTGGGGCTAAAGGCTTGTTGTTTGCTTTTAGAATGTGGACCAGCTTGCCTGGGCCATCCTGTTTTCCTTTGTGCTCTTATTTTGTTTTCAAATTAGAGTCTTTTTTCTCTTGTTTCACTAGCAAGGGAAAACTTTCTAGATTTCCCCCATTTATTTCTGAAATAAGCCTTTGCTCCTTTGCAGTTTAAAAAATGATTCACCTAACGCAGAAAGTCGGGGGTGGGGGGAAGGGGAGGAACAACCCTCATCCCTCATCCGCCGAATGGGCTTCCAGCTGTACGGCGCTAGCTCTTAGGGTCATGCTGTGGGGCTTGCATGTTATCTCTTTCTTTTCTTTTTTTTTTTTTTTCTGTTCTGGTAGCTTTTGTTTTTGTCTTATCCCTGGCTTCTTTTTCTTTTTCTCTGTCCCTCTTTTCTTTCTTTCTTTTTCCTATTTGCCTCTTTTCTCTTTTTCTCCTTTTCTTCCTAAAACCTTTTACAGGAAGTGATAATGACAAAGTATCAGTTGGAATACATTTGTTCTTGAGTTGCAGAAATTTCATCTTCAGTTAGCTTTGGTAATAAGGGAATTTATGAGCTCATGTCATTTTCAAGACCAATGTTATGCTGGACTTGCAGGTTGATAGATCCAGTAACCCAGTTTCTTTATTTATGTGTTCTATCTACTGTGCTAGTTTCGTCCTAAGCCTGGGTCCTTTCATGATGGTAATTTCAACAGCAAATGGAGCTATTTCCTGACCCATGTTCATAAGGAAAGAAAGAGTTTTTTTTTTTTTTCTCAACTATCAAATGAAAATCCTGAGCATTTGGCCATTGGATTAGCATCAGCCAGTTCCTCAAGCCAAGGGAGAGTCATGTACCCAGGGGCTTGGGTCTGGGTGACTGGCAGATAGCAGAAAGCTAGAAACTGGGTCTAGTGGGTTGCTGTCGGACTGAGAATACACAGAGTGGGGAATTACTGTTACTTTGGAAGAAGTACAAAGTGAGTGTTTGAGGAAGCCACAAAATCAACTGATGTAGTGCCTGTGGATATGTAAGACATGAGTTCTTCTTCTCTCTTTCTTCCTTTCCCTTTCCCTTCCCCCCCCCTTCCTTTTTTTTTTTTTTTTTTTTTGTGCTGGTCCTGGGACTTGAACTTAGGGCCTGAGTGCTGTCCCTGAGTTTTTGTGCTCAAGGCTTGCACTCTACCACTTGAGTTGCCTCTCCACTTCCAGCTTTTTGGTAGTTAATTGGAGTCTCACAGACTTTTCTGCCAGCAATGGCTTTGAACCACAATCCTCAGATCTCAGTTTTATGAATAGGTAGGATTACAGGTGTGAGCCACCAGTGCCCAGTGACGAGTAGTTATTTCAGTGATAATATGGATTTGAACAAGGGACTAACTAATTCTTTGTGAATAAGATCAGATCTCAAAGGAATACTGTTACTTGGAGGTTTAGTTCAGCATTATTCATAATAGCCAGGACATTGAAATAATAGCATATCTTATCAGCAGACAAGCACAGGAATAAAAGTGAAAAAAATATGTTGCAAGAATTAGAAAAGGACAACAAATGTGTGCTTTACCCATCAGCCTAATGTGCTTTTCCAGTGTCTGTCTCCCTATCTTCCTCTTCCCTCCCCTTTTCTCTTCCTCTCCTGGCTTATTCCTTCCTTCCCTTCTCTTCTGCCTCCACTTTTCTCTCTTGCTCTTAGTAATTCTTTTTTTTTGTGGGGGGGTCCGGTCGTGGGGATTGAACTCTGGGCCTGGGCGCTGTCCCTCAGCTCTTCAGCCCAAGGCTAGCACTCTACCACTTGAGCCACAGCGCCACTTCTGGCTTTTTCTTTTTGCTTATGTGGTGCTGAGAAATTGAACTCAGGGTCTCAGGCATGCAAGGCAAGCGCTCTACCACTGAGCCACCTTCCCAGGCCCTTCTTAGTAATTCTTCATATAGGTTTTTTTCCGAATCATTTGAGAGTAAGTTCCATAATTATGGCCCTTTATTTCCAAACATTCTAGGGTATATCTCCTAAGAATAAGTGTATTCTTTGACTTAGCTTCAGTTCCATTACCAACACTGCTCTTACCAACAGGGATTTTTGTTTGAACATTCCCCCCCCCCCCCCTCTGTACTGGGATTCAAATTCAGGGTTTTGCTAGGTAGCTGCCCTACCATTAGACCCATACCCCAGACCTAGTTTTAAAAATGCTTTCAATAATATCCTTTATGAATGAGATTGGTATCTAAGAAGTACTTGAGTTTGCATGTATAATGTAGCATTATTCACAGTAGCCAAGATAACGAAACAACTAAAGTTTTTGTCAATAGACAGATGAACACACTCTGGAATATTGGTCCTGAAAAGGAAGGACATAGATTAGCATGGAAGTGAGATAAGCCAGACACAGAAAGACAAATACTGTAAGGTCTCACTCCCATGTGGAATCTAAAATGAGCATTCCTACCGACAGAGTAGAGTGACAGTTACAAGGGCAGGAGGTGGGGATGTGGGGCGATGTTGATCAAAGGTACAAAATTTGAGTTACAGATGAGTTAACTCCAGAGGTCTACCATATAACGTGTGGGCCCAGCTTACTAATGCTGTATGTGTCAGATATGTGGATTCATTGCTCACACCACACCAGACAATGGAAGCTATATACAGAGATGTTTCCTGTGCATGTTTACATCAAAACACTGCTCTCTTCACCTTTAAGACAGTCAATGTCACCTTGAAAACAGTCCTATATGATGTTGTTCTCTTTTCCTGCAAAATCCAGACTGAGGTCAAGTATTAGGTTTAGTTCTCATGCTCATGTTTCTTAAGGCCTTTTTAAATTTGGAACATTTTCATCCTTTTTTGTTTGTTTGCACTTTATGATAGGGAAATTATAACAAAGACAGTCCCTCCTCTTTAAAACAATAGTATTTTCTTCTCTTTGATGTTGTAGACTATTTTTCTGAAATTAATTCTTATCCTAACCTGAGAAGAACAGGAGACAGTTGTAGGAGGGGGTTGCTGCTGGTCCCTGGATATACTGGGGCATAGGAAGTGGGCAGATGTGCTGCCAGCCCTGTCTTCTCTCCTTTCTGTGCTCATTCCTCAGGGCTCAGGCTTCTACTCCATCATAGATCTGGCTTAAGCATGTGTGCTGAGTGAGAAATGAGGGGGTCTCAGGCCTGAGGGTGAACAGTTCCCGTCAGCGAGCAGCTGTGGTTGTGAAGAAGTAGATCAGCACCTTGAGAATGGTGCGGGGTGCCCAAGTCAGTGAATGGCTGACCCCCTTAGTCCTGGACTTTCAGGACAGCCTGTTGACTGAACCTGAAGTCCACATGAACTAGACTTCTCCACAGAGCTTCCTGGCAGCTGTGCTGAGAGAAAAAGTAGCCAGTGCCATGAGCCCACCAGTCCTGAGAACCTGGGAAATGTGGGTGCCAGGTGTGGGGTGAAAGGCTTTGGTTCTGTTGAAATGAGCAGATTACTTCTCATGAGGAACATAGGTTCTTTGATCCAGGGAAAATAATGGCTCATTTCTCATGAAGTATTCTGCCAGACTTTGTGTATATCCTTTCTTCCTCTGAGGAGGGCCACAAGAATAACCGTTGGCTATCTGGCCGAGATGCTCAGTTGGGGGGTGGAAGAGTCTGAGATGATCGCCTTGCTACAGCACTTGCTGGATTCTGCTTCAGTGAAGTGAGCTCTGGAATTGGTGGTGGATCTGTGCATGAAGAAACTCCTTGAGACTGCTTGATGGATTAGATACAGCAACTTAACCCCATTTTGTGTCTGGTTGTAAATTTAACATGTCAGGAAGAGTCAGATCTTTTGGTTTTCAGGCAACAAAGAGCTGGATTTTTTCCAGAATAATGGCTGTATGCACTGCCAAGCTTTGAAGGGAGAAAATGTACATCTGAGAGAGGCAAGTAAGGGAAGCTGGTAACTAACTTTCTACTCAAACTTGAAGCCCTAGTCCTCTGTTCTGATTAGGCATTTTAAATTGAAAGACTCAATTTTTATTTTACTCTTTTGCAAAATGAAATTCATTTGTGTGGGGGGGAAACCTGTGAACTACAGAGAAATGCTTAGATAATATGAAAAATTCCTTTTTTTATTTTTTAAAATCAGTCTTGGGGCTTGAACTCAGGCCTGGGACCTGTCTCTGAGCTTCTTTTGCTCCAGGCTGCCATTCTACTACTTGAGCCATGGCACCACTTCTGGCTTTTTCTGTTTATGTGGTACTAGAGAATTGAACCCAGGGCTTTTTGCATGCTAGGCCAACTCTCGACCACTAAGCCACATTCCCAGTCCCCAAATTTTATTTTCTGAACAACCTATTTTGTATATTTTACAATCAAAATAATAACTTACATAATTACACAACAATTTACATATCAAATTTTCATGTCAAAATAATTGGTGAGTTGTACAATTTGGTGGATTGTCAATGTTCATATGGCTTTTGATGAAATTTTATAGGTTAGGTGCTCCAATCTTTCATTATGTATAGGTACCATGTTAAGTGCTTTTATGTGTTGTGTCATTATCAATAATATAGAATTAACAAAAATATATGTATATATATATTTTGTATACTTATATACACATGCATATTTAGGAAGGCATCTTATACAGGTTTTTAAAGGTGTTTTATGGACACTTCTGTCAGAAAATATAGATAGGTATTATAATCTTAGTAGATTTTAAATATCCCATAATCTATTTAAAGTATACCATAATCTATTCAGCTGATTTTTCTTCATAGATTTTTTTTTAGTTGTTTCTGAGTAATAATGCAGCAACATGTTTCATGTACATTCATCTTTGTGCAATTGTCTGATTCATTTTTGTAGGCAAGATTTCAGGTGCACAATGACTGGCTAGATACCGTATTTTGGCTTTTAAAGCAATCCTTTTAAATCAAGAGAAAGCTAGAGCAACTGTGAAGCATTTGAAAAACCCCTAGGAATGATATTCTGATGTTTTTCTTATTTCTGTGCTTTCTTTTGTTTTAACCCTGCATGGTTTTGTAATGGTATTCTTTTTCCCTTTGTAGTAAGCTGTGCTAGAACAAAAATGCAATGAAAGAAACACTGGATGAATGAAAAGCCCTGCTTTGCAACCCCTCAGCATGGCAGGCCTGCAGCTCATGACCCCTGCTTCCTCACCAATGGGTCCTTTCTTTGGACTGCCCTGGCAACAAGAAGCAATTCATGATAACATTTATACGCCAAGAAAATATCAGGTACTAATGAAAATACTAATACCGGAGCATTTTTCACTAAAACAGAATAAATAAGCGTATAGTTGACTCGGCTTATAAAACTCATTTACTCTTTCCAGCCTCCCTCTTCGGTTTTCTCCTTCAAAATCTTAGTCTTAATAGTCCTTGTCTTTCCTAACATCTGCTGGGTAATTGATTTATTAGGTGTATTGTGATGCTCCTTATTTTTATCCTTCACTGTAAACCTGGCCGTCTTAACGTGCGTTTGGGTGTGTCAGTCGCAGTGAGTCGGGTAGGACTTGGGTTTGCTTTGAAACTGTTCAGACATGATCTGGTAGAACCACAGTTGATGTGAGTTTAGTTCCTCCTGCTACAGCGGGAAGTCATTCTTAAGAAGAAAAACTTAGAAATGCTGTTTCAAAATAACTGCATAGCTGCCACAGCAGGTATTTATTCCTCCGAGTGTTATTCTCCTGTAGGTGTAGAAAGTTGTTCTTTGTCTGTTTCTTGTCTGTTACTGGCTAAACATTTTAGAAAACATTGTAATTTCCTAATTTAAACCAAATCCCATGTCCTTGGTGTCTACTTAGGTAAGACGTATGTGTCTTCACTCTATCTCTAGGTTGAACTGCTCGAAGCAGCTCTGGACCACAATACCATCGTGTGTCTAAACACTGGCTCAGGGAAGACATTCATTGCAGTACTACTTACTAAAGAGCTGTCCTATCAGATCAGGGGAGACTTCAACCGAAAAGGAAAAAGGACTGTGTTCTTGGTCAACTCTGGTAATAAAAAATTATTTTATCAAATTCTGTGGAGGAAATTGGATGTGACTTTACACTTAAGCAGATTGGTTTTTTTTTTATATTAAATCATGGAACGTAAAGAGAGTTGAAGCTCTGCTATTTTAAGTACCATTTTATTTCCTTATAGTACTTCTTCCCATCGTTCTGATTCTGTATTTCTCTCAAATGAGTTATGTTGACCTGAGTTAAGAGTCAAGTTTATTTGATTCTATAGCTTCACATTGTCAGAAGGTACTTGATTTTGAGATAGATGCCTTTTGGATTTATGATTGTGCTGCTTCATTTGTTAAAAGGAAGTTAGACATTTCTTAGATGTTAGATGCTGAGTGAAAGTTTACTGATTTTTTTATAGATTTAGTATTATATTAAAAAATAAAAAAACAAGCTGTGAGCCTAAGCTGTATGATTCTCAAATAACCATGGTCTCTTCTCCTTTCCTTAAAGATTTTCTCAGCATGGCTCTGTGCTTTGTTATATGAGACTATCTGATTTCATGGTGGATGGTGTGGTTTTATTGAAGGGATCAGGAGGGGTGGATCTGGACTGAGAGCATTCACCCAGAAGGGACGGTCTTAGTTGGAGCAAGCCTACTGGAAGGGGGCTAGGTAATATGAGGGTCTCTGGAATGAGTGACAGAAGGCACAGTGGCAAGTCTTAAGTACATCTTGGAGGGTGACATTGGAACTGTGACTTTAATTGCTATTTAAAGAACTGGTGGTTAGATACAATAGTAATAAAGATGTTCATAGCTGTATTTAATCATTCATAGTGCAGAGCCAACGAGGTAAGATTTCTCATTTACATGAAATATTGTATTTGTAATCAGCAAACCAGGTTGCTCAGCAAGTGTCAGCTGTCAGAACTCACTCAGATCTCAAGGTTGGGGAATATTCAAACCTAGAAGTAAATGCATCTTGGACAAAAGAGAAATGGAACCAAGAGTTTGCTAAGCACCAGGTAAGACTTGCAGAGAAATTCTGCTCTGTAACTTCTACAAGTCCTTGACTCAGTTATCTGAGTTAGGTTTGAAGATTTTCTTTTCTTGGTCTTTCTCAGTCTAAGGAGTAGCCTTTCTGTACTCTCTTACTGTAAGGTACATCTGAAAATGAATAGTTAGTCATTAGGAAGAAATGGCTTTCATTGATATTTATTTGCATGTAGAGTTGCTGGTATGGTGTAAACGCCTATAATCCCAGCACTTAGGAACCATTGACAGGTGCAGATCTCAAGTTCCAGGGCAGCCTGTGATCCACAATGAGACAGTGTCTCAAAAACAAAAACTAAACATATTTCCAACTTGCAATAATCTGCTTTTAGAAAGTTTATTCTTCAGATAATGTACCAAAGGAGAAGTTTGTTAGTTGAGTTCCTGGCTCCCTGTTACCTCCGTGTTTTCCTGTAGCCAGCATGTGTATGGTGCTGGGAAACAGAAAGTGGTTAAAAGCTGCTTCTTAACTCACTTTTGCCTACCCGTACTACACCATGCTTCTCACATGCTGAGATGAGCCCCTGTAAATAAAGCACCTAAATGTCCATAGAATGACAGGCTGGGAAAAGAACACGTTGTCTTCTAGAAAAGCTTGTCTATTCAGTAGAGGGGAATAATTCAAAACTGTGTGAATTGTTTCATGATTTGGCTAAGTTGGCAGGTCCCATCGGTCAAAATACAGCTATTGAAAAACCTGAAGTCATTTTAGTAGCTTTATCATAAAGATATGGTCTCCTTTATCAAGAGTTTTTTTCTTATAATCTTTTCTCGTGGTTTCTTAATTTATTTCTTGGTTCAAATTGTGTGAAGTTGTACGCATATGAAGTCTTTGTTTTCATTGTGTCTGGTGAATTTCTTAATCTCACCTTTGATATGTTGGCTTAATTATCTGTTCTCATCTAAGTATATCCAGGCAGGGGCACAGCTTGTTTGTATACTGATGCCTACTTTTTTTTAGGTTCTCATAATGACATGCTATGTGGCTTTGAATGTTTTGAAAAATGGTTACTTGTCACTGTCAGACATTAACCTCTTGGTGTTTGATGAGTGTCATCTTGCAATTCTAGATCATCCGTACCGAGAAATCATGAAGGTAGGTTTTTTAGACATTTTCAGATTTAATATTTCATGATCAAATGACTGAATATATACAGATTTTCTTTAAAATATGAAAAATAAGCCAGGCACTGGTGGCTCATGCCTGTAATCCTAGCTACTCAGGAGGCTGAGATTTTAGGATCATGATTCAAAGCCACCCCAGGCAGAAAAGTCCATGAGATTCTTATCTCCATTACTCAGAAAAAGCTGAAAATGGCAATGTGGCTCAAATTGTAGAGCACTAGCCTTGAGCACAAAGAGGCTCAGAGACAGCACCTAGGCTCAGAGTCCAAGCCTTAGGACCAGCAAAAAAAACCCCAAAGATAAGAAAAATAATATTAGTTACCACTGTTAGAAACCTAATTCCAGAATATGAATGAATGAATGAATTTTAATTTAGTTAAGTAAATATTTATTTAAATGTACATTGTTTTTAAGCATTGTAATATAAATGAATTTGCATATAATAATGTTTTAGAATATCTAAATATGTCCATTTGAAAAGCAGATCTTTTAAACAGACTACAGAATTCTGTTATATTTTACTGCCCTTGCTTGTACTGATGTTTCCACTGAAGAAGCTGATTTTTAGTGTTTGTCAGTGGTTGTGGTATTTTTTAACATGTTAGCATTTCTAGTATGACTTTCAGAATGAAGTGTTCACTGTCAGTGTTTTATTATGTTAGCTCTGTGACAGTTGTCCATCATGCCCTCGCATTTTGGGGCTGACCGCCTCCATTTTAAATGGGAAATGTGACCCAGAGGAACTGGAAGAAAAGATTCAGAAACTGGAGAAAATTCTTAAGAGTAATGCTGAGACTGCAACTGACCTAGTGGTCTTAGACAGGTAAGTGTTTCTGATTGCTGGCTTTCTGAGCCTGCTTGTGCCCAGGTTACCCCGTCTGAGGTGTCTGCCCTAGTGCCTTGCGGGGAGGCTGGTTGAATTGAATTGAAGGATTGAGACAATTCCATAGAGAACAGATGGAGACGAAACCGGGTCTGTAGACCTCAGGAGTCCCACGTTAGGTCCAGCACTTACCCCCATATAGAGACAAGGTGAAGGGCAGAGGAAGGAAAGTTACTACACAGCAGTGATGTGAAGACAGCACTTTTAATACACTTCTAGCTGTCTTCTGAGGTACTGACATTGGCTTCAGGTTAAATCATGGGGACGGAGTCTGGGGCTGGGAAAGATGTTCAGTGTTAGCATGGTTTCCGTCACAGGATGGCAGTGGACTGCTAGCTTTGCCTTTGACTCTGAAGGCCTGGCGGGTGGTCTGTGGCCTTCTGGCTAGCTTCTTGTTTTTTTTGTTTTTTGTTTTTTTTTGGGTCCGGTCGTGGGACCTGAACTCTGGGCCTGGGCACTATCCCTCAGCTCTTCAGCTCAAGGCTAGCTCTCTACCACTTGAGCCACAGTGCCACTTCCGGCTTTTTTTTCTTTTTGCTTATGTGGTGGTGAGGAATCGAACCCAGGGCCTCAGGCATGCAAGGCAAGCGCTCTACCACTGAGCCACCTCTGACTGGCTTCTTAAACAAGATAAAAAGAAGTCATTGCCCTTGAGTGGCACAGATGCTTCTGGTGAATCTCAGGTGTTCCTAAACCCCTGGATGGTTGTATTTTTATTTTTATTTTTTATTTTTTGGTACTGGGGATTGAACCTAGGATGTTGCACTTGCTAGGCAAGCACTGCCATGGAGCTGTGTCCCTGCTCTAAGTATTAGCTCTGTGTGTGTGTGTGTGTGTGTGTGTGTGTGTGTGCGCGCGCGCGCACGCACGCGTGTGTGCACGTGCGTGTGTGTGCACACACGCGTGCATACATGGATGCTAGTAATGGGACAGGGCCTGGGCACTGTCCCTGAGCCCTTTTGATCAAGGCATGCATTCTCCACTTGAGCTACCCCTCCAGTTCCTAGATGGTTGCTTTGTGAAGCAGCAGGGAGTGTGGTCAAGGTTCAGAGCCACAGATGCTAAGGAGGGGTGGACTGGGCACTCAGCTTTCAGTGAATTCACAGACCCAGCAAAAGCATCTCTTAGGTTGCCCCTTGTAGAGGCATCTCACCATGAACCCTTGTATCGCCTCACAGTCAGTCAGTTCTTCCTTGTTCCTGGTGCTGCTGAGACCCCACACTTTTTTGCACTTTTCTTTTCTGCTGATGTGTGTTTGTGTGTTTTGTTATTATGACCTAGATGTCTCACACTATGCTAACTTACTTGGAAATTTTTTGAAACACTATTATAATATAGGTTGTAGACTTCTGAGAAGTAGGTTCTTCTGATTTGTAGGTTTGGCTCTTTTGGAGGTTATGTTTTTGACCTTCAGTAATTTAGAGAAAAACATGCATACAACCTTCTTGATTTGCTAAAGTTGGTGGAGGGGAACCTATATAAGGAAATAGCTAGTTACTTTTTTTTGCCAGTCCTATGGCTTTAACTCAGGGCCTGAGCTCTGTCCCTGAGCCTCCCTGTGCTCAAGGCTAATGCTCTACCACTTGAGCCACAGAGCCACGTCCAGCTTTTTCTGAGTAGTTTATTGGAGAATAGAGTCCCATGGACTTTCCTGCCCCGGCTGGCTTCAAACTGCGATCCTCAGATCTCAGCCTCTGAGTAGCTAGGATTATAGGTGTGAGCCACCGGCACCCAGGGAATCTAGTTAAATTTTTAAGCAGGGGCTGGGAAGGTAGTTCAGTGGTAGAGTGCTTGCCTTGCATGCATGAGGCCCTGGGTTCGATTCCTTAGCACCACGTAAGCAGAAAAAACCAGAAGTGGAGCTATGGCTCAAGTGGTAGACCCCTAGCCTTGAGCTGGAGAGCTGAGCGACAGCACCTGGGCCTAGAGTTCAGGCCCCATGACCAACAACAACAACAACAAAAAATTTAAGTAAATGTGACTAATTCAGCTCATATCAAAATAACCGTTATTCTAGTATGAGTTTAAACAACTTTAATTGTTTCCCACTGTGGTGGTTCTCAGGACCGCTGGAGTAAGTAGAAAAAAAACTGACTGCTTTAGGGAGTTTAATAAGGCATGCATTTTATATTAATAATCAAACTTAATAATCAGCTAATTAATGATCACTAATAATTAGGTGTGTGACCATGGTGAATCACTTCCCTAGGCCTGGAAAGTGGTACTGACAGTGGTTTCATAAGATACCGTGATACTAGTTGCATTGGAGCTATGGAAAATACTTTATAGTGTTCTGGCATTTAGTAGGAATTTGGGAAATGGTCTTTGTAGAGCAAGAAAAAGATAACATTTTGGGCTCTACCAGTTTCCAAAATCCAAATCTGTGACTCTTGGGTATATGAGTTTTGATTTTGCCAAGCCTCTACTAGCTGTGATCTACACACATACATCTTACATGTTTTTTAGAAAGTTAAGCTTGGGCTTTTATCTGATCCAAGATTGTGGTTTGGCTTATATGAACAGGAGCCTTGGGGAGAAGTAGTTATTAGAGTATGTTAATAACTCGTGGCTTAGCATTATCTAATTCTCCAATGTTTTAGAGAAAAACATTCTCTAGTTAAATGTAAATTCTGATCAGGGTTGAGAAAAGTGAGCACTGTAGTATTAAATATCATCGCTGTAGTTCTTTAAAATCATCACTGTGTTTTTAGGATATTGATGTGCCATTCTGGTAGTCATGTGATGTGATCCAAGGAGTGATATCACAAATGAACGAATTCTGTGGCAGTTTTCCTTACAAGGGTAATGAAAATAAAGTATACATTTGCAGGTGTTAAAACTTCAGATAGTATGGAAGTAGATATGCTTTATGATAAAACTGGGAGAGTAATGAAACCTGTCCACACAGGCAGTTCTTTGAACATCAGCCTCATGATAAGCTTTTATTCCTTGCAACCTAACAGGTGAACATGGTATTAATAAAAACAAGTAAACTGTTCTAGGAAGCCATGGGCTGACTCTGCCTTTTGGCTCAAATGGAGATACACATTGAAACTAGGTAGAACTGTAAAGGGATCAGAATGTTGTAGTGTGTGTGGATAGGTTATTGGGGCTTAAATTCAGGACCTGGCACCTTCATTCAGCTTTCCCACTCAGGGCTGGCATTCTATTTGACTCATGTCTCCAGTTACAGCTCTTTGCTGGTTATTTGGAGATAACAGTCTTGGAGTTGTCTGTCGGGTCTGGCTATGAACCCCAGTCTTCAGATCTCAGCCTCCTGAGTAGTTAGGATTATAGGCATGAGTGATGGATGCCCAGCTCCCTGCTGTGAACTTAAAAAACAAAAACGAGGTGTCGGGGGCAGAGGAGGCAGTGGGTACAGTGGAGTTAGCTGAAAGCGCCTTCCGAAAAAGATAGTCCTAAGCTTTGGTAGACAGAACCACTTAGTATGTTTGGACTCTCATTTCCTTCAGAAGCCTCCCTGTGTGAGGATTAAAGTTTGAGGCCATGTGAGGTTGCTGCTGTGGTTCTTGCAGTGTAGTAGATGCCCAATTTGTATTCACACCTCCCTCTCCTGCTTGCCCTGGTTAGTGTTCTCTCTTGAGCCAAAGCTCCATTTCTGGCCTGTTGGTGGTTAATTGGAAATAGAAGACTCTCATGGATTTTCCTGTCCAGACTGGCTTTGAACTGCGATCTTCAGATCTCAGCCTCTTGACCAGCTAGGATTACATGTATGAGCCATCAGTGCCTGGTTGTATTCTCCTCTTTGCCCTTTCTCTCCTAAATAGTACTTTACTGGCTTATGGAAAACAACAACATATTTTCTGTGGAGAAATTTAATAGTGCAGAAAAGTAATAAAGAAAACTCTAAAATTGGTAATATTTTGGAATATACTTGATTCTATTTTCTTTTCCTGTTCTTTGTTTTTTCACCATTGTGTTCCTGACAACACTTGCAGGTACACTTCCCAGCCATGTGAGATCGTGGTAGATTGCGGACCATTCACCGATCGAAGTGGGCTCTATGACAGACTGCTCAAGGAACTAGAAGAAGCACTTAATTTTATCAATGACTGTAATATATCTGTACATTCAAAAGAAAGAGATTCTACTTTAATTTCAAAACAGGTAAGCAATACAAAATGTCAACAAAATTGTTTCTTTTTAATACTGAAATGAAATATGCTTCTAGTGATGCTATTTTTTATACATCTGATTGTCTCCTTGAACATCTTTCATTGAGAAGATCATATTAGGTTGAAGGTTGGGTTTACCTGTTTGATCTTACATTGTTAAGAATAGGCCTCTTTGCAGGACTTAAGGACATAAGATATAGGGGTCAGTCATGGTTATATAAGTGTGAAGAGTAGGCCTGGTGTTTACTGGCTTGTTTTTGGCCAACTAAATTAGTTCTTGTCCAGACACTTGGAATAAATGAGCCTTTTGCTCTTTTCTGGTGTGTTTAACTGGACGTGAGCCTGTTGTCCCTGTGGTACGGCTTAGAAGAAATCCTTTAGGGCAGCAGGGTCCCACCCTCTCAGCTTGTTAGAAATGCTAATCATGGGGCCCACTCAGACCTGATGAGTCAGAAGTTCTGGGGTGGGGTCTAAGGAGCCCTCAGTGATCTTGAAGGCACTTCAGGACTCATCCTGAACCTCACTCTGTGGGTGTGCATCCATGCTGAAGGCTGATGTTCTATACAGTCTTCATTTCTCCCATGCTGCTTATTCCTAGAGCAGCATGGCTGGACTTTTTCACCCTATTGTTTCTTGCTTGTTCCATACTTAACTTACTGTATCTTTCATTGCTATGCAATTCCCCTGTTAAAACTTGGCTCTGATCTAAAGTTGTATGTGTATAGGGGGTAGGGCACTCTGGGTAAGCTCCAGGCTCAGAATCTGGTTTAGCTGATCTTTAAGGATGAGCCCCACCCTTGGGGTAGGCAGAGGACAGTGCTATGGTGGGTTTGGGGTACTCCAGTTACCTTTGCAACTGCTGGCAGGTATCCTTCCAGCATTCATCCAGCACTCATAGCACTCACTGTGATAGAACATTTAAGACCAGATAGTGCAAGGAAAATTGTGGTGTCTTTAAAAAGAAGTTTTATTATTGTTATATTTGTTTATGAGGAGTCAAACCCAGTGCCTCTTGCCTGCGAGACAAGTATTCTACCAGTAAGCCACATTCCCAGCACCATGCGGTGCTCTTTTTGAAGGCCTAGAACTTCTAAAGTAAAAACTGCCTGCCCAGTTCTTTGAGTAATTTGACAGGAAGGGTAGGATTCAGTTGTGGTTCTAACTAAATCAGAGATCTAACATTAACTTTACTAGATTTTATTAGCCTTATTAGCCTTGCATCTTGTAATGACTATTTCATTATTTTTGTTAGAAAAAGACCTAGTTCCAAGTATAGATCCATGGAACTGTAGAGAAAATCTGAATTTTTTCCTGCAAAGCTGGAGACTGGACCTCACTGTTGGTAGTTATTGGTGGTGGAGTTGATTTGGAAGGGGCATTTAGAATATAGCTGGAGTAGGAGCTAAAGCATATGGAGTGAGCTGGACCATCAGCTAGCACCTGGCTTTCCTCCACTTTTCTTTGTAGATACTGTCAGACTGCCGGGAAGTGCTGGTGGTGCTGGGACCCTGGTGTGCTGATAAAGTGGCTGGGATGATGGTAAGAGAGCTTCAGAAGTATATCAAACATGAACAGGAGGAGCTGCACCGGAAATTCTTGCTGTTTACAGACACTTTCCTGAGGAAAATCCATGCACTGTGTGAAGAGAGCTTCTCACCTGCTTCCCTTGACCTGAAATTCGTAACCCCTAAAGTAATAAAACTGCTTGAGATCTTGCGCAAATACAAACCATATGAGCGGCAGCAGTTTGAAAGTGTTGAGTGGTATAATAATAGGAATCAGGATAATTACGTTTCTTGGAGTGACTCTGAGGATGACGATGAAGATGAAGAAATTGAAGAAAAAGAAAAGCCAGAGACAAATTTTCCTTCTCCATTTACCAATATTCTCTGTGGAATTATTTTTGTGGAGAGAAGATATACAGCAGTTGTCTTAAACAGGTAAATGTCCGAGGTTAATGTCTGTTTGCACTGGAAATAAGGGAGCTTTTGTGTTGTGAAGCAGTAGGTCATAAAAGTCGCTGTAGGGGGGCGTGTGCCCACGTCAGTGTCATTTACACAGTTCCTTCCTCAGTGAACAGGTGAGGCTGAGCACGGAGGCTTATGTCAGGGAGGCTTATTGAAACAGGTACTCTCCCTAAAGGCTTATTTTGACATGACTGACATTTTAATTCCTCTAAAATAGAGAACAAGTATAGAAAAATTAAGTTACATTCTAGTGAAGCATTGCTTGCTTTTTATTCTATCACTAGATTCAAGTCAAGTATTTATTGGCCTTTATATTTTAGGCTTGTGCTATTAAGCGTTCTACACAAAGCTTTTTCCTTATTAGGTACATTTTATCTGAGTATTGCAGCTCATTTTTTTCTGTTTTGTGATACTGAGTTATCTATATGTTTTTATTGTTGGGCTCCTGGCAGCAAGGTCCTAAAATCCTTAGAATCTTTTAAGTGATGTCTTTTGTATGTTAATGAGTCAGTTTTTGGCTAGCAACTACTGGATTGCTTCTGGATCATTTGGTCACTGGGAATAACAGGACAGAATTAGTGGAGGGGAGGAGGCTGAGGTGAGTTGAGCGTCAGAAGCCAATCTTGTCTTAATCAGTCATGCTTACTAAGGAAGCCCCCATAAATTACCCCATAGGACTGGGGTGGGGGGTCACTCTGGCAACTTCATGAAACCTGAGAAGTGGGTGTGGGAGGCCTGATTTCACTTGGGGTTTGCCATTGGTATCTGATGAACAAGCATGTCCAGGATGAGTGGCCCATGTAGCAGTTGACTCAAGGTGTAGTAGATTAAACGTCTTAGTGACTGAGCCTTGTGGCCTTTGAGATCTCATAATCTCTCCATGTAGATAGCATTAGAATTGTTTAAGCTAGCAAACACCCACCAGATATAGGCTTGTTTGCTTGCCAGCAGCAGGAAAATCCTGAGACCTTTCCAAGTCACAAGTCTTCTGAGGTGATTGTTGTGGTTCAAGTGCAGAGGAAAGAATTTCCAGCATACTTATTGTTGGCTTCATGTCGTCAAGGCTGAATTGGAAAAAATTAGGAGCAACAAGGCTTGCAGTTGGCCTTGGTTCAGACTGTGTACTACCATTTACTGAATGGGAAGGGAGAACGTTTGCAGCAGTGACAGTGAGTCCACATTGATTGTGGGTTCCATCTTCAGTGAAGGCTTATTTTTCTCTGATTGTAGTCCCATCCAAAGAGCTACACTTTCAGTTTGTGGCAAATGATCACTTAATGTATGGTCCTTTGGGTTTGTGGGTTGGATGCTCTATTACTTTCTGCCAAGAAAGAGTCCATATTTTATATTTAAAGACGATGTACTTTTCAGTGAGATCCATTAATTGGCCAAAGTTGATCTCTAAGTGCCTTTTCTGAAAATAGTGATCTCTGAGGAAATTAAGCTTTGTTTCCTGAGGTAATTTCTTTTTCCTTAACTGCTTCTGAATGTTTAGTCGTTTTAATTTTTTTTTTTTTAATAAATGGAAATTAGACTCAAGGGTAGTCGTCTGGCAGTTTTCAGTCTGGTAATTTTCATAGTCATTGAGCCTGAACCTTCCGACGACTACGATATAAAATAACGTCAGGTGCGGAATGACCTTCAAATCAAATTTGAGGTTGGAAGGGGACCCCAATGACTGTCTCGTCCAAGCCACTTAATTTTTATTTTTAAAAAGGAAATGCCATGGACAAAAAAAAAAAAAATGGTTTGCTCTGAGTTAAACTAGTAGTGAGTGGCAGGGATAATTCTAGTATTCCAACAACATCCTAACCCCCAGCGTCCACCTTCTGTTCTCACAGTGCCTCCTGGGCATCTCTGAGTGCCAAAGGCAGTGCTTTGCATTGGGAAGCACCAAGCGGAGGCCAGTAGCTCAGGGCAGCAGATGCATTGTTTCTTAGAACGGGGAAAGGCATTTCAGGGGTTGGAAATCTTGGCACACTTTGTACATCACATAATAACAAATTTTTTTTAAAACTGCACATTTCTAAGCCCAGTTATAGGCATAAAGGATGGCACAAATACTCAAATGTTCAGGGGTTTGGGAAGGATGAGAGTTGGTTTTCTTTCTTTCCTCCAGGTTTCTGAATGCTCCCCGCCATTCTGGGGATTGATCTTTATGCATGTGGATGGAGAGTCGTGTCAGTTTTCATAGCAGGGTTATTAGCCCAAAAAGGTTTATCTAAAATCAATCAGCTACTTCCTATTGACTCTAAGGATCAGATTAATTGTGATCAGCTTTCATAAATGTGTCTGGCATTTAGTGTTCCAGAACGAATCTAGAGCGGTCTGAGGGTTGACTTTATGGGCAGCTAATTAGACATACAATAGAAGTCCTGTTCCAGTAAGCTTTCTAATAAGCTTAGAAAAACTTCCTGAAATCCACATTCTTTCCTTTCCTTCCCTCAGTTAAGGGGGCAGTTTTTTGAGGGTGTAAGCTGTACAGTGCATGGCTGTTCTCTTCTCTCCTGATGAAATAAAGGATTGGCTGCGTGTGTGTGTGTGTGTGTGTGTGTGTGTGGAGTGTGTGTGGGGGGGGGGTGGGGGGGTGGGGGGGTGGGTGTAAGCTGTACAGTGCATGGCTGTTCTCTCCTGATGAAATAAAGGATTGGCTGCGTGCGTGCGTGCGTGCGTGCATGTGTGTAGTATGGATTGTCTGCTTTTGTTTGCCACACCATTCACCTCAAGGAGTTATTGGTTGCTCAGCAATGCTTCAGCACTGCCTATTACAGACAGAATGAGACATGTAAAGTCTGTGACCCAGCCAGATTTGCAGATGTCAGGCATCAGAAAAGACTCCCAGACACTTTGTTTTATCACTGGGTGATTTATTAGTGGCGTATGATACCGATGTTGAGCTAGCCCAAGTTCACTTCCTGTCTCTATCTAAAAGATAGTCTTCTCCTAATAGCATTTTCTTCTGGAATAACTGGAGACTTTTGGAAAGCTAGTAAGATAGCCTAGCATTGTCACATGTCCTCCCCCAGCCTCCTTGGCTTATATCATGTCACTCTATGTGTCAGCTAAGAAAACTCAACATTGTTTAATGCAGGGACTACACTTCAGACCTTATGTTGATCTGCCATTTTTTTCCCTTCCTGTTTTCTAGTTGTTTTGGAAACAAGAGTCTTGCTATGTAGCCCAGGCTGGTCTTGAACTCACGATCCTCCTGCTACAGCTCCCTTGTGCTAGGATTACCGTGCCTGACTCCACTGCCTTCCTCTTTTGTTTTTCCTGTCTGCTCTTTCATCCCAGGGATCATAGCTCCTTGCTCTCCTGTCCTCCATTTCCTCTTATCTGTAAGAAGTTGTTGGTCTTTGCTTGGTTTTGATGAGCACTGATCTAAGCATTTCACATTTTTATAAAATTTTACAAAAATATTGATTTCTGATGCATGGGAACTTTCTTGTTTTTTAACTTGGTTGTCTATAGATAGGATAAGAAGCACTGTGCACTAGAAAACAGGATAATTTACCAAATGGCTTGTTGTGGAACAACTCATATCAAGAGATGAGATTTTCTTTGAGCCATTCCATGGTGGCAAGAAGGTGCCGATTTGTATTTGTTTTGTGAAACTCCTTGTGGGTGGCGGGTGCAGGTTTTACTCTCTCAAAGCCCATGGCTTTGTCTTGGGGCATGGCTGGGCATCCCCTAATCCATCCAGTAGGGAGACGGCTTTCCTCTAAGTGCTAGCGGGATGGGCAGCATTTGACGTCAGCACCTCTGTGGTGTCTCTTCAGTCCTGCAGTTTTCACGCGGGACCCGTGTTGTTCAGGAGAGACACGCCAGCACTAGAGCGCCCTTCCATTTCTCAGCTAGTTGGAATGACAAGATTGAACATTTTGGTGAAGTCTTTGCTTCAGTTACAAGTAATTTGAAATCTGTTTAAAAAAAAAAAACAACCAAAACAACCAAAAGAACCTCTGTTACATTCAAATTTGGAAGTCCATGATGTTTCTAAGGTGATGTGTTACAGGTTTTAAGCATTAGGGTATATTATTTGTTTGCACATAATTCTGTCATCTGCTATTGACACCACACATCCACTGTGATAATGAAACAGACCTGGGACATGAGGAACTTTCTGATTCTGACAGGGTGAGTACTCGCCAGCTAGCCTGGACACACCAGTGTTCTACCGATTAAGGGCAGCAGAGACCTGGTGCTTTGATATTAGCCTGTTTCATGTATTCAAAAGGAAAAAGTGGTTTGACTTAAGAATGCAATTTTCCATTAGGAATTTATACGGTGTGGCGTGACTTCAGAGAAACCATGTGGGATCATTTAAGTCAGGTGTGGAACCATTTATCCTGTGTGCTGAGTTCTCCACTGAGGGGCTTTCCAAAATAGCTGTAATGGCAGCACTAACTGTTACCCTTCGGCCTCCGTGTAATGTGATCCTGTCCTGTAGCTCTTTTCCATGTCTCAGCCAGAAGGCCATGTTTGGTTTTCTGGCACCCTGGGTTAATACAGAGGAGCAGGCAGGAAGGGGCTGCAGCCCTGGGTAGCTTTTCTCATGACTGGATTGGTGGGAATTTTGTGACACTGTTGTGCTGAAATCTATACTCTGCTGAACTCTGGTTAGCAGCCTGGGGAGCAGAAAGTATTAGTACTGCACTTCTTTCCCAAGAGCTCTGTTTGTATCCCATGATACAAGGTGCTGGGTGAGATGAGAGAAACAGCTGTTTTTTGTTGGAAGCAGCTGGCCTGCTTTCTTCCCTGTGGAGGGTGGGAGTTGTTCTCTGGAGTATCAGGATCATCCCTCCTTTCTCTGTGTCACTGTGACCATGTGAGAGATTGTGGTAGCTGCCGAGGCCAAGGCGAGTGAGGACTGTGCTTTTAGCTCATAACATGGTCCCATCTTGGGCCACATTCCTAGGTCACCATTGCCACCTCAAGAGTTGGAGATAATGCAAACATTTCACTGCTCAGTGTCAGTCAGCCTTATATTTGGCAGGGTAAGATCTGTTTGCCAAAACAGGGCTGCAATTTCTGGTGGAGCGTGATAGGATTAAAATAAAAAAATAAAAAAGAGCCAGGCTCCAGTGGCTCACACCACTAATCCTAGCTACTCAGGAGGCTGAGGTCTGAGGATTACAGTTCTAAGCCAGCCCTGGCAGGAAAGTCTGTGAGACTCTTATCTCTAATAAATTACTAGAAAACCAGAAGTGGTGCTGTGGCTCAAGCGGTAGAGTGCTTGCCTTGAGCTGAAGCACTCAGGGACAGTGGCCAGGCCCAGAATCAAGCCCAACAACCGGAAAAAAAAAAAAAAAAAAGACCAAGACTTTTGTTAGGTATGTAGATATAGGTAAAATCAAAATAAAACCAATAAAAAAAACCCTACACTGTACATGTATTTGAATTTTAATAGAGACCTTAAAAACAGAAGTTTAAATGTGTTTCCCTTCACAGTATTTAACTTCCCAATGTGTATGATTTTCTTAGATTGATAAAGGAAGCTGGCAAACAGGATCCAGAGCTGGCTTATATCAGCAGCAACTTTATAACTGGACATGGCATTGGAAAGAATCAGCCTCGTAACAAACAGATGGAAGCAGAGTTCAGAAAACAGGAAGAGGTAACTCAATTCGCAGCGACTGGGATATCAGTCTTCTGAACATGAACTGACTAGCTGCCCAGAGGGACTGGACTCTACTCCCAGGGCCCTAGCAGTTAATCTCCTCCTCAGCCCTCCTCTCTCCTCCCCTCCCCTCCCTTCTTTCTTTTCCTCCTGTCCCTCCCCTCTCCCTCCCTTCATCCTTTCCTCCCTCCATATAAGGTACTTGTTCATGTATAGATTGACTGTCTCATGAGGTGACTGCAGTTATATTAGCTCAGAATTAAAGTGGCTATTAAGTAAATGAATTTGGTGTGTAAACAATTGATTTCCCTGTGTCACACACAACTATATCTCATGGAAAAAAACAGGACTTTGTGGCTACAGATCAACAAGCTGAAATCTCTTAGAGTATTCTTTTCTTTTTCTTTAAAGGTCCTCATTGGTTGGGTACTTTTTAAAAATACTATGTATTGTCTTTGTTTTTTGCCCCAGGGGGTCAGGTAGCAGAATTAGAATTGAAACTCAGAGTCCTGTTCTTCCTAGACAGATACTCTACCACTTGCGCCATGCCATCAGCCTTTTTTTTCTTTATTTTTCCAATGAGGTGTCTCATATTTTTGTTTAGTCCTTCTGTCCTTGTCTTCTAAGTAGCTGAGATTATAGATGTGTACCCCACACCTGGCTTATTGGTTGAGTTTTTCTTTTTCTTTTTGTATTAGGCTAGTGTTGACCTTCAATATTCCCAATCTCTGCCTCCCAAGTGGCTAGGATTAAAGGTGTGTGCCACAACACCTAGCCTTATTTTGCCATTGGCTTTTTAAGGTTTTATACATCATAGCATTATAAAGATGCTGAAAGGTAAAATAATGTTCTTACTTGCAAATAAAAACTTTCACTGAAAGTTTGTTATTTACCTTAAAATTGGCAAAATTAATTCTTGGTAAAGGAATTTTCCACAGTGTTTTGATAATAGCCCAGATTTGGGGTAAACTGCTCTAATAGATCTGACTATCTGAAGAAGTATTCTGTATTGTGGAGTAATGGGACATTACTCCACAATTTTGTGTAAAAGCTTTCATTTTGTTTGAATTCTGGCTCCTTGAGAATTTCCCAAGGTTCCAGGAGTAAGCAAAGCTTATTTTTTTATTTTTAATTCCACGTGCCTTCGGGATGCTAGTGACAGAGTTTGGCATCACTGGGGAACAGACCCCCAGGAGTGAGTGGCTGTTTGCTCACTTAGTTGGTTGGATGTTGTACAGCCCTTTGAGGCATGTGGCTTTCTGTGATGTGGGGTGGGACATGATTGCTCTGTAAAGTAGAGGTACTAGGGTTTCCCACACCTGTTGAGTTGAAGATTGCTGTCATTACATCAGTTTCTTTGCCCTTGTGGCTATGCGCCTGTGTTTTGGTGATGCTCTCAATCTTCTCTAGGCTGACCTTAGAAATACAGCCCAGGGTATGAGCCAGAAATGACCATTGTTAATAATTTTTATAATGATTTGTTTTCTTTGGCAGATTTTTTTAGGATTGCTATTCTTGATTAATATTTTTCAGGTACTTAGGAAGTTTCGAGCACATGAGACCAACCTGCTTATTGCAACAAGTATTGTAGAAGAGGGTGTTGATATACCAAAATGCAACTTGGTGGTTCGTTTTGATTTGCCCACAGAGTATCGATCCTATGTTCAGTCTAAAGGAAGGGCAAGGGCCCCAATCTCTAATTACATAATGTTAGCAGACACAGACAAAATCAAAAGTTTTGAAGAAGACCTGAAAACCTACAAAGCAATTGAAAAGGTAAGATCTTCATTGTTGTTTGTGTGCACGGAAATAGATAGGAGCACTTTCCCTACAAAGGAATCCCAACAAGTGTGCATCACAGACTTTTATCAGGACACTGAAGTATGTCACAGAGCCCAGCACCAGTTAGCAAAGTGCTTACACCATTGGAACACTAGTGCACAGAGAGATTGCTGGGGAAGGGACCCTCAAGTGTGGACAGTAGAGTGTCTGTTGGTGGGATTGTATTGTAGAGGGAGTATGGTGATGTCGTTATACTTGAGGTGTGTGTGTGTGTGTGTGTGTGTGTGTGTGTGTGTGTGTGTGTGTGTGTGTGTGTGTGTGTGTGTGTGTGTGTGTGTGTGTGTGTGTGTGTGTGTGTGTGTGTGGCATTGTAGACCTTGGACTGTATGGGAGGTGTCTCCACATGATGGGAGCTGGGAGGATTCTGTGGTTGCAGTTTTCTGCAGCAGGTGACTTTGGAGTTCCAAAAGTGTGTTCAGGAGAGGTTGATATGTCATATCAAAAGAACCTTCATTTTTGTGGGGCTGGTCTCACCATGTAGACTTGAACTTACCATCCTCCTGCCTCAGTCTTCCCAGTGCTGAGATTACAGGTGTGCACCACCACCCCTAGCTGAAAGAGATTTTTAAAAATAGGTACAGCTAATGTATGGCAAAGCAGGGATTTATTCCCATCCAAAGTTCTGTTTTCACACTTCCAGATTTTGAGAAACAAGTGTTCCAAGTCAGTGGATACTGGCGAGAATGACGTGGACCCCATTGTGGATGATGATGACATTTTCCCACCATATGTGCTGAGGCCTGATGATGGGGGCCCAAGGGTCACAATCAATACAGCCATTGGGCATATCAATAGGTAAGGTAGCTGGAATTGGTGTGGAAATACTGGTATTGCAAAATTTGTCATTGTTGCTTACATTACACTGTCACCAGTCTTTTCATTTATGGCTCACAGTATTTTGATGAAAGAAAAGTGGCATTTTTTATGAAACACAGCCTTTGTGTATAGCCAGTGTTCAGTATGTACAGTACTTTGTCAGTACTGACAAAGCTGACACAATGTACTCCTCCTCCTTTTAGAGTTATTTTTATAAATAACTTTTTTTCTGATTTCCCACCCCCATGTTAGTTTTTTTATTTGCTCCATAAAATTTAGATAATACTACAATTTTCATTAGCAAATGAACTTTTGGTCTTTTATTAGAAATACTCTTATTATAAATTATTTTGTATTTTTGATTATGTTCTAATTTATTTTGTTCTAACGTAACATTTCTCAGACATAAGAAAGTACGTTTACCTATTTAGTTTCCCTATCAGGATGGATTTCATTCATGGGCAAACTCATGGATTTTCTTTAACCTTGTCTCCCCTTACCCAGAGTTGCCATTCAGCTTTCACAGGCACATTTTTTGTAGCCAGTGCAGCCAATCTAAAACCAGGGCTCCTTGCTTTCCATCTCCCTGGTTTCCTTTAGCCAGGAGCCACTCTTCAGCCTTGACCTTGAAAGTTTTTTTTTTTTAATTGTTTGTTTTAATTGGTTATTTTGAGATGGAATCTTGCTATGTGGACCAAGCTGGCCTCAAACTTGTGATCTTCCTACCTCCTCCTGAGTGCCAAGTTCACAAGAATGAATCACCAGACTCATTTGGCTCTGACTTGAAACTTGGCTGTGGTCTAGTTATTTTGTAGTCTGCCTCTCCACTGGAGTCTATAGGATGTTGTCCACATTATGTAAGTCCAGGTTGTATAGTTTGGGCCATTACCTGGCTGAGTGATGCTGTGTTCTTATCCTGTCTTACCGTGGGACTTACGCCCTTACATGTCACTTAAGTGAGGTCCAAAAATATGCTGTTGTGAAGTGACCATTTCCTTACGCTTTAAGCAAAGACTGGGACTGTATAAGATTTATTGTTTCCCAGGGTGACTCGCTGGCCATGTAGCCATTGGTGGTTTGGTGGTTCTTACCTAACTGATGACTATTCTATATATATATATATATATATATATATATATATATATATATATATATATATATATGTGTGTATATATAATTATTAAGGTGTTGTACAAAGGGGTTACCATTTCAATCGTTAAGTAATGAGTACATTTATTTTTTTTGGACACTGTCTCCCCTTCACTTGGATCCCATATTTTTCTTTTTTTTCTTCATAGATACTGTGCTAGACTACCAAGTGATCCATTCACTCACCTAGCTCCCAAATGTAGAACCCAGGAGTTGCTCGATGGTACATTCTGCTCAACCCTTTATCTGCCCATTAACTCGCCCCTTCGCGCCTCCATTGTTGTAAGTGTGGAAAAGAAACAGTTGTGCATCTTAGTTTGTCACTTCTAGCTTGTTCTCATTTTTCTAGTACATGCAAGTTATAAAATTGATTGTGACATCCACTTTGAAAACTAGATTTTTATCTTGTAATCAGCTACATGTTCAGATTTTTTTTTTTTTGGGGGGGGGTCCAGTCGTGGAGCCTGAACTCTGGGCCTGGGCGCTGTCCCTCAGCTCTTCAGCTCAAGGCTAGCACTCTACCACTTGAGCCACAGCGCCACTTCCGGCTTTTTTCTTATGTGGTGCTGAGGAATCGAACCCAGGGCCTTGAGCATGCAAGGCAAGCGCTCTGCCACTGAGCCACCTTCCCAGCCCCCATGTTCAGATTTTTAATGAACTATATAGTTGTCCCCCTCTTGGAATGGGGCTGCATGACCTCTGACCTTCCCTTACTGAGTTGTGGCTTTAACACATACAGTGACATAAAATCATTACATGTAGTTGAACTGTTCTCACTGTGTTACTGACAACTCAAATAACATTCTTTTTGTAGCTCTTATCCTTTCTTTGATCCCAGCACCAACCTGCAGGTTCTATAGATGAGCAGTTTCTGTTCATAGAAAGCTGCTCAGTACTTGAGTCTGAGTTATAATTACATATCAGTGTAGCATCATCTTTTGTTGTATGTCTGTGGATTCATGAGAATAAAATTCTTTAAAATCGTACTGAAATATTTATCAAAATTGTAAACTCTTGTTTATAGTTTAGTTCTTTACTGGGCTGGATTTTTGTGTGTGTATGCTGGACCTGTGGCTTGAGCTCAGGGCCTGGGCACACTATCCCTGCACTTCTTTTGCTCAAGGCTAATGCTCTCCCATTGAGCCATACCTTCACTTTATCTTTTTGGTGGTTAATTAGAGATAAGATTCTCATGACTTTCTTGCCTGGACTGGTTTTGAACCTTGATCCTCAGATTTCAGCAGCATGAGCCACTGATGCCCAGCTTCTGGGCAGGATTTTTAAAGATGATATCTCAGGGCTGAGGATATAGCTCATTGATTGAACACTTACCTAGCAGGTTTGAAACCTGACTTCCACCCCAGCACCACCACAAAAAAGAAGGAAGACTATTTCAGATATGGAAGTTAGGCTTTTTAAAACCCTTTGCTGCTGTCATTTTTCAAAATCAGAATCTTGGTCTTAGTAAATTGAGCTTTAAAAACTCAGAAGTAGAGGCTCAGAGAGTGCATGCTGTGGTCATAAGCTGCAGGTATGTGATGGAAGGCTTTGTCGTTTTCAGGGCCCACCAATGAGCTGTGTACGATTGGCTGAAAGAGTTGTGGCTCTGATCTGCTGTGAAAAACTTCACAAAATTGGTAAGTAAATGGGTTTGGGAAACATTTGTGATAGAACTAAATTGGAAATGTAAAACAAAAAGTATCTCAAGGACTTCCCAGGTTCTAAGGGGTTTTGTGGACCTGGGAACTGCTGTTGTTGCTGTATAAGTGTTGGGTCAGGTCTTAAATATTTCCATTTCCCTTCAGTGTATTTGTGTGTAGTGTGTGTAGTGTGTGTAGTGTGTGTGTGTGTGTGTGTGTGTGTGTGTGTGTGTGTGTGTGTGTGTGTGGCTTTTTTTCTGACCTCCTATTTAGAAGGGATGTATGCTGATATGCTCTCCAGTTGTTTGTTTTGTTTTTTTTTTAATTTTTGAATCTTAGAATTTGCATTCCACTGGGCACTGGTAGCTCGCGCTTATAATCTAGCTACTCAGGAGGCTAAGATCTAAGGATCGTGGTTTGAAGCCAGCTCAGGCAGGAAAGTCTGTGAGACTCCAATTAACCACCAGAAAACTGGAATTGGTGCTGTGGTTCAAAGTGGCAGAGCACCAGTGTTGAGCAAAAAGACCTCAGGGACAGTACTCAAGCCCTGAGTTCAAGCCCCATGACTGACAAAAAGAAGAAAAAAAAATTGCATTCTTGCTCCTATTGACAATATGAATGCCAGAGAAGAGTGTGTGGTGTTGCATTGTGAATGTGTTTGCAGTATTGCAGGCAGAGGTGCTGTAGCTTGCATGATTCTTCCCTGCTTCATAACTTGATGCTCTGTAGAGTACTTACTAATCTGAAAGGCAAAATAGGGTTGTTTATGTTAATTGTCATTCTATGTTTGTTAGGCGAGCTGGATGAACATTTAATGCCAGTTGGGAAAGAGACTGTTAAGTATGAAGAAGAGCTCGATTTGCACGATGAGGAAGAAACGAGTGTTCCTGGAAGACCAGGCTCCACCAAGCGGAGACAGTGCTACCCCAAAGCCGTTAGTATTGCTTAGAACTGAGTGCAAGTACAGCCTTTCTTTCTGCCTGGTGCTTTCCAGATTCCTGCCTGGGCCCTCAGTCAGCTCTCCAGTTCACAGCCCCTCCCACATCTGCCCTTTTACTCACATGTCAAATCTCTCCCCAACCCCCAGCCTGGCAAAGGGAGTCTTGGACTCGTGTATCAGTTCTACACAAAATAGATTTATTTCACTTGAGCAGATATTCCTTCTTCCATTCATTTTAGCAGTGGCTAGGGCAGGAGCACTTGTGTGGGTGTGGAAGGTGCCCCGGGTGGTGGGCATGGTAGGTAGAGCACGCACCATCCCCCTTCAGCAGGAGATAGGCATGGGCTGCAGGTCAGAACAACACCTCTGAATCTCACTTCAGTTCCAGTCATGCTTGGCTTAAGAATTTATTTTTAAATTATTTGTTAATATTTTCTACCAATAAGAACCCCAAAGGCAAGATTTTGCTGTGTACTTAGCATAAATGTGGAGTTTTTGTCTTTTTCAGTTTCTCTTTTAAAATAATGCACCAGGCCAAGCATTTTCAGTATTCAAATCCTTCTCTCTTTCTCTCTCACCTTCCCTTCCCTTCCCTCCCTCCCTCCCTCCCTCCCTCCCACCCTCATTCCCTCTTTCCCTCCTTCCTTTCTTCCTTTCTGTCTGTCTGTCTGTCTGTCTCTCTCTCTCTCTCTCTCTCATTGCAGTGTTGGGTTTGAATTTATGACCTTGTACCTGCTTGGCCAGGTGCTCTACCATTTGAGCTGAGTCCCAAGCTCTTTGTTAAAAATATATATGTATTAATTTTTGTGTGAAATGCTTGTTTCCTTCCTATCCAGGGTTCCTATTAGACTGATTTTTAAGGGACCAGCACCACTGATGCTAGCCAGTGTTGGGAGAAGCCCACTCTGCCCACCTCCTGCTCATGCATTCTGGCTGTGCTGGTAGACTGCTAATCATAGCTGCCTCAGGCCCAGAGTTCTGGATGCTGTGATTTATCATTGCCTTTCAGAAACTGCAAGTCCCTAATCTGTAGGGTGTATTAGTATTGAGAGCTTAGAAACCATTCAAGACCATTTAACTACTCAGATAATGAGACAGTAATACTGATGGTTTCGGTTCAATGAAAGATAGTTTCATTGAAGTAACCAGAGATAAAATTCCACTTATCCCAGATACAGAGACATGCACAGACACACACCAGTCTGTCTGGTGGGATTGTGTATGTGCTGGAAAATATATGTAATGTCCACATATATGAAAAGGTGAAGAGATTATACAATATATTACAAATGATAGTGAGGTTCTCTTTGAGTGCTGTGATTTTTTAAATTGTCTATCTTTATATAAAGTCTGTTATTTTATAGTGAGTAAGTAAGTTAGAAGTCCAAGCAGAAGAATTTCCTAGTCAGAAGAAATAGGTGAAGTGAAGGTGAGAAACTCTGACTTCAGCAGCAGGTGGCAGAGTGATGTAATCGAGAGTTCTTCCCTGAGTACTTTCTAACCTTTTATGTGCCTGGGAATATATCGAGGCTATTTGTATTTGAGCACAATGCTTCATTGTTTCTTTCCAACTCTAGATTCCTGAGTGTTTGAGGGATAGTTACCCTAAACCTGATGAGCCCTGCTATCTGTATGTGATTGGAATGGTGTTAACTACCCCGTTACCCGATGAGCTCAACTTCAGAAGGCGGAAGCTCTACCCTCCGGAAGACACCACAAGATGTTTTGGGATACTGACTGCCAAGCCTATACCTCAGGTAGGCCTTGCCTGCTCACAGGGGCCTCTCACCTTAGTCTGTCACCTGAATCAGTAGTAGAAAACAGCTTACTCTGTGCATTTGATCTCAGCCAAAAGGCCAAGGAGTGATCATCCTTGTCTTCTGAAGTTTACTGTGTTGGAATAAGATGCCTGTTGACTGACATCTGCTTTATTTTTCTTTTGACCCAGATTCCTCACTTTCCTGTGTATACACGCTCTGGAGAGGTGACCATATCAATCGAGCTGAAGAAGTCTGGTTTCACTCTGTCTCTCCAAATGCTTGAGCTTATCACAAGACTTCACCAGTATATATTCTCACATATTCTTCGGCTTGAAAAACCTGCACTCGAATTTAAGCCTACAGATGCCGACTCAGCATACTGTGTTCTACCTCTCAATGTCGGTAAGAAGGATCTGGCAGTACAATGTCCCTTCACAGTAGCTACAGAGCAGAAGTCATTTTATGGTGTTTACTAGGAAAGCCTCCAACTATGATAACTAAATCAGACATGTGTCAATGTACCCCAAATAGGAATCTTATCTGTATTATATTTTAACAAGTTAAAGAGTCTTTTTTTCCCCCCTAAGTTAATGACTCCAGCACTTTGGATATTGACTTTAAATTCATGGAAGATATTGAGAAATCTGAAGCTCGAATAGGCATTCCCAGTACAAAGTATTCAAAAGAGACACCTTTTGTTTTTAAATTGGAAGATTACCAAGATGCAGTTATCATTCCAAGGTAAGTATTTATTACCATGATTACCAAGATTATGTTGGTGCTATTGAGGCTTCAGTGCTTGCTAGACAGGTGCTCTACCACTTGAGCCACACCTCTAGCCACCCACTCCAGGTAGGCATTTAAATAGGAAGGAACATGGTGCTGACATTCTGTTTTCAAAGCTACTTTGTTGATGTGGGGCCGTATGAGCAGTGATGTCAGCGTTGATAGTGTGGATAGGAAACATAGGTGTCTTTTCCATTGGGCTGTTCTCTGCGGTTCACTCACCTAAGAAACAGACCCAGCACCCTGAAGATAAAGGTCAGATCAGCTAAATTATACTCAGTCTTTCCTCTTAAAATCTCTTCCTTTTAATCCCCAAAATATTATTACAGAATTCACTCATGAATAATAATTTTGTTTCTTGAAGTTTCTATAAGGAATAATGTTATTGAGCTCAATGGGGATAATAATACTTTTTTATTTTGAAAAAAATACACAATAAAATTATTGAGTTTTGAGCCATAAAAAATAAAGCACTTTTCCAAGAATTAGAGTGCTGGGTACAGTTAGATATTTCTTCAGTTATTTCAGACATTATTTATCACTAGACTATCATTGTCACAGATGCTTTAACATATTTTACGTGGCAAGTATTCAGCATCTCGTGTTTTGCATTAGTAACATTCAAAGTGTTTATTCAAATATTTGGAAATTCCTGGTCTTCTGTATTGTTTTGATGATCAGACATGTTAAAATACTAATTAGCTTTCATGTGTTAGTAAAGTATAAGTTTTTAGAAGAATAACAGAGTAGGGGAGAATGGTGAGTTAGTTTTTACCTGATAAATACAATTTTTATTGTCTCAGATACATTTAAAATACCACCTTTGGAATTAAAGTTTTTATTAATGCTATTTATATTTAACCTCTTGTTAAATTCTCAATCATAATTTGTATTTCCATTTTAAACCAGTTGTTTTAGGAATAGCTGATTTAAAGGAAAAAGCAACCAATTGATTTTCTCTTTCAGATACCGCAATTTTGATCAGCCTCACCGATTTTATGTAGCTGATGTCTACACTGATCTTACCCCTCTCAGTAAATTTCCTTCCCCTGAATATGAAACATTTGCAGAATATTATAAAACAAAGTATAACCTTGACCTGACCAATCTCAACCAGCCACTGCTAGATGTAGACCACACATCTTCCAGGTAAGAGCTCCAGGAGTGCCATTTCCACTGTACTTGAAGTGTTCTTTGCAGAAGTGTTACTCTGTGCCCCTGTGCACCAGTGACATTAGAAGGCATTGGCACAAAACCTAGCCGAGGGAGTCAGCCAGTACCATAGATGTGATTTGTAGGCACAGCTGGAAAACTACCATGACATATATATTTCCATCTGTTTGATGAATTCCTTTTGAATTTTGTAGACTTAATCTTTTGACACCTCGACATTTGAATCAGAAGGGAAAAGCACTTCCTCTAAGCAGTGCTGAAAAGAGGAAAGCCAAATGGGAAAGTCTGCAGAATAAACAGGTAATGAATTATTACTGGCATACTTTTTTTTTTTTTTTTGGTGCTGGTACTGGGGCTCAGGCACTGTCCTGCTGAGCCACATGTCCAGCCCTTTTTGTGCTGGTTATTTTTATGTCCAATGCAGGCTAGGTGGTGGTGATCTATTTTCAGCTGCTTTCCATAGCTAGAACAAAAGATGCATGCCATTGGGCCCAGTGCTTGGTTGAGGAAGGGTCTCAGAAACTTCTCTGCCTAGGTTAGCCTCGAACTATGATCCTCTCCATGTCAGCTTCCCAAGTAGCTAGGATTATAGTGAGAGCCACTGGTGCTCAGCTTACTTATTAATTGAAGACTGTTTCAATGATACATTATCAGATTATCTGGGTGATTTATAATTTTGGGGAAGCCACCCAGCCCTTAGACTTTATTTCATGCCATCTTCAGTAAATTTTGAGAGTTTTGCTTTATCTGTGGACCATTGTTGTAATTACATTGTGAAATCTTCCTCATAAATCCTATTTAGACTTGAAGGATTCCACTTAGACTTGAAAGATTACTGTTTTCAAATACTTTCTAAAATTAGCTTTTATAGCATTTTTTATTTTTATCCTCATCCATGAGTGTGAAATAACCTTAATTTTCTTTTTTTTTATTCTGTGCCTGCACACTTGATCATGTATGTTTACATTTTGTATTGATCTACTCAGTTGTTTCCTTACTAACAGATCCTGGTTCCAGAACTCTGTGCTATACATCCAATTCCAGCATCACTGTGGAGAAAAGCAGTTTGTCTCCCCAGCATCCTTTACCGCCTTCACTGCCTTCTGACTGCAGAGGAGCTAAGAGCGCAGACAGCCAGCGATGCTGGCGTGGGTGTCAGATCCCTTCCTGCGGATTTTAGGTATGCCAGATGCTGTAGTCAGAAAGAGCATAGGTTGTGAAGTCCTACGTGCAACAGAATGGAATCAACTTAAAATTTTATTTTTCTGTTGACTTAAATGACTGAAGGAAAACATAGATGTTTAATGCATTGTCTGGCATGGTAGGTAAATCACCAGCACTCTGGGTCACCAGGCCCTCCGTTCTTGAAGGTGAGAGGTAGGCAGAATTAATGTCCTTTTTTCAGTGGTGACATTGAAATGGGAGTGCAAACAGTTAAGACTGCCTTTCTCTTCTTTTTTTTTTTTTTTGCTAGTCCTGGGGCTTGAACTCAAGGCCTGGGCACTGTCCCTGAGTTTCTTTTGTTCAAACCTAACACTCTACCACTTGAGCCACAGAGCCACTTCTGGCTTTTTCTGTGTATGTGATATTGAGGAATCAAACCCAGGGCAGGGCAGGCTGGGATATAGCTCAGTGGCAATGCACTTGCTTAGCAAATACAACATCCTGGGTTCGATTCCAAGTACCAAAAAAGAAAAAGCAAAAAAAAAAAAAAGTTAAAAAAACATAAAAGTATATTGTGTGTACTTTTGTCTTCACTGTTTTCTTCCCATTAGTAGACTATTCTGGGAAGTTTTTTTGCTCATCCATTGAAATTAATTTCATTTACCCAATAGAAAAACCAGATGGCTCTCAGGATTGAAAGGACTTTAAGCACAATGTGAATACTGTTATTTGTACTTAATACAGTGTGAAACATCAGTTCAAATGATATTCCAGTGATATTCCTGTATTAACTCATTACTTCTCAGGATACTCTGGTGTGGTAGTTGCTCTTGGCTGCATTACAAAAGCAGAGGCTGAGGCCAAGCAGCAATGAAAGTTGTCCAGAATTGCTTGGCTGATTGATCAGAGGTCTGGGTTCCACCATAAAGTCTGTGCCTCCGAGTCCTGCAGGCCACTTTCGTGCCTGATCTGCTGAACCACTGTGCTGTGCTCTGGGGCAGTCATTAAAGCAGCAACATCCTGCTTATTATAATTGACCTAGTGTAGAATTTCACATTATGTCCTATTCTGACTTAGAACTTGTTTCTCTTCTAAACTAGGGAGTATTTCTCATATCGTTGCTTTTTAGTTCAAAATGCTATCACTAGTCCTTTTGCAAAATTGTAAAAAAATGTCTTTGCAGGTATCCCAACTTAGATTTTGGGTGGAAAAAATCGATCGACAGCAAATCCTTCATCTCAATTTCTAACTCCTCTTCGGCTGAAAATGATCATTACTGTAAGCACAGCACAATTATAGTCCCTGGAAATGCTGCACATCAAGGTGCTAATAGAACCTCCTTAGAAAACCACGACCAAATGTCTGTGCCCTGCAGAACGCTACTCGGCGGGTCCCCTGGTAAGCTCCAGATTGAAGTCTCCACAGATCTGACAGCAATTAATGGTCTTTCTTACAATAAAAACCTTGCCAATGGCAGTTACGATTTAGCTAACAGAGACTTTTGCCAAGGAAATCAGCTGAATTACTACAAGCAGGAAATACCTGTACAACCAACTACCTCATATCCCATTCAGAATTTATACAATTATGAGAACCAGCCCAAGCCCAGCGATGAATGTCCTCTACTGAGTAATAAATACCTTGGTGGAAATGCTAACAAATCTACCTCAGATGGAAGTCCCGCAGTGGCCACGAGGCCTGGCACTGCTACGGCCAGTGCTGTTGATACACTCAAGGACAGGATGGACCGAGAGCAGGGCCCACCTGCTGGGCTGTCCTCGAGGACGCTTGGCCCTAATCCTGGGCTCATTCTTCAGGCTTTGACTCTGTCAAATGCCAGTGATGGATTCAACCTGGAGCGGCTTGAAATGCTTGGTGACTCCTTCTTAAAGCACGCCATCACCACCTATCTCTTTTGCACTTACCCTGACGCTCACGAGGGCCGCCTTTCATACATGAGAAGCAAAAAGGTAAGATGCGATGCTCTCTGCTTGAGCAGGGAATTGGTCCGTGGGCCTGAAAGTGGTTGGAAGGGTGGAGAAACTTCAGAAGATGGGGGGCAAGTGCCGCTCTGGACAGAGATTGCTCAGGCCACTCGGGCTGCCCCACCCTTCTACCAGACCAGCTAGAATTAAGCCGCCAGCAGGGGTCAGGTGCTTTCTGCTGATGACAGCTCAGGTTTGGGGGTTAGCTGATATATTTACAAGTATTCTTGTCTCACTGTAAGTATTTGTGAATGTTTATTTTCAGCTTACTTATCAACAGATAAGTTCGAATAAACCTCATGGTACAAGCACTTGTGGCCCAAATCCTAGGCACAGAAGTTAATTGGGGGAGCAAGGAGGAGGAACAGGTAGACACAGTAGTGAGATGCCATCTTTTCTGGCAGAACTCTGCCACATTCCAGGATTCCTGCAGGGCAGAGTCCCGGGCTTGAGAGACTACAGGTACCCTCCAGTGTTGAGCAGAAGAAGCCACATTGAGAGCAGTTGCTGATGGTTCCAAGGAAGGGTGTGCTCCTATACCTTGTGTGGGAGAATAATGAATAAAAGAGGTGCTGGAGCTCCCTTAGCCAACACTACCCTCCCAGCACACAGAGGAAGGAGCATCACCCGAGAGTCAGAGAGGGCGCTCATGAAGGAAGGAAGCTTAGAGTCTTCTGTGTCCCCTACCCCCCACCCCACTGGAACTGAGCAAAGGGAGCTGAACATAGGCTCTGAGTGGGGCCACACAGGGCCGTGTGGAGATAGAAGATAGCTGGGCAGAGGCTTGTGCCGGTGGGGCTGAGCCGGAGCCAGGCTGAGGACTTGCACCTAGTGCGAATGCTCTGGAACTCTTGAAGGATGTTTGAGCACAGAACTGTAAATATTAGTGAGATGATCTCTTAAAATACTAGTCTGGTAGCAGACTAGCCATCAGAACACCCCAACCAAAGGCAGAAGCTGAATGTGAGTTCTGTGTGTGACCACAGCAGACACCCTTGAGCTAACTGTTTGGAGAGGTGTATGCTTTCATTATCCCAGAGCAGAGATAGGGCACCAGGGTGGAGGCTGGCCTTGCCTTGCCCCAGGGCACGTGGCAAGCCAGGGGCAGAGCTGAGATTGAGCCCACACAGAGCTGCTTTGAGGAACTTGGTTTTCACTGTTCCCTTCTGATTCTGCCCAGCCCCAGGCATAGCTCGGGCCCTGTACAAATGTCCTCTCAAGTCTTTCTCCCCGCTGGGCTCTGTGGGGCAGCTACCACAGTCCCATTTTGCACTAAGTGTGCTCAGCCCGTGGGAGGGCAGGCGCTCTCATCCCAGAGAACCTGAGACAGACTGGGAATGCCCACGAATCTGTGTGGGCTGGAAGGCTGGGGACCGCAGCAGGAGTGGGAATGCAGGGAGTTATTTAAGGTTGGGGGTTGTAGACCTCTGGGAATATCATGTGGAGAAGTTCAGGTAATTGTGAATTTAGGAGTCCAGTTTGGTTTTGGAAGATAGGTCTCCTTAACTTAAGTAAATGAGTTTTCACAGGGATGGTTGCAGGAAGGAAGTACAAGGCTGAGCAGGAGTACAAAGAAAGAAGCAGCACTGTTCAGTAAGAATAGACCATTTGGTTAGAAAGGCAGTAACTTCCACTGGCAAAGTGTGTCCACTCATCGGATCAGCCCCCCCTGTGTTTCTGCAGAACACCTGTCCCTGCCTTCATTGCTGAGAAGGCCTGTTCAGAGGGCTCCTCCTTGGAGGGCTCTGGCCACACGCTGCCTGCTTCCCTTACTCCATGCTTTGCCCTTGCCCAGCCCTGTCCACACTCATCCCTCTGCCTCCGCTGATACTCTTCTCTCACCTGCTCACCTGTTGGATTCTTTCTGCCTCCTGTGAGTTTTGCCTGTTACCAAGACCCTCTCTGCCTGTTACCAAGACCCTTCACTCTGTTCTGCTCCATTTCCACCAGCTCTGGACATGCTTTCCTTCCTTAGGGTACTTTGTTCTCATAGCACAAGGGAGCCCAGCACTTACTTGTATCGGTTCCTCTGTAGGCAGCTAGGAGATTGCTTTAACCCTGAATGCTGGTTCCTACAGGCTCTTTTTCCAACAGTCTACTATGTACTCCACGAGAACTGTTCTTCTGGCCTCGGACTGGTTCCTGCTGGGCTTCCTAGCCAAGGGCCTCCCCCAGGCAGGTACTTGGTCTGTAGCTGCTGAGTCACAGGGACAGAGCTCATGAATTCTTCAATAGCAAGTCTGAGAAAATGGAATTGAGGTCAACAGTTCTAGACCAGAGTCTCCAAGAAAAAAACTAGAGAGAACTACAAAGATTGGAGCAAATTAGGGAGGGGATAGAAAAGAAAATTGAAATTGACCAGAGGGTAAATAATAAGACTGTTTCATTGATGTGAATAAACAAATGCTTTTTGTTAGCTTTTGTTCCATTTAAAAATGGTTGGACAACAATGTCATAAAAAGTTATCCAAAACAAAAGATAATTTTTGAGAGAATGTTATAATTAAATTACATTTCTGTCTTAGATTCTAGGGAAATCAAAATTGTTTTAGCTCTGTGCATTGCCAATTTTTACTAGAAAATCTGTAACTAGCATTGATAGCATTTATAACTAGAAATTTGTAAGTAGAGATTATCCCTTTCATTGAGAATATTGTGACATCTCGATTTTATTGGTGTGGACTCTTCTTGTCTTCTTTGATAGTTCTAGTTAGCAGTTTGTATCATACATCATCAAGTTGTTTGCAAGCTCTGAAATGGAATTGTTCCTTTTAACTCATTTATTGTATGTTTGTGTATAATAGATTTTAATAGACTGCATTTTATATTCAGAAACACCAGAGAATATAGAACACGGGAATTTGAAATTCTTATCCCATCATGCATGGCCGTTATAATGAAGAACATTTAGACTGTGCTAAGTGGCCCATGCGTGGTTTGCTAGACCATTTATGGCTAAGTGTCTTGTGCATTTTTTTCTGCTGAAGGTCAGCAACTGTAACCTGTATCGCCTTGGCAAGAAGAAGGGCCTGCCCAGCCGCATGGTGGTATCCATATTTGACCCCCCCGTGAATTGGCTTCCCCCTGGCTATGTGGTAAATCAAGACAGAAGCAACTCCGATAAGTGGGGGAGAGATGAAATGGTAGGTTTTCCCTGGTTGCCTTGTAAGTCAAGACAAAAGGAATACAGATAAGTGGGGGAAAGATGAAATGGTAGGTTTTTGGGGGAGCTGAAGAATTTTGGTTGGTTTTTTGTTGTTGTTGTTGGTGGTGGTTTGTTTCCCTTCCATGGTATGTTTACAATACAGAAGATAGTTGATATATTGAATAATTTCTTTAAATTGACTATCTTTTCTTTGTATTTAGAGGATGATTTTGTTACCTTCCTTTTTCAGAGGCAGAAGATTTTATGTTTTGATTTAAAAAGAAAAGCTAACTAACCTCTCCCAGTTTCCTTTCTTTTTCCTATTCTTTTGAACAAAATGACTTTCCTTGACCTGTGATTGCCATGCCATGGGTGAAATAATTCATTTCAGTACCAGCTAGCTTTGCTAGCTCAGGGCTTTCTCAGGACTGTTTTCTTCTCCTGTGATCTAAAGAAATGCCACCGTCCCTAAGGTTGTAATCTGGTGGAAATAACTTCAGCCTTGCTAATAATGGCTTTGGAAGACTTCGAGTATTAGCAGCCCTGCTTCCCTTTGTCTTGTTTGGAGGCCACCAGGGGGCAGCTGGGAGGCCTCAGCATAGCTGACCAACTCTGGCTGAGGCTGCGAGCTCCTGAGCCCCTCCCTCCTCACCGCCACAGCTATCCTGGCAGCTTTCTTTCCTGGGCTCACTTCTCACTCATGAGTAACTGGCTTGTGATCCTTCATTTCCAAAGAAATGTTGTATTTTCAAAATAGTATTTCTTTTGTTTCTGACATGCCTATCCTAGATAAATCTTAAATATTTACAGGGTTAACTTACTCCACAACTATGCTGATTTCTGCTTGTCGAGTGTTTTCCCTTGTTCTTGTTTGTTTTGTGTCTTTGCTTTTTTGTACTTGTTTGACAGTGCTTGGGTTTGAACTTGGGGGCCTGTACTACTTGAGCCTTACCTCTAGTCCTTTTCTGTTGTTGTTATTTGAGACTGAGTTCTATCGTGTAACTCTGACTGATGTTGAACTCGAGATCCTCCTGCCTCAGTCTCCTGAGTGGATTATAGTTGTGCTCTACCACTCCTGGCTTGTTGGACATATAATTCTTATAGCATTTGACTTATCACATAAATGGAACTTACCTGGAAAAACATTAAGATAACAGTTAAAGGCAAGTTAGGTTGGAAAACTGACATTACCTACTGATTTAGAATACATAGAATCTCCGAAAGCAGGTCAATTTTGAACATTAGGAAACATGCTGTATTTTTTCTGAAGAAAAGCTCCAATAACAATAATAATAATCCTGGCTGGGAAAGTGGTCTAGTGGTAGAGTGCTTGCCCACCATGCATGAACCCCTAGCTCAATTCCTCGGTACCACATAAACAAAGCCATAAGTGGCGGTGTGGCTCAAGTGGTAGAGTGCTAGCCTTGAGTCAAAGGAAGCTCAGGGACAGTGCCTAGGCTCTGAGTTCCAGCCCCAGGACTGGCAAAGAATAAAAAAGAAAAAAAAATAATCCTCTATTAATGTCGTTTCATGATATTATTGACTCTTCAAAAATATCACATAAAAGTGATATTACCATGTTGATTTGGTTTGGATTTGTAAAGAGTTCTTGTTTTCCTTAGTGTTCCTGCAGCTTGGCACTTTGGTTCTTGGGACACATTGAAAACACTGCTCAGACTTTAACTTAGGGAGTCACAGGTTCTGCAGTAGCCATTTGCATTCTGTTTGAAACCATGATGACTTTTTGTTGTTGTTGTTGGTCCTGGGGCTTGAACTCAGCCTGGGCACTGTCTCTGAGCCTCTCTGTACTAAAGGCTAGCGCTCTACCACTTGAGCCACAGCACCACTTTTAGCTTTTCTGTTTATGATGGTGCTGAGGAATCAAACCTCATGCATGCGAGGCAAGCACTCTACCACTGAGCCACCTTCCCAGCCCCTGCCATGGTGCTTTTGATCTGCCCTTCCTGTTCTCCCACCTGGCTTGTCCCTTTAGCAGACTGGTATCGGTGGTGGCACCTTGGCATGTGAAGGTCTCCTGGGAGAAAGGGTGGTGGTAACTCCATAGAACCTCATTTTGTGAGATTGAACCTACTCCTTAGTGGATGAAGATGCTGAAAATCAGGCTTTATTAGTCTTTTTGCTCATCGTCAGGCTGTTTATTTGTGATATAACTATTCTTTTGTGTTAGCATTAGCTTTTGGTAGCACCTTACTAGAGATTTTTTTACAAGGATTTAAAACAAATTTTTATAAATTATTCAGCCTGAGGTTTTAAATTGCAACTTGTCCTGTTTGGTCTTAAGAACCAAACAATAGTCAAAACCATCTCATGTTACCTTGGAAAAATACAGAGGTTGACAGGAAATAGTTCCTTGAGGTCTGCCACTGGAGTTTTTTTTTAGTATTCCTCCTTATTTGTCAAAAGTTTCATTTTTTAATTAAAAAACAGTGAGCAATACAGTTATATGTTTAGCCTCTCTGCTGTGATTTCTTTTCCTTTTTAAACAAATACAGTGTTTCAATCTCTTTTGAATCTGGTTTAAAATTAGCTGTTTTTCTACTTTTAAAATGCTTGACAAAAAGTTTGAAAATATTTTTTTCTGAGTACTCCAGAAAGTTGTTATATACAGTTAAAATTGAAGCATACCCTCCTGCTTTGCTCCAAAAGTAAAGTGGTATTGTGTGTTCTGTTTGTGTGTGTGTGTGTGTGTGTGTGTGTGTGTGTGTGTGTGTGTGTGTACCCATGTGTGCTGATATGTTTACTGTGTAACAGGAATTGGGCTTCTTTTAGCATTGCACAAAAATTCTACCTTTATTGTAACTTCCTCCATTATTAAGGTTGTCATTCACAAATAAGCTTTTGCCAAAGTAATTGGAATTAGCAAAGATCTTTTGACAGAAATTGAGTTGTTGTGTTTCATGTTAGTGTAAGTTTTCTGCTATTTTTGTCAGTTATGCTGTAATGTGTTACCCTGATCACTACAGCTCAAAGCAGAGGGAAAGAGTGATTTCTCAGTTCAATGCTCATTTTTATTTTTAAGCAAAACAGTTTAATCTTAGGTTGTAGCAAATGTCTTGTGATTTGCAATGGAAATAGAGAGATAAAGCATCATAAAATCCTTCTGCACAATCTTAGTGTTATAAAGTTTTGAAGATAATTTCATCTGTTTTTATATTATATTCTTAATTGAAAATACAATGCTCTTTTACCTGGAATTTCATTCTATTCACTTGGAAATCTTTTTGGAAGTCAGTTTACGTGTTTTAGAGATCGTGGGTGGGGGCTTGTGCGGCCCTCGGTGCAAGGCCCTCAGTCAGCCTTCCCCGGAGACTTGCCCTCGTGGACGTTCATTTGAACTTTATGTCCTTGTTCAGGACTCGTAACTTACAGCTTTCTATTGCGTAAAGGTCATTTTATAACCTAGAAAATGAACATTCAAAGAACATGTTTTACTTTGTTTATATGATTAAATAACTTATTTTATGTTAATTGAAAACAAATGGCCATGATTTTAAAGTTGCCTTTCAGTATTTGTGGTTGTCATTTGAAATTATCCATAACCCTTGCTTTTATTGAGTTTCAAACCCTTTTAAAAACAGCAGCTATGTTTCCCCTCCTTCTTCATCCCCCGTTTCAGACAAAAGACCGCCTGCTGGCAAATGGCAAACTGGATGAGGACTGTGAGGAGGAGGAAGAAGAGGAGGAGGAAGAAGAAGAGGAGGAGGAGGAGGATTTGCCTTGGAGGGCTCCCAAGGAAGAGGCCGAGTATGAAGATGACTTCCTGGAGTACGATCAAGAGCACATTCAGTTTATAGACAACATGTTGATGGGGTCAGGAGCTTTTGTAAAGAAAATTTCTCTCTCTCCCTTTTCCACCACTGATTCTGCATATGAATGGAAAATGCCCAAAAAATCCTCCTTAGGTAATATGCCATTTGCACCGGACTTGGAGGATTTCGACTATAGCTCCTGGGATGCAATGTGCTATCTGGACCCCAGCAAAGTTGTTGAAGAGGACGACTTCGTGGTGGGGTTCTGGAATCCGTCCGAAGAGAACTGTGGGGTTGACACGGGGAAGCAGTCACTCTCCTACGACCTGCACACAGAGCAGTGCATTGCCGACAAGAGCATAGCAGACTGCGTGGAGGCCCTGCTGGGCTGCTACCTGACCAGCTGCGGGGAGAGGGCAGCACAGCTTTTCCTCTGCTCGCTGGGGCTGAAGGTGCTCCCGCTAATGAAAAGGACTGCCCGGGACCTCGGCGGCAGCCAACAAAGGAGCCCTTTAGGGAGCTCCGCCACAGCCCCAGCGGCCGGCCCCCGCTCTGCAGGACGGACCGGCCTGGAATACGGCTCCCTGAAGATCCCACCCAGGTGTATGTTTGACCACCCAGATGCAGATAAAACCCTCAACCACCTGATATCGGGCTTTGAGAACTTCGAGAAGAAGATCAGCTACAGATTCAAGAACAAGGCTTACCTTCTGCAGGCCTTCACACACGCCTCCTACCACTACAACACCATCACAGGTAAGGAGCCCACACCATGCCGGCCCTGACCCGGAAACGCTGCCTGGTGCATAATTTGGGTCTTATAAAAAATGATCTATGCACGGGCAGTCTGAGTGCTTAATATGTGCGGTTGGGCGAGAGCTAGAGAAAAGAGAAAGATCTTTGTTTTCCTATCTTTTGGGGGAGGAAGAACTGCTTAGAAACTTGGACAGTGGTGATCTTGCACACTTTCCCTGATTTCATTTTATGTGCTGCATGGAGAGATTTAAGCTATAGCATTTCGTGTATTTACCGTCTGCTTCCACTCATGCTTTCTTCCTGCACATTCAGTGCTGCGTAGGGATCTTAATTGATCCTCGGCTTTCCTTTCCCTCCTAGATGTGTCAGAGGCCCTCTTGAGTTTTTTAAACCTAAAGACAGGAAAGTTAGTAGACACGGTTTCACAGGAAAGCTGGCTCTGCTGTCATGTTTAGGTGTTTGTTGTGCTCTGTTCAATTCTTTTATTTAGTATGCTCTTAACCCATAAGGATTGCAAGAAGCACTCCATCCCCCAATTGAAGATTAGCTTCACCTTGTGACTCAGTTTTGTTTTCTCTACATGGATGGTACATGCTTGAATCTAGAATGCCCAAACAAGTCCAGAGTTGTAGTTTCTGGAATAAAAGCAGTGTAGGCTAAGACGATCTGTAAAGTTTAAAACCAAAAGAGAATGACTGATTCTGGTTAGGAAACTGGCTTACTGAGTAAAGGCTGCCTTTCTTTGTGGGGAAGTGAACAGGCACCCGGCTTCCATACTGCTTTATACCCTCTGCTGGAGCCCTGAAGGCCAGCCTCTGCCTGCCTGTCTGCCTCAGTTTCCTCTTCTAATCATAGTGAGAAAACTAAGATGTTGCCTAGCTCTGAGAGTCTCTCACATCTTGACAGCCATTTTTGCCGAGGTCCTTGTTCAGTTCTGCAACTCTTCTTTCTCAGTGTCTTGGCTTGGATCAGAGTCAGTATTTCCAGCTTATGTTGAGAAGAGGGTCCTCTTTTTCCAGCTGTCACTGTGTAACCTGTGTGGCCAGGTGTGGTGAGAAGAGGTGTCACTTATCCACACATTCCAGAGTATGACAGTGTGCAGTGAGGGCAGCAGAGCAGTGTGTGCCACACATGGCGTAACTCAGGTGACAGTGCCCATGGGGCCCAGAGCCTGCCCGGCCAGCAGTGACCAGAGACAGTGTGCTCGAGATGGCACCTGGAAAATCATTTTTTTCCTGACAGGCATTTGAAACTTTTGACCCTCGTTTGTACGCATGTGTATGTGTATAATATGTGTGTATGTGCCTTAAGTTGACATTAAAACCTAATTTCCAGAGGCTTTAGTAAGCCGTTGAGTGTAATCTCATGGAGGAAGATGGGGTGTTTGATGATGACCCGAGGCAGCGTCTCTAGAGTGAGGCCAGGGTGCCGAGGGTGAGTGGTGTCACGCAGCCGCTGCTTCCTCTCTGCTCCTCGTGCAGATTGTTACCAGCGCTTAGAATTCCTGGGAGATGCGATTTTGGACTACCTCATAACCAAGCACCTTTATGAAGACCCTCGACAGCACTCCCCAGGGGTCCTGACTGACCTGCGCTCCGCTCTGGTCAACAACACCATCTTCGCGTCGCTGGCTGTGAAGTATGACTACCACAAGTACTTCAAAGCTGTCTCCCCCGAGCTCTTCCACGTCATCGATGACTTCGTGCAGTTCCAGTTGGAGAAGAATGAGATGCAGGGCATGGATTCTGAGGTTAGTACTGTTTGAAAATACATCAAGGAAGCCATCCAGCCAGAAGTCCCAGTCACTTGAGCTCTGGCTTCATGACTGACCCGAGGGACCACTGAAGGCCAGGGCCAGGTGGCTGCAAGTCACACGCTTTCTCTAGAGAACAGAAAGGCCCTTCAGGAACTCAGGTGGCCCTGAGACCTGCCTGCCCTCTCCATGACCACGAGGCCCTTCAGGCAGGAGGAGGAGTGGGCTTTCCAGTTACTTCCTGTTCTTGGCCCTTGGTAAGATCCTAGGGTTGAGTCAGCAAGCCACACAAGTGCACCTCCTTTCCACCCCTGGATAGGTCACTCCTCCATCTCTGTGTGTTTTAGTGGGTTCGAACACTGGCTGGTGTCACAGGTAAGCCTCACAAGAGTGTGTTCTGCTTTAATTGAAGTGGGGAGATCTCGTTTTGAAACCAAACTTCTTCTAGACACTGGCACTCGAGAGGCATCTCTTGAGACTTTGGCCGGAGGTTCTCTGGTGACCAGCGAGTGCCGACATGTGTGCCCCCAGCTTCACAGGGAAGGTGTTGCTCAGGCCCTCATCTCCTCCACCTCAGCGCTCATCTGCCTTGGAGGCACTAGGAGAGCACTCATGTTGTTTGCTTGTTTCTGTAGATTTTTTTCAAAGAGTCAAAGGATTTGTTCCTGATTGTTCTTGCTTTCCTTTGTACCGTCTCTCTAATTATCTCCAAGTGTTGTTGGGAGTAGTAGAGTCCTTTGGCTTTTGTGGGTCTGGGACTTCAGCTGTGGGGCAGATAACACTGAAGGAAGTCTGTGCACAGCTCATGTTCCCACTTGTCTTGTGCTCTTCTCCACAGCCAGCGGTCAAGCCCCGGGGAAACTCCACCTACACGTCTTCCACTCCTGGGGTCAGGCTTTGGGACACAGACACCCAAGCTCTAGATGGGAGGGACGTGTTACAATTTAAGTTCTCTTTGGATGCCAGGGAGCATACTGATCCTGCTAGCTTTTGTTCATTTCTTCTCTTTGTTTGTATAAACATATGTGTAGAAGTTACAAAAACGTATGGGAATGTCGTGGTCTGGCTTTTCTAGTTCAGTATTTGATCTTGAGGAAGTCTCTCTCTCTCTTGCAGGCCTTCATGTCCTCAGCTGTGAAGTAAGAATAACACTTGCTAAGTTCTAGAATTCCTTTCTGTTCCCCAACCGTGAGATGCGAGCACTAAGTCAGTATTGCAAATCTATAGAGCTTGGTGTGGCTAAGCAATTCATTTAAAGTTAATATGTCCCTCTATGTTTGGTATCCTTTTTCCCAAAGACTGCTTATTAAATTAGAAAATACAGGTAAACCAGAACATTAATTGAAGTTGTCAAATTATGCTTCCTCAGAAATAAGCACAGTGAGCATTTGCGATGCACCGTACCACTGTGAGGCATGGAGGGGAACTGTTGTGTCAGACGGTGGGTCTGTCCTCTTCCTGTGTGTGCTGGGCCGACAGGCATGACTGCTGGCATACGGTCGCTAGTATCGTGGGCCTCGTTTCTGTAAATGCCCTTTATGGATGTCTTTGATTAGGGCTTTTAGTAAATATAGGTGCGCTGAATAGATTGATATACCCAGTTACCTTTCTAAGAGAAGTTTCTAGGGACAGAATTTCAGTATCAAAGAATTGTGGATTTAAAAAAGTGTTTTCATATATATAGATAAACACATAAGATTTTAGCCTGTGCATCAGGAACTTTATTATAGTGAACTTGTGTTAAGTGATTTAATGAAAAGGAAGCCTGGAGGGAAACCCTTCCAGAACGAACTTCCCTGTCAAAGTGACAGAACAGTGCCGTGCTGTTCTGGGGAGCCTCTGCCCCCGTGTCGAGTACATTTGAAGAAGTGGTTTTCCACACATTGACTATCTCCAATGGTGTTGTACTGGCTTATGTTTTAATTTAGTAGCAAATTTTTTCCCCTTTGCTAGATGTAGACTACTAAATGGAGGTGGAGATTTTTTCTTCTTTGTGAATAGCAGATATGCCCTGGATTCTTTGTGTTGTTGCTCTTGTTGAAGAAATGATTCTTTTAAAAAATCATTACAAATGGGCTCTGTGCTTACATGTCACGCTCTCTGTAACAGCTCAGGAGGTCCGAGGAGGACGAGGAGAAAGAAGAAGACATTGAAGTTCCAAAGGCCATGGGGGATATCTTCGAATCCCTCGCTGGCGCCATCTACATGGACAGCGGCATGTCTCTGGAGACCGTGTGGCAGGTGTACTATCCCATGATGCGCCCACTCATAGGTATGGCCGGCTCTGCTCGGGTGAGGCCAGACCAGCCTGCAAAAATACCCCAAGCCTGTGACTCAAGTCCCTCTTCCATTTTGATTACAGAAAAGTTTTCTGCAAATGTGCCTCGTTCTCCGGTGAGAGAATTGCTTGAAATGGAACCAGAAACCGCCAAATTTAGGTAAGGAGAAAATGTGGGGGAGGGGAGGGACGAGCTACCTAAAAGCAAGAAATTCTCAAAGGTACCACCAAGCAGTTATCCTGAGAAATATTTACACTGGGGTGCACTCTTATCCAATTTCCACCCCTCATTCAGATTGACTGCTCTTTTTCTTCGTTTTGTTTTCATAAAGGAAAGCTGAGTTTGGGACGAAACGGCAGCCCTGTGGGCAACGTGCTTTAGTCCCAAGGCCCGCTTCCTTTGTGCCGTGTCTGCTCAAACTTGGGACTCTCGGCCCAAGAGTGCCCGCACCACGCTGACTGACAATAATAATAAATACTTCTGCCTGCTAATTCAAGCTGTCTGGACTTTTTACAGCCCGGCGGAGAGAACTTACGACGGGAAGGTCAGAGTCACCGTGGAAGTCGTAGGAAAGGGGAAATTTAAAGGTGTCGGCCGGAGTTACAGGATCGCCAAATCTGCTGCAGCGAGAAGAGCCCTCCGCAGCCTCAAAGCTAGCCAGCCCCAGCTTCCCGGCAGCTGACCCGTCGTGAGCTTCGGAGCAAGAAGCAGGACTGAGGGGAGGGGTCCGCACCCCAGGGATGATTGCGCATTGGTCCTGAGCAGAATGAATCGAAGGCAGAATCTAAAGTTTGTTTGATAACAAGATAGATAACAGAATAAAAACATTTAACGTAATGTATAAAATTTTTGGAACTAATTGTAGTTTTAGTTTTTTGCGCAAACACAATCTTGTCTTCTTTCCTCACTTCTGCTTTGTTTAAATCACAAGAGTGCTTTAATGATGACATTTAGCTAGTGTTCTAAGTACTGATAGACAGGTTTCTTTGTTGTTGTTGTTTTTTTTTCGTTGTTTTGGGTTGGGTTTTTTTTTTGTGTGTTTTTGTGTGTGTGTGTGTGTGTTGCATCTGTTTTTGTCAGCTTTGCTTAGCGTTAGAAGACCATGGAGCTCAACGCTCCTCTATCCTCCAGTCCCACAGAGCCCCAACCATGCTGAGCTTGTGCAGCGGTGGCCACTGAACCATCAGGAGCAAGACCGTGCCCGGGCCGCCTCTGTCCACCAGCTGTGCTCGGCCGGTTGCTGTGGCACTTAGTAATAATAAGGGACAGTTTAGCCACCATTGGCTGGCGCGTTGGTGAATCAACGCTGTTTCCGATGCCACATAGTCCTAAAAAGGTTCTTGCCTTAAAAGTGAAAACTTCATGGCTATTCTTCTTTAATTCTTATTATCTTTGGAACCAGTTGTTTTGTATCTCCTTGATTTGATTAGGTGTGAGATGCTGAGACCGAGATGGACAGCTCACCGTACACTTGTAACATATTGCAGGATCATGCTAGAATCTGTCACGTGTACCGAAGACATTTTAAAAAGCAGATAGCGTAATAAAAAATTAATCTGGGGTAAATATTCTATTTTACAAAAAAATAAAATAAAACCCTCCTGCTAGAGAATTCCACTGGTGGAATTTCTGTGGCAAAGAATTTTGCCTGTAGGCTGTTGCTCTAACAAGTACCCGTAGACATATGACCCCTCAGAATGCTGCAGACTTTCTATGGACCGCTGCTCACTTGGAAGCAGGGAGCCTGCTCCTGCCTGCTCTGGGAGCCCCTCCCCAGGCTCCCGCCAGGTTGCATGCGTACCTCCCCTAGCCAGGCCATGCTGTCAGCGACACAAACTTTAACCTTTGCCATAAACTGCCATCGTTTTGATACATCTGTGATTTTAGTCACTAACTTAAACTAGCTCATTATTTCCATCTTGGGAAAAAGGAAACAAAAATTAGGCTTTTGCCTAAGTTTCTTTAATTAGACTCATAGGCACTCTTCACTTAAATACCTCAGTTTTTCTTTCCTTTTTGCATGCATTTTTTCCCCCTGTTTGGTGCTATGTTTATGTATTATGCTTGAAATTTTATTTTATTTTTTGCACTGTAACTATAATACCTCTTAATTTACCTTTTAAAAAGCTATGGGTTGGTCTTGCACTCCCAGCATACCAGTGGAGGTTTGCTGCAATTTGCCCGGTTAATTATGCTTGAAGTGTAAGAAAGCTGAGCCCAGGAGCGAGTGCAGGGGCTGAGCACACGAGGCCTTCTTTGCCTGCATGTCCTTCTGGAGTTGAGATGAATGCTGCATTTCTGTTTTCATCTACAAGTGGCCTCTGTGCACCTGCAGAGAAATGCCTATGTGGATGCAGACTCGAGGCTGCCAGCTCCACCCTCCCCCCATACACACCCCCCTCCCCCGCACCCTGAAGGAGGGGGAGATGGAGCTTCTCGCTGGTTGTTTGGAGATCTCAATTACTGAATGATTTTTTAAGCAAATTAATAAGTGACTCATTTTTAAAATACTCTAATTTTGAACTTTAGATGTCTGTCTGAAATTTTTTTAAGCAACATTAACATGAGAGATCACAGCAAGTGAAAACCAAGCGATTCTTAACCTGCATAACTGTCTAATTGCACAGTGGCCGGACATCCTTGGTTTTGCTGCTGAGGGGGGGCTTGTGGTCCCATCACAGGTCTCGATTTAGAAGCCCCTGGAGGCCAGGAGCCAAGGGCTTGGCATTGTGTCCGTACGTTTATCTCACTGGTTAGGGAGTCTCTTGCTTCTTGGCACCAAAATCAGATTGTTTCACAATTATGATTTCCAGCATGAGGAAAATGCCTCAATATATTTTGTAACCTTTAAGAAGATGTATTTTGTTGTTGTTGTTGTTGTTGTTAATATTAAGAAGTTCAGACTTGGATATGGTTAGATTATCCATTCTCAGTGGTGCAAATTTCTTGCAACCATTCACAATGTCTTATCAGCCTCACGTTTTAGTTATTTCGTTGTTTTTATTTTGTCAGAGAAAAATAGCTGATACTAATTTGACTCACAGTTTGAAACATTCTCTGATCCCCTAGTGACCAAGTTAAAAAATAACAAGTTGCAGTTAGACATAGGAAATGGTTCTGAGCACGTCGGTCGGTCGTGCTGAGTGTTAATGCTGTGGAGTTTTCCCTGGGTTTGTTTGTTGCAATGTTTTGCATCTGTCAAGAAAAAAAATGCCCTTCTCTGTAGCCCTCCTTTAGGACTGTGTGTGACCCTCTCCCTCTCCTGCTCGGCTTGCCCGCTTTCCCAGTGTGAGGCAGAATGTAACACGGGGGCCAGCTGGTGGCGTGGCTGAGCCCCCGCCGGTGTGTAAGGACTGGTGAGGCACAACGTGGAAAAGCAATTGCAGAAATTCCTTGTGATGGTCGTGTGCAGCTTACTTGGCATGAACCTTCATTGTAAATGTCTTTTGTTTCTTTGATAACCTACTTTTCCGCAGTCCTAACTATGCTGCATTTGAAACCGCCTTTCCCCTCTGTTCTGTTCATGTAGCACAGGTCGGCATTGTTGCACTTGTACCACGCTTTACCTCATTTCAAGAAAAAAAAAATTCTTATACCTGAGAGAGGGGAAAAATGTGGTTTGGCCTTGCTGCTGTTTTGATTTACCGAATTTGAAAAAGATAATTGTCATGCCTGCAATGTGTGTCATATACTTGCACAACTTAAGTAGGTCATTTTTGTCTGTGGCATTTATACTGTTTGTGAAAATATGGCAGAGATTTGTTAACTGAATTCTTAATTATGTTTTTAAAATGTTAACATTTCTTTTACTTTATGTGAAGTGATTAAATTTAGAATGACCTCTCACACTCCTGTAATTATCCTCTAAATACTGATCCTTTTACTTTCTCAACAATAGCTTGTCCTCAGAGACGGGCAGACGCCCTGCCCTGAGTGGTGATGTGAGGGCCGCCCCTTCGTTCCGTTGGTTCGTTTCTAACAACCACTCCCCTGGCTGCCTGAAAGTCAGGGGAGGTCAGCGGTGAGGACGACCAGCCCGGCCATGGCTCTCCTCCGGGCCTTGTTGATTTAAACTCCCCTTGCTGGGCTAGGGCATCTAATCCTTCTGCATAGAACTTGAGCCAGCAAGCCAGGACTTCGGCATCCTCATGTAGCTAAAGCTGTGTTTGAGTCCTAGGCCAGCTGGCGTTGTCTGTGGAGGAGGAACTCAGGCCGCGAGTGTCACCTCTGGTTATTTTAATGACATCTACTTAGGTATATTTTTCCAACTGCTTTTCTGGAGTTGAATTATTTCTAAATAAATTCCTTTATTTTCTATTGTACATGAGAAGTTTTAAAGATACGTTTAAGACCAAGAATAGTGAGATGATTTTTCTGCGAGTAATAAGATGTAGGAATTTGCATTGGGGCCATTGTCTTGTCCACCAGCCGTGAAGGTGATTTTTTTCCCAAGCTAGCTTGTGAGTATTTTCTAACCACTGTTTGTTCTTGACGATTGAAATTCTGCAGATGCACTTGGTTCGGGGCGGTCGCAGGTTGCACAGCAAAAGTGCAGATGGAGATGGGCAGGGAGGAGGGGCTCTCTGCTCTGCTCTGCTCTGCTCTGCCCTGCTCTGCCCTGCTCTGCTCTGCTCTGCTCTGCGCGGGGAAGGAAAGTGACTCAGATCACGAAACCCGCGCAGCACTGCTCCCTCATTGTCACGGCCGCAGCTCACCCAGCCAGCACACGGGCAAGCTGCAGCCTGCACCTTAGGGGTCTCAGCCCCCTAAGCTGGGGGGCTTCTTGGGTTTTGGTTTTTGTTTTGTAATAACTGTAGCCAAGCAAATCTCCAATAAAGTATGGTCTGTTCACTTGATATGTACTTTTATCTTGTTTTGTCTTTAACCAAGTGGGCGGTAACATTTAAATCATGACAGCAAGAACTGTCTCTACAATGCTTTCATTCCGCGGGGAGGTGTGTGAGAATGGATGTTTTGTGTGGGGGGAGGGGAGGGGCTGGTATTGGTGTCTGGATGTAGCATGAGTGCTTTTTGGCTGAATGCTTTTTTTCCCCTGAGCTTTTTTGGCTCTCTACCACTAGAACCTTAGCTCCACTTCCAACCTTTTGGTAGTTAATTGGGGCTAAGAATCTCACAGACTTGCCTGCCTTGGCTGGTTCTGATGGAGATCCTCAAGTCTCTGCTTCCTGAGTAGCTAGGATTCCAGGTGTGAGCCACCAGCGCATTATTTTAATAACATTTTGTTCCCCAGTTCGGCCTCCCGTCCACCTGTGGAGTCGCACGGGAGCAGCCATCTTTCTCCAGACTCAGGCAGCACCGGGGTGCCACCGCGGCCCAGCGCCGGGTGCCAGCTCCCTGGGCGGTGGATGATGTGCTTATTTTGAATCTGTGGACAGAACGTTTGTTTGAAGACTTTCAGGACACAGTTCCAGTATTGCTGCTTAAGAAAGAATTCTACTCTTTCAAGTTTTTCATCCACCCTTCTTTTCAACAGAGCACTCAGAGGAATCACTCCACTGAACTTTTAGAAGGAAAGAAATGCTAATTCTTCGTAAGTGAGAGCAAATCCCTTCCTTTCCCCGCGGTTGTTTCTAATGAAAGTGGGGAAATGGGCATGCCTTTTAATACTGCATATATGGGCAAGGGCTGCATGCCTTTGTGTCACTGCCTAGTCTAGGCCAGGCCTTGGGGCCATGGCCTCTTGATACTACCATTGACCCCCACCTCCAAGGCCAGCAGTGACCAGCGTAGCCTGGTCTGGAATCAGTTTTCAGATTGGCTTGGGGTATACCTGAAGAGTCCAGACGGAACTGGAAAGTTCCACAAATGCAGCAAGCTACGGCTTGTGATAATTAATGCCAGCTCAGGTGTGTGCTGTCAGTGGTCTCTGCAGAGACGGCCGCAGAAGTTCTGACCTCTGCGCTGCTACCAGTGACTTGTAGATCTCTTTCTATTTTGGTTTGTGGTAGATGTACATAAAAATGACCGATTTAACCATTCTGCAGCAAATTAAGTATACTTGCATTATTGTACAACGTTGCTACCCTCCAGCTCCAGGATCTGTATCTTAAGCTGAAACTCAGTGGTCTTAAACTCTGAACTGCTCATCCCTGCCCGCCCTCTGTCATTCCCCCTCCACCCCCCCTTCCCCTCCCCCCCGCTGGTGTCTCTTCCGCTTCCCCGTGTACCTGTGGACGTGCGGCCCGTCCGCGTCTATTTCTTCATGTCTGGTTTCTTTCATACAACCATCTTCAAGGTTCACCCATGTTGTAGCTTTTGTCAGAGTTCACTTTTCAAGGCTGAGTGATATTCCACTGTAGGAGGATCCATCTGTTTGTCCATCTGTCCCCGGATGTTAAGGTTGCTTCTGCATTTTGACCATTGAGTTGGACGCTGCTCTGGGCTTCCATGTGCAGAAGCTGTCCCATTCCCTGCTTTCAGTTCTTGGGCCTGTCTGCCCAGCCAGAAGTCGAATTGCTGGGTCACATGATGATTCCACCTTTGATTTGTGTGTGTACACGTGCATGCGCACGTGTGCGAACTCAGGGCCTGAAGTGCTATTCCTGAGCTTTTTTGTTCAAGGCTACTGCTCTACCACTTGAACCACAACTCACAGCTTTTTGGTAGTTAATTGGAAATAAGAGTCTCACAGACTTTTGGGCTGGCTTTGAATTGTGATGCTCAGCTCTCAGATTCCTGAGTAGGATTATAGGTGTGAACCACCGGTACCCAGTTGCCTTTGATTTTCTTTTCTTTTCTTTTTCTTTTTTTGCAGTCCTGGGCTTGAACTCTGGGCCTGGCCACTGTCTCTGAGCTCTTCAGTCAAAGCAAGAGCTCTACCACTTGAGCCACAGCACCACTTCCAGTTAATTAGAGATAAGAGTCTCACAGACTTTCCTGCTGGCTTTGAACCATGATCCTCAGATCTCAGCCTTCTTAGTAGCTAGGATTACAGGCGTGAGCTATCAGCAACTGGCTGTCTTTGATTTTTAGAGGGGCTGCCATATAATTTTCCTTCTGCTGCACAATGTAACACTTCCGCTGACTTCACGTGCACTGCGAGGCTTTGGTGGCAGCATCCTAATAGATGTTGTGTCCCATCTTGCTGACTTCGATTCGCATTCTCTAAGGATGAGGAATGCTGAGGGTTTCTCCTTTCCAAACATGAGTCTTTTTTTGTTGTTGTTTTTTGTTTTGAAAACTGCCTAGTCTTTTACTCATTTCTGAATTGAATGTAAGATCTTATTTGGCACTCCAGCTGGACTGGAACTCATTCTGTAGCCCTAACTGACCTTGCACCTGCAATCCTCGTATTTCAGCTTCTGGAGTGCAGGGATTACAGGTGTGCACCACCATGCCTGGCTAGTTTTAAGAGTTCTTTATATGGTCTTATATTTACTGTTCTAGATAAACATTTATCAGATGCATCATTTGTAAGTATTTTCTCATTCTTTGGGTAGCCTTTAATAATTTATTTTTTGGTGCCAGTACTGGGGCTTGAACTCAAGGACTGGTACTGCCCTTTAGCTTTTTCATCCAAGACTGGCACTCAGCCACTGCCACTTAAGCCATGGCTCTACTTCTGTTTTTGTTTTTGTTTGTGTGGGGTTTTATTTTTGGGTGGTTGATTGGAGATGAGTCTCATGGGTTTACCTGCCCAGGCTGGCTTTGAACCATGATCCTCAGATCTCAGCCTCCTGAGTAGCTAGGGTTACAGCAGTTAACCACCTGTGCCCCGCTAGCCTTCATAGTCTCTTGATAATGACATTTGACGTCCACAAGTTTTAATTTTGATAAAGACTCGCTTATCATTTTATCTGTATTTCCCCCCCCAGAAATCATTGCTACATCCAGTGTTTTGAAACTTTTCCAATGTTTTCTTCTGAGAGTTAGTTTCCACTTCTTTTGGGCCGCTAATTCATTTGGAGTTGATTTTGTGTATGGGAAAAGCTAACAGCCCAATACTCATTCTTTAAACTTCAGTATCCCGTTCTCCCTAAACTAGTTTTTGGGCCATTTTTTTTTTTTTTTTTTTTTTCTGTGCTAGACTTGGGTTGGAACTCAGAGCCTGGGCATGAGTGTCCCTGAGGTCTTTTTACTCAAGGCCAGTGCTCTACCACTTGAGCCACAACTCCTCTTATGGCTTTTTTAAAAAAATGGTGATTAATTGGAGATAAGAGTCTCATATACTTTCCTGCCCATTCTGGCTTTGAGCCATGGCTCTCCAATCTCAGCCTCTAGGATTACAGACGTGAGCCACTGGTGCCCAGCTAGACCTTCTCATCTTTATAACATTCTCCTGTTAAACAGCCTCTACCCAAGCAAACAGCTTCCTCAGGGTCAACATTGGGTGTGATCAGCCATCATGGCTGCTACCACCCAGATGGGGGAAGCGGTGCACCCCTATGGGGCCATGTCACGGCCTCCGGGCTTTCCTGCTGCCAGTCTGTCCTTGCTTGGTCTGTACTCTGTAGCCAGAATGATCTGTAAAATAGATCTCATAGGTGTGGTCTTGGCCCACATGTCCCCCGGCCTTCCTCGTGTGCTGGAGGCTCCTCAGCTCGGGGTTCACGCTGCGGACTCTTCTGCACCCAAAGTCTGCTCATCACTGCCTTGCCCCTGAGCGTGACTTGCCGTCGGGAGAGTGGCAGTCCTGGGGCCGTGAGGACGGTCTGAGGGAATGAGGGAGGGCGTCGAGCTTGGGCCTGGCATGCAAGGTTCCTTGCTGGTGACCTCTGAGCACCACCCTTAGCGGTCAGCGTCTGTGGCCTCAGCGCTAGCACGCTGTGTATGGCGTTTACCCAGGCTGGAGGAATGCTCTGGCTGCGGACCTGGGCCTGGCTCCTGCTGTGAGTCGGGGCTCTGGGCCCCGGTCACATTTCAGATGTTTGTCCGCCATGGCCAAGCTGGCCTGGAGCAAGAGGCTGAAAAGCATTCCTGTGGGTTCCGTGTGTGCCTGGGACCTGACCCAGCCAAGGGTGGGTGTCGGCCGAGAGTCAGCATTCACTTTTGGGGTGCTCATGTGCCCATCGTCCCTTTTACACATTTCTCCAAAACATAGCTGAGCTCTCTTCTGCCTGACACACTCCCTGGCCCAGGCGGTGCCTGTGGTCACGTTGGATGACCCTCTGTGCCTCGCACTCCGGTCCTCATGGTCCTGTCTGGATGCTTCCCTGTGCATTAGGTTTTTGTCTTTTGGGGGCCGGAACTAGAACCCAGGGCCTTGAATGTGGTTAGCAGATCTGCATCCTCAGCTCTGTGTGTGTGTGTGTGTGTGTGTGTGTGTGTGTGTGTGTGTGTGTGATGGGGCTTGAACTAGGGCTGAGTGCTGTCTCTGAGCTCTTTTGCTCAAAACTAACACTCTACCATTTTGAGCCACAGCAACACTTCTAGCTTTCTGGTGGTTAATTAGAGATGAGAATCTCATGGACTTTCCTGCTGGCTTTGAACTGTGATCCTCAGATCTCAGCCTCCTGAGTAGTTATTAGCTAGTCGTGAGCCAATGACTCCTTGGCTCTTTCTGCGTGTTCCCAAACCCATGTCTCTTGCCCCTTGGGGAGCAGTCCCAACCTTTGCACTGTTCAAATCAACTTTGTATGTTCCTGAGGCAGGGAGAAAGGACTTGAAGAATTAAAGCTCAATCTCCATAGTTCAGGAAGTAAACTCTGTGTGTGTGTGTGTGTGTGTGTGTGTGTGTGTATGTGTGTGTGGTTGTGTGTGTGCGCACATGCCCACTGATCTGATCCTGGCCTGGGCACTGGCCCTGAGCATCTTTTGCTCAAGGCTAGCTGCCACTTGAGCCACAGCTCCATGTCTAGCTTTTTGCTAGTTAATTGGAGCAGACTTGAACTGGCGTAATCCTCAGATCTCAGCCTTCCGAGTAGCTGAGATTACAGGCGTGGTCACGGCACCCCAGCGGCCCCCATCAGGTGTTTGTGTTGTTCCATTATTGGGTATCAGAATCGAAGGCATGCTTGCAGTCCTTGCCCTCTGCCTGGGGCACGCGAAGGGAGTGACACAGGTGTGAATTCTCAGGTTGCAACAACACTGAAAAGTCAGTTTTTGACACAAAACCAGACCTCAACTGAACTGCGCCTGCTCACACCAGTCCTGCCCGGGCTGCCTATGAGTGGGACACATGGCGGCAGTAGAACTTGGAAATCGGGCCTGGAAAACCCTGGCCTCAAGGATCGCAGGTGTGCACGTGTGGGCCACGGATAGCCCAGACTTCTTCGTGGGGGAGGAGCCAGGTCTGTGGTCCTTGTGTCACATGTCATTGACTCTCGTGCGCAGTACAGACTAGTTGCTTCTGGAGGGCAGGGGTGGGGGAGGTGTTCAAGTCAATTGGGGGAAGAAAGGCTGGGCACAATGGCACCCCTCTAAGGATCTCTCCAGTAGACTGGCTCCAGGTGCTCACTTTGGGGGAGGTTGTGGGAGGCAGGGAGAAGGGGCGTGGCAGGTGGAGACCACAGAGCGGGGCAGGGCGGGGCCTGACCTCCAGGCCACTACTCTGAAGTTTGAGGGTTTTATTTTTATTTTATGATGATTGTTGTTGTCTGTCATGGGGCTTGAACGCAGGGCCTGGGCAGTGTTCCTGAGCTTTTCTGCTGAAGGCCACTTCTCAGTTCTTCACTACAGGAGAGCTGGAGGTGGAACCCACGGTCTCAGCACCCAGCTCACCCCGGTCTGGAAAGGTAGGGTGCACCCAGTGGCCACTCAGAGCCGCCGGCTCAAGGCCGGTCTTGCTAAGGTAAGCCTAGACTAAACACCCTGCTGGGTTCAGCAAAAAGCAAGCGTTCTCTTTAATATCTGCTCCCGCTTCCTGCTCCCACAGCCCCCGTGGAAGGAAAAGCCAAAGCCTTTACCTCCACGCAACATGCAGCATCTGCTGCGATGTGTGGCCCCGCCACGGCAGACGGCAGACACCCAGCCTTCTCAACAGCTCACCTGGCCGCCACCGCTGTGCCTTTCTACGTCTGAGCAGCTGGGACGGGAAGGATGTGTCTCCCTCACCACCATCTTTGTGTGTCCAGGACCCGGGTAGAAGTGGCTGCACCAGAGCCTCGGCCTGCATTGACCTCAGTGCTCTGTGTGGACCCTGATGCGTCTGGTGCTGATGGCTCCTGAGGGGGTGGAGGGGGCGGGGAGGGCTGGGGGAGGGCCAGGACAGCCAGCAGACTGGTGGGCAAATCAAGTCCCGATTTTGCTTTAAGAAAAATCCCAGTGGATTCTATAAGGGGAGTGGGGGTGGAGCCCCTCTTCTGAATATTAGGGTGTTTCAGATATGGGGGGAGAGGTGGAGGCGCACGGCAAGTCTGACACCACTGGGACATGATGAGCAGAATTGAGAGGACCTAGTGCAGCAAAGTCTTTCTTAGAGATTTGGTTAGAATAGATTCTACATCTTGTAGTTGACAGTTCCCCTTTTTGCTTTGGCTGCTAGGCAGCTCAGTCCGTCTTCCACCTCTGTGTGCAGGCCCTGTGGGTGCTGGGGACACCAGGTGAATAACACATGATCCTGTTCTTTATAGGCAGACAGTATCCCACGGGGAAGTCAGGCCTCGGCCCGATCACGAGATTAAAACCAAGTTTTATAGCAGGAGGAGTTTTCACCTTGTGCTGTCCCGTGACTTCGCCCTCTCCCCAACAGGCTCCTTGGAAACATGGGGTAGACCTCAGACCAGCTCAGCACTGTTCCTCGGTCCAGAAGGTGCTTAGGAAACAGCAGCTATGTTGCTCCAGAAGGCTGCCCAAGGCCTGGGTGCACGCACAGCCGCGCTGCTCTTCGCCCTTGATTTGGCTGCTCCAGGCAGGAGGGGGACACGGGGGTCCAGCCCGGGTCACACACCGCCTTGTGCTGAGCACCAAGACAGTGGCCTGCTTCCCTGGGTTCGTTCGGGCCGGGCCCCGGGCGGGCGTGCAGGGGCCAGCGGCGAAGGCTGCGCTGCGGGTCAGTGGTGGGGCTGAGTGTCCTGAGCAAGGGCTGCAAGGCCTGCGTGTTGGGTTTGGTGCGCCGGGTTAGATCTTGGATACGTTTTTCTTTGGAGCTTATATTCCCTCCCCGTGGAGGGAAGGGTCGGGCCTACGTCCACCAGACGGGCCACGGGGCCAGCTGGAGGCTGTGTTACAGATAGAACCTCTCCACTTGGCACAGCAGAAGCTGGCAGAGAGCAGTTTTGTTGACAGAAGGGAGGCTTTGTCAAGGCCTCCTCGGGCGTCGGGACCACTGGGCCCCAGGGATTGGCCCAGGCCCTGGGGACAGCGGGTCCCCGGGGGGGGGGGAGTCCCAGGCATGTCCCCAGGGCGATCCCGCATGTTTGGGAGAGCTGCTCGCTCTTCACCCCCATAACCTGCTCAGCGTCCGTACCCACAGTGGAGTTGACCCCGAGGATCCACGAACACGGATAACTCACCATGCCACAGCACGTGACAAGTGAGGGTGGAAGTCACGGCCGTGCGGACTGTGTCTGGCCAAGGCTTCGCATCCTAAAGCTGGGTTCGCAGTGTTCACCCACTCACCTGCTCTGGCAAGGCCTCTCCCCGGGGGGCGTGGAGGGGGTGAGATTTGGTTCAGGGCACCTGTGTTCCCCGAGAGGCAGACCTCCATCAGCAAGACTGGGGTTTGGAGATGGATACGTGCTGTCAAGACAATACACCAGGGAGACGCCACTGGATGACCGTAAGGACTTGACCACACACAAGCGGAAGGTTAGAACATGAAAGGAGCCTTCGCACGAGGGATGAGTTGAGCTGGGTTTCGTGTGACAAGTAGGAGTTCTTATGGGAGCTCGCACTCTAGTAGTCACTTGGTGACTCACGGTCCTGGGTCAGCAGATGTTGAATTGATCTGATTATCCCTGAAGGAAAGAAGACACGAAGGGTTAGGCGAAAGAGTCAGGCCCAGATGCATAAGAATAGTGCATTATTCTTCCATGAAGCTTTTACAGTATTAGCTTTTGGCATCTGGCTGCCTGGAAGGGAAGAGGGGTTCAGTTATCAGTGAGTCACAATGGAGCAGGATCTCTAAGGTAAGAATGGGGGCTGTGCCTTTTAGAGCTGTCATTCATGGGAGTAGAGGATGGGGCCCCGGCTGGGGACCCCTGGTGGAAGCAGCACCCCCCAGCTGGGCAGCACATACCACGGTGGCCAGGGAGAGAGGGTCCCCATCTTCCATGAGCTTTCAGATGGCCCTGTGTTGGGCCATAGAGCTTGGCCACCAAGACACATTTGAAACAGCTGGGCCAGGAGCCAGCCGGGGCCACACCCCCAAGCCAGGCCCAGCCCGGCTCCCCTCCCTCGTAAGGGACTCATTCCAGCCAAGGTTTTGAGAACCTCGTTGTGAATTATGACGGGGTGCCCTGGTATTTGAGAGCCTCTGGAATCAAATATGAGCTATGACTCAAACGAGGCTCCATTTCATAGGGGATAAATCTTGGTCGTGTACATTTAATATAATTTGATGGTTGTAAATCCAGTGAATCTACTGCAGGAATTCGCTGGGCGTTGCACGGGCGAAGTATTTAGTCAGGTGTTTTGAAAGGTTCAGCTTTTCTCCTAAGGTGCTAATTTTGACAGGCTTAAGGAGAGAAAGTCAGGCTGCTGGAGCACCCCTTCTGCTTGGGGACTTTACAAAAGTGCGTGTCCCATCCTGAAACGCAGACGTGACCCTGACAGCCGACACGTGAGCGGGCAGACTCCAAGAATAACTTTGAGGATGAGAGAGAGAGAGGCTGGATAAAAGCGAGCTTGGATGTGATGTTTAAACCATCCGCCTTCGGAAAGACTCCACGCACCTGGCTGAGAAATCGTTACCATGTGGATATTGGGGTACGTTTATTTGGGGAGTCAAGGGATGCAACTCCATTGCTGGCGGGGGAATTCAGTTGCTGTTGTTCTGTAATGATCTAGCACCAGTAACGGCTTAGAACACACATGCGTGGGCTTGCCGAGCCTCTATGGGATGTTGAGTCTGGGCGCAGCCTTGCGGGGGTCTTCCCTGCAAGTGTCCCCAGGGCTGAAACTTCATGGGGCTTGGGGGTCCTGTGGGGAAGGACCCCCTCCCCAAGCCTGCAGTTTCCAGGCCTGCTCAAGAGCTCCCTGCAATGCTCACTCTCTCCTCACCCCCATGAATGCACGGTCTGCTGACTCCTCCCACCTTTGCCCAGGGAGAAAGCCTGGGTGTGTGCCCAGCCCCAGGTTGCATTCAACTCAAGGGCAGAGTGTTTTGCACTGTGGCTGTGACTGAGGCATTTTTAGGATCTGCCTGCTTCACTTTTTTTTTTTTTTAATGTAGGTCCTGGGGCTTGAACTCAGGACCTTGGCACTGCCTCTTTATTTTTCCACTCAAGGCTGCCACTCTAGCTCTTGAACCACAGCTCCATGTCTGGCTTTCTTGCTGATTAATTGGAGATAAGTGTCTCATGCACTTTCCGGCCCTGGCAATTCTCAGATCTCAGTCACCTAAGTAGCTTGGATTATAGGCATGAGCCACCAGCACTGGACAAACATTACTCTTGATGACCATTCTAATTGCGGCCTGTCTGAGAGGGTTGTGGTTGTGGTTAGAAGTCTGCACCTGGGAGATGTGGTATGTGTCCTGGGCAGGCAGGCTGCATCTGGATGGATGAGTAAGATACGAGGGCCTCCCACAGACTATATGGCGCGTGCAAGGCCCAATTCCCCATCCATCCCACAGTCAAAGTCACTTCCAGGAGACTTTTCAGGGTAATGGCTTCTCCATGGGCCCATGCTTTAGCAGGGGAGCAGGACACACTGCGTCTGACCTTTGACCTTGCTTATTTCTTCCTCTGTCCTTCAGGATCACAAAGACCAGAGAAGCCACACACACACCCTGCTTGCCCCCTGCCATATGAGGAGTTCCACTCTGGGGGAAGGGAGTTTTCTCTCTCCTCCCTCCCTCAGTGATTCCCCAGTGGTTCCCTCCCATTTCACAATTAATACAGAGCCTCCGTGCAGACAGACAGGGACAATTTTTTAAACAGATGCTGCAGGTCACTGAGAAGTTTATTGGTCAAACAGCACTTGGAGCCCAGATAGCTGCTTTTGCCATTGCGACTGTAGGCGAACCTGGTGAGCGCACCGTCCTGATTACAAATGCAGAGAAGGGGGGTGGTGGTCATAATGTGGGGGTGGGGGTGGGGGGGAATCCATCTTATTTAAAAGTGTTTTAGCGTCACCAAACACATTGTGCTGTCCTGAAGCAAGTTTGGGGGAGGAAGGACACATTCAACTTGAGGTTTTTAATTTGTTTGAAGTATTTTGCTAAAACAGAATTATGTTGGAGTTTATATAAAAGTAGAGAAATGACATGAAAAGTTTTAACTTAAGCAGCAAAATATAGAGGCTAATCTTATTTAAAAGTAATATGTATGTCTTGATTGAGTGCCCAGATACACTCAATTGGGACTTCCCCCCCTTTTTTTTTCTTTCTTTCTTTTTTTTTTCTTCTTCTTCTTTTTTTTTTTTTACCGAAATCAGGTCTAAGCTGTTACACTGAGTTAGAGCAAGCAGGTTTTTCCTGAGCTTATATTGCCAGACCTGCAATACTCTTGTGGCTGCATTTAATAAAGAAACGAAAGTCTTGAGTAAGGGGATATGATTTTTTATGACAGAAGGAATGCAAATAACTTTTGGTCTCATTGCCTTGACCGGGTTTGGTTTGATTTGATGGAGTTTAATAATGACTTATAACCTGTGCTGACAATCTGCAGACCCCGCACAACGTCATTTAACTCATTTATTCTGAATGCTGTAAAAACAAAGAGATGGCAAATAAATATATGGAAGGTTCATTGTTTGTCAGAGGGCCCAAGCCAAGAGTTTTCAGTGACCTTTTAAAATATGGTCCCAGGCTAGTACTAAAATGTCTGTCACTCAACACACACACTTGCAGGCTCTGGCCTCTTAACCCACTCAGCTTAGGGGTTTTTTTTCTTTTCTTTTTTTTCCCTCTTTTTCTCCCCCAACCTCTTTCAAACGGCCGTATGAATTTCCAATCAGCTGCAGCGATTTAAGCGTTTGCATTGGAGGATTACTGTAAATTGCAGCCTGACAATTACAATACACAGGGCACTGGCGAGTTATTAATGGGCTCGCCTACTGATGGCCTATCAGCGCTCGCTCAGACCTGCCGAGCTGCAGCTTAATTGGATCCAGGGGTGGGATGGGATGAGGGGGGGTGGAGAAGCAGGCTTCCTGGGACTCTGCTCCACCCCCTTCCCAGAGGAAGATATCAATCGATTATGGATGGCTCCTGCCTGCTATGTCGAGTCTCTAATTCACCTCGGCCGTAATGACTTGTATTGGCTTAAGGAACTCAGTAGGATTTGACAGCATCGAGGCTCAGTGACAAAGACCAGCAGGTGACTTTAATTGCGGACTTCTATGGCAAGAGATTTTATGCAAGACAGACTAACGGTCTAGTGGGCAAAAAAAAAAAAAAAAGGCTTGTTTCAAAAAAAAAAATTCCATGGCAGTTCTAGAAGGAGCCATAGACGGGCCTGCGCTGAACTACTTTCCTTTCCTTTCTGTTTTTCACCCCTTCAGGGGTGGATCAAGAGGGAGACCCCCTCTCCTACCCCCACTCCACCTCTCCACCCCTGGAATCTGCAGCCGTCTACCCTCTCTTGGGTTTCAATATTTATCTTTAGGGATGAATTATGTCCAGGCATAAATTATGTTTGACACATCTTGATGCTGGGGGGAAAAATTAAATTTTTCACTGCTCAGACAAACATTCTGCAGAACCCAGCATGCTCGAGTATGTCCTGAGAGAGCTGAGCGTGCTGTTTAGTTTTACAAAAATCCAATGGACAGCCTGTCTGAAGCGGCCGAAGGGTTGGTGGATAATGATCAGCGAGCGAGTGAATGAAAAATAAAAAGCAGATAGGATCACAGACTTGAGCCCCCGAAAGGAGGAGGGTGAAGCTGAGTCTGGCCACAAAGTTCCCCACTGTTAGGCTCAGTTAGGAAACTTCCCAGGAGACCATTGTCTTTGGAGGACTGAGCAGGCTGCAGGAGGGGTGTCATCTAGGTGACTGGGGCAGCCAGTGTTTGCTGGGGATCCTGATGTGAGCTCGGTGCTAGGGCTGGGGAGAGACTGTGTCCTCTCTCCTTCTCGCTTGATGCGGCACCACTGACTCTCCCAGCTCACCCAGTTTCTCACCGTTATCCAAACATGACCACATCATAGTACTTCCTTGCTTCCAACTCCTCCCTATCCATCCTTTAAGATTCTGTTTGGTCTCCTCCTCCAGGAAGTTTTCCAGTTCTTCCTCCTCCCATCTCCCCGCAATCCCTTAGACATTCTGATCTCAGAACCCCGCTCTCATTCATCTGCAAAGCGATGCTTGGCTATTCTGCATGGCCTCCAGAACACAGCTGAATCCCAAGAAAGTCATTGATGGAGAGTGATGATTCTGAAGGGGGGGGGCGGCAGTGGAGAGGCAGGTGGACACGGAGATGGGCAGGACCCTCGGGCTGTTCCATGCAGAGCTCAGCCTCTGGAATCCAGCCCAGTACTGGGGGAGATGGATGGTGTAAGGGCTGGGCATGTTGCCCAGCACTGCTGCTTTGGGACAGGGAGGCTCAGCCAGCTCCCCTCAGCCTAACAGCCTCGCCCAGGTCCCACGGTGCCCATGGTGGGCAGATGGTTCAAACCTGGAAATGAGCCGAACATCCGTAGCTCACGTCTGTGCAGCAGTCCCTAGCTACTCTACTCTGGAGGCTGAGATCTGAGGATCACAGTTCAAAGCTAGCCAGAGCCCATGAGACTCTTCTCTACAATGAACCACCAAAAAAGCCAGAAATGGGGGGTGGAGGCATGGCTCAGTTGATAGCCCTCTAGCCAATGAGTGAAAGCGTCAGGTATCGAGTTCAAGTCTGGATCTCAGACCAAGAAAAAAGGCAAAAGTGGAACTGTGGTTCAAGTGGTAGAATGCCAGTCTTGAGCAGAAACAAACAAGCAAAGAAAACCGGAAAGCATTCAGGCCCTGAGTTTAAGACCCTGTCTGCATATAAAACAAAACCCAGAAATGAGCAAATCCTCCCAAGATCATGGCTTTGGGCTCTGCCTCTTATCTCCAGATGGCCTCCTCCTTCCTCTTGGCTGTCCAGTGCCTTCCTGGGAAGCCCTCCTGGATTCTGCATGTTGGTCTTCTCAGGCATTTTTTCATGTTCCCGGGGTGAGCCACTGAGGCAGGTTCTGGGCCAGCGCTTGCTCAGCATTACCCAGGATGGCTGACTGACTGAATGACAGCACCACAGAGGTGTGTGGACACCGGGGAAGTGACGTTCGTGTGATTTGTTTGATGCTTGGAACTGCCTCACCGTTGCCACGGTGCCACTTCTGGTTTTCTGGTGGTTTACTGGAGATACAACTCTCACAGACTTTCCTGCCCTGGCTGGTTTTGAACCTCGATCCTCAGATCTCGGCCTCCTGGGTAGCTAGAATGACAGGCGTGAGCCACCGGCACTTGGATTTGGGTATTTTTTATGAGAGGAAGGACATGAAGACTTGCAGTGTTCCTGGCTGTCCAGAGCCATCAGGATGCCCATGGCACAGGGACCCTTATAAAGTGCTCTTCCCCTCCCCCTTGGCCAGGCCCAGGACCTGAGAGGAGATGGCGGTTGTTAAGTATGGAATGATGGGGCTTGGCAATGCACGAAGCTCATCCTAAGCCCACGCGTCCCGCCCTGCCCTCACATCCCAGCCAACCTCACGCCCCCTCCCATCGCTCAGCAATGGCTCCCCGCTTGCCCCGCAGCCCTGTGTGGCTTCTGCCCTTCCTGTAGCCACCTGAGCCTTTCCTGGGGTCTTGCGTGGTGGCTCCATGGCCGGTCAGGCTGCCCCTCCCTCTGTCCAGCTGTCAGGGCTTGTGCACAAGAGCCTGTGCAGACAGCCCCGGTCTGCTGCCCGGGGCTCCTGGGTGATCCCTGCGTCATGGCCTCAGGGCCCTTTGTTCTTGAGCGGCTGAGGAACTTTGTGGGCAGAAGGACAGGGTGGCAGGCATGTACCCGACGCAGGTGCACCAAGCTTTGGAGATGGAAAACTGGCCTGGGATCTGACTGTGCGAGTGAGCATGAGTGGGGGCCTGTGCCTGGGTTTTGGGGGGTCCTGATCACAAAGAAGACCCCAAGAGGGGCAGTGTGCATGTGGCCCCGCCAGCTGTGCCTCAGCCCAAAGCGAGACGAAGGGTGCATCTCAGGCTGTACCCCCCTTTTATTGGGGTCAGCCTTGGATGAGCTCTTCCTGAAAGCCTACCCTAGGGAACCAGGCCACCAGGCAGCCCCCAAGCCACCAGGCAGGCTGGGAAATGACAGCTGGGCCGAGGCCTGGCTGGGCCACTCACTCCATGACTGCACCGGGCTGCTGGCCGCCCCACCTTTGGCCCACCTTCCCCCCAGGGACTCCACACAGCTTCACTGGGCCTCAGGGGGAAGAAGGGCTGGCTGGGTGGGGGCCTGGGACCCAAACCCAGGCCCTTTGGTGGCTGGAGGTCATCTTCCTACCTCCTCACCTTGGAGAGGAGGGAAGGAGGGACAGGTCTTCCTTCCTGTTGGGAAGCTTGCTGAGGAGCAGGTCTGAATTTCCAGCTGCTCCCACATGCTGGGAAGTGGGGTTCTTTGGGTTACCCCTGCACCTCTGCCACCCTGGGTGTGTAGGGGGCAGGGAGCTGGCTGGGAAAGAGATAAGTGGGGTACAGGGGTATGTGAACAGGGGTAGGGCTGTGGGGGGCCCTGTGTTGGGTCTGTCCCTGCAGGCATCAGGTCTTAGTGCACCCGTGCACACACCCCGCCCTCAGCTTTTCCAGAGAAGCATATAGAAAAGGGAGTAACTATCAGGCCAGTCAGGGGCAGAGCCCTCCTCCTACAGTGGATGGGGATGCAGGCTAGACTTCAGGAAGGACCTTACCTGCCAGTCCCCCTTTCCACCCCCCCTCCCGAGGGTCACCGCCTGCCTCTTACTCAAGACTGGGAATGATCCTGCACAAAGCCATCCTGCCCTCCCAGGCCATTGGGCCCACCTGGAGACTGAGGCCCAGAGAGGGGACACCGGCTGTGTACCCCCTGGTGGCAGGGATGGGATAGCAGCTACCCACCCAGGCCCACCGCAGACCCTGAGATCTTCCCCCTGTCCACTTTCTCCTCACCTTCCACATCCATAGTTTTCTTCTCCAGGAACTTCACTGAAATCATCCTCCAAGCAAAATGAAGTAAGGACAGAGGGGAATTGAAAAGCTGTGACAACTGTGCACCCATGGCCTGTGTAACCCTAGCTACTTAGGAGGCTGAGGTCTGAGGATCGAGGTTCGAAGCCACACCAGACAAAAAGTCCACAAGACTCTGTCTTCAATTAGCCAGCCAAAAAAGCTGGACTGGAAGTGTGGCTCAAGTGTCGAGGATCATCTCTGAGGAAAAAAGCCAAGCAAGAACACAAGGCTCTGAGTTCAAGCTCTGCTACTGGCTCCAAAGGATATAAGAAATGCAGTGTGTGTGCATGAGAGGTGATTAGTGGTGGGAGATAGCCTGTGTGGTGGAGAAGGGAGCATAAAGAGAGGGAGTCTACAGGGGAGGACAAGAAAGGAAGTCTCTAAGAACCTGAGATCTGTGGTCTTGTAGTGGCTTGGGTGACCTAAATCTTTTCAAAACAAACAGAAGAATGATACAAACAAATAAATGATGATGATGATGATGATGATGATGATGATGATGATGATGATGATGATGATGATGATGAGGTTGGCTGTGGTGGTGATAGTGATCATGATGACAGTGGTATGGTGATCATGGTGATGTTAATGGTGCTGATGGAGGTGGTGGTGATCATAGAGATGTAAGTGATGGTGTGGTGGTGGCGGTGATTACTGTAGTAATGATGGTGGTGATTATGGAGCTGGAGGTGGTGTTGGTGATGATGATGTTGGTGATATTGGTAATTAAGATGGTGCTGGTGGTGGTGATCATGGTGGTAATGGTAATACCATGGTGAAAGTAGCATAACATCATCATGTTAACTTATGGTGTGGCCTTGAAGAAGCCCTTTCTTTTCTTTTTTGCTTTTTGGTCAGTTGTGGGGCTTGAACTCTGGGCCTGAGCGCAGTCCCTCAGTTCTTCAGCTCAAGGCTAGCACTCTACCGCTTGAGCCACAGCGCCACTTCCGGCTTTTTCTGCTTATGTGGTGCTGAGGAATGGAACCAGGGCCTCATGCATCAAGGCAAGCGCTCTACCACTGAGCCACCTTCCCAGCCCAAACGCTTTATTTTCACCCCATCAGTTTCTTCATTTGTAGACTAAAAAGGTTTTCATCTCTTCACTCTTCTACAGCCAGAGAAAGGATCAGAGTGGTACAGGTAAAGCAGGGACATGGTGCGTTGAGACACATGGGCAGAAAGGAAAAGCTGATTCAATCCTGGGTCAGAGGAGCATTGGGGGCCATGACAGAGAAGGCGGTGGCCGTGGGGACACCTGCCACCTCCTGACAGTCTCTCTCCTTTCTGTCCCTCAGCAGCCATGGGTGGAGTGAGTCTGCCTTCTTCCACAGCCCTGACTTCCAGCCTGGGAACTCTCACCTGCTAATCACATCTAGCCTGGCTCCACCCAGAATTTGCTCCTTGAACCTCCCCCCCCCCCAAGGGTCGGGAGCAAATCATTAAGTATCAGGTTTCCAGGCCCCTGGAGGATGAGAAGGTGCTAAGGAGAGGCCCAGCACCATCAGGTCAGGACCAGCGGGTGTGGAGGGGGTGGGCACTGTGGGAGGGGCAGAGCAGGGCTCTGGGAAAGAGCTTAACCTTGGGGGCACCAATTAGTTGCCCTGTTTGGCTCCTAGAGCCAGACAGAGCAGTGGGGACCTGGGGGAGACCCCAACTGTTGGGGCAGGATTAGGGCCAGAGAAATTATGCTGCACAGCACTACAAGTTCAGACTACACCGTCTGCTACAGCTTCTGAATGAGATTTTTGCCTAGCTGGGGCAGGAATCAAATGGACGGTCATTATGATATGACTTTGCAGGCAGCAAAGCATTAAGAAAATGCAACTCATTCATGCATTTTTCTGATTGAGAGTCGTGTGTGTGTGTGTGTGTGTGTGTGTGTGTGTGTGTGTGTGTGTGTGTGTGTGTGTGTGTGTGTGTGTGTGTGTGTGTGTGTGTTCATTATGGGGTTGAACTCAGGGCCTGGGTGGTATCACTGAGCTTTTTCACTCTATCACTTGAGCCACAGCTCTACTTCCAGCTATTTGGTGGTTAATTGGAGAGAAGAGTCTCATGGACTTTGCTGCCTGGGTTGGCTGTGAACTGTGATCCTCAGATGGCAGCCTCCCAAGTAGCTAGGATGACAGGTGTGAGCCACCGGTGCCTGGTTCCCAAAGGCTTTTAGAGCCTTGTGTTCTCCAAAGCCAGCTTAAAGCTGCGCCTTGGAAGTAGAGCTGTGATTCTGGTGATAGACAGAGCACCAGCCTTGAGTGCAAAGCCAAAGGCCGGAAGGCTGTGCTTGTTTCCCCACTCATCTTCCCTTCCTCTTCCATCAGGTTCTTTCTCATTCCTCACCCTCTGAGCTCTGGTTGGGTCTGCTTCCTCCCAGCTCACCTGGGCTCACACCTGGGCTGGCACCTGGGCTCACACCTGGGGTGCTTTTCTTCCTTTCACTGGGGCGCTTTCACTCCAGCGCCTGCCTCACTCAGCTGCTAGACATCTTTCCAAGATGCAGGTCAGCGCCTCACTCCCAGGACGTCCCTGGCGCTCCGGCTGGCTCCCTCCAGGGGACACGCATGGGGGAGGGTGCTCCCTGCAGGGACAAAGATGTGAACGGCAGGGGGTAGGAAGGACAGAGATCCGAGGCTGCTTCCTAGGCCATCCTCTCTCTCAGTGGGGAGGGAAGGCCCATGTGTGGACGTAGGAATGGAGTGCAGATTTGGCACCGATGAACGTGAGCCTGGGGACCCTGCAGAGTCTCCTTACAATGAGCCTCTGGGACTTAGAGCTGGTTCTCAGATGTAGCAGCAGCAGCAGCAGTAGCAGCAGCGTTTCCTCTGGCTTCAGGTGTCCACCTGCACCCATGCTAGATGGAAAGGCCAGGCTCAAGATAGGGCCTATGCTACTTGCTCTTCCCTGATTGGCCTCCCTGCACCCTTGATGGCATTTCCTGGGACCCTGCCCCTCCCCAACTTGTTCACACCAAAGCCTGGTTTTAAAGTCAGCTCCTGGAGGGTCAAAAGCAGGGGCTGAACCATCAGAAGCCAGAAGCAACAGGGAAAACAAACATGATGACAATAAAAAAATAAAAATAGCTGCCCATCAGCCCAGCACGGCACACGAATCATTTTTCATGCTTTGTCTTCTCCCATCCCATCACTTCCCCCAAACAGCAGGAGAAATTTACAGATGATGGAGGATGGAGGTGGAGAGAGGTTCCACCATTTGTTGGCGGCCTTGCAGCCAACCAGGGTGCAGGCTGTGTGCCAGCTCCCGAGGGACCGCTCAGCAAATCAGCTGCTTTAGCACAGGGAGAGGAAAAGCACAGGGCAGGCTGCCGCCCTGGCGTCCGTGGCTGGGGCTGCTAAGGCATCGTGGGTGTCAGCTTGGTTCCCTCATCCCACCGCTGTTTAGAAAGCACTCTGCCCAAACAGCTGATCTTGTGTCTTCTCACTTGCAAGATGCAGGGCTCCACTCCAGCCCCTCCTCAGCTGATAAGAAACAGAGCAGAAACTCAAGGAGGAGCCTAAATGGTCCTTGTCCCAGGACAAGGGGTCACCTGGGGAGGGGGCCAGATCACCCCCCACAGTGAAGCAATACCAAACTCGGCTTGGCTACTGTGGTCTTCCAGGAGACAATGAATGTACTCCATGACCAGATCAGAGCTTATAAGGAAAGCTTACAATCTAGACTTTACATAAAGTATTCCATTTTAAAATATTGATTATTGGCGTGTGCCAGAGGCTCATGCCTGTAACCCTAGCTGCTCAGGGGGCTGAGATCTGAGGATTACATTTGGAAGCCAGCCCAGGTAGGAAAGTCTGTGAAACTTATCTCCCTTCCACCAGCACGAAGCTGGAAGTAGAGCTGTGACATAAAAGCTAAGAGACAGTGCCCAGGCCCTGTGTTCAAGTCCCAGTAGCAGCACCATATTTGTGTGTATATGCATATACATGTATATATTTAAAAAATCCATTGGGAGGCTGGATTTTTTTCCCCCCACAGGTGTCCATTTGCTAACTGGCTGTAAGGAAAACCAGCAGAAACCTTGTCGGTCATGGGGTTTGAACTCTGGGCCTGGGTGCTGTCCCTGAGTTCATCAGCTCAAGGCTAGTGCTCTACCACTTGAGCCACAGTGCCAGTTTTCTGGTGATTTATTGGAGACAAGAATTTCACAGACTTTCCTGCTCAGGCTGGCTTTGAACCGCGATCCTCAGATCTGAGCCTCCTGAGTAGCTAGGATGACAAGAGTGATCCACCAGTGTTCAGCTAAGCCAGAAGCTTTAAGGATGGATTTATTGTTGTCTTTCTGACTGGAAATCTGAGATGCTGTAGCTTCCATTACAGCAAGATTAAAGTGCTCAGGGAGTGACCCTGTTAGGGTTGTATGTACCTCCTTGTGCAATGTGGGGAAACTGAGGCCGACAAGGGCAGGATGCCAGGGTCCTCCTCCTCCACAGACAGTGTCCGAACCAGAAGAGAACACACCCCTGCCCACTACCTCAGCCGGTGCCTACCCCGTCCTGGCTCCGGCCGTGTCCTGGGGGGCTCAGCCAGGCCGCCGCTGTAGGAATTCTCTCTAGCCGCTGTGGGTGGCTCAGCCCACGGCTTTGTTTTTAGGGTCTGGGGCTGTGGGTTTGCTGAGAACTGCCAAAGTCCCGGGTAAGTGGTGAGTCACCAGACTTCAGAAGGCTTCGAGTGTTTATTTAAAACCTTACAAACAGTTTACAGCCAATGGACCATGGTTTACAGGCCGGGAATTCACCCTGGATGGGCCTGAGGCCGCAGGGAGGCTGGCCCCCTGGCAGCCTGTAGTCACTCGGGGGTGGTGGGATGTGTGGGGGGGTGCTGGCCCTTCCTTGGGGCCGTTCCATGGTGAGTTGGATTATCTCCCCTCACAAAAACTATGCCAAGTCCTCACCCTGGACCCCTGAGAGTATGAATTTGGAGTGAGGTTCTTTCAGATACAGTCAATTCATATGAGATCAGCCCCTCATCAAGCCGAAACTCAACTGTGTCGGGCTGGTGTCCTTATTAAAAGGCCCTTGAAGCTGAGCACCGGTGGCTCACACTTGGAATCCTAGCTACTTAGAAGGGTAAGATCTGATGATTGGGGTTTGAAGCCAGCCTGGGCTGGAAAGTTTATGAAACTCTTCTCTCCAGTTAACCACCAAAAAGCTGGAAGTGGACCTTTGGCTCAAGGGGTAGAGTGCCATTCTTGAGCAAAAAAACTCAGGGACAGTGTGTAGGCCCTGAGTTCAAGCCCCAGTACTGGCAGGCAGGTAGTTGGGCCTGCATGTGTGCACATACACGCATGCATGCACGCACACTCACACACACACACAAAGGCACACTTAGGCAGAGACACAGCAAGAAGATGCAGACAGAACCTAGACAGGAGGAGAAAGACCCAGCTAAACAGTGCCTTGGTTTGAGGCCTGAAGAAGTGAGAAGAGGACAGAGCCCCTCCCTCGGGACTGGCCTGGTCCAGCACACGGCTGCAGGTTAAACTTCTATTCTCCAGGATGGTGAGCACCACGGTGCTTCTTCTAGCCCGGGGCTGTACCTGGATGGGGTGGTTCACATCTCACCCAGGGCTCTCCAGCCACACCCTACTCACCCCCGTATTCCCTGCCACCTGAATGTCCCTCTGGGACTCCCCCTCATCACTGGTGCAGGGTCTGTGAGCTCCTGTGGGGACCTGATGGCCTAGAAGATTCCACGTTCCCATCCCGTGGGACCAGGGTAGGTAGACATGCCTGGTGATCCAGAGACCTGGTGATGAGCGGCTGGGAGAGGAAAGCTGCCTCACCCCCCAGGTGGAGGCAGCCAGGGGGAAACAGCTGAGGGCGGGGCTTGTTCCTTGCCACTACAGGACTGGCACCTGTCACTCAGGACCTGCTTCTTCTACACCTCGGGCCCTCAGCTGGGGTTTCCACAGGAGCTGGGTGTCTGAGCAGGTGTGTGGGCGTTTTGTGTTAAGTAAGAGGAGAGGACACGGGGGCTTTGGGAGGCCCAAAGCTCATTCTCCTGCACTGTTTCCATTGCAGCCAGCCATGCCGCGCAAAAGCTGTGATACCCTCTTGAACCCTTCTCTCTTGATTCCGGTTACCAAGCCCCAGGGACCGCCACCAGAGAAGGACAAAGCCCCCCACCCTCCCCTGTCCTCTTATCACACCGGAAGCTTCACACGGGCTCCTACTGCCCACCAGAGGCAGAACTCCATCTTCTCAGCTCTCACCATCTCAGCTTCTGCTTGATCCTTCACTGTTCCTCTCCGTGATGTCCTGGAGTGAGATTGGAACCCCTCCCTACCCACCAAGATGCCTTCCCTGTTCTCCACCCACCCCTCCACCTCTGTTCTTTTCTGAGGCTGTGCCTGGTGAGGGCCAGACAGGCCGTGAGCCAGGGCCCCGTGTCCCAGAATTGTCTTTGTGGTTCATCCAAATGTTCACACATCTGGAGGCCCAGAAGGAAGGCCTAGGGCTGGGAAGACCTGAGGGTGGAGGTCTCAGGCGGTGTGATGTCTCCGTGAGTGGACATCTCTGAGCACCGACCAGTGTGGCCTTCTGTGGAACTTCTGGTGGGTGAACTGCAGCCTTATCTGTGTGCATCGGTGACCATTCCCAAGCTTGTTTTCTGCTCTCTGGCCAGAAGGCTGCTGTTGAAGTATCTGCTGGTCTCTCTGTCTACAGGGACAAATGCCACTTACCAGTCAGTCTTTATGGGTTCAAGAGGTGTGGTTTTGCATGCTGATAAAGACAATACAAGTGTTACTGTTCTTTTCTTTTTTCTTTGTGCCAGTACTGGGGCATGAACTCAGGGCCTGAGTGCTGTCCCTTAGCTTTTTCACTCAAGGCTGGTGTTCTACCACTTGAGCTACAGCTCTACTTCTGGTGGTTTATTGGAGAAAAGGTTCTTATAGACTTTCCTGCTAGGGCTGGTGTCAAACTGTGATCCTCAGGTCTCAGTTTCCTGAGTAGCAGAGATTACAGAAGTGAGCCACTGGTGCCTGACTTTGGTGCTTTCTGAATTTCAGCATGTCCACTCCTCTGTAATACAGCCACTTTCTCTCTGTTGCTTTATTTTATTACAATTACTTGTTATGATCATTACAGATATTAAGGTTCACGCATCTTTGAGAGACAGCTGGATGAATTTTTACATCTGTAAACACTCAGGTAACCATGACCAGCTTGAGATGCCGGATGTTTCCAGCCCCCCAGTGACTCCTCCTAGCCCCCATCCCACCCAGGGCAGCCGCCCCCCGGCCTCTGTCACCCCAAGACTTTTGCCCATTCTCGAGCTGCACAGAAGTGGACTCTCTCAGAGGTGCTCCTCTGCCTGATGTCATTCTTTCTCTGTATGAGGTCCATGAGAGCCTCAGAAGGTACCAGGTAGGGCTCCTCTTCCATCACCCGGACCTGTCATCTTACAGAGGACAGCAGTGGATGATGGACATGTCCAGGGTTGCATGCATATTAAACGGTGACTCCAGCAAGCCAGGCTTGTTTAGTTCCCGCCACCAGCTGATTGGAGAATAGAGCTAGAAGGGGGAGGACCTCCGAGTCAGAGGAGGAACGGGGCCTGGACGACTCCAGTACATCCAGCAACTTCTCCAGACCTAATCCCGGCTTTCTCCCCTCCAAGGGGATGGGACAGGCTCCATGAAGATTAATGCATTCTTAATAAATATCACTAGAGAGTGAGCAATGAAAGGCAGGCCTGGTGTGGCCTTCCCTCCCTCCTCTTCAGGCCTGGTGTGGCCTTCCCTCCCTCCTCTTCAGGCCTGGTGTGGCCTTCCCTCCCTCCTCTGCAGGCCTGGTGTGGCCTTCCCTCCCTCCTCTGCAGGAGGTGGGCAGGAGCTGTAGGCTCTGAGGTGGTGATTGCCCCCTGGTTTAGGTCCTGCCATCCTAGTGGGTGGGAGTGGGGTCTTTGCTGGGAGGGGGGAGGGGGAGCGGCTCTGAGTGGCTAAACCGGCTGGTGAGATGGAGCAGCTCCAAGGTGCATGGGCATGCTCACTGTGACAAATTATCTTTGCCACTCAGAAGGTCAGACACCAAAATGTTTTCACAGGCAAAATGCTGCTTTCTCCCCGCTGGCCAGCCCCTGGGGACATGGACATGGGCCTTGGGACCATGGTGGGGGCTTCAGGCAGAGGGACCCGATGCAGGGAGAGGGCCTGGCTGGAGTCAGATGTTTCAGGGACCTCAGGGGGGTGTGGGGGGGAGGCATGGAGGCACAGGGGGAGATGAGGATGGAAATCCAAAAGTCTCTGAGGAGAATGGGAGGTCCCTGCTCCCAGGAATGGGGGGATGTTCTCTTGAGCATCCACCATGTGGCCATCTGTGGTGCTGTGAGCTCCCACATCCCTCCTCCTACCCCCCAATGTGTGAGGCTGTCCTTCACAAGCACCACAGGCTGCGTGGCTCAAACAGCACAGGTGTGAGTTTGTAAGTCCAAGATCAAGGTTATTGGCAAGCCTGGTTTTCTCTGAGTGTCTATCCTTGGCTCGTGGGAAGCTGTCTCCTCTCCCCATTTTCCTGTGGTCTTCTCTGTGTGTGTTTGTACCATAGTTCTTACTCCCCCCCCTTCCACACACACACATCCTCTTTGTGAGACAGAGATACAGTAGACACTGTGATCCTCCTACCTCAGCCTCCTGAGTGCAGAACTCCCACACCCCCAAGTCTGCTCTCCTTAGAAGGACACTAGTTCCACTGGATTAGGAGCCCACCCTAATGACCTCGGCTTACACAAGTCACCCTGTAACTGTCACATTCTAAGGAGCCAGGTAGCCTTCCACATGCAAGGATGAGGGAGGCAATGCGACAGATAACACACAGAACTCGGTCTCCACTTACTAACTTAGTCACCTCTCAGTGCATGGCGGGCTCACGCTCCATCTCAGCCCCAAACGCTCCTCTCCATCAGCCTGGAAAACAGAGCATTTTCCTTTCTTGGTGTGAGCTCCAATCCCCGCAGGCACCTTCTCCGTGACAGGGGCCTGTTCCGAGACCCGGCCCCAGCCACATCGTGTGTCACCCTGCTGGTGGTAGCCTCCTGTAATCCAACACTTCTGAGTCAGACATGGCAGAATTAACAGCCCTCCGCATGGTATAAACAGTCTCAATCAAGTGCCAGGGAAAGGGGATTGCCTTTTAAATAGGTCCTGACAGCCGTGGAAAATATTATGCCCAAATAGAATCCTTACATATGACAGACATTAATTCTTAAAGAACCCCTAAACGGGACCTCTGGATCGTTTGTAAGATTTTATTTTATTATGGGTTGGGTGTATTGAAGTAAGACTATAATCGTATTGTGCTCTGACCTCTGTTTTTATAGCTCTGTATAAACAGCAGTTACCATATTAGATGGAGAGATGTTTACGGATGGAGAAGTAAAAACACTTCCATTTACTGTGCTGTGGAAACTCGAAACCAGCCCCAGCCAGGGCCTGGGGTTTGTACGTCAAAGGCCCTGTCCTGATGGGAGCAGACAGCTTGGACCGGTGGGGCTTGGGGTATGGCCCTATGCTCCTGTCCATTGGGGGAGCCTCTGCCTTCAACCCCAGAATGCCAGGCTCTGCTGCCAACCTCCTTCCAGTGCTCTGGGATCCAGACTATGGGTAGACACGAACTAACGAGAAGGCTCCTGCCAGGAGCAATGGGTTTTCTGTCTAGTGCTTCTGTTCTTCCAGGCAGGGGCCTGGGTGGGTTTTAGAGAAGCCAGATGTAAATTGTCCCTGGTTCTTCAGCTCCTGGGCACCCTGAGCAACAGCCCCCCCCACCTCTCCCCCCCCACCTCTCCCCCCCTGACCCTTCCTTGGCTTTCACCTCTGGGGTGGGGGAGGGGACCACCTGGGTCATTCGTTTCACTGAGGGCTAGATGATTGGGGAAAGCTCCTTCTCAGTCCCCCCTGTTCTTTTGGATTCGATGGCAGTTTCCTGGTGGTGGGCCTCACAGTCCCCCTTCTCTCACAGCACAGGCTGCTCCATGGAGACCTGTGTGTCCTGGTGGGATGTGGTTTGTTTATGTCCCTAGACTCCGATGGCTCTCCAGGCAAGGGAAGCTGGGAGAGTCTGTGGTTCCCACAGCAGATTCTGGCTCTGGCAGCGTGGCAGTGACACGCGTATCAGCCATGTCCTAGGATCACCTAGAAATGGCAACAACAAAAAAAATCAAAAACCAAACTTCTACTGGGAACTCGTTAAAAACGAAGGGCTTGTTAGTCAATTTAGAAGTTAGAATTGTTCCTGTCGAAGTGGTTGCTTGCCATCAGCACCTTCATTTTAAAGGTGGACACCATTTTGTAAGAAAACCGCTTTAATTCATGGTTTTTCTAGGGCCTGGGGATGGCTCAAGTGGTAGTACCTGCTGAGTAAGTGCCCCATTTCTGACCATTTCCTGCTTCGGCTGGGTGTGGGTAGTGGCTGATTGCTCAGATAAACTATTCAAACTAGCCAATCACACAAGATTGTGAAGCCAAGTTCTGACCAATCAGAACAAAGGGCAGTACCGTGTTAGGGATAAAACCTGGTGGATCACCTGGCCAGCAGCACTTGCTTACTGGGCTTCTTGTCAGTGGCATGTCCTTCTGCAGAAATAAACTTTGCCTTGCTGAGTTCCTTTCCAGTTGGTGTTCTTATTTCCATGTGGCAAAGTGATGTGGAGACCTGGGGCTTGAACTCTTGGCCTGGGTGCTGTCCCTGAGCTTCTTATATTGAAGGGGAGTGCTCTGCCACTTGATTTACAGCACCATTTCCAGCTTTTTTCTGTGATTAATTGGAGATGAGTCTCATGGGGACATTCTTGCCTAAGCTGGCTTCAAACCACCTCAGAAGCTAAAATCACAAGCATGAGCCACTGGCACCTGGCTTACTAAGACATTATCTTTTCTTTTTTTTTGGGGGGGGAGGGTCCAGTCGTGGGGCCTAAACTCTGGGCCTGGGCGCTGTCCCTCAGCTCTTCAGCTCAAGGCTAGCGCTCTACCACTTGAGCAACTGCGCCACTTCCGGCTTTTTTTTCTTTTTGCTTATGTGGTACTGAGGAATCGAACCCAAGGCCTCATGCATGCAGGGCAAGCGCTCTACCAGTGAGCCACCTTCCCAGCCCTTACTAAGACATTTTCAACAGCAATTAATATCATCTTGTGTGTGGACACACAAACACACATACACATACACAAAAACAAGAACACATTACATAGTTTTAGACTAGTCAATTAATAGCTAACTTCCTTTTCCATAGGTGTTGATAAATATAGTGTTGATGCTTCCTGAGCAAGCCTGGCTGATGTGACCTCTAAGTTCACGGCCAAGTCCAGCTTTGGGGGTGCTGTCCTCCCGCCCTGTGGTCTCAAGTCCCAAGCAGAGCTCTGAACTCCTGCTCTATTCTCCTCTATCCTCATGTCGTCAGTCATGGCATTCTCAGCTTCAGAGGATGGCTCCCTGCCCTCCTTTCTTTGTGCCAGTACTGGGACTTGAACACAGGGCCTTGTGCTTTTGCTTAGCTTTTTTTGCTCAAGTCTGGTGCTCTACCATTGAGCCACAGCATCACTTCTGCCTTTTTGGTGCTAAGAGATAAGAGTCTCTCAGATTTGTCTGCCCAGGCTGGCTTCAGATGGAAACTGTCAAGTCTCAGCCTCCTGAGTAGCTAGGGTTATACTCGTGAGCCAGCTGCGCCCAGCTGGCTCCTCTCTCCCCCTTCTCATACCCCTCCCCCCACCTCCATACACTTTAACTTTGCTGTCTCCCAACACTGGAGTGAAGATTTGCTTTTCATCTCTGCCCTCTGAGGGCAGCCCTGTGAGTTGCTATGTCCACAGCTGGGAACAGAGCCAGCCCCGTGTGGAAAGAGACAGACTGAATAAAGAGAGAGCGATGTGTGGTTGGCAGACATTACCTGTGATCATGAGCCATGGAGGAAGTAGGGCAGCAAGAGTGCTTCCTCCATGCAGGCTGTGCAGGGCCCCTTTCCTGGGACGGCATTCCCCTCCTCCCCCCACTGGAGGGAAAGGGGGACACTTCCTCAGCCTCCAACCTGGAAGTTCCTGGGCCTCCATCCTGGAGACTTACAATCATTTTGTACCTCCAATACAAAATGTGTATGAGATGAACAGCAGACCTGAGGGCATCACCCCAACCTCAGCCTTGTGTTTATTACCACTGCACCTGGGCCTCCTGCCGTGGCTGTGAGGGCCGCAGGGCACCGCACAGCTGAAGACACTGAGCCCAGAGTTGGGAGATGCTCCAGGTGCAGCGCCTTCCACGGGCCAGGCCTGGGCTCTGGGCAGGTGTGGGGAGGGGAGGGGCCTCCCTTCTCTCAGGCTTATACCTGGCCTTACCCAGAGTGCACTTGGAGAAGAGAAGGGTCTTGTGGCTGCTGGCCTGGGGCACAGGGCAGGGAGGGGTGGGGGCGCAGATGGCTTCTGGTAGGTCCCAACAGCAAAGTGAACCTCAACTCAACCCAGACAGACCTTCGGAGCAGGAGCCGTGCCCTGGAGGAAGGACTGGTCAAGAGCAGCGAATGCAGGAGGCCTCGGGAGACGTCTGAAAGGGAAGGTAGGGTGATGGCCTCTGCCGCCGGGCCAGGGCTGGAGGGTCTGGGAGTCTGGGGGTCTTTTTATCTTCCCACCCATCAGGGTGGAGACCTTGGGCAAGCTTGCTATGGGGTAAGGGGGGCATTGCTCAGGGCATGGCTGGGGTTGGCTGATAAATGTCCTACAGAACACAGCACCGACACTACATGAGAGCATTCTCTGGCTGGAAGTGTCTGTAGTGGTTAATGTCAAGGTCAGAGGGCCGGGTGTCATCAGAGGTCAGGGCACTTATGAAGTCAGGGAAACTGAGGCCGAGCAAAGGAACCTTAGAATCACACAATGAATCCAGGTCAGAGCCCAGACTAGTACTCTACTGACTCCTCATCCAGCACTTGTTCCTCTGTATTGATTATTGATGATGAATTACCAATTGGTGATCAATTACGCAGTTCACTCTGGATGTCCCCCTGTGTCTGCCAGCCCTGACCAGTGTAGGCAGCTGGTTCTCAGGGTCTAGCCAAGGGTTAAAACAACACGGAGCCTGCTGGAGTGTAGACAGTTGCTGCTCGCTGTGTGGCCACAGGCTGGGAGGGATTTTCTTCTTTTTTGTTTGCCGAGCCAGAACCTGGCCCAGACCCAAACCAGACTTGCCATCTTATCCCGGAGCCCCGAAACCAAACAGGCATCCTGTGCATTGAACTGGTCTAACGCAAGCCCCGGCTGGCAACGTTTCCACCTGCAACAAGAGCCAGCATTGCTGTGGCCTGCGGCCCCATTGATGGGTGAAAAGCTCAGCCTCTCTGGGACAAAGTGGTTCAATGGAAGGTTCTTCATCCCCAGGGTGACTGGGGTGGGTCTGCAAGGAGAGATTCCCATCTGGTCCTTTCCCTAGTACCTCTGGAGACCGAGAGCCGGGGTGCCAGGCCTGGGGTGTGAATCGCACCTGATCACAGGAAGATTTTTCTCTTCTTGCATACAAGTTTTCCCCCTCAAAATCTGGTGCAGGAGACTCCTGTCTCCAGGAGTTTATGGGACTGGATGGAGGCTCTGGCCATCGAAGTGGTCACCTGGGGCAAGGCTGAGAGACACTGCAGAGGGTCGAGCAGACATTGCCTGGTGCAGCACTGATGGAGGAAGGGAAGGGGGAGGCAGATGGGCTGAGCCTGGGTGGCATGTGGATTCTGCCTTGCTGGTTCTTTTGAAATAATGATAGGCTCAGAAGGAGTTGCAAAAATAGCACAGGGCAGAGCTGTGTGTCCTCCCCTCCCCCCCAGCATCTCCCAGGGGTGACACCTTATGTAACCCAGCATATCCCCTAAATCAGAGCCTTATCCAGTGCCATAGCCTGTAATTAACCGACTGCAGCCTTGACTTGGATTTCAGCAGTTTCTACACGCGTCCATGTGGTTTCATGTTTGTGCATCTTTGTGTATCGTTCTCTGACATTCTATCCCATGTATAGATTTGGGTAACCACCACCACCAAGACACAGACCCTCTGGTCAAGATGAGGGCTCAGAGTGCTCCTCCACCCGGTCACTCCCTGCCCTCAGGCCTAACCCTGAACTGCTTAGCTTTTCTCCAGTGCTAAAACTGGGTGAGTTGGATAATGTTAAATAAATGGAAAAACTCAAAGTCACCCCTTGACATCGAGTTAGTCCATTGGTGGAATTTCCTCGCTATTCATTCACGTGGCTACACAAATCCATGGTTTGTTCTCTCTGTGTGTGTGTGTGTGTGTGTGTGTGTGTGTGTGCGTGCGTATGTGTATGTGTGTGTGCACGTATGCGTATGTGTGCGTGCACATGTACATGTGTGCCAGTACAAGTACTTGACGGCAGGGCCTGGGCACTGTCCCTGAGCTTTTTTTCACTCAAGGCTGGTGCTCTACCACTTCCGGCTTCTTGGTAGTTAATTGGAGACAAGAGTCCTACAGACTTTCTTGCCTAGGCTGGCTTTGAACCATCATCCTCAGATTCTCAAGCCTTCAGAGCAGCTAGGGTTATAGGAGTAAATCACCAGGGCCCAGACTCTGGGGAGAAAGCTGAGTTCAAGTTCTGACTCTACCCAGCTTCACCCCACTTTGCTTCTTCCTCAGGACCTGGGGGAGAGCCGCAGGGACCTAAGAGGACACTGAGGGCTTGATGTTCACAGCATCTGAGTCCTCTCATGGGGGGTGAACGGAGTTTTATCTAGCTTGGTCAAACCAGCACCAGGCACAGGGTTGGTGCTCTGAGCAGGCTTGTGAAGTTCTTCCTTTGGATGTCATGGAGTTTCCTAGAGCTATGTGGTGGGGCCGGGTAACTGTGGGGCTGTGTTGTAAGGTGTGGCCAATGGCGCAGGGTGATGGCTGTGCTGTGGGGTGGTTCATGCTGAGATTCTCCCAGGGCCTGTAGATTTGCTGGGACCGGATTCTCAGAGTTTACTTTGGAAAGTTAAAAGGAGGGATCTCCAAAGAAGGGGGTTGGAACAGATGACTCTGAGCCCTCCAGGAGCAGAGAACTACCTATGCCCTTCCTTTGAGCTGGACATTCTTTCTCTTTTCCTTCTGCCCATTAACATTGTCAAAGTCAAGCAACGTAGTCCATCTGCGTGTATTTTGGCAGCCTAGGCTTTGGCTCCAAAAGCTGTTGTTAAATCGTTCGATTGATGGTGTTTTTGTCCCTAGGAGAAGCTGGCTGCCCCGGTTTCCGGTCCCCGGCTTCTGGTCCCCGTCAGTCTTGGGCTGTGATGGATTAAGTCATGGTGGATGAGGTTGGATGAGCCAGGCTGTCTGAGGGTTCCTGGGGTTCCCTGTGGTCTTTCTTGGCAGTCCAGAGCTTCTGAAAGTAGGTGGAGGTATTTTATTATTTGGTAGCGTGTAACTTCCTCTGCGCGGCCCCGTGGGGGGTGATTACTGGTGAACTCAGACATTCATTGCACGTCAGATATTATCCTCTGACAAGGCAAATCACTCAGCCAGCATGTGCGTTGTAATCAAGGCTGTGGATGGTGGAAAGGAGGCAGAAGTGAGATGTCCAAGGGAGGCATGTCCCCCCACCTTGCTGTGGCCACGGTCACTTCCGGTCGCTGTTCCAGGCACTAGTAGGTCTAGGAGTGCTCACAGGTAGGCTGGTGACTGAGAGCACTTTTTTTTGTTGTTGGTCATGGGGTTTGAAATCAGGGCCCAAGTATGGTCCCTGAGCTTTTTCACTCAAGACTAGTGCTATACCACATTGAGCCACAGTTCCACGTCTTCTTTTCTGATGGTTCATTGGATTTAAGAGTCTCATAGACTTTCTTGCCTAGGCTGGCTTTGAACCACGATCCTCAGATCTCAGCCTCCTGAGTAGCTAGGATTACAGGCATGAGCCACTGGTACCCAGCCTGACAACACTCTTAAAGAGTGCCAAAGCCTAGTGCTGGTGGCTCGCACCTGTAACCCTGGCTATGGAGGAGGCTAAGATCTGAGGATCATGGTTCCAAGGCAGCCTGGCAAGGAAACCTGCAAGTCTCTTATCTTCCAAACAATCACCAAAACATGGAAGTAGAGCTGTGGCTCAAGGGATAGAGTTGTAGCCTTGAGTGAAAACACAAAGAGACAGCACCAGGTCCCAAGTTCAAGCCCTAGTACTGGCACAAGAAACAAAAGAAATAAAGGGAAAACAAGAATGCAGAGAACAGGACTGAGTGCTCGTCGAGTGATCAGCACTTTGACTAGCATGGAGGGTTTGGGGTGGGTGGGGGCCTCCCGTCTGGACCCCTCCATGTGCCACTCAGGTCAGCTGTGTGGCATACCCCAAGTAGCCACGAACTCACCATGTGCTGATGCCCTGGCCTTGTGTTTGTGGTTGGGGACACTAGCCCTTTCTTTTCCCCAAGGACAGCAGGGCCCGATGTGGGTCTGTGTCCCGGGCTGTCCTTCTCTGTGCTCTCCTCTGGGACCTGCATTGACCTCAGGACATTGTCCTGGGGTGGAGTTGAGAGCTAACATGGAGGACACAGGTGCTGGGGAACCCAGCCCCATGCAGACCCACAGGACAGGAAAGGAACGCTGGGTACAGGTAGTCAGGGTCTGAGAGACACTGTCTGCTACATTGCTGCTTATTCTGTGAGAACCCAGGACAAGGACTTCTGCCCCGGCCTCAGCAGAGCTTAGCTTCCTCAGGCCCTGCTGGGATTGCTGTCAGCACACAAGGCATTGAACTGTGCAGTGGAGAGCCTTCCAGACTGTGCATGCAGGGTTGTAGACTCTGGAGTCAGGAGCCTGGGGTCTGAAAGGCAGCTTGGGACGGCCACAGGGTGGGGGTTCTGGGGGAATGGCACGCAGGCGGTGGGCGCTCCTCCCTGTAGCCCATTTTCATCTGTTTTCCATCCCATGGTCCCGTTGGCTGCTCCCATGGTATTGACACTGACAGGACAGTGTTGGCCACTATCTGCTCACCTGCCCTGGCTTCAGGCTTCATCTTGCTACTCTCTGTGTGCCCTCTGGCTGGTGTTTGTGGATTACATTTTCTATGTATTTTCACACCCCCTGATCCTCTCTGATTTTAAGCCAGGCAGGGTAAATCGATTGCCTAACTCACACCCAGTGGTTGTGCCTTCCCTCTGTCACTCGGTGTGCAGTGTACAGGCCCCAGGTTGCAAGAACTAGGGCCAGGTAGACATAGGGTGGGGTAACCTCCATCTTCTCCCTGCCCCATGTCCTCCGTGGCCCTTCATGCTAAATTCTGTCCTGTGTCCTGACCACACACCATCCCAGGCAATGCCCCACCCACTGTACATCCTTGTTCTTACCCTCCCCCCCCTTCTGAATTCCTGCCCCAGGCTGGGCCAGATTTTCTTTCTTAGAATGTTTGTTTGATTTTTAACTTTGCCCTGTAAACACTGGAGGAGCCGTGGGACATGGAAGGCACCATCTAGAGAGAAGCAAAGAGTTTGTTCTGAGAACTGGAGATTTAGGCTGGGGATTGTTTTCCTGACAGAGTCTATTGCCCTTGGAGGAAAGGCAGGGCTGGGCTTAGCAGAGTGATGGTGCAGTTGATGAGGGGGCGCTGAGTGCAGGCCGGAGACCCAGCTCTGCACCCAGGATTCTCCTAAGGATGCTGGACAGCCCCTTCTCCTTCCCAGGATGTGGTGGCAAAAGGCAGGAGTGGACCTGTGCTTCCCCAAGCAGCCCACAGCTCCTTCCTGGATGCAGTGTTTAAGGAGAGGGCCCTTGGTTGGCCTGTTGGTCCCCACACTGCTCTCCCTCCCAAGACCTCTCAGGGGTATCAGGGAAAGGTGGGGACAGAAGTAGAACTTGCCTGCATGTGTCTACGTCTCTGCTGGATCCTGTCTACTAGACATGACCTTGAGCTCCAAACCAGATCCTCTCCCATGTTCCCTTCTGGTAGGTATTCATGTGCCCATACCAACCATACCAACGATATATGTCTGGACATATATCGTATCCACACATCCCAGGCCACCCAAGCACAGTTTCAGTACTTGTGTGCACTTGCATGAACACACACACACACACACACACACACACACACACACACACCTTCGCTAACACTTTTTTCTTTCCTGGAAGTGTGGGCATCTGTGACAGACACACACACACACACACACACACACACACCTTCGCTAACACTTTTTTCTTTCCTGGAAGTGTGGGCATCTGTGACAGTTAATTTTATGTGCTGACTTAACTGGGTTAGGGGGTGCCCAGGTTGTTGGTCAAACATTGTTTCAGGAAGAGATTGGCATTTGGGTCAGCAGACTGACTAAGAAGATCCACTCTCCCACAGGTATGTGGGCACTGCCCAATATATGGAGGGCCAAGACAGTACAAAAAGGCAGAAGAAAGGAGAATTGTCTCTCTCCGTGGGCCAGGATACCTTCCTTCTCATGCTCTGACATTGCAGTACCTGGTCCTTAAGCCTTCACACTTCAGGACTTACCTTGGTGCCTCTGCCTTCTGTTTCCAGGACTTAGGTCCTTGGACTGAATTATAGCACAGACTCTACTTGCTCTCCAGACTGCAGATTGCAAATGGTAGGTCTTCCTAGCCTCCAGAGTTGCCAAAGCCATTTTCCCTAATCAAGCCATCTATGCTTAGATTACTGTCTTGCTGACAGCTGGTGCTCTACTACTTGAGCCAGTCTGCACTTTGCAGATATAGTGTTTTCTACAGATGGAAGGCTTGCAGCAACCTTTGTTGAATAATTCTACTGGGCTACTCCCCCCCACCCCCCAAAGCTAGGCCTCTTGTTGCAAATAGTTAGCTAATCTGTGAATGCAAAGGGAAGGTTCTTAAAGGAACTTGGAAGTGTCATCCCAGTAAACACAAATGACAAGAAAATGGAAGAGCCTTCCTGTGGATATGGAGAAAGTTAGTGATTTTGAGAGATGAAACCCACCACAACTCCTTTAGCCCAAAGCTTACCAAGAGCAAGACTCTAGCTGTTTTCAATCCTGGAAGTCTGGAAGAGGCAATGCAGCTGCAGAAAAAGTGTAAAGTCAGCAGAGATTGACTCATGAATTTTAAGACTAGACGCCGACTCCCTAGCACGAAAGTTCAGGAGGAACAGGAGGTACACATGGAAAAAGAGGAGCAGATGGAGAAGCGTGACAACTTACCCGAGACTCCAGCTAAGGTCACAGGTGAGGAGGACGCAGCATCTGCGGCTGACCATGCCGAAGTCAAGGCCAGGGCCAGGGCGTCCGGGGACTTGAAGCGGAGCAAGTGCGCGCTTACAGTTCGGAAGGTCCTGGGCTTTGCTGGTGTCCTGTGGACGGAAAAGCAGCCTGGCGACCGCACGTCTGTGCACAGCCTGGTTACTGACATGTTAATGTCCGTGTTGAGACCGACTGCTCAGAACAAGGCTTCCGTGGGAGGCTGCCCCCAGGGACCAGGACCCCTGGAGGACGAGGGACCAGAGACGCAGCCCCGCGCTGCAGCCAGGCTCCAGGAGAGATCCACGCGCTGACAGCTGCCGTAGGCGGTGCTTTCCTCGGTGGATCTGGGCAAAGCAATTTGAGAACTTTATGGAAAGGTTTCCCTGTTCTAGATTCCACTAAAAACATTTATGAATCCTGGGGGGGGGGTGAGGTTTGGGAAGGGGCGGAGTTTGGGGAAGGGGTGGGGCTTGGGAAAGGGGTGGGGCTTGGGGGAAGGGGTGGAGCTTGGGGAAGGGGTGCAGTTTGGAGAAGGGGTGGAGCTTGGGGAAGGGGTGCAGTTTGGAGAAGGGGTGGAGTTTGGGGAAGGGGTGGAGTTTGGGGAAGGGGTGGAGTTTGGGGAAGGGGTGCAGTTTGGAGAAGGGGTGGAGTTTGGGGAAGGGGTGGAGTTTGGGGAAGGGGTGGGGTTTAGAGAAGGGGGTGGAGTTTGGGGAAGGGGTGGAGTTTGGGGAAGGGGTGCAGTTTGGAGAAGGGGTGGAGTTTGGAGAAGGGGTGCAGTTTGGAGAAGGGGTGCAGTTTGGGGAAGGGGTGGAGTTTGGAGAAGGGGTGGAGTTTGGGGAAGGGGTGGGGTTTAGAGAAGGGGGTGGAGTTTGGGGAAGGGGTGGGGTTTGGAGGTGAAGGTGGGGCTTGGGGAAGGGGTGGGGTTTGGAGGTGAAGGTGGGGCTTGGGGAAGGGGTGGGGTTTGGAGGTGAGGGTAGGGCTTGGGGAAGGGGTGGAGTTTGGGGAAGGGGTGGAATTTGGGGAAGGGGTGCAGTTTGGAGAAGGGGTGGAGTTTGGGGAAGAGGTGCAGTTTGGAGAAGGGGTGGAGTTTGGGGAAGGGGTGGAGTTTGGAGAAGGGGTGGAGTTTGGGGAAGGGGTGGGGTTTGGAGAAGGGGGTGGAGTTTGGGGAAGGGGTGGGGTTTGGAGGTGAGGGTGGGGCTTGGGGAAGGGGTGGGGTTTGGAGGTGAGGGTGGGGCTTGGGGAAGGGGTGGGGTTTGGAGGTGAGGGTGAGGCTTGGGGAAGGGGTGGAGTTTGGGGAAGGGGGTGGAGTTTCAGGAAGGGGTGAGGTTTGGAGGTGAGGGTGGGGCTTAGGGAAGGTGATGGGGTTTGGAGAATGGGTGGGGCTTGGAGGTGGGGGTGGGGGTTGGCTAAGGGGTGGAGCTGGGAGGTGGGGGTGGGGAAGGGGTGAAGTTCGGGGAAGGGGGTGGAGTTTGGGGAAGGGGTGGAGTTTGGAGAAGGGGGTGGAGTTTGGAGGTGGGGGGCAGCCTTCAGCAGAGGAAGCCATTGTAGAGATGGCAGAATTGGCAGATGGAGAATTAGAGGTGAAGTCAAGGACCTGGTTCTCGTTCCTGAGAACACCTGCCTGGATGGCAGGACAAGGAACACGGCCTCTTGAGATAGCGCCTGTTCCCAGTGCGGGAGTCTGTGGAAAGACACAAAGGACTTGGGCTGTCGGCAAGCTGAGCGGGACTCCAGCACGGAACATTCTACTGCAGGGAAGATGCTATGAGACTGCATCACAAGTGCAGACAGAAAGGAAATCAGCCAGCAGGCAAACTTTATTCTTATTTTAGGAAACTACACAGCAACCTTGAGCAGCTACCACCTCTAACCAGACAGCATCTAGGCCAGCCCTACCCCAGCAAAACCAGTAGTTCCACTCAATGAAGGCTCAGGCCAGAACCAGCTTTTCTCTTGCCTTAAAGTTCTTTTTTTCTTCTTCTTTCTTTGTGCCAGTACTGGGACTTGAACTCAGGGCTTTTGCTTGGCTTAAAATGTTGTTCTACCACTTAACCCACACCATCACTTCTAGCTTTTTGCTGATTAACTAGAGATAAGTCTTTCAGACTTGTCTGTCTGGGCTGGCTTGGAATTGTGATCCTCAGATCTCAGCTTCCTGAGTAACTGAGATTACAGGCTTAGCTACCAGTGCCTGGATGACCATAACATATTTGTAAATTAAGATCTGTCATTGTACAAAAAGAAATGGACTCATTACCTGACCTGTCTAACTGTAACCCCTCTGTACATCACCTTTGTAATAGCAATAATAAAATCACAAAAATAAATTAAGGTCTGTCTGTCAGATGTTATGCATATCTAACAGACTATAGTATAGTGCTAACGAATTGTGTATGTCCTGTGAAATGAGAAAATTCTTGTGACTTGGTATTCTCTTTCCTACCATAGTTGGAAATCTATCCTACAACATAGTAAAGCCTTGTGTTGGTTTCTGTCCCTCAGAACCCAGGCTGCCTTGGCTTACCTCCCTGCGAGGGCCGAGGGCCTTGAGGAGCATACCTTTGTCCCCTCCTGGCATCAGGAGTTCCTTTGGAGAACCTGCCCCCACCCCCTCCCCCATCTCAGTCTATAGGGCTGCCACCTCCACCAGGGAGCATTTCCTGATCCTCCAGGTTGCCTCAGGGGTCTCCCCCCATCCCGCCCCATATTCCTGTGCTCAGTTCTACGTACTGTTGATATCGTGTGCTGGGAGCATGCATACTTATGAAGTCATAACTCCCCCAGGGACAGAGACTGTGTAGTTATTTCTGTCTCCGCCCCTCCAGCTGCCCACACTGGTACCATGGCAGATCCATTGTCCTTTCCCTGTACCCCTAGTTTCACCTGTGGCCAATGCGGTTCACAGAAACACTCCCACATTGTCTTCCTACCTGTTGTCTTCCTCCCCTACTGTTGTCTTCCTACCTGAGCTCCACCTGTAGCCTCAGTGGGCCAGGGTCCGTCTCAGGCCCTGGTAGCTCTGCTGCTCTGCCTGAGGTTATTTTGAGATGTTGTTCCCAGCTGGTAATCGCCACTCAGGACTACAGACTTGTTCCTACCTGGGGCAAAGCCCCATCGCAGGGGGCCCATGGCGGCCCGCTCCCCCGTCAGTGAGAAAGGCAGAAGTCTGTATTGGGTCAATGTTGAATTCCTTGCAAGTTTCCCAGAGTGCCCTGCCCCTCCAGAGCGCCTCCTCCAGGCAGAGCTCAGCTGCCTGCAGAGTTGACCAGCTCATTAGCATTAGCTCCCCAGTCTCCTTATTCTTCCTGGGGGCAATCTAAATAAACGATTGCACCCAAATTCTACACCCAAGAGTCAGTTTGGAGGAATGTAAATAGAATCTGGAGGGTAAAACTAGACAGTCCCTCTAAAGAGTTTAGCAGCCTCCCTGACACAGAAGTCCCCATTAGCGTGGTCCTCGCCCAGGCAGGTCATCATGATCAAGGTTGTGTCTTCCCTTTAGGGCCTCACTGGATGCCAGATCTTATCCATCCGTCCCTCTGCTTCTCCTGCTCAGAACGTGGCCAGCAGGCGCTCTGTATATTCATGTCCCCAATCAGCTGCCCATCAGATGTCTTGAGAATCTGTCCTCAGTCCCTCACACCTGCCAGGGGCCCCTGCGGCTGCAGCTGCTTTTCTGTCTTTGAACTGGGAGGTGGAGGCTCCAGTGTCCCCTCGGGAGCAAGTCCAGGAGAGGCAGCTCCTCCCTGGGGGCCCGGCCATCCCACCAGCAGGCAGGTCCCCTCGGGAAGAGCCAGAGATTCGCAGAAGGCAGTCATTTTCTGGCCCAGATGGCTACACCCCAGATCCCCTCCCCCAGCAAGATGTGGGTCCCTCCTGCTCCATGCCCATTGATTAAAGCAAGCCTATTCAAAGCAATGCGTTCAGCCAAATCAAAGAGAAGACGAAGAATGCATAAAACCCCAGCAGTTTAAGTTTCATATTGGAATATCAAAGGAATATTGAAATATAGGAATATCAAATACCAATTCGTTTTTTTTTTAATGTTTTGCATTTACAGACTCAATTTCAATAGGATAAAGCTCACTGTTAGAATATAAACTTCATTGATTTTTAAAAGAAACAGATTGGAAACCTGGGGCACAGATAGGTTCCCTCCCCCTTCTCCCCCAACACACACACACTCCCTCTGGTGCCCCCTGGGAAAGGGAGGAGAGTGCAGGAGGCCAAGAGAAATCCCTAGGGATCCTGTAGGCCTTCCAGTGTCTCAAACGTCACTAGGGGATGGGACACACACAGAGACAGGGGAGATGGGGATTGCTCCTGCGTTCCAAACACTCGCTCATCCCCAAACAAGACTGACCTTTAATCTTGCTGGTTAGAATTTTCTAGAACCAACTATGCATCTACATTCCTGACTAGGTCTATGTGTAGGTCTGTCTACAGTCATCTGTCCTTGTCTGCGGGTTTTACATTCATAGACTCAACCAACCGCAGATCGAAAGTATTTAAAACATTTGCATTTGTTCTGAACATGCACAGATTTCTTTCTTGTCATTATTCCAAGCAAACTAGTACAGTATTTACCTAGAATCTCATTTGCATTACATTAAGTATTCTTTTTTCTTCTACTGGTTGGAAGGCTTGAACTCAGGGCCTGAGTTCAAGTTGTCTCAAAGTTGTCTCTTAGCTTTGTTGTTCAAGGCTAACACTACCATTTGAGTCACAGCTTCACTCGTAGCTTTTTGTTTGTTTATTTTTTGGTGGTTAGTTGGAGATAAAGTCTCATAGACTTTCCTGCTCAGGCAGGCTTTGAACTGTGATCCTCAGTTCTTAGCCTCCTGAGTAGCTAGGATTACAGGTGTGAGAGCCAGTGCTTGTCTGTGTAGGTATTCTTAGTAATGGAGAAACAATTTAAAGTATACAGAGGATTTGCTTGTAATAAACACAATAACAAAAGACAAATCGGTTTTTTAAATGAAGAATTTAAATACATCGCTCCAAAGAAGATACATGCATCTGCAGTCAGTAGGTGTGTGGAAGGTGCTGAGCCTACTTCTCTTCTGGAAAACGGGAAGCAGAATCCCAGTGCTTCCCAGGGAAGCCTTCGTGCCTGGCCCTTTGGAAACAGCCTGGCAACATGTGGTTAAACAGTTACCCACAGAGTCACTGGTAATCCCGAGAGGAGAAAAACACGTGTCTTCACTAGGCATGGGTGGCTCCTGCCTGTAATCCTAGATACTCAGGAGACTGAGCTTTGAGGATCGCTGTTCAAAGTCAGCCTGAGCAGGAAGGTCCTTGAGACTCTTATCTCAATAAACTATCCCCCCCAAAATCCAGAAGTGTAGCTGTGGCTCAAGTGGTAGAGTGCTAGCCTTCACAAAAGTACTCAAGGACAGCACCCAGGCCCAGAATTCAAGCCCCAGGACTGGCACAAAGAATGAAGACATGTGCCCTATTTAGAAACTTACACATGGTAAAGCATAATGACCCCAAGTAGCCAAAAAGCACCCGTCAACCCATGCATGGATGAAGAAAATGTGTTCTAGCCACACAGGAATATTAGTAGGTAGCCAAAAGGAATGACATGCTGGCGCCTGTTGCAATGTGGAATAGCTTTGGTAGTGCTGTGGAGGGAGGAGGGAGAGAGTCAGAGAAAGACAGACACAGACACACACACACAGTTCTACAACATACCTGGCTGTGAGCTTCCATGCTCACTTCTGCATGGCGGTGCCCTTGTGCATCAAGGGGCATGCAGGATCCAGACAGAATGAAGTCGTGGTGCCCAACACCACCCTGAGACCCAGACGCAGTGTTAGGCACCTGGGGTGCGCTGGTGGGGGGATTGCTGTGGGTCTGTCCCACTCTCTTCCTTGGAAGTTTCTGGAGGACAGGATGGCTCCCTGAACCCTGCACTGCCCACTGGTGCGCGCCCCGGGCCTGGCACGGAAATGGGATTGGGCGAGCCTTGTGGTGGGACCCGCCGGCTGTGACCCCTGGACAAGTGTCCCCCCCCCGGCAGAGGGAACCCCCAATCCTAAACTTGAGGCCCTCCCACAGCTGGTAGGCAGGCCTGGGGTGGCTCAGACGCATGCCGGGTCCCAGGCTCGGGTGCACGCACGCGCGTGCGCTCGGATTTGTTCTGCGCGGGTGGAAGCTGTGCTGTGGGTGGCTCAGGCCCCACTGCTTCATGGTGTGGTGACCGAGGCAGGCCACATCCTGGAGCGGCTTCAGACGGCCCGGCCGCCGCCACTGTGGACCGGCAGAGCAGAGCCAAGGAATGTTCTGGACCGCAGGGGTTGCATCAGCCCTGGCCACGGGCCTGGCCCGGCTTCCTGCCGCGCGGCTTCCTGCCGCGGGGCGGTGATTGCCCAGGCAGCTGGCATCCAGAGCTCGGCCCGTGGGCCAGCACAGGGGTGTCCCTGCCCCCCCTCACGCGGCCGGGGCTGGAGAGAGGAGAGGAGGCGCCAGCGGCGGGCGTGGAGTTGGGGGACTGGGGCCCCCCCTGGGTGCTGCTGGGTGCGGCTCCCTGGGGAGGGCGCGCTCCCTGGGCTGCCCCGGGTGCCTGCCCCTCCGCCTCCGTCATCACCCACCGAGGCACGCCCGGAGAGGGGCGCCTGCGCCGGCGTGGAGGCCGACCCCGCGCCCGCCTGGCCCTACGCTTGCGCGGACCCCAGGATCCCGCTGCACTGCGTCCGGGTAGACCTGACCCGCGGGTGAAGACGTCTCTGTGATTGTCACAGACCTCCGAGAGCCCTCATAGACCTCAGCTCTGTTCCTCCACATGCACGCACGTGCACACACACACACATGCACACACGAACATATGCATGAATGCACACACGCATGCTCATTCATACATGCACGTGCACAAACGCATGTACATGCATGCACACGTGCATTGCACGCAATGTACACATGCACACACACTCTTCATGTCCGACTTTATCAGATAGCAGTTATGCATGAAAATTACGTATGAATTGTTCCCTCCTCGTCCTCTCTGCCGCTTCTTTCTTTATGCAGCCACGGCGTGTCCATTGGCTCTGCGCTTTCTTTCCAGACCTTCTGTGGTGCACGTGTTAGGGGCTTGGTTCCAGGCTGGCACCTGGGGGAGGCGGGGCCTGGGGGAGGCGGGCCAGGGAGGCGGGGCCTGGGAGGAGTGAAGGTCATTGGGGGCGTGGCCTCCCAGAGGATGGCTGAGCTGTGTGATCATAAAGGTGATAAGCAATTCAGGCGCCAGTGGCTCAGCCTGTAATCCTAGCTTCTCAGGAGGCTGAGATCTGAGGATCCTGGTTCAAAGCCAGCCTAGGCAGGAAAGTCTGTGAGACTCTTATCTCCAAGAAATCACTAGAAAGCCAGAAGTAGTGCTGTGGCTCAAGTGGTAGCGCTCTAGCCTTGAGCGGAAGAGCTCAGGGACAGTGCCCAGGCCCAGAGTTCAAGCCCCACGACAGACAAAAAATAAATAAATTAAAAAAATAAAGAAAGGTGATGTGCAGAGGAATTGCAGTTACATAAGTCAGGTAATGAGTGCGCTTCTTGTTGGCAATGTCACCCCTTCCCTCGCTCTTTCCCAGTTTTTCCCTCCCACCTCATTTGTAAGTTGTATAGTTAATTTTTCAATTCAGTGTTCATGAGTACCACTGCAGCATTTGTTCACCCTTTATTTTTTATTCTCCCTCTGCTTCCTGGCCCCTGACTTAAGTGCTTTGGTTACCATTTGTTCCCCCCCCCCCCAATTCCCCAGAGGCCTAAGGCATAGAGGCCGCTCAATCTGGGAAGGAAGCTCCAGAAACAAGAGCTAAACAAAACATGCAATGAGTTCATTGTCTGCAGGGTTTCACTCTTGTGACAAAGCTTGGGGAACACACCCGTTCTGGGTGGAGGGGCTAGGGAAACATTCAAGAACTTTCTCCCAAGTACTTTATAGTGGTTTGCCCCTGGGAAAGAGAGTGGGTTTCAGTGAGTTTTCCAGTCACGTGGCTTGTGAATGCCACCAGGGTACCCGAGCCCAGGTGCCCGGCTTTGTGGTGATGTCTGACGGGGAGGCGGGCTCCCTGTTGGGGGAAACCAGTTAGTGGAGAGTGGGTTGTGTCTCCAGTCCCCTCAAATGCGTCCAGTACTGGCTGGTGTCGATGCTGTAGTAAACTTCCTTCCCCAAGTGGGGCTAGAACACTGCCAGCACTGAAACCAGACTCTTACAGAAGGCCTGGCTTCCGTCCCAGCCTAGACACGCTCTCCCTTGCTCTTTCGGATCAGGAAAGCTGGCTGCCATGTTGTATGACTTCTCTGTGCAGAGGCTGAGAATTAAGAGACCAGGGAGAGCCCAGCCTGCATGGGGGCTTTGCCAGTGATGCCCCGCCCCCCACATTTGAGCCTCCACACAGGACAGCAACTGTGGTCACGTGTGGATTCCTGACTACAAAAACTGATGCAATAAATGTTTACTCTAACATGCTAGAGATTTTTTTTTAATTGTAGGCCAGTTTCTGCAGTTCAGAAGCTGAACTGTAGACATACTAAACAAAATGGTAGTGAAATCCAGAAATATATTAATACATGATTAAATGTAGATGGATTCCAGATATCTAGGGCAGAGTCAACATTAGGAAATGTTCTGGGAAGTCCGGGTGTGGTGGCTCATGCCTTGTAACCAGAGCTACTCAGAAGGCAAAGATGGAGGTTTGAGGGGTCCTGGGAGAAATATATGCAAGAATCCATCTCAATCAACAAACACCTAAGTGCAGTGGCACATGCCTGTCATCCCAGATCTTTGGAAAGAAGAAATAGAAGGCCTGTGTTCTAGGCTAGCCCAAGCATAAGAACTAGGCCTTGGGGCTGGGAAGGTGGCTCAGTGGTAGAGTGCTTGCCTCATATGCATGAAGCCCTGGGTTCAATTCCTCAGCAACAAATCAGCAGAAAAAGCTGGAAGTGGCACTGTGGCTCAAGTGGTAGAGTGCTAGCCTTGAGCTGAAGAGCTGAGGGACAGCACCGAGGCCCCAAGTTGAGACCCCAGGACCAACAACAACAAAAAAACAGAACAAGGCCTTACCTGAATCATAAGCAAAGCACAAAGGATTAGAAGCATGGTTCAAATGGTAGATTGCCTGCCTAGCAAGCCAAGGTCCCAAGTTCAAACCTGAGAAGAGAGTCTACTAGGAAAATGTGCCCTATTAATAGCTTGAAGGAGACAAATAATGGTGCAATCAGTACTGCTGCCCTTAGCCTTGGAGAGGCTGGTTACGGGGCCAAGTACCTGTGGCAAATGAGGTCCCAACTGTGAAACAGAAAAATCCAGAAAGAACCAGTTCAGAAGTGTTAAGTAAAATTTTATTTCTGGGAAGTGTGATGATACCTTGTATCGCCCTGCTCTGTTCCTCCTGAGAAGCAAATTTGTCAGTGTGTCCATAAAGTATGTAGTACCCACCCTGTAATCGCTCAGTAGTCATCACTCAGTGCTCATCACTTGGTTGTAATCACGTGGTACTCATCACTTAGTGATCATTACTCAGTGCTCATCACTTAGTTCTAATCAGTTAGTAGTCATCACTCTGTAGTCTTTCTTGTTACTAGTACTACTGTGGTTGTGTGCACATACCCCTTATTTTATTTCACTATGGCCCCAAAGGGGTGATCCAGGAGCCCCAAGAAGATGATCCTCTTTCCTCAAAATGTCAATAGTAGCTGTGCCAGTGATTCACACCTGTAATCCCAGCTACTCAGGAAGCTGAGATCTAAGGATTGTGGTTTGATGCCAGCCTGGGCAGGAAAGTCCCTGAGACTGTTATCTCCAATTAATCACCAAAAATCTGGAAGTGGAGCTGTGGCTCAAAGTGGTAGAGTATAAAAGCGCTCAGGGACAAGACCCTAAGTTCAAACCCATTACTGAAAAAAAAAAAGTGAATAGTAGTATAATACTACAGCAGGATATTTACATCACTGTGTGTGTGTGTGTGTGTGTGTGTGTGTGTGTGTTTGTGTGTGGTACAGGTCTTTAAACTCCCACTTAGTAAGCACTAAGAGGAAGAGAAGAGAAGGAGACACAGTGATCCCCCCAACCTCTTTGCTTTCAGTCATTTTTCTGATAGGGCCTTGTACTTTTTTCCCAGAGTGGGCCTGGGACCTCAGTCCTCCTACCCATGTCTCCATTGTCGTCAGAATTACACAGGTGTGGCCCATCACACGGAGGGTCTCACCAAGCCCTCAAGAGTAGCTTTCGTTACAGGTGTGAACTGCCCTCCTCAGCACCCAACAAGATTATTTTCCAACAGGAGGAGAGAGAAAGCATCCATGTAACTGTATGACTGTATGTGGGTAAAATTGCTCTCGTTTCCTGCCTGCTGCTGTTGGTAATCTCTCGACTGGGTGGATTGATAAATTAACTTCGTCACACACATATGTGTGTAGAGGTCAGGTAGCAGTATCCGTGGGAAGGGGTCAGCACTGACCAGGGCAAGTGTGTCTTTGGGGGTTTTGGAATACATCTGTGTGGAGAAGGGAAGTCTAGTACTTACAGAGAAAATCCCTGTGTTAAGTTCCAGGCGTGGCAGAAGCCCCTGGCAACTCTGAAGGGAATTTCCTGAAGTTGATGAAGAGCCTTGCTAAACCTGGCACTGAATTTTCTGATCAAGTGTTAAAAATGTTAAAAATGTAATCAGAGCTATTGAGGAGGCTGAGATCCAAGGATCACAGTTTGAAGCCAGTCCAGGCAGGAAAGTCTGTGAGGCTCTTATCTCTAACCACAAAAAGCTGGATGTAGAGCTGTGGCTCAAGGGGTAGAGTGCTAGCCTTGAGCACGAAAAACTCAGGGACTGCACCCAAGCCCTGAGTTCAAATCCCAGGAGTGGTATGTACATGCATACACACCCACACATACAATCAATAATATGACAAAAATGTTTGCTGCCAGGGCTTCTAGTTTCCATTTAACTGGAGATCCTGGACAAGAATGTAAGAAAAAGAACTAGAGATTGGAACTATCGGGAAGGCAGAAACAGGAGCACGGTTATCTACACATGGCATCCTTGATGGCAGGATGTCTGAGTTCATCAGAATGAACAGTTGAGCAGGGGGCCACATGCGCAGTCCCCATTGTGTGTGCCCCGCCCCCGCGGTCCCCCTTCCTGTGACTTCCAGTGGGATGGTACTTGGGAACGGGGCCTTGGAGGAGATTGTTGGGGTTACAGGACACAAGGCCTCACCAGGAGCAAACTGGGAGCCTTCTCTCCCCAGGACCATGAGAAGAACAAAACAAAGCAAGACATTTCCTCCGTTTAAGCCTCTGGGGGCAGCGGTATTCAAACTCCAATACACTAGGCATAAAAGTAGCATATGCAACTGGCACCCGTGGTGCATGCCTGTAATCCTCAGAGTCAGGAGTCTGAGATCTGGATGATCATCATTTGAGGCCAGGCTGGAAAGAAAGTTTCTCGGCCCTTATCTCCAATTCACCAGTGAAAAGTTGTCCTGGCAGCATGGCTCAAGTGGTAGAGCACCAGCAGAATAGGTAAACCAGGTGATCATAAGGCTTTGAGTTCAGACTCCAATGCCGTCCCAAACAAGCACACACACTAAGAAACAGAGCAAGCTACATGTTTCCAGTTTGTAGCATTACCTGCTGGAGTCAATGCTCAATAGTCTTGACTGAGTGGTGACTTAATCAATGCTGGTAGCATTACCTAGAGGCTGAGCAGCTGTCCCTGGGGAGGGGAGCCTGCTCTGCTCAGCCGTAGGCTGGTGAGGAGGATCCGTCCAATGGATTCCCTGAAGGTGACATGTGTGTGCACACGGCTCTATCTGCTGTTGGATTGTCCTTAGCGCACCTATTCCGCTGTGAGTGCTTCTACCGCATCTGCTGTTAACACAGTTTCTCTTGCTACGTGCAGCAGAGCGGCCACGGATCGCATTTGGCTGCCATGTTTGTATTTTATCAGGCTTGAATGCCTTTTATTTTGAAATTTTCTCTTTGGCTTCAAAGTTTTAAAAATAATCGCCTTCTCAGATATTTAGTTCTATTTTTTTTAAACTAAGCTTTGACGGATCTTTTAATTTGTTTGTGCACAGCTTTTTTTTTTTTTTAATTGGAAGAAATCATCCTGTTAGGTCATATTCAACATTGTAGAAAATACTGGAAGAAGGAAAAAAAGGTTCATATACACCGCCCCCCCCCATCAGAGCTATTATTTTTTGTTAGTCCCTTTCATTGTTTTTTCCAACAGCTTATATATTTTACTATAGTTTACTCACAAGCAGAAATGACTTCTCAGTCTACTTTTCCCTTAACATACTAGCACAAGCATTTCCCACACTGCCTCAGCCTTCTTTTTTTTTTTTTTTTTTTGGTCAGTTGTGGAGCTTGAACTCTGGGCTTGGGCGCTGTCCCTGAACTCTTCAGCTTAAGGTGAGTGCTCTACTGCTTGAGCCACAGTGCCACTTCCTGTTTTCTAGTGGTTTATTGGAGATAAGAGTCTCATGGACTTTCCTGCCCGGGATGGCTTTGAACGGTGATCCTCAGATCTCAGCCTCCTGAGTAGCTAGGATGACAGGCGTGAGCCACTGGCGCCCGGCGCCTCAGCCTTCTTAAGAATACTTTTGATGGCTGTATAATATTTCACAGAGTGAATGGATGTACTACATACCTATGGCTTATTGACTACACCTTATTTTTGTCTGCTTGTGCTGCTTTCCATTTCTCGCTGTTATGTTTTACACAGAAAGTCTTGTCGGTGTACTTCTTTATAGCAGAATCCCAGAGTTACATTCCTGGTAGAAAGCCTCCAATTCCCAGGAGACAGACACAGTTGCTCTCTTCTTCCTCAGACTCCAGAGGAGGGGCGTCCTTAGTTTAAAGTTACCTTCCCACATCTCCCTGTGGTTGGAGAAGCCAACAGCGCCTGTAACTCTAGGACCAGGAAAACTGCTGCTTGCAGCTTTCCAAAGGAGTGAGCTTGAGAGCAGGGCCTGGAAAAACAGAGAGCACTGCGTCACTGAGGTCATCTTGGGGCTGCACGCCAGCCCGGGACCTCTGGGTTCCTGGAATATCTCTATGTAGTCCGCTCTTCTTTAAGCTCTTCTAGAGCAGCATATCATAACCCTTCTGTTTCCCAGAGGGAGAGGAGCCTGGAGGCTGCTCTGGGGAGGGCACGGCCATGCTGAGCCTCCCTCACAGTTGCGTCAGGTGCCTGGCGCCCTGTGGCTGTGGCTGAATGTGTTTGGGCTTTCTCCAACTTGACCCAAGACTCCTGTGTGGTGGGACTTCAGGAAGAGCAGAACCCTTGTGAACCAGCTCAGAGCCCTGGGGAAGCTGTTTACCTTCCCACCCTAGGAGGGGAAGCTAAAAGGCATCTGGTGGGATGCACAGCATGAGCCCTCCCAGACATCAACTCTGCCAGGGCCCCATGTCTGGGGAAGAAGCTTCTGGAAGGTTCTGACTTGGACTTCTCAGCTTCCAGGACTGTGAAGTAGAAACCTGAGTTGTGTCTAAATGATCCAGTCTGTAAATCCCCTGTGGCACCTGTGCCGGGCATCTCCATGGTAGGCATTGTTCTCATCACTTTGTAGATCAGGGAGTGGGGTGTGGGAAGCCCCCACGGTGTCCCCAGGTTTTCTGGGTGTTAAGCTTCAGGGCTAGGGCTCAAGTCCTGATCTCTTCAACCAAAAGCTCTGTGATTGTTTCAAGCCAGGCACCGGTGGCTCACTCCTGTCATCCTAGCTACTCAGGCGGCTGAGATCTGAGGATCACAGTTCAAAGCCAGCCCGGGCAGGAAAGTCAGTGAGACTCTCATCTCCAATTACCCACCCGAAAACTGGAAGTGGTGCTAGGGCTGAAGTGGTAGAGCTGAAGAGCTCAGGGACAGGGCCTTGGCCCAGAGTTCAAGCTCTATGACCCACAACAACAACAACAAAAAAGAACCCTGGCTAAGTAACTCAGGAAGAGAATTCAGCAATCCTGTCTATCAGGGGAATGCAGGCAGAACACAAACAAGAGATGCTGGTGCTTGCACTGCTGGCGGGAACGGAAGCTGGTGCTCACGCCCTGGAAGTCAGTGCAGAGGCTCCTCGAGAAACCGAAACTAGGGCCAGCATGCAGCACAGTGGTAACATTCCGGGTTCAATCCCCAGTACCAGCCTTCTGGGACATGTATCTGAAGGAATGCAATCAAGATGCGATAGAGGCACACTGCAGCAGTATCCACAGGAGCCAAGCGATCGAAGCAGCCCGACGCCCTGCTGCTGATGAAAATGGGTGCCTGTGTACAGCGGAATAGTACTCAGCCATAAAGAAGAACGAAACTTTGTTCTTTGCAGGGAAATGGATGGAACGGGATATCATCATATTAAGCAAATTCCATCAGAGGGCACATCTTTTTCCTCATGTGAAATCTTGTCCTAAAAAAATACATACACAGATCTATACGTGCAAATGAATACACATAAGTACACGTCCATACACTCATGCATATATGTGGATATTTACACATGTATATACATGTGACTATATAACACATGACTGTAACTGTGAGACTACTGTGGGGGGTTGTGGAGGGAAGAGGGGACAGAGAATGGCAGAGAGTGAGCAGTATTACAATGCCTCGTGTCTGTGTGTGAGGATGACAGAAGGGCGGTCACTGAGAGCTGTTGAATAATGGCGCAGTGAGGGAGACAAAGCAGGGGAGGGGCTCATCTGGGGAAAACAGGGTGCACCCCCTTTCTACAATGATCACGCATGGAAGGCAATGGATGACAGGAAGGTACAACAGGCTGGGCCGGGGGAGGGCAGATGGGGGGGGGGAGGGCAGATGGAGAGGGGAGGGAGGGCCAGTGTGGTCAGAGCTCTCTGTCTGTCTGTCTGTCTGACTCTGTCTGTCTGTCTGTCTGTCTTCTCTCCCTTCCTTCCCTCCCTCAAGAACAGGAGAGGATGAGGGACCCTGATGCTCTCGGGAAACAGCACTGTGAAGCCCTCCCATACATACAGGCTAGCAGAAATGATGAAAGGAAGAGAAGGAAGGAAAAAGGAAGGAAAGAAGGAGGAAGAGGAAAGAAGGGAGAAGGAAGGAGAACAAAAAGGAAGAAAAGCAAATGTAAGGGGGTAGGAAGGAGAGGAAGGAAAGAGGATAGGAGGAGGAAGGAAAGAAGAAGAAAGGGAGGAGGGGGATGAAAGAAGGAAGGAAAGAAGGAGGGAAGGAGGGAAGAAGGAAGGAGAGTGCAGGGAAGGGCCTAGTGTCAGGTCCTGAGTTCAAATCCTGAAACAGAAGGCAGGTGGCTGATGTCACTGAATCCATGCTCGCTCTCTTCTTCTGGGGACCCCACTCTGTGTGAGGCTTTGTTCTGGGTGCTGGGGACCTAAGGTGGATAAATCAGCTCCTGTTCTGACGAGTCTGCCTGCAGTGAGAATTAGTGGAAACACACGTTGTCATGAGAACACTCCTATCCATCACAGGACTAATCATGGAGCACTCAACGTGCTGAGCGCTTGACTCATCCCAGTAGCTAACATGAGCCCAAGGATTCACCTTCTAGAGTTTCCCAAGACCCATCTTTCAGGTCATTTATTTTCCCTCAGCTGGCACAGTGTATGTGCCTCTCCCTGCCTCCCTCCCTCCCTCTCTCTCTCCCTCTCTCCCTTCCTGCCTCCCTCCTTTTCCCTGCCTCCCTTCTTTCCCCTTCCTACCTCCCTTTTTCTTTACTAGGGTTGAAACTCAGAGCCTTTCAATTCCTAAGCAGGTACTTTTCCACTTGAGCCATACCTCCATCCCTTTTTCCAAGTAGGGTCTCAAATTTATCGTTGGCCCAGCCTGGACTGTGATCCTCCTATTTACACCTTCCACCTGGCTGGAATGACAGGCACATGTGCCATGCTAAGCCTTTGAGATTGAGATGAGGCTTCATAAACTTTTTGCCCAGGCTAGCTTTGACCAATTCTCCCGATCATTGCTTCCAGAGAAGCTAGATTACAGATGTGAGCCACTGTGCCTGGCCTCATTTTTTTTCATTTTGTGGATGATGTTACCATTTTAAAATATGCCATGCATGGGGGTACTGGTGGCTCACACCTGTAATCCTCACTACTCAGGAGGCTGAGCTCTGAGTGAGGAAAGCGGCTTGGGCATGGAAGTCTGTGGGACTCCCTCTCTAATTAGTTAGCAAAAAGCCTGAAGTAGAGGCATGGCTCAAGTGGAAGAACATTAGCCTGTGAGTGCAAAAGAGCTGAGTGGAAGCACAAAGCCCTGAGTTCAAAACTAGCACACACCCACATCCAGACGCCCCCCCCCAGCCCTCCCCCTCCCCCACAGCACAGTGCTGAGATGCTGGCTAGTGTGCTGTGTCTGAACACAGCAGCCATGGGAAAGCAGTGTTTGAGTGCATCTTCAGCTGTGTTCAGGGGTGCAGACATTGGGTTCCGGTTAAACAGGGAGAGCTGGGGACGGGCTGCAAACAGGCAGAGTTAGAACAGCATCACAGGTGAGGCCTGTCCTTGGAGGAGTTCTGAAGAGCTGTTCTCACTGTATTACTGAACAGAACAGGAACGAACTAGTCTCCTGAGGCTTTGGCTGTTTCCTTAAAGATGAGAAGAAGAGGGCCTTGCCCATTGGAGGGGCCGTCCACACGAGGCGCGCCCACACGAGATGACCATAGGAACCTGGTCTTTCCTGGAGCCCGAGCTGGTTGTACAGGGAAGGTAGCAGAGAACGGCTCAGATCGTCTGACCGGAAGGGAAACGTTTAGTTTATTCACAGGGCCCAGCGAAAGCATCTTTTCCGTTGCCTCTTACATGGATAAAGCCACGGCACATTTTCAATAAAGTGTCCGGAAGCAGGAGCTCCCCTAAAACCAGATTGCCTACTGACTCTTCAGCAAAACTGTGAGCAGAGGAAGCTAACCTGTCTCTCCAGGGAGCTCCGTAGAGGGGACCCCACAGGTAAGGGGCACCGCTGCTAGCTGGTGCTTCTTGCTGTGGTCTTGGAGGAACTGAGCACAGAGAAGTCATGCAGTCACTTCCTACACATTATTATGGGTGTGGTTTATTTATATATATATTTTTTTTGGGGGGGGAGGGCTGGTCCTGGGGCTTGAACTCAGGGCCTGGGCACTGACCCTGAACTTTTGTGCTCAAGGCTGGTGCTCTACCACTTAAGCCACAGCTGTACTTCTGGCTGTGTGTGTGTGTGTGTGTGTGTGTAATTAGAGATAAAAAGCGTCATTGATTTTTTTTCCTGCCCAGCTGTCTTTGAACCTCGATCCTCAGATCTCAGTCTCTAGAGTCTCCAGGATTACAGGTGTGAGCCTCTAAACTACTTCTCAGGAAGCCAAGCTATCCCTTTCCAGCCTGAACCTTGGGAAGGGCGGGTTTATTTTCTGTCTCGCACAGAATTGCCCATCCCCTCTTGCCCCCGCATTTTAATTGTCTCAGAAGGGTCTAGGGCCTGGGAGTGCAAACCTTCTTCACCCCTAACCTGGGCAGGGTACAAGGGTCCCCATTTCAAATTCTCCCACCCCTCCAACTTTTGAAGCTTAATAGCCTTAAAATCTTACAAGTTGTAAAAACAATTAGAGCAATAATCTTAAAAAGAAGCAGAGTGAGACCTTCAAAGGGATGTGAGCCGTTCACACTTCGTGGTTAAAGGCAGGGCCGCCAGAGCTGGCCGGGGCCTGAGGAAACGCAGAGGCGCCCTGTGAATTTCTTGATGCCATTTGGACAGACTGTTTATTTTCATGATTTCATGGAAGAATTTTAATTTAATGAGTGTTTTATACTCTAATGTAAAGCATCGTTCAAGCCCTGTAATTACTGTGTCAAAATCGGCTCCCTTACACACAGCAGCGGCTCAAATGCCCAGGCTGTGCTTTGCATAGGAATCAGGCAGAGGAGAGAGGGGCCGCCAGGAGCTGTGGGGGTTTAATGGAATCGGAAATCAATGCGATGGAGGGCTGTGGGGGGGTGAAGGGGCGTGGTGGAGCTAATCTCCCCGCCCTGCTTTTCCCCCAACCTGTGGCTCATATGCTGGAAATGATAGGCCAGGAGACAATCATCTTGAATCTTCTAATGTTCTTCGGCAAATCCTGTTTGTCTCGGGTGCCCTGGTAGAGAAAATGAGACTTGGAATTCAACTCTACAACCTGTGGTGTTTTGTTTTTTTCTGGGCTAGTACTGGGGTTTGAACTCAGAGCCCGGGCACTGTGCTTTAGCTTTTTTTACTCAAGCTTAGGGCTCTACAACTTGACCCACAGCTCCACGTCCAGCTTTTTGCTGATTAATTGGACTTAAGAGTCTTGTGGACTTTCCTGCCCAGGCTGGCTTTGTACCATGATCCTCAGATCTCCGCCTCCTGAGTAGCTAGGATGATATTTTGCTGACATTTTGCTTTGGGCTCTATCCAATGTACACCCCACAGCATTTTTGTTGTTTTTCCTCTCACATTTTGTTTGAGAGCATGGAAACGACTTTGTACTGTCTGGAAGGGGAAATAGCTGCTCTCGGCCCTCCAGGCCCAAGCTGAAAATTTCCCCAGCTGCAGTGACTTCTCCCTGCGTCTCTGTCTGCTACCTGCCCCTTCTCTCCACTCTCCGCTTCTGCTAGGGCGCACATTCTTCAGGCTTTTCCCAAATGGGGCTGGAGATCACCTTTCCAGATGTGGCCCAGCGCCTCATCTTTCATCCTGGCCCCTTCGGCCCTGAGCAGGGATTCCCCCCAAACAAGCCATTGGAAAGTCTTCTCTGGGTGCTTTTTCATGTTAAGCTGCCTGGATTTTGTGCTCCTTGTTCCAAAGTCCAAGAATCCAAGGCTGCAATTTGATCCCTTGCGATTTCCATCCCGAGCAGAAGTGCTGGCCGTCGAGGAGACCGAGGCACGGGTCTTTGGTGGAGCGCGACGGAGCGTTGTTTGCCTCGGGTGACCATGCCTTTGCAGTGGGCAATGCAGGGTCACCAGGGGTCACCACCTTCCCTGAGGAGGGGTCATAGGGCTGGAGTGGGCTCAGGAAGGCCCAGCACATGGCTGGGGTTCTCCCTTGGGACTCTCTTGACTCCCCGCTCAAGATTTCTTCCCGTGAGGATAGCCAGATCTATTGGGGTGGGGGGACTTAGTTAACATTTAAATGTAGAGGCACAAAAGAGTAATTGTTAAGAATATCTGCACAATATTTGGGGCACACGTATACTAAAAAATAAAAGCGTTGTGTCTGTCTGAAATTCAAATTTAACTGGGCCTCCTGTAGCTTATCCGGCTTCATCAAGGTGTAAATCCTCCAGGTACAAACTGGCGGCTCTGGCTCAATCCGCCAGCAGCAAAGTTTGTTTTGGATGATGGGCTTGGAATTTGAATTGGGGGATTTTTTTTTAACGGAGCATGCGCTCTGCGGCCTCCATGGCCCCTGCCACTCCATATATGATGCTGGTGGCTTCGAGGGTGACTGCCGGGTCTTCCCTCGCCTCCTACCCCCCAGCCTCTGAGTTGTGAACCCTCCTGGGTCACTATGGTGAATGTTGTTCCCCAGTGGACTAGGGCTGGATGATCCCGTAGAAGTTTCCTGAAGCCCTGTTGTCAGTGAGCTCTTGAAGAAGCAAAGAAAATGTGGCCAGGACGACACTGTAAAGTCAGCGCCAGTGGCTCATGCCTATGATTCTAGCTACTCAGGAGGCTGGAGAAAGCCAGCCCAGGCAGGAAAGGCCATGACATTCTTATCTCCAATGAGCCACCAAAAAGTTGGAAGTGGAGCTGTGGCTCAAGTGGTAGAGCACTAGCCCTGAGCATAAAAGCTCAGGGATAAACCAGGTGCTGGTGACACTCATGTTTGTAATCTTAGCTACTCAGGAGGCTGAGATCTGAGGATTGTAATTCAAAGCCAGGTAGAGGAGGAAAGTCTGTGAAGCTTACCTCCAATCATCTACCCAAAAAGCTGAAAGTGGAGCTGTGGCTCCAGTGGTAGAGCACTAGCCTTGAGCACAAAAAAAAAAAAAAAAAGAAAAAGAAAAGAAGCCCAGGGACAGTGCCCTGCCATGAGTTCAAACCCCAGGACTTGAAAACACACACACACACACACACACCACACACACACACACACCTCTACCTGCAAGGCACACACACACACACACACACACACACACACACACACACACACACACACACACACACACACACACACACACACACACACACACACACACACACACACACACACACACACACACACACACACACACACACACACACACACACACACACACCCCATTCCATCCCAGCACCTGGGAAGTAGGTGTGGCCATCCCCACCTTTTCTGCTGAGGTCAAGGAGGTCCAGGAAAGATGAGCAATTGGTGGGATCACAGATCTGGCTGCAGGGCTCTGAGCCAGGTCGCCTGGCTCCAGTGTCTCATCTTTCTACCCACCAGGAGTCTGACTTAAAATAACCTTGTTTATTTCCATGAGCAATATTTGCCGGGCGCCCTCCATGTTGCTGTTCTGGGTCAGTTACCTAGCTGGTGATTTTTTTTTTTTAAACTTCTTTCACTTGGACAAAGCCTCAAACTGAAGATCTTTGATGATTCTAATCCTGAACTACAGGATCAGGTCTTGGGTATCTTTTTAAATTTTAATTGTTAATATATTTAAGAATATCACATCTTAGTGGAAAATGTGCTCTTCTCATTTTGTGTCTTTGGTATGGCTAAATTGTCTGCTGGATTTCTTTCAAAGCAAAAAAAAAAAAAAGAAGCAGCCACGATTGCAATTCTTCTGCTGTAGTTGCTCTTTTTAACTCAATTACGTTTTGACAATTCGGAATGAAACTTGGGGGCATGTCTTTGTTTAAGCCGTGGGCCCTGCCTGGGAATAGTCAACTCAAGGTACATGGCTAGTGTCAGGACTAACAACCTTTGACAAGGGCATTTAGCGGTTGTAATTCAAATCTAATTCAGAACATCTTAGCACTGGACCTGTCAGGCCCTTGAAACACACTGAAACTCTAATACCAAGGGCAGTACGCCTGAAGCCAGCTCTGCAAGGCCTCGAGTTGCTACGTCCACAGGAATAGTTACAATTAGGGATTCTTTCAAGCATACTAAACTAATTTACAGTACTCTGCAAAAGTGGGAAAAGGACCCGGGGCTTTAAAAAAAAAAAAAAAGAAGAAGAAGAGGGAAAAGAAAAAGAAAGAAAAAAAAATCCCGGGACTTCTAGATTTCAAATCCATAGCACATAAAAATACAATTAGAGATTGGGACAAAATAGCACACAGGAGGACTACTACTACACTTTGGGTTTTGTGTGTGTACTTTTTTTTTTTGCCCTTAAAAATAGATATGCTTTTTTTTAAAGCCCCCAAAATGCATGCGTGCAAGTAGTTAGAATATAGTGATAATAGTTGACTCCTAACCACTTGGGGAAAAACAAAACAAAACAAAACAAAAAAAACCTTGTCAAGTCTTATTAAGATCACGTTGTGGGTTTGTTGAACCTTAAATCGGCAACACGCCTATTTATTATTTGTGGATGCTGCCTGTAATCGAATCTGTCTTAATTGGGGGGTTCTTTCTTCTTGATGGGGTTCCCATATTGAGCCAATGTGGTCTGGATGGTTTGAGATGGAATGAGAAGCTGGGCTGGGAATTAAAAAAAAAAAAAAGCTAGGGGGTGGCGAGGAGCATGCCTGCCCATTGGATGCAGACAGGATTAAAGCAGCTAACATGTAATTTTACCATCAAGAGGACCGGGGTGCGATCTGAAAGCAATGGGGTGATTCTAGGCAGCTGTGTGCTTTTAAGAAGCACTGCTTTCGTGGCGGGATGAAGGCTAATGGGAATGTTTGCAGACTTTGCTTTTATGATTTATCTACTTTTTATGCACGACAATATAGACCCTGCACTCCAGAGACTCATAAATGTGATTTTACTTCCCAAATTACAAAGCTAGTCAATTACTCAGGAATGAGTCATTCATTCAAAAGTGTCGGTAATGTGATGTGTTAACCATCAGGAAATTTTACACCAATTGGAATTATAAACACCAGATTTAACAAAAAAAAAAAAGAGAGAGAGAGAGAGAAAGAAAGAGAGAGAGGAAAAATTGAAAAGCAAAGACAAATCTTCGCTGGCAGTTAGCTCTATTTATTAATGGTGCCTCCCATTAAAAGCAACTGAAAGAATGTAGACTTGAAGGAGGAGATGTAGGTGGATTTCTTCTCTTTTCTTTCCTGCTTTTCCACTTGCGCCGCAGAGCTGGAGTTCTGTGAATATACTCATCTGTGAGACTGAGCTGAGCTCCCTGCTTGGGGCAGAAGCCATGTGGACCAGCATGGGCAGAAGCATGGTCCCCACTTGAGTTCTTGAGGGCCCTTCTTTGTGGCTTCCTGAACCTCGGGCTGGCCCCACTGGCTCTGATATGATCCCAACTCCTCACCCTGCGGGCAAGCATCAGAGGAAAGAAACCAGAGTCTGGCACCAGCCAGGCAACGACTCTGGAAAAGTTGAGCAGCTACAGTGATGGCAGTGGAAGTGCAGAAGAGAAACCTTGGTGTCCTTGTCCCATAACTGCGCTCCCAGAACCCCACGAAGAGTCAGGACCAGAGAACCGTGATGTCAGAGCTGAGCAGGGCCTTGGAGACCCTGTCACCCTCATGTCACCGTGGTCCTGGGGTTTGATTGCCCAATCCTGGACTCCCCAGAGACCCAGCCTGGGCCTGGCTTTGATCTATTTCTGGCTTCAGTATTTCCAGATTTCTCTTGAAACAGCCTTCTGCGTTAATTCCTGACTCGCAGCCTTCTTTCTCTCTTGCCATTTCCAAGGTCAGAAGTAGGGGTGGGAGGAGAGGGGAGGGGGAGGGAGAGAGATTGAGAGCCTGGCCACCTTCAGTCTTTCGGTGATGGACCTGCTCACCTGTATCTTACAGGTATCATCATGACCCGGGGAGCACAGGCCAGGTTAGTATAGGAGCAGCGTCCCCCAGGGGGGTAGTTATCCCAGGACCCACCCAGAACCACACGGTCTTTATTACCTGTGTTCCTGCAGCCTTTCTTAGACCCTCAGCTTAGAGCAGAAGGTCCTTGGTTGACCGTGTCATTTCAGGAGCTACTTTCCCTGTTCCTTCTGAGTTTCACAGAAGCAAAATCATTCTGTCTCTTTGATAGGAGCTCGGGGAGTGCACCAGGCAGGGGAGAGGTGGATCCTGGCAGACAGGCAGATTCTCAGGCCATGTGAGTGTCCATCTGCAGTCTTTCCTGCAGGGCAGTGGGGCTCTGAAACCTAGGTGTGTGCACAGCGCTCACTAGGGCAGTTGTAAAGTGCAGGCAATCCTGTTCTATTCTCTTTTAGCCTCTGGAAGCCAGCAGAGCTTCGAGGTGGCTGGATGCTCGGTGAGTTGTGCTCACATAATTGTGAATGGAGTTGCTAGTCAAGCCCATGACTCACTCCACTCTGACTCCAGGGGGCGCTGTTCCACGAGCCCAGCTGGAGTGACAGGAAGAAATGGTTTTCTGTGTGGCAAGGAAGTATCAGTGTTCCGCACAGCAATAAAATCAAGTAAGAATGGCTGGTTATGCACAGCTGGGCACTAGTGGCTCATGCTTGTAATCCTAGCAAATCAGGAGGCCGAGATTTGGAGGATTGTAGTTCATGGCCAACTCAGGCAGAAAATTCCATGAGACTCCATCTCTAAAATTACCAGCCAAGAGTAGTACTGGAGGTGTGGCTCAAGTGGTAGAACATCAGCAGAATAAGCAAGTCTTCAAGCCCCAGTGCCATCAATCATGAATGAATAACTAAATCCATACATTAATAAACAAAATGCCCAGCCCACCTTCATGTTTTCAAGAGAAGAAAAATCCAAGACCTGCCAGGCACTGATGACTCACACCTGTCATCCTAGCTACTCAGGAGGCTGAGGTCTGAGGATTGCAGTTTGAAGCCAGTCCAGGCAGGAAAGTCCGTGAGACTCTTATTTCCAATTAACCATTAAAAATCTGGAAGTGGAGCTGTGGTTGAAGTGGTAGAGCATCAGCCTTAAGTGAAAAAGTTAGGCAACCGCTTAAGGCTCTTGAGTTCAAGCTTTAGTACTGGTACACACACAATTATTTTTTCATTCCCGGAGCTTGAACTCAGGGCCTAGGTACTATGCCTGAGCTCCTTTTTGTTCAAGGTTAGTGCTCTACCACTTGAGCTACAGTGACACTTCTGCCTTTTTCTGTGATTAATTGGAGGTAAGAATCTCAGACTTTCCGCCGGGGCTGGCTTTGAGCCTAGATCCTCAGGTCTCAGCCTCCTGAGTAGCTAGGATGACAGGCGTGAGCCGCTGGCATCTGGCTCTTGCAATTTTCCCCCTATGAATAAATTATCATCATTGCAACCATGCTGTGACAAGGGAGAGATGTGATGTAACTTGTCAGCACAGGGACCTGCTGCTGAGAAATCACAGCCATTCCCATGTGTAGCTCATGGACTCAGGCTAGATGGTGTCTGGCTCACCCCACTTCTACAGCCAGCTCCCCTAGTCCTTCTGGATTACCCCAGAGCGCTGGATGTGTGGGGGCCACCTCCTCTGTGACTCAGGAAGGGTTTGGGCAGTGGCTTGAGCTGGTGGCTCCCCAGGGACCTGGCTTCGGGGACCCTGGTTGGGATGAGATGGGGGCATGTTGCTTTAAGTCTGCAGACCTTCTTAGAGTCTTGACACTAGTGTGTGCCACCAGTTTCCTGAACACAGGTGTGGCACGTGCAGTTTCCCAAACTCCCTCACAGTGCTGCTTCTATGTCTCTTGCTTCCCGAGGAAGCTGCCTGGCATTCCACGGACCCACATGGAGAAATGGGCCGCCATGATGCTTGAGAGAGGTCACAGGAGCATTTTATCAGGACCTCTTCATTCCAGGCAAATTGGTCATTGGGTTCCATGTGTTCAGAAGCAGGGAGGCATGGTGGGGCTATCCTTAGACCTCCTGTCCCTTCCCATGGTGGTGGTACTATGAGAGGGCTCAAGAAGAACTGAGTTCTAATCCTGACACCCTGCTGTGTGACTTTAGACCTATCACTTAACTTGTCTGAGCCTCATTGGTCTCATCTATGAACTGGGAATCATGCCACTACTGCCTTGGTAGCTGAAGTTGAAATTCTAGGTGACAAAATCCTTAAAGCTTTTCTCTCTCTCTCTCTTTCTTTCTTTTCCCTTCCTTCCTTCCTTCCTTCCTTCCTTCCTTCCTTCCTTCCTTCCTTCCTTCCTTCCTTCCTTCCTTCCTTTTTCTTTCTTTCTTTCTTGCCAGTTACTGGGTCTTGAACTCAGGGCCTGCGCTCTCCCTTTGGTTTTTCTGCCTCAAGGCTGATGATCTACCACTTGAGCATCCACTCCTGGCTTTTTTGGTTGGTTTCTTGGAGATAAGAATCTCATGGCCTTTCTTGCCCAGGCTGGCTTTGAACTGTGATCCTCAGAACTCAGCCGCTCGAGTAGCTAGAATTCCAGGCATGAGCCACCAGCACTCAGTCAGTCAAGTTTTAGTCTGGGGCTGCTTATCTATGGGAATGTGTGAGGTTAGTCAACTCCTACAACTGGTTGTCCCTGGCTTCTTGGCCGCTGCCTGGGGGTCAGCTGACGCTCCTGGCCATTGTTGGGGGAAGGCACCCCAGTCACTGGGAGGCTTCCTGACTCCTTGTGCTGGCAATAGTTTGAGGCTCGTGGGGTCTGCCAATTTCAAGCAAGTCCCTGAATTCCAGAGCTTCTCTATTTGGAATCCAAAGGATTCCTTTTACAGAAGCAAAAGCCAACTTCTATTTTCACTGTAACAAAAACAGATTTAAAAGTAAGCCTACTAGCTGGGTGCTGGTGGCTCACGCCTCTAATCCTAGCTACTCAGGAGGCTGAGATCTAAGGATTGTGGCTTGATGCCAGCCTGGGCAGAAATGTAAATGAGACTTTTATCTTCAATAAACCTACTCAGAAAAAGCTGGAAGTGGTGCTGTGGTTCAAGTGGTAGAGCTCTAGCCTTGAGCACAAAGAGGCTCAGGGACAGAGCCCAGGTCCTGAGTTCAAGCTGAAGGACCAGGGGGGGAAAAAAAAGCCTGCTTACTTATCCATAGGAAATACTGGGAGAAATAGCAATTGTGGTGCACATTTGTGTAGTCATGGTCCCAGCAATCCACACTGTTGGCTTTTCAGTCTCTAGAACTTCATTTAAAAAGGAAGTCAGAGCCCGGCTCCAGTGGCTCATGCCTGTAATACTAGTTACTCAGAAGGCTGAGCTCTGAGGATCATGGTTCAAAACCAGCCTAGGTAAGAAAGTCTATGAGACTCTTATCTCCGGTTAACCTCTAAGAAGCCAGAAGTGAAGCTGTGGCTCAAGTGGTAAAGAACCAGCCTTGAGTGAAAAAGCTCAGAGACATTACCCAGGCCTTGAGTTTATGCTCTAGTACCAACACACACACACACACACACACACACACACACACACACACACACACACACACACACACACACACACACACACACACACACACACACACACACACACACACACACACACACACACACACACACACACACACACACACACACGTTCAGAAGTGGCAGGACTCAGAGACATATCCAGTTTTCTCTCAACTGAATTTCCTTTCTAGAACACCACAGTGGACAGGGAACACTTGTCTCATGAGCCAGAGTGGAAAACAACCCTCACAGGCCTAGAAAACCCAAAGAGTATGTTCTCAAACATGTGCCTTCTACTTGCTCAGAACTCATAGGTTGAAGATTACAGAGCTTGTGTGAAAAGATGTCTACTCTTCCCCTCTATCCTGAGCTCCACAGGCCCCATAGGGACAGTCAGTTACCAGTTAGCCACACCCCTGGCCCCGTTGGCTCTGGTTATTTTGAGATAGGGTCTTGATCTTTGCCCAGCCTTGCCTGGATTAAGATCCTCCTTGCTACATGCTCCAACACCCAGCTTCTTGTTTCCTCTGTTTTGAGATGGGGCCTTGAAGCCCTTCCCCCTCTCCTCCCCCCGCCCCAGACCAGGCTGGTCTGAAACTGTAATTCTCTGGGTCTCAGCCCCCCCTAGTAGCTGGTATTATAGGTGAGAGCCAACAGTGCCCCATCTCTAAAGGCTTTTTTTCAAGGCTTGCCTGGTATCTTCCTGAATTTGAGGATTATCTCTTGTTCTATTATCTCTTGTTCTAACATATCTATTTGTACAATGAAGCCTGTTAGAATTGCTTTAAGAATGGGGAGTAGACTAGTGTAAAGTGATAGATGAGGTTGGAAATGTCAAGATTAAACTCCCCTTTTACAATTATACATGCTATTACAAATAAATACAATACATCAGGCTGGGATAGTGGCTTAGTGATAGAGTGCTTGCCTAGCATGCATGAAACCTGGGTTCAATTCCTCAGTACCACATAAACAGAAAAAGCTGGAAGTGACACTGTAGTTCAAGAGCTAGAGTGATATCCTTGAGTACAAGAAGCTCAGGGGCAGTGCCCAGGCCCTGAGTTCAAATCCCACGACTGGCAAAAAAATACAATGCATCTACATGCGTTTAATAACAGAATAACAGATATCATTGCATTCTGAGTACCAGACTCTGGTTAAAGCTTTTCAGATATATGTACTACTGTTACTGGTATTTGTAAGATGAGAACAGAGAGGCTCAGAGAAATTGGAAAAGTCAGAAAGTCCACAGCAGAGTGGGGTGCTAAGCCAAGTACTCCAGCTGCAGTGGGCATGCAAGCTGCTTTCCTAGGTGTCATAACAAAGCCACAAAGTCTCTGCCTTAGATTATGGAAACTGAAGGCAGAGGTCTGATGGCCGCTTCCTCTGAGCTCTGTATAGAATCCTGAGGTGTGTGTGTGTGTGTGTGTGTGTGTGTGTGTTTATATGTGTGCACATGCGTATGCGTGCATGTGTGCTGGTACTGGGGCTTGAACTTGGAACCTGGATGCTATCCCTTGGCTTTTTTTGCTCAAGGCTGCCACTCTACCACTTGAGCCAATGGTTGCAGCTACTGAGCCTTGGGCTGTGCCTCACTGCAAGTCGGGGGCCTCTGCCTCACAGCCGGGTACTGAGCGGCTTCAGACGTCAGAGCTGTGACTTAAGCATGTATAGAAACGGCATTGTCGTGGTTTTATATAATCACTAACTTCAATGGCTTGCAGAGGGCATCGCTTGCTTATTAGAAAGGAAAAGGAAAGAGCCCTTGGGGTGTGTGATGTTTTCCTTGGCCTCTCCCACGGAGGAGACTGCGCAGGAGCACGTGGATTGGAAGGCTTCTAGAAGAGGGCTTGGAAACCGGCCTCTCTCCCGAGCAGTCATCTTACAAAGTTGCTAGGGATGTTTCAGTAGGTGGAGCCACTTCCGAAATGTCATCTTGGGCCTTTGGTTTCCTACCCCCAATTTCCTGCATGCCAACCCCACCTCCCTGCAATGGAGAACTCTGGGGACCAGGACAGGAAACAACCAACTCAGCTGGGGGGGGGGGGGCGGGAGGTCCCAGCGGCAGGCTTCTTCCAGGATGCTTCCTAGGAAGAAGGAGCAATGGACGCCAGTCAGTGCTGGGGAGGGGCCACCCAGAGAGCAGGTGCAAGGTCAAAGGCCATGGGTGGAGTCTCCTGAAAGGGGCAAGGGCGGGGTCAGCAGCCTGGAGTCTCTGGGATTTTATTGTGTGGGGAACCCGATGCACCTTCTGCCCCGCAGGATCTGGTTTCCTCCTTCTGGCTCTTCATGGTCCCTCCCTCCTAAGCAGGGCATTGGAAGTCCCAGCTGGGTGTGGCAGAGTATGAAGACTGTGATCGGCCCATGACTGTGTGAACGTCAGTCTGGCAGACCGTGGTCTCCATCCTAGGGCTGCGCTGACTCTAGGCCCTATGGATGAGAGCTTATTTGGAAAAGGGGTCACCTGCTGGTATAATTAAGAATACTACATTGTGTCAGCCTGGGTGACCCCCAAGTCCAGTGACCAGCATGTTTATAAGGCCCGGGACAGGAGAGAAGGTGGGGACAGAGGAGGCCAGGCTACTAAGGAGGCAGGGACCAAGCTGATCTGAACCTCTATCCTCAGATCTCAGCCTCCTGAGTAGCTAGGATGATAGTCGTGAGCCACCGGTGTGGTTTTAAGATGCCAAGTTTGCTGTCCTGTGCTACACAGCAGTCCTAGGAAATGAAGCCCATGACTACGGGGTCCCCAGCTCTGTGTCTGTGGCCCCAAAATTTGCTGCTGGGCTTCAATGAGGTCTCTTCTGAATTTCATTGCTTCACTGCCAGACCACCGTTCTCCCACATCCCTCCTACCGTTCCCCATACCCCTTCTTCCATCCCCCATCCCCCTCCCTCCCTCCCTCCATCCCTTCCTCTGTCCCCCCACGCCCCTCCCACCATGTGGGCTATGCCAGTGTGACAGGCAGACCTAGCTGTCTCCCTGCCCTCCTCCCTCCCCGCTCCCTCCCCGCTCCCTGCCCCTCATCTCCCTGTCCCCACACACAGTTATTCCTACTGTTGATCTGCGCAAACCTATCATCAAAGAATTACCAGGAAACCTGGTATAATTCAACAAAACCAGTACTTCCTTTGTTTCCAAGGATTGTGGGGAGAGGCTCACCACCCACCCTGACACTGCAGGGCACAGCAGAGACTCTGAGGGGGAAAGAGGGTTCACAGTGACCGCCGTTAGGCAGAAGGGACCCTGGAGACCCAGACACACGGACACCTGTCACACAGGGTGGCGTCCAGCCAGCACACTGCACGCATGACAGTCACCTGGGGGCAAGACATTCAATGCTGAATTAAAACAAAGCCAAAACAAAACACACTGGTCACTAGGAGCTCACACCTATATTCCTAGCTACTGAGGAGGATCATGGTTCAAAGCCAGCCAGGGCAGGAAAATCTATGAGACTCTTATCTCCAATTAACTACCAAAAAGCTGGAAGTGGAGCCATGGCTCACGTCAGATGCCACCTTGAGGCATGCTCACCGTGCCCTGGTGTGTGTGTGTGTGTGTGTGTGTGTGTGTGTGTGTGTGTGTGTGTGTGTGTGTGTGTGTGTGTGTGTGTGTGTGTGGTTCACTCCTCCCCATTGGTGTGCAGAAACATGGGTTTCATTTCCAGGGAGAGGGTGAATGGCTGGGGAAGCACAGCTCTGTGGAAGGCTGTTGATAGGCGCTGGTATTGGACAATGCCTGAGGAGTTCTGACTTTTGCAAACAAGATTGAATACTCATGCGGGGAAAACGTGAAGCAGTGGGGAGGTGCCAGGGCAGGGCTGCAAACAGCACAAGACGCCATGTCTGGGTTCCAGACACAGCTCTGCCACACACTTGATCTCCAAGAAGGCCAAGTCTGGTTTTTCTTATACTTGAGATGAGCAGTTGCTCCAGTCTAGTGCTTTCCAACATTTGGTTATGCCATGTAGTGGGATACGAGTTTTTTTTTTTTTTTTTTAGTCCATGGACAAGTATTTTGCAAATGGCAATAAATAGCCTGGCACTGGTGGCTCACGCCTGTCATCCTAGCCACTCAGAAGGCTGAGATCTGAGGATCGTGGTTTAAAGCCAGAAGTGGAGCCAAGTGCCACAAATTTTAAAAGGAGGGAACTTCTAGAGTAAGTGAATAATGAATGCTATTTGTGGGAAACTTGCACAGGAATAAATGATGCTGCAAAAACTGTTTTAAAAAGTTAATGTCAAATTTTAGAGGAAGACATTTTACACCAAGCACAGCTAACCAATAGAAGTTGTGCAGATGTGCAGCGACCCCCGTGGGTCAGGGTGGACATAGTTCTCTTGAGAACTCTTCAAGGAGGCATGTCTGTTCACGGGCTTTGTAATTTTTTTAATTGCAAATGAATCTCTCACAGAAGTCATCATTTATAGGTCTGCCCTGCATTCCTGATTGCTATCATTTCTGCACATGCTCTTTGAAAGTTTGTTTGCTTTTGTACTAGGAGTGTGAGTGTGTGTGTGTGTGTGTGTGTGTGTGTGTGTATGTGTGTGTGTGTGTGTGTGTGTGTGTTTGCCCCTATGCCCCAGTATTCCAGTATTAGGGCTTGAACCCAAAACCAGAAGACTATCCCTTAGCTTTTATGCACAAGGCTGGTACTCTACCACTTGAGCCACTTCTAGTTTAATTGGAGATAAGAATTGGTTAATGGGAGATAAGAATTTCATGGACTTTCCTATCCAGACTGGCTGTGAACTGTGATCCTCTGATCCCAGCCTCCTGAGTAGCAGCTAGGATTACAAGTATGAGTGGCCAGCATCTGGCTCCATGCTGGTGACTTTGCAGAAATTATTTAGCCTCTCTGAACTATGAGCCAGCACAAGGTGAGATATAGCATAAGTATGATGGTGGGGCATGTGTGTGATTTCCCAAAGGAAATGCAGAGACTGTGGGCCCTGGGTAGGTTAGTGGATTTCATGTGGGTCGGGGGAGGGCCCGAGGGGGAGGGGAGGGGTGGGAACATTTGCACGCTAAGAACAGCAATCAGGGAGGAGAGGGAGAGGGAGGGGGTGTTTGAGGAGATGGGAGTGACAGAAAGGCCTTCCGGGATAGAAGAATTGAAGAAAGGAGCGATAGCAGGGTGGCAAAGGAGCCTGCCTGAGGGCTGGGGTCATGGACTCAGCCAACACACAAGTGCCTGTCTGTGTGTCATAGGCGGTTACAGTTCATGAAATCTTAATATGCATGTGTCATCTGTCCTGGTGACAGACTATAGAAGCGAATTCCCATTTCACAGAGGGAAATAGCTTATCCAGGATCATGGTTAGAAAGCAGGGCATCCAGGAGCAGAAGCCAAGACTGGCCCCAAAGCGTACCTTTAATCCTTCTAGGATACTCTGATGACTGCTGCAGGCCTGTTTAGGGAGCTCAAACGCGATTCTTACATTCTTACGTATATTCAGCGGGGAACTGCTGTGTGGTATCTAACCCAGGCTGTCTGATTCTGTCTCTAATTTGGCTGCAGAGTTAACAGTAGCTTCAGTCAAGTCAGGTCCTCTTGGTAGGCCTTGATTTCCCTCTATACAAGTAGTCTTTCCTCTCCCCCTATTCTCTTCCAGATCTGTAAGAATATGGTGGGGTAAGACCCAGCCTCCTGGAGCATTCAGGAACTGGGCCTGGCATGGACTCTAGCTCCTTGATGTGAACAGGGCAGACACCCACCAGTCTTCTGAATCTGGAGCCGATCAAAAGCACAGATGGTAGAGGGCAGATCTTGGGGTGCACTGGACAGAGCAGCCATCCAGGAACTGCTGGCCACCTCACAGACCAGCGAGCCTGGCAGAGGAGGAGGAGGAAGAGGAGGAGGAGGGGAGGATGGAGGAGGAGGAGGGCACTTGCTGTCACTCTCCCCTGTAATTGCCATGGGCTCTTTGTTATTAAACAGGCCAGCCCCAAACAAAAGGGACACTGTTTCTTTTATGAGTAATGTACTAACTCAGCCCTGAAAAAGAAAAAAAAAGCAAAAGTTCAAGTCCAGTGTAGGGACTGAGACAGCATAAGATTTATGACGAAGGCTACAGAAATTATTCCACCTTCACAGTGCTTGTAATTGTCTAATTATTTACAGCTGTTTCCAATTGGGCTCCGGTTGTTAATTAAGGGGTGCGAGTCTTCCCCTTGCCAGGCACCACAGTGGAGTCAGGGGGGCCAGGGAAGGCCTCTGCTGGTGGAAGGAGCCTCCGCAGTGACTCCTTTAGTCCCTGACCCTCACGGTAAGTCAGAGACTGCCACACAGGTGACAGGGACAGGCCTGATTCCTTCACCTCCTCTGGTCTCCTTGGGGCCCCTTGGGCACCACAGGAAGATGCTAGCCTGGCGGAGAGGAGGGCAGGCCATACCCCTCACTCCCATTTCCCTTCTGGACACCTGGCATCCCCTCCATGTTTCCCCTTCTTACTCTGCTTTGCTTTTGAGCCAAGTCATTATACTCACTACTGGCCAGTGTTCAAGGCACAGAGCCAAGCAGTGGAGTTGTAGCCATGAGTACGCAGTGTTCTGCTCCCCGCTATGCGGTAAGCTGTGAATTCTAGGATCCCCAGTCACTGCTGACTTCTGAGTGCCTAGCAGAGGGGTTGGTATGCAGTAGGCGCTCAATAAATACATTCTAGCCAGGTGCACTGGTGGTTCACATCTGTAATTCTAGCTACTCAGGAGGCTGAGATCTGAGGATTGCTGTTTGTAGCCAGCCTGGGAGGGAAAGTCTGTGCGATTCTTATCGCCAATAAACCACTCAGAAAAAGCTGGAAGTGGTGTTGTGGCTTAAAGTGGTAGAGTAAACTGCACCTGGGACCTGAATTCAAGCCACGTGACCAGTACATAAATGCTGAATAAATCAATAGATCATAGAAAATTCTGGCTAGAAGGGACTTTAATGACAAGTATGAATATCCCTTGGATTTAAAAAATGTAGATCTACCTATAATCCTAGGAGGTAGAGGCCTGAGAATTACAGTTCAAAGACAGCCAGGGTAGGAAAATCTGTGAGTCTCTTATCCCCATTTAATTATCAAAAAGCCAAAAGTGGAGGTATGGCTCAAGTGGTAGAGCACCAGCCTTGAGTAAAAACCTGAGGGACAGGCAGCACACAGGCCCTGAGTTGAGGCCCCAGGACTGACCCAACCAGCCCCCACATCTCCCTGAAACAAACAAGACATTTAAATGTCCTTCCATCCCTCCCTCCCTCCCTTCCTTCCTTCCTTCCTTTCTGCCAGTCCTGGGGTTTGGTCTCAGGGCCTGGGCTCTGGTGCTCCTCTGAGCTTTTGTACTTAAGGCTAGTACTCTACCACTTGAGCTACACCTCTATTTTTGACTTTTTGTGGTTAATTGGAGATGAGAGTCTCATAGACATTTCTGCCTAGTCTGGTTTTGAACTAGATATTCAACCTCCTGAGAAGCTAGGAATATAGGCATGAGCCATTGGTGTCAAGCTAAGACATTTGAATCTTTATTTTTACTATTTAAAATTATTATAAAAGTGGTATACAGAGGGGTTACAGTTACGTAATCCAGGTGAAGAGTACATTTCTTTTTGGACAGTCACTCCTTCCCTCATTCTCTCCCAGTTTCTCCCTCCCGTCCCCACCCACACGTTGTATGGTTTATTTTCAACATAGTGCCTAATGAGTCCCACTGCTTCATTTGTTCACCCTTTGTCCCTTCATTTCTGTGTTCCCCCTGGCCCTCCCAAAGTCAGAAAAACAAAGACAAAACTAACACAAAAACAGCAACAAAGAAAAAACCTCTTGTTTCCATTTCCTGAGGTTCATTTTGATAAAAAAAAAATAATAATAATGGTTGTGGGGCTTGAACTCAGGTCCTGGGTGCTGTCCCTGAACTCTTTAGCTCAAGGCTAGCGCTCTACCACTTTGAGCCACAGCTCCACTCCTGGTCTTTGAGTGGTTAATTGGAGGTAAGCATCTCACGGGGAGTTTTCTGCCTGGGCTGGCTTGGAACCCCAGTCCTCAGATCTCAGCCTCCTGAATAGTTAGGATTACAGGTATGAGCCACTGGTACCCAATGATCAATATTATTTTATATGATCTGATGCATGTAGGTATTGTGTCTTTAACCTGAAGACAGGCACTGAAGCCTCAGAATTTACCACAGAGGCACAGAAATGCCAGCAGCACAACAGCTCTGTCCTGAAGACCAGAGCACAGAGTTTACAGAATCCCTGGTTGCTGGGAAGTGAATGGAGGGACCTTAGAATGAGGTAACTTAGAAAGAAGGAGGCTCAAATCTGTTATCTGAAATCTCTCATGGGCCACTGGGCCATTTCTGCACAGGCCTGGCTGCCAGAGTCTTGCTAAAAGATAAAAGAAATGAACTGAGACTTGAGCTGCCGCCTAAAAGACAGTTTTCAGTTTGTATCTGACTCTGTGAAAATGACCTGATAAGCCAAACAGGAAATCAGCACAGAGTTCAGTTATAACACATGACAGGCATGCTGTCTAGAATACAGTCCAAAATTACTTGACACACACACAAACAGGGGAACAGGACAAAGCATAGTCCCAATGTGGCAGACCGGGGTTTTTATAGCAGCCATTATAAACTCAAGGAGGTAAAGGGAAATGTGAAAAAAGAGGACACACAGCAGGAAATAAGCTGGGAGACCTGAAGAGCATCATGTCTGAAATTGTGGGGATAGTAGCTCTGAAGGTTGTCCTTGACTCTAACTTGACTGTCTTGGAAGACACATGAGATCAGGAAAGAACACCTCGGGCGCCATCCACAGGCTGTGCCAGTGTCTCTTAATGTCTTTCTCCCTCACTGTCTCTTTCCCTTTCTCTCTCTCTCTCTGTGCCTGTCTCTGGCTCTCTCAATACAATGTCTGTCTCTGTCTCTTTCTGTGTCTATTGGTCTCTCTCAGAGTCTGTCTCTATCTCTGTCTGTCTGTCTCTGTCACCATCTCTCTCACTGCAAGCCCCTCAGTGTGGTGGTGGGGCTGGAACCCTGCTAACCGCAACTCTGTTTTAGATTTTAACTGTTAGCTGGGTGGCTCACACCTGTAATCCTAACTATTCAGGAGGCTGAGATCTGAGGATCCTGATTTAAAGCCAGGCCAGGCAGGAAAGCCTTCAAGACTCTAATCTCCAATTAACTACCAAAAAGCCAGAAATGGAGCTTTAGCTCAATGTGGTACAGGGCTAGCCTTGAGCTCAGAAGCTCTGGGACAATGCTGGCCATGAGGTCAAGTGTTAGGACCAGAACCAAAAATAAATAAATAAATAACCAATTGTTAGAAGTACCATCATAAAACAACCCCAAACATCTAGACCATCCTGAGTAGCAAATATTGACGCTAATTTTTCCTCCGACCCAAACGAGACATGGAAGGAACTCGATATGGACTGCTCACGGATGGACTGTTTCCTCTGAGGTTTTTCTTTCTACCCCATTGCTGCTGAAAGCTTAGCTGGTATCTTAGTGACAAACCAATGTGTACAGCTCACCTTGGGGCAGCCTCTGCTGCCAGGTCAAAGGCCAGGGGACCATGTCCTCCCCCTGCCCCTCCTCCCAAGAAGCAGCTGGGGCCTGGGAAGAGGAAAGACAGAAAGATCTCTTCCCAGCATCCTCCTTGGTCTTCCAGTCACCATCAGGGGATAGAGGCCCTGACACACAGCAGGTGCTGGGAAGAGGAAATGGATGGATGAACGAGGCCTTCTCTGGACTGTGTGTCACTTAGTTACCCACTCATTTACCTATTGGGAAGTATTTATAAGGTCCCTTCCATGTGCAGCCCGGGTCCTAGGGTGGCCAAGACCGAGCCCCTTCCCTGAGGACCCAAGGGGGAAGTTGTGGCTCACATTTTGTTTTTTTTGGGGGAGTTGTCTAGATTCAGATTGGGCAACTCTAAGATTCCGTAGCGCTGTCCTGTTCAAAGTAGGTGTTATTCTAAGATTAGTCTAAGATTCTGTGACTCCACCTCTGCCCTCCCACCCTCGACATCTGCCTCTATTTTGGATCCTCTATTGGCGAAGTTATCTAAATCACCATCTTCCCAGTTCATTGCGTGGTGACTGTGTATCAAGCGTCGATGAAGAGGTCACCTCTAAGAAATTTGTAGATTCAGTTCAAGGTCAATTGAAGCTAACTATATTAAAAGTCAGATCTTATCTCTACCCATGAAATATTAGCCATTCTTTTTATGGGCGGGGTGGGGGGGGAAGAGAAAGAACGAACGAAAAAAAGAAAACCTTAGAGAATGAGGCCAAAATAGTTGACATAATGAAAAAAGAGATTGCACCGCCCTGTGGATGCACGAGGCTCACGTGGGTCTCTAATTGTGAACAGGAGGAAACTCCAGGGTCAGGCGGAGGGTACGTTGTATGCGGATGCACACAGGGGGACAGCTCCGCAGCTTGGCCCCCCCCCCCAGCTGAAAGGAAGGCCAGGCGACCACATAGGAAGGAGGTCCATGACAGCCACCATGGCCACAAAGCTGAGGTGCAGACACTGTGGCCTGGGCTCCCATCTCCACGCGTGGCTCCAACACCCAGACTGCAGCTTGGCAGAGTCCAGTACTGTGGTGGGCACACGGGTCTGTTTCTTCAGGTTACGAAGTAAGTCTGTGCACCGGCCACTTCTCATAGCGTTTTGTTTGGCTCCAAGTACTGGAGTCTGAGAAGTCTAAGACAGAGAGGCTGCATGTGGAAGACAAAGAAAAAAGGAAAGAGGAAAGAGAAAAGAAAAGAAAGAGGAAAGAAAAAGGAAGGAAAGAGGAAAGAGAAAAGAAAAGAAAGAGGAAAGAAAAAGGAAGAAAAGAAGGAAAGGGAAAGAGAAGAGACAGAGAGGAAGAAAAACATCATTTAGTCAAGTATCCACTCTCTAGCCAGGTGCTGGTGGCTCACGCCTGGAATCAATCCTAGCTACTCAGAAGGCTGAGATCTGAGGATTGTGGTTCAAAGTCAGCTGAGGCAGACGTCTGTGAGACTTTTATCACCAGTTAATCAGCAAAAAACCAAAAGTGGAGCTGTGGCTCAATTAATAGAGCATTAGCTTTGAGCAAAAACCAAACCAAACCAACAAAAATGCACAGGGCCAGTCTCAGTGCCTGAATTCAAGTCCTGTGAACAGCATTAAAAAAGTAAAAGTAAAAATAAAAAAGAACCCCCTCTCATGATAATTGACCCATTCCAGTGATAATAGCATTAATCCCCCTTCTAACCACTTCTAAATGTCCTTTCTCTGAACACTTGCACTGGGGCTGAGGTGTCAGGATGTGTTCACCACAGTCAAGGTGTTGAGTAGAATTCCTGGGGATAGATTCGAACTTCCCTCTCCCTCCTCTTCCCTGCCTCCAGTTCAGGTAGGAACTGCCGCTTCTCTCTGAGTCTTTCTTCAGAAGTTAAAGATGTGGAGTCTGTGAGCCCCAAGTTACATCGTCTCAATCCCCAGGGCTGTTCATGGTGGTTCCTTTAGGTGAATGTTATTAATTACACAAATAATATGAGGCCCCTGTGGCTATGGACAAGCTGTAGAGCAGACTGAAGTCTATCCTGAGTATCTCTAGCTGCCGCCCAGGCCCTGGTCCTTCTCCCCAGAGAAAGCTCTAATCGGCTTGTCCGTGAGTTCACGCCACCAGGGCACTGTACACCTCAGCTCTCCACGTGGATGCTGGGGTGCTTTGGGTTTTGTTTATTATTCTATACTCTCTGCCCTAGAGTGCAGAGCACATGGGCAGCAAAGATGGCGTTGGGAGAGAGTAGAGTGGGTAGAGCCCAATTTGCCTTATGATCATTGCCTAACCAGCCCGTGAAGGCTTAGGTGCATGACAGGGTGACTTTGACAGTGATTGGTTCCTCTTCCTCCCTTGCCATGCCACCTGCCCTTTTTGGCTTTAAAAAGGGCTGCTCTCTGTTAATAAATGAGTTTTCTACCTGCTGGATTTGGCTCCCTGCTGTGTCTGATCGTCTCCTGGGCTGAGGGAGGCTGGGGAACGGGCGAGCGCTTACCTTTCCTGGGACCTCGTCGGTCTTTCGTGGGACGGATGAAGACCCGACATCAGAGATCTTCCTGTGTCATTATTTCTTATTACTGGCAATAATTCAGTTATTCTTAACATTTTAAATAATTACTTTGTAATTATCTGCAAACACTTAGTCTATTTTGCCAATCCCTGGATTTTTATATTATTTTTTTCTTTCTCTTCTACTGGATTTTGTTTGATTGCTGATTTTTTTTAAATGTTCCATTTTATTGTTTGGTGGTACTAGGGTTTAAACTTGGGACCTCACGCTTACTTGGTTGGCACTCATCATTTGAGCCATGCCTCTAACCCAGGTTATTTTTGCTGGTTATTTTGTAAATCGAGACTTTTCTGCCTGGGCTGGCTTCAAATCTCAATCCCCTAGATCTCAGCCTCCTGCATAGCTAGGATTACAGATGTGACCCACTGGCACCCTGCTTGACTATTCGTTCTGTGGTACCGGGGATTGAATCCCAGGACTTTGTGCATTTCTAAACAAGCTCTCTAGCACTGATCTCTACTTCCAACCTTGGCTGGCCTTGAACTCACCGTCTTTCTATCTTCGTCTCCAGAAAGTTGAGATCATTGGTATGTGCTTGGCCCACTTTGTCTTGGACACAAAATAATTATACCTACATGCGGGGTAGTGTGTGACTGGCGGCTACGTCCTAATCCCACTTCATACATTCTACAGTAGCTGCATTAAGGATTCAGTCACCCTAGCCAGGCATAGAATACAATGAGCCATCTTACCAATGAGCAGAATACAGTGGCATGGAGCCTCAGATGTTCTAGGAGCCACCTGTGGGCCAGGGCCACACCAGAACATCAGCAGTACAGGCCACTTGATTCCTCTACTACTTCCCAAGTCCAGGCCAGAAGTCGGGAGCCACAGATTCCTCATTTCTAAGACAGGGACAACAATACTGGACTGTGGCCCTTCGTGGAGGGCAGCCCCAATTTCCATAATGGCGTTTTTTATTTTTTACAATCTCAGCTTCTGGTAACGAGTGATCACCTGGGGCTTGGTAATCTTCGTGGGACATAGATGGGTGTAAGGATAAAAGATGCTGCTCTGTCTACACACTTCCCTCACCATCCTACACATACTGAGCATGCGTCTGTGGAAGAGTTGGATAATTTCCAGGAGTTTTGCATTTCCTCTTGTTTCTTATATTGTATTCCTCACTGGCTAGAACCCTAACATCATGGAATCCGGCCAGTTCCCCTACTTCCTGTAGGGTACTGCTTCTTCCCTAATATTTGGGGGCACAGGGTGCCCGCGTGTCTACAAGACCCCATTCACTTGCCTCCTTGTGGGAAGAGAGAAATACACATGCCCTTTAAAAGACAACAGCAGAGCACACCTAGATCAAAGGAAGAGGCTTGGGGGTGCAGGCACCAGTCTGAGCCCTGCCTCTTTAGAATGTATAACTTCACAGTGATTACAAGGGCGAAATGACTGGTTAGGGATCTGATGAAAGGCTGCAAGGCCTCCAGTGCCCTGCACTTTCAGATGCTGGTCGGAAGGCCAGTGGAATTAGCACTGCGGATGCTGGCTGCATTTGACCTGTTTATTTTCCACGTTTCCAGGTAATGCTACATATGATGTGCAGTCCTGCTTTTGTCTCCAACAGTGAAAAATGTGTGTTTTCCAGCACAAGTGAGGGCGAGCAGCAGCAACCCCTGGTCTGTGCTCTGATCCGGCTGAGCCCAGGTGCCATCAATTCCAGCTGCTCCCTCCTCTTCCTCTCTGTGCATGTGCCACCACTGGACTGGTGTCTTTGTCTTTGTTTGTTTGTTTTGCCAGTCATGGGGCTATAATTCAGGGCCTGAGTTTTTTTCTTTTCAGTCAAGGGTGGTGTTCTACTACTTGATCCATACCTCCACTTCCAGTTTTTATTTGTTTGTTTGTAGTGGTTAATATAAGAGTCTCACAGATTTTCTTTCAAAACCACGCTGGTTTTGAACTGTGATCCTCAGAGTTCAGCCTCTTGAGTAGCTAGGATTACACACATGAGCCACCAGCGCCTGGCTGGGTCCTTGTCTTGAGCATTGAATTGGTCAGGCTTCTGGGAGCAGATGTCTCACACCCAGCCCTGAAGCAGAGGCTGCCACTGGAATTAGACCACTATGACTCCTCTGTCTCTCTCTGTCTGCTTGTCTATCTCTCTTTCTCTTTATCTCTCCTTCTTTGACTTTCCCTCTTCTCAGCTTTATTATTCCTTGGCAACAGAGACAGTCAGGGACAGTAGACAGCAGCCCTAACATCTGTTCTTCTAATTCTTGGACTCCAGAAAACAGGGCTACTCCTTCCCTAGCAACAGACTCAGAAATCTCAGGGCAGCACTCTGATTGGTTGCACTGGAGTCCCATGTGCTCTTTTGAGCCAATCATTGGGCTCAAAGAGAAGAAGCACTGTGATTGGTCAGGCCTTGGTCACATGCCCACCCTGCCTGGGGGGAGAAGAAAGATAAGAAAGTTGCACCTTCCTTTGCACCTTCATTTCCACCTTGTGTGTGCTCCAAACCCCTGTGATCCTAGACATCCAAACACAGAAAGATTCTTTTTCCTACTGACCCAATCTTACCGTCAGAATAAAGAGGAGGAGGAAGAGCAAGTCATTTATTGGCATCTTGCTTTCATGTAAATCTCACAAGTAACCTAAGAAGCAGATGTGATTGTGCCCGTTTTACAGGTGGGGAACTGAGGACCAGAGAGGCTGGATTGACTTCTCCTGCTCAATCCATCCAAAGCTTGACTCAAAGGGGCGAAGAGGTCCCCTTCCTTCCTTTACAGCATCCGTCTCTGAGCCTTTTTTGGACATGAATACACATGGAGAAGAAGATCTGAGCTCTTACAGGGGCAAGTCTCTGATTAGGCTGGAGAGGCTGCCCGTGTGGTGGTGGTCTCCCAAGGGCTGGGGCTTTGCTGTGCTTCCTTAACATGACCTAACGCTTCCAGGGCATTCTCTCGGTGCCAAGTAGCTTATGCTCACTGAGAGCACTGTAAATAGGACAAGGGACCCGTCTCATTCTATTATCTGGGATAGGTAAAGCGGCCAGTGCTCCACCCATGCTCACACACATGCACATGTGCTCACACCACACAGTCGACGTGATTACGGGTATACGGTTGTCTCACAAGCATTTCTTCTGTTTCATTACAAAGGCTTCCTCAGTTCCGCTTTCGGAGCTGCCTGGGATATGAGCCTTTGGATCATGACACTTGACCCGGCCAGCTCACCTGCTTGCGGTGTCCTTCAACAATGAATGACCTGTACTGTAAGCGATACCCAGGATAGACGCTTGCTGCTCTGGCTGGAGAGATCTGCTAGGTCAGGTGTAAAGTGACATTTTCAGATACTGATTAGGAAAAAGATACAAATGACAAACCCAACCTGTAATAAGACTGATGGGGAGTGGAGGCCCGGGGAGAGAGGATTGCTCTCCTGGTGCCTCCTCTTTGTGTATTGTGTACTTTGAATCTCACTGGGTCTCACCAGCTGTCTGCTGGCTTTCTGGACTTGGGGCCTACTCTGACTTCCATCAGTCTCCGATGTACCTGAAGTCAACTTGGTAGAGGAAATGAACTGGCCAGGCAGGCATTCAGACCTTCCCCTGGGGGGCTCAGACTCCCCAACCAGCCAAGGCGGGGCTTTGACCAGACCGCACTGCTCATCTCAGGGGCCAGGTGGCCCACCTACCACATGCTGGGCACTGAGTGAGAGCAGTAGATGTATCTGCCTTTAAATCCACAGGGCTATCAACCCATTCTACAGACAAGAAGACTAAGGCCTGGAGAGCTTGTCTTTAGAGGCTGCCTCCCAGCTGGAAGGTTTGGACTGTGTCTCTGGGAGACAGAGTCCTGGTTTGGATCAGCTCAGCCCTGCTTAACATCACCAAATGCTTTGCCATCTCCAAATGCTTGCTTCCTTCCTTCCTTCCTTCCTTCCTTCCTTCCTTTCTTCCTTCCTTCCTTCCTTCCTTCCTTCCTTCCTTCCTTCCTTCCTTCCTTCCTTCCTTCCTTCCTTCCTTCCTTTCTTTCTTTCTTTCTTTCTTTCTTTCTTTCTTTCTTTCTTTCTTTCCTTCTTTCTTTCTTTCTTTCTTTTGGTCTTGGGGCTTGAACTCTGGGCTTAGGCGCTGTCCCTGCACTCTTCAGCTCAAGGCTAGTGCTCTACCACTTGAGCCACAGCACCACTTCCACTTTTCTAGTGGTTTATTGGAGATAAGAGTCTCACTGACTTTCCTGCCTTGGCTAGCTTTGAACCTCAATCCTCAGATCTCAGCCTCCTGACTAGCTAGGATTACAGGTGTGAGCCACTAGTGCCCCACTACCAATGCTTTCTGGTGCTTCTTTTATAAACCCCACCATGGTTTTACCAAAGGGCTTGGATCCCCTCAGGTAGAGAGGCCATGGGCTGTGTACACACACACACACACACACACACACACACACACACACACACACACACACACACACACACACACACACACACACACACACACACACACACACACACACACACACACACACACACACACACACACACACACACACACACACACACACACACACACACACACAGAGCTAGACAGCAAAGAGCAGGATTAATGTGAGTTCATACGCAAGCCGGCAGGAGTGTCAGAGGGGGGCAGATGTGGGACCCTGTGGTACCAGAAGCTTCTGCCTGAACCCTTCCAGCTGTTTCCCTGTTCTGCCTCTCTGCCCTCCCTTCCCCCATCCCCTCTGCTACCTGGCTGCCTGCTCACCTCCATCTGCAAGGTGATTGGGTGTTTCCCTCCTGTCTGCAAGCCTGCAGCCATCTGTCTGTCTGTCTGTCTGTCTGTCTGTCTGTCTGTCTGTCTGTCTGTCTGTCTGTCTGTCTTCCTCTTCCTCTCCTGAGCAGGAAGACGCTGACCTGGGCTGGTGTGCAGGCATCCAGGCTCCTTCTGAGGCTGGGGCCCCTGGGTGCAATCTTGAATCCTAATTAAGCTGTTGGAGCAGAGCTGGCTGCTGGCGGTGGAGGGGAGGCAAGAATAGTTTCCACGCAGACTCTGGAATTGGAATTGAATTGGCTGCAAGACCCCCACTCGCTCAAGAGGCAGAACCTCAAATGCTATTAATCCAAGTGAACCGTGTGAGACTCGGGGGCGGGGCTGGGCCGGTCTTTGATTTGAAGAAAGGAAACTAGGATAGACCGAGTTTGCAGCGTCCACGTCCCCCGTGTGTGACTAGATGAGAAGTCGGTCTGCAGAGGTGACACAGGACTTAATGAAATTACAAGATAGATTGGGAAGCTTGGGCCAAGGTGAAAATGCAGAATTCCTGACATACTCTGCTTGGGGCCCCTGTGCCCCTGGCAACTAATGAAGCAAACATTCTTGATTCAGGAAAGAATGTTTGATGTAATTGCCGCTCCATGGTGGAGCTGTTCACATACTTGAGTCAAGTCTGGGACTCTCACAGCTAGCTCAACGCTGGGCCTTAGAGAAGGCGGCCATTTTGGGGAAAAGGGGAAGATACTGACTTCTCCCCTTTCCTACTCCGTTAGATATCCATGTCGATGGAGGATACGGCCACAGGAGCTATGGCAGCCATCTTGTGATTGTCACTTGACTCATTTAGTATATTTTATTTTTGTTTAATTTCACGAGTATGAACCTAGTAAACAGTAACTTCTCTCATATCCAAACTGCAGGCTGGTCACCGATGGCTCCCACCTGTAATCCTAGCTACTCAGAAGGCTGAAATCTGAGGATCATGGTTTGAAGCCAGCCTAGGCAGAAAAGTCCACGAGACTTTTATCTCCAATTAACAGCCAAAAAGATGGACAGGGAGCTGTGGCTCAAGTGGTAGAGTGCCATCCTTGAGAGAAATAGCAAAGGGACAGCATCCCAGGCCCTAAGTTCAAACCCTACAACCTGTACCACCACCACCACCAACAACAAAAATTCCAAGCCCCAAAGATGTCAGAATGAAAGATACACCAATCAGCTTCTTGTTTTGGTGTTATTGCTGGCTGCACAGCATTAACAGTTTGGAGTGTGACCTTGAACGCTTGGTGCCAGGCTGTCTGTTTCTTTCAGCCTCTGCGGAGCTCCCTGAAGATCTCCTGGAGCCTGACAGACAGGCAGACACAGGCGATGTAGGGCCACCCTGGGCGATTGGGGTCAGTGGACACAGCTGTTGTCTGCAGTACCCTGTGACAAAGCACAGCCCGTGTGGGGTCCAGCACCCTTACCCACTCTGCCAGGGCCCTGGGCACACCTAGGAACCCCTTGGTTCCTAGGGTGCAGAAGCTGCTGGGGGCCCACCTGCTTCCCTGCCATGTTTAGCTGGGTCAGGTATCTGCGAACCCAAAATGCATGGAGGTGATGGCTCCAAGATGGATGGTGAAAATCTCGCTTGGCAAAGCATATGCTGAGTTCCAGCCAATCCCAGTGGGCTAGGGACTTGCTCTCTCTGCCCCATGTGTTTATAAGAGCCTCTGCTCTGAGAGGTGTGTTTAACCCCAGGAAATACAGAGAGAAATGGGTGAGCCCAGATGCTCTTCCCTAGGGGCTACAGGAGCGCTCTGGCCCCAAACCCAGAGCTGGGCCCCAGCCTCGCTCTTTCCTGCAAAAGATGTGGAAAACTCTGTTGGGGGTTTCCAAGCTCTCCTGCAGGGGCAGTAGCAGGTGGCGGGCTGGCAGCTCTGAACCCGGCAACATGGGGCTGTGTGCCCCGGCTACTCTCATAGTCCCAGCCCTTTGCACAAAGTGTAGTATAAGTAGGGCTCAGAATACTCAGATGCAGGAATTGGAGAAGGGGCAGATCATTTCCTTCTCCTGATGACACATAGTAGGTCTGAAGCTCCTGACATCCAGGTAGAAAAGTTGAGGCTTGCTGAAGTTGGATGCCTGCCCCTCAGTCACTCTGCAAGGTTGGAGGAGGAGGGGGGATGGGAATCCTGGCCCGACTCCCTACGCCCTGTTTTATCCACAATGTGTCAAGAGAGAGAGAGACAGAAGCAAGAACACATTTCCAGCTTGGAGAGCTCAGGCTTGGGGATACTAAGACTCAGCCTTAGACAAGGTACTCACTCAATCTGGATACGATCACAGACTCTGTGGACCGAGCATACCTGCTGGGTGCTCAGTTACCCCATGAGATAAAGAAATAGACAAGGTAGCTGGGTGTGGTGGCTCAGGTTTGTAATTCCAGTGACTTCAGGGACCCAGGTCAGAAAGATTGAGGTTCAAGGCCAGCCAAGGCAAAAAGTTCTCAAGACTCCATCTCAACCAGTAGAAAACTGGGTTGGTGACATGTGTCCGGAATCCTGGACACATGTGGGAAGTGTAAATAGGAGAATCACAGTCCAGGAGGGCCTAGAGAAAAAGCACAAACTTATCTAAAAAATAACCAGAGCAAAAAGGACCAGAAGCATGGCTCAGGTGGTAGAGTGCCTGCCTAGGGAGAGTGCAAGGCCTGGGTTCATTTGATCCCAGTACTGCCTGTGTGTGTGCATATAGTGTGCATGTGTTATATATTATAGATATAAATTGTACACACATCATATATTTATGCATATAAATATATATATACATGAACATTATTATATGGCTAAGAAATGGGGCCAAAATACATCTCAATAATCTTCTTTGTGGAAAAAAAAAAAGGAAATGGCCAGGTTCCAGTGGCTCAAGCCTGTCATCTTAGCTACTCAGGAAGCTGAGATCTGAGGATCTCAGTTCAAAGACAGCCCAGGCAGGAAAGTCTGTGAGACTCTCATCTCCAATAAACAACCAGAAAACTGGAAGTGGTGCTGTGGCTCAAGTGGTAGAGCATTCGCCTTGAGCTGAAGAGCTGAGAGACAGAGCCCAGGCCCAGGGTTCAGGCCCCATGACTGACCAAGAAAAGAAAAGAAAAGAAAAGAAATTGGAAATGTATTCAATGGTGTTTGCATTTGGAAATATCTAGGAAACCTAGCTTTTTGTTCCTGCAAAACACTGACCATAGGAGAAGTTCGGCTGGCTCACGGTTGAAAGGCTGCAGGGCCTGACCTCAGAGCTGTGAGATGGTCTCTGGAATCTTCTGGAGTGCCAAGATCCCTGGGGGAAATGGAGCCTATGTCCTGAGAAATTTCTTGCACAAATGGATGGTTGCTGACTCGGTGAGGAGGTTGGCATTTGGTGAGAGACCATGGCTCAGAGCCCAGAGGTTTCCAGAAAGGCTCCACTGGCCTTGGACTTTGGAAGCCCCCTGAGTTGTTCCTGGTAAGGGGAGGGCAGAGTAGGCTGAAGAGCTTCAGAGAGCCCCCCCCACCCCCAGAATACTGGTCCCTGGTGGCAGGGCGTCCCTGCTGGCCTCCACAGGGTGGGCACGGCTGTGAGTGCCCGGGCCGGCTCCCGGTTATCTGCCTCCCCCGACAGCCTCCTCAGCCGCACTCTGCGCAGCCTGCAGTGCATAAGCAGGGCCGCCTCGCCCAGCCTTCTGCCTGTCACCACACCCGTCGCGGACACGTCTGGACATCCGTCTGGCAGGAAGCGCCTCCCTGTCACGGCCCCGTTTCCTCGTGCTCCAGCCACGATCCGAGGCCGTATCTCCAGCCCACGTGACAGTGTTGAATACCTCCCTTGCCTTCCAGTTCAACCCTGAGGTGATCTCCAGGCCCCCAGCAGGGGCATGGGGACGGGCTGGGAGGAGTCCTGCCCTGGATCAGCATAGCCACTGGGGAAGGCGCTGGGGGGAGACGGGGCAAGGCTCAGACAGCACCGCAGGGACACCGAGCAGCGGTCTGTGCTCAGGATGGGTGAGTAAGAGGGCAAGGGGTGTGGTGGGGCCTTCTGAGATCCATGGGCCCGAGGTCCTCAGAAGGAGGGAAGCTGTGAACATCATTCATTCACTCATGCATTCCTTCACATGGACCCGTGTTCATCTCAAACTCATTGTGTGAGCACCTACCTTGCCAGGGCCACGTCCCTAGCCCTGTTCACAGCACCCTTGAGGAAGTGGTGGTGACAACACCTTCCTGGCAGCTCATGTCATCTGCTCATCAAGCTTCTGGAGAGCTTGAATCATTGGACACATAGGAAAAGGAAACACAGAGAGGTTATGTAACCACCCAAGTCCACACAGCCAGTGAGTGGCAGATGCTGGAAAAGCACCCAGGTTTGTCTGCAACCCCAGTGTCTGAGAGTTCTTGACTCGGTTCAACACCAATCAGAGAAGGAGCCTGGCACTGGTAGCTCAGCCTGTAATCCTAGTTACTCAGTAGGCTGAGGTTTGAGGATGGTGGTTCAAAAGCAACCTGGATAGAAAGTCTGTGAGGAGACTCTTATCTCAAATTAACCACTAAAATAAAGTCAGAAGTGGATGTGTAGCTCAAATGGGACAGCACTACCCTTGAGCAAAAAAGCTAAGGTACAGTGTCCAGGCTCTGAGGTTAAGCTCCACTACGGCACACACGTGCGTGCGCGCGTACGCGCGCACACACACACACACACACACACACACACACACACTCAGAGAGTGGATCTGCTCCCTCTTATTCAAGAGTCAGGTGAAGTGCAGCTTCGGGAAGGAGGGTGGGAAGGGAGAGTGGCAGGTGACACTGAGGCTAGAAAAGGAACACCCTGTCCAGTTTGCGGGGGCTGGGCACTGCCACAACCTAGGGTCTACAACTAAGCCCATCCTAACAGAGTCTGATGGCGGGCTGCTGAGTTAAAACATTGTGCTGTTGTGTCTTTGGCACAAGAGATGTGATGGATTGAACTGGCTGCTGGAAGTTTTGACATCGATGTGAGGGTGTGTTGAGAGTGAAGAGATCACAGACAGGTGTGGCTAGAATCCTAGCAGGGGCCAGGACTGATGGAGGTCGGATCTGTCTGTCTTTCTGAATGAATCCATGGACACTTGCTCACCTCCCTTGCTAAAAGCCAGGGCAACAAGGACAGCTCAATCTCACAATAGCCTGGCGCCTGTGAGGAGCTAGACACAGACCGACCGTAGTGTCCCTTCCCTCTATTGCTCACAGCTCCCTGATAGGGGACAGGGCGTGTGATTTTTATGGAGGAGGGGACTGAGGGTCACAGAGGCCAGGCAGGGTCAAGATGACCTCAGAAGCAGAATTTGCACAGTAGGGGACAGCTTCTCCCTCTATGCCAGCTGCCTCCATTTCCCTTCCTGTACTCTTTGTACACATTTGGATCTTTGGTTAATTTTAGACAGCTTTCTTCTCTGCTGTCTATTAGTCCATCTGGATTGTGTTGAACACCAGCCTGTGCTGAATCGGGGAGGGGGAGAGGGGGTACAGATCCCATGGCCAAGAGGTACATAGAAATGAGAAGACTGTTAAACAGTGATCCACCAGCTCCTGCTCTGGGGGTGTGTGGGGTGAGCTTGGGGCAAGCCTGGTGCTCCTGTGCCTTATGGGAAGACAGCAGGATCTACCTCTGGTGGTGAGCAGGACTCTAGATGTAGAAATGTCAGGTACTAAGTGTGATAGATAGTGTGTGGGAATCTTGCACCATGGGGTAGAGATGATGCAGTCATGCCAGCCTTTCTAGAGAGATGGTGAGGTTGCCACAAGAAAGACAAAATGTTTCTATATGAAGGCATGTCTTATTTCTACTATTAAATGTTAATATACCTATATCATACATAGAACTATAAATGGGAAAGACTCAAGAAGAATTCAAAGGCCATCTGGTCAACCCCTCTGCTCTATTGAATAGAGCTGATTTGAGAGATGCCAGGTCCTGGTACCTCATGCCTGTAATACCTGATATTCCAGAAACTGTGACCTGAAGGATTGTGATTCACAGTCAGCCTGGGCAGAAAAATCTGTGAGATTCCATCTCCAATTAACCAGCAAAATATCAAACTGGAGGTATGGCTTAAGTGGTAGATAACAGGTAAGAAAGCTGAGTACAGCTTGTTAGTGCCCAAGTCTACCCTCCTCAGGATGTGCACTGTAGAGATGGTCAGTCCCCCTATGTAATCCTTCACCAAAACCATACCTCTTGGAACAGACCTGAGCAGTGCCAGAGCTGGAGCAAGCTGAGCAACAGAATTCATTTAATCATTAAATGGATTGGATTGGATAAATCCTTCAATGCATCTACCATTGTATTAAAGCCCAAAGGATAAAAGAGGTACACAAGAGTCCAGACTGATAGAGATCATTGAATAAGCAAGCAGGATAGGAGAAAGAGAGGAGGGGGGAGCAGGAGAGGGAGAGGGAGAGGGAAGGGGGGAGGGAAAGAGAGAGAGAGAAAGAGAGAGGGAGGGAGGGAGGGAGGAAGGAAGGGAGGGAGGGAGGAAGTGAGGGAGGGAGGGAGGGAGGGAGGGAGGAAGGGAGGGAGGGAAGGTCTACGGTAAGAAGGCAGTGAGTCTAGCCCATGCCAGAGGCAGGAGAGAGGGTCACTCCCCACCAGCCTTTGCCTACTTCCCAAATGTGAAGCCTGGATGTGGGAAGAGAGCTTCCCGACAGGCCCTGGGCCAGGCGTGGTGCCTGAGCCCTTGGTGGTTCTGAATGTTAGTGGCCCAGATCTTGATTGCATGTGACAGGGGCACTTTGTTCTGTGGTAATCATCCCCAAGAGCATCATCTGCTTACTCTGAGTAACGTCTCCAACTAACCCAAATTGAGGGGTTCTGGGAGAGGCCCTGCAGGGGTCCTCATGAGGGTCCCGTGGAAGCCCGAGCCATGGGCACAGACCCTAGGGGCCTTGGGAGGCCTGGCAGATGCAGAGTGTGGTTTTTCTGGAGGAGAAAGGAACATTCATGGGGACCCAGGAGAATCTGGAGGAAGCCAGGAGACCAGCCAGCCATGCGGCTTTCTGAGTCTTGTTCTGGGTAATGTAATATGCTGATGGGGGACCTGGGGGTGGAATGTTCTCTACAATTTTTTCTGTGCAATTTTTGTGTCACTCTGTTATTCCAAAGTCATATTTATTTATAATAACTTCATCTGTAGAAGCTTCTAGAAGGTCCTTGACAGACTTAGAACTAGCATGGTGCATGGTAAGGGGCAAATGTGTGGTATTGGCAGTGAGTGTGGCTGCACAGGCCCCATGCTTGTGTGGTGAGACCATCACAAACTGGAACTTCCATGTTTAGGGTCTTTGACCTTTGTGATGCTGCCTGAGCCCTGGGTTTGCTACCCACATCTAGGGGCTCATAGGGGGAGTCGGGGCCTAGGCTTTGACTTAGTTCTGCTGAATTCTGCAGCTGGAATGTGGCATATCTGGTGCAGGAGAAGAAGGGAAAGAAAAAGAGAAGCAGAAAAAGGGGCTGGGAAAGAGGATTGGGAGTGGAAGAAGGGTGTGAGGAAAGGAAGGAAGGAAGAAGGAAAAAGCAAGTAAGAAAGGAAAGAAATGATGAAGAAGGAAGGAGAAGGCAGGAAGTAAAGAGAAGAGAGGGAGGAAGTAATGATAGAAGAAAAAGGAAGGGAGGAAAGAAGGAAGGAGAAAAAAGAAGGAAAAAAGAAAAGAAGAAAGTAAAGGAAGGAAGGAATTAAAGAGAAAAAATGAAGGAGGAAGGAAGAAAAGAAGGAAGGAGAAGGAAGGAAGGAAAGAAGGAAGAAAGGGAGGAAAGAAGGAGGAAGAAAAGGAAGAAAGGAAGAAGGAAGGAAGGAAAGAAGGGAAGAAAGAAAGAAATGAGAAGGAAGGAAGGAAGTGGGGAAGGAAGGTAGGAAGGAAAGAAAGAGATTCATGCATGAAAGCCAGTAGAAGGCTCTCTGAATAAAACCTTAGTTGGTCTGTGGTGATTGAGGCCTGACACTCCTCCAGTCCTGATCATAGACGAGTTTACGTTTGCTCTGGTGGCCCTGGGACAGAAGTGCCTGGTCAGGACGGATGGTAGGAGCTGCAGGCAGCTAGAGTTGAACTCGGTGTCGTTATATAAATTCATGATGTGGTGACACATTACCCTAACCACACACATTCAACACAGTCTTCCTCTTCCAAGAAGTCCTCAGGTCGAGGACAAGTTCCTTCTGGTGGCTTTGGGGCAGGGCCCATCTCTTTGCCCATTTGGTTGGTCTCTAGCATTTCTTGGCTAGTGGCCCCATCCTGTTTTTGAAGTCAGCAGGACACCTTGTCTGTCTCCACATCTCCTCCTCTCCCACAAGGCTCATAAGATCCTTGTGCGTATGCTGGGCCCATTGGGTCACCCAGGCCAGTCTCCCATCTCAAGAGGTTTGACTAAATCACATCTGGAACATCTCTCTTACATATGACCTCTCCTAGTCACAGGTTCTGAGGATCAAAACTTGCCCATTTCTGAGTGGTGATTCAGCTCACAGATCCAGGGAGTTTCTTGAAATTACGGTGCTCTACATTGTCCAGGCAGCTAAGCAGTCAGGGAAAATAGGAATCCATTTCCTGGGGTCACTGCTGCTGGTCCCTCCCAGGACCCTGGGCTCCCATGTTCAGCCTTCTGTGCACCCTGGCCCCTGACTCCCCAGCTTCTGCAGCTATGGAGCCCTAGGCTGAAGCAGGCCTGAGTATCCATGAGCTGGGGAGCAGCCAGTAGGCTGTGTCATGTTGGGTGAGGCCACCTGGCAAAACCCCAAGCGTTATCTTTGCTGCGCCTGAATCCTCAGGGAAAAAACAGAGGCTCAAGGTTGGCTGTGGCCCTGAAGAAACTTTACCCTTTCTCCTCGAGGCCCCAGAATCTTAGTTCAGTGCAACATAAACCATATGCTGACACCGGCTTAGATAGAGCTGCTCTGTTGGAGCCCAGGATCTGGGCATCAGCCACACTTGCCCCAATGTATTTGGTGTTCTCAGGCCATGGTGGGACCAGTCACAGGCTTCGTGGTGGAAGATTTTTGAGTAGGACAAGGATCCTTGGGCAGAGGGGACAGCCCCTGGCCAGCTTGGTCACAAGATGTCACTGGGGTTTATGTGCCCCCAGGAAATTACCCCCCAGGAACTCCTCTGACTTGAGTCCTTTGACCCTCACAGAGCTGTGAGCACCACAATCCCATCTCTTCATCTCCATCAGCTCCTGGGATGGGATTTCTCAGAGCACGGGCCCAAGTCCCTGGCCTGCCAGCTGCTACGGTGCAGCCTCGGTCATACCACCGAACCCCGTGTGCCTCTATGCCCTGGATTATAGGAGGAAGGTGCCTGTGTGTACCCGGACCCTGTGTGTACCCAGAACTTGTATGTCCCTGGCCCTATGTGTGTCACTGAACTTGTGGAGTCCACATGAGTCCCAAAGACAAGCTAGAATGCCAGACCCTCTCTGCAGAGATGGAGAGAGGTACCATCACCATGCAGGTAATTCACTCGGAGCCTAGGAAGGACCCGAGAGGATGTTGTGATGGTCAACAAATCACCAGCAAGGCGTCCGAGGTTAGCAGACTTTAAACAGTGCTCCGAGGCAGCTCCAGGCTGACATCCTGAGAAGAAGGCTCCAGATCCTCTGCACCTCCGGACCGCTGCCTCCCCAGTGCGCTTGCTCTCAAGTACCACATCTGGTCTTGGGGCTTGGATTCAAACCTGCTGCCCTATACAGGTGGAGCTGAGCTGAGCTCCTCAAGCCAGGTGCAAGGGTCATTTCCATGTCCTCTGCAGGTCACAGAGACTGGGCCAAGGAAAGATGACCTGCTGGGGCGCAAGGCCAGCACCATGCTAGGATGCGCCAAGCTCCAGCTCCTTCCTGGCCTCTGCTCATCTGCTACAATGCTGTACCATGCTGGGTACCAGCTGTTCCTGCTTCTCCTGCAGGGGAAGCACAGACCCTTAGCGCACCCACTGGGTCCTGTGTGTACCTGGGCTCTGTGCGCACCTGGGCTCAGTGTATACCTAGGCCCAGTGTGTACCCAAGTACTACATGTACCCAGACTCAGTATGTACCTGGGTCCTGTGTGCACCTATGTGCACCTGCATCCTGTGTGTACCCGGGTCCTGTGTATACCCAGGCCCTATGTATACTTGGGTCCTGTGTACACCCAGGTCCTGAATGTGCTTAGTCCCTGTGTACACCTGGAATCCTGCGTGTACCTGAGCACTATGTGTACCTGGGAACTGTGTGTTCCTGGGCCTGTGGCCTCTGGTGACACTGGGCTGTTGAAAGGAGCCCTGGCTCTCCCCAAGTCTGGCTGGAGTTGGAATCACAAAGATTTGTCTTCTTGGGTTAGTCCTAAACCATGATCCTCAGATCTCAGTCCCCCGAGTAGTGTAGCTGGGATTCTAGGCATGAGCTAACAGTGTTGGCTCACTTTTTGAAAGCTTTCTTATGGGAGTAGGCATCAGGAGAAGGTCTCCTGGGGCAGCCTCTATGCAGGACTGTGGCTTAGCCACTTCTTCACTTAACCTTGACTTTGTCCTTGACCAGCCACAGCTGCGGGAGCCCCGAACGGCATCATGGCCAGGCTTTACTTTCAAGCCTTCAGACTGAGTTTGGAGGAAGGCTGGAGGGAAGTGGACCCCTGACCAACCCCATGGCCAAAGCCCTGAAGTCCCACTTCTTGGAGGTGAGCTGAGCAGGCAATCTGGGCCTACAAAGGTCCAAGTAGGTCTGGTCTCTTGACCACCCTGAGTGGTCTGGGAGTGGGGGTGGGGGATGGGGGCTCGGACTCCAGTTTCCAGGCCTGGCCTTGGCCTCTCCTGGCCCTCTTTGGCATCTCGAGTAAATCAGAGCCGTCAGTGTGGTAGCAGCTTGATTAAAGTTCAGGGGTTTAATAGATCATTAAAACACACACACAGAGACACACATACAGACACACACACGCCAAATTACTCCCACCCTGGGCCAGCCACCTGGCCCACTGCCCCTGCGGTACAGCGGCTCTGGGCCTGTAGCGCCAAGGCCAGGCCAGGCCCGGCCCGAGGTTCCTGCCTATTCCCCGAGGACGCCCGCAGTCAGCGAGCCCTACATTCTCAGCTGCATTTAATCTGCCCTGAGACAGGCTGGCGATGAGGAAACGCGAGGGGCCGGGCACGGGAGGCCGGGCGGGGACGGGGTTGGCCAGTTGGCCAGCTTTGTTCGCTTGGTAACCTGGATCCGGGCCAGTGTTGGAGGAGCTCCCTTGGCAGCAGAAGTCTGGTCCAATTAATCGTGTTTAACCATTCTAATCACACTTTAGCACATTAATCCTATTTTCAATCCAAAACACATCTGAAACAGCGGCATGTGGGCCTTTTTATGAGAACCGCAAATCAGATGTAACGGAGAGACACAGGGCCCTCGTCTGCTCTGCACTTTCACTGAACTTAAACTTAATAAAATATGGGACTGGCTTGTGGTTGGATTTACTGCACAATGCTGATGCTTTCACATATAAATAGATCCCTTAAGTGACTTAAAAACCTGTCAGAGAGCGCAGTGAAAATTTGATTATGAGGTAACCCGTGCTGTGCCGCGCCTTCCCGCCCCCAACAATGCCATCGTGAGCTGACCGGTGGGTGGATGGATGAGTGGGGACCGTCTGGCGTTCCGAGCTTTTGGGGGTGTCTGCAGCGGTGGCAGAGAGGCACAGAAGGCTCTGCGGGCCGTGCTCCGCAGCCTTGTAAAGGGGTTTACAGCAGCGTAATCCGGAAAACTCGATAAACCTCCAGCACCTCGTCGTGATGATCCCGTCGAGTTTCTCAAGCTCTCTGACATCAAAGATGGCGTGCAACAGGTCTGCAGGCTGGAAGCATTCAGGGGTCTCTCCTGCAGACCCTCGGGCAAGGAGGGGCAGAGGATGGTCTCCAAGCTGCCTGCAGCCACCAGGGACAGAGATCATCTGGGGAAAGGATTCCTGAATCCAGAACTGTTGAGTCGGGACAGTGGCAGGGTCGGGCCAGGCCCCTCCAGGCTGCCCAGCATCCTCCATGAGTGGCCAGCAAAACACACAGCAAAGCTGAGCTCCTGGGAATTGCCAGCCTCTTCCTTGTTCCATGGCTGCCTGGCTCAGCAGCCATTTGTTCTGTGTTGACACCCCCTTGCTTTCCTCCTAGGCCCAGGCCGCTGCATTGGGGCCACTACCATCAGGAGGAGTCATGTGCGCTGGGATGGAAACGTAGCTTCGTCCATGATCCCGCACTGATGGGTGTGTTGGGTACACTGGCCTGTAGACCTGGCTTAAAAGCCCACCTCTGTTGCCTTAACACCAACAACTCAATCTTCTGCATTTCTTCATCCACCAGGTGAGGACACCAAGAGTATCTACCTTGTGGATTATTTTCTGTGAAATAAGCATGGTAACTGAAACATAGTAACCACTATAGAAAAATTACCTGCCAGTGTCTCTTTCATTAGAGATCATAGTAATGGACAGATGACAGAGAGTGTGCTTGGTGGATACTGGCTCAAGTAGGACATTAGCAGGCCTAGAATACAATTGTTTAAATAGAAATTAATTAAATCTCATTAATTAAAAATTAATGGGGGGGCTGGGAATGTGGCCTAGTGGTACAGTGCTTACTTACCATGCATGAAGCCCTGGGTGTGATTCCTCAGTGCCAATAAACAGAAAAAGCCAGAAGGGGCACTGTGGCTCAAGTGGTAGTGCCTTGAGCAAAAGAAGCTCAGGGACAGTGCCCAGGGCCTAAGTTCAAGCCCCAGCACTGGCTATATATATATATATATATATATATATATATATATATATATATATATATATATATATATATATTTTAAAGGCAGAAGGCAGGCACCAGTGGCTCACGACTGTAATCCTACCTTCTCAGGAGGCTGAGATCTGAGGATTGTGATTCAAAGCCAGTTCAGGTGGGAAAGGCCAGGAGATTCTTATTTTCAATTAGCCATCAAAAATCCATAAGTGGAGCTGTAGTTTAAGTGGTAGAGTGCTAGCCTTGAGCAAAAAAATCTCAGGGACATTGTCCAGGCCCTGAGTTCAAGCCCCAGGACCAGCACAAAAAGAAAAAAAATGAAGAGTGACATAGATCAAGATGCATTGAACTCATAACTTGACTATGGAATTGAAACCTCTGTACAACTCCTTAATAATAGACAAAAAGAAGGGAAGCAATTAGATTAAAAATTCTGGTTAATGTAGCTGATTGTATTTGGACATACAATGTGGCACTGTAGCCAGGCACTGGTGGCTCATGCCTGTAATCCTAGCTACTCAGGAGGCTCAGACCTCAGGATCAAGGTTCCACCAGCAAAAATCCAGAAGTAGAGCTGTGGCTCGAGTGATAGAGCACCAACCTTGAGTGAAAAAACTAAGGGTGAACACTCAGGTCCTGAGTTCAAGCCCCAGTTCGGACTCTCTCTCTCTCTCTCTCTCTCTCTCTCTCTCTCTCTCTCTCTCTCTCACACACACACACACACACACACACTCAAATGGTACTGGTTTTCTGGAAAAGGGCAAAGGGGGATTAGCTGAAGTAAGCACAAAGGATGAGAGCAAAAGGCATTCATTCATTCTGCAGATCTAACTTTCTGCAGAAATGAAATGCCCCGGCCAGTTCAGTACTGTGGCTCTAGAGACTTACAGGAGCAGAGTGACCTCCTCTGGGCAGCTCTTTCAGTGGACCTCAATAGTCCTAGGGGACATCACCCACAAGTTAGCCAAGACCTTCTTACATGGGAATAATTTTCAACCAGTGTGCAAATGCTCAGCTCTGGGCTCCGTCCTGTCTGGAGAAGTTCTCATTTCAGGGGTGGGAGAGAACACACACACACACACACACACACACACACACACACACACACACACACACACACACACACACACACACACACACACACACACACACACACACACACACACACACACACACACACACACACACACACACACACACACACACACACACACACACACACACACACACACACACACACACACACACACTCCCTCCCTCCCTCAGTAAGTCTTAATTTGGGCCAGGGGTGGGATGGGGAGTGTTATCGATTCATGCTGAGTGAAATAGGCAACAGTTCAGAACATGGTAGGAAATGCAAAACAAAGACGTTGCCGTAAACTTGGATGGGAACCAGGATTAGGGCCCCGTGTTTGGCTTCCTAAGTAAACACGTCTAGCTTTTTATTTTACAAATAACAATCTGGAAAGATGCATTAGGGAATCTAAATGCAAAATAGAAATGAGTTTATCCAGGTAAGTACGGTTTTATTAAACAATTTAATTCATTCCAGTTCCTTTGGAAGAAAGTGTGGGTTATGGTTAATGTTCTGAGGCAGACAGAAAGTGCATTCAACAAAGCCACCTGCACTTAATATCTAGCTGTCAGAAAACTGCTCAGCAGCCCCTTCCTGCGGAGGAGCAAGCTGAAATGCGTTTTGTTTTGGTAAATGCAACAAGAAATTGCCAATAAAATACTCCAGGCAAGGGAGATCTCAAATGAGAACGTTAGCAACTGAGAACCTGAGGCAGACTGTCACAACACCGGGTCCTCTCACAGTGCCAGCTGCCTCCGATGTGGGGTGGCAGACGTTCCAGCTGTACGGCAGAAAAAGGAAAACACACACACACCACGCCAACGCGAATTAAGACACAGGTCTCTCCTGCAGATACTGCTATAAAATAAATAAAATAAATACACTGAAGGAAACAGTCTGAAACAGTCATGGTCCAACCCGGAAATTCTCAGAACAAGTATAATCATTTTATGAGCATGTAAAAAAAAAAATCCTGTGTTCCTGTAATGTTCTTTATTGGGAAAGCTGGACGGGTTTGCCTGGCAAGATTTGCTTTCTGCCTGGTATCTCTGGTATTTTTCACCTCAGGATGGGATTTTCCAAGTCTACTGGCAAAAGGAAAGTCACGATTGTTTCTTTTTCTTTGTGTGCATTCTGGGGCTTGAACTCAGGGCTTGGGCACTGTCCCTGAGTTTCTTTGCTTCAGGCTGGTGCTCTATCACTTGAGCCACAGTACCACTTCTGGCTTTTTGATGGTTAACTGGAGATAAAGGTCTCATGGACTTTCCTGCCTGGGCTGGCTTTGAACCCTTGTCTCTGGATCCTAGGTAGCTAGGATTATGGCAAAATATGATTATAGCTATAGCAGATGACGTTTTTGTTTTTGTTTGGGAAACCAAATCCTGCAAGGTAGCCCATGCTGACTGGAACTTGGGATCCTTCTGTCTTAAATTCCCTAGTGCTGGGATTACAGGCATGCACCACCTGACTTGGCTTCTGTCATAACAGCAGAACACAGGGACCTGACTTTTTAACCCATGGGCATCAGGAAGGAAGAAATTCGGGCTGGGGATGAGATGAGAGAAGTGGGGTTGGATTCAACGCCCTAAGAATGAGGATGAAGTGAGTCAAGGAACACCCATCTTCTCTCTGTTTCTTCCTCTCCTGCAAGTCTCCCCATGTCCCCTGCCGGAAGCAGTCATCCCTGGGAGGGGGTGGACACTCCCCAGCCATCCATGAGAGAGGAGGGCCACAGGGAGTCTTTCAAGGGCAGCTGCTTGCTTGGTGACCCAGGAGCAGATGAGCAGCCAGAGAAAGAGGAGAAAAAGGAGAAAGAAGAGAAGGAGGAGGAAGAAAGGGAAGAAGGGGAGGAAAAGGAGGAGGAATAGGAGGGCGATGGAAAGGAAAAGGAAGAGGAAGAGAAAGAGAAGGATGATGACAACCCAGACTTCCAGAATCTTCTGTCTAGGTCCCCTCCCACATCTCTGGCTGCCTGCATTGGGAAGTGCTTGGGACTTTCCATCAGTCACTTCTCTGTTCATCGAACCATTCACCCCATCTTGTCTCTGCACTGGGCACTACAGGAAATGCAGAGAGCCTGGATTGGGCCCTATGGCCACACTGAAGGGAGGAAGCTAAAGCAGCGTGTGCATGTGGGTTTCAGATAAGGCCGGCATGGGAGGGAGAAGTCATGGACTGCGAGGAGGGGTGTCCCCGGCAGCCCTGCTGAAGCAAGCTGAGGATCGGAAGACCCCACAGGTCCTGCAGACAAATGGGACGCAGGGGGGTGGGGGTGTCTATTGGCAGGAGCACTGGATGGGGAGCCTGGGCCTGCGGACCTGCTCTCTTTTCTGCCTGTGTCTCTGGGATCTTGAGCCACGTGCCTCAGGTGGAGACTCAGCGTGCCCATCAGAGGAATAAACAGCAGGCTGGGTCCACGTGACTGCCTTCAGAAATCGGGAGGAGAAAACATCCGTCGAATGTCCAGCAGATGTGTCAGAGACTAAAACGTGCTGATCTGGCGTGAAGGACCATGCCGCTAATTACCAAAGGGGATGGAAAGTTTTCTGGCAAGGGATGAGCAGGTTGGGGCTGGGCGCCACGCCCTCATCTTCCCCCGCACTCCAGAGCAGCTTAAATATGTGTTCAATATTTACATTGAATGGATTCCTGGATGATAAAAAATAACAAACAAAGCAACAGCATAATCAAGAGGAGTCCTTCAATGTTTGGAAGCATCTCATCTCCCTCCCCTCCTGTGCTTTGACGCGTGCGTGTTTTTCCTGGAAACTTTCTGCCCTTTTCTGGGGAGCGCATGGGCCTACCCACCATGCAAGCCAACCTCAACAGTGTGTCTGCGAAGTTTACAAATTCCCAGCAAAATGCCGTGTCAGCTGGAGACTTTGAAGGCAGTTCAGGGTCACAGGAGAGAGACTTGCGGAGAGATTACACACTGTCTCACACTGTCTCCAAGCTGCAGGGAGAGTGGAGGTCCACATTGGAGATGAGGTAGTGGATCTGGTCTCAAGAGCATCTCCAGTTCTTGGGCCCCAGTGTCAACTCCACCACTGGGATGGGGCTCAGCATCCTCCTTGACCACCAGCACCTGAGTTTGATGGGATTGGCCAGTCACCAGCCAATTGTCTCACAGATGTCTGCCTCTGGTCCAATCAGCTGAGGCCAATGGACAATATGGGTGGTTCTCTGAAGAGGTAGGGAATTAGCAGGCATGTATTCCTCAACAATTGAAAGAGGAAGCTGGTAGTTTAAGTCTGTAATCCTAGCTAGTCAGAAGACTGAGATCTGAGGATCAAGGTTCAAAGTCAACCCAGGCAGAAAAGTCCCTGGGAGACTCTTATCTCCAATTAACCATTCAAAATCTGGAAGTGCTGCTGTGGTTCAAGTGGTAGAGAACTAGCTTTGAGCAAAAAAAGCTCAAGGACAGCGCCCAGGCCCTGAGTTCAAGCCCCACAACCATCTAAGAAGGAAAAAATAAAAGCCAGAAGTGGAGCTGTGGCTCAGTGGTAGGGTGTCAGCCTTGAGCAAAAAAGCTCAGGGACAGCATCCTGATCCTAAGTTCAAGCTCTAGTACCAGCACAAAGAGAAAGGTGTATGGGGGGGGTACTTTTGGCGTTTATTTTCCTGGAGGTCTAGATGAGAGAAATCAATAAAGACTCTGCTTGGGTTTATCTAAATAAGAAGAAGAAAGAAGAAAGAAAATACTGCTCCCACATTTTTTTGAATTCACCTACCTGCTGCTGCAGATCCTCTCTTTACCCCCCTTACAAACCCCAGGGTTTTGGGGAAAGCTCCTTTCCCCAAGCCACAGGCCAGGCTCCCTTGTTCCTCCTAATGGGAAGAGAACAGGGTTCTATGAAGTTCAGAGCTCGCTGTGACCCTAAATCAAGTTACTCCTGTCTCAAGGTGGACAGCCCTACAGGACTTTCTTCTTCAGGATTCTAGTAATTTCCCCCTTGCATATCCCCATCTGATTTCTTCAGGCCCTGAGTAGCTGGCTTAGGAGAGGTAGGGGACAGTTGGCTGCAACCCATTTTATACAGATCTCTGTATAAAACTCTTCTTGATAATTCTGGGATTATCCTACTGCATGGGGTAGATGTCAATCTCTGCTCCTGGGCACAGAGAAGGTCTTAGACAATTTGTCTAAGTCAACATACAGTCAAGGTATCTGCACAGCCACATGTACAGCAGCTATATTCAAAATAGCCAGCACATGAAATCAGCCCAGCTGCCCACCAACTGATGAACAGACAAAAAAAAAAGGTATTATCTGCACCCACTGGAATATTATTCACCCATGAGAAGAACTGATTGCAGAAAAATAGATGAAGCAAGAGATTAATGTGTTCAGAGAAATAAACCAGACTGAGGAAGGTAAATGTCACATACATTTTCTCACCCTAAACCTTCAAAATGAATGACGGGAATGTAGAAGTGGTTTTGTTTGGGATTTGATACCAGAGGGGATGGAGATGGTTAAAGGAGAAGGTGAAGTAGGTGAATGTACCAGAAGTACTTTGTACACACATTTGAGAACAAGAAGGACTGATGAAATTGATTTAAGAATGGGGAAGAAGCACGAGGAAGATAGGTAGAGGAAGTGAATCTGATTGGGTGATATTGCATACATGTATGGAGCTATCACAATGAAACCACTATGTGCCACAATATATGCTAGTACAATACACACACACACACACACACACACACACACACACACACACACACACACATTATATATATATGCCATTTGCTAAGGTCACACAGCATAGATGATAGTGAGGAGATGACCCTGGGCTTCTTCCACGGTATCAGCCCGGCCAAGGTGTCTGTGCAGGGCTGGTGCCTGGTCTCTGCAGGCCGAAGCTCAGCATGTTGCACTGCGAGGAGACAGACACAGCGAAGGGACAGGGCTGGTGTGGCAGGGTTGCACCTGGGAATCCCACAGGATGAACACAGACAGGAACTGTAATGTCAATGGCAGATTGAAGAGCAAAGGAAGAAGGTGAGGAGGGTGGAGGATGGGGGTGGGCAGACAAGAAATATGGCTGGGGCTGCAGGTGCTGCTGGGGAGGGGGGCGGGAGGAGGAAGGGCAGCGGAAAGCCGGCTGGAGGACTGAGTCCCACAGGTTAAGACTGGACTTTGCTTGGATTAACTCAGAGAGAAAAAGAAGACCAGAGGCTGTGGGGAAGCCCAAGTCACCCCAGCCATGCTGCTATTGACAGAGGGGAAACGGGGGATGGGGCCCAGTGGAATTGTCCTGCAGTGGGGGCTGCATCTGCAGCAGGTGGCTGAGAACGGCTCAGAGGACCAAAGACGGCAGGGATGGCAGAGGGCAGGAGAGGCAGTATCTGCCTGTGGGGGGTGGGGGGTGGAATAGTGAGGAGGAGGGGGCTAGAGGGGTCCTGAGAAAGCAGAGGACCAGGAAGAAGCTCTGAATTTTGAAGGCAAAACGGAAAAGGAAACGCAAGGGGAAAAGATAAATGTGAATAGAAAGAGGTCATTTATTTTTCAGGCTTTGCAGTTGTTACAGGTCAAATTGTGATCCCTAGAAGGAGCCAGGGAGAGGCCAGGGAGGGGCTGAGGAGGAGCCTGGGAAGGGTGAACTTCCAGAACTCAGTGAGGATGGGCTCCTGTTGTTTTGAGGCATTTGGCTTGAGGCCCTTTGTTACAGCCCACTGGTACCTCCATAAAGAAAGCAGACATACCATCCAGATGCTGGTGGGCTCACCCCTGTAATCCTAGCTACTGGGGAGGCCAAGATCTAAGGATCGCAGTTCATCAAAAGCCAGATGTAAGGTTGTGGCTCAGATGGTAGAGCACCAGTCATGAGTAAAGAAAAAGCTCAGGGACAGCACCCAGGCCCTGAGTTCAAGCTCCCTAGGACAGAAAGAAAGAGAGAAAGAAAGAAAGAAAGAAAGAAAGAAAGAAAGAAAGAAAGAAAGAAAGAAAGAAAGAGAGAGAGAGAGAAAGAAAGAAAGAAAGAAAGAAAGAAAGAAAGAAAGAAAGATAAAGAAAGGAAGGAAGGAAGGAAGGAGAAAGAAAGAAAGAAAAGAAAGAAGGAAAGAAAGAAAGAAAAGAAAGAAAAAGTAAGAAGAGAGAAGGAAGAAAGGGGAGAGGGAGGGAAAGAAAAGAAAAAGAGAAATGAGATAGAGAAAAGGAAAGAAAAATGAGAAAGAGAAAGAAGAAAAGAAAAGAAAGGAAGGAAAGCAAGTAAGCAGACATCAGTGGTGTAGGAGATGCCAATTCAGACCGGGTGGAGTCTGGAGGCCTGGGCGAAAGGCTCAGGAAGTCCCTGGTATCAATGGTATCAATGTAGCCCTTCTCTGCGGCTGACTCCAGTCCTCCTCTGACTCCCTGCTGCAGTGTGCTCCCCCGAGCTTCCTGCTGGGGGGAGCTCCTCTGTTCCCCAAGATTGGGCCCCAGAGCTGTGAGATATGCCCACCTCTAGCCTCCCCCAGACTTAAGCAGAATGTCTTGCCTGCCCTGCCCTCTGCCCGCCCTGGATGGCTGCTGCTTTGGGAACGCACCTTGCCTCACCCCTGCATTCCCTCCATCTCCTCCTCTGCCCCTCCTACTGCTGCCCACCTGGGCACATTCTTCTGCTGCTTGGCTGCCAGCCCCAAGTAGTTGGTGAGCGCTGGGCCGAGTGGACTCTCATCTGCTCATTATCATAGCGGAGGAGCCCGAGGCTCAGACAATGGCGTTTCTATCTTTCTCCAAACTGCTTTAAGTGTCTCATTAAGTAATCCCTAATGTTGGATGGCCAGGAAATGGTCTCTGAATGGCAGAATGGGAGAAAAAAATAATTTTTTTGAGAGTACAGGAAATGATACAATCTTTGCTCAAGTCTCCGGCTCAGTTCTAAATGGAGAAACAGAATATCCCCAAATCCATAAAAAAAAATTGATAGATAATACAGATGTTCCTTGCTTTACAAAATAGACTGTCCCAGCCATATTGGGTGTAAATCAAATTTCTTAAAATCGAATTACGTGGAAAATGCACCATGGGAATGTGCTTTAAGAAGGAATCCTGCAATGCATTCCTTTGTAAATCAAAGAGATGCACATTTATTTGGTCATTCAGTCATTTATTTGGTCCAGGGGTTCTCAGCCTGGCCAAACATTAGACTCACCTGAGAGCCTTTAAAATTCGTACTGTATTGAGATTTCTTCCCCCTAGGGGGTCCCTTTTAATTGGTCTGGGGTGGTACTAAAGCCTCAATATTTTTTAAAACTCCCCGAAGATTCTAGTATGCAGTTGGGCTCTAGAACTGTTTTATTCAATAAACATTGACGAAGCGTGCTTCAGTTGGACCTGGTTAAGTGACTCATAAGAGATACAGCTCGGTGCTCCCAGGGGCTTAGTGTCTGATACAGGTACTTGTGCAGACAATGTCTCTTGGAACCTGAAATGTGAGACTAGTAGATGGGTGTTCATCTATTTTATAAGTTCATATACTTTTCATAGTGCTTGCTTAGGCAGCACATATACTAAAATTGGGAGAGAAGATTAGCATGGCCCCTGCGCAAGGATGACACGCAAATTCATGAAGCGTTCCATATATTTTTCATATGGTTGATGAGTGTGTATGTGTGTCTGTGTGTAAGTGTTGTGTGTGTGTACTAGTGGACACATAGTTAATTGGCATCTTCAAGAAAAGATGTCTTTCTCTGGTACTTTTTTTTTATTTGGTTGTGCCACTTCCTCTCTGGTACTTTTTAAAAACTACTTATGAGCTGGGCGCCGGTGGCTCATGCCTGTAATCCTAGCTACTCAGGAGGCTGAGATCTGAGGATTATGATTCAAAGCCAGCCTGGGCAGGAAAGTCCATGAGACTCTTATCTCCAATGAAACACTAGAAAACCAGAAGTGGCACTGTGGCTCAAGTGGTAGAGTGCTGGCCTTGAGCTGAAGAGCTCAGGGACAGCACCCAGGCCCAGAGTTCAAGACCCACGACCGACCAAAACAAAAAAGGTCTGAGCTTCTATGTGCCTGGTGATGGCAAAGCTAATCTAGAAAAGTCCTCCTCTTCTTCCTCTTCCTCTCCCTCTTCTTCCTCCTGCTCCTTCTTTTTCTTCTGGTGTGAATATGTTCCCGTGTGAAAAGTTAAACATTCCAGATAGAGTGCAAATCTTCTCTCCTCTCCCCTCCCATTCTCTGTTAGTCTGACGTGCCTAGCTTTCTTGTACATTGCATACTTAAAGAAGACTTGATAGAAATGCACAGCCTTGCTTTGTGTCTGTAATAGTTGTTTTCTCTCCACAGGTGATACTTATGAATCATTCAAAGCCTATGTTCTCTCCACTTTTGTCTTCTATTTCTACACCAACCCAAAGAGATGAACTTCTTTTCGTCACTGCTAGTGTTGCCTACTTTCAGGTGGCAACACACACACACACACACACACACACACACACACACACACACACACACACACACACACACACATCCTGTTCTGACAAGGCCACCGCCCTGTTGGATCAGGCCCCTATCCTACCATTTAACCTGAGTTATCTCCCTCGAATGCTGTTTATAAACACAATTATATCAGAATTTAGGGCTCCAACAGACATGTAGTGTGTGTGGCAGGGGGAGAGGGGTCGTTCAGTCCAAGGCAGCTGGGGGCAAGCAGGTATCTGTGAATGGCACCTCCCTCTGCCCCTCCTCTCATCTGTCACGCTGGCTCTCACGTGCCCAGCCGAGGCCTGTAGGCTGTGTCCCTTGACAAATAACGCTGGTGAGCTGGCCAGCCGGGGCCTGTGATCTGTGATGGGGAAGTGACATGCACAAGGGCACGAGCCCTGGCTGGGGCATTTGGTGTGATCAGCCTCATCAGGGACGCCTCTCAAGCTGAAAGGTGGGTGCAATTACTCATCCCATTTCCCAGGACAGGAGACAGGTGTTCAGGAAGGTGAAGCAAGGCACCCTGGGTCATGTAGCCAGAGAGCAGAAGGGCTAGGGTGTGAGCCGGGCTTTTACCCAAGCCGGGGGAAGGGCTACATGTGTGCTCAGGACAGGGCAGACAGGCTGGGCCCAGGCTTTGCTCCCCCCCCCCCTGTTTCCCCCCACACCATCATCCTCACCCCAGCCTGGCGTCCTCTGGTCCTGAAAGGGCAACACAGCCGTCCGCAGTGAGGCACTCCTGCACTTGGGGTCAAAAATTTTCATCCCCGCCGTCTACCACGTGACCTTAAACCTCCTTCTGCTGTACTTGGCTCTTTGTTAAAAATAAAATGCGTGGCCAGGCACCGGAGGCTCATGCCTGCAATCCCAGCTACTCAAGAGGCTGAGATGTGAGGATTACGGTAGGAAAGGATCAGGTAGGAAAGGCTGTGAGACTTTTATCTCTAATTAACCACCAAAAAGCCAGAAGTGGAGCTGTGGCTAAGTGGTAGAGCACTAGCTTTGAGCAAAATAAAAATGCTGAGGGAGAGTGCCCAGGGCCTGAGGTCCAGCCTCAGTATTGCCATGACAAAGAATTTTAAAAAACCAACAACAATAACTCTTTCCATATATGCATATATATATACATATGATGGTGAATTCATAAGACTGCAGTAAAATGAGATTGTGAAAATTAGCATATATTAGCATATATTTCTCCAGTGGCAGACGAGGGGCAGAGTGTGGTTTCAGGTGACACAGTGTGAGAAGGAGGTGGGATTTAAGTCCTTCCTGGGGTTTATACATTCCGAGTCCTTGTGGTGAGCATCCCAGCTGGCCCTAGGCGGGGGCCCTTGCCGGGATTGGGGGGCCACAAGCTGGGAGGCTTCCAGGACTCGCCCAAGAGGGGGCAAGGGGTGTTCAGTGCTGGCTGCCTGGCGCCAGGGCTCCGTGTTTTATCTTTAAGAGAGACGCGCTTGCATCTTCCCTTCCCTTCTGTTACCCACTCAAGGCCGCCGGGCGAGCAGGGCACAGAGAGTCCTTTTCAGACCTGGAGGGAAGGCACTTGGGAGTCCCAGCTGCAACCCATATGCCTGACTTTGCGGGAGCTTGGGGGGGGGAGTTCACACACTGGGCGCTGCCTCTGGGCTGTGACAGGATGGGAGGTATGAAGCCACGGAGTATGACAACCACATGCGTGGACAGGAAGTGAGGCCAGCTGGCCGAACATCTCCTCCATCCCAGATACTTCCACGGCCTAGAGACAGATCCCTGGGGGAGGAGGGGGGCAGGGGCGGGTGGTGGCAGTGGCAATGCTTATCTGTTCTTGGAAGTTCTAGAAAGGACACAAGCCAGGGCTGTGTCTAGAAGTCAGATCCCTGACAGTTAGACTACCACCTCCAGGATAGGCTAGCCTGAACCCTGGGGCGTCATCCCAAGACAGCCACGTCCCCGGCCCCACAGGAAACATGGACAGCCTTAAGGGATGGCTTCTCATACAGCCAGCCTGGGCTTCTATCTGGAAGGTGCTGTGTGCAGATTAAAGGAACTGGGATGTGAGGGAGGAGCTGGTGTGCTGGGCCCTCTGCACATGGCACTTCCCTTCCCTTCTCCCATAGGCCCTTGGGCATGTATGTGTTCAGATCTCCTGATGCCTGGGACAAGAGCCAATCAGATGCCATGCTCATGAGCTGCTTAGCCTGCTGCTTAGCCCTGCTCCGGTCTCTGACTTACAAGCAGCACCTCTGGGAGACTTGTGGGAACAGTACAAGCCCCTTCCCACCCAGGGCTCTGCTCCTAACGGGGAACTCCACCTGTGCCTGGCCAGGTTGGGTGAATTCGGGGAGGGAGATGGTGATGTTCTGAGATCCTCAGAAATCACAAATGTTAAACAGCTGGCCCGAAACCAAAGTCTAAACAGGGCTTTGTGCTGGATGTCAAGTAGAATCTCATGTGGGTTTTTAGTCACTCAGTCTTCCTTTCAAGATATATCCAAAAAATGCCTCCCCCGCCACCGTCTTGCCAAAGCCCCGTCATCTGTTCTCCGGATTGCTGCGGTGGCCTCTCGCTGGCCCTTCATGACTGTGATTACAGTCGTGATTCAGATCTGGTCCTTCTCTGCTGAAAATCATTCCACGCTAACAACGTTCGACAAGAAATGTACTCATTACCTTATGTATGTAACTGTAACCCCTCTGTACATCACCTTGATAATAATATTAAATTACAAACAAAACCATTCCACAAATCCCAGTTCCCTCTGAATTAAAGTCAAAGTTTTTTTATTAATTTATTTTGAGATCTTTTAAAGTTACTGTTAAGTAGCTGTACAAAGGGGTTTCAATTCCACAGGTCCATCTGCAAGAACAATGCGTCTCGTTCAGCCACCCCCCTTCCATCGTTCTCCTCCATCCTTCCCACTCCATCCTTCCCAAGCCCACCCATTCTCTCACGTTCCCTGGCTCCATTTTCACAAATGCTCATAGAGAATTATGACTATATTCAACTCCCGCTCCCTCGGTCACTCACCTGTCTAAAGTCAGAGTTCTTACTGCCGTGCTGCAGTCTCTGCGGGACCTTGAGCTCATTGTGTCTATGTCGTTGTTTCTTCCTCTCTCACTCTACTCTGGGTGCACCAGCCTCCTCTTGCCGAGGCCCTTGGTTCCAGCCTTCCCTCTGCCTCCCTCTACCTGCAGCTCTCACCCCCTCAGAAAGCAGCTTGGCTTAAGTCTTTGCACGAAGCTAGTGTTCTTAGGGTTCACTACAGAAACTGAACTAATAGGAGATTCCTAGGTGAGATTTATTTGCAGGAATGAAATGACTCCTGCAGTTACAGAAGCTGAGAAGTCCCACCAAGCGGAAGACCCAAGAAAGCCAGTCAATCTGGACTTCTAAGAACCAAGTGAACAAGTGTTGTAACTCCAGTCCGGGGTCAGGAGCAGCCTCAGTTCCAGCAGGGAAACAGAGAACACAGGATCAAGTTCTTCCTTCCTCCATCTTCCTTCAATGGATGGAGTGATATCTACCTATACCTGGGAGAGGAGTCTACTTTATGGATCCACAATAATACAAAGCTTACTCAGAAATCAGACACATGCAGAAGCCATGTTTAATCTGGGCACCCCTAGCCCAGTCAAGTTGACATGCAAAATTAATCATCTTTCTCTGTGTGTGTGTGTGTCTTTGTCTGTCTCTGTTTAGGTGTGGACTGATCCATTTTCCAGCACTCCTGGCTTCTCCCAATGGGCCTGAATGGCTCTTTTTCCCCAAAGTTATACTTCCTTCTAAGCTGCAGTGCTTTCACTTACTCTGCCTTACTTTGTCGCCTTTGTCCCCTGCATACTCCTTTAGGACTTGCCTTTTTATATATGAGGGGGAGGGAGAATGGCATGCAATCAGATAGTGATGACGTAATGTATTAAAAAAAACACTTTATTAGCATGTATTAGTTGTACAGAAGGGTCTTGTTGTGACATTTCCATAGACCCGTACAATGAACCTCGATGAGATTCACCCCTTCCATCACTCTCTCTTATCCCCCCATTTACTCTTCTTAAAACACTTCCCACAGGCTTCCTTGTTCCATTTTCATGAGGAGGCTGGGAGAGGGGAATGCACAGAGAGATAAGGGCTGGGGAAGCGTGCTGTGCCCTGGGGGTGACAGAGGAGTGCTTTCCACACAGCAAAACTCAACGCTTTAATGCTCTGACATCCCAGGTGCGAAGTATGATGCAGTGAGAATCCTGGTAGCTGCATCTCCATGTGCAGTGTTTCTCATCTTAGGATCATGTAATGTTTCTTCACTGCAAAGCCACACACTGTACCATGATTGGGTTTTCTTCCTTACATTGTCTATCCAATAACTATTGCCAAATTTTTTATAGTTCTTTTTTTTTCAATGCATCCCAATTTTTTTTTAACCAGAAGTGCACAATTTTTTCCTTGGCATATTCAACATCTTTGGGGAGTGGATCAATTCCATAGTTAGCTGGGCTGCTATGCTCTACCCTCTGCTCTTGGGCTGGCTTTTCCTCTAGATCTGTTATGCACCTGTCATCCTGGGAGTTCCCTTAGTTTCTCCTGTGTCAATTACCCACTTCACAGATTTAATGTTGCCGTTTCTTCAAAATCTAGTACTGAATATGACTGTCATTAAAGATAAGGCTTTTAGGAGGTAACTAATATAAAATGAGGTATGGTGACAGGGTTCTGGTCCACTAGAAGTGGTAGCCTTCTAAGACTTCCCTTTCTGTGTCTGTTTCCTCTCTCTCCACAAGCACATGCTAAGGAAAGGCTGACTATGGAAAGGAGCAGAAAGGAGCTCTATCCAGAAACTACACTGTCCAGCAGCATCTTGATCTTGAACTTCCTGGCCTTTACCACAATGAGAAACGTTTCCTTTAACCCACCTGGTCTGTGGTGTTTTGTTATGGCATCCTGAGAAGATTATCTTCCTTCATATTTTACTCCCTCATTTGGGTAGAGCACAGCCTCTAGCAACTTCTTCAGACGTGATTCATGGAAGTAAATTTTTTGACACTCCAGATTTAAAAGTATCTTTAGTCGGGGGCGGGGGGAGGATGGGAAGGGATGGGAAGGGGAAACAAAGGAGGAGGCTACAATGCTTGATAAGAAATGTACTCATTATCTTGCCCATGTAATTGTAACCTCTCTGTACAGTATTTTCACAAGAAAAAAAGTATCTTTAGTCTATCCTCCTACGCAGTTAATTTTTTTTTTTTTTGGTCTTGCTATGCAATCTTACAACTGGAAATCGTTTGTCTTAGACTATGGATAGCATTACTGCCTTTTACTTTCCAATGATTGAGAAATTCGATGGCATTGAGATTCATGGCACACATCTTTCCCCATTTCTTCTGGAAGCACCCAAGAGCTCCTTATGCCTGAATCTAGAAGTTTTTATTTCTCAATTTGTGGATGATCGGCTTTGGTAAGAGTCTCTTATCCCTACCTGAGTCAGGGCTTTGGCAGACCATTGTAGTCTGAAATTTTATTCTGCTACGTGAATCTTTTCCTTTCTCTTTTCACAACTCCCCATTTTCTGGAAATCCTAGTAGCTTGATTTTTTGATGGCCTGAAATAAGCCACTAATTTCTTTGGCTATTCTATGTTCTATCTTTTTCTCTTCCTGTTATATTTTCTGGAAGATCACATCTTTCAACCCTCCAGTGGATTTTATTTGAAGTAGCTTTTAGCTTCTAAGAGCTCCATAAAGGGCATCCTGCTCTGGGATGGGATCTTTTTATCTCCATAAGGATATTAATTACTACTTTTGAAGTCTTATTTCCTACAGGTACAGTCACTCTGTATATTGGTTAGTTGATAGGTTCTAGTGCTTTCTTCAAATAGCTGATGATGCTTGGCCATCTGCTCATATTTAAGAACAAGGCACTAAAAAGCTGACTGGGAATGCTGGATGCACGGGCAGGGCTTGCCAATGTAACTTCTTTAGAGTTATGGCCATTTCATTGCAAGATACCCTTCCCCCACTGTGAGTAGCTATAGTTGGCTTTCCTTAGGCTAATCGGTGGCCCTTCTAAATTCATACACATATGGAATAATCCTGACATTCAGGGCCTCACAGGGGAAAGGTCAAAGGTCCTACCATTTAATTCTTACTCAAGCTCCCATTTTCAATATGGCGCCCACGCTGCTTTTCTGTGCCTGGTGTCATTGGATTTCTACCATCCCTGGATCTGTTTCGTTAGAGATATTCTTCATCTGTATGGGAGAACACAAGGGGAAGAGATGGTGGGATGCCAATGGGTTTTTACTGGGCTTTTAGAACAACCTTGTTTCAAGACATACGTTGCTTCCAGCCCTCTGAGTCTCTGGGAGCCGTTCTGGAATCTGGAAATTGAAGCTGGCCTTCCTTTCCCGCTCCTTCCAGCCCTGGAAGATCTTGCTCTGCTAAGTACTATAATGTATTAAATAATGTACAATATATTATACATAATATATTGAACTATATATAAGGAATTATAATATGGTTGTACTACAGTTCATTCAGTACATTTCTGATCACCTCTCCTAAGTGTCTGAGTTTTTGTGGGTCCATACTTTTTATTAACAGGTATTAGAGAGGTGAGTGCAGTTAATCCTCTGTGTGTGTTTCATGGGTCTAGGGGGCTCTCGGGTTATCTTCCTTCAGCCCATGGGTGCTCTTGTCTCTGTACAACACACACAATACACACTCATCTTCCACTCAGTGAAAGAGCACTCATACTCAACAGCATGTGGCCATGTGAACTTGCAAAAAGGTTTTCATTATGCACAAAGCCACGTGCTATATTCTTATGCTGTCCTAGATCGTGTGTGTGTGTGTGTGTGTGTGTGTGTGTGTGTGTGTATGTGTGTGTGTATGTGTGTGTAAGAGAGAAAGTGTAGAAAGTACTGGGGTTTGAACCTGGCCAGAGTCTGGGTGCTGTCCCTTAGCTTTTTCACTTAAGGTTGGTGTTGTACCATAGCTCCACTTTCAACTTTTTGCTGGTTAATTGGACATAAGAATCTCATAGACTTTCCTCTCCTGGGCTGGCTTCAAACCTGGACCCGCAGATCTCAGCCTCATGCGTAGCTAGGGTTACAGGTGTGAGCTGCTAGCTCCTGTCTTCTTGCTATAGACTTTTATCAAACATTTTCACTTTACTTACGTCTTACTGAAAATGTAGTGTTGTTTACATGCTTTATAACACATGCATTTGTAATGCAAACACATTCCTGATTACCTTGATGAATAATCATAAGTAGCTATCATTTAAATAATCATATTTTTAAAATAATATTAAAAACCACCACCACGTAAGCACATCCTGCTGACTATCAGCCACGCTGTCTTCTGGCTTTTCGTCTGTGGCCTGGTGGCTGTCATTTGTCTAAGGATGGGGAGGGGCAGGGACACAGAGTGGTGCTGAGCCAGTGGATGTGGGTCATCTGAGCTCCCCAGCCCTGCAGAGCCTCACTCTCTCTGAGCTGGGATTCAAAGGCCTACCATGATGGTCTGGGGTTCCTAGGTCCCAGCCTCAGTTCTGGGGTGAGGCTTGCAAGAGCCAGGAGGTGGGTGATTACCCTAGGATCCCTGATCCTTCCTTCAGTCCTGATCCCCTGCCTCAAGGCCAGACCTCCGATCCATGTCCCCTTTTCCCTCTGTACCAGTGTCTCTGCTTCTGGGCCCAAAGATCTGACTGGTTTCCAAAAACCTGTATGAGCACCGGGACCCATGGCTGCTGCCGTGGGAGGGGAGAGGGAGGCCTGGGTCTGGGTCTGGGGGTTGTAGATTTTCTCACAGGGCATGAAATGAGTACTCTCAGCTAGGCACTCAGCTGAACCTTTGGTTCTACCTCACAGACCAGCCTCACGAGAAGGGGGAGGGGAGTCTCACCATGTCTCCAGGTTGGGAGTGGGGGCTGGATCAAACCAAGGAAAGGAAAGAGGGTGAGCTTTAGGGAGTGGGGCCCATTGTCAGTGGGAGGCTGGAGAAGGTCCTGAGCTGCAATCTTCCCATACTCAGGCTGGACCTTGGGGAACACCCCTGAGAGGAAGCTCCCCACCAGGGGGTGATGGAAGAGAGAGCTTAGAGCCTGCCTGCTGATGAGCTAGATGCCTAGACCAGGGAGGCCACTGGAGGAGGATGCAGAACAGAGGCCCTATGTCCCTGCAGGTCACCTTGACTTGGGACTAAGGTGGGTGGATCACAGGTCCAGCCCCAAACCAGGCAGGGGTTGGCAATGCTCTGCCTCTGGGCTGTTCTGTTACTTACGCCTGCCTCACCTGTGACCGGGCAAAGGCTGCACCCTGGTCAGGGCCGACTGGCCGCCACCTTGGAATATTTGCTAGGGTTCGCATGCCACTGTCCTTCTCCCTGAATCGTGACAAAAGGAAAGAATCTATTAGCAGGCGGGCAGATCCCTCGGGCGTGCCCGTCATCTCTGATTTGCTTGTTAGCCAGGCTGTGGAATTAAAGACACTTTTGTTTTTATCTATTTGCATGGAAGCTTTCCAGGGAAAACAACAATTTTCGTGACCTGCGCACTTTGGATCATGTTAATTAGGTTTGAAAACTCATATATTGTTTTCATAAGGGCTATTACATTTTCTCTAATTAAATTAAAGGAAAAATAAGGATGCACGGCAATAATATTTATTATTAATACCAGACTCCAGAGGCGCCCCAGCAAGTTAAATCAGAGGTTAAGAAAGAAAGACAGAAAGAAAGAAAGAAAGATAAAGAAAGAAAGAAAAAGAAAGAAAGAAAGAGAAAGAAAGAAAGAGAGAGAGATTTAAAAAAACAAAAACCTTGCAGACAGCTTGGACTTCAGAAAAGCGTGGTATAATCTACAGCATCAGCAAGTCACTGTGGTCTTGGTTCCCGCCAGGAGCTTGGGGACATTTCCTACTGTTTCATTCCAATGGTTTTATCCACACAGCAGGCCCTTAGCCCCAGGAGAACTCTGGACTTGGGTTTCACGTGGGTTCAAAGGTGGTGGCCAGCTGTGATTTCAGTCCAGGCCAGGATGCCAGAGGCCCCCAGGGTGAGGAAGTCCAGCGGGCAGCAGATGAAGGCACGTGATCTCTGGGAGAGAAAGTGTTCCTCTGGAGAGGGACTGTGGTGGCAGGGTAAAGAAAATGGGGCAGGAGATCTCATGACCTGAGCACTCCCCAGCCCTGGGCTGGAACCTGGGTTGAGCAGAAGCCAGATGCAGTGGTCTAGACGCCTTGCCAAACAACCAGAGCCCGGGGCTGGGTACCTGGTGCTTTTTCTTTTTTTTCTTGCTGATACTGGGGCTTGAACTTAGGGCCTGGGCACTGTCCTCATGCCTCTTTTGCTCAAGGCTAGTGCTCTACTACTTGAGCCACAGCTCCACTTGGTGAGGAACTGCCCTGCTCATACCATGTCACCATGTGGCACAGTAGACTCTAAACCAGGGGTGGGGGGCAAAAATGACATGGAGAGTTTCTCTTAACCGTTGTGGATTCTCCTCTTCTGTCCCCTTTCCTCTTCCCCTCCCTCCCTCCTTCCTTTCTTTCTTCCCTCCCTCCTTCCTTCCTCTCCTCCCTCCTTCCCTCCTTCCTTTCTTCCCTTCTTTGTTTCTTCCTTCTTCCTTCCTTTCTTTTGTTTTTCTTTTCTCCCTTCCTTCCTTCCCCTCTCCCTTCCTTCCTCTCTCCCTTCCTTCCTTCCTTCCTTCTTTTCTTTCTTTCTTTCTTTCTTTTTCTCTTTCTCTTTCTCTCTTCCTTCTTCGCCTCTCTCTCCTTCCTTCCTTCCTTCCTCCCTCTCTCTCTTCTTTCTTTCTTTCTTCCTTCCTTCCTCCCTCCCTCCCTCCCTCCCTCCCTCCCTTCCTTTCTCCCTTTTTCCCCTCTCCTACCTTCCTTCCTTCCTTCCTTCCATCCTTCCTTCCTTCCTTCCTCCCTCCCTCCCTCCTTTCTTTCTTTCTTTCTTTCTTTCTTTCTTTCTTTCTTTCTTTCTTTCTTTCTTTCTTTCTTTCTTTCTTTCTCCCTTCCTTCTTCCCCTCTCTCTCCTTCCTTCCTTCTTTCCTCCCTCTCTCTTCTTTCTTTCTTTCTTTCTTTCTTTCTTTCTTTCTTTCTTTCTTTCTTTCTTTCTTCCTTCCTTCTCTCCTTCCTTCCTTCCTTCCTTCCTCTCTCTCTTCTTCCTTCCTTCCTTCCTTCCTTCCTTCCTTCCTCCCTCTCTCTCTTCTTCCTTCCTTCCTTCCTTCCTTCCTTCCTTCCTTCCTTCCTTCCTTCCTTTCTTTCTTTCTTTCTTTCTTTCTTTCTTTCTTTCTTTCTTTCTTTCTTTCTTTCTTTCTTTCTTTCTCTCTCTCTCTCTTTCTCTCTCTCTCTCTTTCCTTCCTTTTCTTTCTTTCCTTCCTTTTCTTTCCTTCCTTTTCTTTCCTTCCTTCCTTCCTTCCTTTCTTTCTTTCTTTCTTTCTTTCTTCTTTCTTTCCTTTCTTTCTTTCTTTCTTTCTTTCTTTCTTTCTTTCTTTCTTTCTTTCTTTCTTTCTTTCTTTCTTTCCTTCTTTCCTTCTTTCCTTCTTTCCTTCTTTCTTTCTTTCTTTCTTTCTTTCTTTCTTTCTTTCTTTCTTTCTTTCTTTCTTTCTTGGTACCAGAGTTTGAACTTGAGCCTCAAGCTCTCTAGGCAGGTGCTATATCATTTGAACCACTGCCCAGAGCTTACTTTTCTTCACTTGTTTTTCAGATAAGGGAACATACTTTTTCCTTGGGCTGCCTTATTTCAACCTTTCTCTCTTCACCTCTTCATGAGATTTCAGGCACATACCACCATGCCTGGCTTGTTTGTTGAGCTAGGGTCTTGAAAACTATTTTCCTGGGCTGACCTCAAATCATGATCCTTCCAATCTCTGGCTCCTAAGTAGCTGGAATTATAACATGAAGCTACTGCACCTAGCCTGCAGATTTTCTAAATTCTAATTTCTTCACTATACCATGTTGGTTTTCCCGGATCTAGAAATGATCTGCTGAATCAGGTGCAGACACTGGGCCAACCCAATGGCAGCACAGAATGCAGACTTCCCTTAGGAGCTGGGAAGGAAGGACAAGGTTGAAACTCGTGAGCAATGGAAGCTGGTGATAGAATAATGGCTGCCATTTCAACAGCCTTTGTCCCTTATCTTGAAAATGCAAAGACAGCTGAGCAAAGGTGGATGGATCTGTGATCTGCGGAAGAAGGGAGCTGGAATTGGTGAGACTGAGTTTGTACCGCAAGTAAACAGCAAAGAGAAACAAGGAAGAAGCCTGCTGTGCTCTGTGCGCTGGTCAACTCCGCTCTGAAGCGAGAATGGGAAAAGCCAGCAATATTCCAAGGGAGGCCCCGGTCCTCCCCAGTCAGTCAGCCAGCACTAATCCAGAGCCCCCCACACCCGCAGGGCCCAGCACGCCTCAAAGGGCCCTTCAACTTAATTAAAAACCTTTGATGGATCCCCACACACTGGAAAAGACTGCTCGCCCCACGGGCCCTCCTGTCTGCACTCAGCTCTCCAGGGTGATGCTACTATAGGTGTGAACAGGTGCGCCCCCATCCTGACTCAGGGAGACCCCCAGCACTGCTGAAAGGAGGGCATGGTTCACCTGGGACGGTGCAAACATCCCAAACAGCCAGACTCTGCAGGGTGAGCGGTGTCAGGTGTTGAAGGCGACACTCGGCAGCCGGTGGCCACCTTTCTCTGGTGACATTCAAAGCTCTGGTGTGGGCCAGGTTCCTTCTGCACTGTCCTGTCCTGTCTTCTTCTATCCTATAAGAGGACGAGGCTGATGCTGGCCATAGCCCTGGGGTGTAGGGGAGGGCTGCCAGCATGTATGACTATCCAGCTAGAATATGTAAAGAGCACTGACAAATCAATAAGAAAAAAAATAAGCAGCTGATAGGACAGCTATTACATGAAGGAAGACACCCAAATGGCCAACAAATGTGTGTGGGGAAAAAGTGTTCTACTGAATGAGCTGTCAGGGAGAGGTGAGCAAGGCCACGATACAGACACACATCGACCAGATGGTTATAATTTAAGGCAGGCAATACCAAATATCATCCAAGCCACAGAACTACGAGAACCCACGCACAACTGCCAGCACCATTTGCTTTGGAAGAGTGTACGGCTATACTTACCAAGGTTCAGTGTGTGTGAGCTTTCATATCCCAACCGCCCAACGCAGCGTGTACATGTATTAGAAAAAGCTCATACATTGGAAAATGAAGCCCCAAATGCTAACGTATTTGGAGGTGGGCCCACTGGGGCATACATAGGAGTAGAGGAGATCATGAGTGCATTAGTGGCTTCGTAAGAAGAGGAAGGGAGACCCAAGCTTCCTCTGTCTAAGCATGCAACACCCTCCGCTGTGTTCTGATGTAGCCCAAGGCCCTCCCCCACTGCCAGCACCAGGCCTGCAAAATTCCCAGCCTCCAGGGCTGTGAGCTGAGCAAATGTCCCTTCCTCATAAACTCTCCAGTCTCAGAAATTTTGTGATAGCAATGTACTGGACTAAGGCTACTGTCTATCAAAGACACGACCATGTAGCAGTATTCTTTAGACCAGCTCAGGTTTGGAAATCACCCAGGAGCTGACAAATAGAGAAGTAAAATGCAGCATGTCTGTACAATTTGAGTGCTCAGTGATAATAGAGACCGTGTTCATCGTGGAAGCCATTGAGCTGATGTTTTGAGGGCTGGGCATGGTGGTTCATGCCTGAACTCTCAGCTACTCAGGAGGCAGAGATCAGGTAGATGGTCATTGGAGGCCAGCCTGGGAGAAAAGTTAGGAGCCCTCATTTGAACAAATAAATCCCATCCACGAGGGTGGGAGGTTCTTGCCTGTAATCTCAGCCGTGCGGGAGTCATAGGTTGAAGGATCATGGTTCCAGGCTGCTGGAGGCCGGCCCTGTGTTTCATGGGCTGGGATGCCTGGAGTTTGGAGAGCTATTTAATCCATGTTTTCCAGGCTCTGAGGCAAGGACCCAGTGAATCCTTCCCATCTGTCATGTTGTGAAATCTCTTGACTAGTTCCTAGACAAGTGAGCTGCCACAGGCTGTGAGAATCCCCCAGCCCCAAGTCCCCCAGGGCCCATGCACGGGGTGGCAGCTGTGACTCCCAAGGGCTCTGAGGAGCATGAGATCTGTGGGCAGGCTGGGCTGTGCTGCTAGCAGCTCACGCCTGTAATCCTAGCTACTCTGGAGGCTACGATCTGAGGATCATGGTTCAAAGCCAGCCCAGGCAGGCAAGTCCATGAGACTCTGATCTCCAGTTAACCACCAAAAACAAGCTGGAAGTGGAGCTGTGACTCAAGTGGTAGAGTGCCAATCTTGAGCACAAAAGCTTAAGAACAGTGCCCAGGCCCTAAGTTCAAGTTTCAGGACTGGCACGTGCGCACTCATGTGCGTACACACACACACACACACACACACACACACACACACACACACCCTCATGTTGTTGTTGATTGGCAGAGGCTGCCTTCCTCCAGACATCTCACTGTTCCACTGGCTCCAATAGCACACACGGGGCTGTCTTTAGGGGGAGATGGGGTCAGGCAGGCTTTTAAGCCCGAAGGCACAGATGTCCTTTAAGAAACACATACCCCTAGGACAACCATCTGTGCTGAGATCTGAGGATCAAGGTTCGAAGCCAGCCCAGGCAGGAAAGCCAGTGAGATGCTTATCTCTGATTAACCATCAAATGATGGAAAGCCCCGCCGTGAACAAAGAAGCCAAGCAAGTCCCTGAGTTCAAGCCCCAGTATGGGCAAAAATACAAAACAGCAAGAAAGTACAGCCCAGTGCTGGGCCTGTGGTACTATTGGAAGGAAGGGAAATGGTGGGTTAAACTTTAATATTTTACAATAATATTTCTCACTTCAGAGTTATAAATAATAATAACCCAGATGAATACTTATCAGGATCTGGAAATCCTACTCTCAGTTATATACAAAAATAAATCGGGGGCTGGGTGTGGTAGTGTAGGTCTGTAATCCCAATTACTCTGGAGGCCGAGGTGGAAAGATCTTGAATTTGAGATCGGCTCAGGCAATATTAGCAAGACTATCTCAAAACCAAAATGGAAACAAGAGGATGGGGAGCTTGGCTCAGTGATGGATTACTTTCCCATATCCTCCAAGCCCTGAGCTCTACTACTGTGGGGGAGAAAGATGACTGCATGTTTATATTCATCAGAAGACAGACAATGTTCATAGCAACATTATGCACACTGGCTGAAAATGGAAGCAATCAGATGTCCATTGAAAACACAGTAGGCATTTATTATTATTATTATTATTATTATTATTATTATTAATTTTTAGGCAGAGTCTCGTTAAGGCCAGGCCCAGCCTGGCCTTGAAAGTAATCGTAGCACTTGGGAGACTATGGCAGGAGTACTGTGAGTTTGGAAATAGCCCAGGTTTTGAGATGTCTCAAAACCAAACCAAACCAAGAGAGAATAGGTAACTAATTTGTACCATAATACGATTATTCAATGGAATGCTATACAGCCACAAAGAGAGCAAGCTACTGTGCAACAGCAAGAAGGGATTTCATAGACAACACGAAGAGGGGAAAAAGCTCCCCTCCATCCTCGCAAAGCCTGGGATTGGGGGATGGGAGGTTCTGGAGGTGCCAGCCAGAACAGTCCCTCTCTACCTGGGCCTGACAGGAACAGCACAGGAGCCTGCGATTGCCCTACACCAGGAGCTAAGTGGAGACTTGATGGAGTCAATCATGTGCACAAACTCCCCCCAGCTGCAAGAAGCATATATGTTATGTTATATGTCAGATCTCAACTTAATAATCAAGAGGGAGGAGAAAGCAAGGAACAAGGGAAGGAAGGAGGAAGGGAGGGAGGGAGAGAGAGAAATGAAGAAAGAGAAGAAGGGAAGGAAGAAGAGAAGGAGGGAATATGTCAAATAGGAAAAAGTGACCCAGCAATCTTTCTTTTTTTTCTTTTTGTTTTTGCCTGCCTGCCTGCCTTCCTTCCTTCCTTCCTTCCTTCCTTCCTTCCTTCCTTCCTTCCTTCCTTCCTTCCTTCCTTCCTTCCCTCCCTCCTTCACTCCCTCCCTCCCTCCTTCACTCCCTCCCTCCCTCCCTCCTTCACTCCCTCCCTCCCTCCCTCCCTCCTTCATTCTCTCCTTCCCAGAGTCTCACTATATAGCTCAAGCCATCCTGGAACTCCCTGGCAATCCTCCTGCCTCAGCCTTCTATGTGCTGGGAGTAGAGAAATGCACCACCATGCCCTTCCCAAGTAACCTTTTCTCCATAGACTATGAAGGGAAACTGAGAACCTGGGCCAGGGTTCAGTGTGGGCCCCATCAGGCCCGTTCCTCTGTTTGGTGGCAGCCTGACCAAATGGGGACCCCTGTGCGGGGAGTAGGTGCCTGGGGCTCTGGCGTAGGCAGAATCCCGCTTTGCATGGACAGGCTGGGGTGCCTTGGCCAGCTCCCTCCTCTCGAGGCCCGCAGGCGGGCGGCCCATGGCCCTGGCGCCCTTCTGAGAGGCCGGCAGGGGATGCCCCATGCCCCGCCAGGCAACCACTCGCCTGCACTCTGCAGGAGGAGACGGGGTGATCTGTTTCGTTTCTGGACAGAGGACTTTTGACAGGCGAAAGCGTTTGGGAAAGAAAATCCTGTGCAACAGAATGGATGTAGAGAATTTCTTTAAAAAAAGAAAGAAAGAGGGGAAAAAAAATTAAGCTTCCAATTCAAGCAGGTTTTGGGTGTAATGGAAGCGTTTCTCTGATGATGCAGCTAATATTGACCAGAAAGGGGAGAGGGGGAGATAAAAAGACCCTTCTTGCTGGGCTGGCTCTTTGCTTTTTGGATGTGCTGTGTTTGTGATTAGGGGTTTAGGGCAGTTTTCTTCTTGTGTTTCATAGAGCACCGCATCTATTCCCATCACGCGCGCCCCTTGGCCTGCGCTGCTATCCCATTGCATGGCAGGGTGGGTGAGGTTGGATGAGCTCCCAAGGGAAGCCCTCCCCCCCCTCCCCCCCCCCCCCCCCCCCCCCGCGCAGGCAGCTCTGTGTACCCAGCCTCTGAGGCCTGGTGACTCACCAGGAGCCACCCAGCCAGCAGCTGCCAGCCCCACCCTAGGTTCCAGAATTCTCCTTTCCTGCAAAACCTCCCTCTGTCATGGGAATGTTGAAAAAGATGTATGCTCGTGTGTGCAGGATTGTGAGTGTACATGCATGTCATGATCATGCATGTACATTGCTAGCACACCCATCTGATTACATGTTGGACATGTGTGTGCAGAACGGAGTATGTACCGTGGACATGTATGAACACACATTTTTGTGTCAGGCTGTGTGTGCATGTGTCCAGATTGTGAGCATGTGCATGTGCGTGTCTGCACACCTGTTTGTGCATGTGGACATGTGTGAGCACACATGCGAGTATGTCGGGGTATTCACCTGCCTGGGCATGCAGCATGTTGAATGTACACACATGTGTGCACAGCTGTACATGTGTGTCAGGGGGTGTGCATGCAGGTTGCACAGGAGAGGGAGGAGAAAGTTGGAAGGCAGCAGGAGAGGGAAGGTTTGGGGGGGACCTGAGGCAGCGCCTGTGTCTGCCTGCGGGAGCCCCTGCCCTGGGCGTACAAGTGGAGTGGGGGCGCCATTGGAGGGCCTTCCTGGATTCTGCCCAGGAGCATGGGGAGGGAAGGACGGTGTGGAGGAGGCCAGGGCAGAGACAGCCTTGGGGATCCTGGCAGCGTGAGCCTCACTGGGCTCCCGGGGGTCTGGGGGCCGGGCCAGGCCTGACCACTGTCGGGAAGAGGAATCCCGTGGGAAGGAGGGGGCGACTCCACTGCATAGAGCGTGAATGTAAACAAGTACCCCAGAACATGAGCCCCATGGCTGCCCCTCAGACAAGGAGGAAGATCCCTTCACTGTCTCCAGACAGACAAGGCTCCTTTGGAAGCAGGGACCAGCCTCTCATCTCTCGGAACCGGTACCCCTGGGCTGGGCGGGGCAGACTTCCCCACTGGCCACTCCACACATGAAGACTCGGTGCTCAGTGCTCAGTGGCCTGCCTGCACGGGTCCCCACTCTGCCTGGGAGCAAATCTCCTGGGAAGCTGGGACATCAGGACAGCTGGGGAATAAGAGGAGGAAGCTGAGTGAGGGTGGCCCTCCTGACCCGTGCGTGTGCCCTGTGCTCACCTTCTACCATCTCATCATCCCAGCAACCCAGCAGGCAGGTACCGTGGTGCCGGGCCTGCAGATGAGAAAACCCAGGCTCAGGGAGGCTGCGGGTCCAGCCAAGGTGGTCCACACAGTGAACGAGGGGTGCAGCTGGACGTCAGGCCTGTGTACCCCCTCTGTGCTCAGTACCCCCTCCACCTGCTGCCAGGGACACTGGTCCTGCAGGCGTGGGAGAGGAGGTACAGCCACGAGGCCAGGGTCAGCCCTCAGATGAGCTACTGCGCCGATGGCTCCCAGAGGCCCATCTAACTCCCCTCACTAACCAGAATCCACTTCCTTTCCTTCCTTCCTTCCTTCCTTCCTTCCTTCCTTCCTTCCTTCCTTCCTTCCTTCCTTCCTTCCTTCCTTCTTCCCTGCTCCCTCCTTCCCTCCCCCTTTCTTTCTTTGCCAGTCTTGGGGCTTGGACTCAGGGCCTAAGCGCTGTCCCTGAGCTTCTTTTGCTCAAGGCTACCACTAGAGTCACAATGCCACTTCTGGCTTTTTCTGTGTATGTGGTACTGAGGAATCAAACTCAGGGCTTCATGCATGCCAGGCAAGCACACTACCACTAAGTCACATTCCTAGCCCTAGAATCCACTTTCTAGAATCATCCCTCTATGAGCATGCTTTCTAGGCAGAAAGTCCAGGAACCGTTGAAGCCAGGGATGGACTTAGGGTACAGGCCTAGTGGAGACCAACCCAATACCATCTGCTCAATAAAACTTATCCAGACAGGATAAGCCAGGGACCGCCAGGACACAGTCTGACCAGCTCCATGGCGAGTTCTTAGAACTGAGCTCTGCCCAGTACTCCCGCGGTGGACAAGGAGACAGAGAGCCACACCAGATGTGGCTGGGGCCGCGGGCAGGCCAGCAGCAGGGTCTTGCGACAGTCTGTTCTTCATCGTGTCCCCAGCACATGCCACAGCCGCTCTGTCAGCCATGCCGCAGATGGCTTTGGGTCTCATCCATGCTGCTCAGGGTCTGCCTATCCCATGAGGGCATGGAGCAGATAAGGCTGGCACCTCACACACAGCCTTCTGAGGTCCCCCTGCCAGAATCCAGCACCCTCACATCACTCCCCACAAGATCAGAAAGCTCTTAGGATGGGAGCTGTCTCCATCTGAGCAAAACTCCGGGCCTTCTGGAACATCTCTTGATTTTGATTCTCAGTAGCTTGTGCTAAGTCCCCCCCCCCACACACACACACGTTTCAGGAGCAGGCTGGGCATGCTGCTGGACAGTCCCCAGAAGACAGACTATTGTCCAGCCTCTGGCACAGGGGCCAGAGACACTCCAAGGCCTAGCCATGTGGCCCAGGCAGGCCCGGGCAGGGGTGGTGCTTTGGGCTCTGACCCAGCTCTGAACACCAGGCTTTTCAGTCCGCCATTTTGGTTTCTAATAGACCCAGTCTTCACGTCCAGGTCAGAGAGATGATCCCTGAGCTGCAGGAGGGCTGCAGACACAAGCACACAGCATTGACATGGTAGTCTCTAAATATTTTCTTCCATACAAGACAACTGAGCCTGGAAAGGAGTGATCTTGGCATCCTGAGGAGCTGAGGAGCTGGGGGTAACACACACATCCATGGCTTCTCTGCCATGAGCCATGGGGACCGACGGACAAATGGCACGGGGACCAGCCTGCCAGCAGTATGAAGGACCGATGCATCGTCACACACGTAAATACCAAACTTCGTAGTGAGCTCCCGATCTGGTCCAGAGTGTCCACCTGTAGGTGGACATGTTGAGTGGTCTCCTCCTCAGGCCGCCCACACAGAGATGAGGTGGTTGGACTGGAGCTGAGCAGAGATCTGGGAGGGTGGTTATATGAAATTAAATTCACCAGGATTTACAGCAGCACTGGAATCCTAACTACTCAGGAAGCCGAGAGCTGGAGGATCATGGTTCAAGGCCAGCCTGGATAGAAAAGTCTGGGATTCCATCTCCAAAATAACCCAGCAAAAAAGAGGACTGGAGGCATGGCTCAAGTGGTAGAGAACCAGATTGAGGCCCTGGGTTCAATTCCTGGTGGAAGGAAGGAAGGAAGGAAGGAAGGGAGGGAGGAAGGAAGGGAGGGAGGAAGGAAGGGAGGGAGGGAGGGAAGGAGGAAGGGAGGGAGGGAGGAAGGGAGGGAAGAAAGGAAAGAAGGAAGAGAAAAAGGAAGAAGAGAGAAGGAAGGAGAGAAGAAAGGAAGGAAGGGTTTATAAACTGTCCACCCCGGGTTTGGCATAAGACAGTGAGCCAATGGAATGAATCGTGCCCTTCTTGGTCCCCATCAAAACTGACGTGCAGGAACTGGGTCACCTTGTGTATCACCTAAATTGTGAGCCCAGCACAGGGGTGCCTTAGTCAGCTGTGTCCAGATGTCTGGGACACACCTTGGCCTGTTCAGTGCGAACCCCTGCGCTGTAAAGAAGCACTGTGTGGCAGGAGGGTCCAGCTGCAGTGATTAAAGAGTAGAGGGCTGGGGACAATCTACTTAACAGCTCTGGCCGGGTGTGTGGGACAGGGTGGCCTGGGAAGGGCAGCTGGGTCTGACAGTGGTCTGGGCTGGCTCCCAGCCTGGCCTGCAGAGACCAGAGCAGCACCTTCAGTTAATTGTCTACCTTCCAGGGCTTCTCTTTGCCCAGGGCAATTTGGGGTGGGAAGCCGGGGCTGCTATGTGGTCTCTTCCTGAGGGGAGGTGAGACCCTTCCCAAGCCCTTCTTGGCAGCCCGTTCAGTGATCCAGCCCCTGTTCCTAAAGGATCTCCATATAATTGGGGGGGAGGATGGGCGCGTAGTACATTTCCACCCATTCTGACTTCGCTTGATGTCTTCTAGAGGCTCCATTTCTGTACTGTTTTGAGTCCCTTTGACGATTGTCAAGTTTGGTTTACTAAAAGCTGGGGAAGACTTTGTTCCGGGGTGGGAGGAGGAGGCGGGGTGGGAGGGAAGCCTCTCCAGGGGAAACCTGAGCTGGTCCGCTGCCCTGGCATGGGTTTGTTCTTGTGTTTCTGGAAGGTTCTGAGTAATCAGTTCCAGAGGCTAGGCTTGGGGAGCCTTGGCAAAGCGGGAGGTGCGGGGGGGTCTCTTGGCTATCACCTCAAATATTATATGCAGCTGATAGAATGTTGATGGGGTTCAACATGTAGGCACTGGGAAAGCTCTGGGCTTCCCTGTGTATCTGCTGGAGGCCTCCAGACAAGGCATTAGTGATATTCTGTGAGGAGGGGTGTGTGTGTGTGTGTGTGTGTGTGTGTGTGAGAGAGAGAGAGAGAGAGAGAGAGAGAGAGAGAGAGAGAGAGAGAGAGAGAGTGTACTGGGGCTTGAACTCAGGGCCAGAGCACTGTCCCTTGGCTTTTCCACTCACAGTTGATGCTCTACTACTTGAAAAGCATGTTTTAAGGCATCGCAGTACTGGGTAAGAAAGAGTAAGTACTGCTGGCAGAGCTGCGAGCCCGACTTCTGCCTCCAAGTCCAGGGTTCAGCACTCAGGCTCAGGGCATCAATGCCAGGTCACCCAACACCTGTCTGCTCTGGCCTCTGGCTCAGAGATAAGGAGAGGAGGAGAGCACTCTTGAGTCCAGCTCAGAGATGGTCTTCAGAGATGGCCAGCTACATGGAGAAGCCTGCCTTCTTCTCTCTTTCTGCTGTTACTGGTTGAAGGGGGAAATACAAGCCAGGCATGCGTGGCTCATGCCTGTCATCCTAGCTACTCAAGAGGCTGAGATCTGAGGATCACAGATCAAAGCCAGCCAGAGCAGGAAAGTCCAGGAGACTCTTATCTCCAATTAACCAGCAGAAAACCAGAAGTGGGGCTATGGCTCAAAGTGGTAGCATGCTAACCTTGAGTGAAAAAGCTTAGGACAGTGCCCAGGCTCTGGATTCAAGCCCTACGACCACCAAAAAAAAAAAAAAAAAAAAAAAAAAGAAATGAAGGGGGCATTGAGGATATGAGGCCCTGAGTTCAACTCTCAGTATCGGCACAATAAATTAAGCAATTAAATTGTAATAAATAAGCTAAATGGAGCAACATGCACATAAGAGGTACAGAAAAGCCATTGCTGCCTGTCTCTTCTTCTTTTTTTCCTTGTCCCATTTAAAAATAAAAGTATAGACATTTGCTATTACATACAATCCAGCTGATTTAAAATATACATAGAGTTCGAAGAGTTCAGAAGAATTCTGTTAGAAATAGTGTCATCAGAACATAGTGGCGCTCGGGAAATCCGGTCAACTTTTTGCATCTTTTTGAGCTCTTTGTCACCAGGCGGCTCGTTCCTGGCAGCCCGAGGTTGACTGTAAGAGTGCAGTTTTCATATCGCAATGTTCTGGAGAGAGTGTGTCCATTTCACTTCGGCCGGCTGAAACTCAATCTGCAGGAAAGGGACATTCTTACAGGATTGGAAAGGTTAAATTTCATTTGCTGATTTAATAAAAACTAACAGGATGGATTTGGGGATATTTCATTAATCTTTCTTTCCTCCCAGTGCAAAGGAAATTAAGTTCACTCTCGTTCAGACTTTGTTTCACTCTCGTACGACAGGCTGCCAATGTCCACTTTCTCTCTGGCAAGTTAAAACCTAATTAGTCACAGAAAATTCTTCACTGACCCTGTCACCGTGAGCGGGAGGCGGGGAACACAGACCACGGGGACACGCATGCGCGGGCACATGCTCACACACAATCATAGAGCGCACGCGCGCACACACACACACACATACACACATCTTCCCTCTGGGCTGAGCCATGTTGTACCATCATTGGGACATCCCCCAAACCTATGGACACATGCAAGTTCTATGGTCATTTCACTTTGCTTACACAGCAAGAAAGATCATTTTTCAAAAAAAAAAATCTTTTCTGTTTTAAGCACCACATTTGGCATGAAGCTTTGAAATAGCCAAGCCTTTTTGTTGTTGTTGTTTTATTTTTATTTTTTAAAATCAGAACCATCTTTAAGGGAGTTGATGCAAAGAGAGCACAAGGGAACGGTCAAGGTTTGGGGTGCAGGGATCCCCAATGCAGAGCGTTAGATGTATGGATTTTAGCTGTGTGTCTTTGCACAAACAACTTGACATCTCTGAACCTGGGTTTTCCCTGTGAAATGGGGAGGAAATAATCCCTGCCCTGGCTACCTCGGGGGCAGGTGGGGTCAAAATGGCCTTAGGGCAGTTGGCCTAGGCCAGGGAAAAGGACTTTAAAATCCCTCCACCCAAGGCATGGGAACCTTCTGAGGCTGGGGGTGTGGCTCCATGTTAGGTTCCACCCCTAGAGCCAAAGCCAAAAAGCAGTTGGCGTGGGAGGGGGGCGGGCGGCTCCCGTGCAGCATGGTGTCCAGCTATGTCACAACTTATCTCACAGACCCGGAGCTCAGGCGCTGAGGTCAGGACTTGAACTTGGTACCTGTTACAGGGTGGTGATGCGAACCCCATCTTCTGGAACTTGACCTGGAAGGGCGCAGGGACACAAAGGCCAGGTGGCCTCTCTGGTGCAGGGGACAGGCCCTGTCCTTGGGAGGTTTGAGAAGCCTGCCCATAGTCAGGCTGAGAAGCAGGCAGCGAGAAGCAGGGGCTGGGAAAGAGGCTCAGTGGTAGAGTGCTTGCCTCACATGCATGAGCCCCTGGATCCAATTCTCAGTACCACATACACAGAAAAAGCCAGAAATAGAGCTGTGGCTCAAGTGGTAGAGTGGTAGCCTTGAGCCAAAGAAGCTCAGGGACAGCGCCCAGGCCCTGAGTTCAAGCCCCAGGACTGCAAAAAAAAAAAAAAAAAAAAAGTATATAAATGAATCAGTGCTCTTGGGAACAGTGACCCCATCTCCAATTCACCAGGGGCCTGGTCAGTCCCTTGTCACCCTCACACCAGACACTGGGCCTCAAGATGGGTTCGGAGCATCTCTCCTGGGATACAAAATGACGCCACTTATCTTGGGAGCCCCCTGGCAACAAGCAAGAGGCCCACCCGAGTGCCTCAGCTGAGGGAGGAGCCGCTGCCTTCCAGCCTGGCCTGGATTTGGTTACAACTGATAGCGATCGAGAACTGCCCTTCAAGACAGCGGTTCCCAGGCCGCCCACCTCAACCATCTGGGCCGGAGCACCGGTCACCCACATGGGAGCAAGGAGCGTCCAATGCTCAGGACAGAAGCAGCCTTAGGGAGCCACATGCCCCCGGGGCCTTGGCACCACTTGGAACGGGTGCGCCAGCCAGTCCCCCCTCAGACCGCTAGGTGCATGGCCTCCTCCCGAAACAGCTGTGGCTAGGGTCAGTTTCTTGCGTTCGCTCTCCAGAGGATCGTTGTCCCAGTGTTCACTGAATGACTCCATAAAGCCGCCAGCCCCCTCTCAGTGTTGGGGTCCATGGGCTCAAGTTGTCGTCCAAGTTATATTGTGCTTTCCCAGCCTCTCTTGGAGGTTCAGAGGGGAAGAGGTTGGCCGAGGCCACACAGCCCAGTGCTCTGGGAAATGAGCTCATTGGACAGTGGGCGGGGCCACTGGAGTGCCCAGTCTAGCCCCACCCCATCTGGCTAGCTGTCCTTCTTCCAGACTGGTTTGCAATTGTGCCTCCTAGGGCACGCAGGCTCTGCCGACCCCCCAGCCAGGCTGCCCTTGGCCCCTGTGTGCTGCTCACACTCCCTCAACCTGGCCTTCCCAGCCCATTTCCCTTAGGTGGGGTCCCACATAGGCCATCCATCCCCAGGAGCTCCGCATCAACATATGAGCACTGGGAGTGGCCTGGGCTGGCCAGGCTGCCAGAATCAGTCAGGAAAGCTTTTGGGGTATCGCTGGGACCTATGGCTGGGGACCACTCACCCACCACCTCTGTCCCAGGCCCCCACAAAGTGCTCATCCTGGGCAGAGCCTGCACACTCTTGAGGGATGGCAGGGAAAGGGAGGAGGCAGTTTGGTGATTCCAATGGATTTTTCTCTTCTCCATGCTGCCCAAGTGGGCTAGCGATCTCCAGGCCAGACCAGGCCTGAGTTCAAGCCCTAGGAATCACACACACACACACACACACACACACACACACACACACACACACGCACGCACGCACGCACACACACACATACACACACACACACACAGAGCAATGAGCTGAGGTCTGCTCACCAGTTTGAACCCACTAGTTTTTCTCCCAGTCCTGGCAGCTGGAAGTCTAGTTCGAGGCGAGGGCAGGGCGGGTCTCTCTGAGACTCCACAGCCTTCTAGCTGGGAGTCAGAGTCAGACTCTCTTCTTATAACACCATTCCTAAAAGAACAGCAAAGCTGGGTGCCAGTGGCTCATGCCTGTAATCCTAGCTACTCAGGAAGCTGAGATCTGAGGATCATGGTTCAAATCTAGGCTGGGCAGGAAAGTCTGTGAGATTCTTATCTCCAATCAACCACCAGAAAACCAGAGTGGCGCTGTGGCTCAAGTGGTAGAGCACTGGCCTTGAGCTGAAGAGCTGAGGGACAGTGCCCAGGCCCAGAGTTCAAGCCCTGCAACTGAAAAAAACAAACAAAAAAACCAGCAGAGGGCTGGGAAGGTGGCACAGTGGTAGAGCGCTTGCCTTGCATGCCTGAGGCTCTGGGTTTGATTCCTCAGCACCACATAAGCAAAAAGAAAAAAGCCAGAAGTAGTGCTGTGGCTCAAGTGGTAGAGCGCTAACCTTGAGCTGAAGAGCTGAAGGACAGCGCCCAGGCCCAGAGTTCAAGCCCCACAACTGGATCCCCCCCAAAAAAACAAAAAACCCAGCAGAATTGTGTTAAATTAGCCTCCAACTTTATGACTAATTTTACCTTAATTTGCATTTTGAAGATCCTATCTCCAAATATAGTCACCTTACAAGATCGAGGTTCCGAGCTTAAATCTAAGAAGAGCCTCCCCCCCCCCACATTCATTCTCTAAGGTCCCACAGACACAGCGTGGACTCTGAGTCAGAAGGCGTGGCTCCCATTCTGAGCAGCCTGCTGTTTGAGGGGTGTCACTGCACATCCCTAAGCCCCCCACCTCTACCTGTGAACTGTCCATAATCCTCCCACCCTGCCTCTATCAGGACAACGCAAAGGGACCAAGGCCGTGAGAGGCTTTTGTAAATGCAAGGCTCTGGGCGGGGGGGGGGGGGGGGGGAGGTGGGGGCTGCGGGGGAATGGGACAGCCTGGCGTGGGGGTGTGGGGGTACAGGCAGAGGGCTCCATGGGCGCGAGGAGGAAGGTCAGCCTGACAGCAGGCCTGGGGGTGGGCAGACGTGGTCTGTGGCTCAGACAGCAGGGCCAGTCAAGAAAGGAAGCCAAGGGGGGGGGGTTCAGAGCTCAGGTGATGCGGGTTGGATGAAGTTTGGGGGGAGGGATAGGGCAGGCCATACATGGGGAGGATGGCGGGGGTCTCTCCTGATGGGGGAATGTGGAGTTGAAACCCACCTCTTCTCCACTTGCTGTGCTATGGTGAACTTCATTCATGTACCTGGAGAATGGGGCCCTCCCTCGAATGCAGTGTGAAGCTTCTAGAAGGTTCTGAAGGGTTCCGTGGAGGCTTTGATGGGGGTGGGAGGGGTGGGGTGTGGAGAGATGCAAGGCTACTGTGCCCGTGTGTCCAGCTTCCACGCAGTCTCCATTTCCTCTCCAGTGGGCACCGTTCCCCAGCTCTGCCTGCATCAGGAATTACCTCTCTTTTGGGCCAAAGACAAAAAAGAATGCAGACTTGTTTCTTCCAGGATTATTAAATTACATCCCGAGTATTCTTCCCGAGCGCGTCCCGTCTTAGTGGGGCTTAGAGCTGCGCTCAGGCCAGCCGGGCTCCGGTTACCTCTAATGAGGATAATGACCAGGAGGCTTAACGATAATTCTGCATGGATTCTCTGGGCCTTGGGACTCGTGTGGGCCAACTTGGATGACGAGGAGGATCAACAGAAGGACCCCCACCACCCCCATCCCCGCGGCTCACCTGGGTCTCTCCCTCTCCCCCCTCCCCCAGGCCAAGGCTGCCTGCCTGTCCTGCTTAAAGGGTGGCCGAATGCCCTCAGGATGGGATTAAACGCCAGCTTACACCCTGGGGGGGGGGGAACACAATGAAAGCTGAAGCAAGAAATTAAAACCCAAATACACACACACACACACACACACACACACACACACACACACACACACACACACACACACACACACACACACTGCAGCTAATTCCCTCCTGTCAGCGGTGGATATTAAAGACTATTCTTTGGCCAGCCGGTGATGTATAAACCACAATGGCACTACTGTTAAGTTTTAATTTAATTTTCAGAAAGGTAAGCGAAGCCCCAAGTGCTGGCTGCAAAGGAGGTGCTGGAAGCTTTCTCTTCCCTGCAGACAGGGGCGTCTTCCTGAGGCCTGTCCGGCCAGATTCACTGCCTCAGTGGCAGGAAGTGTCCCAATTGCCATTGCGATCTGTTCATGGAACAGCATCTCCTTGGACCCTCACAGCCGTTACCTGCACTGCACAGGGGGAGGAAACGGAAGCTCAGAGCAGCCCGTGTGCTTCCGCTGATGGCACCCTGCTGATGGTACCCCACCAATAAGAGTCACAAGCTCAGAGCTCTCTGGCTCAGTCCCTGCCTGCAGCTAGCCAAGCCTTGGGGACAGGAGGATGGGAAGGTCACCTTTGTGGCCCATTGTGGCTCTCTGTAACAGCTGACCCTGCTCCCCTGTAGGTGTCCCCCTCCCCCACCATAGAGGGCCGTGGCTGCCGCCCCTCCCCCACCCAGCATGGTCCTTCTTGGCATTTCTGGTTCACTCATATGGCACCAAGTAACTAGCATTTTATGACTAGTTGAGGGCTGGGTCATGGAAAGGCAAGGAAGGGAACTCAGAGCCAACAGCTCTGGGAACACCTCCCCAGAGCCTGGGGGCCGGTTCCCCAACCCCTGCCCCCCAGGGGCTCCTTCCAGGAAGCTCTATTACCAGTAGGAAGGGATGGAAAGAGCAGAAAAGGGGAGGGGAGGGCATCCCCCACAACTTTCCCAGGCTGACAAAGGTCAGCTGAGGCTTTGGAATTTTGAGGTGTTGGTCTTCTAGGCCTGCCAGAAGCGTCCGCTGGCCTGCCCTGCCCTGCTCTGCCCTTGCCGTGGCCAGGTGACCACAGTGACCAGGGACATGTTCCTTCACCTTTGCTTTTGAGTATTTCAGGAGGCCAGGGCATCCGGACAAGGCTGGCATGATCTCAAGGAGGCAGGCCTGGCTTTAAATCCCAGCTCAGAGTCGGGTGCTGGAGTGTCATCCTAGCTACTGGGGAGGCTGAGATCTGAGGATCACGCTTCAAAGCCAGCCTGGGCAGGAAACTCCCTGAGACTCTTATTTCCAATTAACTGCCAGAAAACCAGAAGTGGAACTGTGGCTCAAGCAGTAGAGCACTCACCTTGAGCTAAAGAGCCCAAGTTCAAGCTCTATGACGGGGGCTGGGAAGATGGCTCAGTGGTAGAGTGCTCGCCTTGCATGCATGAGGCCCTGGGTTCCAATCCTCAGTACCACATAAGAAAAAAGCCAGAAGTGGCACTGTGGCTCAAGTGGTAGGGCGCTAGCCTTGAGCTGAAGAGCTGAGGGACAGCGCCCAGGCCCAGAGTTCAAGCCCTACGACCGGACCAAAAAAAAAAAAAAAGCTCCATGATCGACAATAAATAATAAATAAATAAATAAATCCCAGCTCAGCCACAAGCTTATTGGGTACTCAGGTAATTTTCTTATCCTGTTTGCTCCCTCTCCCTCTCTTCCCTCTCCTCTCTCTCTCTCTCCCTCTCCCTCTTTTTCTTCCTCTCCCTCTCTCTCTCTCTTTTTCTCTCTCTCTCTCTCTCACACACACCCACCCACCCACACACACACACACATACTCCTCTCACCCTTGCTGAAAGAATGCCAGGAAAGATGTTGGCGACTTTCCTCTCTGACTCACCAAACCAGTACATTGGCTTTTGGACGTATGGCTCACACACCTTTAGCATTAGAATTTATAATGGGTTTTCTCACCCATTATAGGAAAAGTGGGTTCCCCATTTCTGGGGGAAGATGAAGAAACTAAGGAGGAGCTTCCCACACCCCCAACCTGCTACAGTAGATTTTCCCTTTTTTAATTTTTTAAATTTCCTATTGAGATTATAATGGTGATGTACAGAGGGGTTGCAGTTACATAAGTCAGGTAATGAGTACACTTCTTTTGGACAGTGTCACTCCATCCCTCACTCAGTCCTGGTTTTTCCTTCTGCAGTGGGTTTTCTAAAGCTTGAAGATAGACTAGTGGCATGGCTGAGTTAGAAGAGAACTTGGCTGGTGAGTGTAAAACCCCAAGTTCAAACCCAAGTACTAGCAAAACTAAAGCTTGAAGCTGCTGCTGCTGGCCACCCTGAGGAATAAAGATGCAGTGTGCGTCCACAAGTGTGTCCACCTGCGTGCCTGCATGTGTATTTTATGTGTGTGTGCATGTGTATGTATAAACATGCAAGTCTCTAGATGGATCCACAGGTGTCTATAAGTACACAATTGTGTATTGGGTACATGTGTATTTGTATGCATGTTTATGTGTATACATATTTTGCAGGGTTTTTTTTGTGTGTGTGCATGCGTGTGTGCTCAAGGGTGATGCTTTACCACTTAAAACACAGCTCCACTTTCAGCTTTTTGGTTATTCATTTAAGATAAAAGTCTCAGCTGGTATCAAACATTATCCTCGGATTCAGCCTCCTGGATAACTAGATTTACAGGCATGAGCCACCAGCGCCCAGCCTATCTTGCATGTTTGTGTCCTCACACACATGCAGATGTGCACATGTGTGGATCTCTGTGTAAACACGTTCCAGTGCACTTCCGTGCATCTACATGTACATATGTGATCTGGGGTGCTCTTTCTTTTTGTCGGTCATGGGGCTTGAACTCTGGGCCTGGGAGCTCTTCAGCTCAGGGCTAGTGCTCTACCCCTTGAGCCACAGCACCACTTCCAGTTTTCTGGTGGTTCATTTGAGATAAGAGTCTTACAGACTTTCCTGCCTGGGCTGGCTCTGAACCATGATCCTCAGATCTCAGCCTCCTGAGTAGCTAGGATGACAGGTGTGAGCCACCAGTGCCCAGCCTTGGGGTGCTCTTGAAGTATGTGCTTAGATGTGTATGTTGTGTAAGATCTGCTCTAACTCACCGCTGCAGCCAAGTCCTCCCCTCCCCCTTCTTCCTATACCCACATCTTGGGGACCAGTGGGTCTGGTCCACTGTGCAGTCTCGGGCTGCTCGGCCCTCTGCTGCCTGCCTGGGCTGCATTGTCATTTGGAGCTTTCACTCTGTGGCTCGATTGCCTGGGGTCAAACTCTGACACCCTCCTGGTGTCCCAATGACTCATCACACTTACGGGTTTCATAGCACATCTTTTATGAGGGTGGGATGCTGTCACATTTGTAAGGGGCCCAGGACAGCTCACGGCATGTTATAAGAAGGACACAGGGCTTCCTGAATGAGTAAGTCTCTCTCCTGGGATTGGCTGGGTTGGACCCACTTCTGTGCTTCACCACGGTGGGGAGGAAGACCCTCCCCCCGCCCTTCCTCCCCCCCCGCCCACCTCATTTTAGAATTGTGGACTCCCATAGGCTGTGAGAGCTACTGTCTTTGTTCCAGCACTGCGATCTGGGACATGAGACTATTCAGGGGTGTTCTCAGGTTCTCAGGTTCACAGGTTAAGCCCAGTGTGCTGGGTCTTTAAGCCATATCTCTCTGGAGGACAATTAAAGGATGGCTGTGCTAGCTGAGCCTTGCTGGAACTGTGGCTTTAATGAAATGATTCCTCCTTGATGTATAATTGTTCTTTTGGTGGTGGTTGTTGTGGTTGGTTGTGAGGCTTGAACTCAGGGCCTGGATGCTGTCCCTGAGCTGTTTTGCTCAAGGCTAGTGTTCTACCACTTTGAGCCACAGCTCCACTTCTGGTTTTTGAGTGCTTAATTGTAGATAAGAGTCTCAGGGGGACTTTGGCCTAGGCTGGCTTTGAACTGCGATCCTCAGATCTCAGCCTCCTGAGTAGCTAGGATAATAGGCATGAGCCTCCAGTGTCTGGACATGATTGTTCCTGATCTGTACTAAAACAATCCTGCCTGCCACCTAAAAGCATGAATGTGTTGGTGCAAACAGCTCCACTGGAGGCATGGAAGGCTGGCATGGCCTCAGTTACTTCAGGTGCAGCTGCCCACGTTGGGAGCCACAGTAAGAATGGCTCCAGAGTCCTACATTGTCCCCAGCAACATAGTCTTTGAGTAGAAAGTGGCAGGGCAGAGGATGTAGGGCTGAGGGGCACCCAACTGGATGCACTGACAAGTAAGTCTTCCAAGTTCAGAGCTACCCAGAGTCCATCCAGCTTCCAGAAGACAGAAAGCTCCTTATGTTGAGGCCCGCGGGCAGGCTGGGTGGCAGCCATCTCCTCCCGTCCCTGAGAACTGCCTGCGAACACATTAGGGATTTTTGTGAGCAGATTGTGCTACAGAATCGTCATTAAAAATTAAATTATGTAAATGTACAATTAAACAACTTCCATGGGACACAGAAGTAACAGTGATGCTCTTCTGTATAACTCTACAAAGTGGGTCAATACCATCACTGTCACAAAGTCATACAATGTAGCCGGGCTCCAGTGGCTCATACCTCTAGTCCTCCCTACTCAGAAGGCTGAGTCTGAGTATCCTGGGTTCAAAGCCCTACAGGACAGGAATGCCTGTGAGACTCTTATCTCCAATTAGCCACACACAAAAATACTGGAAATATTTCTGTGGCTCAAGTGGTAAAGCACTAGCTTTAAGCATAAAAGCTCAAACACCCATGCCCAGAATTCAAGCCCCAGTACATGTACAAGAAAAAAAAATGATAAAGAGGGAAAGTGAAAAAAGAAAAGGGAGAAGTGAAGAAAACGCGTGGAGCTGTGGCTCCAGTGTAGTGCACTGGCTGCAAGAGGAAAAGCTAATGGGTAGCCTCCAACCCCCCAAAATGTAAAGGGGCATGGTGGAAGGGGGGCATGGATCAAGATGCATTATATACTGCACTGGTGGCTCACGCCTAGAATACTGACTATTCAGGAGGCTGAGATCTGAGGATCATGGTTCAAAGCCAACCCAGACAGGAAATGTCCACGAGGCTCTTATCTCTAGTTAACAAGCAAAACAAACAAACAAAAAAAAAAACCTGTAAGTGGAGGTATGACTCGAGTGGTTGAGTGCCAAGCTTGAGTAAAAAAGCTAAGGGACAGTGCTGAGGTCCTGAGTTCGAGCCCCACGACTGGCACACACACACACACACACACACACACACACACACACACACACACAAAACACAAATATACTTACAAGTTGGCTAGTAAACTGAAACTCCTCTGGCTAACTACTTAAAATAGTCTAAACCATTAACAAAATTTTAAAGGAATAAAGTCAGATTTACAAAAATGGCAAGGGTGGGAGGTGAGAAATGAAGGAATGGGGAAAAGCAATTCCATTGATCAACCACTCTATCCAGGCAGGAACCTAGCATGGATTCATGGAAACTTCCCACTTTAAGCTGAGGAGTGTGCTTCACTTCAGCTCCTCACCTGAGATCCCCAAACCATTAAATTTGGGACTACAAATCTGCAAGGCTTGTGTCCTTGAACAGGATTTCTGTGCCTCTGGTATTTACCCCCCTGGGTGTCATAAGGCTCATGATAATGCATGTGTACGATTTAGTTCACAGCCTGGCACCTAAGAGGCACCTTTTCAGCAGGCCCCAGTGGGCGCTGGTCAGTAGGATGAGGGGCAGAGTGGTAGCGCCTTGTGATGACAGTATCCCTGGGATTGGTGCTAGACCCCAGCAGGTACCAAAATCCAAGGATACTCCAGTCCCTTCCATGAAATGATGTTGTATTAATCTAGATATATACATGTAGCTTCCCACTGGCTCCAGTCATCTCCAGATGACGCACAGCACTGAACACAATGGACGTTACATTAGAAGCACACTCTAACTAGCAGCTTGTGTTGCTGAGACAAGAAAAACCTCTTTCCATGTCTGGTACACAATTTTTTTTCTGAAAAAGAAATTTGTTTTTGGTGCTGGTCCTGGGGCTTGAACTTAGAGCCTGAGTACTGTCCCTGGGCTTTGTTGCTTAGGACTAGTACTCCATCACTTAAACCACAGCTCCACTTTCAGCTATGTGTGTGTGTGTGTGTGTGTGTGTGTGTGTGTGTGTGTGTGTGTGTGTGTGTGTGTGTGATTAATTGGAGATAAGTCTCGGGGCTGGGAAGGTGGCTCAGTGGTAGAGTGCTTGCCTTGCATGCATGAGGCCCTGGGTTCGATTCCTCAGCACCACATAAGCAAAAAGAAAAAAGCTAGAAGTGGCGCTGTGGCTCAAGTGGTAGAGTGCTAGCCTTGAGCTGAAGAGCTGAGGTACAGCGCCCAGGCCCAGAGTTCAGGCCCCATGACCGGACCCCAAAAAAAAAGTCTCAAAAGACCTGGCTTCAAACCTCAATCCTCAGATCCCAATCTCCTGAGCAGCTGGGATTACAGGTGTGAGCCACTGGTACCCAGCTTTTATCTGAATATTTTATTTTTCTGAGTAGTTTACTGGAAGTAAGAGTCTCGTGGACTTTCCTGCTCCCAGGCTGGCTTTGAACCTCAATCCTCAGATCTCAGCCTCCTGAGTAGCTAGGATTACAGGAGTGACTATTTTGGGTCTGGTTGCTTCTCAGGATATGGGGTCTTGGAGGATTTCTGTGGGCATGGTGAGCAGAGCCTGCCACGGTTCCGATCCCGAGGAGGAATCTGCTTTTATGTGTGTTCTTATGGGCCCATTGACAAAGTCCTCCTGAGGTTTCTCCCATCACTGGGACTCCACATCTTCTCGGGACTGAGCAATCAATGCCTGTGGCCCAGTTCTCGCTCTCACTGTAGGACCTGGGCGATGCTTGTACTGCCTAAAGCGGCCAGAGGCAGGGTGGGCCAACAGAGGAATGGGGGGAGGAGCTTCCTGACTCAGCAGGTGAGTGCACCTGACTCTGGCCCTGCCCTGCCCACCTCTGACCGGCCCCACCCCCTGCCACTGGATGGGCAGAACCGCAGGGATTACGTCACCGTGGGTCTGGGGCACCCAGCGTGTCCCATCGTCATATGGGAATGATTTGGGATTCGGGCTGCAGGGGTCTGGGGGCAGGGGCAGGCTAAGATTTCCAAAAACACAAGCACTGAGCCATTTATGGGTTTTACTAGAAATTTTATTGGCGTTTGGTGGTGTTGGCATTGTGTGCCTTCAAATGTAAATTAGATTACTGGCGGTAGATTCAATTTAGCGGTAAAAATGTAAAGGGAGTCAGGCTGGGCTGAGGATGAAACAATGCCATGACTGTTCTGGGGTCGACAAAGGGTGAAATCACCAGGCTTGAGCAGGAGGAGGCAGAGAGGCGGGAGGAGGCGGGAGGAGGCACCGGGGAGGCTGGGAGCAGCAGGCAGGCCCTCCATCACTGGGGAAATCCGTTCTGTCCCCCAGCCACCCCAGCTCCCAGTTTCTCAGGAAGATGGGAGCTCTGCTCAAAATCCATTGTGTCCCACCCTCCTCCCCCCATGAAACACGGAACACACACTGCACCGACTTGAGGAAATATAGTAATTGCAAATTAGAAAGGAAAGCCACATAGCCACAAGCTGCCGGGGTTCCGATGACAAATATAGCCACTAACAGCAGTCTACCTTTAATGAACACTTACTACGAGCCATGCCTGATACCAAGTGACACCTGGAATGATCCTTGAGGTAGGTGGCCTGATAGCTCCATGTTGCAGAGGAGGTAGACTGAGACAGAGAGTGGAAGTAATTCATCCAAGACCACCCAGCTTCTGAGTAACAGAATGAGGACTGGAACTCAGAGCCTCAACATGGAATCATTATATTTTTAATTCTCATAAGAGATTCAGGTACCTGTGTCCTTTTTATATGGGCTTGCATGTGTGTATGTGTGTGCGCGCGCACGCATGCAAACACACAGGGGTAAGTGCATGCTTGTGGTTATGTTTGTGTGTGCACTTTAATTCATGTGTGTGAATTTAAGTAAGCGTGGGGGTTAGGAATGTGTATGCACCCATGAGGAGGTGTGTGCACGCGTGCGTGCAGGTAAATGTGTCAGGAGGGTGTGCCTGCAGGGATCTATGTGTGCCTCCTGGATCTATGTGGGTGGAGTAGCATGTGTGTGAGGAGTGGTAGGCACTCACATGAGAGAGGCACTGTGCATGTGTGCACGTGTGCACAGAGAAGCGTGTGTTTGCGTGCATGGATACATGCGTGAAGAAGCTGCAGGAAAGATCTGGCAACTTCTGCAGCAGGCAGGTGGCCTGAGATGCCAGCCCACACGGAAGTGGCACGGTGGCAGAGTCAGTTTCTCACGATGAGGACTTGATTCCTCTTCGAGGATCTCCTACAGCCAACACAGGACTGCCCAGGTTCCCTCAGATGTGCTGCGTCCAGCTGGCCAGCGCTCTGGGCCCAGGTCCTGCCACAGGCCTTGCCCCGCCCTGCAACTCTGCTCAACTAAAATGCTTCCCTCTCCAAGGCTTCATTCCCTCTCCTGCAGAAGTGGTAGAGACTAAGAGGGGGTGGACAGTTGTCCTTTAGTATCTGGAAGGCAGGGAGATCAAAGAGATCAAGTTCTTATATAAAACACTGTAGGGCTGGGAAAGTGGCTCAGTGGTAGAGTGCTTGCCTTGCATGCATGAGGCCCTGGGTTTGATTCATAGCACCACATAAGCAGAAAAAGCTGGAAGTAGTGCCGTGGCTCAAGTGGTAAAGCGCTAGCCTTGAGCTGAAGAGCTGAGGGACAGTACCCAGGCCCAGAGTTCAGGTCCCATGACCGACAAAAAAGCAAACAAACAAACAAACAAAAACACTGTAGTATTTTCCTGGTGTTTACACTCCTATAAACTTGAAGTCATCTTTAGATGACTCCTAACTAACACATAGTAAGACCTGATTATCCAGGAAATAAAGTGAAGGGGAGAAAGCCTCTGTATGTTCAATACAGATGCTTTCCCCCCCCCCCCTACATTTTGACTTGTATTGGTTAAATCTGTGCACTTGGCTTGGAGGGAGGACTATATGCTCTCTATCTGTATCTTTACCAATACACCAACTCATGCTGAATTCTCTTTTAACTCATTCAAACTTGCTCTCCTTTTCTCTCCTGTAGCCCCAAATAGGAGTTTATATTTGCAAGATTAAAAAATGGGCCAAAGAGCCAGGTATTGGAGGTTCATTCCTGTAATCCTAGCTACTAGAGGTTGAAATCTGAGAATCACAACACCAGCCTGAGCAGGAAAGTCTATGAGAGTCTTACCTCCAGTAAACCAGCAAAAAGCTAGAAAATGGAGCTATGACTCAAGTGGTAGAGTGCCAGCCTTGAGTTAAAAAGCCAGGCAACCACATGAGGCCTTAAGTTCAAGCAACAGTACCAACAATGAAGAAGGAGGAGGAGAAGAAGAAGAAGAAGAAGAAGGAGAAGGAGGAGGAGAAGAAGAAGAAGAAGAAGAAGAAGAAGAAGAAGAAGAAGAAGAAGAAGAAGAAGAAGAAGAAGAAGAAGAAGAAGAAGAAGAAGAAGAAGAAGAGGAAGAGGAGGAGGAGGAGGAGGAGGAGGAGGAGGAGGAGGAGGAGGAGGAGGAGGAAGAGGAAGAGGAAGAGGAGGAGGAGGAGGAGGAGGAGGAGAAGGAGGAAGAGATGAAGGAGGCGGAGGAGGAGAGATCAAAGCAATCAGAAAGACAACTAGAAGCAGCCACCCTGACCAGGGTCAGCCAAAGGGATCAGGCTTCCACAGGGTACAGGGGTATGGAGCCCCTGCAGCGGGTGCAGCGGGCGAAGGGTGCAGGAGACTGTGGAGATAAGGCGGCTGGAGATGCCCAATGAGCACAGGAGGGCAGCGTCACCTGTGAACAGCACCACACTCTTTGGGGAAGAAAACATTTTCATCGTTTTTATAATGTCTCACCATATAGATGGATAAAAGGGAAGCCTCGAATGCTAACCATGAGTGTGTGTGTGCGCACACACGTGCACAGTGTGCACACTCGCATTGCGTGCCTGCCTGTACCAGTGCCAGTACTAGGGCTTGAACTCAGGGTCTTGTGGCCTCCACTTGGCTTTTCCATTCACAGCAGTACTCCACCATTTGTACCACAGCCACTTCCAGCTTTTTAGTGGTTCATCAAAGATAAGAGAGGGTCACAGACTTTTCTGCTTGGGCTGCCTTTGAACCATGATCCTCAGATCTCAGCTCTTCCTGAATAGTTAGGATTACGGGTGTGAAACACCCAGTGCTAAACATGATTCTAGTAGGTGGTGAGACTATGTGTTTCTTAATCCTTTTAACTGTCTATATAACAGTTTAATTTGGGGGCTGGGAAGGTGGCTTAGTGGTAGAGTGCTTGTCTAGCATGCATGAAACCCTGGGTTCGATTCCTCAGTACCACATACAAAGAAAAAGCCAGAAGTGGTGCTGCGGTTCAACTGGTAGAGCGCTAGCCTTGAGCAAAAGCAGCTCAGGGACAGTGCTCAGGCTCTGAGTGCAAGCCCCAGGACTGACAGAAAAACAAAAAATAGTTCAATTTCTCACCACATCCATGTGTTACTTTGGAAATAAGTGCAAACGATGGACCGTTATTTTATCTCAGAAGCTGCGTGCCGAGGGATGCGTTCATCTCAACCCCCGAATTTGGCTGTTCTGCCCCTGATTTGGTTTGGGAGTGAACAGGGTGTGAGTACTCCCCAGCTGTGCTTGATCTCTCCAATAGGCTTCCCCGCGCCCTCTTCTGCTTACTTCTGTGGCCCCTGGCACTGGTGAGGCACCTGCCAGCACAGACACACGGACCAGCCCTGCAAAGCTCGAGATCCCCGTGCGCCGGGACCGGGGAGGCAGTGGGTCCCCCGGCACCCAGGTCCTCCACCTGAAAGAGATTAGCTGGGACCACCAGACCCCTGCCGGCCTGGTCACAGGGATTTGGTTTCTGGTTTCTTTCGTCGAGTTCCTCCAGGTGTTTCTAGTGATTAGGCCAGGCCTGGCTGGCTGGCCACTGTGCCACCATTGTGTCCCCAGTCCTGTTTCCTCCACACATGGCCTTTGTGAATGACCCCAAATAAAAATGACGAGAGCAGACTGCCAAGTGGCGGGACCATTTATGGGCAGGACATGTGAGGACGGGGTTGCTCGCGGGAGGATTTACAGCTCCACCTCACCCCCAGCACCTAATGGGGACCTAGGGCAGGGGTGGGGGTGACGCTCCCATGATGTGGGCGCGGCAGGGGGAGGTTTCTGCGGGCGGCTGGAGTTTTGCTAAATCCCCTGATTGCCCCCCGGAGGAAGGGATGGTCTGTTGCGCAGGCATCTGGCCCCGGACCGGGAGATAAGGCTGGCGCTTACACGGCCGCTTGCATCTCTCCTGCTGAACATCCTCGGTTTGGTTTGGATTATGCTGTTGCTCTTCTCGTAAACCTGCCCTCCCAGCCACCACCACCACCATGGAGAAGAGGCCAGAAAACCCTCAAGCAGAAGAAAAAGGGATGGGGGCTGGCAGTCTAGGGCCCCTCGGCCCTGGGATTCAGACTTTTCCCAAAGTCAAGCAAAGTGTAGCAGTCAGAAAATAAAGGACGGGAAGAAGAAAAGACAAAATGCAGGGAGGAACCCCACCACGGTGAGTTCCTAAACCATGGTGTCTCCTCTTCCTGCCAGAGATGGGGGGTGATCAAGAAGCCCCCCAAGTCCTGGAAGCCTCAGATCAAGCCTCCCACCTTCTCCTCCACCACCCCCCCCCCCCACTCCCATATTGGCTTCAGAGAGCTGAGAAGTGGCTCCAGCCATGTGGAGAGACTCCTCCCCACAGCGCCCGGGACTTCCTACAGATTCTCAGACTCATCCTTTATCCTCACCTTGTGAATGAAAAACTGAAGCAGGGCTGGGGTGGGAGGGGGCGGGGTGCGTCTCCTAGTCACATGGCTGGCTAGCAGAACCCCGTGTCTTGAAGTCTGGCTGGGATAACACTGGGGACCAACACCACACCAAAGGCCATATCCTGTCCCTTAAAACAAGAATAAGCAGTTACTACATACTGAATGTTTTGCATGTCATAATTATTTACTTCTCAAAACAGTCCCATGAGGTAAATAATATCCCCATTTCCTGGATGAGAAAATAGAGGCATAGGGGAACTGACATTGGGAACACTTCTAGTTTCCTCAACTAGAGAAAGCATGCCATCATTTCTAGCTCTCTGGTTTGTTGGAAGGACAAGTATCCCATGCTGGGCATGTGGGTGGGTGGGCCTTAGGAACAGACCCTTGAGTCGAGTTGAGTTTAGATGAAAGCAAACTGCTGCTAGGATTTCTCCAGCTGGAGCTGTCTGTGCTTGGGATGAGGAAAGGTCAGACAATGGGGAAGATATATATATATATATATAGATAGATAGATAGATAGATAGATAGATAGATAGAGAGAGAGAGAGAGAGAGAGAGAGAGAGAGAGAGAGAGAGAGAGAGAGAGAGAGAGAGAGAGAGAGGATATAGGTAGTGTTAGGTAAGTTAAATAGGTTTACTTAGGTAGCCAATAAAGAGAACACCACTCGGCATTCAGGCAGGAAGAGAAGTTTATTTTACTGAACTGCTGCTCCACCAAGCATGGCAGAGAGGCTTGGCCAAGAAGGGCCAGAGGGCTGGTTTGCCAGGCCTTACCTAGGGAAGGGGCGGGAAGAGGGTGTGGTCAGGTAAGGGAAGGTGTGGTACCACCAAATGCTGATGTGACCTCAGAGCCTGGGACCCTCCCACAGTCCAATGGGAGGTGTGACTGGGGGTGGCCCAGGGTGTGACGTCAGACAAGGTGTGCCAGTTACCTAGGTGACACAGGTATTGGGCAGAGACTTAGCCAAGGGGAGGGAGGAGTCTGCCTCGACTTCCAGGGCGGAACTTAGACACAGACAGACAGACAGACAGACAGACAGACAGACAGACAGATAAATAGATAGATAGATAGATAGATAGATAGATAGATAGATAGATAGATAGATAGATAGATAGATAGATAGATAGATAGATAGATAGATAGATAACTGGGGAAGTGCTGGCCTGTGGCCCTAGGAGAAGGAGATTTGGGAAGATGACAACATTAGATGCCTTCTGCAAAAGTACCCAGGGACCTAATCAGAAACCCTTCTGTGAGTGCCACTGCTGTCAGCCTGGCCTAGAAGGACATGTTGGGGCCAGGCCAAGGCTTCCCGGAAGAGTGGCGTGTGCAGGCTGGCCACATGACTCACGGAGACACTCTCAGCCTGGCCAGGCGCCTTGGCATATGCCGTGAAGGACTCTGGCACATTCTCCTGGCTGCGGTTGGCATTCCTGTCCCTGTCCTCAGACACAGCCCAGGAATCTGGCGACTGTTCCAGAAAACACCCCTGACTTAGTACACACCGAGCCGCCGGTTCTGTTCTTCTCAAGTGTTAGTGGATATTTGTTATTCTGCCTTTCCCCCAGCACCTGGCCACCAGGTAGGTGTGCATATCCTGTGTCAGAGGTGTGAACACTCAGACTGAGGGCAGCAAAGAACCAGAGGTGAACAAGAGCCTGGCATCTGTCCCAAAGCCCACATCCGCATCCAAAAAGCTTTCGATACAGCAGGAGAGCAAATCAAAGGAGTGGAACAGAATCCCTGGAAATCAAGAGCCAATGGGATAAATGAAGCTGAGTATGCACAAAGCAGGTGACACCAGTAGATAGTCCTGAGCTATTTCAAGAGCCAACACAGCTCTGTGTCAGGGAATGGCCAGAGGAAACACCCTAGGGACAGGAGGAACGGAACAAAATCCCCCGGTTGTTTTCAGAGTTGTATTCTATTGTGCATGTGTATTTGCATGATATTTGGCAAATAGGTGACTGTCTTTCAAATAGGCCTCTGCCATCCTCCTGCTCTGAGGCGAGAGGAAGACACATGTTCGAACACTCTGAACTTCAACTGACTGGCCTTTGGCTGGAGTGGCACAGGCGGGCACCTGTTGGCATGCTATTGTTGATGGAAGATTCCTCCTGCCCCATCCTATTCCAAGCAACTCAGAAGAGCAGGGCCTGCCTGCGGAGGAGAGGGCAGGCAAAAGGCAAAGAGGCCACCAGGCACTGGTGGCTCATCCCTATAATCCTAACTACTCTGGAGGCTGAGATCTGAGAATCATGGTTCAAAGCCAGCCCAAGAAGGAAAGTCTGTGAGACTCTTATCTCCAATTAATTAGCAAAAGCTCTGGAAGTGGAGCTGTGGCTCAAGTGGTAGAGTGCTAGCCTTGATTTAAAAACTCAGGGACAGTGCCTAGGTCCTGCATTCAAGCCCCAGGATCTACACACACACACACACACACACACACACCACGGTGAAGAAGTCCCCCCCCCCCACATACACACACACTATGGTGAAGAAGCCCACTTCATGAACAAGTGGAAGGAAAGTAATGTTTGGAGTTGGCTGCATTAGCCCATGTGCTCCCACTCTCCTATTTATAGCTGATTTCCCTCCAGATTTCATGTGTAGTTGTTTTTGCCACCTTGCACAGCTGTGTGTGATTTAACATACCGACCGCCGCCACCCCGCTGGCCAGCAGCAGAGCCGAGCACAGCACCTGCCATACTTCCCCTGGTAAGTTTCAAACTCACACCAACTTGAGAGGTCTGTGTTGTTGTCCCTGGGTAGGGAGGAGGAAACTGAGGCTCAGACAATGGCTGGTGCACAGTGGTGAGGGTTGGTGGTCAAAGGCAGCTTCTTGGGTGGTGTACCGCTGGCTCTTTCTACACGCCATTAATCTCACGCCATCTAGAAAAACATGGCAAGTTGTTCTGTTCACTCTCCTCTGCCAACGCCTCTTCCTGCTGTGTGCAACAGGACCCCCACTCTGGGGTGACAGGAGGTGGGTGTGGCTATTCAGAGCAGGGCCTTGAGGAAGTCCCAAGCCCCCAGGGGCAGCAGCTCACCACCAAACACTGGAGCTCCAGAGACTAAGTGTCGGCAAGTTTACCCTGGTGTCAAACTACCAGAAAACAAGCAAAACACAGATAGGGCTTAGGACAGACTATGAAACCGAAAAGGTATCGGGATATAACATCAAGTAAAGACAAGAATACAGCCTAAGCCGGGCGCCGGTGGGCACCTGTCATTCTAGCTACTCAGGAGGCTGAGGATCGTGGTTCAAAGCCAGTCGGGCAGGAAAGTCCCAGAGACTCTTATCTCCAATAAACCCCCAGAAAACTGGAAGTGGTGCTATGACAAGTGGTAGAGTGCTAGCCTTGAGCTGAAGAGCTGAGGGACAGCGCCCAGGCCCAGAGTTCAGGCCCCACAACCAACAACAACAAAAAGAATACAGCCTAAAGGTTGTATGTGGTACCACTTGCTCTGATGACTTCTGTTTTGCTTTGTTTTGTTTATGGTGGCAGTACTAAGGCTTGAACTCGGGACCTTCAGCTCTCATTTTTCACTCAAGTGGCAGGCTACCACTTGAGCCACAGCTCCACTTCTGGCTTTTATTTTCGCTGCTTAATTAGAGGGAAGAGTCTCATAGACTTATTTGTTTGTTTGTTTGTGTTTACCAGCACAGGTTTCATCCTGTAAGGGATTTGATTCATGAGCCACTGGCACCTGGCTCCCTCTTTGTCTACTTTGTGTATGTGTGCGTGCGCGCGTGCACGCATGCGTGCCAGTACTGGGGCTTGAACTGAGGGTCCGGTGCTGTCTCTTAGTGTTTTAGCTCTAGGCTGGTGCTCTATCAGTTGAGCCACACCTCCATTTCCAGCTTTTTGGTGGTTAATTGGAAACAAACGTCATACATTTTCTGACCTGGGTTGGTTTGAACTGTGATTCTCTGATCTCAGTCTCCTGAGAAGCTGGGATTACAGGCACAAGCCACAAGTGCCCAACTCTCTGTTTTTTGTTTTGTTTTGGCCAGTCCTGGGGCTTGACCTCAGGGCCTGGGCTAGCATTCTACCACTTAAGCCACAGTGCCACTTCTGGTTTTTTCTGTTCATGTGGTACTGGGGAATCGAACCTAGGGCTTCCTGCATGCAAGGCAAGCACTCTACCACTAAGCCACATTCCCAGTCCCTCCCTCTTTGTTTTTGTTTGTTAGTTTTAACCTACCAGAGGTGCTGACTGCTACCACATACTGCAGATACAAACCTCAGGACATTTTTCTTCTTCTGTGTTCTCTGAAAGTTTGGCCTGGAGCCTGACCAACCCAAAAGCCTGCTTGAACTTGGTTCTTCATAGAGCTGTAAAAGATATTTTTTAAAAAGTAGCCAATTAAGTAACTTTAAAATTCATACAAAATTTCTAAACCCAAACCAATCACACAAAAAGCATTTTTCCCAGCTGGGAAAATGCCCAGGAGGCTGAGATCTGAGGATTATAGTTCAAAGCCAACCCAGGCAGAAAAGTCCATGAGACTCTTATCTCCAATAAACCACTAGAAAACTGGAAGTGGTGCTGTGGCTCAAGCGGTAGAGTGGCTGTGGCTCAAGCGGTAGAGCGCTTGCCCTGAACTGAAGAGGGCAGAGATAGTACCTAAGCCCAGAGTTCAAGCCCCATGACTGACCAAAAAGAAGAAGAAGAAGAAGAAGAAGAAGAAGAAGAAGAAGAAGAAGAAGAAGAAGAAGAAGAAGAAGAAGAAGAAGAGGAAGAAGAAGAGGAAGAAGAAGAGGAAGAAGAAGAGGAAGAAGAAGAGGAAGAAGAAGAGGAAGAAGAAGAAGAAGAAGAGGAAGAAGAAGAGGAAGAAGAAGAAGAAGAAGCATTCTCCCCAAAGGGAAAGGTCAGGTTCGTCCCTGAGATGTCCTGGAATAACTGAGCTAGCTCAGTACTTGCAACTATGACGTCATCATGAGGGACCCTCTTCACCTTCCCCGTGCCCCAGGGATCCTCCTCCTCTGACTTAGGACCCAGGCTCTAGCTTTGCTTGTGTCCCTGCTGTGTGTGTCTGATGTCTCTGCTGGCTGCTGGCTCTGTGGGGACAGGGACATGGCTGCCAGGCACAGGGTGACTTCACACAAGTTGGCTGAATGAAGGGGAACCGATCCCAAGTTCCACCCACCCATTCCTGTTCATCTTGTATCCCCAGTCCTGGAGAGAAGGGGAAAACAAGTTTGATTTGCATACCAGCCTAAAACTGAGCCCATGGGCCTTCACAGGCAAATTTCTTCCCCATTTATACAATGGGCCACCAGAAAGTGAATGCCTAGGAAATCCTGGCACACAGTAGGCCTTCAGCGTCTGGTAATGGGTATGAAGTCTCAGCACACGGTAGGCCTCCATTGCCTGGTAATATGAATGAAATTCTGGCACACAGTAGGCCTTCCGTGTCCAGTAAATTTTTCCCATTCTTTCTGGACTTTGATCTCATTTCCCATTTCCCTTCTTGTTTAAAGAAAAGGAGGGAACAGGTTTTTGGCATGCTGAGCAAGGCCTTCTAGACAGAATTCATGTCTGGGCCACAATAACAAGGTTTGGCACTGGCCTTGATGGCTGTGTGCCGATTCGCTCAGGCTGTGGAAATTCACCCTGGCAGTCACTCTCGGCCTGTAACCAGCCAAGGGGTCTGAGTGTCCCCGGGCAGGAATGGCACATTGCTCTGCAGCTGTCCCCGATTCCTAGCATCTCTGAATAAGCAACCTGTACTTCAGGGGAACACGCTGGCCCACAAAATCTGGGGGGAGGGGGAGAGTCCCTGTCTCCCTCCCGCAGTGGGAAGCAATGCATGTGAGAGCTGAGAGTCGGGGCCACGTGGCCCTGGGAGGTAGTGTTTGAGAGGGGTTCAGCTGTCACCTAGCCACAGGGCTGGCAAGTGGGAGCCCTGCCCCCTCCTTCCCAGCACCTGGCCGCCCTAGCCATGCTGACTGATGAATCAGCCGAGAAGGGAGAGACACAACTTTCCTGACAGTTGGGAAACTGACCGCAATGGACACAGCCACTTGCCTCTGGTCTGGTCTCAAACTTTCCCTAGGAACTGAGCACACACTGGGGTTTGTCCTTCCACCGTCCACGTGCCTTTGGAGAACAAATGCCAGGTCTGCAAAGGTCAGGAAGGACCCCGACGCTGTCCACACGCAGTTACCCCACGGCAGAGGGGGACACCTGAGTCAAAGGCTGACAGCCCTTGTCAGCCTCACCTGGAGTCAGATCTCCCAGATGCGGGGAGGGCTGGCAGGGGTACGCTACCAAGGCAACTCTCCCGGCTTTGTTTTACCTTTACATCCTAGAGTCAGTGGCTGTCTTCTCTCTCTTGGACCACTGCCACAGTCCAATCCCACCTCTCTCCCATTTGATTTCCTCCAGTTTATCTGTGACTAGAACAGTTCGGGGAACTCTCGTCCTCTGTTTACCTCCACTGACAACCCTTTAGCATGCTCAGCCTCCTGTGGCAAACCCCCTTGCAAGTCACCCCACATATTTAGCACATTCTTCTAAGTCTCAATGTCACCTCCTTGGAGAGGCAAAGCTGTCTACTTTTCTATTCTACTCTGTGTGGAAGGCAAGGGGGGTAGGTGGGAGGGGGAAGGGGAGGGAAAATATACTGGGATTTGACCTTGGGGTTTCATGCCCTTCCTCTGCTTTTTGGCTCATAGCTAGTACTCTACCACTTGAACCAAGCCTCTAGTCTAGCATTTTACTGGTTAACTGGAAATAGAGCCAGATTCTTTCTGGGATGGCTTTGTACTATGATTTTCCTATCCATTTCTCAGCTAACTGTGAAGTTGGATTACAGGTATGAGCACCAGTGCCTGGCTTTCTAGTGGTGTTCTTTATGAATATAATCACAGTTTGCTAATTATATATATGTATATATATATATATATATATATATACATATTGTTTGTTTGTTTGTCTGTAGCCTATGATGTAGCTCTACCACCACCATATAGACTCCAAGGAAGAGGACTGGGTACATGGTGTACAGCAGGGAGCTCTCCATTATGCCTGGCCCATTGTAGGTGGTGGTTAAATATGTGTTGAATGGAAAGCAAAGGAAAGCAGGGATGGCTGTATGTCTAGTGGCAGACTTTTTAAGCAGCAAACCTCCAAGTGTGTTTTGATGACACACCTAATAAGCACTGGGTTTTACATAACCTCAAGTAGATGAGAGAGTAAATATGCTAATGAAGAACAGCCATGTCACAGAGTGACATTCTAGAATGTCATCTTTGTGAACAACAAAGCCTCTACTCCAGGCAGATCAGCACCAGCAAGCCTGTCCAGCACTCCCTAGGTGAAGAGGAAACTAGATCTGGATGTCTCCACCCCAGTGGGGGGTGTGGCCGTTGCCAAAGGGCTCCTGCCACATCATCATTCCCCAGGGATTCTTGGGGAACCTTGTCACCTTCACTATCCATGAAGGGGTCGGGACTGGGGACCCTCCCTGACCCAGAGTCATGTTCTGCCAGTGGGAATGTGCCCTGCTGAAATTTTTCTGAAAGGAAAGTTGGCACAATGTCCTTAGAACCTTAAATATAGTCCTGGCCTTTCCCTCAGTAACTGTGCTCAGAAGAGTCAACCGAAAGCCATGGTCAGGGATGTGCGCTGAGCTGTCCCAGGGTGCTCCCACAGAAACGTATTCTAATGGTGAAGAGTAGACAAAGGATGTGCGGCTGGCCAGCCAAGGTGTGGAGGAGGAAATGATGCCCTATGGAATCATTCTAAGGTGGATGAAGTTACATTTCCAAAACGCCACTGCAATACACGCTTGTGGGGAATGGAACCAGTTTTCAGCAAAATAGGAATATAGAAATATTGGATATTTATGCTGTAAGTAACTGTTAGCTCAACTCTGTCTTGCAGAGCTAGGCGTGGCAAACGTGTTTACCACCAGGAGGCAGAAGTGGGAGAATCTTGGCTGGGAAGGTGGCTCAGTGGTACAGCACTTGCCTTGCATGCAAGAGGCCCTGGGTTCGATTCCTCAGCACCACAAAACAAAAAAGCTGGAAGTGGCGCTGTGGCTCAAGTGGTAGGGTGCTCGCCTTGAGCTGAAGAGCTGAGCGACAGCACCCAAGCCCACAACCAACAACAACAAAAAAAAGAGGGGGAGAAGGGAAGAATCGCTACCATCAAGCCAGCTTGGGTTCTAAAGCCAGACCTTGTATCAACAAAAAACAATATCAGAAAAACTAGGGGAAGTGATTCATGCCTGCGATCCTAGCTGCTTAGGAGGCTGAGGTCAGGAGGATTATTGTCCAAGGCCAGCCTGGGAGAAAAGTTTGAGAGACAACACCTCCTCCCCCATCTCAACAGATAAGCTGGCTATGGTGGTACACACTTGTTATCCCAGCTATGTCGGGAAGCATAAATAGGTGGATTATAGTTATGGTCTACCCAGGAAAAAAGGGGGAACTCTAGCTCATTAATAACCACAGAATTAGAGGTGTGCCTCAGCGGTAGAGCACCTGTCTAGCAAACCTGAGGCCCGGAGTTCAAATCCCAGTACTCCACAAAACATGCTATTGCAGCTCCCACCTTTGAGTCCTAAAGACTCATTTATTTAGTTTTGAAATTCCTCAGAAGATCCTGCTGCCATTGGAGGTGCTCTTCTCCTGGTTATCTGTGGGCTTAGTTGACACCCACATATGTGTACATTGAATGCATCCCTGCCGATGAATATCTGTACTTCCTTGCTTCCAAAAGATAGAGGACTCACAATGTGCTTATACATGAAAAAAAACTATATGTAAAACACAGAAGTGAGTACCTCTAGTGATATTTAGAATAGGATCTGGGGGTCAAATGATTGGTGGATCTACCTACATCTGATTTAAAATGTTTTTATTTTTATTTTGACATTGTTTTCCAAACTTGCTGCCATCAGTGTTGCATTTGCAATCAGAGACCAAAAAAAATAGCAACTAATAACTTTAATCCTGGGCAAGACAATCATGTCCCTTCATGAAGGGACACCCCTATTACAAGATTGGTCTCAGCAACATGTCTCTGTGTGCTTGGGCTGTGATGTTAGAATAAGCTCATGCAGACACACAGCTGCCCTAACAGGGACTACAAATACAGTGGCTTAAATTAGAAGGAATTTATTTCTCTTAGGTTAGGGCAGAGGTAGATCATTTCATTTTACCAGGTCTGGTACCCCAGCTGGTGGGATAGTTCTGCTATCCTTAATACACAATCACAAAGGATAGAGGTATCTTAGTTACTGCCAGAGAAATGGAGAAAAGAGGCCGTGGGAAACCAGCAACTTCCCAAAGAAGGACCTGGAAGTTTCAGGCTTCTGCTCAATGTTCCTCTGGCCAGAACAAACTTAATGGCAAGGGGATCTCTAGCTGCAAGAGAGCCGGGAACTTTAGGGTCATATGAGCCCATTTTCCATTGCTATAACAAAATACTTGGGTACTGTATAAATTTATTTATACAGTAATTATGCAGTAATATACAGAAAATTTATTTAGCTCATACTTTTGGAGGCCCAAAGCTCAATTTCAGTGGTCCCTTTGGTTGGCTTCCAGTGAGGCCTTCATGCCTGCTTCGTATTATGGTAGACAGAATTGTGGCAGCAATGCTCATGAGAAGGGGAGATGGCAGAGTGAGGGGAAGTCAGAGCAAGGTTCTGGAGTAAGGCGTGTCTGTTTAGAACAGCTCACTCTCTTGGAAGCTAATTGAGCTCCCACAAGAAGTACCTGAATCCCTTTCAAGGTTCGAGCTCTCAGCTCTTAGTGATGGCTGTAGGCTCTGCCTCTTAAAGGCCTAATGAACCTCAACACCACCACACTGAGGGATAGCCTCCATCACATGACCCCTGGGGACACAGGCTACATCACAAGCACAGCAGGGTCTAGCCAGGTGGCAGTAATGGGATGTGTGGGTGGACAGGTGATGGAGTGGCAGTGTCTACAATGACCAAGAAAGGAAGCAATGGAAACTATGGAGTAGTTCACCATGAGAACAAAGGTTAATAACCAGAAACTGGATATAGAACTCTATCATCTCTCAGGAGCCAGTATAAAATGGACCTATCTTCACTGGTGTCCTTGAGTCAGTGGGTCCTACCTCTTCCCTCATGACTATTGGCAAGACTTTCCCACCCACCCATTGCCATGTATTGGTCAGACTTTTTGTTATTGTCATATTTAAGGAGAACGAATTGTTTTGGCTCCAAGTTTCAGAGGATTCAGTCTATGATCCTCTGGCTCCATTGCTTTGAGCCTGAATATGACAGCAGGGGTTATGTGGGCAAGAGGCCACTTATCCCATAACAGAGAGACAGAGAGGGGGCTGGGGCCAGATACAGCCCTCCCCCCCAGACATGTCCCTACCCACTTCCCTCCAACAGATCCACTTCTGAAAGTGTCTATCCCAACCCCAATCCCCTTATACTGCCATCAAACAATGACTCCTTCAGTTGCATACTCCATTGATGAAGCCAGATGCTATCACATCCCCAAAGTTCCACCTCTGAAGAATCAAAGAACCAATAACTTGGGGGCAACTAATATCCAAGCTATTAACAGGCCATGGCCGCCATTTTGAATTCAGAGGTATTTTGTGTTTTCTTCCAGACACAGAGCTTGAAGAGTTCCTGTTGTTCTGTGCACTGGCTTAATGGCTACTTTCAATTGAATAAATGTTTCAAAGAACCAATTCTGTCTTGGGTTCACTAGCTTGGCCACTGTTCTCTCATCCTAATGGTGCATTATTAACTTCTCCATTCAACTCGAGAGGAACCAGGTAACAAATGACTGCGCTACGTGGCAGGCTGTGCTTCCCACCCCAGCTGCCTTTTCTTCAATGAGCCCTGCGACCTTCCATGAAGCTTCATGGAAATGAACCTCCAAGCCTGCTTCCCCGATAGCCCTGGGGCCTCAGCATCCAGGGACAAAGCCCTCTTCTTCTCCAGTGAATAGCCCACAACCCCACCCCTGATTTCATATTAGGCACCTCCTAACCACAAATCATTTTTCCAGCCCTTTCTGCTGGACTTCAGAAATGCAAAATTCCACACAGGGTGATTGTTTCGCCTTCTGGACCCCATCTAGGAGGCCAAGTAAACCAGGAATAATGTGTGGAGCTAAAATAGATCACAACCAAGACCTAAGCGCGCACCTCGTGGAGGGGAGAGGGAGAGGACACAGCCTCAGAGTGCAACTTCCCAGTTCTAGTCCCTGGGAAGGAATGAAATGGCTCCACTGCTGACTATCACCCTCTGTGCGGCTCCTGGCTATGGAGCAGGGCTTACGACAATCATTTCCTTTTCTTTGAAACTTTTGATCAGATTCAAGATGGGACATAAAATAGGTCCCTCGAAGGCTCATGCTGCCAGTTCTGCCAGGTCTATTACCAGACACTGTGGTGATGTCAGAGGGCGCCTCACTTCTACCCATGATCACCCTGAGACGCCATGGAGAAGGGGCATTTCATTTCTGAAACACGATGTCTCCTGCTTCTGGAAACATAAAAAAAAATAACAGGAACAGAAGATGATTTGCCAGACCGAGCCTGTGATGTCTCCGCTCAGCATCGGCTTTCCACGTGCATTGCTGCCTGCATTCAGTCAGAATGATGTCTTCATTTTATAGAAAAGAAACCAGAAGCCTGGCCTAGGACAAGGGCCACTCAGCTCATGGAGAAAGGATAGGCTGTTTGGATAGTTCAAGACATCCCATATAATGAAGTGATAGAGATGGAGCACCATGGGAGCTCAGAGGAAGCTATGAGTCTTGTTCTGTTATACCTAATGATTCTAGAAGGCCAGATGTTCCCACCGCTGCAGCTTCCTATGTATTTACCCATTTATTCACCCATTCCTCTCATCAGCATGGAGAGATGTGCATGCTCACACACCCCTTTGACAGGTGGGTAAATCAAGGTGACACAGAGAGCAATGTAGCCTCTTGCCACGGTCACAGGTGGCAAGTTGCAGGCCAAGAAGTGGACTGCCCCAGACCATGTACTCTGACTCTGGACAAAACTGGAAAACACTGCCAACAGGGGAGGTCCTGTGTGGGCTGCCTGGCAAGACCCCATAGGCACCTGTCCCCCACCAGACATGGCCAGGGAAGTGACAGTGCTGAAGTTTCTAGGCTGTTCAACTGCACCATAGGACCAGATTCTTAAGTTCCATTTACTACCCATTTCCCCTCTCAGAGAGGGCTGTCACTTAATCCTCAACAGCCACCAGAAATGTAAAGCTAACCACAGATGCAAGCCATTGGTGTAGCTTAAATTTTGTCCTTAAAAAAAATATATATATATCACAGTTAGCCAGATGCTGATGGTTCACACCTGTAATCCTACCTACTTAGGAGGCTGAGATCTGAGGATCGTGGTTCGAAGCCAGCCTAGGCAGGAAACTGTGAGACTCTTATCTCCAATACACTACTCAGAAAAAGCTGAAAGTGGCGCTGTGGCTCAAGTGATAGAGCATTCTCCTTGAACAAAAAGAAACTCAGTGACAGCTCCCAGGCCTAGAGTTCAAGCCCAGTGACAGCTCCCAGGCCTAGAGTTCAAGCCATAAGACCAGCAAAACCAAAATCAAACAAAACTCAAAACCCCACACATTTTAGAAAGTAAAAGGGAGCATGTGAAATGAATGTAAATTACATACTCCAATAATATAGCCAAAACCTTGTCATTGCAACATAACCATTCTTGAGATAAATGATAAAATTTCCCGTTGGGGAAGGACAAGGATATTTCACATCAAAGTCAGAGCCTGTCTGCCTGCTATGGACACATCTCTGGCCCTTTTTCCAGTCTCTGCTTAGTAGGACAAGTCCATCTTTTAAAATACAATGCAGAACAGACAGGTTTGCCTGGGAAACAGCCATGAGGAAATGAACTCGGGGACCCAGTGCGGAGAGACGGCTCAGGTATTAGTTGACTCTGAGAAGTCAGACACAAGAGAGTATTTGTGACTCATCTCCAATTAACTTACAAAAATGTTGGGCTGGAGATGTGGCTCAAGTGGTAGAATACCAGGTATGAGTAAAAAAGCCAAGTGAGAATGTGAGGCACTGAGTTTAAGTTCCAATACCAGCACACGCGCATGCCTGCCTCACACTTGTACTCAACAGAGGAGTAAACCAAGCTTGAAGGAGGTACCTGACTGGTCCAAGCTGCACAACTCAACAAGTGGCAGCCCCAGCCCTCCTTGGACCTTGGTTGCGACTTTCTGAACCTCTGTGTTCTGTCTCCTCCTGCCCTCCAATGCTGAGCCCCAGAGAGCCCCAATTTTGTCCAGAAGAAAATGCTGGTAAAATTATTCCTTGGAACCTTGTCCCTGCTCAGGTTTTCCCTAAATGAATTGCTATTGTCCCTGAGCTGTGCTTACAAAGTGCCGGGACTGAGGCTGTGATAAATGATATTCTGAGTCCAAGTTCAACCTGTCAGCCTGTCAGCAGCTTTGACGTCTTGATTCCCGGTCCCCCCAGTAACTACTAAAAGGTGTCATGTTCTGCAGCCCTTCATTGTACCTTTCCAGGAGAGGAAGATGGATGCCGGGGTGCTGGAGACACTGTGAGACATGTACCAATTACCTTTAGATTTGTGTGAATACAGATGTCATTTGCATGCAGCGGCTGCCCGGGCGAGCGGCCCTGTCCGTTGGACGCACCAGGTTGATGGCCTGAGCTGGATAATTGCTCAGCTCCTCCCAGCTCTGCTGAAACCTTGCTCAAGGTCAGGTTGAAGTGTCACTCAGAAAGTTTCCGACACGACTGAGCAGCATCAGGAGCAAAGGCTGCAGAAGCAGGTGCGTGCTGTCACCACAGTGCAGGCAAGGCAAGAGGAAAGGCCAGCAGGTTACCTGAGCCAGGCAATGGAGGCTCACACCTGTAACCCTAGCTACTCAGGAGGCTGAAATCTGAGGATCACAGATAGACGCCAGCCAGAGCAGGAAAAGTCTGTGAGTCTTTTCTCTCCAATTAACCTCTAAGAAGCCAGAAGTAGTACTGTGGCTCAAGTGGTAGAGTACCAGTCTTGCATAGGAGAGTTAAGGGATAAAACCCTCGCCTTGAGTTCAAGCCCTAGGACTGGCACAAATGTGTGTGTGTGTGTGTGTGTGTGTGTGTGTGTGTGTGTATTTGTGGTGTGATAAAATACACAACATGAAAAGTTCATCACTTGTGTATCATTTCATTGGCATTAACTACATCACAATGTTGTTTGAATACCATTATCTAGTTTAGAACAATCCCAACATCCACCCCACCACACAAGGAGGCCCCGTTCCCACAAGCACTAAGCACCCCTCCTTCCTCCCAGGCCCAGACAGTGAGCACACTGTGCTGGAGCTCTGTGCATCTACCTGTTCTGGACATTTCACAGGGAGGAGTCGAACAGCATGTCTAGGGCTGGGTGCTGGTGGCTCACGTCTGTCACCTCAGGAAGTTGAGATCTGAGAACTGAGGCTCCAAGTTAGCATGGGCAGAAAATTCTGTGAAACTCTAATCTCCAATGAATCAGCAAAGAGCCAGAAGTGGCGATGTGGCTCAAGTGTAGAGTCCAGCTTGGAGTATGATAAGCTAAGTAAAAACTCAAGGCCCTGAGTATGGGTACAAACACAAACAAAGAAAAGCCAGAACTTTATTTTCTCAAAATCTAGGCCTCTGTGAGCAGTGTTGGCTCTGAAGTTCCTTCTATGCCTCTCCTAGCGCCTAGCGGCTGCTGTCTATCAACCTCTCCCTGAATCCCCACACTGCCTCCCTGCCCCAAGCCTCCCCCCCCCCCCCCCCCCGCCAAGGCCTCCTCTTTGGTAAGGACCCCAGCCATTGGGTTCCAGCCATCCCGAACCCAGTATGATTTCCTTTTATCCCAACTATATCTGCAAAGATATAACATCCAAAAGGCATCTTTGCAGGAAGCTGCGTGAGGATATCAGACTGCAACTTGGCTTTCCAGCTCAGGCATGGAATCAGCCTGGAGATGGGAGAACTTGAACCCATAGCACTGTCCCCCAGCTACTTGGGCATGGGGCCTTGGACAGGGCGGAGCACACTTGCTGCTCTACAGCTCAAGTTCCATTGACTTCATGGAAAATCTTCTTTATCCCTGTTCAGTTTCTAAATACATTAGGGGACCAGGGTGTAGCTAGCTCAGTGGTAGAGAGCTTACCTAGCATGTGTGAGGTCCTGGGTTCAATCCCCAGTATTGGAGGAAAAAAATGCAGTTGAGCCGGGCACCAGTGGCTCATACCTGTAATCCTAGCTACTCAGGAGGCTGAGATGTGAGGATCACGGTTCAAAGCCAGCCCAGGCAGGAAAGTCTGTGAGACTCTTATCTCTAATAAACCACCAGAAAAGTGGAAATGGCACTGTAGCTCAAGTGGTAGAGCGCTAGCCTTGAGCTGAAGAGCTGAGGGACAGCGCTCAGGTCGGTTCAAGGCCCATGACTGACAAAAAAAAAAAAATGCAGTTGATGGAATAAAATAGTTAAAGATGGCAAATACACATAATGTCTGTGTGTCAATTCTATTCGTTCTAGAAGGACACTTAGGCAACTTGTAATCAGCGTTTGAGTTGTGATTGGTGGAATTGTGGGTGTTTTCCCATCCTCCTCCCTTTTCACCATTCTAAATATTGTAGTCTTCCTGCGCCATGCAATAGTGCCTTTATAAAAGCCATAACCATCTCAGGTTGCAGACTTGATGGATCCATTAGAGGCCAGTGAGTGGAGCCGAGCTTGGAGGACAGGAGCCACTGGTGGTCGGCACAGATATCTTTCCCTGGGAAGTGCTATTTCCTCCCGGGCTTTGAGGAGGCCCCCCTCTCCCTCCCCCAGCTCCTCTGTGCCCCCATCCCTGCCCCCAAAGACTGCCTGGCTCCGATTGGGCAGGCCCCCAGATAGCCACTGGCCCTGGGTGAGCACAGGAGGGGCGCAGGGATGCAGAATGAGGTGTGTGGCTGCAGGCCTATCTCCCTGATTTACATCAATTTACATTCAGCTCTTGGTAATCTACATGAAAATCAGGCCACCTCCACCTCTCCACCGAAGTCAGAGCAGGCTGGGTCTGGGGGGGAAGGAAGGACCCACATACTCCCCACCCCCTCTCATTTCTCAAACCCTGGGCAGATTAATTTGTCAACGAAAACCAGAGCTGACATTGTAATCGTGGCCACCTAGCACTCCCTTACATTCCCCCAAATTGGATAGATAAATGGATATTTGTAGTTTATTAACCAGAATGCTTTGTCTGGCTCCATTTTCTCTTTCCAGGAGGAGTCAGGGAGATACTTGTTCTAGAAAGTGAGTGATGCCATTCTTCCATTCGTTCCTTTAAATCAATAATGGACTAAGGTCGTCCAGGTACCAGGTCCCTGGGCCGGGAAAAGAGGCTGCCCCTTTAAAATAAATCTCCAGGTAAGGTGCAGTCCACATCCGGGTGTGGCCTGCTTCCATGAGCAACGCATGGAAATGTGACTGTGTGTACCCCCACAATCTCCATCGTTAGCAACACACACAACGTTTGTTAGAGACAACCATTGCTCTGATTCTTTCTCCTGTTGTTGGTTCTGCTGGGTGTGAACAGAGCAGACCCTTCAAGTATCTCCCAGAAGTCTGGTTTCCTCTTCTCTTACATAGAATGCAGCATTAAACAGTAACTGGTGTGTGTATACGTGTGCATGTGCACATGCACATATGTGCTGTACTGGAGCTTGAACTCAGCAGAATTGCTTTGATCCTCTTTAGGTGTGTGAGGTTCCTCAGTGCTCGAAGTGGGGGGCTGGGGGGCTGGGGGGGGACGGGAGATGTCTGTCATTTGAGTGTGTTATATGTCACTGAGTCCTCCTCTGGCGTGTTCTGTGTGTGGAGAACTCTGGAGTGCAGCGGAGGGGCGGAGGACCAGCCTGCCCTCAGCACTGGGAATTCCGTGTGTCTGGTCCGCCTCTACCCCCCATCTCCCTAACCTGCCTCCACAAGAGAGGCCAGACAAGGAAATCTTAAACCTCCACACTCCAGGCTCTCCTGGGAGCTCCACTCCCACCTTTCTGCAGACTCTTTGGGATAAGTGTGTGCAGGGTTTGGTTTTGGTTTTTTCAATCTGGTCCTGGGGTTTGAACTCAGGGTTTGGGCACTGTCCCTGAGCTTCTCTTGCTCAAGGCTAGTGCTCTATCACTTGAGCCACAGGTCTACTTCCAGCATTTTGGATAGTTTATCAGAAATAAGAGTCTCCTGGACTTCCTTGTCCAGGCCTAGCTTTGAAGCATGATCCTCAGATCTCAGCCTCCTGAGTAGCTAGGATTACAGGCGTGAGCCACTGGTGCGGGGATTGGTGTTTGTTCTCCACATGCAGAACCAGCCCTGACTGGCTGGTACTCCTCAGAGGTCTGGGACCCCGATCTACCAGACCTTCCCTTAAGTTCTCAGTGATGATGAACCCACACTTGCCCCTTGGTCACTGAAATGCACTTGCTGCCTCCTCTCACCTGTGAACCAGTTTTGCCCTTCAGTCCTGACCCATCGGATTGCAGTCCTCATGGGAGACAGCAGAGGGCACCCTCTCCCTCCTGCCCCCACGTTTGCACCCGGGAAAGTCTGGAAGGTCACAGGAGTGCAGGACCCCTCACCACCACAAGCCCTGTGGGAACCTTGGCCTTGAACTTCCCAGCTCCACAACTGGGAGACAGTCTGACTCCCCACCCCCACCCCCACCCCATACTGGGGATCGCAATACCAAGCATCTTACCTCGGCAATGTAAGCATCTTTCTTACCCCTGCGGCTACAGGCTCCCTCTGGCACATCACTTTTGTGTTTGAGCTAGGGTCTCCATACTGTCTGAGTTGCCCTCAAACTCATGCTCCCTCTACCTCCACCTCACAAGAGGCTGGGATTACAGGTGGGTACCACCAGGCCTGGCTGAAAATTCCAATGTATAAGTTTTTGGCAGCCCTTGCTGACCCTGAGAAGCTCTCAGTACACCAGCCGACACCAGGAGTATGGGATAGAGCAGTCATCCAAATACCCAAAAGGCTCAGGGGAAATATACTAGAGTAATTAAGCATTGCATCTGAGTTCAAGAGCAGCCATGGGGAGGGGACTAGAATGGAGATATCACTACTGGGAGGCCAGGGGAAGTTTCCTGTTAGCCACAGGGCAGATGCCCAGGTGAAGGACTGCCGGCAGACTGAAGGCCTGAGACACGGCTGGTGCAGGGAGAGAGGGCCAGGACAGAAATGGCTCTATAAAGCCCTCAGTCGGTGGAGGGCAGGGGTGAGAGGAGCAAGGGTTGGGTGGCCAGGCTATATGTAAGAACTTGGGCATTTATTCTGAGTCAAATAAGAGAGTTGGTCGGGTGTGGTAGTGCCACCTATAATTCTTGTACTCAGGAAGCTGAGGGGGAAGGACTGTGAATTCGAGGCCAATGAGGCCTACAGGGTGAGGCCCCTAAAACCTAAGTAAACAAAGAGACTTGAATGGGGTTTCAGCAGCGAATCAGAGCCAACAGGTGTGAATGCCTATGGGTGGGCACGCTTCAGTATGTAGGAAGAAATTTATTTCAAGGAACTGGTTACATGACTGCAAAGGATGACAAGTCCAGTATTCACAGGGCAGGCTGAAAACCCAGGCCAGATGGATGTGACAGCCCTGGGACAGAAGCTTTCTGTCCCCTTTCTCTCCTCCCCTCCCTCCCTGCAGAAACCACAGTTTTTATTTTTAGGCCTTCAAGTGATTGGATAAGGCCCACCGACATCATCAAAGATCACCTCCTTTCCTGGTCTGTAAATAGTAGCCATAGGCACAAAAACCTCCCTAGCAACACCTCACTTCATATTTAATTAGAGAAATAGGGACTGGTGACCACCATGGCGGGGCTCTGGGGGACTTCTACCCAGGTAAGGTCCTCTCTGCTTCCTGGCCCGCTGTCTTTCTCACTTTAGTGATGTGATGATGTGCCTTGCTTTGAAATGGGTCCCTCTGTCTTCTGGACAACAGGAGGAGGGTTCTGCTGGCTACCACCAGGACACCACCGGGAGGACAGTGTCGATAGCAGGCCAGGCTGCCGGGGACAGGCCTGGACCCGGGGAAGCTGTGGCTCTCAAGGAAAGGAAGGACCAGCATCAGCTCTGTGATTCTGCCCTCACTGTCCAGTCCCTTTGTACATCAGGCCAGGTATACAGCAGGCGCCTAACGATGGCTGACAAGGCGAGGGTGGAAGAGAAGAGTAGGCAGGAACATTTGGTACCAAGTAAAGTTTGGTCAGCCCAGTCTCCATTAGCACCAATAGATCTTTGCCTTCCCCCTTCTTGAGCCGAAGCTGTGTGTGTGTGTGTGTGTGTGTGTGTGTGTGTGTGTGTGTGTGTGTGTGTGTGTGTGTGTGTGTGTGTGTGTGTGTGTGTGTGTGTGTGTGTGTGTGTGTGTGTGTGTGTGTGTGTGTGTGTGTGTGTGTGTGTGTGTGTTAGAACTGGGGCTTGAATTCCAGGCCTGGGTGCTGTCCCTTAGCTTTTTTTCTGCTCAAGACTAGCTCCACCTCCATTTGTGCCTTTTTGCTGGTTAATTGTGGGTAATACTCTCACAGACTCTCCTGCCCCGGCTGGCTTTGAACCATGATTTTCAGATCTGAGCCTCCGGTGAACTGAAGTACATGAACTTGGAGTTGTGGCCCTACTCCCGGATCATCTTGGAGCAGAGATGGGGATGGCCCACATCCAGGAGCCGTCCTTCGCTTCCCTTGACCTGGGTGGCCTTCCTAGGGGACAGCCTCACGGCCACTGAGGGCATTGGCCACCACTTAGATTTCCCACTGTGCCCCAGTTCCAGGTCCCCTCTAACCCAGAGAAAGCATGAGAACCTTCCACTGCTGGGTGGATCCATTGGTCTAATCTCTTCCACTGCTAATTAAAGCATGGGAAAGAAGGACAGTGGGAGGTCAGCAGGGTCCCCTCCCCCTGGGACCTTCACCCCTAGAAGGCCCTGATCCCCAGCCTTCTCCAAAGAATCCAGAAATAGCACTGTAAGCCTGAAAGCAAGCCGAGGGGAAGAGGGCTGTGTTTACATGGAAAGTGACTCCTTGTTCCTGCAGTGTGGAACCCAGACAGTCCTGGAGCCCACAGCTACCTGGCCCGGTTCCCTGCCCTATTACGGAGCGAGGAAGCCAAATTTCCTTCTGATGTCTATAAATAAAGCTCTTCGTCCGCAAGCAATTAGGTGCCCGCCGTTTCCCAGCCAGTGTGCATCTGAGTTTCGTTTCTGCACGCGCCTGCGCACACGGCACATGGGATCAGAGTGGGGCAGGAGTCCTGGGTTCTGTGTGTCCACAGCAGTGCCTGCCCCGCACCTGTTCCTTCTTGCCGAACCCCTGTCCTCCTCCACACACAGTCCCCACCCCACCCCGCCCCGCATGCTGTGCTAGGGTTTCTGTAATAACTCTATTTGGCCCAGCGTCCCCAATCTTTTCTCTTGGAATCAAACCATGTGCAAAGGCCTCGGGCTTGGGTTCTTTTGTGGCACGGAGAACAGTCAATGCACTCCTAGAGTGGCCGGCGGCCTCTTGTGTTTCGTTGGAAGAGTCACACACCGATCCCATTGCTCTATTATTTATTTATTTATTTATTTATTTTTGGTGCTGGTCCTGGGGCTTGAACCCAGGTCCTGGCTCTTGTCCTCTAGTTTTTCACGCAAGGCTGGCACTCTCCCCCTTGAGCCATGCCTCCACTTTCAGTTTTTGCTGCTTAATTGGAGATAAAGAGTTTCACCGACTTTCCTGCCTGGCCTGGCTTCAAACCATGGTCCTCAGACCTCAGCCCCCTGGGTATCTAGGATGTAGGCATGAACCATCAGCCACCTGGCTGATAAACTTTTCAAGTGTTGGGGAAACTGGGTATGTGAGCTGTGGACACAGACACACCTGGGTTCAGTCCTGGCCACTGGCCTGGGAGTCCAGTTCCTAATAGCCACAGAGGGAATTATGGGAAAGAGGGCCTCTGGGCTGGTGAGGCTCCCGATGTGACTGGAGGTGTGAAGTATCTGCAGCTGGTGCTCTACTGCTTGAGTCATGCCTGCAGGCCAGCATTTTGCCAGTCAGTCTCTCAGGTTGGCTTTGTATTTCGATTCTCCAGGCTTCAGCCTCCTGAGCAGCTAGGGTTCCTGATCCGAATTCACACAGCCATTTCCTGCATGGAGACAATACACAGGGGTGTGAAGTTGAACTTACATGGCCTATATGCTAAATAAACTCTTCAGAGAAGCACAGCCGGGTGTCGGCCTGCGGGGCCCGCCCGTCTCGCAGGTGGCTCTCTGGCAGCGAGCTCCAGATGAGCTCCTGGGTCTTGTCTACATCTGCCTGGTGTCCCCCAGCCGACAGGAGGGGCCAGGAAAGTGGGGAGGCTCTCCAGGGAATCATTTCCATGGTCACCTGCAGAAGCAGATGGCAGGGAGTCCACGGGCAGAAAAGCCCACCCTTCTCCCCGCTCAGCTGCTCCTGTTCAGCCCCAGAAGCAAAGCCGCCATTGGTGTAAAGCATAGACTGACCTGGGGGCAGGAACAGATGCTCTGATCTTTTCCGGTGGCAAAGAGCAGCAGGAACGTTAGTTGGGGGATAGGGAGCCTGGCCCCTGCCCACAGCCCCCAGGTCCGCTCCTGCTCCTGCCCCAGGGCTTAGATAACAGCCAGGTAGAGCCCCCAGGCCGGAAACTTACCTCTAGGTGTGGGGACCAGACAAACATTGAGACTCAGAGTGGAAAAGTGATTTGCCTAAGGTCACGCAGGGAGACTGGGACAGGACCAGAGTTCAAATCTCCCACAGACCTTCTAAATTCCTCATTGAGGTGGAGGATGTGGGCAACTGAAGATTCTTGCTTGTTGGCTGATTGGGGGTTTGGGAGATTTTCTTTTTCTCCTTCCTTCCTTTCTTCCCTCCTTCCTTCCTTCCTTCTTTCCTTCCTTCTTCTTTCCTCCCTCCCTCCCTTCCTTCCTTCCTTCCTTCCTTCATTCCTGGCACCAAAAATTAAAAAAGGAAGGAAGGAAGGGAGGGAGGAAGGAAGGAAGGAAGGAAGGAAGGAAGGAAGGAAGGAAGGAAGGAAGGTAGGAAGGAAGGAAAGAAGGAAGAAAAGGAAAGGAAAGGAAAGGAAGAGAATCATCTGGGTTTGTCTGTGGATGGTTTTAGAGTGGAGCCAGTATGCATCTCCTGTGGCCACAAAGTCCCACAAACATGACCACTTAAAACAACAGAATTGTGGCCAAGTACCAGTGACTCACACCTGTAATCTTACCTACTTGGGAGGCCGAGATCTGAGGATCAAGGCTCAAAGCCAGCCCAAGCAGGAAAGTCCTTGAGACTCCTATCAGCCAAAATCTGGAAGTGGAGGTTTGACTTAAGTGGTAAATACCAGCCTTGAGTGAAAAAGGTAAGGGATAGTGTGAGGTCCTGAGCTCAAGTCCTAGTATTGGCGAGCCTGCGCACGCATGCACGCACGCATGCACACACACACACACACACACACACACACACACACACACACACACACATTCAGAAATGTGTACTCTCCTGACTCTGAAAGGCAGAAGTCCCCTCAGGGTGTGAGCAGATGATGGTCTCTGAGAGACCATTTTCTTCCCTATCTCTCATAGCTTCCAGTGGTGGCCTGGTGTGCTCAGCATCCCTTGGCTTGTGGCTACATCACTCCAGTCTCTGCCTCTGTCCTCCTGGCTGAGCTCCCTGTGTCTGTTGCCCTCTTCCTGTGAGGACACGCCATGGAGAACTAAGAGTCGGGCCTCCTCTGGTAGACCTGCATCCCGGCTGACCACACCTGCAAACACCCCACCCCAGAGGACTGTGCCACGGCGGTGCTCAGGATGAGAACTCTGGGGGAAGAGGGTCACAAGGTACCCAGCAGCCCCACAGATGTGCGTGGTCTATCACCTCTGCAACAGGAGGCCCTGGAGACCCAGAGTCCTCCGGATTCCTGCAGCGACCTGAGACACAGAGCCTGGACCAGTACCCCGGTCTCCCAGAGCCGGGGAACCACCAGGCCTGGAGTCCCAGCCACAGGCACCATAGCCGGCTCACAGGCCAACTCTCCACTCCGCTCTACCCGCACACCCCAACCTGAGCTACCTCTAGGACCTCCGCTGCCCTCCCGCGGCCTCTGGCCTGGTCCTCCTGCCTGCTGACCTGGCCACCAGCAGAGGCAGCTCTGCTGGCTGTTTCCCTTTAAGAATAAATGAAATAAATAAATTCATAAATTGTGCTTGGCAAGCTGTTTACTACCTGGCTTTAACAGCCCATTCGTGGCCTTCGCCGGCATCTGTTAGCACACCCCACCTTATTTTCTCTCATTAACTGTCAATTTGGAAGCCAGCCTTGGCATTAACCATGCCTAGAGCTAAATGGCTGAGGACAGTTGATTTTATGGCCATGCCTTGGAAACGTGAGGCCTGTCATGGCAAAGGCGGGCTGCAGACAGAGGGGCTCAGGAGTGGATGGCCGGTGACCTGTCAGCCCTGCACCACTGCAGGGCAGGTGCAGATTTGGAGCTAGAGACCAACAGGGGAGGTGCTAGTGATAGACCATCCCTCTCTTGGCCGCTGAGAGAACAGAATATTCAGGAGGAAGTTTGATTTCAGAGGGAAACTATGAAGATCTGTGACCTCGAAAAACAATCACACTGTCATGCTGGGTGCTGAGACTCATGCCTACAATCCCAGCTACTTGGGAGGCAGAGATGGGAGATTCACAATCTGAAGTCCAGTCCAGGTATATAATTTTACAAGAGCCAGGCACTAGTGGCTCACTATAATCCTAGCTATTCAGGAGGCTGAGATCTGAGGATGGAGGTTCAAAGCAAACCCAGGCAGAAAAATCTCTGTGAGACTCTTGTCTCCAATAACCAGCAAAAAATAGCTCAAATGGTAGAGCACCAGCCCCAAGACTGGCGCACACACACACACATACACACACACACACAGAGCCTACAAGACTCCATCTTAACAAAAGGTTGGAGGAGGTAGTGGAACCACAATGGCTGGGTGTGGTGGCGGGCACCTGTCATCTTCAGTGACCCGAGGGAAGCGCAAATAGGAGGATCGCAGTCCAGGCCAGCCCAGACATAAAGTCAGAATTTACTTTGAAAGTAACCAAAGCAAAAAGGAGCTGGAGATGTGCAGGTATTTGTCTGGCAAACACAAAGTCCTATGTTCAATCCCCAGTACTGACAAAAATTAAAAACAAAACCCAATAGATTTTAAAAAATCAAAATACTTCCAGAAATGCAGAAAGAATCTCTGTGGAAACAACGAGAGCAACTCATGCATCAACTGGGGCTTACCCGGGTCAGGCTTCTCATTCCTGGTCCCTGTCCCTGCACAACCCCTGGGCGGGGGGGGAGGTAGGAATAGAGGAGAAGGTCTGCTAGAGACACTGCCTGAGCCTGGAGGCTAGGATGTTGATCATAAGCAAAGGCTGCTGGGTGAGCAGCACCTGCCTGCTCCAAGGCAAACCTGCAGGGGCATCTCCGTCATGTTGAAAATCTCCCACCAAACTGAAGTGCGGTGGCACATATTTGTAATCCAGGAGGATAAAGCTGGGAGATTGTGAGTTGGAAGCCAGCATGTGCTTGCTACACAATAAGACCAGTCTAAAAACAAAAGGTCCTCCTCGGGCTGGGATAAACTCTCAACAGTGAGCTGGGTACTGGTGGCTCATCTGTAATCCCAGCTACTCAGGAGGCTGAGAGCTGAGGATCATGGTTTGAGCAGGAAAGTCCATGAGACCCTCATCTCCAATTAACCCCCCCAAAGCCAGTAGAGCTCAAGTGGTTGAGTACTAGATTTCAGCAGAAAAGCCAAGCAAGTTTGAGAGGCCCTGAATTTAAGTCCCAGTACTGACACGCATGCATGCATGCACACACACAAACACACACTACTGTGAGGGAGTGCTGGGTCTCTGCCTTCGTGTGCCTTTCTGCCATTCCAGCCTTGCCCGGAGGGGCGGGATGCTATCTACTTGGCCCCTCAGAATAGAATGTGACCAGTTAGGGCTTATGTAGGCATTATTAGTCAAGATCAAATGAGGATGGATTAAAGATCCTTCCTTCCTTCCTTCTTCCTTCCCTTCCTTCCTCTCTGCCTCCCTCCCTTCCTTCCTCCCTTTCTTCCTCCATTCCCTCCCTCCTTCCTGTATTGGTGTTTGAACTCAGGGCCCTGTGTTTGCTAGGCAGGCACTCTACCACTTGAGCCACATTCCTAGCTCTTTTTGCTTCAGTTATTTTTGAGGTAGGGACTTGTGCTTTTGCTTAGAAGCAGCCTCAAACAGCACCAGCCTCCATCTGTGGCCTCCCACTTAGCTGAAATCACAGATGTGCTCAACCACCATACCCGGCTTATTGACTGACTTTTTTACTCAGGTGGACCTCAAACTAAGATCATCCCCTCTCCACCCCTACCCATAGCTGAGAAGCTGGGATTAGAGCCACAGTGCCTAGCTGGTACTGGTGTCCTACTAAGAAGAGGAGAGATGCAGCCACACAGGAAAAGAGGCCATGGAATGACAGGCAGAGTGGAGTGATAGAGCCATGAGCCAAGGACGGCTGGTGACAACTGGACTCCACTGACAGCCAGGAAGCAGTGAGGAGAACCACTATATCCCTCTTTAGTAGAGAGGGACCTCCCCACACATCATTTCAGCCACCCAGCCTCTGGCACTGAGTACAAACCATCTCTGATTTTTGTAGGGGGAAAGAGGTCTCACTATGTAGCTCAAGATGGCCTCAACTCAAGATCCTTCTGCCTGTTGGGATTACAGGTGTGCACCACCAAGCTGGGCTCAGTCTCTGCTGCTCCCAGGACCCTGTGACCCACCTCAGCCCTAGGATGGCAGCTTCCATCCTGTCATTCCCCATGGAGCCTCCTTCACTACCAAAGACTGGGCCAAGAGCTCTGGGTTAAAGCAGCAGAGGAACATATGCTTCTAATTTTTCTCCTTTAAAGGTTCTGCTAATTTATAGCAAAGAGTTTTTAAGGAAGGCAGTTCCACAACAAAAGTCTGGGGAACTTTTCCAGGTTCCCTTCCAGTTTTGATCTTCAGATCTCAGCCTCCTGAGTCTAGGATGGCAGGGATGAGTCACGTGCACAACTTGCATTGGTTACTGTTGTGGTAGTGTCTCACTTTATACCTGATCCAGCCTGGGTTTCAATCTTCCTACTTTTGCTTTCCTGTGTCCCTTGAGGTGGCAGACTTGTCCTACTGAGCCCAGCAATTGGTTGAGATGTAGTTTCAACTCGCAAAATTCGCGAGGATTATGTGCTTGAGCTGCCATGCTCACTGTGCATATTTACATGATGACCTATATCGAGCTTTTAATCTGTAGTCCTCAGATCTCAGCCTTTCTTTTTCCCAGGTAGAGTTTATGATTAAGACTTGCTTGTGGAGAAGACAGTACAAAACCACCACTGGATAGGTTAGTTAGACCCACATGTGCAAAATCCTGGCGACAAGAATGGAATGAATGACCTAGATTTGTCCCAAGAAAGTGTTTAACCCTCCGAGTCCTCAACCCACTCCTCCCTCACTCCATTGTCCAGCACCTGAGTCTGTGTTATCTGTGAAATTCAGGAGATATCAGTGCCCTGCTCTCATTGGTCCACCCAGTGGGCTGGGTTCCAGGAATCTGGTTTCCATGGAGATGGAGCTACAGAGGTGGGGAACCTTTTTATTCAAGGGTTATTTGCATATAAAACTATCAATGTAGGCACACACCCCCTTGCTGGCAACCAATGAGAAGCGTAGGAGAAGCTCAGGTAACATCCTCTACCCAACTGTCCTGCAGGCCTCAGGTGACTGGGGGTCAGCTGATCCCTGGCCCCCACCAGGGAGGGTCCCTTCTCATTGTCCACCAACTGTTCTCCCCTGAGTGGCCCACCATTGCCCAAGAGCCTCCATTCCCTCTGGTAAAGGGGAACCCTTTAACCCCTTGCTATAGCCTTTTTGTGAAGATCCAAACTCTGCCCACCCTCTGCCTCCTACCTCTGCCCAACTCCAGTCCCAGCCTGGTCCACCCTCCAAAAATGCTGCAGGATTCTGAATTGTTTCTGCTTTTCGTTTCCTGCTTTCCTTCCTTCCTTTCCATTCCTTCCTTCTTTTCTGTTGTGAGTAGAGATAGATTGTCCTTACGTAGACCACGCTGGCCTCAAACTTTCTGCTCTTCACACCTCAGTCTTCCAAGTACCAGGATTACAGGCGTGCATGCGCCACCATCTTTACCTCTCAAATCCTCCTTTTTACTCTGTGTGTGTGTGTGTGTGTGTGTGTGTGTGTGTGTGTGTGTGTGTGCGCGCGCGTCAGTCATAGGGCTTGAACTCTGCACGCTGTCCCTCAGCTCTTCAGCCCAAGGCTAGCACTCTGCTACTTGAGCCACAGCGCCACTTCTGGCTTTCTGGTGTTTATTGGAGGTAAGAGTCTCATGGGCTGACTTTGAACCATGATCCTCAGACCTCAGCCTCCTGAGGAGCTTGGATTCTGGACACGAGCCACCGGCAGCCGGCTTTGCTCGTATTTGTATGAGATGCTGATCCATGTCTGCTTCTGAGAAGGGAGCTACATCCTTCTTCCACCTCCCAGGTCCCTTGACCCTTGTGTATTTTCTTTCTTCTGCTTCATCCGGGGCTTTGTCCTGGTGGCCCTCGTTCTTATTCAGCTCTTATTACCCACTCACCTTCCTCCCCATCTCCAAGCCCCTTGTCTGGCTCACCACCACGCTCCTTACTGCGCGTGCTCTCTCCCGATGCATGGCATTCCCTCCCTCTCACAGTTCGTGGCACGACCATCGCGCCCCAGCAGAAGCTGCAGAGCACTCGGCTGGTCAGAGGGCAGCCCACCGCTTCCAGGTGATGCCACAGAGAACTGGGTTTCTCCCCGTGCCTTCAGGATTTTACCCAGCACAGTACCAGCTGCACACGTGCTGTCTACATCGATCTGTGCTTTGTTAGTATACACCAAAGCCTGCTTGTCACGCCAGGCCACACTCCTGGCCAAGGGCTCCACCTGGAGTGTGTGCCAATGACACAAACAGGGACTCCACCAACAACCCCAGGGGTCCAGGTCCCCCACAGAACCCCACTTTGCGTTAGGCACAAGAGGGTTATGGGATTGACCCAAAGTTCATGAAGCGAGTAAGCCTGTCGATGACTCTCCACGGCTGGCACTCAGCGGTGTAATACACCATGGTGTCACCACTAGCCGTCACTAGACAGGTAGCCACCAGGAACTGGAAGTACAGGGGGTCCAATTCAGATGTGCCCATGAGGTCAAACATACCCCAGATTCCAAGATCTAGTAGGAATGAAAGAATGGAGAATCAGCCAGTGAGAATGTTTATATCGGACGTATGGTGATATCACAAGATACATGTACTTTTGGCAGTACTGGGAATTGAACTCAGGGTCTCCTGCTTGCTAGGAGCTCTGCCCCTTGGGCCATGTACCATCTTTTTTTTTTTTTTTTTGTCAGTCGTGGGGCTTGAACTCTGGGCCTGTGCGCTGTCCCTGAGCTCTTCAGCTCAAGGCAAGTTCTCTACCATTTGAGCCACAGTGCTACTTCCAGTTTTCTGGTGGTTAATTGGATATGAGTCTCACAGACTTTCCTTTCCTGCCCGGGCTGCCTTTGAACCCATGATCCTCAGATCTCAGCTTCCTGAGTGCTAGGATTACAGGCGTGAGCCAGTGTTGCCTGGCTCCCAATCTCCTTTTTTACCCCCCTCCCCCTTTTTAACAACCTCTTGTTTTTGCCTGCGCTGACCTGAGACCATAATCCTTCTACCTATGCCACCCGGGATTACAGGCATGTAATGTTATGTTTTGTGGTTTGGGGTTTTGTTGGTTTTTTTTTGAGAGGCCGGGCCCTGCTATGTAGCTCAGGCTGGCTTTGAACTCATAATGAACTAATTCCCCTGCTCCCAGGCCAATCAGCGAGCTGTGTGAGTCATACCATGCTGCCCAGGGAACTCTGAAGGTATGCCCATGTTCTCCTCCACTGTGCGGGCTTGTTAACACACCTTTAATCACAGCTGGAAGTGAGACACACAGAAGGTGACAGAGCATGGTCTTGAGTCAGAGCACACAGGCCTGAGTCCACAGCCCAGCAGCCAGCCCCAGCAGCCAGCCGCCAGGCCTCCAGCATCTGTTTTGCGAGGCTCAGTTTACCTATCTGTCAATGGAGGCTTCCCAGAGGTCTTCTGGGGTTGTGTGTGGCCAGAGTGGGCGTTGGAAGGGCATGGCGGACTCCAGGCCAAGGTCCACCTGAACCTTCACCACACATCCTGCCTGGCCCATGGGAAAGCACATCAATAGTCTCTGCACCTACTAGGTGCCAGGCATGGGAGTGAAGGAAACATATATACAAAAAAATCCTGTCTAAGCTGGGCACCAGGGCTCATGCCTGTAATCATAGCTACTCAGGAAGCTGAGATCTGAGCCAGCTGGGGCAGAAAAGTCCCTGTGAGACTCATCGCCAATTAGCCACTCAAAAGCCAGAAGTGGAGCTGTGTGGCTCAGAGTGGTAGAGCACTAGCCGGGAGCAAAATTGCTTAGGAATAATGTCCAGGTCCCAAGTTCAAGCACCGAGACAACAACAACAAAAAGACCCTTGTCTTTTTAGATAAGTACTGGGGGGAGGGGGGAGAAAGAAGGAAGAAGGAAGAAAAAAACAAGAATTACCAGAAAGTAGGGGGATTGGGCCCCCTGGGGAGAGGCTGCTTAGACTGGTATGTAAAGGTACTTTATCTGTGTTATCTATGCAGCCCAAGGATGCCAGAGGCCACTAAAACCAAGAGAGGGGTCTGGATGAGCTGTCCCCACCACCTTAGAAAAAGCCAACACTGACTGAGTGCAATGGCGGGGCACCAATGGCTCATGCCTGTAATCCTAGAATCCCAGTTCAAAGCCAGATGGAACAGAAAAGTCTACAAGACTTTTGTTGCTAATTAACCAGCAAAAAGTTCAAAGTAGCCAGGTGCTGGTGGCTCACCCCTGTAATCCTCAGGAAGCTGAGATCTGAGGATCACTGTTGAAAGCCAGCTGGGACAGGAAAGTCTGTGAAACTTTTATCTCCAGAAAACCAGAAGTGGTGCTGTGGCTCAAGTGGTAGAGCACTAGCATTGAGCTGAAGAGCTCAGGGACCGTGCCCAAGCTCAGAGTTCAAGCCCCACTGCCAAAAAAAAAAAAAAAAAAAAACTAAACTAAAAGTGGATGTGTGACTCAAGTCGTAGAATGCCAACCTGGGGGGGATTGCCATGTGAGAAGGGGAGATGAGAGATCTTAAGTTCAAGTTCTAGTACTAGAACAAAAGAGAGAGGAGGAGGAGGAAGAAGAGGAGGAAGAGGAGAGGAAAGGAAGGGGAGAAGGAAAAGAGGAAGGAAGGAAGGAAGGAAGGAAGGAAGGAAGGAAGGAAGGAAGGAAGGAAGGAAGGGAGGGAGGGAGGGAGGAAGGAAGGAAGGGAGGAAGGGAGGAAGGGAGGAAGGAAGGAAAGAAGGAAGGAAGGAAGGAAGGAATTGAATTTCTGGTCTCTCACTAGTAGACTACTGAGCTTCACTGATGCAGCCTCAGTTTCCCCCCAGGCATCTAGAGGACAGTGATCCTAGAGGTCTCTTGGGAGTTCCCATGAGAGGGACTTTGAGCCCCCAGTGGAGGCCCAGTCCTCTGCTGGCTGAAGGACCCCTTTGTGAGGTCACCCAGACAGTTCCCATGCAATGGCAGTGGTCAGGAGTGCAGGGCCACACAGGTCAGGAGCTCTGGCACTTCCTTAGCAGAGAACAGGGTTTGCTATGACCCATGGCTTGCCAGGTGCATGTCCCCCCCCCCTGCGGCCCCCTCCCTCCCCTCCCCCCCATCAGTGAGGCTTTCTTGGTAACCCTAGCCTGCTTTGTCCTCTTGGCTTCTTAGCTCTGGGATTGCCCTGGCCACCCATACCAGCTGCCCTCCACTGGCCATGGACCTAGACCAGAGGAAGTGTAAATCAAGAGTGGGGGTGAGCGCTTCTACAGTCAAACAGCCTGTGCCCTCTGATCTTGACTTTGCCCTTGACCTTGTGTGCCTGTGGACAACTTCCTCAGTCTGTGGTCTCAGATCCTCAAGGGAGATAACAGTGAAATAGTGGTCCGGAACTTATTCAGAGAATTAGATAGGACCAGGCATATAATTCCAGCATAGAGGCAGGCTATTTCTGCTGGCATTTAATTTATCAGCTTATCTTATCACCTGCTTGTTAATGAGGGTTTTTACCATAGGAGAAAGAAGATAGAAATCTAAGTCTGAAGAGGTTAAATGTGTCCTAAATCAGAATTAGAAGCATCAGCACAGACTTATGATATAATTAAATGTTTTTTAAATATTTGAGCTCAGGCCTGTAATCCTAGCTACTCAGGAGGCTGAGAGTTGAGGATCCAGTTCAAAGCAAGACAGCACAGGAAAGTCCCTGAGACTTTCATTGCCAATACACTGCTCAAAGCCAGAAGTAGAGTTGTGGCTCAAGTGGTAGAGCGCTAGCCTTGTGGGAAAGAAGCTCTGGGACAGTGCCCAGGCCTAGAGTTCAAGTCCCAGGACCAGCACCAAAAAAAAAAAAAAAAAAAAAAAAGAAAGGTGCACACCTGTAATCCCAATCCTTGAGAGGCCGATGCAGGAGGAAAGCAAGTTGAGCCTTTCATGGAGTAAAATGAAGAACCAACTAACTGTTATTTGGGGGGGGGGGGCGGGGGGAGGCGTTGCTTTTTTTGTGCTGTTGACTAGAGCTTGAACTTTTGCTTTACTTTTTCTGCTCATGACTGATGCTCACTACTTAAGCCACACCTCTAGCTCCAATTTATTGGTTAAAAAAAATAAAGGTCCAGAAAAACCATAAATCTATATTGTTGAGGGGGAGACACAAAATGGCAGTCACTTTGGAAGTCACTGTGTATGTGTATGTGTATGTGTATATCAGTGCTGGGGCTTGAGCTCAGGCCTGAATGCTGTCTCTTAGCTTTTTCACTCTTCTCTCCAATAAACTACTCGAAGAAAGCCAGAAGCACTGAGAGGTGCTCTAACCCTTGAGCCATTGCTCCACTCCTGGCTTTTTTGATGGTTCGAGGAAGACAAGAGTCTCACAGACTTTCCTGCTTTGGAAAGCTTTGAACCACAGTCCTCAGATCTCAGCCTCCTGAGTAGCTAGGATTACAGACGTGAGCCATTGGCCACTTGGCTTTGAAAATAATTTTTGAGTCAGGGTCTTACTATTGTTGCCCAAGCTGGTCTCAAACTCCTGGACCCAAGTAGTCCCCTGGCCTCTGCCTCCTAAGGAGCTAAGACTATAGACAACTGCCACCATGCCCAGTTTGAGTTCTCCTGTGGGCAGCTGGAATGATCAGGGAGGCAACCGGAGAGCTGAGCACACCCATCCAGGAGCCAGCTGTCCAGCCAGCTCCGTGCTGGCTTTGCTCCAATGTAGTGACATACACAACTTGCAAGTCACTTGGCTGAGCCTCAGTAGAGCTTAGCTCAGACAGGAAGCACTCACTTTTCATCTATGAGGAGAGCTTTAAGCTCAAGTAATAGCAGAGGAGTTTCTATCTATCCATTGTCATTCCTGCAGACAGAAGGAAAACACAAATAACTCAATAGTTTTCCTTTAACTGCCAGCAACCTACCTTTTGTGAATGAGGCTGGCCCACTGGTTTTCTAGGGGGCTTGCAATGATCCCCTGTCTAATTGCCTTACAATGACCAAGTTTCATCCTCAGAACTGCCTGCATCTCACAGGATTACTATTAACCCCATTTTACAGATGCAAAAACTGAGAGTGGACTGTTGGGGCACGTGACTTAGGAACCCAGCCCTGGCTGGAAAATGCTCATCCCACTGCCTCACCTTCTAGTCTGGCCTAGGAGTGAAGAATACAATCAGGTGTGAGGTGCTCATGGGTGTGAGTGCACACACACACACACACACACACACACACACACACACACACACAGAGAGACAAGCACAAATCAGCAATGCAGGCTTGGTGGTAGAGCACTTGCCTGGTGTGTACACAGCACCCTCCATTCAGTCCAAGGGGGAGGAAAAAGCAATGTCTGTTATTACCTTCACTCTTTATATATTTTTTGTTATTGTTTTGTTTTTGTGCCCGTACGGGGGATTGAACTCAGGGCCTAAATACTGTCCCTTCACTTTTCTGCTCAAGGCTGGTGTTCTACCACTTGAGCCATAACTCCACTTCTGGCTTTTTTTCTTTTTCTTTTTTTCTTTCTCTCTCTCTCTCTCTCTCTCTCTCTCTCTCTCTCTCTCTCTCTCTCTCTCTCTTTCTTTTTTTTGGTGGTGGTTAATTGGAGATAAAGAGTTACCCAGACTTGTCTGCCTGGACAGGCTTCAAACTCTGATCCTCAGTTCTCAGCCTCCTGCATAGCTAGGGTTACAGCCGTGAGTGACAGGCGCCAAGCTATACATTAGTTTTTAATCATCACCCACTGTGTAACTCCAGTGTGTCAGACTTTGCGAGGTGGTGCAAAAGGACAAAGATGACAATGGTCGTAATTAAGTTCATGCACACCCCATGTATTTCACAGGATGACAGGGTCGAGAGACAGAGTGGGGGACATGAGCCTCGGTTGGTTACCCACTCCGGGGCACTGATTGCAACTTGATCTGCTCTTAAGACTTTAAGCCCATAATTTGTGTACTCGGAGAGCCCCTCCCCCTCCTTCTTCCCACCAATACAGCCCCAGCTGCCTGCACGGAACCCAGGGGAGCCCGTCATTAGCAAGTGGGACTTATTCCCAAGGTGGTTGTTTGCTGGTGATGAAGTGTGAGCTGAGGAAATGAGGGCTGGGCAGGTGAGCCCTTATCCTAACTTATTTGTTTGACTCAGGGGCTCAGGGGCTCTCTCTCTCTCTCTCTCTCTCTCTCTCTCTCTCTCTCTCTCTCTCTCTCTCTCTCTCTCTCTCTCTCTCCCCCCCTTCTCTGTGTAGACAAGGAATTACTTCTTTTGGAGACACATTTTAGGATCAGATGCATATTTTGCTTTCATTTCACAAGTAAACTATGAATGTGGTGTACTGTGTAAAAAGATAAGCGAGGAGAGGGTTAAACCCCAGTCCAGTCCCAGCCCTCCCCACATGGGGTTGACCCCAGTCCCAGCCCTCTCCACCCTGGTGGGGGGGACCATTCACGTGAGTCAGGCACCCACCACCTTCTAGATCTTTCCTCTTACACTGGAATTTATTTCTCACACACAGCACAGAACGTAATATAAGCCAAGCCTTGTTCCCACTGCCTTCCAAGTGCCAACTCATTGATAAATATTTCCACATCTCCATATCACACGTATGTGAATAAATATACACCAACACACACAAACACCAAAGCACAGAATGGAGCCATCACTCTGTCATATGCCTTCTAGACCTTTCCATATCAGTGTGTGTACAACTGCCTCATTCCTTCAATGGCCTGGAGCTTATCCACTGGAAGAATACACTCTGGTTCATTCCCCTAGAATTCTACTCCTGGGCCTAGCTACTCAGGGGGCTGAGATAAGATCATGGTCCAAATGCCCAGGCATTAAAGTCTGTGAGACTCTTTCTTATCTCTAATTATGCACCAAAAAGCAAAAAGGTAGAGCTGTGGCTCAAGTGATAGAGCACTTGGATTGAGAAAAAGAGAAAAGAAAAAAAGCACAGGATCCATGCCCAGGCACTGAGCTCAAGCCCCAGGACATTCCCCAACTCCCCCCCGCCCCCCGCAACCCCAACCCCCACTCCCCTGCCACACACACCCTACACACAAAAGAATGCTACTCATGTATGTTTAGTTTGCACAGGCCTGCTTTGGGACAGAATCTACCCATGTATCCAAGGCTGACCTTGAATTCTCCCATCCTCCTGTGTGCTAGCAGCCTGGTTTTCAGGGGTGCTCTATCATCCTTACCCACACTGCTCTACTCTGAAGTCCTAGAGAATCTCAACTGCAAGGTGAACCAAAAATTTCTTTGGACATTCCCTATACACACTTGAGACTGGAGCCAAACCTTTTGTTAAGCAAAGTCATGAGTTCAAGGCCAGCCTGGACTATATAACAAGAACCTGTTTTAAGAGAATAAAATGTCCAATTAAAAATAAAAAAAAAAAAAACAGGCCCATGCTGATGGTTCATGCCTGTAATGCTAGTTACATAGGAAGCTGAGATCTGAGAACCATGGTTTGAAGCCAAGTCTGAAACCAAGTGAAACTCTTATCTCCTCTAAACTACCCCCAAGTCACAGAAGTACAGCTGTGGTTTGATCAAAAGAAGCTAGGGCAGAGGGCAAGGGGGTGCTGGGAATGTGACTTTGTGGTACAGTGCTTGCCTATCATGTATGAAGCCTTGGGTTCTATTCCTCAGTACCACATAAACAGAAAAAAAAAAGTGGCACTGTGGCTCAAGTGGTAGAGTGCTAGTCTTGAGCAAAAGAAGCCCAGGGACAGTGTCTGGGCCTCGAGTTCAAGTCCCAGGATCTGCACCCACCTACTACATAAATATCCACCACTACCATACAACAAGAAGCAAGAAACAAAGAAAAATAAATAAATAAAAGGCCTGCAACCATCTGGGTGCGGGGCTGGTGCCTGGCGCGCATGCGTGGGAACTGCTCTGTCCTGACAATTGGTTCTGACATCCTTTCTCACAGAAGAGAAAACTGAGGCATGGCCAGCTCAAGAGGGCAGGGAGTGACCAAGCATTAAGTCCTGGACCACTGGCCACACACCACCCCCAGGGACACAGCTCAGACGACTCTGGGGCGCAGCGGGCAGGACTCAGGAGTGCTGGAATCCGAGACGGCTGATCTTCTGCCAGAGCTGGACATCATCCCTCATCAGAGGGCCTGACACCAGGACCCTTCTGACAGGAGCATTCATGTTTCCTGAGTAGTTCTGATGGCAGGGGGCAGGAAATGGTCTCCCTGGCCTTCTGCACAACGGGGGGGGGGGGGGTTGCTCACTGCTGAGTGGGTCTGTCTGTCTCAGACCCAACAGAAGGCATCATAGTGGGTCTGTTGACTAGGCGGCTCTGAGCATGGAGCCTGCCATTGCTGCTCTACCTGCCCCAGTGGACTTCGGGATATCTTCTCCAAACATTCCTATGACTGCAGAGGAGAGGCAAGTGTCTAGACCAAGAGAAAGGACTTACAGTTCTTTCCTGACTGCTCACAGGTGGGAACCGGAAGCCCCCAGTGCTGACACGGCCCAGGCAGGGCTGGGAAGTCCTCCAGCCTTCCTTATTCACCCTGGGATGAGGGGATCCAATGCCGCAGTTTGGCCCTCAGGATTCGGGGGGGGGGGGACAGGTGGCCTGCTTGTGTGCACAGGTGTAGTGACCAGACAAAGGCTGTCCCACTCTGTTCACACTGCTGCAAGTGACCCTGGGGAGGGGGGCGGGGGAGGAGAGCAACCCTCCTTCTTTATCTACTCCAGGAGAGCCCCCATGGCTTTCATTAACACTCTCCTGTTAATGGCCTTTGGCTTGGAACTTGGGGAGATCCAGAAGCAACATCAGGGTGTGTGTGTGTGTGTGTGTGTGTGTGTGTGTGTGTGTGTGTGTGTGTGTGTGTGTGTGTGTGTGTGTGTGTGTGTGTGTGTGTGTGAATGTACTCTCCTTAAACAAAGAGTTCCTTGAGTTAAGTCATTGAAGTCATTGTACCCAGGCCTGTAGGCAACTGGTACATGGTATGGAACCCAATTCCATGTTGAATAGTCCATCTCTGTGTGGTCCCAGGGCTCTGTCAGCTGACTGTGATCCAGGAAGACTTGTCAGAAATCAGAGGTCCTGACAATGACTTCCAAGTCAGGCCCTCATGGCCAAAGGGTGAAGTCAGGGCCGGCCGCGCACTGCACAGACTGAAGCAAAAAGAAGAAGCAAAGCCCAGGGCCAGGGAAGGCCCAGAGATGGAGCAGCACAAAGGAGGATGTCCTCCAGCCAGACCCCTGCTGGAATGCAGACAGAGAGAAGTCAGAGACGGCATTGGGTGCCAGGAACATGAGGTCTTTGTTCCTCACAGTGCTATTTTATAAAAGCCAGACGTTGGTTGTTCACATCTGTAATCCTCAGGAGGCTGAGATCTGAGCATCACACTTCAAAGCCAGCCAGGGCAGGAACATCCTTGAGACTCTTATCTCCAATGAACCACCAGAAAACCAGAAGTAACGCTGTGGCTCAAGTGGTAGAGTGCTAGCCTTGAGCTGTAGAGTGTAGGGACAGTGCCCAGGCCCAGAGTTCAAGACCCATGACTGACAAAAGAAAAAATAAATAAATAAAAGCCCATGATGGCATGATGGCTCCGAGAGTTGAAGAAAACTGAGTTCAAATCCAGATGTCAGCTGGATGACCTAGACAGAGAAGAACCCCCCACCTGGTCCTGCTTATAGCAGGGAACAGCAATGGGATCTACCACCTGTGGGCATGAGCAAGTCCCTTCTCTTTCCCCTCCTCTCTCTCTCTCTCTCTCTCTCTCTCTCTCTTTCTCTCTGCCTGTTGTGGAAACTGAACTTAGGCCTGGGCGCTGTCCCTCAGCTCTTCAGCTCAAGGCTAGCACTCTACCACTTGAGCCACAGTGTCAATTCCAGCTTTTTCCACTTATGGGGTACTGAGGAATCAAACCCAGGGCCTCATGCATGCAAGGTAAGCACTCTACCACTGAGCCACCTTCCCAGCCCTTCCCTCCTTTCTAAAGCCAGACTTTCAGGTCTTGAAATCAAATCCACATTTAAGAACTAGACTAGAAGCTAGGCATTGGTGGTTCACGCCTGTAATCTTAGCTACTCAGGAGGCTGAGATCCGAGGATGAAGGTTCAAGGCCAGCCTGAGCAGACAAATATGACAGACTCATCTCCAATTAATCAGCAAAATGCCAGAAGGAGAGGTGTGGCTCAAGTGGTAGAGTATCATTAGCCTTAAGGGGGAAGAAAAGGGGGTTAACAGTGCCAGACCTTGAGTTCAAGCTTCAGTACTGATACACACATTTTTTTTTAAAGTTGACTAGTACTATGCACTGATTTCCCCACAGTCACGGCTCACCCTCAGTGCTAATTGCTTTCTGCACGAGTATACAGACATGGAATCTCATTTAGAGCTCAAGCCCATAAAAAGGCAATTTGTTGGTAGTTTGGGAGAAGAAGTTGGGCCCGACAGAGATGGAGGAGTGAGATTTCACAGTGATTCCAGCTTTGTGAGCGAGAAATAGTCAATAAAGAATTTTCCTGAAATATGGGGTGGTAAGCATTGGCCACACATATCCAATATCCATGTGTGTCATCGGAAGTGCAAGCTACGTGTGCCAGGCAGACGGCTTGGAAAAGCAACTCATTCCGCCACCCCTAACTTCATGGAAGCCCTTGAATGGGGAGCCGGTGATTTCATGAAAGTATTTCAAGTCAAACATTTACTTGATCACCCTGGTCTAGTTTAACTTGGAAAGCTATTTTCTAGGGTTTTGGAAAAAGAAAAAAAATGGCTACGGCTTAACTCAGAATGTGGAGAATATTATCAAAAACTTCTGTTCCCATCTCAGAGTTGACTAGCAATGCTTTGAGATACAAAAGATTCCAGAAATCTCGGGTTTCAGAGAAAGTATTGTTATTAGTTGGGCACAGCATGTTTTCCTCTTTTTCTTTCTTTCCTTTTTTTTTTGTACCAGTACTGGGGCTTGAACTCAGGCCTGGGTGCTGTTCTGTAACATTTTTTGCCCTATACTAGAGCTCTACCCCTTGAGCCATGACTCCACTTCTGTTGGCTAATTGGAGATAAGAATCTCCTGGACATTCTCAGGGCCTGACTTTGAACCAAGATCCTCCTATCTCAACCTCCTGAGATCTCAGCTTCCTCCTAGGATTACAAGGCCAAGTCCCTAGCATCCAGCTCATGAATGTGGAAATATTGCATTGCTTGAAAATATTACACTGACCTACTGGGCAGAGCTGAAAGCAACTGTCTCTATAAACCTCATGAGAGAGAGGGAGGAAAATGTTCTTTAGAGACTTGTTTAAACACACACACACACACACACACACACACACACACACACACACACACACACACACACACACATACACACAGAGAGAAAACCAAAAATCCCTGCATGGTATCATGTAGACGAGAGGGGTTCTTTTTAGTTCATCTGTCGTGTGTTTGGCTCGTATAGTGTGCTGAATTCCCCAGGCTGTGATTACTAGAAGCAGACTACTTTCCCTCATCCTACATAAATTTACCAACAGTCCCAGGCCAGGGAAGATGGACTCTGGTGACTTTCAGCCCCCAAACTTCTGGTCTGCAGAAAGAATTTTACTCTAAGTGAAACCAAATCCCAATAGAGGTCAGACATTATTCGTCTTCATTCTTGGTGGTGGTTAAAAAAAAAAATCCCAAACAAGAAAACAAACACAGGTTCCAAAAAGAGGGGAGGGGGGCAGCTAGGGAGCTGCTTTCCAGATCACTGAGCCCAAAAACTATCAACTATCTGATTGTACAAAATGAAACAGGAAGTGTGTGTGTGTGTGTGTGTGTGCGCACACACACACACACACACACACACACACACACACACACGAGAATATTTTCCAAAATTCTTGTTCCCCTGGCTAATGAAAGCCCAAACAGAAATCAAACCAACTGAAAGAGATGAAGTTGTTTCTGAGCCATTTTCCTCGTCTTTTCCGTCAGGCCTAAGTGGAAAGGAAACTGGACAGAGTGATCCAGACAGTTGGAAAAGGCCTGATCTCTGTGCGCTGGCCAGAATGAGCAAAGCAGGGCTAGGGCTGAGTCACAAAACCAGGTCCATGGATTGGGGGAGGGGGGGCAGAGCAGGTGGCAGAACCCCAGACCTTTTAGAGACCTTTTAGAGACCTTTAAAGTGACCCTACTTCAACTCCTGCTTCTGAAGACTGCTTCTTTAGAGGAGGAGGAGGAGGAGGAAGAGGAGGAGGAGGAGGAGGAGGAGGAGGAAGAGGAGGAGGAGGAGGAGGAGAGGAGGAGGAGGAGAAAAAATATTGAAAACCTGGCTGTTTAAAGGAAAGATACTGGGGGGAGGGGGAGAGCCTGTTACTTCCCTGGTTGTGATGCTGAAAGACAATCAGTCATGGCAGGCCTGTTATAAATTGTACCTGAAGACAGTAAGATGACAGCACCAGTGAATGACAATTTCATCAAGTGTTGTTTCAAAGGATGAACTCGATCACCCAGTTCCACACTATACCTGTCCATTGTTATTAACTTTTATAGGCATGCACACTTAACGTTTCCTAAAATTTCAGTTTTATTTTTTATTTTATCCGATTCTTTTCTTTAACATGAGATCTGTATCTTGCTCAGCTAACTCATCCCAAGTACAATTTTGGGGGTAAGTTTTTCCAAGGGAAACAGCTGCAAACGACGGAACTATTTTATTAGCAAGTCAACTATTTTATTAGCAATTAAGAACTTTAAAACTCCAGCAAAAAGGGTAATGTGTTAGTTTTAGTCATTTCAACAGAGATTGAGAGGTTAGACTGACATTTAAAAATGGTGAGAAAATAAAACAAACCTCATGCCTTCTCTTCTGTCCAGAAATATGCCAGGTCCTTTCTGGGTTGCTGAGCACAATCTGATGAGCTGGAATTCAGAGGAACTGTAAGTAAAACACCTCTGCCTTTCTCACCAAGTCTATTTCCCTAATTAGATATATCCCAGTCTGGGCGTGACCTACCTTCCTTCCTTCCTTCCTTCCTTCCTTCCTTCCTTTCTTTCTTTCTTTCTTTCTTTCTTTCTTTCCTTTCTTTCTTTCTTTCTTTCTTTCTTTCTTTCTTTCTTTCTTTCTTTCTTTCTTCCTTCCTTCCTTCCTTCCTTTCTTTCTTTCTTTCTTTCTTTCTTCCTTCCTTCCTTCCTTCCTTTTTCTTTCTTCTTAGAAGTTCTCAATCTGCTTCAGGCAGCCCAACCATATACAAAGAAGTGAATCCCCTTTGCTTTGTCAACACACTCTCTCCTCCTCAAATTTTCCAAAACCTGACTCAAGGGCTGGTGTCACATCCACACAGGACACTTAACAATGAATAACACTGAGACCACGAGGCTATACAGGAAGAAGCAGAGCCCACCAAGCCTCGGGTCTCAGGAAGCCAACCCTAAGGTCCCCTGTCTGGCACTCTCTCAGCTGCTCTGTCTCCTGGGTCACTGCTATCCAATCCACATTCCAACACTTATTTATGGTAGTTCAGGGCTATTAGTCACAAATGGGTTTATGTAGATTTATTTCTGTCTTAAGAACACCAGTCCCAAAGCCCAGAGAGAGCTCAGAACTATAACATGCCTATAGCCTCCAACCAAAAGCCTCCTGAGATGGCTTATGTCCTAGGATTCCAGGACCTGGATTTTTCTCTTTGGAGACTGCTTCCCCCACCCCCCTCCAAATCTTACCCCCCCCCCAATGTTAATGGGCTCTGTGACATGGAGTTATTTCACTGGTAACAACCTGAAATGATACTTAGATTTAAAAAAAAAAACAACAAACACCTACTTATGTGGTTCGTCTCTAAGACGAACATTTAATGACACGCCAGTCAATTCCCGAGTCCTGCTTAAGTGTCTCCTCAGATGGGCTGGCTTAAAGAAAAGTGACAGAAATGTTCTTTAATAACTATGGTTTATCCGTTTCTTTCAGATAGTAAGTGGCACATTCTCACCTCATTTGTAGCTTTTAATCTCAAATGGACATTGCTTTTGAAATATCCTCTCTGTGTGTCTTTTCTTTTCTTTTCTTTCTCCCCCCACCCCCTGATGCTGCCACTTGAAAGTTGAAATCCACCACGGCTGTAATGGTAGGTGCCAGCTTTCTGAATTACAGGGTCACTGCCTGAGCTGATTCTAAAAAGCAAGTGTCTTTTTTATACCGCATAAAAGGCTGAAATGTTTACATATCAGAAGGCTATAGGCCAATTTCTGTCAAAATTACACATGAAGTTAAGCAGCGCAAGCAATTTATTTAAACACTAGTCATTGTAGAAAAATTCAAAACCATATGCTCTTTTAGCAGTTTTTCTCAAATGCATTTGACCCATGACTTGGCTAGACATACACGCTTCATAATTTACTCTACATTTCAAATCCCCTTGACATTTAAATAAAAGATCTTCATTAATGAGGTTTACATGAATGAAAACCTTAGAAGCTGATATCGGTTAGCGAGGGGCTTCAGCAACGTCTGTGCCTTCGCTCTAATTTTCAAATGACTGACTTTGCTAATCATTTCAAGAGAAATTTTCGAGGAGAGCAAATGATCCTCATTTGCATTCTCTGATTTGCAAAAGCAACGGCGGCCCCGGCACTTCCAAACAAACTTTGCTACAGGACTCGGCTGAAAGCAAATTTCTTTCTGCAACCCCGGCGGACCGAAGCTCCCTCCTCCTCCTCTCCCCCTCCCTCCCCAGGCCTGGGGAGCACGCATCGTTTTCCCACACCCACTTCTCTCCCCGCGTTACACGGAGCTTTCCTACCCCTTTCATGGTGTGTCCTTTGGGCTCTGATGCTTTTACTTAAAATGTTGCCAAAAACCTAACAAAAACGAGCTAGTAAGTATCTTACGTTCAGCGGAAAGCTGCCCGGGACGCGGAGGCCCGCACTCCCGCTGTCCCGCACTCTCGCTGTCCGGAGCGCGCGCTCCGCCAGCTCCCACGATTTGGGCATTTACGCAGCGCTCTTCCATTAACTGCCGCGACCCAGCCTCCTGGGGAAGGTCCCCCCCATGCCCCGGGGCTGCGGGGGGTGGGGGTCATCCAGGGAGCCACAGAACTACGGAACTGACCGTTGGGCCAAGGTTTTTGAGATGCTGGATTTTCAAAGAACCCAAATGCAAACAGCAGAGCTAATTTGCGCAGCGAAAACTGTTAGATGTCTTTTGGCCGCGCTGGCGCAGGCGCTGGCTTCCCTGGGGTCCGCAACAAAGTTTCTAATTCCTCGGACCTCAGGGAACCCTTTGTAACTTTTGCAAAAGACACACCAGGTCCGGGTGGTGTTTTTTGTTTGTTGTTGTTTGTTTGCACACGATAGGAAAACATCTACTTAAATGCATCAGATGATAAACCACTCTGGGCCCCGGGGAGATGGCTCCGGCTCCAATCCCAGCATTTCAGGAGGCTGAAGACTGGAGGATCGAGAGTTTCAGACAACCTGATCTACTGAGGGAGACTTGTCATTAAAAAAAAAAAAAAGAGTGAAGAAGAGAAGGGGGGGGCAAACCGTGTTGGCTCAGGGCTCGGGCAAGATCAGGACAGAATTCAACGAATCCTAAGAACTCCGGGTTGTATGTATATCACATTGCTTACGGCTAAGGGGGACGGGTAAGGATTGCGGTTCCCTAGCTTTCTCCAGGATAAAAAAAAAATCTTAGAGAACACACACACACACACACACACACACACACACACACACACACACACACAGTGCTCAAACTTGGGTACTGTTTTAAATCACAGAAGCAATTTAATCTACGCTCTTTGAATCAATTTAACAGTGACCGCAGCGAAGGCGCCTCTGAAGGACGCCAAACAGCAAATCTACCTTCACGCGCGCGGAACCCACTGATCGGGGCTTTAATGTCTTAAAAATGAGAGCTATTACCCGGACGAGGGACTCCTCCACAAACACATTTCCATGGACTTCGGTGTGGTGATTGCTTTGTGTGAAATCGTGTTTGGGTAATAATAGGAGAAATCAGCCCGGCGTGGACGGCATGTCGCCCCGAAGCGCTCCCCCGGCCGCCTCCGGCCGCCGCCGGTCCTCCCATGCTGCGCGGAGCGTGCGGGCCGCCAAACGATCGCTTAGCAACACGAGGGGGACAATTTGCGTGTGCCGCATTTGTTATTCCAATTGCGCGCACCCACGCAGGGTAAGATTGTTTGTTGATCGTGCTGGGGACACTTGTGGGTACCCTCCCGGAGGAGGCGGCGCAGCCAGAGCGCAGGGACCGCTGTCTCCCCATCCACGAAGTGGCTCAGTCCCGGATGGGGAGGGGGGCACCCTGCCTAGCGCTAGGGCGAGCTCTTCCAGAGGCGTCTGGGCCCGCGGAGTGAGGTTCTGGGCCCTGGGGTCACCTTCCTGGAAAGCCTTCCTTACGGGAGAATAGAGCAAGCAGACCTTCAGCAACTTTGTCCAGCACTCAGCTGGAGGAAGGAGGACCCTGCCCAGGGCTGGAGGCCGGGGTGGGGACCCAATCCTCCTTTATCTCAAGGAAAAGATCCAGAAAATAGATGGGAAGTCCCAGCAACCTCTTCAGAAAGAGTGGCCAGTAGCCTTGATGGGTACTAGGGGCTATTGGATTTAGTCTTAGGAATTAAATCTTCAGAGCCTTAAAGGGGGGATAACTGGTAAATTCCAACACAAAGACTCATTGTAAAGTGCTCTTTGCTTCCAGGGTTCTGTACTGCACAAGCATTTTTAAGGACACAAGGTCTAGGACTTTGTTAGACCAGACAACAAAGTACTCAGCAAAATGACACCAAAGGGGTGGGTTGGGGGGCTCACAGGCCCTCTGTTAGGTCTGTGATCCAAGTTCAAGCTCGTGGGCAGCACTGGTCTGAGAATCCTCTGTGGACACCCAGGGGGACAATTGTGCCCTGTATTCCATGGCACTTTTGCCTCTGCTCCACCTTCACTCTAGCAAAGGTTAAAAAAAAGAAGTCCACTCACAGGCATGCGGTGGCACAGCCACGAAATCAACACGAACGCGGGGGGAGGGGGCAGCTTCCAGCCCTGGGCCACTAGTTAGCTGCTCAGCAGAACTGAACCTGGGAAAGGCTGGCCTGACCAGGAGGATGTGAAGTCTTTGACCATGGATGTGTGACACACCACATCCCACAGTACCCTTGACCTCTGAAGGAGAGGAGAAAATCACACTCCTGTCAGAAACATTTTTATTCGTTTTTAAGTCTATCACCTCCCCAGATGAAGACCTCTTTCCATCCTATCCTAATTCGTCCCTGCGTGCGATTCGCATCCGCACAATAGCACCCCAGCCCCGGCCTCCAGCCAGTGGGTTGGGATGAGAGGCCTATGGCTGGGGACGCCCGCTGGGTTTCACCAGGCTCAGTCTGAGTTCGGTGCTGGGGTCGATCGAACGTCCCCACGCCAGAGCTCTGACCCCAGAGCAAACCTCAAGGTGGCCTTCCCTGCCTTCCCCAGCGCCACGCTCTGCCTCACAGCCGGGCCAGGCGGCGACCCCAGCTCCAGCAACCCGAGAGACGACGGGGGCCAGTGGGCACACGGGAAAGGCAATCTCCCCTCGGGAAACTGAGGTACCTCCACCCTGGACCCCTGCCGTCTCCTCCATCCAGGCCCCCGGCGATCTCTTCTTGAAACCCGCCTCTGAGGTTCCCCGTGCCGAAGGCCCGAGGAAGGTCGGCTCCGCGAGCTCCGGGGTTCGCACCCAAAGAGGCAGGACTCCGGGGGCAGCTTTCGCTCCGCGCCCGCCGTCGCCTACCTTCTCGAAGGGCGCCCGGCCGCGGGCGCGCAGCGGGGGCTTAGCTGTGCCTCCTGCGGCTCCCGCGGGGGCCCGGCCGTGCCACCCGCGCGGAGAATCCCGCATGTCCCCGCGGCCGCTTGCCGCCTGCAGAGCCGGCTCGCGTCCCGGCCCCCGGGGCCCAGCGAAGCGCAGGCCGGGCCAGGCTGCGGGAAAACGCGGCCTGGGGTTTGAGGCCCGTCCGGGAGCGAGCTGGTGGTGGAAGAGAACAATTCAGCTCATTTGGAGGAGCTAAGAAGAGAGCCCCACCGCCTCCACCTGGAGCAAAAACAATACCAAAAGCAAAAAGTGTTGGGGCGATGGCACCCCATTGGCACAGACAATGATTTAAAAGAAGAAGCGCCAAGCCCGCGGCCAGCTGCCCCGCCGCCCTTCCGTGCGCTCAGCTCCGCGGCCAGGGGTTAAATAGAGGCGGAATTTGCTCTTTGCTGCGGTGTAAAGGCCCAGGGGCAGCCACAGATGTTTTCAGACCTAAAAGTGCTGGGTTGGAGTGGGGAGAGACAGAGAGAGAAAGGGAGGGAAATCCGATGCACCCCTTCTTTCGTCGGGTGTTGTCTTTGCAACTTGGGACTTTTTGCAACAAGCAAAGTTTGCTGGGCGGGGTAACCAGCTCCATTCTGGGGAGATACTGAACATTTGGGGGGGGGGAGGCGGGAGGAAGGAGAGGCGAAATTAGGCAGTGAAAACGCAGGGGTGGGGAGAGAGGGGTGGAATTGTTCGAGTCTCCTCCGGGAAGGATGCAACCACCCACATTTCCTAAAACAAAACCAATTCCGAAAGGAGAAACCAAACAAAAGTCTCCCCAAAGTAAAACGGGTCGCCGCGGGGCCGGGGAGGAAATCGCACCCAATCCCGGGACCCAACGTGAGAAGGCCGGGGTGGGGAGCGGGGGGTCACGCGCAGGAGTTGTTAACTGCGCCGACACAAAGGAATTAACGAGATTAACCGGGCAATTAGGCCGCCCGCCCAGCTCGGCCGGCCTCGCGGCGGGGTGGCTGAATGGAAAAGATTAGGTTAATTTCATTAATTCCCAATCCACAATCTCTTTCCAGGCCTGGTAACCACCCCCCCCCCCCCCGCGCGCAAGACTCCTTTTTTTCCCCCCTCTCTCCCCCTTTGGCACCTCTCCCCCCCCTTCCCCTCGAGGGCCTCCCTCCCTCCCTACCCCCCACCACACCCCCCTCCCCAGGAAAAAGAAAGGACCAAATCTGGTTCTGTTTGTCATCTGCATATTACCCAGGAACTAAATCCAGGATGACGTCGACTCGGTATAAAACCAACAAGAGGTTCAGCTGGCCGGAGCTCTGTCCTACCCCGCGGCTGGAGTGGAGCGAGCGGCGCGGCGCGGCGCGGGGCGGGCGGGCGGGAGGAGGGCGCGCGGACGCAGGGGGCGGGCGGGCGGGCGGGGAGGGGCGCGGGGCTGCGCGCTCGCCGCGCTCGCTTTCGCTTTGCTCGGCAGCCGGGGACGGGCGCACGGACCCCCGCCCCCGCCCCCGCCGCACACCCTCGGAGAAGGCTTTTTTTCCCCCCCCTCGGCTCGTCCCCGCCGCCGCCCCTCCCTGGTCCCGGCGCGGGGCTCGGGGATGCCCGCCGGCATGTTCAGCATCGACAACATCCTGGCCGCCCGGCCGCGCTGCAAGGACTCGGTGCTGCCGGTGGCGCCCAGCGCGGCGGCTCCGGTCGTCTTCCCGGCCCTGCACGGAGACTCGCTCTACGCCGCCGGTGGCGGTGCCTCCTCGGACTACGGCGCCTTCTACCCGCGTCCCGTGGCCCCCGGCGGCGCGGGCCTCCCGGCTGCGGTCGGTGGCTCCCGCCTGGGCTACAACAACTACTTCTACGGGCAGCTCCACGTGCAGGCGGCGCCGGTGGGCCCGGCCTGCTGCGGGGCCGTGCCGCCGCTGGGCGCCCAGCAGTGCTCCTGCGTCCCCGCCGCCCCAGGTAACGACCGATCGCGCCCGCGCGGGGTCCCGGGGCCCGGGTGGGCGCTGGGGCCGGCTTCCGTGGCCGCTTTGGCGAGGGACTTGGCCCGCTGGAGCGCCGAGAGCTTTACACCGAGCGAGGAGAGTTAGCGAGCGCTTTGCCCCACGGCGGAGTGAGAGTGCTCACCGGGCTGTAATGATCGTGCTGCCGGGGGACACGAGGTGTTCTAGAACTTCCAAACTTGGAAGATGTGCCACTGGATGTTTCCCCTCCCCCCCCCGCCCCGCGCACTCCGCACCCCGGATTCCCGGGCTTCCCCGATCTCCCCCCCCGTAGTCCCCCTTTTTGCGGACGGGTTTGAAATGGGGAAGGGATCTGACGGCGCGCGCCTCTGTCGCAGGCTACGAGGGCCCGGGGTCGGTGCTGGTGTCCCCCGTGCCGCACCAGATGCTGCCCTACATGAACGTGGGCACGCTGTCCCGCACGGAGCTGCAGCTGCTCAACCAGCTGCACTGCCGGCGGAAGCGGCGGCACCGCACCATCTTCACCGACGAGCAGCTCGAAGCGCTGGAGAGCCTCTTCCAGGAGACCAAGTACCCGGACGTGGGCACGCGCGAGCAGCTGGCGCGGAAGGTGCACCTACGCGAGGAGAAGGTGGAGGTAGGCGCCCGGCCCGGCCCGGGGCGGGGGTGGGGGTTGAGGGGCGGAGGGGAGCATCCAGCGGTGCTCCCCGCAAGCTGGGCCACCCCCGCCCCCAGCCGGCCTTGTCCAGGCCTCCCTGGGTCTCCCCCGACCCTTCCGCCGGCCTCGCCGCGGAGGCCCGGAGGCTCCCGGAGGGCGCTTTAGGCCCAGGAAGTGGAGCGAAATGCGGAAGCGCCCCCTTCTTGTGTTGGCCGTGCCAGGATGCCCGGGTACGATCCCACCGCGTCCTGGCGATGTCGGGGGCCACCAGGAGCCCCTGGGGAGCCCTGGCCGCGCGGAGCCCGGGCGATGTCGCCCCTCTGATTGCCCGTGGCTTGGTGTTCTCTTGCGCCAACAGGTCTGGTTTAAAAACCGCCGTGCCAAATGGAGACGGCAGAAGCGATCCTCTTCCGAGGAGTCGGAAAACGCGGAGAAGTGGAACAAGGCGTCGTCGAAAGCCTCGCCCGAGAAGAGGGAAGAAGAAGGTAAAAGCGATTTGGACTCAGACAGCTGACGGCCGCGGGCCGGCCCCGGGCGCTTTTGCTTTGCCCGACTCACGGACTTGCACAGACAGACGATGCTTCTTGCACACGCGCTGCCTTGCGGGAGGGGGTCGAGGAAGGAACGAGGAGCTGTAAATACTGTACATAGCCGGGAGGGTCGGCGTCCTGGCCGCCGGCGCCCGGCCCCGCCGTCCGGGGCGCTCACGCGTCGCTCCCCAGCGTAGTATTTATAGTTAAGTTAACGGTGACACCCTAATAAAATGATGGCGAAGTGGACGGCCACGTTCTGTACTTCGTACCCCACCCTCTCTCCTTCCCCCCCACATCAAATCCTCCCCCACCTTCCCCCAACTCTATTTATTTGTAGGCGTGGAAGATTATTAAAAAGTTGCAACTCTGGTCTGTCACAGAAAAACAATAACGAGAGTAAAGAAAGTCTGAGCGAAAACCGAACGGATCGATCACGGGATGGGGGCTGCGTCTCCGAGGGGTGCAGAGTTGGCGCTGCGGGTGCCAGGGCAGGGCGTGGGTTCAGAGTTTACAGGAGCGGCTACCCCCCCCCCCCCCCCCCCCCGCCAGGTACTCACCATACCAAGGCTGCGCGTTTACGAACCGCCCCAGATCTAAGGGAGAGGGTTCAGGCAGCGGGAAGTCTGATTCTCCTGAGGTTGGGCCGCCCTTCACGGCTGTTTCTGCTGTCCATTTTCCGGGGCGCCGTCTTGGGAGAGCCTTTTACACCCCACCATCTTGGCTGGCATCACAGGGGACCCCCCTCTCCCCCAGACAGCTGCGCCACTGCCCCGGGGTTGCGGGATTCACCTGGGACAAAGGCTCTTCTCCCAGGTGTGTGGTAGCCAAGAAACTCACTGCCAGAGAGGTTCTGCTATGGTGGGACCCCTCTTCCTGGGCGGACTAGCCCCCCTGCGCACCACTCAGCACGGGGGCAGAGGCCAAGGCCAAGGGGGGTGGTTTTGTTTGTTGGCTGGTTTGTTGGAACTGGTGTTTGAAAAGGATCTCCCAGCCGGCTAGGCTGGCACTTTACTGCTTGAGCCACACCTCTAGCCTAGTCGTTTTGTTTTGTTTTTTGGTTATTTTGGAGATGGAATCTAGTGAGGGTTTTTTGCTTTTGTTTTTTGTTTTGTGGGAGCTGGCTTTGAACTTCAATCCTTTGGATCACTTCAGTCCTTTGAATCGCCAGGTGCCCAGCTAGCAGTGGTTTTAATATGCTAAACGTGATTGGTTTCTGCTCTGGGTGCACTTAACTGCTGAGGGAAGTTGAGGCTCAGAAAGCCGGCCTGGCCTGGCTCAACCCAGACAGTGGGTCACTGTGGAAGCTGGAAGCTTCTTCCCGGGCTTTGCTTTGAGCCTTTGGAGTAAGGTACCCAGGGGAAGGGAGGAGCATTAGATGCCAGCTCTGACCAGGAGTAGAGAGAGAAAAGAAATAGGGATTCACAAGGAGCCCGGGTTTTTCACGCTTTTTAGGTTTGCAAGGCAAAAAGACACAGAAAGTGTGGACTGACCCCTAGCACTGCTTTTTAATTTTTTTTGTGTGTTTTATGTATGTTTTATGTTGACTTCCAATTCCAGATCCTCCTGTCTCAGCCCCCAGAGTGCTGGGGGCCGCACCATGGCAGAGGCTCCCAGTGCTGCTTTCTTTTAGGCTCAGTGACTTGGAGTCTAGGTCTAAGTCAGATGACAGGATTGCCCTAGTTTCATGCCCAGACTCCATGATTTGTGACTTTGAGTGTGATGTTCTGTCACTGGAAAATGGGGACAGTGGTAAAACCTGCTGCCCAGGGATTTGGTGGACATCGAGGGCCCCAAGTTGCTTACTGTGCTGCTGGCATTAAGGACTTCTTTTGACACGGCTACTTTGTATGCACACACACTCATGCATACGTGGGCCAGTAGTATGGTTTCAACACAGGTCCTCAGTCTGGCTTAGCTTTTTCACTGAACTGGTGCTTTACCGCTGGAGCCCACTTGCTCTTCTTCCGTGTATGTACTGGTTAATTAGAGGAGATAAGGGTCTCTCCGATTTATCTGCCCAGGTTAGTTTTGAACTGTGATCCTCAGATCTTAGTCTTCTGAGGGCAGCCAGTGTGAGCTGGCTACTTAATTTTGAAAGTTAGTAGGATCATTCTAATACTTTAGAAATCACTTGCTTTTTCTTTGCTTTTTTTTTTTTTTTTTTTTTTGTTGTTGTTGTTGTTGTTGTTGTTGGTCGTGGGGCCTGAACTCTGGGGCCTGGGCACTGTCCCTCAGTTCTTCAAGTCAAGGCTAGCGCTCTACCACTTGAGCCCACAGTGTCACTTCTGGCTTTTTCTGCTTATGTGGTGCTGAGGAATCGAACCCAGGGCCTCATGCATGCAAGGCAAGCAATCTACCATTGAGCCACCTTCCCAGCCCATCACTAGCCTTTTCTCGTTTTACCTTCCAAGAACTCTGAGATATGGGAAATGGTTACCACATTATGGGTGAGGAAGTAAAGGTTTGACAGCTCGCCTAAATGAGCCTTGCACTGTAATTGGCGATATTTCAGTAATAACTGTTCTCATCAGAAATGTCCAAGGAGGCTGTCTCGTTCTTTTATTTATTTACTTATTTTTGTTTCTGTCAGTGAGCTTTTTTTTTTTTTTTTGCTCCAGGTTAGTGTTCTACCACTTCAGCCACAGCTCCACTTCCAGTTATTTTAATGATTAGTTGGGGATAAGAGTCTCAAGGACTTTCCTGCCTGGGCTGGCTTCCATCTGTGACCCTCAGATCTCAGCCTCCTGAGTAGCTGGGATGACTTGTCACATTCTTGACAAGTCCTCCTCAGATGCTAGACTTCCAGTGTGAACAGTCATGTCGGCCCTGCCTCCCACCTGACCTCCAGGAATAGCAGCTCTTCCTGCACTGGGGGCCTCGGCACCGCGGGAGCTGGTGAGCTGCAGGGGCATCTGGAGCAGTCTAACTTATGGGCACAAGCAGTGGGCAGTGTCATTCTACCCTGAGAGACGGACACTGCAGGCCTATTTATAACCCCCTGTGTGTTTGTTCTCATGTGACTTGCCCTCCAGCTCACCAGAAAAGGGAATCTTTCATCATTTGAAGGAATGAATATCTGTACCTATCTGGTTTGTGAAAAAGTACATGGCAGGTGAGAGAGAGAGAGAGAGAGAGAGAGAGAGAGATGGATTTTCAGGTGACAGCCTATCGAGGGGTTACAGTGGGAGGAGCCTAGAGGTGGATGAGCTTCTGGGAGCTGCTCTTGGTCTGCCCTGGGGCGCCTGGGAGGTAAGAGCTCTCCTTCTGAAAGTCCCTGTCTCTGGGCCTGGCTTTCTCTGCCAGGCACTTGAGGATTGCCTCCCCATTCCAGGAAATCAGCATAATAAATGTCTGGATTGTGAGGGAAATGTCAGCATGGCCTGTCTAATTATAGTCTACCCACCCTCCTGTGTGCCCCAGGCCCTGTGGGGTGCAAACCTCTTTCTTAGCTGCTCAGAGTACCGGGCAGGGCCAGATGGGGTCAGGCAGCAAAAGGGCACGTGGGTGGGCCTGGTAATTTTCTTTTAGGGAGGGGTTTAGCGACCACACTGGCTGTTGGAGTGGGAATATATGGACCGAGTGTAGGCCAGGTGACTTTGCCTGAGTGGCTTCTGGTTCTTGTGTCCCGGCTTCTGACCAGTGGAAGTGTTCTGTTCATTTCACAGTTAAACAAATTGAGCCACAAAGCAAATAAGAAAGGCCAGCACAGGAACTGTGATCTGCTGTGTACCTAGTCCAGTGAATTCCATCAATCAGGATGCTTAAAGAATCCAAATTAGCCAAGTGTTGGTGGCTCCTGCCCATAATCCCAGTTACTCAAGGAGCTGAGATCTGAGGATTTTGGTTTGAAGTTAGCCCAGAGTGGAAAGTCTGAAACACTCCCTCTCCCCCTTCCCCCTCATACCTCTCCAGGTCCTAGGGCTTGAATGCTGGGCCTGAGCACTGTCCCTGAGCCTACCACTTGAGCCACAGCCCCACTTCTGGCTTTTCTGAGTAGTTTGTTAGAGACAACTCTCATGGAGAGTTTTCAGCCCAGGCTGGCTTTGAAACACAATCCTCAGATCTCAGCCTCCTGAGTAGATAGGATTACAGCCACCGGTGCCAGGCTCTGTGAAACTCTTATCCTCAATTAACCAGCTAAAAGCTGGAGGTGGAGGTATTGGCTCAAGTGTTAATTAAATACCAGCCTTGAGTGATTCTCCTATCTGTAATCTCTTGAATAGCTAGGACCACAAGTGTATACCACAATGCCAGTCTTCTTGGTTGAGATGGGGTTTGCTAGTCTTGAAACTCTACCCCCCTGATCTCCAAACTCTTCTGTAGCTTGGATTATAGGCATGAGCCATGTGAACTTGGTTGTTTAGCATTCTTAGCTAGCTGGGCATGGGTGGGAAAGAAGATTTGAAAACAATTACTATACAAATAGCATCCTGGAGAGTAGTGGTTCTTTGATCAATTGTGTTTCCTTGGTATTTGACCTTGGAAACAGGAAGGTTTGTCTGCTTTTGAATGTGGGTCTTTTGTAATTCAGGATACCTCCTCCAGGTTTAACCTGGCCAGGGCTGGGATTATAGGTGTGCCCATCCTAGCCTGCTTACCCAGAGGGTTTTTTTTTTTGTTTTTTTTGTTTTTTTGTCAATAGTGGGGGCTTGAACACAGGGCCAGGGCACTGTCCCTTAGCTTTTTTTTTTTTTTTTCCCTTTGCTCAAAGGCTACCACTTTGAGCCACAGCTCCACTTGCAGATTTTGAGTGTTTAATTGGAGATAAGAGTCTCACCAAGACTTTTCTGCTCAGGCTGGCTTCCAACCATGATCCTCATATCTCAGCCTTCTGAGTAGCTAGTATTACAGGCATGAGCCACCAGCACCTGTTTTAATGTCAATATGTGATAAAGAAGTGGGCAGATACTTGCTGGGTTTGGTTGTTGTGGGATGAGTGAGAGCTCTCATCCATAGTTGTAAGAGATGTACAGTCACTTAGAATAGTTTAGATATTAGTGAGGTTCTGGTGGCTCATGCCTATACTTAGAGGGCTGAAATTTGAGGACTTGAAGTTCAAAGCCAGCCTGGGCAAGAAATTCTGAGATTCTTTTTTACAATTAACCAGCAAAGACCCAGAAGTAGTGGTGTGGCTCTAGTGATTGAGTGCATGCTTTGAGCAGAAAAAGCTAAGGGAGGGGCTGGGAAGGCAGCTCAGTGGTGCTTGCCTTGCATGCATGAGGCCCTGGGTTCAATTCCTCAGCACCACATAAGCAGAAAAAAAGCTGGAAGTGTCACTGTGGCACAAGTGGTAGAGCGCTAGCCTTGAGCTGAAGAGCTGAGGGACAGTGCCCAGGCCCAGAGTTCAGACCCCAAGACCAAAAGCTAAGGGACAAGCACCAAAGCCCTGAGTTTAACCCCCAGTACTGCCCCACTCCAGTTCAGATATCAAGATCCCAGTGCACACCATAAGCAAAACAAAGGCTGGGAAATGCAAACCTCCACTTTCCTGAGTTTCGGATGAGGCTCTAGTCGGGAGGGGGGGGAAGGACTGGGCAGCAGATGATGGCTGGTAGGCAGCTGGGTGATTGGTCTTTAACACCACACTACTCTAAGCTTGGGAGTGGGGGTGGGGGTGATTGGGGCCGCAGCCTCACCTGCAGGAACCTGTGACAGGTTTAGCTCTGGGTTGTCTGTCAGGCTCTCCCTCACCTGCAAGTGGGCAGGGCAGGAGGATTAGAGATGCTGGAAGGAACCCAGCAGAGTGTCTGACACATTTATTATCTGAGCTTTGAAAACAAGCCCCTGGTCAGCTGGCTAGCACTGCCCTGAATAAGTAGATTGGAATGAGGAGTTAAGGTTGCTCCTAGTTTGTTTTATTTGGTGCCTGTACTGGGGTTCAAACTTTGTACCTGGGTGCTGTCCCTTGGCGTTTGTTGATCAAGGCTGGTTGGTGCTGTACCGCTTGAGCCACAGCTCCACTTCTGGCATTTTGCTGGTTAATTGGAGTCTCTTGAATTTTTCTGTCTGGGCTGGTTTTGAATGGGGATACTCAGATCTCAGCTTCCTGAATGGCTAGGTTTATAGGCGTGAACCATCAGGCTCAGCTCATGTTCCTAGTTTCTGTTTCTGGGTTAACTGCTGTGAGCATGGGTGCAGTCTATAATGTAATTATAGTCGAAGCACCCCCCCAAGATGGACAGCCACCTTCCCCCAGCCCAAACTCCAAGACAATGGGATGTAGAACAGAAAAGGGAGATTAATTTGGCTTTGAATTCCACATTTTGAGAAATAACCTTGAACCTTTTCAGAAGTAAAATAAAAACTACCTCCCACCAAGCTGGCACAGAGCCCCTTGAAAGTTCTAGAAGAAATGGAGCTGCCCGATGTTCTGGCAGTGGGGGCTCCGGAGCCCTATTCAGGCCTACTCATGGCTGCGGGCTGTGTCCAGGGATCATGTGTACAATGGAGTGAACTGTACTTTAACGGAAACCCCGATCCCCAACTGAAGCTGATTGGCTGGGCATTGGTGGCTCATGCCTGTAATCCTTACTGCTCCGGAGGCTAAGAACTGAGGATCTTAGTTGAATGTCAACCAGGGCAAAAAGTTGGTGAAACTCTCCAAATAACCAGCAAAAAGCAAGAAGTGGAGCTGTGGCTCCAGTGGTAAAATAACCTAAGGGACAGGGCCCAGGTCCTGAGTTGAAGTGGCTGTATCCACACATGCATGTATGCATGCGGCACACACACACACACACACACACACACACACACACACACACACACACTGTGATCAGTGAGGTTACTTTAGCCATGATTTAGTTTCAAGGTGTCTGTGTCACCTCAGCTTTATTGTGGGGGGGCCTAGTATTGCTTTACCTTACACATGGTATGATGCCCAGGGCTGACCTAGTGGAGGCCAGCAAGAGGCAGAGTGGCCTGTGGATACAGGCAGGCCAGCTCTTTTTGACCTTCTCCTGCGGTATACCCATTCCCCCACATTTCCTCCTCCACAACTCCGAATTAGGACATGGGGATAGGACAGAAGTCTTTTAAAGCTTAAAATATTTTTCAGCATAAACCCCATGTCCAGTAGGAGAGACAGAGAGAGGTTCAGTGGCACAATGCAGACACACACAGCAGATGGGCCACGTGATGGGGGGCCATTGACAAAATGAGATGTCCTTCCTTGGCTCTGGGGGTCCTGAGCCACCATGGAGGTGGGGGATCCCTGCGGACATCCTGGGGACCAGCATGGGTCTGAATCTCAGGGCTGAGAGTGATTAGTCCGGTAGTGACAATGTCCCTTTTAATCCTGTCCCAAACAAGTTGTCATCACCCCATAAGGCCTAGAGAAGACATGTTTCCTTCCACACGGGGTGTGGTGAAAACTCCTTTGAAAGTTCTCAACCTGGGAACTATGGGATCAAGCAAGGAGGCCACCCTCTCACCTCTCACCCCCTACCCCATGAAGCTGCAAGCCCAGCTGTTGCTTTCATCCAAAGATGTTCCCAAGACCAGATGGCTGGGACATAAGAAGACATGCATGTTTGACTTTGCTTTGTATTTGGGGAATAAATATTTAAACCTGAAACCCAGTGAATCACTTTCGACTAGAGCGGGCAGGGTTAGAAAGTTGTGTGGGGTGTTGGCTCCCCTCACCCTGTCCTTAAGCCCAGCCAGCCTGCCCCATTCCTGCCCCAGAGCCTTCAAAGACCTCCCCCCCCATGGGTGCAGGGCACCAGAGTATGGTGGCGACACATCTATTTTAGGGCTGCCTTTTAGATTTCTGGTTGCCTTTTTTTCCCCTGGCGGTGAGGATAGAACCCAGAGTTTGTGCAGGCTAGGTGAGCACACCACCAGGGGTCTCCCTGCCCCCCCCAACACCACCATGGGCCTCCCTGCCCCCCTCCAACACCACCATGGGCCTCCCTGCCCCCCTCCAACACCACCATGGGCCTCCCTGCCCCCCCCAGCTCTTTAGTCTGCCTCCACCTGGCTGGAACAAACCTCCTTGCATCTTCCACACTCATTTTTCCCCCCTCAGTCGTCCAAGAAATACCCAACTGCAGTCACAAGTATGAATGCACAACAACCTCACTTTCTTCTGGATTGCTGTGACAGTTCTGGAAGATTTTAGGTCTTCATGGTTTATGTTGGTCTTTGTAAGAAGATGCCCAAGGGTTGCTTTTCTTTTGAAATAGTCTTACCATGGAGCTCAGGTGAGCTTGGGCTTTGAACTTGTGATCGATCCTCAATTTTTTTTGGGTGGGGGTACTTGAACTCAGGGCTTTGCTCTCTCACTGGGGTCTTTTGCTCCAGGATGGTGCTCTACCACCTGCCACAGCTCTACTTCTGGCTTTTTACTGGTTAATTGGAGATAGAGTCTCGTGGACTTTTCTACCTGGGTTGAGTTTGGATAGAGATGTTCAGATCTCAGCCTCTGGAGTATAGGTGTGAGCCCTGAGTGCTGGCGGATCCTCAAACTTGTAATCCTGCTTCAACACCCTGTGCTGGGATTATAGACATGTGCCACCATGCCCAGCCTACATGTATACTTAACAACAACAAAAAAAGATGGGAAATATTTTCTTCCATGCCCACAGTGTGTTGGAAAAAAAATAAATCTTACATTTGTTGGGGATTGACAGTTTTAGAAATAATTTCCCTGGGAATCTCCTTGTCAAACCTCCTCTGCAGTCTGATAAGACCTAGTAGACCTGGCCGCAGTCACCTTGCTGTGTTCTGTATAAGCCACTGTGCAGGTTTTATTGTGTCTGGCAGAGTGCTGTGCTTTCCATCTTCACTTAATCTGTCCAAGTGCCTGTGAGGATGACATCATCATGATCATCATGATCATCATCATTTCTTTACAACCATACCAGGATTCGAACTCCATGCCTTGTATTCTAAATTTACTCAAGGCTGGTGCTCTACCATTTGAGCCACACAGCTATGTCCTGATTTTTGCTGGTAATTTGGGTATAAGAGTCACACAGGCTTTCCTGCCTGGGCTGGCTTTGAACCTTGATTCTCTGATCTCAGCCTCCTGAATAGCTAGGATGATAGGTGTGAGCCCTGGGCCCCCAGTTTATCATCCTTATTAAGGACACTTGAGACAGAATTAAAGCTCAGTACATCCTGGGAAGTGAGCTACCTGGGAGCCTGCCCCAGCCTTGAGGTTGGCCTTTTGCAAAAGAGGAAGTGATTTCTCCAATCAAATAAGGTTGCTGGTTGGAGTCCTTCTTACCCCAGCACACCACTAAACTGCTTTCCTAACCAGGACCGGCCTTGAGATCTGTCTAGTCACAAGCAGGCAATGCGACCTTTGAACTTCAGCCCCTCCTTTCTAAGATGGAAGAATGCCCAGTGTGGGATTAAAACGGGGCAGTTAAAGTCTAGTGTTATAATTTCCGGCAATACCTGAAAATCACTTGGGGTTTTAGAAACACAAATGATTAATCATGGCAAGTGTATCAGCACTTTAAAACCATCATAAGCCCTTTATCAAACAAAACATTTATTGAAGACCTTACAGGAATGATGATAATGATAGTAGTCTGAATTCAATCTATAAATAATAAAAAAAGGTGTCTAGTCTGTGCTACTGTTCTAGATGCTGTAGCTCTGTCCTTCTGGAATTTTCCATACTATAGATGAGACTACTAAACAAGTGGACAGACTGTAAGCAAACTAAGTGAGGATGTGTGAGAAAAAAAGCAAGAAAAACCCTGACACCGCCCCCCCCCCCCATTGTTGTTGTTTTCAGATAAAGTCTCACTATGTAGCTCAGGCTAGCCTCAAACTCATAATTCTCCTGTCTCAGTCTCCCAAGTTCTGGGATTACAGGTGTGAACCACCACATCCCACACGATCATTGCTGATGTTAGGAAAGCTCATTATTTCCCTCTAGAAAACCTAGAGGGCAGCAAGTGACGATAGGACGCCAGACTCCTCGATTAGTCTTGTGCAAATACCATTGCCTGGGCGGCCTAAACAACAGAAACGTCTTTTCTGTTGCAGTTCTGCAGGCTCGAGGTGCCAGTGGGTTTGCTGTCTTGGCCAGCAGACTGTCACTTCACTGCTGTGTCCTCCTATGACCTTGACTCTGTGGGGCCTTCCTGGGGTCTCTTGTTCTAGTTATAAATAAGGACATCAGTCCTTGATGACTGTGGTGGCTCTATCTAGTCCCAGAATGCAGGGAAGTGGATACCAGAGGATCTTGAGTTCAAGACCAACCTGTGCTGTCTAGGAAGACCTTGTCTCAAAACAATAACGGGCAGGCTGGATGCTGGTAGCTTACACCTGCAATCCTAGCTACTCAGGATGCTGAGATCTGAGGATTTCAGTTCAAAGTCAGCCCGGGGCGGGAAGGTCAGGGAGATTCTTATTGCCTATTAGCCACCAGAAAACCAGAATTGGAGCTGTGGCTCAAAGTGGTAGAGCAACTAGCCTTGAGCCAAAGAGCCTAGGGCCAGCTCTCAGGCCTTAAGTTCAAGCCCTATGACTGATAAAACAAACAAGCAAACAAACAAATAAACACCAGGCAGGGGCCAAGGATTGAGCTCAGTAGCCTGACATACACAAGAAAAAGAGACTTAATTAATTATCCCCTTATAGGTTCCATTTCCAAACACATCACATAAGAACTTAAGGCCTTCACACGTGTATCTGGGGAGTATGTATTTTGGAATCTAGTCTTTAACACCACTCTGATTAGCTTTGCCAACAGGGCTGACATTTTTGGCATATTTGCCCTACTAGGTGATGGATTTCCTGCCATATTGGCCTTTTTCCAGTATTATTAATCAACTCTGCCCACCAGAGCTAGAGCCTGCCAGCTCACTACACACTGGAAAGTTTCTGTCTCAGGTACAGACACTACATGCATGATGTGTCTGAGATTTACCTGACCCTTGTTTTTGGTTGTTGGTTTTGTTTCTTTTTTTTTTTTTTTAGCTTAAGGCCATTGCTTTACCACTTCAGCCACAGCTCCATTTCTGACTTTGTTTTCCTTTTACTTATTTTTTGTCATGGGGCTTGCACTCAGGACCTGGGTGCTGTTCCAAAGCTTTTATGCTCAGGGCTAGCAGCACTCTACCACTTTGAGCCCTGGCACCACTTCCAAGTTTTCTTGGTGGCTAGTTGGAGATAATATCTCATGGTCTTGTCTGTCTGGGCTGGCTTTGAGCCATGATTGTTGGATCTCAGCCGTCTGAGTAGCTAGGATTATAGACGTGAGCCACCGGTGCCCGGCTCACTTCTGACTTGGTGGTGAGTTGGAGCCGGGCTGGGGGAAGAACTCATCATTGTCATTGCATTAGCAAGCCCTGGAGAGCTCCTTTTAGCAAGTCTCTCACCACACAGGTAAGCGGATCTGGCGTGCCACAACCCCTGACACACGCTTTCTCCCAAAGCATGTGTGCTTGGATGATGAACCGCCCTCGACTGGCTTCTGTGCTGGTTTGAGTCCTCATTGGAAGTGAGGGAGCTTCAATCATTCCCACCCTGTCAGTTGACTCTCGGAAGCTGTCTCTATTCACTGTCCTGGGAGATTGCTCCGCATTTGGTCCGAGTTACGTGGCTGTCAGCAGACTGCAGTAAATGTACTTTTGCAGCGGAATGGGGTGGCGGGAAGAGCTGGTGTCGGGAGACGGACGGCTGGCCTCTCCTTCCCAGGCCGCTCTAGCAGGGGACGTCTGTAAGCCATTTAATCTCTCGGAGACATGGCGTATAAAACAGAGCTAATCATTCATGCCCCTTTGTTCTCTCCAGAGCAAATCACAGCAGAAGCCTGATAGTAACTTCTCCTCTTCCCTCAGAGCAAGAGGAAGGAGCGGGGCCCTGGGATGAAGGGTAGAATGGGATGTCCTTAGCAGTTCATATTTTTGCCTGTGGAATACTGCCAGCCCTGAAGACAGGGACACCTTCAGGATAGAAGGTTCTGGAACCAGGAGGCACATGGACAGCCAAGTGTGCCTGTACTGACTTCCTGGCTCCAGTGTCTGATGCTGTGTGGACAGAGCCCCAGGAGAACAGGGCCACCTTTAGCCAATGCTGGGATGAAATGTTAATCCTTGGGTTCTGTCTGAGGGCACCCTTCCCTGTCTCCATTCCAGATCATTCTCAGAACCCTCCATCTCCCTTTCTCTGTTACCTTCCTCTTTTCTTCTGCCTCTCCCAAACCTTCACCTTCAGAGCAGAACACAGAGCCATTTGCAAGGAGCGCCAGCCAGAAGCACGGATTCCTACATGCAGGAGGACCTGGAGAACAGATGCAGCCAGAACGGTTGGGGGGGGGCAGGCGGGGCTTGGACACTCCCTGCAGTGAGTCCTGATCTGCCTCAGTTTCCATATCTGTGCATGGGTCCTGAGACTAACTGCTCCCTAGGGCACCCCAGGGTGACATGGCATGGCCGCTCAAGACTGTGGGCTCTCCACGGCCAGGTTACCACCCCGCCTGGGCATGAGCCAGCAGAGGTCAGGGACGAGGTCAGGGTGGACTTCAGACCTAAAGAGGGTTTTTTTTTGTTTGTTTGCTTGTTTTTGTTGGTCGTGGGGCTTAAACTCTGGGCCTGGGCACTGTCCCGCAGCTCTTCAGCTCAAGGCGAGTGCTCTACCACTTGAGCCACAGTTTTCTGGTGGTTTATTGGAGATAAGAGTCTCATGGACTTTCCTTCCCAGGCTGATTTTGAACAGTGATCCTCAGATCTCAGCCTGCTGAGTAGCTAGGATTACAGATGTGAGCTACCAGTGCCTGGCCTAAACAGGGTTTAAAAGAATTACAGCCTAAAGCTGCTTCCAGGGAGGTATATGGAGGGGGGGCAGGTGGAGTTTTTTTGGGGGGGCATTTGAAAGCTTGGGGAGCAGTGGGGAGAATCTGTGGTGTGTGCAATATTGGGGTTGAGCCCCAGGGCTGGCTCAGCAGGGCTTCTGATGCTGGGCTTTTCTCCCCATGTTCCTTCTGTACATATGGAGATAAAGATGTCACCAGACTGGGTGAGGAGGTACTGTGGCCTTAAATTGGTGATGTCACCCTATTCACTAATGCCTCACCTCCATCCCAGGCTAGATCAGCTCAACTGTGCCGGCTGATCCTAGAATCTCTCTCTCTCTCTCTCTCTCTCTCTCTCTCTCTCTCTCTCTCTCTCTCTCTCTCTCTCTCTCTCTCTTTCTGTGCTGGTCTTGGGGCTTGAACTCAAGGCCTGAGCACTTTTCCTGAGCTTCTTTTGCTCAAGACTAGCCTTCTACCACTTCCAGAGATAAGGTAAGTGTCTCATGTACTTTCCTGCCAAGCCTGACTTCAAGCTGTGATCCTCAGATCTCAGCCTCCTGAGTAGTTAGGATTGCAGGTGCGAGCCATGGTGCCAGGTTCTTGACATTGGTGATTTTACAACAAAAAGGGAGACTAGTGGTTCATGCCTACAATCCTAGCTACTGAGGAGGCCAAGGTCTGAGGATCATGGTTCAAAGTCAGCCTGGGCAGGAAAGTCTCAAAAGCAATGGGAAAGTGCGCAGGCCCTGAGTTCAAGCCACTGTATCGGCACACAAAGTTGAGGGGGGGGGAGGGAGAGAGGAAAAGGGTGACGAGTGGTTAAAATATTTCTCTATTTATAGCTGTATCTACATCTATCTCATACTTAAAGCACAAGTCTTTATTCAAGTCTGTTTATTTTCCTTTTTTATTTTAGGCTTACATAAGTTGCACAGCTTGTGTAAAAATTTTCAGGCCATCCGGAAGTGTGGAGGGAGAGGTGGCAATGTGTATCTGCATCCATCAGCATTGTTTCCTGGGGTGGCTGCTGGCTGGAGCGGGGAGCCGTGGCCATTCTCCCTCTTGTTCTCTGGGTGTTGTGTTTTCAGGAAATGATCCATCACAAACAACGTATATAAGTCCCTGGCTGTCAGCAGATGTCCAGCAGTCCCTGCTCCAGGAGTTGCAAAACATCTGGAACATGATGCATCATGGGACAGCAGACCTCTGTTCTTCTCATTGACTGCACCCATGGCTCATCTGCCGGCATTGGTCATTTGCAGCCCTTCAGTGATGTCACAAATATCCAGAAGGTTACTGGGTGGGCACTCAGGGCTCTGTGGTACAGGTGTACCTTAATTTATGTAACTGCTTCCTCATTGCTTGTTAGGAATAATTCCGATTTTTAAAGGATACAGGTGACCCTCACGAACCTCCTGGGGCACAGATGCTACCATCCTCATCCTCCATAAGTGCCGGGAGCCCAGGCAATCCTGAGGTGCAGTGGCTGGGCTGGTTCTACTCTCAGTCCTGCAGGGGTTGGTGGTCGGTTTGTCCCAGGCTGAGGGGTAGGAGGATTTCTTGAGTTTATTCACCAGTACAGCTAGTGAGCATATTCTATGGTGTGTGTGTGTGTGTGTGTGTGTGTGTGTGTGTGTGTGTGTGTCTGTGTCTGTGTCTGTGTCTGTGTCTGTGTCTGTGTGTGTGCGCCGATCCTGAGTCTCAGGAGCTCTGTCCCTGAGCCTGTTTTGCGCAAGGCCAGCACTCTGCCACTTGAGCCATAGCTCCACTTCTGGCTTTGTGTTAGTTACTTACAGATAAGAATCTCCTGAGTTTCCTGCCTGGGCTGTCTTTGAAGCAAGATCCTCAGCTCTTGGCTTCCTGAGTAGCTAGGATTATAGGATTATAGGTGTGAACTACAAGGTACAGCCTTCCACATATTTGCTCATTGGCATTTCTTGGCTCTTGTGGGTCCTTCCTCTGTCTCCTCTGAGAGACACTTCTTATTTCTAGCAGAAAATGTGTGTGTGTGTGTGTGTGTGTGTGTGTGTGTGTGTGTGTGTGTGTGTGTGTGTGTCTGTCTCCCAGGGCTTGAACTCAGGACCTTGAGCTCACATGGCTGACACTCATCCACTTGAACCATGCCATCAGTCTGGCATTTTGCTAGTTAATTGGATAAAACAGTCTCAAGGATTCTTCTGCACAGGCTGGCTTCCAACCTTGATCTTCAGATCTCACCTTCCTAAGCAGCAGTTGGCAGGAGCCATCGGCACCCTGTGCCCAGCTTATTCCTTTTTGTTTTACTTTTGGGACAGGATCTTGCTCTACAGCCCATGCTCTCATCAGACTTGTAGTCCAGGCTGGCCTTGAACTCATGATCTTCCTGCCACAGCCTCCCGAGTCCTGGGAGCCCCAAACCCTGGCTCTTTTTTCTTGTTCTGTTTCAGTGCTAGAGTTTGAGCTCAGTGCTTTGCACTTGGTAAGCAGGCACTCTACCACTTGAGCCATTGTCTTCTGCCCTTTGGCTAGGTTATTTTTGGAGCTAGGGTCTTGCTTTTTGCCCAGGCCCCAACCACAATCCTCCTGTTTTAGGACGCCTGCTGTAACTGGGCTGAGAGGTATACACTACCACCCCCAGCTTTTTTTCTGTTGCGTTGGCATCCCATGAACTTCGCCTGGGCTAGCCTGGAACTATGGTCCCCTGAGGAGCTTAAGTGACAGGTATGTGCATTGCTGTTAGTTGAGATGGGGTCTCATGAGCTGTCTGCCTGGGCTGGCCTCCCACCAGGATCCTCCCCATCTTCACCTCCCAGTATTGCAGCTGTGAGCCACGGGTGCCTGCCTGGCTCTGTGGTCCCTCCCAGCTCTGGCTCAGAAGAACCTGCCTCTCCCTTGGGTTAGGACACTTGATTTTTGGAGAGTGTTTTTCTATTTGGTACCTTTAGAGTTGGATTTGTTGCAATGGAGTCTTCAATCTGATTGGAACTTCCTTGACGGGTGTGGCAGGAGGGAGGGGAGGTGCTGAGGTTTGAACAGCTCTGGGTCTCAGACTGCTTAGACAGGCACTCTCCCGAGTGAGCCACGCTCCTAGCCCTGGGGTTTATTTTACTATCTAAGGGAACAGAGCAGTTAATTTTAATTTAATTAATTTTACTTATTTTATTTTATTCTTGTTGGTTATGGGCTTGAACTTAGGTCTTGGGCACTGTCTCTGAACTCTGTTCTCTACCATGTTGAGCCACAGCTCCACTTCTGTTTTTTACATGGTTAATTGGAGATAAGAGTCTCTTGGGGGTTTTCTGCCCAGGCTGGCTTTAACTGCGATCCTCAGATCTCAGCCTCCCGAGTAGCTAAGATTATAAACGTGAGCCACTGCTGCCCAACTAATTTTTATTTTTTTTTAAATTTAAAATCTGTTGTTCTAATGATATTTAGTATATAGCCTGTCTCCCCTACCTGGGAGATATATTATCTCTGTCTGTAGCATCTGTCCATCATCTATTTATAACCTATTTATTGTTTATCTATAACTTATCATCTATCTATAATTTATTATCTACCTATAGTCTATCTACCTTCTAACCTCCTATTATCTACCTTTTATCTATCATCTGATTACTTATTTATCTATCTCTTATCTCTACCATCTATCTCTATGTTATCTTCCCAACTAAAGCTCTCTGTCAATCTATATTTATCATCTATACATATCTATCTATCTACTTAGCTACCTTCCTATATCTTTTTATCAATCTATACTTATCCTCTAGGGCTATCATCTATGCATATCTATTATCTATCATCTGTGTCTATCTTTCATCTCTCTAAGTATCTGTTGCTCATCTGCAGCACTGTGTACCTGGGTGCTGGTGCTCATGTGGGTGAGCTGGCACAGCACTGGCATATGGGCTTCACGGATAGTGCTCAGCGGTGCCAGGATGGGCAGGTGAGCAGGGGGGAGGGGCAGGAGCACACTGCCAATGTGTATGGTGAATTCACATAGGTTTTTTTTTTCTCTAAGACTAGGTCCTTAGGAAAAGCCCCTGAAGAGTGGCTGAAAATGGACAGAGATAATGAACCTTTGGGCTAACTTTCCAGACCCTTGCCAAGTTGTTTTCAGTTTAAGAATGGGGGGATGTGGAGAGATGGCTGCACCCTGGGTTCCGAGCCTTTGATCCCCTGCGAAGCCCTGCTGACTTCGCCTCACCCCGTGTGATGTGCCACGTCCTCCTCCTGGGTTCAGGTCATCCCTGTCTGCACTGGAGATCGGCTTTCCATGTTTTCCCTGGGGGTGGATTTGTGAGTTTGACTCCTAGCATTACCTAGAAACCTCAGAAGCTCGTGAGCACTGCACATCAGATCCACAGCCCCACCCCAATGCCATCCTGGCATCTAGAACACCAGAGTCATCCCCGGCCATGCCCCAATGCCATCCTGTCAGCTAGAACACCAGAGTCCTCCTCTGACCCCGCCCAATGCCATCCTGGCATCTGGAACACCAGAGTTGGAAGGCCAAAAGCTGCCAGGATCATGTATGAAGCCAAGACTCTGCTGGTTCAAAACCCAGATGAAACTATAGAAGAAAACAAATAATAAATAAAGGTAGCTGGGCACCGGTGGCTCACACCTGTAACCCTACCTACTCAGGAGGCGGAGATCTGAGGATCATGGTTCCAAACCAGCTTGGGCAGGGAAGTCTGTGAGACTCTTATTTAGCCAGTAAAAGTCCAGGAGTGGAACTGTGGCTAAAGTGGTAGAGCACAAAAGCTCAGGCCCTGAGTGCAAACCCCACCATGGGCAAAAGAAATAATAACCCACCAAAAATGCAGGTACAAAACTATTCTGCTGCCGTCTCAAGGTGCACATTTCCACTGCTGTGCTACAGGTCTCCGCTTGCAACACCATCTGTGCTTTGGCTGTTCAGAGGACTCTCCTGAGCAAGAGAGAAGGTTTGCTGGGCAGCCGCTGGCATGCCCCAGGGGCAGCAGCCGCACCAGCCGGGTCCCCTGTCTCTGGAGGCATCTAGAGGGTGTGTCTGGTGACTGACCTGGACCATCACCTGCTAGATGTTCCCACAACAATGTATTTCTCAGAAAAGATCTCTTTGTTAAATGGCACATGAGTATATCTGTGTGATCATGTGTGCATAACACGCACACCCACACAATGCAACATATGTGTACGTGCGCTCCTACATACATGCACACACACAGGCATACACATATACAGGTGCACCAAGATATGCACATGCTCACACAGAAATACATACATGCACACACAGATGCACATATACACACATGGATGTACACACACAGAGAAGTGCACATACATGCAAACACAAATACACAGGCATGTACATACCTACATTCACATGCAACACGTGCACACAATTCACACCTGTACATACATCATGCATGTACAAGTACACTGTCACAGAACACAGATGCATACCTATACAGGCACACAGAGATGTGCAGTGTGCTCAGATATACATGCACATGCACAAATAAATGCAAAGAGACGCGCAAATCCATGTGCACATGTGCACACCATAGATTCTATTTGTTTAGAGGTCCTTGAATAACAGCTTCAGTCCTCTGTGACCCCAGACCTCTCAGCAGAGCCAACCTTGAACCCGAGCAGGCATGAGGGGCCCAGGCTCAGTGGCCCCGAGCTGCTCCTCAAGGCGCAGCTCCGTCCCCTGCTAATGAGAAGCTGCCCGCTCGGCAGGCGGCCTCGTGGGCGCCCCACATTGAGTAATGAGGTGTCGCCCGCCGCCTGCACAGCTGCCTAGGAATGGAGCTCGCGTTCCGTGCTCCACCCACCATTTGGAGAAGTGGGAAAGGCACTCGGATTTTATGAATGCTCATCCACTGCTTGCCTGTGCTAAAGCCCCGCTAAACACCCTTTACATCCAGGCCGGCGCTCAGTGCCCGGCTGGGCTCCAGCCTTGCTTCATGCTTCTGGAGCATTCTTCCGTGGCCCGTAGGCCCCTTTTAAATTTTGCTTTCACTTTTTCAGCCAGTACTGGACTTTGAACTCAGGGCCTCATGCTTGCTCGGCTGGTGCTCTACCACTTGCGCCATGCCTCCAGCCTTTCATGTTGCTAGTTATTCTGGAGATGGGATCTAGTGAGCTTCTCTGCCCAGGTTTGGTCTCAAGCCATAATTCTCTGGATCTCAGCCTCCTGAGCAGCTAGGGTTGCAGGTGTGAGCCTGGGGTGACTCCTATACACCCTCTTAGCGAGGTTGTCCTGGGAAGCACAATGTCTGTCAGCCTCCTGGGTCCTGGGAAACCATTGCCTAAGCCTCATCGTACTTCATGCACCTCCCCAAAGTGTTTACATTTACTCAGAAGAAAAAAAGAATAAAATTATGAGTCTTTAATAATGATTCAGCCTGGATGGTATCTTTCTTCAGAGCAAGTTAATTTTCTATCATTCCTTTTCCATGGAGAATGGAGCTCACACAGATGAGAATACAGAAGGCTTGGAGAAGTCCTGTTAATGTCCTGTTCCTCCCAGTAGACACCAACTGTGACAATCTAAAATGTCCTCAGATACGGGAGGGTGTGGCCTGGAATGGACATCAGATCTGCCGGTCGAGAACCATCGCTTTGTATCCATGAGAAAGGTGATCACGATTCAGTCAACAAACATTCAAGAGGTACCTCTGGGTACTGGCTTGTTTAAGTGGATGCTGAGAAAAGGAAATAGAATGTTATTTCTCTCATGCTTGAGGTGGAAAGGGGATCAGGTGAGGTCAAAGCAAGTCTAAGAATGTACTGGAACAGGTCTGCTCCTGGACACCAAGAAGACTCTGGGTACTTGATTCTGGGAACTGGGCAGATTCTCAGAGGTGGACACTTCTGAAGAGGTTTTTGTAGGTAAGTAGGAGTTTTTGAGGTTGAGATGTTAAAATAGGATCCTTGGTCTGCAAATAAGCCCTTTGGAGGGGCAAGGAGGTCCCCCAGGATCTGTCTTTGTGGTTTCTGGAAAGCTCTGAGGGCAAGACAGAGGCCCCCTTTGTAGTGAGTAAGATAGGTAGGTATTCAATTCCCCGGATCTATGGAAATACTCGTCTTGAACCTCTTGAAAGATTCATTTCTTCTGTGGGCACCAACAATAACATAACACAGGACATGAAATGCCACTGGCCCTGGCACCCCGTCCCGCCCGTGAAGGCCAATTAGGAACGAGCGTTGATTTCAGATTTATCAGATTCGAGTTTTGACTCGTGTCCAGCCGAGAACAGGGATGCAGTGTTCCTTCGGTCTTGGGTTTCAGTGTCTCCAGGTCGGGCAGGAAAGACACCGTGGTGTTGACGGAATCCAGAGCCTGGCCAGGAGCGAGGTGCTGTATTTCATCACCGAGCCGAGCCGCCGTCTCGCTCGCGCAGCCCTGCCCTGTGGGTGCTGGTTAGTTTCGGGGTCCGTCATGCCTGAGATGTGAAATAGAATGGCGTCGCGGGCCGGAGTCGGTGTTTCCCAGGCGGAGGCTGTCTGCCTGCTGAGGGGCTGAGAAGCCTTGGTCTGGGGTGTGTTTCTTCTTCACCTGCCCCTCGGGGTTGGGAAGAAACCCTGAAATCACCCCCAGTTGGCTCTCTGTCCTGGAGGGGTGCAGGGACAGCTAGGGTGGCTTGGCTCTCTCCCCCTCTTCTTTAGACCATTGCCCCTTCCCCTCCTCAGCTGCCCCCGTCCAACCCCCCACAAGCCGTGCCCTGCAGGAGAGGGCCACATGCCTGGAGATGGGGGTCTCACTCCCGCCCGGCCATTTCTGAGGGTCTGAGAGGGCACTGGGTGACCAGTGGCCATCGTGGCTGGACACCCAGCCCTTCTGTAGAATGGCCTGAGAAGGAGGAAGTGATTTTGGTCAGTTTTCAGCTCTTTTACTAGTGGCCTGGGTCATGGCAGGAAGGGTTGGGGGCCAGTGAAGGTGCCCAGACTTCTTCAGTGGCAGGAATCCAGCCTCCAGGAAGTGGGATGAGCCTGCGCAGGCCAGTGACCCGCCCAAGGTCACACGGTGAAGTGGGTGGGGCTGGAAGTAGACCTGGGCCTTCTGCCGGGCAGGGAGTGGGGCATGGAGACCAGTACTGGGACATGAACTCAGGGCCTGGTGGGGCCCTTAGCTTTTTTCTTTTTTGCTCCAGGCTGGCACTTTCGGTTTCTGTGGTTAATTGGAGACAAGAATCTCGAGGACTTGCCTTCTCTGGCTGGCTTTGAACCATGATCCTGAGATCTCAGGCTCCCGAGTAGCTTGGGATGACAGGTGTGAGCCACCGGTGCCCACCTGGCCCCCATTCCTTCTGCTAAGGTGACTCACTCAGATTCTCTGTGAGCATTCTTTTTTTTTGGGGGGGGGTCCAGTCATGGGGCCTGAACTCTGGGTCTGGGCACTGTCCCTCAGCTCTTCAGCTCAAGGCAAGCACTCCACCACTGAGCCACCTTCCCAGCCCTCTCTGTGCACATTCTTTCTCTGGGGGTGACACTGGACATGAGAGTCCTCTCCCCACACCTTCTCAGGTCCCTGTTTCTCCCAGCCAGACAGAAAGCAGAGCCCAGCCACCCCTGCCATGATATAGTAGTAGTAGTAATAATACAATAATTTAATACTTGCAAATTTGGACTTTCCAAGCAAAAAGATCTGTCTACAAACCTGAGATGTTCAGATTACCCAATTTCCAGATAATAGGACTTCTCGAGCATTAAAAAGACAGTGGAAGCCCCTGGGAGCTAGCTGGCCCAGGGGAGATCGCAGATCAGGACACAAATGCTGGGTCCCCTGAGCTGCCAGGCAGGGGTCAGGTGGGAGGATCTCCGGGCCCAGCATCCTTGGTTTGGGGGAGAAAACCCATCAGATATGTCTACTCTTGTGCCCATGACGGGTCCTTGGGTGCTCCTGCCACCAGGCCTAAGAAGGCAATAGGGGCAGAAGACCCTGGACAGATGGGGAAACCAAGTCTGGGTGGGGGCACACAGAGAGGCTCCAGCACCCCAGGGTGCCGGTTTCCAGGTTGAGGACACAGGTGTGATCTCTGGCTCAGGTGCTGGGTGGGCTCTTCCTGCGGGGGGCGCTCTTCTCACCCACAGGCCGGTGCCCAGCGGGCTCTGCCCCTCACCTGCCCTTCTTAGGCTGCAAAATTTTTTGGTGGGGTTTGTATGAACTCCTAGGCCTGAACCGAGGACCCACTGCACCTTTGCACGAAGCATGGGTCCTATTTCCTGCCGTCACGTTTTCCATGGGGGAGGAAAAGGGTGGCGAGGCCGAATTTGACTCAGTGGCTCAAGCCTGCTGTTGCCAGTTTTCGCAGGCACTGGAGAGGATTGAGGCATTCTGATGCAGGGTTACAGAACATTTAAAGGGCCAAGAGGGTGGAGTGGAGGCGGGGTTCCCCTTATGGGCTTGATGATTCAGTGAGCAGATGCTTCTGTCTTGGGGCCCAGTGGCAGGGACCCTAGGGAGTAAATCGAGTATGAAACAAAGATGCATGGAGGAGTGAGAATAGGCAGAGTTGCTGGAGGATGGGGTCAGGAAGGATCCTTTCTTCCCCCACCCAGTAAAACACACCCAGTACTTCAAACTATGCTCATCTACATCCAGTGACTAGGACTGACATCTAAATTTGAAAGAAAAAAAAAACCCACCAAAAACCACCAACCAAAAAACACCAAACATGTGCATCAGATTTTACAGCAACATGGAGATATCATTCAATTTTTATAAAATGTTTATAAAGCACTTATTTATGTATGTCTTTGATAGGTACAGATGAGTCTGGAAGCACAGGTCAGAATTGGTAGCAATTTTATCTCTGCAAGATCAGCATATGGAGAATATTTGCCATAGGCCAAAAAAACAAAACCAACCCTTTTTTAAAAAAAAAAAGTAGATCAGAGCAAAAGATATTACAAGTTGTAAAAAGAAACACAACAATCACAAAAACAGTAAAACCAAATGGCCAGTATAGCAACAACACAGTAAACGGTGCATAGTAGGTGCTCAAGAAATGAGGCTCTGTTCTTAGGGCTCTGTAATCATTTATGTGAACACCTGTCTTGTCCTGGAAGACCACACGTTCAGGTCAGCATTATTGGGCTACATTAAAAGGGGGAAAAAGGGAAAGAAAATGATCGGACCTGTGTGTGAAATCTACCTCACAGCCCGTGAGGCTGGAAATCACACGTGGGAAGGGTGAGGACGTCCTGAATTGGCCTTATCTGTTCTTCACACACAGACTGGGAAATGGAGCCATGTTCTAAGGTGAGCTGGACATGGGAGGGGTCGGTGAGGGGGTCGGTGGCTGCCTGCTGGCCGGCTGGGCTGTGGGGCATACTTGTGGCCGCTTCCTACAGGGCAAAGACGTTAAAAACAAACTCACCCAGCCCCGACCTTTCCCCTGTCCCATCAGGCAAATGTCAAACAGATGTCCTCAAAGAGTGGAAAAAGGGAATGAAAGGCACATTTAGGATTTATAGAGCTGAAAACCAAAAACCAGTGGAAATTAGTACTCTGATGAGCATGGGGCCTGCCATTAATGCAGGGTTTTTTGGTTGTTTTTTTTTTGTTGTTGTTTCTTTTTTTTTTCCCACCACATCACTTGCAAATGTGCTTCCAGATCCCTAAGGAGCCATCCACAGGTCTGTGGGAGGGGAGAGCGAGTCTGATAAAGAGAGGGTTGCAGCTGAGCGTGAGGGGCTCAGGCCAGTCATCCTAGCTACTCAGGAGGTTGAGATCTGAAGATCCCACTACGAAGCCATCCCAGACAGGAAAGGTCCTTGAAAATCTTATTTCTAATTAAGCACCAGAAGTGGTGCTGTGGCTCAAAGTGGTAGAGTGCCACCCTTGAGCAAAAAACAAACTCAGGGACAGAACTTAGGCCCTCAGTCCAAACCCCATGACACCCCCAAAAAATAATTAAAGAGGATTATGTTTGTAATCCTAACTACCCAGGAGGCTGAGATCAGAGGATCACAGTGTAAATCCAGCCCGGGCAGGAAAGTCTGTGGGACTTTTATCTCCAATTAACCACCAACAAGCTGGAAGTGGAGCTGTGGCTCAGTGGCAAAGCATCAGTCTTGAGCAAAGAAGCTAAAGGATGGAGCCCAAGACCTGAGTTCAATCCCTAGCATCACATACACACACACACACACACACACACACACACACACACACACACACACACACACACACACACACACACACACACACACACACAGAGAGAGAGACAAATAGAGAAACTGAGGGGTTTCGTAGATGGATGCTCTGCAGACCCTGCAGAACTATGGCTACCTGTCTCTGGGTACTAGCCTGGACTCTGTGGCTTCTAGCACTTTCCTCTATCTGTAAGATTCTCATCCACACCATCCCAGGATTATTTAAGGCCATGCATTATGCCTTTACATAACCAGGCTTTTATACCTGGAGCTACACTGCCTTAACTATGCTGCATGCATGTTCTTGAATCCTCTTGTAGGTTCAGAAAACTCCTCCTCAATCTTCAGCACCTAGAAGAAGTTGCTGCCTCCTGAGAGCCCTCCGATCCAGAGGGGCGGGTTCTTCTTCCAGAGCAGAAGCGTAGGATCTGCTGCAGAAAGTGTTTGCAGTCTTCAACTTTTTTTTTTTTTTGGTAAAAAAACAAGTGGCTCAGAGCAAAAGGTAAAGGTTGGAAAAAGAAATAAAAACCCCACAATAACACATAAAACCAAAGGGCAAGTCGGGCACTGGTGGCTTATGCCTGTCATCCTAGCTACTCAGGAGGCTGAGGTCTGAGGATCACAGTTCAAAGCCAGCCCGGGCAGGAAAGTCCATGAGACTCTTAGCGCAATAAACCACCAGAAAACCGAAAATGGCACTGTGGCTCATGTAGTAGAGTGCTTGCCTTGAGCTGAAGAGCTCAGGAACAGCACCCAGGCCCAGAGTTCAAGCCCCATGACCAACAAAAAACAAACAAAAACAAAAACCAAAGGGCACAGGATGACCATGGTTACAAACACAGCGAAAGACACACAGTAGATGCTCAGGAAATGGAGCTTTGCTCTCAGGTCTTCAGGCCCATTTATCTGAGTATGAATCTCCTCCTCCTCCTCCCTCTCCCCGTCCCTCCCTAAGTCCCCTCTCCCCTTGCTCCCTCCTCTCTCCTTTCCAATGGCAGATGGCAGGGTCTTCACTGTGCCCCATGTTATGGGAAGCACAGGAAGGTGGTGCGTGCTGAGGTTTAGTGGCTCAGCACCCCTCTGCTCCGGGACCCCTAGGCCTGGAAGCAGGGTCTGATTCTCCTCCTGGCATTTGGTCCTAGTGCCAAGGCGATGCTGTGCCCTGGGTGATTCCTTCCTTCTCTCCCTCATCAATCCCACGGTGTCCGAGCCATGGCAGTCAGTACCGAGCGTGGACAGATCCACGCCCTCATTGATTTCAGGGCTCATTTGTGGAGCGAGGGTTGCACAGCCTGATGTCTCTGAGACATTACAGAGAAGGTGGAAGGAGCTGGCAGGTGACCAGAGCCCTTGTTGCTCAGGGCAACTGAGTGTGATGGAATTCACCAGAGTCCTGAACTCACTGTCTGTCCTCAGCCGTGTCCACTTGCTGTCCTGTGTGTGGGGGTGTGCACGGTTGTTGTGACCTTCCAGGTAGGGTCATGAGATCTGTGGTGCTTCTTGGAGGCCACACAAGCTCAGGTGACCGGGCTCTGCTGCCCGGCCCAGCCCCGTCCAATAGGATCAGGGGATTGAAGTTGAAGAATGGAGGCACAGAGGGGTTAAGTAATCTGCCTGAGGTCACCCAGATCAGCAACACACAGCTACAGGTATCATTTATTGCTTTTTCTTAAGGACCAGGAGGGCCTCTGGCACATACTGTACTTGTGAGTTACAGCTCAAACCTCACCAAATTCTTTTTATACATCCATTACAAGCTTATCCATTTTCCCAGCCTTACGTCATCACTTCCATGCTCCCCAGGCTTGAGGGAGGTTCTGGCCCCTCTGCTGTCAGACCCGTGGCTGTGAGTGGCTCAGCTAATGATGCCTGCCACTGACTCCCCTCCTTCCCCCCCCCCCCCGCCCCCGGCCCCCAGCCTGGCTCATCAGTGCCTGTGTCACAGCCAGGGCTGAACAGGTGTTTAGAAACGTCTAGAGAAATGCAATGAGGGGTGCACTCCAGTAATAAAGCCCAAAGCACGTGGCCACGGCCCCCGGGGGCTTGATTAGCGGAGACTCACACCTCGCTACAGAATGGGCTTTGTGGAACAGCACCTGCAACCCAGGCAGAAGCAGCTGTGACCCTCCGGCTGACTCGTCCGAAGGAGCAAGCCTGGCAGTGGCCTGGCTGGAGTCTGGGGCGTGAGAGGCCACGGAGGATGGAGATTCTAGCTTTGCCTACGTGATTCTTCCCTCTGACCCTTGGGCCACGCACCTGTCCTCGCCTCATTTCAAAGCTCTCTATTTCTCAGCCTCCTGAAGGAATAAATGAACTGTTGTATGTCTTGGCCTGCTTTGTGTCTTGGTAACGAGGTGCTTTATAAAGAACTGAGGTTTGGCTAGGATCACGCCTGTAATCCTAGCTATTCAGGAGGTTGAGATCTGTAGGATTGCAGATTGAAACCAGCTTGGGCAGGAGAGTCTGTGAGACTCCATCTCCAAAATAACCAGCAAAAAAGCCAAGCTGGAGGCATGGTTCAAGTGGTAGAGCACCAGCCGAGCAAGCAAGTACTTCTGGCTGCTCAGAAGAGCAGGGGTCGCTGGCTGCTCCGCCCTCAACATGTCCCCTCTGTGACTGCCTCTCTATAGACAGCCGGGAGGCTAGTAAATGCTCATTGAATTCAGCTGGAAAGTTCTGCTGCTCTCTGAATATCAGAAGCCATCAGCCTCAGCTTCTCAATCAGTTCTGCTCCTGAGATGAATGGGCCCGTGCCTCAGCTCTCAGTCCAGTGCTCTGTAACCAGTAGGTGCTCAATAAGTACATGTCGAGTCGTTGACCAGAGATGGGAGGCCTGAGGCTTACAGAAGTGGCATCCATGGTGAAAGACAGACGCCCCCGGCAGCACGGCTCAGACCACTGCTGGGAGAGCCGCACTGGGCAGGAGTGGCCAGGAGCTAACAGCACACTCATAGGCTGCTGCTCCGCAGATTGGGGAGGCCCAGGAGGCTCCAACAGCTGGGGCAGTGCCCTGCTTTCCCTGCAGCTGAGCCCCGCGCTCTGCCCAGACCAGAGCACCATGCAGACTGCCAGGATGCCAGAGACCTCCACAGTCCGCAGGGAGTCTCCAAGAGGCCACAGGGCCGCAGGCCTGAGCACACGCCTCCATCCCTATCTATCTATCTATCTATCTATCTATCTATCTATCTATCTATCTATCTATCTATCTATCTATTATCTATCTTCTATCTACCATCTATTATGTATCATCTATTTGTTATCTATCATCTATTTATCTTCTATCATCTATTTATTATTTATCATCTATCTATCTATTATCTATCCATCATCTACCATCTATAATCTATCATCTATCTATAATCTATTGTCTATCATCTATTATCTATCTGTCATCTACCATCTATCGAGCACCTATTTATTATCTATCATCTACCTATTATCTATCATCTAGCTATCTATTATCTATCATCTATCAATCATCTATTATCTATCTCTATCTACCATCTATTATCTATCTTCTATCATTCATCTATTATCCATCATCTATTTGTTATCTATCATCTATTTATCTTCTACCTATCATCTATTTATTATTTATCATCTATCTTTCTATTATCTATCCATCATCTATCATCTATAATCTCTTGTCTATCATCTACTATCTATCTGTCATCTACCATCTATCCAGCACCTATTTATTATCTATCATCTACCTATTATCTATCATCTAGCTATCTATTATCTAACATCTATCTATCTATCTATCTATCTATCTATCTATCTATCTATCTATCTATCTATCTATCTATCTATCTATCTATCTATCTATCTATCTATCTAATCATTTGCAGAAGGAACAGCTTCACAGAACCAGGTGTCCCCTCTGGTATCAGCTGACTGTGGTTCTGGCCCAGGCTGGTCCCAATCTCTCAGGTTCCGTTGTCCTTCCTGACAAGCCCCAGGCCCCTCCAGGCTCAGCTGCCTGGGTCGAAGGCCTTAGGCACAAGGAGTGCAGAAATGCCTGATGTGGAAGGGCAGGTCTGTCTCCCACGTGTCAGCTGACACCTGCCTCACACTCTGTGGGGAAGAAAACAGAACTGCAGCCCAGCGAGCCCCAGCCCCATGCACACATGTTTCTTGTGTTCTTTTGAGTACCTGGGGACCCAGAGGCTCAGCTAGGACAGCTCCCATGGCCCGGGTAGCAGAGGGGAGGGAACTGGGAGTGAGCTCCCTTCTCCCCAGGATTCCCATTGCTCATCTTCCCCATCCTCCCCATCCCTGTGTGTGGATTCTACAGCTGAACTTGCGGAGGGTGCCATGATGAGCCCTATTAGATGGGGCGCCTGGAAGCTGTGAAGGGAGACACAGGTAACCCCTACAGGTTAAGCTGGTTTTGTTGTTGTTTGGACCCCACAGACATTTATGGGAATGACTGGGGCTTCTGCAGGATTGGGAAGGAGAAAAGGGAAGCAAATCTATTATGGAACTTTACTAACAGAAAAACACTTCAGATCTGTTCTCATCCATCCATCCAATTATCCATCCTCCATCCATTCAACTACTTACCATCTATCTATCCATTATCTACATACCCAGTCAACCAAACATCCAACCATCTATCTATTCATCCATTATCTAGCCATTTATTCATCCAACTATCCAACATCCATCCATTCAACTATCTGCCATCTACCCATCCATTATCTACCTATCTAGTCAACCAAACATCCAACCATCCATCATCTATCCATCCAACTATCTATCATCCACTATCTACCATCTACCTATCCAGCCAATAAAATATGCCTATCCATATGCCCATCCAACTATCCATCACCCATTCATTCAACCATCCACCATCTGTCATTCATCACCTGTCCATACAGCCAATCAAATATCCATCCATCTATCCATTCATCCATTCAGCCAAACATCATCTATCCATCCGTTCTACTATCCATCCATCCATCCATGCACCTACCCATCTATCTTCTACCCATCTGGCCAACCAAACATCCAGCCATCATCTACCCATCTGTCCATCATCCATCCATCCATCTGTCCATCTAACTAACCATCTACTCATCATCCATCTATCCAACCATCTACCCATCCATCTACCCAACCATTCAACCTACCACCTATTATGCATGCATGCATCCCTCCAGCCATCATTCATCCACCCATCTAGCCATCCATTCGTCCGTTCCTCCCTCCCAAGGCAGCCCTTCCTTGTCTGGGATAGCAGATGCCCAGGGCCAGCATTGGGAGGTATTGGGTAAGCCTTGCAGGGAATGAGGGATAGCAAGTCTTGAAGTCACAGGGTCTTGGCAAGTCATGGAGCCCTGGCCTCCCTTTATGGGAAAATGTGTACTAAAGTTACAAAAGGGCAGGGGTCACTGAGTGGCAAATTTGGGGTTCAGAGTCCCCATATATGTTAACTTTGTGCCAAGGACCAAAGGCCTAAGAGTTCAAAATCACAGCCTCCCTTTAAATGGTACAAGTCCTGGCCCACCCAGGAAGCAGCATGGCCTCGCAAACAGGCGGGACTGGCATCTGTGGCCTGTGAGGCCAGCACCCCCTTTCCCTGTCTCCCCACCCTCCTGTGTTCTCTCGCTGAGACGCCCATCCGCCCCAGGCCCACACGAGGGTCCACCCTGCGGGGCCCAGCAAGGCAGCATGTGTGCTGCTGTGAGGTAAGAAGAAGCAGAACCGTCTGGCTTGTTTGGTTTCCCTCCATCCCGGTCTTTTAAACCAGGCTTTTAAGTGCTGGCCCTCCGCCCGCCATGGCCTGGCTGCGCAGTTATTCAGAAACTTCCTGTTCCACATGCTCATTAACAGTCTATGAATTGTAACTCCCGCCCAGGGCCCGCGGGTGCAGGCCTGCGTTTGCTATTGGGAGTCTGGGGTGTGTTTTCTCATTCCTTCTCACCTGCAGGCACAGGGGGACCCCGGGGGATGTGTAGGGACTCAGGCATACAGAGCCCAAGGCCCAGGGACCAGGAACTGGATCCTCCACCCTAGCCCACCTGGCCACTCGGGGCCCAAGCCTGGCCCAGTGCCACTCACAGCTGCCCACAGCAGGGACCTGGCTGAGCCAGGCCTTGCCTCCAGGGACCGACCGTCCAGTCCTGGGGAAGGGTGGGTAGGAACCAAGGATGGTAGACTGGGGAATGGCATGTATTTCATCCGACCATCCCATGAGGCCGGGACCCCTTCACAGACAAGGAAACCAAGGCCCAGAGTGGCCAAGCAATTGGTTAAGGACCTACGGCTAGGCAGTGTCAGAGCTAGGATCTGAACCTAGAGCCTTGGAAGAGCTCTTTCATTATTATGGAAATAAATACCTTTTCACTGCTAAGAGGAACTGCAAAGATTTCCTCATTTGTTGCTCCACTTTTAAATTTGCTTAAATTTGCTCATGATAATGAAAAACAAGGTATGTTTGACTTTCATGTCATATTCAGAAAAAGGGGCTTTTTGGATTTTAAGGTTATGTATAAGTATAATGCATTTTATTAGTGTTATAGTTTTTCTTTTTTCATTTTTCCTTCCTTCCTTCCCCTTTCTTTCCTCCCTTCCTTCCTTTCTCTCTCTTCCCCTTCCCTTCTTCCCCTCTTTTCTTCCTTCCTTTCTTCCCCTCTTTTCTTCCTTTCTCTCCCCTTCCTCCCTCCCTCCCTCCTTCCCTCCCTCCCTCCCTCCCTCCCTCCCTCCCTCCCTCCTTCCTTCCTTCCTTCCTTCCTTCCTTCCTTCCTTCCTTCCTTCCTTCCTTCCTTCCCTCTCTCTTGGCAGTACCAGGGTTTGCACATAGCTAGGCACATGCTCTACTCTCATTATTGATGTTACTTTGGCCTTATTTTATTTTATTTGTTTTTGGAGGTAGGGTCTCTCCTTTTTGTCTCCGGCTGGCTCCAGATCCAGATTTTCCTGTTTCCACACTATAAAGTGGGACCATAGGTGTGCACCATCACGCCTGGCTTTACTGGTTGGAATGGGGATTTTTAACTTTTGAACCCTCTGATTTCTGCCTCTCAAGAAGCTGGGATTATAGGTGTGAGCCACTGCACGGGGCCTGGAGTTTTAAACATGGTTATAGATACATAAGCAATATAGGTAAAACATTTGTACATGCTGTCTGTGTATTTGGTCTGCTGAATGTATTTTGATTTCACAATGAGGTTTGGTCAGCACCTCCGTTCTTGCTTGGTGGCTGCCAGGGTTTCCCATGCTATTATCAAATACTGATGTTTCCTGTGGAAGACATGAAATACCATTGTCATTATGCCCAGGCTGAAACCCTCTTCACACCAGCCTGCCCTGTGCTTGACTCTTGTGGCCAAGAACAACGGAAACCCAAGCTCCCTGAGCTGGAGGTTAGGTGCTGTGTTGTGCTGTGTCACACTGGTGACAGATGCAGGACAGACATCGAGAGGGACAAGGCGTCCGGGCCACACACAGCCCACAGAAAGGAGGCCAGCCCAGTGGCCATGTCCCTGTGCCCTGAGCCACTGGGGCTGTGAGGGAGAGGATTGTTCAGCCATCCAAGGTGTGTCTGCTCAAGCGTGCAGTCCAGAGCTGCGGACAGGAGGGGACACGTGCTGAAACCACATGAGGAGTCGAGGAGGAATCACCAGAGACTTCCTAGAGAGGCCTAGGAATGGCAGCTGAGCGAGGAGCCTGATGCTCTGCTCTTAGCCGGGTGGCCTGCCACGCCACCGTGCCCAGATCTGTCCTCTGCAGCAGCGAGTGACCCCATCGGGGACCAGTGTGCAGTGTCCCACGGGGATCACACGCCACAAGAGCGAGCACCAGCCGTGTCTGTCACGCAGAATGTCACTGTTACCTTGCTGTGACCTCCTGTGGGCCCTCGTGCAGGGTTGGCAGGAGAGGGGCCCAGTGGTCTCCTCGGAGAGGGGATGGCCTTCCTCATGAGTAGCAAGACCACTCTTCCTCATGGCTGGCCATCCTGGCTTCCCTGGCTGACCCTTACAGCATCTGAATGGAGGGGCAGGAAGGGGTGCAGGTGGGAGGTCTGGACTGCTTCTCTACCTGGCTCCCCCAGAGAGACAGAGACAGCCAGCCCAGAGACAGCCAGCCAGCCAGCCAGCTAGACAGCAGGAGGGCAGGATGGCTGTGTGACCCCAGGCTGGCCTCTAGGCCTCTCTGAACTCACTGTAAAGGTGCAGCGCAGCCGGACACCTCGTCCTCTGTCCAGACACGTGATTCGCTGAAGGGGACAGGGTCGTCTTTCCCAGCTGAGTCTGCAGGGTCGTCTTTCCCAGCCTCACCCTCACTCCCACCTTCCTCCCGGCTGACAGAGGAGGTCAGAGACTCTTGGGGAACTCAGGTGAATTAGGATGTTTAGGACAGCGAGACAGAGTGGAGTGTGTCTCCTGAATGCTAGTAATCCCCTGCTGCTGGGCCTGCTCCTGCTGGTCTTTGCCACAAATCTCCCGCAGAGGCCTGGTTTGTTTCCAGGTCCCTGTCCTGTAGCTGCAGCCTGCAGGCCTGCAGGGCCATGGGCGTGGCTCTGGCGCCCCCTGGTGGCACACTGCAGAGAGCACCTCTGTCACCCGCGCCCAGATCCGCCTGCTGGGTCCTTCCTGTTTGTGGAAACCAAAGGGGTCATCTTCCCCCAAACCTGGCCCTCCCAAGTGCCCTTCTGAATGTCCTTTCATTTCTTCCTTATTTTCTTTCTTTCTTTCTTTTTTTTTTTTTGTCGGTCGTTGGGCTTGAACTCTGGGCCTGGGCGCTGTCCCTCAGCTCTTCAGCTCAAGGCAAGCGCTCTACCACTTGAGCTACAGCGCCACTTCCGGTTTTCTGGTGGTTTATTGGAGATAGGAGTCTCACGGTCTCTCCTGACCGGGCTGGCTTTGAACCGCGATCCTCAGATCTCAGCCTCCTGAGTAGCTAGGATTACAGGCGTGAGCCACCAGCGCCCGGCTCTTCCTTATTTTCTTTCTTTCTCCCTCCCCCTCTCTTTCCTTCCTAACCTCCCTCCCTCCTTCCTTCTTTCCCTCCCTCCCTCCCTCCTTCCTTCCTTCCCTCCCTCCCTCCTTCCTTCCTCCCTTCCTCTTCCTTCCTTCCTTCCTCCCTCCCTTCCTTCCTCTTTCTCTCTCTTTCTTTCTTTCCCTCCCTCCCTCCTTTCCTCCCTCCCTCCCTTTCTTTCTTTCTTTCTTTCTTTCTTTCTTTCTTTCTTTCTTTCTTTCTTTCTTTCTTTCTTCCTTCCTCTCTCTCTTTCTTTCTTTCTCTCTCTCTCTTTCTTTCTTTCTTTCTTCCTTCCTTCCTTCCTTCCTCTCTCTCTCTCTTTCTTTCTTTCTCTCTCTCTTTCTTTCTTTCTTCCTTCCCCCCCTCTCTTTCTTTCTTTCTTTCTTTCTTTCTTTCTTTCTTTCTTTCTTTCTTTCTTTCTTTCTTTCTCTCTCTCTCTTTCTTTCTTTCTTTCTTCCTTCCTTCCTCTCTCTCTCTTTCTTTCTTTCTCTCTCTTTCTTTCTTTCTCTCTCTCTTTCTTTCTTTCTTCCTTCCCCCCTCTTCTTCTTTCTTTCTTTCTTTCTTTCTTTCTTTCTTTCTTTCTTTCTTTCTTCTTTCTTTCTCTCTCTCTCTTTCTTTCTTCCTTCCTTCCTTCCTTCCTCTCTCTCTCTCTTTCTTTCTTTCTCTCTCTCTTTCTTTCTTTCTTCCTTCCCCCTCTCTCTCTTTCTTTCTTTCTTTCTTTCTTTCTTTCTTTCTCTCTCTCTCTTTCTTTCTTTCTTCCTTCCTTCCTCTCTCTCTCTTTCTTTCTTTCTCTCTCTTTCTTTCTTTCTCTCTCTCTTTCTTTCTTTCTCTCTCTCTTTCTTTCTTTCTTCCTTCCCCCCTCTTTCTTTCTTTCTTTCTTTCTTTCTTTCTTTCTTTCTTTCTTTCTTTCTTTCTTTCTTTCTCTCTTTCTTTCTTTCTCTCTCTCTTTCTTTCTTTCTTCCTTCCCCCCTCTTTCTTTCTTTCTTTCTTTCTTTCTTTCTTTCTCTCTTTCTTTCTTTCGTGCTCATCCTGAGGCTTGAGCTTAGGGCCTGGACACTGTCCTTGAGCTTCTTCCCCCCCTCCACCCCCCCCCAAGGCTAACACTACCACTTGAACCACAGCTACACTTCCAGCTTTTTGGTGGTTAATTGGAGATTAAAAAGCCTTCTGGGCTTTCCTGCCTGGGCAGGAAACAAGCAAAGATACATGCAGAAGAAATAAATGATTGCAAGTTACAATCAGATTCGTGCAAGAGAAGCTTCCCTTCCTGTCCCCAGCATGTGTGTTCTCTGGTGTTCTTTTCCTTTTAAATTCCTGTGAGCATGGGTGCTGTTGGCTCATGCCTATCATCCTAGCTACTCAGGAGGCTGAGATCTGAAGATTGCAGTTCTAAGTTAGCTAGGGCAGGAAAGTCCCTGAGACTCTAATCTCCAATTAACCACCAGAAATCCAGCAGTGGAGCCATGGCTCAAAGTGGCAGAGCACTAGCCTTGAGCAAAAGAGCTCAGGGACAGCGCCCAGGCCCTGAGCTCAGGTCCCAGAACAGGCACACACACACAAACATTTCTTGTGAGGACAGGGTAAAGAGATATTACAAGTTTGTCCCTTGTAGGGCCTTTGCACAACAGCAGTGCAGAAGGCCCACTCAGGTGGGCATGTGTATGGGCATGGGCATGTGTCTGAGTGCATGGGCACTCAGACTCGGCATGTGTAAGTGTGTAATGGAGGCCTGGGGTGTGTGGCCAAGGGGCTGCCTGGGCTCCTGTCCACTGGGAGCTGCGCAGTCGAACTGCCCAGGGAGCCATAGCCACGCCCCCAGCAGAGCAGCCCAGGGGCCCAGAGGCCACGCCCCCAGCAGAGTGGGCCCAGGGGTCTGCAGGCCATGCCTCCAGCACTATGTGTAACCATTCTCTCAGCAGGCTCCTGTGAAAATGTGGCATCAGCCCTCAGGGACATTTCTGTGAGGGGTGACTCCTTCAGGCCCTGTGAGGGGTCCTCTAACTCAAAGCTGCAGGACAAAACCACTTCCCTCCCTGCTCTTCCTCCCCGCACCCTTTCCCTCCCCCCCCCCCCAAGCATACAGGAGGGGACCTGGCTGTTCACCATACAGTCTTGATTTCAAAATGAACAGAGCTGGCTGCCTCCAGCTCCAGTACCTGAGCATGTGCTCTGCTGCCCTCCCTCCCCGACCCTGGTGACCGGGTCAAGAGTAGATACCTGACCAGTGGGTACCAGTAAGAGTTGAGAGCGTTTTCCAGCACTCTGAGTCAGAGATCATCCTTCTTCCTCTGTGGCTATAAATTCTGGAGCTGGTGCAGTCCTTGGAGTTCTCGGAGGAGCAACCCTGCGGCTGCCCGGGAGGCCACTGAATGGAACCCAAGGCAGAGGCCGAGAAAAGACAAGACTTGTTTCTCTGTGCTAACAACGCACGAGCCTCTGGACCAAGCCTCACCTGAAGCCTGAACTTAAGTGAACCAATAAATTCCCCATGACGGCTTAACTTATTTGACCTGAGTTTTCTATCACTCACAAACCCAACGCTTAGGTGATACCTCCCCCTTTGCTGGGGCCAGGGCAGAGGGCCTTCTGTAGGAACACACACTGCTTTTCAGGGCAGCCTGAAGAAGGCCCTCCTGGGCCCCAGGACCTTGAGCCAAGGCTCTGGCTTTTGCTTCCAGCCAGGGCTGGGCTTTGCCGTGAGTGTTGGGAAGGAAGCGCAGTCTGTCCAGCCTGTGAACTCAGCAGTGCTGTAACGGAAACATCTGGACCCTCCTCTGGCCCGGTGTGCTCATGGCGCGGCCTGCCCTGAGTCATGACGGTACAGCGAGGGTTTTATTGCAGTTTTGAATTATGGAGATGGCCCAGGCTATGCACTTCTCATTATTTTTTTCCTGCTGCAATTAAGCCACAAATCATGCTTGAGAACTGGGAGGGTGACTGAATTAGTCAGGATTCGTTCTTAATAGGCTGACCCTGGAGAAGCCATCCGGGAGGGGTCAGATGTTGGCCAGGTCCCTGGAGCCTCCTGGCCCAGAGATCAGGATAATGGGCTCTGTGCGTCTGAGCTGCTTGTCCCCACTTAACCTACTCAGTAGCCCCTCCTCCCCCCCAGCCTCAGCCAAAGACAATGAGGATGGAGGCTAGGTTGGCTCCTGTCTCCTTGACTGACAGCTGTCACTCATCACTTGCTGATGTCATGTGAAAAGGAAGCTGAAGAGTGCAGGTGTGGGGAGGGGCGGCATTCCTATATCCTCAGGACTCTGGATTTGAGGGGTTTTACCTTCCAGGAACATTTGGATCTTACACAGTTATCCCCTCTTGCCCCCAGATTCACTTTCTATGGTGTCAGTTACCCACGATCACCTTCATTCTGAAAACATTACATGGAAAACTCCAGGAATGAGAGAGAGTGGGAAGAGAGAGAGAGAGAGAGATACAGACAGACGAGAGACAGACAGACAGAGAAAGAGAGGGAGACTATATCACATTGCTTTTGAGATGACCATATATTGTTACAATTGTTCTATTTTACTATCAGGCATTGTTAATCTCACTCTGCCTCCCTGGTAAATTAGATATCATCAGGAGTTTTTCTAAGAATAAATCAGAATATAAAGGCAGAGTTGGGTCCTATCTGAGGTTTTGGAAAGTGTCCCCTTCAGATACTGGGGGACTATTGCCTTTTGAAATTAATGTTTCCTAGGAACATAATGCACTGGTATAAATGGTGTCCAGCTAGATGGACTTCTAGCTATCTGGTGGAATGTGGGCATTTATGACAGGCAAGGACCCCAGGGAATCTCAGTCAGTGAGAGAAAAAGGTGCACAAATATCTTAGTAATGTCAATCAAGGCCAAGTCAAGGCACAGTATGCCAGGCACAGCTATCTACAGCTTCTCATGGGGACCTGCTTTTCTCCTCCTGAGCTGAGATTGAACTTCTTGCCCCTTACACTAGTCAGGTGATACATTCCTGACAATCAGTGTGGGTAGGTGTCACTTCTGGGGGAAAGATTCAGTGGCTAGTCTGAGGCTCTGCAAAACTCTCTCTCCTAGTGAGCTGTATGGGTTTCACTGGGGGCTACCAAGGAGGGTAGTGTGTGTGTGTGTGTGTGTGTGTGTGTGTGTGTGTGTGTGTGTGTGTGTGTGTGTGTGTGAGACCTCAGAGGATATATGAACGTGCTACAGTTTCTCACAAGCCATGCAATCTTAGGGTTGAGGGTCAGCACAGAAGAACTTGGCACATACCGTAGCTTGGTCCTAGGGTCAAGACCAGACTGCTGGTGTGGACCCAAAGTCGTGGTGCTTGACCATAGCTGCATCTCTTGCAAGCAATGATCCTGCCAGATCATCGAGTTTCTAGGCTACAAAAAACAGAACCCATTCTAGTTAATTTAAAGAGAAAAGGAGATCTCAAGAGGACATTAGAAATGCTTAGCATCTTGGGGAGAACCGGCGTGCAGGTTGGAGGCAGGTGAGCTGATACAACGGCTGCCTTCTGCCTTGATGCCACCACGAGAACATGCAGGAAGCCCTCCTGGCCAGGCTGGACTCTGTCACGACTGGGATTACAGCACGGCATCTGCAAGGCCAGTCTACAAGTTACTGCTGACTCATACTCTGGCTGTGTGTGATTTGTAGATTCGAGGTCACATGGTAGCTGCAAGGGAGGCTGGGAAAAGAGCATTGCTAGTGTCTACTGGAAAGGCTAGAATTTCCAAGAGGAAATTGTAAAATCAAAGAGTACCCAAGGGTTCTGAGAGCACCATACACCCAGATGACTCTGGGTCCCTTTGCAGGTCCTGTGACATTTCTAACAGTTCTTCACTGCCTCAGTTCCTTCCCATGGCTGCTTCCTGTCCTTTCCCCTCTGGCCCTGTTGGATCTAGTCCATGCCCCTCCTCAGAGCTCTTCCTGCCCTTCTTTTTGCCCCACAGTGCTGTACAGACTCCAGATCCCCGACCCAGACCCACAGCATCTGTGTCTATTCTGATGTCTGCCTTTCTACTGTCTGGGCCACAGGGCAGAAGCCCTCAGGCATGGCAGTGAGCTGGCACAGATGTAGAAGGAATGAGGGATGGTGTCCATTTCCTGGAGGCCCTGGTGGGTCTGGGGAGTTCTTGTAGTCTGCGATCTGAGGCTTGTCAGTAATCTCACATTTATGATGCTGAGTTTCTCCAGTCCCCAAAGAAAACAATTATCAAGGAGGACTTTCTACCCAAAATAATTCTTGAGGCCACCACCAAAAGAAGTACCCAGCAGGAAATAGGGGATGAAGGCTGGTTCTTGTTTGACAGTGACCTCTGGATGGAAGGGTGACCCTGGTTAACCACATTCTCTTGGAGGAAGAGAAGGGTGGCCACGCTCCCCTGTGTCCCCTGGGGTCACTGTGACCTTGCCATGCTATTGCTGGACTATGTGGAAGTCAGGCACTAGGTGGGTAATTAAAAGTGAGGCCTTGGATATTTTCATAATGAGCCAAGAGCACTTTCTATGAAGCTGTTGTGCTGTTTCTCTAATCAATATCATCTTTACATTTAATAGCAAATGACAGTGTTTATAGAAAAGAGGGGAGCAGAAGGAAACACCTGCCTCCCACCCACCTAAATTCCCCCATTCCACTCCCCCACCCCTGTGTCTACTGTGGAGATGGGGAGTGGCAGGACAGAATTGGACCAGTGGTGGCCAATGTTTGTGGGCCCAGAGACCAGAGATACTGGCCTGTGGAGGTTAGAGTCTGAAAATGGAGGTGATAGTAAAGGAGGAATTGGTATGTGTGGGTGCATATTTGCATAGGTATGCATGCATGCATACGAACAGGTGCATGTATATGTATATGCATACAACATACGTTCATTTGTGTATGTACACACAGGTATTTGCATGTATATGTATGTTTTGTGTTTGTGTGTATGTGTACATTTATATATATGCATGTATCATGAATTTATGTATTTGCATGTGCATATGTACAGATATGTATGTATGTGTGTATAGGTGTGTAAATGTTGGTATACCCCACTCTGTTATTGCCCAAGTGATCCTTTACACATATATTTCAAAAACTGTCCCCCAATACAAGAACATGGACCCCATTCTCTTGGGGATCTTGGGGACATTGAGTGACTGCTGGACAAACCCTGCAAGTGTGAACTGTGCATGTCTCTATGCTGCCTGGAGCAGCTCTGATTCCTGATGCTTCTCTTCTAATGTCTCTGGTCTTCCCTCACCTGCTCTGTCCTGTGTCATGAAGATATCTTCACAGAGAAGAAAGATTGGAGGGCTAGGATAGTTCAACCCCACCCAATGTTGCAATTCAATGGTTTCTCCTAGAAGAGCCTGGACCACATCCCTGGCCTCTGTGAGAAGACACAGGAGGCATCATTGTAGTGATAGTGGTCACCACCAGACAGCCACAGGATGTCTTCTCCAGCTCTGTGTTGGACACACGTGTTCTTCTGCCTTCTTAGGTTGGAGCTAACCAGTTGCATCCTTTTCATCTCCCCCCCCCCCCACTCCCCGCAACTGTTCCTCTTTTCCTTCCTTTTCTTCATTGCCATCCAGTGTTGGAGTTGTTAAAACTTAAGGACCCAAACTGGTTTTCATAGTGTACCAAGGTCCCAGCAGGAGACAAATCTCTCTGGTGGTGATGTGCTCTTGGTCTCATAGGGGCTTCTTCAGGTAATCCTCTCCCCATGGAGTATTGCCTCCATCAAGCTTTGCTGATGTCACCCTGCCCTGCCCCTGTCCCTAGGAAGCTAGAGGCCATATGTCTCAGCTGATCAAGCCCCAGGACCACAGATCAATCGCCTGTGAAGCCAGCCAACCTCCTCCACAGATGGGTAATCTGAGGTATCTCCATCTTGCCCAGCCTCCCCTTTGAACTTATCTCCAGCATCTCTTCCCCACCCACTTCTCCATGCTATCCTGCCAGCCCTGCATTTAGAGAAGCACAGGAAGCCACTGCACAGGAAGGACCCTGTCTGATGCCTGGTCACACTTTCCCTGCTGTCCCCAGCGTGTCTTCCAGTTTTGACACAAACACACCACCTTCACTGACCTTACCTCTACCCACACTTTCCCCCTCTCCCACGGCCCTACTGCAGCTTTCCGGGATGTGCCCTGCAGACATGTCCCTCCCTGCCCCACCCTCCATGGAAACTGCATAAAAGCTAAGGCTCTGGGCTGATTTGCTCACCTTGGCACTGCTCTCTTCCTGCCTGCTATTGGTGTATGGTAGATTGAAGAGAGAAAATTTTATGTTTGAATAATTAATATGTAGTAAGGAATTCAGAGGCTTCAAAGTATGTTACTGAGACGTACATGGTGCACACGTGTGTGTGTGTGTGTGTGTGTGTGTGTGTGTGTGTGTGTGTGTGTGTGTGTGTGTGTGCCAGTACCAGGACTTGAACTTAAGCACCCACACTTGTTCAGCTTCCTTGCTCAAGGCTGGTGCTCTGCCACTTGAGCCATGTGTCTAGTCTAGCTTTTTGATAGATAATTAAAGGCACAATGTGGAGGATTTTTCTGCCTCAGCTGGCTTCAAATGGTGTTCCTTAGATCTCAGCCTCCTGTGAACCATGAGTACTTGGTGTGAGAAATATATTTCTAATTACAACTTAACAATTATAATTATGTCTTAACAATTATTGCCAGGTTCTGTGCATTCTTTTAGAAGGATTAGATGTGTGTGTGTTTAAAGAATAAACATGGAAATTCATTGCACACATAGTTTCACACTTCCCCTTTCCATACACCCATTGATTATTTCTTATTGGGAGATGGATATCTGTTTCTTTTAAAAACCTAATTCAGTACATTTTAATAACAAGCTTACAGGAGCAGCACAGAAGACAGACAACTTTGGAAGCATGGACTTGCCTAAGGAGAGCTCAGATGGGAAAATGAACTGATGGATGAAACAGACCAGTGAGAAAAATACTATAAGCACCGTTGAGCTGCCATCCATACCTAATTTATTCACTCCTAAAAAAAGTCCAAATTCTGTCATTTCCCAGAAAAATCTGTCAAGTTCATTGAGAATTGTTGTAAAGTTGAACTGCGTGTTTTTGTTCACTGGAATGTTCAAAGCACACGAATGCTTTCCATCCCTGCGTTCATGTTAGACATTTGCGCACGAATGAAAATGGAAATTCTGCCAGAAACTGGCGTCTGCTCCATTTCTCTAGGAAGGTCATAGAGAACTCCATTTCTCACGGAGTTCATTGTCCAGTGATGTTACATGCATAAGATCACAGAATTGGAGAATTCAGGGACATGTAAAGTGGTTTTTGTTGTTGTTGTGCCAGACTTGGGGCTTGACCTCAGCCTCAGTGTTGTCCCTGAGCTTCTTTGCTCAAGGTTGGCATTCTACCACTTGAGCCATAGTCCTCTTTCCAGATTTTTGGAGGTTAATTGGAGATGAAAGTCTCAAAGACTTTCCTGTCTAGCTGGCTTTGAACTGTGGTCCTCAGATAGCAGCCTTTTGAGTTGCTAGGATTATAGGTGTGGCTCTGGCTTCAGTAAAGTTTTATATTTTATTTACATTTTAAATGTAAAATTTATTATTTTTGAACTTTGAAAGGTTGTACAAAGGAAAGTTTTGTATTTTAATTGGTAAGGATTCTTCCATTTTCTCTTTATAGATATCCTTAGAGATATTATGTGTTTATTATTGTAAGTAAGGAATCTGGCTTATCATATTGTCTCTACTCTTTATGGAATTGTGTTGTCAAGAATTCAAGAGCAATATGCCTGATGAATATAGTCCCTGATATTCCTTTCTTGCCTTAACTTAAAGACAGTATCAGTGACACATCCCCATGAAATATGAGATGAAGCTTGATGTTTTGCTTTTCCTCACTTTCAAAAAAAATGTCTGGAAACTTAGAATAAATATCAACTGTCTTTGTGGTGTTTGTTAAGATCATTTGTGTAAGTATTAGCTGAATAAATTAGCTACTATTAAATCATTTGCTTACTTGGTCTTGGTGAATGCAGCTTTACATAAATCTGAGTTCTAATATTTATTTTTCCATTCATATTGTGCAATGAATGAAGCTATAAACAGAGGCGTTGGAGGAAGAAAATAAGTAGAAGTCCATGTCCCGTGGGCCTAAGTGCTGAAAAGCTATAAACCAAATTAATGAACCATAATTATATATGTGTGTGTGTGTATTCATCCTGTCTTCGTAAGTGTACTTCTCCAATGACAGAATCATTCATAAAGCTATGGTATTTTTAAATGACAGTTAGTAGAGTAAGGAAAATGGAAATGCTGTCACTGCTGCCCCATGACGGGGAGTGGACATGCCAAGGCGTAACACAACAAATAAACACGATCTTAAAGTTGCCATTTATTTAAGAGAGTACTGTGGGTCCTCCATTTCAGTAATATCTCTCATCATATTGCCTTAATCCATACCATCACACATTTTCTGTTGATAGTAATGAGTTAAAGGATTAAAAACAAAATGTGAGCTGGGTTCTGGTGGCGCAGGCCTACAATCCTAGCTACTCAGGAAGCTGGGATCTGAGAATCAAAAGTTCAAAGCCAGTCCAAGCAGGAAAGTATGTGGGACTCTCATCTCCAATAAATTAAAAAAAAAAAAAAAGACGAAGTGGAGCTGTAGATGGTAGAGGACTTGGCAAAAGAAGCTCAGGGATAGCATCCAGACTCTGAGTTCAAGCTCCAGGACTGGCAAAAATAAAAATAAGGGCTGGGAATGTGGTTTAGTGGTAGAGTGCTTGCGTAGCATGTATAAAGCTGTGGGTTCAATTCTTCAGTAGCACATAAACAGTGCTAGCCTTGAGCAAAAGAAGTTCAGAGACAGTGCCCAGACCCAGAGTTCAAGCCCCAGGACTGGCAAATAAACAAACAAACAAACAAACAAACAAATAAACAAAATGTGATTGAATGTAAAGTTCTGCACATGATATGTGAACACATACTTCTCTTCCCTCCCCCCAAAAAACCCCACAAAAAGGGAAAATTAACTTTCTTCCTGTTCTCAAATTACAATTTTCTTCTTTAATATTCAAAATGTTCTTTGATGAAATGAAGAAATACACATGACAATGAACCTTAAGGTCAGAATTGCTAAAGGGAAGCCAGGCTTAGTTATTTAGGAGTTTCGATAACCAAGTGCTTCATTGTCATGGCAGTGTATCTGAGAGAAACCTCCTCCTCTGTCCTGTGTGGATTACACACACTTAGGCTTGAGCAGAGTGGTTAGCTCAGACACAGAGCCTCAGCTGCCCGGAGAGCCTTGGGCGAGAGTGTGCTTCTTTCAGAAGGACCCAGTAGGTGAAAGGAAGCAGGATGAGGGGCTTGTGTCTGTGGAGGGTGACGATGTCGTGCAGCATCTCTCTTCTGCTATCTGAGGGCAGGCTTTGGCCAGCCACTGCATTTGCAATCGTCTTTTTCTTATGAAGCCCCCAGTGCTTCCTACACAGGGAACAGAGTCTGGTTCCAAACCTGGTGGAACCACAGCCTGGTCCCCTCTCAGCATCTAGACTGGCATTTCTTTTGCTCCAGTGGCCTGGACAGGGCACGTCACCTCAGTAATCCTACTGTGGCGCTCCTTGGGGTCCAGACCGCTCCCGCTGGCCTGTTCCTGTGCTGTGGGGAGCTACTTTCACCCTCTCTCACTTTTATAAATCTCTACCGGTCTCATCACTCATGTGATCCTCTTGCTCGATTGTTTGTTCATGACATCAAGACTGGAGTGACACCTGGCTGAGGCCACTGCTTGGTGACAGAGGGGGAGGGAGACGTGTCTGCTCGGGGCCAAGTGGGAGACCACAGCTCGGGGACTACAAACACAGAGGGCGTGGCCAGGGGCGGGATGGTCAGTCCTCAGAGAGGGTTTCGATTGGACGATACTCACTGATTGATCAGTGATGACAAAGAGCTAGTGGACAGCCATGAGCAAAGGTGGTCCCGGGGAGTGGGAAGCTCCCTTGCTAAGCAGCAGGAGCTTCAGCACACTGGTGGAAGACACCACAGGAGCCATTAGCAGCTGATCGTGGGAACACATTGCCACCAGCCGTGCACAGGTCCTTTTTCCTCTCTAAGCCTCAGTTCCCCCATTTGTAAGACAGAGAAACTAACAGCCTCACCCTCAAATTGTCATGGGAGCCATGTCAAGTCTGGTGTGTGGCACACAGCAAACCCCATGAATAGTAGCTGTTGCCACTGCTGAATAGAACCTGAAACTGCCAGTGTACAGTAATGGCAGTCCCACAGAATTCCATCCAATGTTGCCTTTCATTATTCCCAAGAATGATCATGGATTGTTCTTCCAATGCATTATCACTTAAGAATGTGCAGAGCTGTGTAACCTCTTAATCTGGGGGTTGTTAAACATGTTTATTCAGACTTCTCAGGCCTCAATATTTGACAATAAGATGGGTGTCTTTCGGCAGAGCTTCTGCTCAGGAGTTGGGGGCACAAATGGATGCCTCTGTTTGGAAGTAGGCTATCCTTAGGGTTGGCTCCCAAAGGCCAAGACCAGGGTGATTTCAAGGGGCAGGAGGGACCCCAGAGCTGGGTGCAGGGTCTGCAGGGCAGGGATTTCCAAGGGCTGGCAGGGGCCTGGGAGGGTGGGGCCTTGTTTTCCAAGGCCACACCTTGGAAGGCTCTGAGTCTTGGGAAGTTCTGGACAAGGCGGCCCCTAACTATGCTGGAGAATGTCCTCCACAAAGTGTCTGAGGTTGGTCTAAGATGTTTTGTCCCTGGTTTAGCAGCTTCTTATTTCTTGTTCCTATTGAATTTGTCAAGACTCAATATCAAAGAAGAATCTGAGCTCACATGTAAGCACCGTACCACGATGTAGGCATGGAGGAAAAATATGCCATTGGATTTGTGTGTGTGTGTGTGTGTGTGTGTGTGTGTGTGTGTGTGTGTGTGTGTGTGTGTGTGTTAATGGTGAATTGGAGATAAGAGTCTCACAGACTTTCCTGCCTAGGTTGGCTTCAAGCCTTGATCTCAGCCTCCTGAGTAGCTAGGATTACAGGCATGAGCTCTGGTGCCTGGCTATCTTTGATTCTTTAAACCTTCTCTGTCTGAGTCAGGGTCCACCTCTGCAACAATGGGCAAGGTCCCCACTTCTATGAACATCACAAGGTCCCCAGTGTGTAGCCGTAATCTCTCCCAAGTGATAGCACATTAGTATCTGTCACCATGAAACAAATGGCTTAGGAACATAGAAAATTCCCTGTTTGGGCAAAATATTCTTGGCTTTCTTCATTAAGAAATCATTGGAAGAGCGATGTTCATGGCTGCCAAGAGGATGGAGACTATGTGTGCCCTTTTAAAGCAATTGGATGGCTTTAGTCAAAAAACAAACAAAATGAAACCTTTCAGCTGAAATGGAATCAGAGTTGACCTTCTTTTAAAAAAACTATGGTCTTAATCTTTTCTGAAGAAATGTCTTTCATTTCAGAACTACACTAAACTCAATGCAGCGGGAAATTCTGGTCAATTACCTTGAACTTCGTGGTATGTGATTTCAGAGCATCTAGGGTTACATAATTGTTTCCAATACTTAGAAACACAAACACTTAATTTCATTGTTTAATGGGCCCTAACTGTGGTCTTAGGCTGGGGCTAGTTATAATCTGAGTTTCTGGTTCTTTTCCTTATTTAAAGTTGCTTTTTGAACAGATAAAATCTTTTCTCCAGACGTCTCCCAAGCACCATATGGTCCTATTTCCAAGGCAAACACATTTTAAGTAGCTTGAATATTTTTCTGTATGTATTTTATTCATATACAGAGCATGATATTGTTCACACTGATTTTGCAACTTGTTCTTTATACTTTTATATTTGTATGTTCTTCATGGTTACAACAAATTTGTTGTCTGTGTTATTTTCTGTTTGTAAACAGCTGTCTATTGAGTGCTTGGTTGCTCAGTTTGCTGGCCTCATGGCTTTCTTGCTCACAGCTGGTGCTCTCTCACCCCAGCCACACCTCCAGCCCAGCTGATTAATTGGAGATAGTATCTCCCAGACTTTTCTGCCCAGGTTTCCTTGAACGTCAGTCTTCCAGATCTCTGCCTCTTGAACAGTTAAGATTACAGACGTGAGAGACCAGTGTCCAGCAATGAAAAACTATATATACAATTTATACTTCCAAAGAACACTATAGGATAAATCCTTGGAAATATAATTGCTGGTCAAAGGTTATGGGCATTCTAACATTATCAGATACTCGTTTATAAAGGCTCTTCAGTTTCCATTTGCTGTAGGATAATATGAAAGTCATAATCCATGAAAATGTTTCCCACACTCTTCTCAACTTTTTTTTCCTATCTCTGTAAATCAGACACAGAAAGAGAGCTTTTATTTTTATGTTACTCTGCATTTCTCTTAACCTGAGTGAAGGTGAATGTATTTTCAAGCAATGAAGAGCCAAGTTAATTTGCTTTATTATGAACATGCTGTGTGTGTGTGTGTGTGTGTGTGTGTGTGTGTGTGTGTGTGTGTGTGTGTGTGTGTGTGTGTGTGTGTGTGTGTGTGTACTAGGGCTTGAGCTCAGGCTTTTGCACTTACTATATAGGCTTTCTACTGCTTGAACCATGCCCCCAGCCCTCTGTGGTCTGATTATATTTCAGATAGCATTTCACTTTCTGCCCTGGTTTTAATACTTCCTTCCATAGTTGAGTTGACAGGCTAATGCCCTTAGACCAAGATGTTGATTGAGATGAGGCTCACAGACTTTTTGCCTGTGATTGGCCTTGAACCACAATCCTCTGATTTTAGCCTCCTATGTAGCTAAGTTCACAGGGATAGGTTAACTTAATTTTGATAACAAGAGTCTTATAGGTGCAGTGATATGTCGTTGGGGTTTTGATTTGCATTTCCCTAAGGGTTAATGATATTGAGCATCTTTTTATACCTCTTGGCCTTGTGTCTATCTTTGCTTTTTGAGGGAAGTCCTTTCCCCACCTTTGAGTGGTTTGTTTGCTGTTGAGCTATTGGATTTTCTAACATACTTTCTTATATTAATATGTGTCAGATCATTTGGTTTACACATCTGTAGTTTACCTTTCACTTCTACTCCTACAGTAGAACATTATTCAGCCTAAACAAGGAGAGGAAATCCTGAATTGGCAGCAGCTACAGGGGCGACCCACAGAACATCGTACTAAATGAGATCGATTGGCCACCGAAGGACCTATGGTGTGTCATCTCCGTGTGTAACATTTCTAATGCAGCCAACCTCAGAAGCATAGAGGAAGGTAGCTGCAGGGACTGGAGGGAGAGGGAGGAAAGGAGAGGAGGCAAGGAGAGTGGAGGGGAGGGGAGAAGAGGTGCAGGGGGAGAGGTGGGGAGCAGAATTCAGTGCCTTTCCTCCCCAGCAGCAGTGGGGCCTTTTGTGTCCGGCAGCCCCAGGGGCCACACCTCAGGCTTCTCTGGTTACCACCGCCCCCCTCCTAAGGAGCGCAGAATCTGGAGGTGCATGTGCCAAACATATTGGACCACTTTGCTGGCTGCGTTCCCCGCTCAGGGCAATCAAGCTGGACGCCAAGGCTGGTTTGGCTAGATCTTCTCCAGCTAGACTTGTAGCCCCCTCGGCCCTGCCCCCCTTCAGCCTTCAAGGAGACCTCTAGACCCCTGAGTGACGGGGGTAGGGGCAGAAGCCTGCTCCATATGGCCTCTGGAAAGAATTTCTCCGTCTCTGCTTTGGGGCCCATGAACTTGTCTCTCCTGACTCCTTCTGCCACATCCCCAAAGCTCTACTTTCCTTCTAGTTCTGGCCTGCTGCTGCATGTGTGTCTTTGTGCACATGCAGGTGCATGCGTGTGTCTGTATGCGTGCATATGTCCATAAATAGTATGTGTGCAAGCACGTGTGTGCACTTATATACATGCACATGTGTGCATATACATGTGTGCATGTGGAGTACAGAGAAGGCCTCAGTCTTACCTTTCTTCCATTAGCTCTGGTGTCTGCTCTTAATGCTAGCTAGCCCAGGCTGCTGGGATTCCAACAGCCAGACTCCTACTGACCACAGATCGAGAAGTGGCCTTCACCTGGTTCTACCTGTTGCAGACCCAAGAGGTGGGTGCTTAACCCAAAACTCACAGGAGAGAGGCTCAGGTGCAGGAGAGTGTGTTCAGAGGATTTCAGGGTGCACTTGGGAGGGCTCAGGATGAGCGGTCATGACTCACCTTCTGTGTTTTCTTACCTACCCTGTGATTTCTCAGCTGTCCAATGTGAGAAAGTTCGTGGGCGCTGCATGGTTTACCACATGCAGGTGGATTGTGAATCCACATCAGTGGTAAGAGTCATTATGGGCTCCATTTTAGAGGCTCAACTTGATGAAGGCACTTCCAGCTTCCCAACTAGTGCCCGATATCCAGTGCCTGCCTAGCTCTAGCATTTTCCTGCAGGGCCACCTGCACCTCCTTTGTCCTGCTGGGACTGAAATCAGTCCCCTATCTGACCCTCTGTCATGACCTTCACATGACCTTGGCTATCTTTTACGCTGGTCAGTTGCTCCCAGCACAATCCTCCCTCTGTTGTGAGTTCCTTTCTCTCCTCCCCTCCCCTCCTCTCCCTTCCCCTCCCCTCCCTTTCCCCTTCCTTCCTTCCTTCTCCCTCCCTCCCTCTTTTCTTTCTTTCTCTCCCTCCCTCCTTCCTTCCTTTCTTTCTTTCCCTCTTTCTCTCCCTCACTCCTTCCCTTCCTTCCTTCCTTCCTTCCTTCCTTCCTTCCTTCCTTCCTTCCTTCCTTCCTTCCTTCCTTCCTGCCTGCCTTTCCTTTCTTTCTCTCTTTCTCTTCCTCCCTCCCTCCTTCCTTCCTTCCTTCTCCTCCCTCCCTCTTTTCTTTCTTTCTTTCTCTCCCTCCCTCCCTCCCTTCTTTCTTTCTCTTTCTTTCCCTCTTTCCCTCTTTCTCTCCCTCCCTCCTTCCCTCCCTCCCTCCTTCCCTTCTTCCTTCCTTCCTTTTCTTTCTTTCTCTCTCTCCCTCCCTCTTTTCTTTATCTCCCTTCTTTCTTTTCTTTCTTTCTCTCTCTCCCTCCCTCCCTCCCTCCCTTCTTCCTTCCTTCCTTCCTTCCTTCCTTCCTTCCTTCCTCTCTCTCTCCCTCCCTCCCTCCCTTCTTTCTTTCTTTCTTTCTTTCTTTCACTCTCTCTCTCCCTCCCTCCCTCCCTCCCTCCCTCCCTCCCTCCCTCCCTCCTTCCCTCCTTTCTTTCTTTCTTTCTTTCTTTCTTTCTTTCTTTCTTTCTTTCTTTCTTTCTTTCTTTCTTTCTTTCTTTCTTTCTTTCTTTCTTTCTTTCTTTCTTTCTCTTTTACTTCCCTCTGGCTTGACACCTGATGCTTTTATTCATTGGTTATGGTTCTACCAACTGAACCACACTCCAACCCCAATGAGTTGGTTATTTCTTTTCTTTTCTTTTTAGGTCTAAGACCAAGACATGAAGTCAGTAGCTGACACTTTCACTCATAGGCTAGCCTTCTACCAACCGCGTCATTACTCTGATTGCTGATGTGAGCTTCCTGAGGGCTGGGGAAGGGACTGGCTCCAAAGAGGTTCCTTGTAGTAGAAAGTTGGCACTCATAGGCTAGAAGGAACAATGTCAGATGGCCGCAGGGGTCCTGCCTGCTCTTGTTATTGTGCATATCTGAGCTCACAGTGGATTGAGGGGGATCCTTTTCCAGAGTTGGGGTGAGAGGTCTGGGGCCTGGCCAGACCAGAGATACACAGGAGATACACCTGAGAACAATTGCTTTAGTGGGGACAGGGACCAATGGGATGCTGAGTTACGGCAGTCCTCACAGAGGCCTCAGACACTGGAAAATCTTGAGTCACAGGAGCAGGTTGCAATGGCCCCAAACCTAGAGCCGTAGCCTGAGGTCCCCAGTGGAGGCTGGACGCCTTGGAGAAGGAGACTTAGCCTCTGTGGGTGAATCACTGTTGTAGCCCGGGCTGTATAAAAGCGGTCAGCCTGGGCAGCCCTGAGCATTCCCCAAATGGCCAGACAAAGTATGTCTTCCAACCCAGTGGGAGGCAGTGCCAACATCTCATCTTGGCTGGAGGACTCAGAAGTCAGTCATTGCTAGCCCCAGATGTGGGGATTAAAGCCATGCCTACTAGGCATGGAAACCCTTTGGGTGTCCCTTCCACTCACTTCTATCCGGCAGCATCTGTGAGCCAGGGTAAGTGTGGAGCACACGTTGTGGGAAACACAACACTCTCTAACTCCTCTGCGTACTTAAATTATGTGATCATTAATTTGCTAGTCAAGTTGGTTGCATTGAGGAAGAAAAGAATAGCACCTCTTTGGATGTGTCTGTGATGGTGTTTCCAGAGAGGAGCTGGGGGGGGGAGATTGCCCTAAATATGAGGACACCACACCACAGGCTGGGGGAGACTGGATGGAATTAAACAGGAAAAGGAAGACATCCATGAGGACAGCTCCCCTCCCTCTTTCTCCCTCTTTTCCCCTGGCCACCATTAGATAAGCAGCTCTGCTAAATACAGTCCTCAGAACCCCATGTGGTTCACATGGCTCCCGTGGCCTCCCTCAGGTTGGGATAACACCCTACTGGTAGCAGTGACTAACTCTATGGCCTTGGGAAATTACAAGTTTCCCTGTGCTGCAGTTTCTTCATCACAGGGTCCCAAGGAGTCATCTCAAGTTGGCTGGAAGGAGAATTCTAGGAGTACGTACTCCACGGTGAGTGATGATGACCATTGCCTTTGTTGTCACTAGAGGGCGCTAATGCTCAGCTGGGTGCTTATGGCTCCTAGGCTCCAGCCTGTGTTCTGGTGCCAAGACCAGAGGGCGTTCATCAGATGAATTCATTCTATGAAACCAGAAATAGCTACTCACAACCAGCTGGAGGTGCTGGGGAGGTAGGGGAGTAGAAGTGGGGTTTCCAAAAGCTGGTCCCCAGCAGCTGCAGGAGTGACAGATCCAGAAGTAGGAACAGGGCTTAGAGCCCCAGCGAGAGGTAGTGACACAACCTGGGGGAAGTCGAGAGGGAAAGAGTGAACTTGGATCAAGAAAACAGGTAGCTCCAGAGTTAGAAAGGGGCTTGGAGCGGCAGAGTCCCTTCTCAGTCCTGGACCTGAGATGCGAGTGGATTTGACTTGGAGCTCATGTTTAAGCTAAAGGCAGAGGGACCAGAGCTTGGGTTGGGATTGAGCTGCTCAGGCGGTTGGGGGAATGGCTTTAGGGGAGAGACAGCTAGACACAGAGAAATAACAAGGGGGTCAGGAGGAAAGGGGCACAGGGACAGAGTCCAGGCCCAGGGTGATGGTTTATTGTACCCAGATGGAACCATGCAGTTGTCACAGAGACAGTCGCTGTCACCTCCCCAGCCTGGCCGTGGCCACTGGGCTCATGGAGAGCGGGCTGCACACAGAGGCCTGCCTGCTGGATATCTAGCCCTGCTCCTCTGTGAAAGACCCACAGCTCAGTTAGGAGCTCTGGGCTTGATTGGGGTTGGCCACTTTGGCCATAAAGAGAATGATGTCTTTGTGGAAGATGTAGATCAGAAAAGGCCTGTCCAATCGCAAAATGATCGGGTTCAGCTTTGCAGACATAGGGACAAGTTTGAATCCTGTGGCGGCGGCAGCTTCTGTGCCCTCCTCTTTCACATCTAGCAGAGCATTGTGCATCACCTGTGGGGACGTCAGAGTGTTACTGGTGACAGCCAGGGGCGCAGGAGGAAGCAGCTGGCCCGCGTGCCACTAGGGGACGCCCCTGTGCCGAGCATCGCCCACTGGCTCCTCTCCGTGCCGTTCCTCCCACTAACTAGCCTCAGAGGCAGAAGAGATTTGCTCAGAGTCACAGAGGTGAAGATGAGGCGCCCTGACCTAGGTCTTCTGTGACTGAGCCCAGAAACTGCATTGCCCCTAAAGGTCACTGCTGTGAGGAGGGCGTCACGGGCTTCCTCTCAGCTGCCACCTTGAAGTGGCCACACCGGGGCTGGCCAGGGGCAGCACTCCTGCTCTGGTCTCTAGGGGGCGCTCCACTGTTTTGCGTGGGACAAGGCTTTGCACTTCGGGACCACTTTGGCACACCCTGCTTCTTCCCTGGGACCAGGGCTCAGGATGTGGATGGGGGCAGGGGCACATCGCAGGGTTGTGCTCCACTGTTCTCACTACTGTGCTTCTAGAAATGCAGTTAGAGGATCCCACCCTGCTTTCTTACACATGCGTGAAATATGTACTCTATTATCCTGGTCACTATCCCCTTTGAGCATTACTACTAAGCCGTTGGGTACTGGGTACTAGCCAAGAATTCTGGCCCAAAACAAGAGAAGGGGGAGGGGGAAGGCCTATGTCCCCACAGTGGAGTGTGCCTGGCACCTGTAGCTGTTCCAGCCCAAGGCCAGGCTCTTCTCCACGCTGGGCTTCTGGAGGGGGGAGGGGCGTGGCGTGGCTGGGACTAGCTTTACGGCAGGAGGAGGATCTGGGCAGTAGCCTGGTTCTCTCGGGGGTGGGTGTGCCCAGGGCAGGTGACTGGATATTGGGAAATGGAGGTGTGTGTACACATTCCAGACTCCCCCTCCCCAAATGTTCACGGGCCCATTCAAGCTCAGGCGTGGAGCTGACAGCTCACCTTGGTGACCTGTAGCTCGTGACATGTTGTGATCCCTGACAGGTTTGCCTTTCTGGAGAAAATTTCCCTGATGCCCAGCTGGGAAAGAATATCCTTCAGTTCATAGCTGTCCGAGATGGAAAACTTGGGCAGGGAGAGCTCATCTATGTCCCTGGAGAAGAAGAAATAAATACAGCTGAACACCACGTGTCTTAGCATCTCCATCTCCCAGCGCGGGCTAGGTGAGCTCCTACACCGTCACCTTCTCTCTCTGGAGAGAAGATCTCATCCGTTCCCTTTCTTGCATTGCTCTTCTTAGCTCACCCACTGTCTGGCAATACTCGTGAGCATCCGAATGTGCCAGGCAGTGTGCCAGCGTGGGGCTGGAGCCCTGCCCAAGCCTGCTCCAGGCCTTTGCGCAGCAGCAGAGGGGTATTCACTCTACCATGAACCCTGCAGTACCTCACAAGGGCAGGCATACAGCCGCCTGTCCCATAGACAACAGGAAGGCTTCTTGTAGGAGGCACCGGAGAGAGAGAGGAGGAGGAGCCTGGGCAGGGACCACAGTCAAGACATGAAGGTCCTGGCTGCAAACAAGGGGTCTGACTGAGCTGGAGATGGGCTGGAGCTCTGAACCCTTCCACCAAAGGTGTTTACGAGCCACCCCCTCCCTCCCTGAGTGCTGGGCCTGCTTGTGCTTGGATGCGTAGGCTGGGCGTGCCAGGCAGCAAGTTCTCAGGGCACAAGGTGGCATCTTCCATCACAAGGTGTGAGGTGTCACCCTCTGTCTCAAGTGCTCTGGTCAGCATCTGCCCGGCCTGAGGGCTGCTGAATTAGAGGAGGTTGTGTCTCCTATGGAGATGGGGGCGGTACCTCCTCACGTTCGTTGATTTACACAATGAGCACCACTGTGGGTGGGCACGTGCAGACGCAGCCCCCAGTGATCTGTACACTGGAGATGAAGAGAAGGGAGAGTCCAGAGGGAGAAAATGGAGGAGTGGGTGGGACCACAGGTCCTGGGGGCTCCCGGGAGTCAGGAGGGGCCCAGCTATCTGAGCAGGGGCTGGTTAATATAGAAGTAGGTCCTTGCCTTTTTGGTTTGTGAAGAGCCCTCCACATCCAATACAACATGGAATTCCAATCATCACCTTTTAAGGACCAGGATACAGTGCCATTCCCGCCTTCCTTTTCAGTGGGCAGTTAGACCACAGAGAATGGTGGCAGCCATGTCTCCTTGTGTCCCACTGCAGGGCCTGGGCCTAGAATGACTTCTCTGTCTTGCTTTCCTTCACTATTGGTTTGGCTCTATGGCCTGTCCTGGCTTAGATTTATCCAGGATTTGACTGCTACTCATACATTAGGGGTCCCTGCTGAAGTGCTGCCCCCATCAGCTCTGCCTGAGCCCCCTGGCTGGTCTCTCCTGTCCCATGATTGGCCCTACAGTCTGGTCTCCACCAAGTAACCAGGAGATATTCTTACAACGGCATCCAGATCCATCACTCCTGGAAAACCTCAGAGGAGGAAGGCCAGGGATTTGCAGGGGTCTCCATGGCTCTGCATAGCCCTGACCTCTCCTGCTGTCCCCTCACCTCCTGGACTGCAGCTATCCTGCAGAGGGTTAAACACAAACATGCTGGGCTTGCTGGCCTTAGAGGCCTTGGGCTGGCTGTTCCCTGATTTGGGATGGCTTTTCCAAGTGACTCTGTCACTTCCTATCACCTCTGACCTGAGGAATTTGAACATCACCTAGCAGCCATGCTATTTAACAACTACAAATTCCCTCCAGCTCCAGCTCCCCTGACCCTTGGACTTCCCTGTTCTCACCTAATTTACCAAATGCTTGACTGACTTATGACCGTCTATCTGTCTGTCTGTGTCTCTCTCTTCCCCCTCTCTTCTCTCAATTACAAGATAAACTACACAGCACAGGAAATCAGAAAATTTTGTGTTTTTGTCTCTAATATAATCTTAGGTTCTATATCTATGCCTGGTATATAAGTATTTAATTTTTGTGTGTACCAGTCCTGGGCTTCAACTCAGGGTCTAGGTGCTGACCCTGAGTTGTTTAGCTCAAGGTTATTGTTCTACCACTCAAGCCACAGCTCCATTTCCAACTTTTTGGTGGTTAATTAGAAATAATAATCTCATAGATTTTCTTGCCTGGGCTGATTTCGAATCTTGATCCTTAGATCTCAACCTCCGGAGTTGTCAGGATTACATGCATGAGCCACCAGTGCCCCGCTTAGTAGGGGCTTAATCACTCAGCTAGTGCAGAATTGAACTGAATGGGTCATAGGTGAATGTAACGGTTCACCCGTGCAAAGCTGATTCTTGGAGCCTGATTGGCTTCACCCTCAACTGGCGGAAGTGCTCTATCCCCTTCTACCTTTACCCACACATGTGTGTTGGGATTGCCTTGGAAATTGCTCCTGGACTTAGAATATGCTAGAAGCCATGAGAACCTCATCTCCTTGTCATTGACTAAGGAAGAAAAACCACCAGGTCAGGCAGCAGAGGGCAAAATAACCCCTGATTCCTCTGGTCCCTGTGTGACTTTCCTACCGCTGAGCATCAGGTATGGCTGACGCCCTGAGATGAGACACACGGAGTCCCTGCGAGCTGGGAATTGGGAAGCCAGGTTGGGGGAGGGGTGTGAACCCAGCCAGGTTGGGGGGAGGGGCATGAATGCAGCCAGGTTGGGGGGGAGGGGCGTGAACGCACTTGGGCTTCAGGTTCTTCTTCCACTTGCCCAGGATCTCTGGGAGCAGCTTAGCTTCCACCTTCTGCATTTTGCCCTGGTCGGGGAGGATGAAGAGTGCACTGGCGTTGCCTGTGTATTTCAGCTCCACCACCGTGCAGGACAGCTCCTTGTCCCGGAAGTAGGGCACAGTCAGGTCCTCAGCAGTCATCATAGGCACCTGCACCGATCGGGTCTTGCTCAAGTAGAACTTGGACTCGAAGGTATCACGGGGGTCAAAGGGTGTCTCCCACTTGGCTAAAGGCAAGCAATCGATCAGAGACCATGAGAGCGTTATCTCTGCCCAGCTTCAGAACTGTGATCACACTAGGCCATCCACAGCTACCCACAGTCTCTCCTAGGGAGGAGGCGTGGCTGGTTTTGGAGAAGTGCTTTGGCAAATGAAAAGGGTTAGGGAGACACCCACACATCTGGAATGGAAAGGGGGTTGTGAGAGCAAGACATGGTTATTTGTGCTAAATGAGAAGTCAGTAGGAATCGGAATCGGGAGTCCATGAAAAAGATGGGGGCTAGAGAAAGTAGGGGGGGTGGGGGAAGGGGTAGGACACCAAAAGTTGCTGGAGGCTGGGGAGAAGCGGGGAACCCCGGGTTCTTGATCATGAACAATGCCTAGAAAGTAATTATGAGTCACAGAAATTGCAGGATGTACACCTACCACCCCCGCAAACCTCACACCCCAAACCTCTTGCTCCCCTGCCAATGGCTTGTGGGGTTTGGTAGGAGCAGAAAGACAGAGACTGAGCTCTACCTGTAAGTTGGTGAGGTAAAGAGACCCCTGGCGTTCACTCCAGTCTTCGCCAGTCTTCGCTGGGCTGTGGGCCCAGGTAGGCCCCTGTCCTCTCTCCTAACTTGCATTTTTCTCTTGATGACTTACTGGTTTCTTGGCTGTAATCCGAGAACCTACCATCTCTCTGCTCTGGGCTATCTCAGGTCCAGCTTCAGACCCAACCCCAGACATATCACAGTGGGGTTGGGTTTCCCATCTCAACTTCTGGGCTCTCAACGTGGCTCCCTGATCTGTGGGAAATCAGATGGGTGTTGCTCCTGCGGGCTTAGAATGGCTGCGTCACAGGCACCGTGTACCCATAGCATGGCGGGGTCAGCTCCCGGCTTTCTCCCTCCTCCCCCCGTCAGTCATTCTGGCCCAGCACTTGGTCACAGGTGCTGTCCTTCAGGCCAAGGTTGTCCCTACACCCCTGATGGGTCGAGATTGGCATTGCTGGGTTCCTATCAGTGAGATCAGAAGCCAAGGACCCCAGACCATGGGGCCTGGTCCTCCCAGAGGCTCTTCCCCACGTGAGAAGAGCAAAGTTCTAGAACTTCAGGGTGGCTAAGGCTCCTTAAGGGCCTCCTTGTCTTTCCTCATGGAGATGGCCCCTCCACCCCCACCTGAGCCCTCGGGCTCAGCAGAGACAGGATCCCTCCCGCATGAGCCCCTCAGAGGTGTCCAGGTTATCCCGGGCAGGGGCTTTCCCGCCGTGTCCTGCTCTGTAGGAAACAGTGTGGATCTTGCTCACTCCAGAGGGATTTGCAAGGAGGGCTGGCGCCTGCTGTCCACTGGGCAAGTTTAGAGCAGAGTCTTGGTTAATGAGGCACCCCAAAGCTGTGTCTGGGAACCACAACCCCCATGAAGCAGACTGTGGGCTGGGTGCAGCCTGGGACCTGTGTCACCCCAGCCCCAGCACTTCCTCTCCAGGACGCACCCCAAGGGCTCAGAACTCTGTTTCCTCCCCACCCCAAGCCAAGTGCTCACCTTTTAAGAAGATGTAATTCACCAGAATCATGGCCGTCCTTGGGTCCAGGTTCCGGACCAGCTCTACGATCTTCCCCTGGGTCTCATTCCTGACGAAGTCATTGATGAGCTGCTCAGCATCTGCGGGCTGCTGGAAGTTGGTGGGGACTATCTGGGCCTCGTACAGAGTGTGTGCGTCTTCCAGGAATGCACCCAGCACCTCCAGCTGCTCTTGGATGAACATGGCGTTGCCCATGCTGAGCTGTAGCTGGTCGCTGGGCTGGTTGAGCATGTGCAGCAGGTGCTGGAAGCCCTGGTGGATCTCGGCCACACAGCTTTCTGGGAGGCCGAAGTTCAGGCCTTTCAGGATCTCTGCCAGGGTAGTTCCTTGGGCTCCCAGACCCAGGAAGGCCAAGTCAGTGAAGATGCTTAGGGGGGAGAAGATGATATTTTTACCAGGGTTCTTCAAGACCAACAGCTTGTAGAGTTGGGAGGCGAAGTTGGTGTTGCTAGAGGCAATGGTGCTGAGCATCTTCACCTGCTTGTCCTGGACTGGGATCTCCCTGTCCAGTGTGCCACGTGGGCGGCCCAGTGCAGCTACCAAGAGGCCCAGAGCTAGGACCAACGACATTCTCAGCATTCTGAAAAGCAAGAGTCCTTTAAGCCTGGGAGGACCAGCTGGTGCCCTGAGCAGTGACCTCCTAGGACCCCCCACTCTGCCTGGATTCTGTCCCTGTACCCACACTTGGCTGTGTGATCTCCCATGGAAAGTTCTAGAAGGTCTTGTACTCATTACTCAACACATCCTATATTTCTTTCTACCCCAGGAGGAAAGTGCTATAATTGCTATGTGTGTGTGTGTGTGTGTGTGTGTGTGTGTGTGTGTGTGTGTATGTGTGTGTGTGTGTGTGTATGTGTGTGTGTGTGTGTGTGTATGTGTGTGTGTGTGTGTGTGTGTGTGTGTGTGTGTGTGTGTAGGATCCTGGCATAGAGAGAGGGAAGGGGCTTGCCTAAGGTCACACAGCAAGCAAATGGAGTTGCTGGAGATGATAAAAACTTGTCTAATCAGAATGTCCTTTCCTGCTTCCTGCTGTGTGGCAGGCAGAGCCAGAGAAAAAGATTAGAAAGGAGGAAGTTGTTTTTGTTTTTATCCTTGCTGGCCCCAGACCAATCCAAGAGCACTGCAGCACTTCCCAGGAGCTCCATGACAGGTTATTGGCCTAGGCCAGGCCACGCCAGTGCCTAAATGTAGTGCAGATTGAGAGCGACACACAAGCCCGCTTGAGCCGGGCCTGGAGCCCTGATAGCCCCAGAAATGTTTGTTGGCATAAAGACCCAGGGACTATGGTTACATTCTTTCTAGCCCTGCTAGGTTTGCACATGGTCATTTATGTCCACCTTCAGCCAGGAAAGGCCTTCCGGTGAGGAGAGAGCAGAGCTGGGGGGAAGAGAGATCGGAGAACCCCTGTGGGCTTCAGATCCCACCTCACCTGTGCTCAGGTGACTTAAGAGATGAAGGTGAAGCCGGGTGCCGGTGGCTCACGCCTGTCATCCTAGCTACTCAGGAGGCTGAGATCTGAGGATCGAGGTTCAAAGCCAGCCCGGGCAGGAAAAGACTGTGAGACTCCTATCTCCAATAAACCACTAGAAAACTGGAAGTGGCACTGTGGCTCAAGTGGCAGAGCTGAAGAGCTGAGGGACAGTGCCCAGGCCCAGAGTTCAAGTCCCACGACCGACAAAAAACAAACAAAAAAAAACAAACAAAAAAAAACAAACAAAAGAGATGAAGGTGGCTCCCCAAGATGTTCCTAAGGGTCACCTCCTTCCACATAAGCCTGGAGCTGTATATAAGTGACCCGGGTCCGAGGCCTGTGGCTAGCAGAGATCCTTGCGGTCAGCCTTGGCCAGTTCTGTCCTGGCATTCAGAGGAGAAGGGAGGAGGGGAAAGCAAGGAGAGGGAAGAGATGCAGGGGGAGAGGAAGGGAGGGGAGAGAGAGAGGAAGGAGGGTGTGAGGAGAAAGGAGAAGGAAAAAGAGGAGGAAGAGTGCAGGAGGAATGGGGGAGAGGGAGGAGGGGAGAGAGAAAGAGGAGGAGAGGAGGAGGAGCAGGATGAGGGACGTGTCATCAGGAGGATGGGAGTCTTTTGGAGAAGCCAGGGGACAGTGGTGGCTTGGTTGTCTCTAGTGTTTGCTTCCTCTCACTCTGGTGCAACCATTGCTTTGGGAAAATGTTCAACAATAATATTTTGCTCTAAGTTAATTTCAGTTCTCCACACTGGAGGTCTGGCTCTTCATGGCTGGACGAGAAGCCTGGCTGAGAACGGCAGACCCCACCCCACTGAGGTATTACCCATGGAATCCCCCAAATCACCTTGGGGCTTTTGACCGCTGCCCTAAGATGCCCACTTCCACTATCCCCCTTCCGACAGAGGCCCTGGTGCCAGGCCTAGGCTAGGCAATTCCTCTCCCCTGTGGAGTCAGACACACAGAGTCCACAGGCAGCAGCATCCTGCCACCCGTACCCTTTGCACACATCGAGACACATCTCCAACCAAGTCCCAGAACTGTCCCCCGAGTCCCACCCTTGGGCCCTGGGCACAGTGCCTACACCTCCACCCTCCATACTTCCTGGGCTCTGGACCACAGCCAGCATCACCCACCACCCACCCACATCCTTCACTCCCACTGACAAGCCTGAATTACCTTCCCAGAGCCGCTGTCCAGAGCCGAGAGGATCATCCCCCTGGAATGAACCCCAATGGCTATTTATGCCTGTGAACAGCTCCTCCTCCTGCTTAGAAAATGTTGGCTGGGACACATCTGCGCTGTGTTCTGACCAGAAGTGGTCAGATGATCATTTCTTGTAACTTGGGTTAAAGAAATAAATCTGAGACAATCTTGTTACTGGAACCTCCTTACCCCCCTCCCTACAAACAACAATCACTAACTCCCCTGGGTCTCCTTCAGATGTTAGGAAAGGCTCATGGAGGCTCGTGGGAAAACCTTGTGCGCATGAAGAAGGACAGCAGAGATATGCAGCTCACATTTTGCTTGACTTATTTCCAAGTCACTTTTAAAAATTATCTGTGTTTGGGAGAAAAAAAAATCTGTGTTTGTGATGGAAGGCAGTGACATTGATCAAGATACACTGCGTTCATAAACAGATTTTTTTGTAAGTAAAAGCAGAAACAACTGTGTTTGTGAACCTCTGTGTGTGTATGTGTGTGTGCATGTGTGTGTGTGTGTGTGCCATGTCTCTCTATGTACATTTAGATACATTAGGGCATCCTTCCCCAGGAGTGGTGAGCCTCAGGGCTCTGCCCCCTGCAGATGTTCACTTAGAGTAGTGGGAGGCAGTGTTTCTAGAGAATGCTTGTTGGGAGCCCTAGTTCCCAGGCTCTCTTTGTCTTTGGCCTCCATCCTCTCCTGCCTCTTCGGCTGATTCACCCTCATTAACCTTGAATTTCAGGTCTCCCTTCATCTTAGGCCTGTCTCGGGCTCCTAACCAAACTCCCATCCATGATAGCTACTGAGAAAGCTGAGTGGAACCCTCCCCCCCCCTCCCCCCCGCCCAGGCTCCACACAAAGTCAGGTCTGGAAACCTCTGGATTAGTAGAGAGCTGATAGTTTGGGCCTGAGGTGGTTTGGGTTGAATCCCAAGGCTGCTACTCACTACCTATGTGACCTCCGACAAATCACCTCAAGTCCCGGCTTTCCCTATGTGTAAGAGGCAAGATGATGGGAAGTAGAGTCGGGTGTTGCTCAGAAACATTCAGAGAAATGTGATTCTGGATGTTTACCCAGTTGTATAAGCACTGTGGAGTGTACTTTCAGAGACACAGACCAGGTCGGGTATCAGTGGTTCACTCTCTAATCCTAGTTACTTACGAAGCTGAGATCTAAAATTGTGGTTTGAGGCTAACCCAGGCAAGAAAGTCTGTAAGACTCTCAATTAACCAGCAAAAAAATGTGGAGCTGTGGCTCAAGTGGTAGAGTGCTAAACTTGAGTGAAAAAGCTAAGCAACAGTGCCCAGATCCTGAATTCAATACACTCTAGCTAGCCCAGTTATACACACACACATTGAGTTTGGCTCCATCCCTCTTTGAATAACTATTTATGTTCTTTGGGTCTCCAATCCAAATATTGTCACTGTTGAATACGTATTTAATTACGTTAGTTAGTTGAATCAAGGATGGAGCCCAGAGACCCTCGCGTGCTAAAGTGGATTGCTATTGTGGCTTCACTTTGTCACGAAGCTTCTGTCCCATTTCTCTGCCATCCCTAGAAACTCTTTTTTTTTTTTTTTCTTTGGTCCAGTCGTGGGGCCTGAACTCTGGGCCTGGGCGCTGTCCCTCAGCTCTTCAGCTCAAGGCTAGCGCTCTACCACTTGAGCCACAGCACCACTTCTGGCTTTTTTCTTTTTGCTTATGTGGTGCTGAGGAATCGAACCCAGGGCCTCAGGCATGCAAGGCAAGCGCTCTACCACTGAGCCAACTTCCCAGCCCCATCCCTAGAAACTCTTGTCCTGAATGTTCTACCTGCGTCTTGTGTACAGGGTGCTGTCTGACACCGTCCTTCCCTGGGAATTTGCTGGAAAGCAAAACAAAGGCCATCTAAGAGCACCTGCTGGAACCCTCCAGAACCAGCTCCTCCACTTACAACAGGGGATGTTAGGCTCATAACCACCACCAACAACAAAAAGGAGGCTTCTTTGCATTGTGTTGGACTTGCTGAATGGCTTTTAGTAATGGAAAGAGTATGTCAGGAGGACTAGAGAATTGTTTTTTGGGATTGAATTACAAAGACTGAGACTGCCTGCTTTGTATTCTCTATTTCACACTCATTTTCGTTTGCTTGTTCTCACTTTCTCTCCCTCCGTCCTCCCCACCCCTTCGCCCTACTTTCTCCTGGAAGTCAATTGGATCAGCCCTCTGAGTAGGCCCACAGAGATTTCCCATCCCATGAGTGAGCTTGGATGGGGCACCTTTGGTCCTGGCCAACAATCTGACTACAGACTCAGAGCCAGAGCCACTCAACTCAGCCCCTCTTGGATTCCTGACTCTATGAGACAACATGTGTTTATTCTTTCAAGCTGTGAGTTTGGGTGGTTTGTTTTCTGGCAGTTCATGACTCACGCAGATGTACACCACCCTTTCTCTTGGCTCCTTGTATCAGAGAGAAAGATGGTAAGAAGAAAAATTGGAAGATTTTAGAAGAGAATCAGGCAATGTCCTAGCACAACCACTGGGTGGATGGGAGTCCCCGTTTCCTCTCCTTGTGCAAACTGGCTTTCCTTCCCTCATCCCTCAGAGGCCCCAGGGCTTTGATTGCGGTCATGGCTTAAGAGCCGTACCATCTTCCTGCTGAAATGGGCTCCATCGGTTGCTCTTTCTTCTCTAGGGGGGAGAAGTCAAAAACTCAGAAGGTTACTGGCCAAAAGTGATCCCACACCCAAATAGGAGTTGGGATTGAAAACCTCCAATCTACTAGCTCACCCTCTCTAGCAAGCACAACCCAATCCTGGCTGACCTGGGGCCAGCATGTCTGACGCAGCAGCCCCTGAGTTTCAGTTCCTTGCAGAGGTCACCTGTGGGGAGGTCGAGGCTGAATGATGCCAGCTCTGAGGCTGTGAGGACTTGCAGCCTGGTGGTCATGGTGGCACACATTGTGCTTCTCTGCTTTCAGGGATTTCACTGGGCTTTGGCATCAGGGGCGAGGGGCGTGCTTGGTGATCCTTTGTGACATCGTCCACCTCCCAGGTCTGGAAGCGCTGCAGCTACTTTGTGTTTCAAGGTCTCTGGCAACCATGGGTCTGAGCCAGGGTTTTGACACAGTCTCCTGGGCAGCTCCCCCGAGTGGCCCCTTGCAGTGTGCATGCACTAAACAGTTATACAGAGCTAGCCCTGCCCCTGCCTGCCTCCTATGTGTTCCCCATCTGTAACCCGTGCCTCTTCCCTGTGTTACCTGACTCCCTTCGACCTTCCCCCTGTGTGGGAGCTCCCTGCCTCCCTGAAACTCCCTCCCGTCTGTCTCTGCTAGCCACACTCATCCTTGCCGCAAACCCTGTCCCTGCAGCAATGAACTCTAAGCTCCCACACTCCTGTACTGGCCCCTACCATGGTGGCAGAAAATGAGTCCTTTCAGTCACTTTCTGACCTCTCTGAGACCCAAGAAGCCCTCATGGGAAGACCCCACTCTTCTCTAGAGCTGGGATTCTGACCCCCCTCTCTCACAATGCTCCTAGATCAGAGCTCTCCCAGCAGACCCTAGGTGCCTCCACTAAATCCAGGGCCAGCAACTCTGCACGCATGGTGTACCTCACACAAGACCGTCTCGGGCAAGCCGAAGTCTGATATAATCACGCGTGGATAAGGCCCTGTGAACCGTGAGCTGTGCATCACCAGCAGCAGGGCTCCCCAGACCTTCCTCATGGAAGCCACCCTCTTCTACGTCACCTGACTGTCAGGCTGGAGATCCTGTACCCGTGGTTCTGTGACTGTCCCTCCTCACCACGGGGAAGGCTGTGTGCTCTGGGTCATCAGGATGGAGGCTTCAAGCCCATCTCTGCTCCCCAAAGCCATACTTGCCAGATTTGACAACTCCTCACTAATAGCCAAATGTGTGCACACTTCAGGGGGAGGAGGTCTTGTGTGTGGTCAGTTCACCTACCTGCAGAGTGGCCACTCCCTGGGAGTCCCTGGACTCCAGTGTGGAATGGCCACACACACACACACACACACACACACACACACACACACACACACACACACTATGACTAGTAGAGAATGAGAATCTCTGTGTATTCAAATGCACACCCTCACTTCATATTGATTCCTGGGATCAGGGCAGGAACATAGATGTATTTTGGAGGGATGTGGATGTTGAGGATGGAACCCAGGACCTTGTACCCAGGGCAAGTCCTCTGCCCAAAGCTACATTACCCTACCTATGCATTTGCTAAAACTGACTTCAGTTAGTGGCACGAAGGGGTTTCATTTTGACAAGTCCATGTAGGTATAGGATACTTCCCAATCATCCTCCCTAGTTAATTTTATTAGAATATTTTATTTGCATGTGAGGTTATTTTGATGGAAACTGTTCTCCTAATATCTCTTTTGTCCTGTTCATTGTCGATATACATAAAAGCTGGTGTGTGTGTGTGTGTGTGTGTGTGTGTGCGCGCGCGCAAGCACGCACACTTGTCCTAGGAATCGAACTCATGACCTAGGAACTCCCCATAAGCTTATGTGCTCAAAGCTATTACTCTACCACTTGCAGCACATCTCCACTTCTGGCATTGTTTTTGGTGATTAATTAGAAATCAGACACTCATGGACTTTCCTATCTGGGCTGTCTTTGAACCACAATCCTCAGATCTCAGTTTCCTGAGTCACTAGGATTATAGTCATGAGGCACCGGTAACCAACTATGGTCTATTTAGTGTTTTAGTAATGAGATAATCAAATAAGAATGCATATATTTTCTTAAAGATAAGCAAAGAAACTAAGTAACATAACAACAAAAGGGTAAGATATAAGTTTATAAAAGCATACAAATATTTTGGCAGATTTTAAAAATGTAGACTCAGTGACAGACATCTATGTTATTTTCTCTATTTGTACTAGATAATTTGTACAATAGAAAGGACAATATTAACTTCAGAATCAGGAAAACAGCCTTTTCTTGTCCCTTACAATAGTTATTGTCATTAGCAAATGATACGACTTTATTTTTTTTGGGTCTGGTTGTGGGGCCTGAACTCTGGGCCTGGGCGCTGTCCCCCAGCAATTCAGCTCAAGGCTAGCGCTCTACCACTTGAGCCACAGTGCCACTTCCGCCTTTTTTCTTTTTGCTTATGTGGTGCTGAGAAATCGAACAAAGAGCTTCATGCATGCAAGGTAAGCGCTCTACCACTGAGCCACCTTCCCAGCTCTTTGATGCGACTGTTTTTCCATTGAACCTCATTTTCTACATTTCTACATTGAACCTTCATTTTCAACATCTTCCTTTTTGCTTTTACCATTCTGTTCTCATGTCAGTTCAGTTTTCTTTCCTTCAGCTATTTGTTTGTAATAATCACTATTGGATAATAAATGGAAAATTTAGCAACCCCCCCCCCAACAAACAAAAACAAAACAAAAACCCAAACCCAAACCCTCTTGAACCTGGCTAGATGTAGATTTCTTAAGAGTTGGGATTTTCTTTTTTGTTTTTACTCTATTGAATGTTTCCTATGCCTTTAGCTACCATCTCTTCACCTTTATGAATGCCCGTAAGGTGTAATTTGTTCTTTTGAGTTTCTCGCAAATTCCACTTAAATTTCTTTCATCTTTTCCCTTGTATTTTATTTGTTTTCTATTGTATCTGTTCTATCTTCAAGCCTGAAATTCTGTCTTCCATATCATCTTTTATGCTGGAGAAGCTTTCCTCTTTGATTGTTTGATTTTCCTATTTAGGGTTTCTGTCTCTTTGTTGCCATATATCACTTCATTAATCTGTTCATCTATGTTTTCTTGACTTCTTTTAGCTGCTATGCAAATTCTCTCTGAACTCATTTCACTGTTTATCTGAATTGACTTGGAATTCATTAAGCTTTTTATCTGTGTTTTCATTGAATCTATTTCTTTGTGTTGTTTGTGTTCAGGTCACTGCTGGTATATTTCCTCTTTTCTTTCACTGAACTTTCTTATCAACTTTTTTTGGCCTCAGTATATTGTGTTTCTTCTCCACCAGCATTTCCATGTTTTCTCATAATTTCTTATGTTTTTTGTGTTGGGGTTTACTTATGTGTGGGCCTCTATATTCTCACAGGGCTGCTATTTGCTGACCTGATGAACAGTTTCTGGCCACATGTGTTTGGGTAAAATTCAACTCTAATCATTTTCCCATTTCAAAACCCAACAAAATATTTACATATAGTAAAATGCTTTGGGCGACTTCAGTCAAGCAGTTACGTCAAATGCACTGGGGGCTGGGTTTTTGTGTTGTACTATGAGGCCCTGGTCAGATCAGGGAGGGTGAGAAAGAGAGGAGTAAGGAAGGTAGAGAGAGCAGGGATGGGGAGTGAGGGATGAGGGCACTACTGTACTCACCTGTTGGTACATAGTTTACTTGATGCGGAGAAGGGTGGTGAAGTCAGGAGTATTAGAAATAGCTTGGCATGTTGAGGTGTTGCACAGGAATAAAGACACCAACTCCAAAGGAACTCAAGTTTAGTTCTGCAGAAGGGTGTGCATCAGCCAAAAAATCTGGCCAGCAAGCGCAAAGAGCAGGCAGGCTGCTCCCTTTTTATCCCCAACCCAGCAGGCCCCGCCCCTCTGCTCACATGGGCTGAGCTCAGGTTCACAATCGGTGAAGGGATGTGGCTTAATTAACAGTAAGGAATGAGAAGTCAAGGAGCTTCTAATAGAATGTCTTACTGTAAGTGCAGAGAAAAGGATGTATGTAACTAAAATGTAATGAACGAGGGCCAAGCCACCTGGCAAAGCAGGAACTTCTCAGAAAAACAGTTCTCTCAAGATTAGCTTCTTTTCCAACTTGAAAGAAGCTTTTCTCACAGGAGTTACAAGAGTACAGAAAACAGATGAGTACTTGTGTAAGGAAGGGTGAAGCAGGGTAGACTATTACTAGCAGAAAAGAGATAAGGGAAACAAAAGAAAAGAAGATGAAAACAAATATAAAATGTGAGGGTAAGTTTGGTTGCCAGCTGGGGTCATCAAAAAGGACCAGTTCAGCCGGGCACCAGTGGCTCACGCCTGTAATCCTAGCTACTCAGGAGGCTGAGATCTAAGGATTGCAATTCAAAGCCAGCCTGGGCAGGAAAGACCGTGAAACTCTTATCTCCAATAAATCACCAGAAAACTGGAAGTGGCACTGTGGCTCAAGTGTTAGAGCGCTAGCCTTGAGCTGAAGAGCTGAGGGACAGCGCCCAGGCCCAGAGTTCAAGGCCCAGGACTGACAAAAAAAACAACCAAAGGACCAGCTCGCCCAGGCCCAGTCTGTTCTGTGATCTCATTTGCAGAGGATGAGCTCCTCTACAGGCCAGCCACATCTGCTGCCTACTGTCCCTCAGCTCCCTGCACAGGCACCTCCTGATTCGCCTCTTCCTCAGCTGAGCCAATGTATGCAAATACAGTTCAGAGTAAGTGCCAGGCACTAAGGACTTGGCCTCTAGGTGTGGCCTGTGTCATTACCCTCACTGCCTCCTAGCACACCGCCCGCTGTCTCAACTGAGAAGAGTGAGTGAGTCTCCATTTTGTACTGCTTCTCCATCCTGCTTCTCCACCCCGTCCCACCTCGGGACTTTTGTTTTCTTAACCTTTATCTCTCAAGTCTTGACTTCAACATTCCTCTGACTGCCAAAAGCCTGGGGACCCTTTCCAGTTAAGGGACTCTCTTCTCCACTTGGATTCCCAAGTTACTGTTATCTATTCCTTTCCTGAATATCTTTTTCTTTTGGAAAATTTTATTTTAAAATCGCCCTTTCTTTTTTCTTTTCTCTTCTCTTCTCTTTTCTTCTCTTCTCTTCTCTTTCTTTCTTTCTTTCTTTCTTTCTTTCTTTCTTTCTTTCTTTCTTTCTTTCTTTCTTTCTTGTCAGTCATGGGGCTTGAACTTTGGGCTTGGGCGCTGTCCATGAGCTCTTCAGCTTAAGGCGAGTGCTCTACCTCTTGAGCCACCACACCACTTTTGGTTTTCTAGTGGTTTCTTGGAGATAAGAGTCTCATGGAGTTTCCTGCCTGGGCTGGCTTTGAACTGTGATCCTCAGATCTCAGCCTCCTGAGTAGCTAGGATTACAGGCGTGAGCCACTGGCCGGCTCGCCCTTTTTATTTTGAGACCAGTTTTAGGACATACAGAGACTCCGTGCAGCACAGTCAGCCCCCCTCCATGCTCCTCCCAGCTCCCTAGTGTATATGTACACATCTCCTGTTCTCATAGTGTTGTTTGTTTAAACCAAGACCTGCATACCAGTGCAACCTTGTCTGAGAAAATGAACTCTATGCATCTGATATCTTGATAAGATAAAATCGAACACAGAAATCCACAACAGAAAGAGCATCGGAGGACACGAGTAGGGAAGGCTGTCTATAAGCAGAGGAGCGAGGCCCAAGGAAGAGCCAGCCCTAACTTAATCTTGGCTGTGAGTGGATTCCTTTCTGTGGCTGTGGCGCTTTGCCGTGGCAACCTTGGAAGCAGATTTGGTGCCTAAGCACAAGACTCCAGGGGTTATGTAGGTTGCTCCATGGACAAGGTCAGTCCTGGGAATGTGTGGATGAGACCTTGGAGAAGATGCTGAGAGCACCCCCTAGAGGGCTGAGCAGAGGCACCTGCTGAGGCACAAATGGAGAAGAAGGGACAGGAAAGGGTACAGGGACCCTTGTCCCTGTTGTGGATGCCAAACCATGGTCATAGCGATGAAGAACAGATAAGGTGTTGGCCTCCTGTCCAGGTTCACTGTTCGTGTGCCATCAGCACAACAGTTTTCTATCTCTCTGTTCTGCTTCATACTCGTTCCACTGGTCCAGAAGAGCCTCTGTGATCCCCTCACCCAGGCGTCACTCATCTCAGGTTCTTTCCAGCTGGTCTTTTCTACCTGTTCCTCAGTCTACTATCTATTCAAGTCCAGGTCTTCTTTAAAACGAGCTCCATCTCCTTCTGCCAAAGGTTTCCTTATCTCCTCTCTGTGAGTCTCCTTCTGAGCTGCCATGCTCTTCTCTGTACACAGGATTATACTGATGTTGAGCTAATTATCCTGTAACCATGCATGGGACAGACTGCGATGTACAACATACAATAGAGACCGAATGCATGAGACGCCACCTGTCCTGCGCTATAGTAGTTGTTTTGAGTCTGGTTTTTGAGAGTCAACTTTAGACACCATTGGACTTTGATATTCTGTATAGGCAGGACATACCTCTGACCTTGGACTGGTTGAATAAACAGGAAGAGAACATTTGCCAAGAAAGACCAGATATTATGTAAGGAAAAGGTACACAGGAGTGGGGTGGTCTCACAAGGAGGCTCAATCCTGGAGGGTCATCCTGAGATCAAAGCACAAACATAAATGAGATGTCTGGGCCTAGTTATAGACATGTGATCACCTGCTATTATCTTCTTCTATGTCAATGGTAGATCTTGCTGAGTTTTTGAGGGAGAAATCATCTCACAAATGCGAAGCGGCCAGTATGGGCCGGTCCACAGAAGGTTCTTTGTACTTTGGAGGGCAGTAAAAACGTGGGGTTCTGATCTTGTAATGTCAAATGAGCTTCTATCTCCAATGCCGTCCAGCCCCTGGGATCAGTGTTGGACACAGCCTTAGGGAAAGCATGATAGGAAAGTGCAGAGTGGGTGGGTGGATGTTCTGTGGGCAGATGACCAGGGGACCATTGGTGTGAAGCTGAGTGAGGTAGGACTCACTCATCCATTGATTCGCCTGTTGGCCTATTACGAGAAGAGAGGGAACTCATCTGCATTAACCACAGGCTGCTATGGCCAAGACACACCTGAGTACTGCCCTTTCCCAGCGGAGTCATCCGACGCTGGTTCCACCGAGTGTGAGCTATGTGTCAGGGCAAGTTGCCTAGCCTCTCCAACCCTTACCTTCCCCATCTATACAATGTGAACATAGTGATGACTTGCTTTGTGAAGGGTGAATGTGAGTGCCCAGATGGTGTCCTGTACCAAATCATTAATATCACCTTGCTGATAGCTGCCTCATAAAGACAACAGGACCCAGTCTTTGCAAATGCTTTATTGTTATTACAAAGTAAAATTCAGAAAGCTAATCATCAGTGCCTGTCATCAACACCCTACTGTCTGGGAAAGAACTCTGTTCTCTCTCTTAGCCTGGCCTGTGAGGTGATAGAGATGATGGCTGCATTCTAGGGATGGTGTGATCCTGCACTGGACCCCAACATGATGGACTCACAGATGATGGTCAGCTGTTGTGCTTAATGGATGAGTGGCATGTGAGTGGACTGAGCCAACCGTGACTGCCATAGAGCAGCCTTTAATGCTTCCAGGGGTGGGATTCTTGTCTTGATCCTTCTCCGTATGTGGGGAAAGTCAGGTTTACAGATGGACTGTGTTATGCCAGTGTCACACATGTGGACAAGGCTATAGCCCCATACCAGACCTTCATTCCAGAGTTCTTCCCAAACCATGATGAACTGAGAGTTGTTGGCTGATAGGTGGGGACCAGACTTAAACAGGTGCTTTGTGGTAGCTCACACCTACTCCCCTGCAGAACTTTGTGGCCCTGGATTCTAGCCTGTCCATGCCACAAAGGTACAGTGTGAGCCTGGGCACATCAGCTGGCCTCTCTAGGCTAATCTTCACTGGCTAAAGGCAAGGGAAAGACCAGTGTTGTCCTAATCACCCATGTCTCCTTGCTGTATGTCAGAGGAAGCAATTATCAGTATATTGACAGCATTATGGCCTATGATACCTCATTAGGCAACTAAACCTATGTGAATCACTAGCTACCAGCAGACAGATGACCATACCACACTTCTGGCTCTCCTATGAGCTCTGCCCAAATGGGAGGCCTGTGGAATTCAGGAGCAGCCCCCCTCAGGGGTGGTTCACTTTCCCAAAGAAGAGGATGTTCTGGTTCTGCAGTATGAGTAGCATAAAGGGCCTGTTGAACACGATCCTTGGTGGACTCAGTTGGGCCGATCGGAAGGTGAAGATGACTCCTGTGGCTGCAGCCGCCCTGGTCCCTGCCTCATCCACGTCCACCTTTGCTTTGTGCACCATCTGCAGGGGGACACTAGGTATTAGTGGACCACAGGGGCTGGGGGGAGTCTTTCCAAGAATTGGCATCGAAACCGTGTCTGTGGAAATCAACACCAAAGCACCAAAACACTGAGCAATGAAGTGGTAGGAGAGGGAGCCACTGAGCAGGTGCCCTGAGCCAGACACTACCTGGAGTCACATGTCAGCCATCGAGTTCCTGTGACACCTGACAATGACATATGACTCTAATTTTACAGACAAGAGAAAAGCCTGGAGACTCAAGGATTCGCTGGAGGCTATACATCTAGGGAAGAGGGAAATGGGTGCCCCAGATTTTGAGATCTGATCACTTGATACAGGATCCTTTCCCTTAGGCAAGGCATGGCTTTCCATTGCCAAAAGGATAAGACTTAAAGGAACAGCTTTGTGTTCTGGGGAAAGGAGGGAGATATGGGCTGGGCTGGGCTGGGCTGGGATCGGATGGGCTAGGTTGGAGTAGGATGGGATGGGTTGGGGTGGGATGGGGGGGGTGAGGATGGACGGGATGGGTGGGTGGGCTGAGATGAGTTGGAGTGGAGTGGGATGGGAAGGGATGGAGTCGTCTGAAGGCCGGTACTCAGGAGTCTCAGGACCCACCTCTGACACCTGGGTGTTGGGGTGGTTAGTGATGCCGGACAGGTCTGCATAGGAGGAGAAGACATCACTGATACCCAGCCTGGGTAGAATTTTCTCCAACTGGTAGGACCCCTCAATGGAGAATCTGGGAAGGTAAAGCCGGAGTTCCCTGGAAAGAAAAACAAGCACCAAAACAAAACAGCTTTTTTTAAAAAAAATTTTTTGGTAGTTTTCCGGTTTGAACTCAGGGCCTCATGTTTGCTAGGCTGGCTGGATGCTTCCAGGTCTGGATTTCTTTTTCTCCAATTACTTTTAGGTTAAGGTCTTGCTTTCCATCTGGACACATGACGTTTATCCTTTCTTGGAGCACAGGCCCAAGCCACTATGTCCAGCTTCTCCCTGTGGAGATGTGGTCTCAGGGACTTTTCTGCCCTAGTTAGAGTGGAACCACGATGTATCCCATGTAGCTGTGGATGACAGGAAAGTCTGTGAGACTACCAAAAACCCAAACAAGAGCTGTGGCTCAAGTGATAGAGTGCTAGCCTTGAGCACAAAAGCTCACAGACAGTACCCATGTCCTGTGTTCAAGCCCCAGGACTGGCAAAAACAAAAAAACAAAAACAAGTCCTTTTCCTATCTGAGCATGAGTGATTCATACTGTAAGCCTACTACTTGGGAGGTTAAGAAAAGTTCTCAAGACCCTTTCTGAATCCATAGCTCAGTCTCACAGACTTTCCTTCCCAGACTACCTTCAAACCATGATCCTCAGATCTCAGCCTCCCGAGTAGCTAGGATTATAGGCATGAGCCCCAGAGCTTGACAAGCACAGGACACACTTTTAGGCTGATCATGGCTCATGGAATAACTTTCAATTGGCTTCTCAACCTCATCTGCTACTCTGGCCCCTTGTCTAAGATGGACTTCCCTATGCTGTGGATGCAAACGGCTTGACCTCAGAGGTCACTGCCTGCTCTAGAGCCCCCTGGGGAAAGTTAGCTCTCAGTTTTGGTTCCTTTATCAGGGCCACATCCCTGGGCCCATGACCTCATGAAATGCCCGGATGTAGAGGCAGCTCACTGGCTGCTTGAGCCCTTGTTAGGACTGGACCACCCTGGGGCCTGGGGATGGGAGGGTAGCACTGGGCTGACCCCGGAGTATTCTGACGAGTACCTCTTTGTGAACATGCGAAGCCACTTTTTCACCGTGTTCTGGCTCAGCCCATTCTCCAGCTGCTCCATCTTGCCCTGGTTGGGGAGAACGAACAGCGCCGTGGCGTTGCCTTGGTAGGGGACGCCCACCACCCTGCAGGCAAGGGTCTGGTCCAGGAAGTAGTCAAACTCGTCGACGCGGTTCATCATGGGCACCCGCACGGCCGTCTCCGGGGTCACGTGGAAGTCCTGCTCCTGAGTGTTTTTGATGTTGAAGCCTGTTTCCCACTTAGCTAAAGAAAACATAGGGACGGTGATGGAAGAGAGCTTTGTCTAAGAAGGAGAAAACCTCACCTGCCCATGAAGAATGGAGACAGTCTGCAGACACAGCAGCAGGACACCCAAACTCCCAAGGCCCAAAGGTAAGTTCTTTAATAACTCTGGGTTGGCCTGGACCTCTTATGGGCCTCCCCTCCATCCTCTCCCCCATCCCCTGCATCTCCACCTGCCCCCTGAGAAGATCAGCTTTTCTGTCTGCTGAGGACCTTGGCTCTTTGTGTTCTTTGATTCTCTGCTATTATTCAAATAGCCAATGGAAGAAGTCCAGCCAAGTACAAGATGGCTGACCATGCTCAACCTGACAGCTGCGAGAGAGTTCTTCTGCTTTCCTTAATATTTGATTTTGGTCTCAGTTTCCTCTGCTGGAAAGATATGATATTCCCCCTCCCATGTGAACAAGGTCTCTCCTCCCTCCCCCAACCCCTGCATTTTCTCTTTTGCTTAAGCCAGCCTGGAGAGCAATCATCCTACAACTACCCCCCTGAATACCTGGTATCATAGGCAAGCACTACCACATCCAGATTATTAGTTGAAATGGGGTCTTACTTAATTTTCCAGGCCTTGAACCTCCATCCTCCCAGTTTCTGTCTCCCAAGTAACTGGGATTACAGGAGTGAGTTACCATGTCTGACTCTCACATCTTAGTAGTTACTAAAGACAGACCCCCACCAAAAATCAGACTCACTTTACACCTGTCTTCTGCGGCTTGCTGTAGCAGGATCCATGCTGAACTAGGAATCATGAAATCTAGACTTCGTGTGTGCCACTCTCCACCATCGAGTGACATTTGTGTCTATTCTCCAAAATTCATTTGTTGGTCCTAACCCCGAAGGTCACAGTATTAGGAGGTGGGGTCCTTGGGAATCAAATCCGTGATAAGAGCGGAGCCTCATGAATGGGATTGTCATCCTTACAGGAGAGGCCCTCCCATGGACACTGGCCACAAATCAGAGGACGGCCTCGGCAGATTCCAAATCTACGGCTGATCCTCAACTCCACAACATACCGAGACCCACCCTGGCTGTCTGTGGCTGCTGAAACAGGGAAAGGACAATTGAACTCCCCACCCCCCTCCTGCATTTTCTCTCTTCTCCCTCCTCTTTCTCCACTCCTGCTCCCTCCCCCTCCCCAGTGGGAGCTGGAAGGGCTGCCAGGGGCACCTCATCTAGAAGGAGACATAGAGTCACCCACTGGCAGGGCTGGGTGTTCACCTGCAGTATAGGTGAGGAGAGAACTTTTCAGAGGAGCAGCAGGTGCTTCTCTGCGGACATCCTGGTAGCAAGGCAACTGGAAGGGCAGCAGGCAAGGGCCTGGGTGAGGGAGGGACTGGGACATGTCCACCAACCTCTTTCAAGCCATACTCATTCTCTGAGAGGTGGCAGGGAAGGGCACCCTGCCTCCACTGACACCATCTCACCAGCAAGAAAGCCCTGTCTTTCCTGTATCCCAGGCCCCAGGGGGGTTGAAAGCCACCCCCTGGTTCCCTTTTGTGTCTATTGTTTTGCTAAAAGCAGGAGGCAGGAGAGAGAAAGTACAGATTTCAGCCCCAATTCTCACCTTTAAAGAAAATGTAATTCACAATCACCATGAAATGGGTGCTGTCCAGATTGCGGACCAGGTCCACAATCTTGCCATTGGTTTGCTTTGCCACATAGTCGTTGATCTGCTTCATGGCTGCCATGGGGTCTCCAAAGCTGACGGGGAAGGTGTCTGCCAGGTACAGTGTCTTCATGGCCCTTAGGAAGCTGTCGTGAATGGCGATTGCAGGGTCCATGAAGAGGGCGTTGCCCAGGGTCAGCTGGAAGCCCTCTCTGGGTTGGCTGAGTTCCTGCAGGAGCTGTTTGAAGTCCTCATGGAGCTGGTCCTCTGACCTCTGCTGGAGGTGGACGCCCAGACTCTCCAGGATCTGTGCCTTTGTGTGGGCTTGGGCTCCCAGGCAGAGCATGGCCAGGCTGGTGGTCACACTCAGAGGGGAGAAGAAGATGTTCTGGCCATGGGCAGCTGAAGCCAAGCTTCTGTAGAGGTCAAAGGTGAAATCCTTGGGACTGGAGGCCACTGTAGCTCTGCCAGAGGGCTCCCTGCCTTTCTTCTTCATCTCCCGGGGGTGGTGGCGGCGTGTGGTAACCTGAGGGCTGAGGAGCATCAGGCACAGGAGGAGGACCAGCTTCATGATGGCCGCCCTGAAAGGAAGAACAAGAAGGTGTTCTTAGAGGGGGCATGGCTGGGCTACTTCCTGTGGAGAGAGACGCTGGGAAGCCAGCAAGGCTGACACTGTGGAGGGATGAACACACCCAATGCCCAACATGTAGGCTGGATCTACAGGGCTGCCCTGCAAAGGCTGGGGCAGAGTTTGTAGCAGAGGGAGACAGCTGCTTCAGGAGAGACTCGGGGGCATGATGTCCAACAGTCAGGAGAGGAAGCAGGAGGCAGAGGAGGTACAGGTATGGCTATCAGGACAGGGTTCTTCCCCAGCCATGCCATCAAGATGTATGTGGGGAGTCAGGGTGGGGTGGGGGGAGAGAGCCTCTCACACTCTGTCCTGTTAGCATTGCTGAGGCTGGCAGGGAACGAGAGTCTGTACCCGTGGTCACAGACTTTTCTGTGGGTTTCCTGACCAGCCCTGTGGTCCTATCAGTTCAGCCCAGCTGCTCCCTTGTGCAGCGAGAAGCCAAGGAGGGCACTGGGGTATTCATTAATCCCCTCTTCTTCCTGAGGCTGCTCCAAGTCACCCTTGTGTGACACTGTCCCTTCCTGAAAAATGCTTGCACACTCAGTGTGGGAATCCTGACCTCTTTCTTCTTCCATTAGGGGGTGAATAGTGCCCCTTAAAATTCATATGAAATCCTCACCCCAACACCTCACGGTGAAACTTCATTTGCAGAGGGACATGTACAAAGCATTGAAATGAGGTCATTGGATGGACACTAATCTTTGTGAGCCCACTGTTGGCTGCTCATACCTATAGTCCTACCTAGTCAGGAGGCTGAGCTCTGGGGGACTGAAGTTTGAAGCCAGCCCAGATAGAAAAGTTCATGAGACTCCAGCTCTAAAACAACTAGTAAAAAGCCTAGCTGGGGGTCTGGCTCAAGGGATAGAGTGCCAGCCAAACAGATGTGAGATCTTATGCTCAAATCCCAGTACTAGAAAATTAAAATGAATAAATAAAGAGGGTGATAGGATCCCGGTACACACCTAGGGATAACTGTGTGAAGACAAAGAGTCTGTAGCACCTGTCAGCCAAGGAGAGGTGCGCTGCTATTTCTCTGATCTTGGACTTCTCCCATGCAGCACTGTGAAAAAATGGATCCCTGCTGTCTAAGCCCCCAGCCTGTGGGTCTCTCCTTAAGTCTTGCAGTGGAGGCTGCATTCTCTCCTGCCCTCAGGTGGACCTCTGGGGGCTTTCTATGCTCCTGCCTCCTGCTCGAGCCTTTAGTCCCTCTTCCTCCTCCTCCCTCAAGTCTGTCTGTCCAGCACCCACCTCGGATGGTACCTCCTCATTTGCTGCCTGGGTTCAAACCTCAGCTCACTGTATTCTCTTAGTAGCAAGTTGCTGTTCCCAGAGCCAAGGCCTACCTGGGGCCTTGGGAGGGTGGCAGCCTTCCCTTAGTGTGACAGCCCGCCCCAGTATGACAGCCCACCCTTAGTGTGACAGCCCACCCCTAGGGTGACAACACACCCCTAGTGTGGCATGCTGCCAGAGCTGCGGGACATGAGGTATATCACATGGCAGATCCCAAAGCCCCCAGCTGACACCCCAGTTCCTCAGGGGGTAGCGTGGGCTGCAAGCTTCCCATGCGTGCAGACACAAGCTTAGTGATGTTTCATCCTCGTACTGTTCTTGGGAAGAATCCACGTTCCTGGGGTCCCCGTGTCACCATCTCATTAAGTCCCCTGGACCCAGATCAGGAGGGATAGCCTGTTGTGGTCCTAAGACCCAAGCAAACCCAAACCCCAAAAGGTCCAAGCAGCAGAGTGGTCATCCCATGGTGAGACCCCTGGCCGGGGAGGCGTGGGAGCTGCAGACAGGACTGCAGGCCTGCCTCTGCGACCAGAGTTGAGTTCATCCCCATCATCTCCAATCTCAAGCTGCACTCTGAGTTCAGAGGAAGCTCTTCTAGAATGTTCTGCCTGCAGAACCCCTGGGATTGGGGTACAGCAGCCTCGGTATTCACCTGGCCACAGGAAGCCCAGTGAGACATCCCTCCTCCACTGAGCTCTCTGTCTTGATCTAACTTTGTCCATCAAGGGGCGGCTCAGGCTCCATTCCACAGACAGGAGAGCGTCTCTAAGCACTGCCCATTTGACACCCCCAGATCCCTGGGCTGTGCCTCAAAATCCTGCTTCTGTGAGCCTCGAGGTAGATAACCCTAATCAGCAGATAATTCAGCAATACTCTGCCCTCTTGCTGTACTCCCTCTTGGTTCTCACAAGATAGCGCCCTTCCAAGTCTTCAAAACACGGTGGGGAGGAAGTCTTGTGTCCTTTGCCCGTCTTTGTGTTCTGTACCCCTGTGTGGGGGAGGTCCTTCTGGACAACCCACAAAAGCTCAGGGCAAAGATAAGAGCTTTCCTACAGGAAGAAGGGGCCCCAGAACCCATGCAGCTGGTCGGGTCTCCTTAGCAAGCTGCTCCTGCTCCCTGGGCCTCAGTTTCTTCACTGGCAGTACCAGGTCTGTCTATAATCAACACTCTGGGGGACAAGAGCAGCTGTATCACCATAGCTCCCCCACCTTGACCAACAGCTCTCTAGGTCTCCTGGGACAGCAGGGTCTGTGCTGCAAGGCCCAGGGTCACATCGGATCCCCTGGGTGGTCTTGTTCTGTCTGGATCCACTCCTTTAGGAAAGCCACTAGTTTGGAAGGACCTAAGAGACTCTCTGTAGGTATGGCTACATCTAAATTCACAGCAGGAAGGCCTGGTCATCAGCTCCATTTTACAGATGGATAAACAGAGGCTGAGAGAAATGAAAAGCTTATTCTAGCTAGGGAATGATGGAACCTGGGTTCATATCCGGGTGCTTCTGGCTAGTTCCCGCGCTGACTTTGGCTGCCTTTTGTGGCCCTGGGGAATGACACCTCCTTCCTTGCCCCTATCTCCTGGTTGCTGGGTGCCGGCTTTTCTCAGGCTGTTCTCTTGCATTAGGTCCCTTACAGACTTGGGATTGTCTTAGAATCGCAGAAGAGGAACCAGAGGCCAGAAAGGCTTCTTTGACGGTGAGAAGAGTCCTCAAGAGCTCACTTAAAAAAAAAATTATTAGAAAGCCTGAGCATTTGCATTCTGCTCTGGTGGAAATACACAGCTTGGATGGAGATTTGTACCAACACAGAGCCAGGGTATGTCTGCCCCAGGTCCCAAAGGAGGACAGGGAGACCCTGGGCTGGCTGGTCCTTCCTGGCCCAACATGAGTGAGCTGCAGAGTCTTACGTGGTTGATTCTAGACTCAGCTGAGGAAGTATGCAGCGGTGTGTGTGTGTGTGTGTGTGTGTGTGTGTGTGTGTGTGTGTGTGTGTGTGTGTGTGTGTGATGATCCAATATCTGTTCCTTCACTAGGATTTTCCCCTTGTTTTATTATTTGTTGTTGTTGTTGTTCTCAAAACCCCACCCTTAGAAAAACGGGATATTCCTCTCATGTGATTTCTGCTGTGTCACACGCTGCTCAGCAGCCCCCAGGGGTCAGGGAAGCGGCAGGACCAGTCTGCGGGCAGCCTCCAGCGTCTATCCCGGCTGTTTGTTCTCAGCTGAGCCGATCACATTTGAGTTTTTCCTGATTTCTAAGGTCCAAGACAACAGGCACTGAGAACAGAAAAACTTGCTGTGTCCCCATCTTGTCCTGCAGCCTTGTTTCAGAGCCCCCCACCTCTGCCTGTGGGATCTTTCCTTGTAGGGGGGCTGTGCTGGGCATTGTGGGATGGCTGGCAACACCTCTGCCTTTGCCTACCAGATGCCTGTAACGTCCCTTCTGGCGGTGACCACCTAGCCCGTCTGCACAGGTGGCGCAGTGCGCCTGAGTGAGTCACAGCATTGTAGCTGTGTCTCAGTTACATTGCGTAGATGGCGTAACCATTTCCGTCCTCCCTGTGAGGAAACTGAGGCTCAGTGTTGCTGAGGTGGCTGGGGGAGGAGAGACTCACCTCATTGACCTACCCCCCCCCCCCCCCCCGCCACCCAAGGGCCCAGCTTATTGCTGGACACCACAGAGGCCTTTCCTGTCACCCTGGGACCCCACAGAACTTTAAATCTCTCCAAATCTGGTACTCTGGGGCCTGTCCCCTCCACCCCAAGCCCACCGGGGCCCATCCCAATGGTGTACTCACTCTGTGCAGAGACCAAGCGTGTGCACCGCAGAGAAGGCAGCTCACGGAGCTCAGGAAAGGGCAGAGGGCGGGCTGGGCTACTGCCTGTTATTGTCTCTGATCCCAGGGCTCTGTCCCCACCCCAGCCCAGCCCAGCCCAGCCCCGCCCATCCTGCTCTGTCCTGCCTTTCATGCACTGGCCAACAGACCTCAGCAGACACAGTGGTTGAGTCAGAGCCTCTCACTACGCTGCCTGTTGTGCCCCAAGGCCATGCTGGCCACTATCTGCCTCCTGAGAGATGGAAATGCCAGGCTGCCAGCTGCTGGTGCTCTGGAGAAGAGCAAAGGACACAGTTGACCACCCTCCTTCTGCCAGGCGGGATTCCTTCGCTTCCTGCAGTCAATTTCCTGTGGATTCTGTGGCCTTGGGCTGCTTCCCCACAAGCCTGCCGTCCATTTTCTGCAGTCAGTGGGCAAGTCTCACAACGGTGGGTATGCAGAGGTCATTGTACCCACCTCCAGGCACAGTAACCCCACCATGCTCAGAGGGCCAAGGGAAACGTGGAAGGTCTTCCATCAGATTAGGGGCCTGGGGACCAGAACCTTGAGGCCAGGGCTCTTTGCTCAGAAATGGGCCACATCTGGGACTTCAACTTGTGCTGTTTTCTCCTTTGAGGCTGAGGCTCTCTCATGTTGCCCTAACTCAAGGGCATGTCTAAGACCTGGTGCCCTCTGCTGACAGGAGCTTTATGATGTTTCTAAATTCCCAGGCCTATGGCTTCCTCTCAGCCCAGTGCACGGTGTGTGGCCATGACCCAGGAAGGTCGCGTGGGTGTGAGGTAGAGCACGCAGGGCCCAGTATACTCTGTGAGCAAACTCGATGCTCACAGCAGGTCCCTGCTCCCTCCAGACATCCCCCAACCCCACCCGTGCTTCTCATGACCGAGGGCAAGGTCAGTGACAGGGCCTCTGAGAGCCCCAGGGAGGATGAGAACTAGAAACCAGGCTCTTCTCAGCCCGAACACTGCCTGTGTCCTGATCGGTCAGTGTTGGGATACATCACCAGCCAATCTCCAACCCCACGTCTTCAGGAAAATGCTGGGAATTTGGGATTAGTAAACCATGCCTTTGACCTCCCATAATTCTGCTGTTGCACACCATGCCTTGCTGCATCTGTTACTTGTCTGCCTGGGTCTGGGTCCACATGTTCACCCTCCCTCCTTCCTTCCTCCTTCCTTTCCTACCTTCCTCCTTCCCTTCCTACCTTCCTCCCTTCCTTCCTTTCTTCCTTCCTTCCTCCTTGCCTTCCTTCCTTTCCTCCCTCCCTCCTTCTCTCATCCCTCCCTCCTTCTCTCATCCCTCCCTCCCTCCTTCCCTCCCTCTCTTCCTTCCTTCCTTCTTCTCTCCCTTCCTTTCTCTCTCCCTCCCTCCCTCCTTCCTCTCCCTCTCTCCTCCCTCCCTCCCTTCCTTTCTCCTTCTCTCCCTCCCTTCCTTTTTCCTCTCTCTCCTTCCCTCCCTCTCTCCCTTCCTTTTTTCCTTCCTTCCCTCCTCCCTCCCTCCATTCCTCCCTCCCTTCCTTCCCTTCTTTCTTCCTTCATTCCTACTTCTCTCCTCTCCCTTTTCTCCTTCTCTCCCTCCCTCCTGGTGCCTGCTCTCCCTTCTTCCTCTCTCCCTCTCTCCTTCTCTCCCTTCCTCCCTTCCTCCTTCCCTCCCTTCCTTCCTTTCTTCCTTCCTTCCTTCTTTCCTTCCTTCCTTCTTTCCTTCCTTCCTTCTCTCCCTTTCTTCCTCTCTCCCTCCCTCCCTCCCATCTTCCTCCCTCCTTCCCTCCCTGCCTCCCTCTCTTCTTCCCTCCCTTCTTTCTTTAACCAGATGTAACTGGTTAAGACAAGGTCACACTGGAGCAGAGCAGACTCTAATCCAACGTGAGCCATGCTCATTATAGAGGGGAAATCTGGAAAGAACTTGGCCCCCTAACTGCTGGCAGGGGCTTATTGCCTAGGGCTGTCAGCATGGCACCATCTCACCTCGAGAAGCACCACATTCCACAGAGGGCCTCCTCCCTGCCCTGTGTCCTCCACACCAAGTCAGCAGCCAAGGCCCCAGACCTGCATCCTTGGGGACCCCATGTCCCTCCTGCCATTTCCAGGGCTCTGGCTGGTACAGGGCTCTATGCTTCCATTCACCGAGGAGGGAATTCAGATCTACAAGAGAAGCCATGGCCCCAGCACATCACCGATGGAGTGGTGGGACCGAAGTCCTGTCCACTTCCCTCCACACTGCAGCGGTCCCTCCCTCGGCTGCCCGGCCACCGGTCCCTGCTCTGTGACATAGCAAGAAATACATAGTTGAGCTCTTCTCTCAAGCAACTGAGTCAGAGGTTCTTACACCTCGTAGGGAGTGGTACTGGAAGAATCTTTTTTTTTTTAATTTTGTATTTGATCCCTAAAACCTTTGCAATTTCTTAAGTGATAGTAGTGTCCGACATAGAGCTCCTCTGGTTACCAGAGAAAACAACCCTATGACTGGAAGGCTGGGAAGTTTTGCCTCATCACTCCTGCCCTCTAGGGACAGGAGAAAGACAAGGCTCACCAATGGCCAACATAATTAACTGTGCTGTGTAGGGTCTGCCATAAACTGGAAAGGACAAGGACCCAGGAGCTTCCAGCCAACAGCTGATCACGTGGAGGAGCATCGAGGGGGAGGGGGAAGCGTGGGAAAGGTCCTGGAGGCTCTCCTTCCCCCAGGCTTTGTCCTGTGCCTCTCTTTCATGAGACTTCATTGCTGCCCTTGATTAACAGCATAAACTGGCAACATTCTGTCAACTCTCCTAGCTGACTACCAGACTCCCAGGGAAGGGGTTTTGGGCATGCCGTGTAGAGCCAGCTGGCAGAAGAGTAGGTGCACTAAAGGACAATCTGACTCTGACTCCAAGTGGACCGTGAGCCAGCTGGATAGAATGGACTTGTAGGGTTCAGCATTGGAATCTGCCACGGTCTTGTGAAGGCCAGAATGTGGTACCAAAAAGGCCGATGGCTTGCTGTCCCCTCTCAGACACAGTGAGCCCCCATTCTAAGTGAAGAAGGAAGGGAATCACCCCCTGAGCCCACCTTGCCAATCTCTGCACGCCACTCCCAGACTCCTCACCACTGTTACCCTCCTGCGATCCAGGGTCTCGTGGGGACCAGAGTGTGTCACAGGTGGTCATGCTGCCTCTGTCTGCGCTCCGCCTCAGAGGCCAGACATGTTTTCTTGCTGGCAGATGGCCAGAGGATCACAGACACGATGGTCCCTCTGCACACTGGCTTTGGACTAGTGGCAGAACCTTTACAAACCCAAGGTCCCAAAGACAGCGACAAATGTAAAAGGGGCCCGGGCACCGCACGCGGGCTGCAGCATCTCCTGCCTGACATCTTTATTTCACTTCAGTGTTATTCTCTTTAATGCTCTCAAAGGGCATTTTGAAATCTGAGAGGTTGGACTAAATATTTGCCCAATCAATTTCAGGCCAGGGCCTGTTAGCAGTGGTGGTGCAGAACAAATAGCTCAGTGACCTTGTACATAGCCCAGTGTCCAGCTTTCCTTCCCATTCACTTATTCACTCAATCATTTGTTCATTCATTCATTCTGTAAGTACTGGCTGGGGCACTGGTGTATACAGTTGGCGCAGGGATCAGGGAGCTCAAGGAAGTCAGAGCACATAGTGCTGGCTGAGGTGTTTCATCTCATGGGCTGGGGTAGGTTAAAAAGGCGAAATGATTCTCAGGCCAGTTGTTTTGGATAGCAGGATGGCCTTCTGTCTTGAAGGGGTGTGGGTGGGCATTTGTGTGAGGCCTTGTATGGCGTCTCAGATGGAAACCTGTAGGAGAAAGGCTTGGAGGAGGCCTGAGGAGACATCAGGATCTTCTGTGACTGAAATCACAGGAGATCGGAGAGCAGAAGGAGGGACTGAGGCATCAGGGCAGGCAGTATCAAGGGAGAATCTCTTATGGTCCCTTTTTAGACCTGACTAGCCTCCACTCTAAAAGAAGAAGGAAGTGAATCAGTCCCTGAGCCACGTCCACCAATAAACCCATGGGGCATTGCCCAGAGGAGGCGTTCGTCATACGCCACTGAGGTCAGCGGCTAACGAAGCTAGTTTTTGCAGGCCTGCCTCCTTCTACAGGAGCTGTGTGCTCATTCTCCCTCTCTCTGCGGGCCCCTCACCGAGGGGCCTTGCTCCTTGAAGAATTCAATATGGGCTGGACCAGCTGGGACAGCCTGTATTACTCAGGAGGGGAAAATGAGGCCCAAGAAGAGGCAGAGTTTGTATGAATTTCCATAGCACATCAGTGGCAGGGCCGGCAGGTGAAAGACACGCTCCCAGCTTGTCCCTTGTTCCTGTCTCCTCGCTCTTGGGCAAAGCCACCCATACCAGAGCAATACGAGTACCTCATATGGCCACAGGCAGGAAGCCCTCACCAGCCCAGAGGCCAGGCTGCCTGGATTGCTGCCGCCCCTTCCCAGATCCTAGCCTGGAAGGAGGCCTGGGTTCCCCTTACCATCCACCTGGACAGCCTACTGGGATCTAGAGCACCTTTCTCCCTATGTCCCCAGGTTTTCCAGGGAAGGACAGGGTAAACCCTAGAGGGACAGGCAGAAGACACCTTTGTGAGGGTCCAGTATGTAAGCAGAATGGCTTCAGAGTCTCTGAGACATCACTTGGTTTAATCAACGTGGCCAGCTAGGAGGCTCTGTCCCGCTCCCCAGCCATCTCACCCCCATCCACCCATGCCCCTCCCTTTGCCAATGGCTTCTGCCCTGGACTCAAGCCCCTCTCACATGCCCAGGCTTGACCACAGAGCCGCTTCCATGCAGCCCTTCCCAGCCAAGTCCTCCCGCTGGAGGTGGGGAGACCTGAGAGGGCTATGAGGTTGTGGGCTTGACCACCTTGCCCTGAAAGAGGACAGTCTGCATCCTGGATGAAAAGAGGATCATGAAGAAGGGTCTGTTGAACCGCAGGACTGGAGGGTTGTGCTGGGCAGATAAAAAAGCGATGGAAAAACCAGTGGCCGCGGCAGCCTCGGCGCCAGCTTCATTCACGTCCAGGGTGGCCTTGTGGAAACTCTACAAGAGAAACCACAGGCATTACCTCCACAGGCATTACCTCCACAGACATTACCTCCACAGACATTACCTCCACAGACATTACCTCCACAGACATTACCTCCACAGGCATTACCTCCGCAGGCATTACCTCCACAGACATTACCTCCGCAGACATTACCTCCACAGGCATTACCTCCACAGGCATTACCTCCACAGACATTACCTCCACAGACATTACCTCCGCAGGCATTACCTCCACAGACATTACCTCCACAGGCATTACCTCCACAGACATTACCTCCGCAGACATTACCTCCGCAGACATTACCTCCGCAGACATTACCTCCGCAGACATTACCTCTGCAGACATTACCTCTGCAGACATTACCTCCACAGGCACTACCTCTGCAGACATTATGCTGGTGGTGCTGGGTAAGGATGGGAGGACAGGGAACTCTTAGTGATCAGCATTGCCAAACCACCCGCTGGGATGGCAAACCCCCGGTGGTCACTGAGCTGGATGACAGTTATCAGTAACGGAACCCTGTGTATGCGTGCACGTGCGCACGCACACGCACACACACACACACACACACACACACACACACACGATCTCACGTGATCACCATAGCCATTCTACAAAATCATCATCATATTGACCATTCTCCACATGCAGATAGTTAATTCAAAGACCAGGCAATGTCCCAAAGTCATAAGAAACAAGTCTTCAATCTGAGAGGGTCTCTAGTACATGTCTGCTTTCCCCAGCCAAAGTCACACTACTCTTATTGAAATACACATGTGCACATACACAAACATATACACACATATACACACACCTGGGCTATTTCCATATTGCATTTCCTCTCCTTGAGGGCCAGGGCTGTGTCAGCTCCGAGATATGACCCTCAGTGCCTAGCACGTGACTGTCCCACCCCAGCTCTGGGACCCAGCTGCTCCCTAGAGGCATGAACCCTCCCCCCAAGACGTTCACAGACTTGCTGACCCTTGATCACTTACTTTGGATATGTGCAGTTTCCGCTGTCTGGTGATGCCAGAGAAGTTAGCCTGCTGAGAGAAGATGTCCCTGAAGCCCAGCTTGGGCAAAATCTGATCCAATTCATAGGAGCTTGAAATGGAGAACTTGGGGAAATGCAACTCCACTTTTCGGTAAAACTTTCTGGAAAGAAGATTGGGGAAAACCATTCGATTCATGAATCAACCAGGGTTCCAGGAATGCTCAGTCCTCCTTAAAGGGTACTCTGACCATACCTCCACTTCTGCGTTTGCTCAAAAGGAATGCCTGTGGCTCAGGTGCCCTCTCAGAGAGCAATTGCAGTGGCAGCAGGCTGGGTTCCTCTGTCTCCTGGGCCCTGCAGCCTGGAAGCTCCTGCCCCTGGGAACTCATCTTCCACAGATGTTGAGTTCTGGGGCATCCAGGGGCTGGGAGTGTCTGGTACAAATCCTCCACATGGCCCTTTGCCTTTGCCTCTGCTGGGCCCTGTGCACCTGCTCTGTATTGGATTTCTTCAGCCAGAGCGGAGTGAAATTTTCACCTCGGTGCGGGACCTCAGGATGTCTTCTTTCCTCTACTATGGCTAAAACCTTTCACTCTGAGGCATTGGGTGGTGGAAAGCTGCCTTACTACTTCCTTGTGAGGGTAGATTTAATTTTATTCAGCCACTCAGGCAGCTAGAGGGCACTACATTTGTTTCACACAGGGGCGACAATGTCAGAGACACAATGTCACTCGACCCATAGCCTGTGCAAAAGAAGAGCTACATCCAGATCCCTCAGCCTCTATGATGGTTCTCTCCACTGGTGAGGGTGAAATGATATTATGAATACCATAGAAGAGTTCACTATCCAGGGGACCCCATGGAAAAGGAGGACAAATATCTTGCATAATGAAGCCACCACAACCTGTTTGGGGACCCTGGCTTGTCAGTAAAGAGCCTATCTGCAGGCCGATTTAGCACAAGGGGGTACGTTGGTTACCTGTTCTGGAGCAAGCGGTTCCACTTCATTATCATCATTGGAGTCAACATCTGCTCCACCTGCTTCATCTTGCCTGGGTCAGGAAGGATGAAGAAGGCGGCTGCAGGGCCTTGGTAATCCAACCGCAGCACGGAGCAGGGTACGTATCTGTCGTGAATATACCAGCGCGGCCACCAACTCCGCATCATGGGCACCCTCACCGTGGTGACCGCATCCACATGGAAGTCATCCATCCTGGTTCTGGAGACAGAGAAGGGCTTCTCCCACAGACCTGAAGAGAGATGTGAAGGAGGCAACAGAGTATCTATGGCCAGAGAGCCAACCCCCCAAGGGAGGAGCACCACCAGGAGCCCTCAGCCTGGTCCCTTTTATCTCATTAGTATGCACCACCGAGGGCATCCATGGCTGACGAGCTCTCAGGCTTGTTCAGCTTTTGGAAGAAGAAGTAGTAGAGAGTGTTCATTGGCTGCTGTGTGCACAGCACTGGAACTCAAGGGGGAAACAGGAGGGGATCCTTGAGCAGAGTGGGAGCAGAGGGTCTGGCTCTCCATCCAAGGTGGGTCCCTTCCGCCATTGCATTGCACTGCTCTGAATGCAGGGAGGGGGCAGATGTGGAGGCAAGAAGGTGCTTTCTCCGTGGACTACAAAACAAGGTTTTTAAGCAAGAGTGGAGAAGGGCATGGGGATCAAGGAGGAAGCAGATCCTCCTGGTTCTGGAGAGCATAGAGAGGTGTGAGGGGACCGTCTGTAGGTGATGTACGGTGGCTAGTACAGACCCACACTCACAAATACCAGGTGAGACCACTGTCCACTTGGGTCATTTCCTCCAGACACAGCCAGCTGCAGCAGATGTGGGGAGGAGGTTGAGGACTAGCGTTAAGCTGGCATACAGCTGTGCAGGTAAGTGTGAGGGAGAGCACATGGTTTCAAGGAAATGATCACACCGAGCCCTGTGCAAGCCCGTATCACTCCAGGCAGTTATGATCAGATGGACTTGGAGATGGTTGGCTGTGCCACTCAGTCTCTGCCTGCTTCCCTGTAAGTTCCCCCACCCTTATACTTTGGGGGGCAGCACCCCAACTTCTGTGCTCAGCAGTGGGCTGGTTACAGTGGTTTGACCTCACCTTTGAAATAGATATAATTCACCAGTATCATCTCAGTGTCTGGGCTCAGCTCACTGACCAAATCGATGATCTTTCCACGAGTTTCCTTCTTTACATGGTCGTTGATGAGCTGGACTGTGCCCACAGTGTCTCCAAAATTGGGGCGGAAAATCTTGGGGTTGTAGAAGGCCACGGTGTCATTGAGGAACCCCGGCAGGAGCTCCAGGTCGTGGCTCAGCAGCAGCGCATTGCCTAAATGCATTTCCAATCTGTCATCCTGGAGGCTGAGGACACGCAGCAGCTGCTGGAAGCCCTGGTGGACATCGCGTGTGGACAGCTCGGTGAGGTTGAAGCCAAGGCTGGTGAGAAGCTGGGTCTGGCTCTGTCCACGGGCCCCCAGTGACAGCATGGCCAAGGCCGCTGAGATGCTCAGTGGAGAAAAGAAGATATTCTTCTCGGGGCTTTCCGATGCAATTATGTGGAAGAGGCTGAAGGCAAAGTCCATATTGCCAGCAGTGACCTGGGGGTGGGAGGGGCCCTCCTCTGCCCCCTGAGCCTGCTGGTCAGAGCTGTTGGTGGGAGCTTCATTGTCACCCTGACCACAGGAAAGGTCCAGGAGTCCAACCAAAAGGAGCAGGCAGAGAGCACGATGCATGCTTGGATCTCAGATCTGCAGAGGGAAAAAGATACCTAGGGCATTCCTGATCAGATGTCCTGCCTTGCTGAGATTAGCAGCAGGCCCGGCCTCAGGAGTGCTGACGCATTGCTGTAGATGGAGACTCATTGGAGCCAGCACCTGTGCTGGTAAGGACCTACAGGCTCTCTACAGGACTCATACCCCTTCATGTTTTTGTTTTGTTGTGGCTTGGTTTTGTTTTTGTTTCAGATAAGACCTTCCAGAGAAAACCCACATGGAATCGGTTCAAGCTGGATAGAATTGCCTATCTAGCCCCTCTTTCACAGAGCTACAGTAAGCATGGCTTATTGAGAGCTAACTTTCCTCCACCCAGGCATTCCTGCCCGCCATCTTTGACCACACAGCGTATGAAGTGTGATCTGCCACTGAGCCTGAAGGTAGCATGTGCTGCCTCTGAAGGTGATGGCGGGCCTTTCCATTGTGAACAAGTCTTGAGTGTCCCCAGTAAGTGTTCTGCCTCCCCGTGTTCAGGGAGACACTCCTTTGGGTGTTTGCCCTGCTGCTCTTCCTGCTGCTCACTTCCTGCAGTGATAAATCTTCCTTGAGTCTTTTATCGCCTGATTGTGCTTACCCTTGGAGTTCCATTACAGAGGAACACCTGTGCTCTGGTGCAGACAGAATACAGGGAGACACGCTGCTGTTCACCATATGCATAGTGCCTTTATTTGGTAGCAGCACTTTAGATTCACAAAGCATGCTCCTGTGTCCCCATCCCTTTTATTTATCATCCCCGTCAACATAATGAGGCTTTGTCTCATTTCAGAGTGGAAATGACCAAGTCACCACCTAGCCAGTGTCCAAGCGGGAGCCCAGATCTATTCTCCACCAGGCCCTGCTTACCTGTGCTGCACCTCCATGCTTTATCTCCAGGCCCAGAGACAGGACACAGGCTGAGCATTTCCAAGGTCATTGGAGCATCTGCTCCTGCCATCCGTGCTGTACTTTACAGTCTACAGTCCATGTTCCTGACACTTCCTATGATCCTCCCCCCCCACCCCCACCAGGCAGAGACCAGGGGAACAGTTCTTATTACAACCCTTCCACAAAGGGGGGAGTGATGGTCAAATGGAACCTGCTAAAGGTGGCCGTGACCGGTACTGATCTCCTTCTCACAAGGAACTTGACCTGGCCAAGGCAGGCGGTGCCATTTTCCCCACCAGATCTGCTCTTGCTCGATCAAAGGACCCATGGTTATTGGACTCTGGGGCCAACGGCCCAGCAGCAGATCTAATATCTCTGTGGCAGCCTTATGCCTACCGCTCTCCCTTTCACCCATTCTCACATCCTTGGACCTCTCTCCTCCCCTGTAGGACAGGATCCTAGTCCAAGTCTCCATGTATTTTCCTCAAACCAGGGCTCAGAAACTTTCCCTAGGGAAGGGAAGGGCCCAATCGTGACCTTGTGATCTGGCAGGGCCATAGCCTCTGTGGTCATGGCTCATTGGGAAGCAGCGTGGATATAATGTACACAAATACACAGAACCCTGTTGTAGCAAAACTTGATGGACCCTGAAATCGCTTTCAAACAAAAAAATCACAAAAGAGTTTGTCTATTGATATTTCTCTCAACCACCTACGCATCTTACATTTATGTTAATGTTTGACATTCGCCGCATCTATCTTCCACTTCACACATATATTTTGTAGTGGCCCTTCTTGGCCAATGAAAAGCCACGTTTCTCTAATGTTGACTACTGCAGTAGCTCCTATGTGATCTTTCTCCTCTGTTTCCCCTCAGCAGCTGGATGGGACATTTGAAAACACATCTCCACTTACCTGCTCAGCCTGGCTTCCAAGATCCACCCCCCCTCAACACCACAAACTTCTCTGTGGCTTTATGTGAGAACCCCCAGAATCTTCTCTGGCAGGAACATGCCAACAACTCCTGGTCTGGGAGCTGGAAGACTTTGGCCTAGCCTGATCCACCTCAAGCTTTGGGTCTGGATACCTGCTGCACAGTACTGCAGCAAGAACAGTGGGCACCAGACACAGGGTTGGCATTTCTCACGTCCAGGAGGCAGGGGGCAGTGATCTGTGGTCCTGGACGGCCCGAGACTTTCCTGGCTTTAGCACTGAACTGCTGGGACCCAGGAGAGCTCATAGTCCTGTGCAAACGTGTCACCCTCCCACTGCAGTCTCCATGTGTCCAGGGTCCCCGGGCTACTCACCACACTGCCAGCCCTGCGGGGGGCCCTGGTGGCTGTCAGAGCTGTGGTTTATCAAGTGCAGGTGGACCAGAAAACAGGGCCTTTGAGCAGGACGCAATCCTCCCCACTCAGCTAATGATTAACGTCCAGACCCACAGGGAAGACGCGGTATCCCACAGACAGCGAACTCCTTGCCCTTGAGCCCACTCTAGAGCACTCCCTCTTTACACCCAGGGACCCCAGGGGTTCACATCTGTTTAGTGTGTGGAGGCTCAAGCCACCACCAGCCCTCCCCCCATTTTCTGTGTTTTAGTCCATATAGCCCTGTCTCCAGGCTTCAGCAGGCCCCCTCCCATGTCACAAGGAGGGGCAGCAAAGTCCAGTGACCCCGTGAACTAGGTGAGGGAGCTGCCAGGTGCGAGGGAGGGATGGCGGCTGTGTGGACAGTCAGCCCTCACAGGCCACACTCACCAGCCATGGGCTGGGCCTGTCTAGGGCCTTCAGTTTACTGCCATGGACTATAGCATTTGGAGCCTTGGACCTCACAGGTTCAACCCCAAGGAAAGTGCATCTGGGACAAGGTAGACCCCTTCTTGGGCTGAGCATGCTTCCTCCCACACCCTTGACCTGAAACCTGCTCTCTCTCGAGGAGCCTCTAGCCATGGGGAAAGCTATGTCTTAGGCAATTTAAGGAAGAACCATGGTAATAGTAGAAGGGGCACAGCCTGTGGTGTTCAGAAGGAGGTGGCCTTAATGACTCAGGGTTCCTTTAGGAGACATTTTTGTTTTTGGTGGTAGTTCTAGGGCTTGAACTCAGGGCCTAGGCACTGTCTCTAAGCTTTTGTGCTCAAGGCTAGTGCTCTACCACTTTGAGCCACAGCTCCATTTATGGCGTTTGGTAGTTAATTGGAGATTCTCATCTCCATGTCTCAAGGAATTTCCTGTCTGGGTTGGCTTTGAATTTTAATCCTCAGATCTCAGCCTCATGAGTAGCTAGGATTACAGGCATGAGCCACTGGTGCCCAGCTTAACAGAGCTTTTGGAAGTGTTTCTAGGTGCTTGGGACTTAACTGAATGAATATACACACATAGCTCCGGGACAGGGCTGGGATCCCTGAGCCAGGAAGAACCGGGGATGGCAAAGCATGTCAAGCCAAGTCCCAGTGTCGTCATCATGTCAATATTGGGACAAGAGAGGACTGGATGTGAGATCTGTGCTGTCACTGACTCTCTCTGTTTCTGTTACTCTAGCCCTCACTGACTCATGGCACACCAATGCCCAGGAAGCCATCAACCCAGATGTCAGAGTCAGGACCTACCATTGGCCATGAGATGGGAGCTGAACTTCCTTTTGGCACCCAGGGCTTCATTTCTGGGACTCACCTTACATCCACTGGAACAGCAGCTCCAGCATCTCAAGGACAGGACAGGGCTGTCACACATGGGGAACCCTGGGGTTTGGTTTCAGTAAAGTGAAAATACAACACCCCCTTCACCACAGTCCACATCTGGGCTTTGCTCCCTCCCTCAGCGCTTCAGCGAGTGAGGAGCTGATGTAACACAACCCAGGGGTCAGCCTGTGCCTGGCTGCCACCCCAAGGACAGACTCTTGTCCCTGCTGTGAGCAGGGCGCCACTGACCTTTGGTCCGTGGCACCTGCAATGCTCTGGACAGAAGCCAGGTATTGGAGTCAGGTTGATGCTGCCATCACTGAGCTATAAATTTGGATGAGTTACACCATCTCTCTGTGCCTCAGTTTCCTCATCTGTCAAGTTAGGGGCAGTCAGCACACTGGAAAGGTGAGCAGAAAGGCAGGAGTGTGTGGAGTCCTCTCGGCTCATGGTGCATCCTCCTTCCCTCCAGGGTCCAGCAGTGGGGAAGAAGGGCTGGAGGGATGGATCCTGCATCCTGGTGGTTAAGTCACTGAATTTGCCTTGGTTTCCTCATCTATAAACTGTGCAAACTGTCCCTGAGCAGCAGGGTAATCAGAGGGTCAGGAAGTTAACACCTTTGGGGGCTTAGAGTGGTATAAATTCAATGCCATGTGAGTGTGGAAGTCCAGCATCTTTTTTTTTTTTTTTTGGTCAGTCGTGGGGCTTGAACTCTGGGCCTGGGCCCTCAGCTCTTCAGCTCAAGGCGAGCGCTCTACCACTTGAGCTACAGCGCCACTTCTGGTTTTCTGGTGGTTTATTGGAGATAGAGTCTCACAGTCTCTCCTGCCCGGGCTGGCTTTGAACTGCGATCCTCAGATCTCAGCCTCCTGAGTAGCTAGGATTACAGGCGTGAGTCACCAGTGCCCGGCTAAAGTCCAGCATCTTTTATTCCAGAAAAGCACCCAGTTCCCTGACACCCCACCCCTAGTGTCACAGCCTGAGGCAGTGATCAAACTCTTTGGAGTCAGGGCATCTTGAGAATCACAAGGGGGCTTGGGCTGCCCTCAACTAGCCCTGGATCCCACAGTGAGGAACATTCTGGAGCCCCCTGGGGTCCAGTGGTTCCTGTGTGCCTGGCAGTCACTTCCTCCATAAGAATGGACCGCCCAGGCAAGTGAACTTCAGATCTGGCATGCAGCTACATGTTATTATGGAAGAGGAGGAGCAACAAAGCAGAAGGAGGAGAGGAGCAAGAAGACAAGGAGGAGGAGGAAGAGGAGGAGGAGGAGGAGGAGGAGGAGGAGGAGGAGGAGGAGGAGGAGGAGGAGGAGGAGGAGGAGGAGGAGGAGGAGGAGGAGGAGGAGGGAGTAGGAAGAGGAGCTGGTGATGGTCCTGGACCCAGTGGACTGCGCTCTGAGCTCGGAGGGGCTTGGTGTTGCCCCCAGACTGGCTGCTCTTCACCCTGAGGCCTCGGTGGCACATGTGCAATGTGGAGAGTGTCCCTGCCATCACCGTGGGTCCCAGGGGATGAGGAGTGCTGTCACCGCCAGCCCCTCCGCCCTGTCTGAGGACAGCCTGGCCCTGAGAAGGCGCCCAGCAGAAGTTGGCAGTGACGGTGGGTGAGGAGACCCGAGGCTCTGCTCCAGGGGCAGCGTGCGCTCTGAACACAGCAGGAGCGCAGCAGGGTGGGTGAAGCAGGGGCAGGGTGGTCTTCAGCAGTCCAGGCTGGCACAGGCAGCGAGGACCCAATGCTGGCCTCGGCCCTCCCAGGGCCGGCGTGCCAGGCCTGGCTGCTGCATGATGGGCTGCTGACCCCATGATGCTACCAGGCCCATCTCTGAGCTGCTCCAGCCTGTGCTACCCTGATACGCACAGCACAGCAGGCCCCATGAGGTCTCAGAGGTGCTGGGACAAGAAGGATTCACCTGCTTTTTGTCAGAAACCAGCCTTCTTACAAGTATGGCTCTGGAGTCCCTGGAAGAGAGGTTTTGGGGAGGGGAGAATCACAGGATTTCCAGGGTGGGATGGGTGGGCTAGGAACCTGGCCTGAAGGTTCCACCCTGCCCCAAAGCCAGTGCTGGGTCAGGGCCTGCAGTTTGGTGTGCCACCTCTAGAGGGCACAGCACCAATTCCCCCCCCCCCCCCGGGGGGGGGCCTCCCCTGCATCTTCAGGTGAACCTAAACTACTGTCTTCTGGCTTTTGGTGGCAAGGATGGGTTCAGTTGTGGGAAAGCCCTCGTGAGCCTCTGACTTTCTCCCAGAGGGACAGAAGTTGCCCCAAGAAGGCTAAGGTGGGACTTGAGGTCAGTTAGACACAGCTCTGCCCACTGCCCAGAGGCTCCTTCCTCCCAGAGCTCACTGCCTGGGTGAAGGGTGGGCAGGGAGAAAAATGGGAGAGGGGAGGCATGGGTTGGATCACGAGGACAGAGTTGGGTGTCCCCAGCTGGATCACAAGCACAGAGCACGGTGTCCACAGCTGCCCATGAAGGAAGCCCCACTCCACCTCCCTGGGCTATGCTCAGTGAGTCTCAGGCAAATGTGGAGTCCAGGCCAGGACTGAGCTGACACAGGGGAGGAGAAGGGATGGGGTCCTCTCCATTCAGGGGCAGGAGAGACAGCTGCTGATAGCAGGGCTGGACAGGAGCATGGATACCAAGGATGGGCTGGAGGCTCCGGGAACAGAGAAGGTAGATTGGGTGGGCACAGCCATCTCTGTGGGAGTGGCTGTGGGGAGGGAGCGGGTGTGGAGAGCACTCCCACAGGGACTTGGGACGTGGTGGATCCTGGGCCTAATGCTGGTGTCTGAGCCGTAGGACCCCAGAATTCCCAGTTTAAATGCAGTTATGGGGCTCATATGGATTCAGGGCCATGGACTGAGGTTTGTGCAATGGTCCTGTGCCAGTCCTGCCTGCCCAGCACAGGGACTCGTGAATGTGAAGGACAGTGAGGGACACGGGACCTGGAGTCCACACAAGCTCTCAGGGAGCAAACGACTATGACAAAGAGACCACAGGTGGACAGATGTGAAGGTCACCCTGAGTGACGCCTGGGCCAGCTTGGCCTGTGTTTAATACCATCAAGGAAGGGACCTGCCCAGAGTGGTCATTGCTGTGTGGAGTTTACCACTTTGCCCACAAAGAGGAGACTCTTGGTCTCTTCATCAACGATTATGGCAAGGAATGGGCCATCAAATTTCACCTTGGGAGGATGAGACAAGGGCATGATCTCCAGCAAGGTGGCCCCTGCAGCCTCGGTTCCTTTCTCTTCCAGAGTCAGCACAGCCCTGGCACAGCCTGCACAGGCCATGGTTTCTGACCTGTGCTCTCATGCTCTGTATGTGACCCAGCCCAGACTCACGCCTCAGACTACTCCAGAGATGGCCTCACTCTTGTGGGCTGGGCTCCACAAGATGAAGCAGGACTCAGGGCTTTGTGGAAAAGGAGCATTCTTCGGGGCAGGAAGAAGGGATACAGCCACAGTGATTGGAGGCCAGCACACACCACTGGAGTCAGGCTCATGGTTGTCTCAAACCTTTCAAGGTGTGAGATTGTACAGAAGGAAGCTTCTGGTGGCTTCTACATCCATTCTGGGTCCAGTCGTGGGGCCTAAACTCTGGGCCTGGGCGCTGTCCCTCAGCTCTTCAGCTCAAGGCTAGTGCTCTACCACTTTAGCCACAGTGCCACTTCCGGCTTTTTTCTTTTTGCTTATATGGTGCTGAGGAATCGAACCCAGTGCCTCATACATGCAAGGCAAGCGCTCTACCACTAAGCCACCTTCCCAGCCCCCTCTACATCCATTTTGATTTGGATGTCAGCTCTTAGAAGGAGTGAGACACTGAGGCCCAGCAAATTAGCTTGATGCTGATCATGTCTGCCACCATCCTCACCTCCCTCCCTTCCTCCATGTTTGATGCATCCACAGCTATTTTCACACACCACTTCTGTTAACATGAGGGTGACGGCTGACATCCCTGAGCACATGGGATCTGCTCTATTTGACTCTGAGTGTGCAACATAGTTTCATTATTCTCCTCACATGGCACCCCTGAGTTTCATACTTTGGTGCTTAGACAAGTCATGAAAGGACTTGTCTAAGCAATGAACACTAGGCCACAAAAAGGTGGTAAGGGGCCAGGTGCTGGTGGCTCACACCTGTAATCCTATCTACTCAGGAGGCTGAGATCTGAGGACCAGGGTTCAAAGCCAGCTTGGGCAGGAATGTCGGGGAGACTCTTATGTCTAATAAACCACTAGAAAACCGAAAGTGGTGCTGTAGCACAAGTGGTGAAGCTCTCTTCTTGAGTTGAAGAGCTGAGGGATAGTGCCCAAGCCCAGAGTTCAAGCCCCCCCCAAAAAAAAGCTGGTAAGGGATGGAGGGACATTCTAACCAGATTTGGGTAGGGGGGCAGTGGAGGTAGCACATAATCCCAAACTTGGCTACATTCCTAGATGACTGGTGATCCCACTACAGGGCTTATAGTGAGACAAAAACTCAATTAAAAATAGTTTAGAAAGAAAGAAAGGACGAGAGAAAGAAAGAAAGAAAGAAAGAAAGAAAGAAAGAAAGAAAGAAAGAAAGAAAGAAAGAAAGAAAGAAAGAAAGAAAGAAAGAAAAGGAAGGAAGGAAGAAAGGAAGAAAGAGAAAGGAAGGAAGAAAGGAAGAAAGAGAAAGGAAGGAAGGAAGAAAGGAAGGAAGGAAGAAAGGAAGGAAGGAAGGAAACCAAAGAAAAGAAACTCAGTTGCTTTGTTTGTGAGCAGGAAGAGAAGACTGGAGAGAGAAGGGCAGGCAGTCAGCAGCTTCCACCAGGCCTAGTACTGCCCTTCCCCTTTTCCCTCTCAGGAAAGGAGAGTGGGAGCACAGCAGGGTGGGTTCAAGCAGGAGCAGGGTAGTCTGCAGCAGTCTAGGCTGGCACAGGCAGCAGGGACCCAACGCTGGCCTCAGCCCTCCCAGCGTCTGTGTGCCAGGCCCGGCTGCTGCATGATGGACTGCCGTCCCCATGATGCTACCAGGCCCATCTCTGAACTGCTCTGGCCTGTGCTACACCCATGCACACAGTACAGCAGGCCCCAGGAGGTCTCAGAGGTGCTGGGAAAAAGAAAGATTCACCTGCGTTTTGCCAGAAACCAGCTTTCTTCCAAGTATGGCCCTGGAGTCTCTGGAAGAGAGGCTTTGGGGAAGTGAGAATCACAGTTTTTCCTGGTCATTCTTCTGATTCAGAACCGTGGGCAGGGGTGGGATGAGTGGTCTAGGAACCTGTCCTGAAGGAGCCCACCCAACCCCGCCCCAAAGCCAGTGATGGGTCAGGGTTTGCAGTTTGGTGTGCCACCACCAGAAGGCACAGTCCCAATCCCCACTGGGGGTCTCCTCTGCATCTTCAGGTGAACTTATACTTCTATCCTGTGGCTTTCAGTAGCAAGGGTGGGTTTGGTTGTGGGAAAGCCTTCCTGGGCCTCTGGCTTTCTCACAGAGGAACAGAAGTTGCCCCAAGCAGGCTAAGGTGAGACATGTTCTCAGTTAGACAAAGCTCTGCCCACCCCCAGAGGCTCCTTCCTCTCAGCGCTCACTGCCTGGGAGAGGGGTGGGCAGGCAGGGAAATGGAAATGTCCAGCCTGTGGCAAAAGCTTTGTGTAGCAGAGGGCAGACTCTCATGCCCTTTAGTCCTTCCCTCCTTCCCACCAGTGACTTATCTCCTCATCTCCCCTGTTGGACACAGGCAGAGGAGCAAGCTCAGCCCTGCACCCATGCCCTGTGCCCTCTGAGGTTGAGCAGGAGCAGGAGCAGCACTGTTGCTGCAGGGAGTGTGGAGACACGCTACGTGATGGTTGTTTGTTGGGTGTGCCTCAGGGGTCTGCATAGGGTGTGTGGTGGACATGCTGACCTCTTCCTCCCCTGCCTGTCCCATGACAAGGGCTGCTCCAGCACAGCCTCCTGTATGACAGAAAACCTGGGTTGTCCTGAAGACCATGAGGGGGGCCATGGGCAGCCCAGGATGGCTCTGCCCATAGCACGGCCTCAGCTGCTGGCCTTCCTCTCCTGTATCCCAGGAGCCCTTGGGACTGACCTTCCAGAAGCCTGTACGGCACTGCCATGTTCCCAACACCAAGGAAGAGAAAGAGATACATGGGAAGTGGCCTTGAGATGGTGGTAGAGTTTGAGGAGGAGACAGAGGCTGAGATCCCATCTTCCTGCTCAGGGGGAGAGGGGAGGCATGGGCTGGATCACCAGAACAGAGCTGGGTGTCCCCAGCTGGATCACAAGCACAGAGCTCAGTGTCCACAGTTGCCCATGCAGGAAGGCTCCAGTCCACCTCCCTGAGCTATGATCTGTGAGTCTCAGGCAGATATGGAGTCCAGGCCAGGACTGAGCTGATAAGGGGAGGAGAAGAGATGGGGTCCTCTCCATTCAGGGGCAAGAGAGGTCACCACTGATGCCATGGCTGGACAGGAGCATGGATACCAAGGCTGGGCTGGAGGCTCCGGGAACAGAGAAGGCAGCATTGGGTGGGCACAGCCATCTCTATGGAAGTGGCTGTGGGGAGGGAGTGTGTGTGGGGAGCACTCCCACAGGGACTTGGGACGTGGTAGATCCTAGGCCTAATGCTGGTGTCTGAGCCATAGGACCCCAGAATTCCCAGACCAAATGCAGTTCTAGGGTTCAGATGGATTCAGGGCCATCGACTGAGGTCTCTGACATGGTCCTGTGCCAGTCCTGCCTGTCCAGCACAGGAACTCATGAATGTAAAGGACGGTGAAGGATGGGGGACTTGGAGTCCACACAAGCTCTCAGGTGCAAAGGACGTTACAGAGACCACATTGTGACAGATGTGAAGGTCACCCTGAATGTGGCCTGGACCAGCTTGGCCTGTGTTTAATGCCATCAAGGAAAGGACCTTCCTAGAGAGGTCACTGCTTTGTGGGATTCACCACTTTGCCCACGAAGAGGGGACTGTCAGTCTCTTTTTCAGTGATTACAATAATGAATGGGCGGTTAAATATCACCTCCGGGGGAAGAGATGTGGCCATGACACCCAAAGATGTGGCCCCTGCAGCCTCGGTTCCTTTCTCGTCCAGGGTCAGCACAGCCTTGTGCACAGCCTAAGGAGAGATGTGCAGATGGGTTCTGACCTGTGCTCTCATGCTCTGCACACCACCCAGCCCAGACCCACGCTGCAAACAGCTCCAGGGTCGGCCTCTCTGGGGTGTTTCCCCAGGAAAGTCCTGCTGCCTCATGACTGAACACAAAGGCCTCTGTCTGTCCAACCCTAGCGTGACCCAGCTGCTCCCTTGGTCTCTCCCACACAGAGCTCGGAGTGGAGATGCCCTTTATCCATGTCTCCTGTACATTGCTCTCCCTCTGTGTGCTGGGAGCTCCTTGAACAGGTCTGAAGGTGACCTTCAAAGGGCCCTGTCCCCACGGTGTGCAGATGTGCTGCACTGGTAGCCTTGGGTGTTTTCACTTTCATCAACAAATGGTTTTGGGAGGGTCTGGGGTTCCTAATTAAAATACGGTAGTGAAATAGTCCTTCTAGATGGTACATGTGGAAAAATTTAGAACATTCTCTGAGATCATTAATTCTAAACTGAGTGGAGAAATGAGCCCAAGGACTCCTGGGCTCTGTGGAAAAAGCGAGCGAGGCTCTGTGAGAAACCTCTGAGCAGTTCCCCAGCACATGAGCCAAATGGGAGCTGCCTTTCCCACCGTGTCTCCTGCACCCATCCTCTCTGTGAGCCCTCAGAGCTCAGCCTGGACCTTAGTGGTGATGTGGCCCCTTCCTCAGCCACGAGCCTGAGCTATGACTTCCAGCTCCTTTTAAGGCCCCAAAGGCACCCGGGAAAACACCCTCATCAGGTGACCTCACCTTGGAGACCTTCAGTGGGACGTCCTCGGTGACCTTGGAAAGGTCAGCACCGTTGCTGAAGACCGTGGTGATGCCCAGTGCGCTCAGGACAGACTTCAGGTCATAGGTTCCAGAGATGGACAGTTTAGGGAAGTATATATCTGCAGAGCTGCCATGAGGGAAAGATCACAAAGGAGGATTTCAGCATTTCTCCCAGTGTACCAGGAATGCCATGTAAGACTGTCTTCTTTTCTGGCTTTTCCTCCCACAGTTCCCGGGCTGTGTCCACAGCCGGATGGCAGCTCCTTGGGTCCTCTACACCCAGTGCCAGTGGAGTTTAATATCAATGGACTCCCTGTGTCCTGAAGAGGCTGAATTGCCCCTGCGTCTGAGAAGCCCTGCAGGCAGATGCAGAGTGAGCTCCTGGAGTCAGGCTCATCCTGCCCTGTGTGTCTGCTCATCTGTCCTCTGCCAGGGACATGCCTGGACTTCATACTCTGGGTATCTGTGCACAAGGAGCAGAGTGCTGTCCACCTCTCATCAAGGAGAGAAAATGCCCCTGATGCTGAAGGCTGGGCCTCTGTTAGTGTCTGGCCCTCAGGCTCTGCAATTGGTTCTGGCCTCAGCCTGGCCTTGTGGTCTGTGCACAGCCTGGTTCAGGGTCTGATGAGGAGCCAGCTGGAGTGGAGTGGTGACCCCTCTGCTCACGGTCAGCCTTGCCTTGTGTCTGCTGTGTTTCTGTGTCTCACAGCGTTCACCACTCTTCCGTGCAGCAGGCCCTGCTCACTGCTGATGCACCAGTGTGTGCTGATCCGAGGGCCAGGCTCTAGGGTGATGGACACCTAGGAGTGGATAAACCACTGGTCTGGGGTCAGAGCCCTGGAGCCTCCTGCCTGAGTGTCCAGCACTGTCTCATGCTGACCTTCCATGTTCTGGGCCTTTAAAGTCAGACATTCCCATGGCCATCCTGGACTCTCTGCCTTAGGCCACTCTCCTTGTGCTTTATTGCTGTGGCCTGTCCTGCTGCACTGCCTCTGCACTGGATCTCACTATGGGAAAGTCTGTCCTCTGGGGAGCATGTCCCTGAACAGCTCACGGGCTCCTACTCTGTCTCTTCCCAAGCCCCTGCTGCTTCTCCCTGAACTGAGCACAGGCCGTGTGTTTCAGCACAAGTTTATACCCTCAGTTAGAGCCAAGGGCTGCTCCCCTACTCCCAACTCCTCCTCCCCACCCCTGCCTGTCCTGTCCTGATGGTCAGCCCTGACATGGCTCAGAGGTTTGGGCTTTTGGGTTAGTCCCCGCCTGAGGTGTCACCTTATGTCAGTTTTGCGCAGGAACTTGCTAATGATGCTTCTTGTAAGTGTGGCCTCCAGGTGTGGCATCTTGCCCTGGTCTGGCAGGAAGAAGATGGCGGTGGCATTGCCCTGGTAGTCCATCAGTAGGACCCAGCTGGACAGCTTGCTGCAGTAATGGACTCGGAACATGCCCAGCCGGTGCATCATGGGCACCTTCACCACGGTGTCCTCATCCACATGGAAGTCCCCCTCGCTGGTTTGCTCCGGGTTGAAAGGTTTTTCCCACTTGCCTGGATTGGAGGGGAACACAGGTGATTGGGCTTAGGTTTAGGGAGGCCAGGGGATCCAGGAGACTCTGGTGTCTTTGGTGAGACTTGGAGCTCAGCTGCGTCAAGCACAGGAGATCTGCGCTCAGCCGTCCTGACCACTCTGGGGACTCAGTGATGAGAGGACATAGGGAATTTCTGTGTCACAGGGGAGGCTGCCCTCCTGGCTGATCAGGGGACATCTGCATTTGCATATATGATTATTAAGAGGAGCATTACAAAGACAGTTTGGATTATCAGTCATATTTTGGCACCTGCACACTGGGCATCCTCTCCTCTGTGAATTAGTCTTTCAGTTAACCACTTGGGGCACTGACTGGTGTGTTTCCATGGGAACCAGCTGGGATGGCTGTGCAGCCTTACCTTTAAAGAGAATGTAATTCACCAGGGCAAGCACGGTGTCTTTGTCCAGGTCTTTCACAAGGTCCACAATTTTCCCCTGTGTGCCCTTCTCCACGTATTTGTTGATCTGCTTCTTGGCTTCTTCAGGGTCAGTGAAGTCAACGGTGAAGGCCTCTGACTGGTACAGGTTCTTCACATCCATTGAAAATGGCTCCAGGAGCTTCACGTTCTCGTTGATGAACAAGCCACTGCCTGTCGTCAGCTCGAGCTGGTTGCTGGGCCTGTTGAGGGAGTGGAGGAGGCTCTGGAAGCCTGCGTGGATGTCTGCCTCTGGCATCTCTGTGATGTTGAAGCCCAGGCCCTCCAGGATCTCTGAGTGGGTGGGACCCTTGGTGCCCAGAGAGAGCATGGCCAAGGCCGCGGCAATGTTCACAGGAGAGAAGAAGATATTGGTGGTATTGGATTGCTTAGCCAGTTCCCGGTACAGGCTGAAGGTAAAGTCGGCCAAGTTTGGGGTGATCCTGTGAAAGGCTGGGTGTTTCTGGTCCTGCTGGGGAGCAGCAGTCTCCTGAACATCTTCAGCCAGGCGGCCGGGGAACAAGCAGCATAGGCTGGCCAGCAGCAGGAGGCCCCATGCGATAGAGGATGGCATTGTCCTGCAGGACAGAGAAAGGAACACAGCCCTGAGGCAGGGCCACAATCACCCCATTGACACCATGATAGATCAACTCGGTGCATCAGACATTGGACCAGGCCTTTTTTCTTTGCTGTGTTTTCACCACAGAACAAAGATGAGGCAAGCTATAGACCAGGTGCAATATACCAACTGCCCAGCCCCTTCACCTGTCATATTAGAGTCACAAGAATTGGAGAAAGCTTGGATGTGGCCTGGTTGCATGAAGAGTGACGGGGTTGCTGTGGCTAACATGTGAGGCCAGGTACCTGGGAGCCATGGAGGCCTGCAGGCAGAGGCCTGAGAGGAACTTCCTAATGAGATTGGGGTTAGGCTGGGTCCCTGGCTCTCCCTCTGGCCTTATCCTATCCATACACAGAGCAAGCTTCCCATGTCCCCAAGTAGGGATGCACAGTAGTAAGAGGCACCTTTAGACCCAAGGCTCCGCTGTGGCCCAGTCTCGGCTCCCCAGGCCTGGGGATCAGATGTCCTGTGCCTTACCAAGAAACTGCCCAGGATCTGGGAGGCCTGGGAACAGGACAGGACCACAGGGTCTGCATTACCATGACCACCTAGCCTGGCTGCAGCCAGCCCTATCCCCTCTGCCTCCTTGGGATCCAGGCCTGCTGCCTGCTGGGTGGTGCAGGGTCCTGGGGGCCCATTGAGCTCTCCCCGAGGGTGGACGTACTTACGGCTCTCTGTGCCAGGGGTGTCCTGGGGACAGAGCCCTGTCCTTCTCTGTATTTAAGCAGGGGATGGAAAGGGACCTGGGAGGCTGCTAGTTAATATTAACCCAGGTCACCCCATGTTGGACAGAAGCAAACAGACTGAGGGACTAAGTCCATTGGCTAGGTGCTGAGCCTCCTGCCCGCCCACACTATTGTCATCCCCTGGGCAGTGCCTAGCCCTGGGCCCCACAGCCACCCTGGAGACTGTCCCTAGCTTCTTGGGGCCAAGGTAGAGTGGGTGGCATGAGTTAGCTGGCTCTGGGACATGATATGGCTTTGCGTGTGTGACCCGCGAGGCGTTTCCCCTGTGTTGGTGGCTGAGGTCCCATATTCACAATGTGCTGGTCAGGATGTACACAGAACTCGAGTATAGGACCCCCATGAGTATGGGGAGGGGCTTTGTTTGGGTCTGTCCAGGCGCTGTCCACGCTGCCATCCAGCGGCTCTGAGCAGGAGGAGGTTCCATGTCCCCTGTCCTGGCCTGTTTAGTCTCTGGGAAGCCCAGTGACATGCATTGGCCACCTGACATTTTCCTGGGAATGAGGCCTCATCCTGGGCAGGGCTGGTGGCTTTGCAGTCCAAGGTCAGAGTCTGTGGGACTCCACTGATGGTGGACTTTTGTAAAACCTGCACGCGAGCTTGTCTCTCCTGTGCAGCCCTAGGCTGGTCCACACCTAGGGCTGCTGTGTGTGTATGGGATAGACTTGTGCCTGGACCATTTCACCATTCTCTCTCACCAACACCATCATCCCTCCAGTATGAGCTCTGTCATGGTAATCATGGGGTCACCATGGTGGGGACAGCCCCCTGGGGAGACCTCCTCATTATGGAACAACCCTCGGGCATTTCTGTAACCCCTTTGTGGTCTGTGGGAGGCCTGGATGCAGAGTTCAAGGCCGCCCGGAGCCTGGTGCCCAGGGCGCTCAGGCAGCCCTTTGTCATGGCGCCTGGTGGTGGGTGGGGTTGAGGTGCTTCCTCTAGGCACACTCTGTGTGGGTGTCCCCAGTGGACTCTGTGGGAGACTCTGCACCCCACTCCCCTTGCAGGAAAAGGGACACTGGCCTCAGCGATTCTCCTTGCTCTCTCTCCCATGAGGCCCCCATCACTGGCTTCTAGTCTTTGTCAAGGCTCTGTCCCTGCGTGCACTCAGGCTTGGGAAGCCAGGCTGAGGCGGGGCTGCAGGCTGCCCCCTACTCCCTGCTCCTCACCCCCTCTCTCATCTTGGGCCTCCAGTTTCCCATCTTATAATGGCCTCCCTGGAAGCCCGGCTGCGCCTCCCATCTGTGCTAGGTGGGCAGCCACAGGTGCCCTGTGTGTCCTATTTTCCCACACGCAGCACCTGCAGGTAGGTGAGTGGCCTAGAGGTGCTGGAAGATCCCCTACCTGGAATTCCTGGTGTCTCTGTCGAAGCCGCGTGTAGCCCAGACCTCTCCTCAGAGCTGGGCAGGTCAGATCAGCACTCCCAGGGCTGCAGTGAGGGCCAGGAGCCACCCAAGCTCCCAGCTTCCTCTTCTGCCAGCATGGCCCAAGGACGTGGTCCAGGAGGTGATGGGGGCTGAGAGAGGAAGGGACCTCCCTCTGCCAGGTGCACAGGAATCCCGCCCTTGCTGGCCCTGGCAGGCCTCTGGACTCCTTCAGTACTGAAAGGAATCCTTCCCATCCATCCAATGGGAGCACGCAGGGACAAGTAGGCTCAGGACAAAGATTATGATAAGGTTTATTAGAGGGGCCATATTTCCAAGGAGATAGAGCACACAGCACCTGTCCCTGTCCAGGTAGCAGGAGGGTCTGGGGGCAGGAAGTAAGGTAGGTGTGTACTCAGGTAGGTCTGGCCAGCTGTATGGCTAGAACTCTAGGGCTGGGAAGAACTCAGGTCTGGTAGCCGAGGATCAAAGGTGAGCATAATGGTAACAAGTACCTGCCATGTCTGAGCTGTGTGACCCTGAAAGACAGCTGCCCACACTGACTTCTAAGAGAAACTGTTGCCCATCATCCATCAGAGGAACAATGGCACTTGCTCAGATCTCTAGAATAACAGGCTTTGCCTTCTGGCACAGAACCCTGCCCAGCACCTTGGCAAGGTTTCCGGGCCAGGTTCAGAGAGAAGAAGCCTGCCCAGCAGTGGCCCCTGCATCTGGCAAGGGGCTGTGTGCTGTGTGTGCCAGGAGGGCCCTGGCTGAGTGCAGAGAGGGTCACACGTTGGCGCTGAGGCGTTGGGAGGGAGAAGGACACAGAGTCGAGGCAGCTGGGAGTTGGGAAGGGTGAGGAACTGGCTTGATCTGTGTAGGTCAAGGGCTGCATGCTTAGCCCTGATTCTCCCTTGGCCCTTCGAGGGCTCTGATGATCTGGGGAAATGGATACAGATACAAGGATACAAGAAGCATTGGGTCTCACAGATGATGGGGCCCAGACATTAGAGGTTGACCCGTCCCAACCAGGCCTCACTGGGGAGACCTTGCCACTAGTTACTTTCTGACATCATCTGTTTGGTCATCTGAGCTGATTTCCCACAGTGAACCCATCCTGGTGCCTCCCATAGGTGGCTATACACAAGGGACACCTGGTGACCCACCTCTGCCTAGAGACAGTAGCCACGTGGTCTGAGGCCACCATGCTGAGCACGGACTGTGACATAGTACCAGGAAGGACAGATGGATGACTGTGTGAGGGACCTTGCTTCAGGGGCTCAAGGGAGGCTGTCCTGGGAGACTGCAATCTACCTGATAAACACACAAACCATTAGGACACAGCTCTCTTCAGTGGCTGAGGTTCCTGGTTCAAGTCCCACTCCACTACCTTGTTTGTGAGCTCTTAGTCAAGACATCTAAACTCTCTGTATAGGCAGTGTTGTCTCTGAATAGGGCCACAAGTGCCCTATTCAAGGGATGGGAAAGAGGTAATGAGGTGACAAGGTGGCATGGATTCAGGCAGCCTCTGGTCCATTAATGGCTGACAATCTTGCTAACTACCCGTGGTCTTGGTGGGTGATGGGCCTGGGAAGTCTTCCTGATGGGGGTCAGCACAGTGACATCTGTGTTTGGCCCCAGCTAGAGGAGTAGCATTCTCCTAGATGAAAGTTCTACTTCTCCAAAATAGGGTCCATTCCCCTTTCAGAGGACTCCTGCCCATTTCATTACTTGAAGGGCACAGAGCCAGGTGTGGTTCATTTCTTCCTGAGGTCCTGTGATGAACTGGGGCATGTGGCACTGCTGGCCACACAGACACAAATTCAGGACAGATCTTCCTTTCACTTCTCTGAGGCTCAGCTTCCCCATCTATAAGGCAGCAAGCAATGGGATTGTTTCTCACGCAGCTGTTAGGCGGACGGAGAAAAGGTCTGGGAGAAGTTTCACACACAGTCTCTGACGTTGGCATGGCAGGCACCTGTGCCCCTTCTCCAGCCTGCTGCTTCAGCCTCTGTCTTCTGGGAGATGACCTGTGTGGCACCATCTTCTTCCCTCCTACTTGGCTCTTGCCAAACCTACCTTTGCCAAATCCTGATTGTGGGTGACCTGTGGGGTGGTTTCCTGTGTGGGGACAGTTCCAGCATTTTCTGGAACAATGTGTATGCCTACTCACAGCTGAATCATGTCACCACCCATCCTTTCTCAGCTAGAGCAAAGAAGGGGAGTCTGTGGGCTGTGGCCAGCAACAGGGTGAAGAGAGGCAGGGAAGATGAAGCTCAGCTCCGCCCCTTCCACATGGAGGTAGGGAACCTCTTCTTGGCATGGTCCTTCCTTGCACCTTACTTTATCTCTGCTCTTTTCATATTCTGAGCAGGAAGGACATCGTGAATCCGGCAAAGGTTAAGAGTCAACCTGTCCCATTTCACTCTACCCAGGATGAACGTTCTGGACAGTTTGTCACTTTGCCCTGTTGAGTGGGCTCTTTCCATCTGTGGAGGTTCCTGTTGACTTTTTCCCCTCTATCAATGGCAATGACACTGCCCACCCCACCCCATCCTCTGCTGTCCCAGGACATGGGGTGCTGAGCTCCTATTGGGAAGAAAAACATCAGGGGGTGGCCAGGACCTCAGCGAAGCGCAGGCAGGGCTGGCTGGGCGAGCAGGACTCCACTGGCCCCAGCGCTGAGGGCAGGCAGCAGGCCTCTGGGCCTTGTTGTCCACAGCTCAGCCCTGGGGAGGTGGCTCACACCACAGAGCTGTGCTTCCTGGAACTTGCCCAGCTCAGAGGCTGGCAGGAGGTGGATCCATCTGCCCTGTACACTTTTCCTGTTATCAGAGCATTTCTGTTTGCTTGGCTTCTCTGAGTCCTCCACTGCTGTCATTTCCAACACACATTCTTACGTGTACTCCAACACAGGTGTTATTCTTCTATCCTCACAGATTCATCCAGAACACGTGCTGCCTGTCAGGTTCTAAAGGATGTAGTTGGATCCACTTATCCAGTCTCAGGTACAAATTGACCAGGAGGGAGTACCTCTGGCACACACAAAAACCAATAAGCTTGGGAGAAAACAGAGAATTTCTTGAGGGTGGCAGAGGGGTAGGGGGCAATGGGGTACAGAGCATGTGGGAAAATGGGAGTTGGAAGTGGCCTAGGCTCCTCAAGATGAAGCAGGACTCAGGCCTTTGTGGAAAAGGAGCATTCTTTGGGGCAGAAAGAAGGGATACAGCCACAGTGATTGGAGGCCAACACACAGCACTGGACTCAGGCTCATGGATGTCTCAAACCTTTCAAGGTGTGAGATTGTACAGAAGGAAGCTTCTGGTGGCTTCGACATCCATTTTGATTTGGATGTCAGCTCTTAGAAGGAGTGAGACACTGAGGCCCAGCAAATTAGCTTGATGCTGATCATGTCTGCCACCATCCTCACCTCCCTCCCTTCCTCCGTGTTTGATGCATCCACAGCTATTTGCACATACCACTTCTGTTAACATGATGGTGATGCCTGACATACCTGAGAACATGGGACCTGTTCTATTTGACTCTCAGTGTACAAAACAGTTTCATTAGTGTGTAACAAAGTTTTATTATTCTCCTCACATGGCACCCCTGAATTTCATACATTGGTGATTAGACAAGTCAAGAAAGGATCTTAGGGGCCCAAGCAATGAGCACTAGGCCAGAACAAAGCTGGTAAGGGGCCAGGTGCCCGAGGCTCACACCTGTAATCCTATCTACACAGCCTGGGCAGGAAGGTCCGGGTGACTCTTATCTCTAATAAAGTACTAGAAAACCGGAAGTGGTGCTGTAGCTCAAGTAGTAAAGCTCTCTCCATGAGCTGAAGAGCTGAGGGATAATGCCCAAGCTCAGAGTTCAAGCCTTATGACCAATAATAATAATAATAATAAAGCTGGTAAGGGATGGAGGGACATTCTATCAAGGTTTGGGTAGGGGGGCAGTGGAGGTAGCACATTATCCCAAAGCTTGGCTACATTCCTAGACAGCAGGTGATCCAACTGCATGGCTAATAGTGAGACTAAAGCTCAATAAAAATAGTTTAGAAAGAAAGAAAAGAAAAAAAGGACAAAAGCAAGCAAGCAAGCAAGCAAGCAAGAAAGAAAGAAAGAAAGAAAGAAAGAAAGAAAGAAAGAAAGAAAGAAAGAAAGAAAGAAAGAAAAAAGAAAAAGGAAGGAAAGAAGAGAAAAGAAAGAAAAAGAGAAGAAAGAAAGAGAGAGAGAGAAAGAAAGAAAGAAGGAAAGAAAGAAAGAAAGAAAGAAAGAAAGAAAGAAAGAAAGAAAGAAAGAAAGAAAGAAAGAAAGAAAGAAAGAAAAAGAAAGAAAGAGAGAAAGGAAAAAAAAAGAAACCCAGCTATTTTGTTTGTGAGCTAGAAGAGAAGATTGGAGACAGGAGAGCTGGCAGGTCCGCAGCTTCCACCAGGCCTAGTACTGCCCTTCCCCTTTTCCCTCTCAGGAAAGGGGAGTGGGAGCACAGCAGGGCAGGTTCAAGCAGGAGCAGGGTGGTCTGCAGCAGTCCAGGCTGGCACAGGCAGCAGGGACCCAACGCTGGCCTTGGCTCTCCCAGCGTCCACGTGCCAGGCCCGGCTGCTGCATGATGGGCTACCATCCCCATGATGCTACCAGGCCCATCTCCGAGCTGCTCTGGCCTGTGCTACACCCATACACACAGCACAGCAGGCCCCAGGAGGTCTCAGAGGTGCTGGAAAAAGAAAGATTCACCTGCTTTTTGCCAGAAACCAGCTTTCTTCCAAGTATGGCCCTGGAGTCCCTGGAAGAGGGGCTTTGGGGAGGTGAGAATCAGTTTTTCCTGGTCATTCTTCTGATTCAGAACCGTGGGCAGGGGTGGGATGGGTGGTCTAGGAACCTGTCCTGAAGGAGCCCACCCAACCCCGCCCCAAAGCCAGTGATGGGTCAGGGTCTGCAGTTTGGTGTGCCACCACCAGAAGGCACAGTCCCAACTCCCCACTGGGGACCTCCTCTGCATCTTCAGGTGAACTTATACTTCTATCCTGTGGCTTTCAGTAGCAAGGGTGGTTTTGGGTTGTGGGAAAGCCTTCCTGGGCCTCTGGCTTTCTCACAGAGGAACAGAAGTTGCCCCAAGCAGGCTAAGGAGGGAGCTGAGCTCAGTTAGACACAGCTCTGCCCATTGTCCAGAGCTCCTTCCTCTCAGCGCTCACTGCCTGGGAGAGGGGTGGGCAGGCAGGGAAATGAAAATGTCCAGCCTGTGGCAGAGGCTTTGTGTAGCAGAGGGCAGACTCTCATGCCCTTTAGTCTTCCCTCCTTCCCACCAGTGACTTATCTCCTCATCTCCCCTGTTGGACACAGGCAGAGGAGCAAGCTCAGCCCTGCACCCATGCCCTGTGCCCTCTGAGGTTGAGCAGGAGCAGGAGCAGCACTGTTGCTGCAGGGAGTGTGGAGACAGGCTACGTGATGGTTGTTTGTCAGGTGTGCCTCAGGGGTCTGCATAGGGTGTGTGGTGGACATGCTGACCCCCCGCCCCAGCCTTGGCTCATTACTGCTGGAGGCCCTGCCTAGCCCATGACAAGGGCTGCTCCAGCACAGCCTCCTGCATGACACAAAACCTGGGTTGTCCTGAAGACCAAGGCTATGGGCAGCCCAGGGTGGCTCTGTCCAATTAAGGGTCTCAGCTGCTCAGTGGGAGAAGGAAGGCATTGGCTGGATCACGAGGACAGAGCTGGGTGTCCCCAGCTGGATCACAAGGACAGAGCTTGGTGTTCACAGCTGCCCATATAGGAAAGCTCCACTCCACCTCCCTGAGCTATGCTCCGTGAGTCTGAGGCAGATGTGGAGTCCAGGCCAGGACTGAGCTGACAAGGGGAGGAGAGGGAATAGGGTCCCCTCCAATTCAGGGATAGGAGAGGCAGCCGCTGATGCCAGGGCTAGACAGGAGCATGGATACCAAGTATGGGCTGGAGGCTCTGGGAACAGAGGGCAGCATTGGGTGGCACAGCCATCTCTGTGGGAGTGGCTGTGGGGAGAGAGTGGGTGTGGAGAGCACTCCCACATGGAGTTTGGATGTGGTGGATCCTGGGACTAATGCTGGTTTCTGAGCAATAGGAACTCCAGAATTCCCAGTTTAAATGCAGTTATGTGGCTCATATGGATTCAGGGCTATGGACTGAGGATTGTGCCAGTCCTGCCTGCCCAGGACAGAGACCTCATGAATATGAAGGACAGTGAGGGACGCGGGAACTGGAGTCTATACACACTCTTGGGGAGTAAAGGACTACAGGTGTGAAGGTCATCCTGAGTGACATATGGGCCAGGTGGCCTTTGTTTAATGCCACCAAGGAAGGGACCTGGCCAGAGTGGTCACTGCTGTGTGGGGTTCACCACTTTGCCCACAAAGAGGGGACTCTCAGTTTCTTCATCAAAGATTATGGCAAGGAATGGGCGGTCAAATTTCAGCTTTTGGGGAAGAGAATAAAATACGATCTCCATTAAGGTGGCCCCTGCAGCCTCGGTTCCTTTCTCGTCCACGGTCAGCACAGCCTTGTGCACAGCCTGCAGGAGAGATGTGGAGATGGGTTCTGACCTGTGCTCTCATGCTCTGCACACCACCCAGCCCAGACCCACGCTGCAGACAGCTCCAGGGACGGCCTCCCTAGAGCGTCTCAGCAGGAAAGTCCTGCTGCTCACCCACCCTCACCACTGGCCACACAGGCCTCTGTCTGTCCAACCCTAGCTTCACCTGTCTGCTCCCTTCGTCTCTTCCACCCAGAGCTCAGAGTGGAGACGCCCTGCACTCCATGTCTCCTGCACATGGCTCCCCCTCATTGAATGCTGGGAGCTCGTTGGACAGGTCTGAAGGTGACCTTCACAGGACCCTGTTCCCACCTTGTGCAGACGTGCTGCACTCATGTCTTTCGGTATTTTCTCTTTCATGAACAAAAAAAAAGGCTTTGGGAGGAGCTGATGTTTCTAATTTAGATTTGGTAGTGAAACAGCCCTTCTAGATGGTGCCTGTGGAAAATTCTAGAACATTCTCTGAGGTCAGTAATTCTAAACTGAGTGGAGAAATGAGCCCCAAGGACTCCTGGGTTCTGGGTAAAGAAGAGAGTGAGGGTCTGAGAGACACCTCTGAGCAGTTTCCCAGCACATGAGCCAAATGGGAGGCCGCCTTTCCCACTGTCTCCTGCACCCGCTCTCTCACGAGCCCTCAGAGCTCAGCCTGGACCTTAGTGGTGATGTGGCCCCTTCCTCAGCCACGAGCCTGAGCTATGACTTCCAGCTCCTTTTAAGGCCCCAAAGGCACCCGGGAAAACACCCTCATCAGGTGACCTCACCTTGGAGACCTTCAGTGGGACGTCCTCGGTGACCTTGGAAAGGTCAGCACCGTTGCTGAAGACCGTGGTGATGCCCAGTGCACTCAGGACAGACTTCAGGTCGTAGGTTCCAGAGATGGACAGTTTGGGGAAGTATATATCTGCAGAGCTGCCATGAGGGAAAGATCACAAAGGAGGATTTCAGCATTTCTCCCAATGTGCCAAGAATGCCATGGGAGGCTGGCTTCTTTTCTGGCTTTTCCTCCCACAGTCCCCGGCCAGTGTCCACAGCAGGATGGCAGCTCCTTGGGTCCTCTACACCCAGTGCCAGTGGAGTTTAATATCAATGGACTCCCTGTGTCCTGAAGAGGCTGAATTGTCCCTGCGTCTGAGAAGCCCTGCAGGCAGATGCAGAGTGAGCTCCTGGAGTCAGGCTCATCCTGCCCTGTGTGTCTGCTCATCTGTCCTCTGCCAGGGACATGCCTGGACTTCATACTCTGGGTATCTGTGCACAAGCAGCAGCGTGCTTTCCACCTCTCATCAAGGAGAGAAAATGCCCCTGATGCTGAAGGCTGGGCCTCTGTTAGTGTCTGGCCCTCAGGCCCTGCAATTGGTTCTGGCCTCAGCCTGGCCTTGTGGTCTGTGCACAGCCTGGTTCAGGGTCTGATGAGGAGCCAGCTGGAGTGGAGTGGTGACCCCTCTGCTCACGGTCGGCCTTGCCTTGTGTCTGCTGTGTTTCTGTGTCTCACAGCGTTCACCACTCTTCTGTGTAGCAGGCCCTGCTCACTGCTGATGCACCAGTGTATGCTGATCTGAGGGCCATGCTCTAGGATGATGGACACCTAGGAGTGGATAAACCACTGGTCTGGGGTCAGAGCAGTGGAGCCTCCTGCCTGTGTGTCCAGCACTGTCTCATGTTGACCTTCCATGTTCTGGGCCTTTAAAGACAGACTTTCCCATGGCCATCTTGGACTCTTTGCCTTAGTCCACTGTCCACTGTGCCAGAGTTCAACCCATCACAGGCCTTGGTGCTGTGGCCTGTTTTGCTGTGCTGTCCCTGCATTGGACACTGGGGATGGAGAAGTTCTGTCCTCTGGGGAGGAAGCCCCCAAACAGTGTACGGGCTCCTCACTCTCAGCACTGTCTCTTCCCAAGCCCCTGCTGCTTCTCCCTGAACTGAGCACACTCTGTGTCTTTCAGCACAAGGTCTCATACTTGGCTACGGCTTAGGGCTGCTCCCCCACCTTCCCCCCTCCTGTCTTGTCCCGATGATCAGCCCTGACATGGCTCAGAGGTCTGGGCCCTCAGGCCAGTCTCTGCCTGAGGGCCCACCTTCTGTCAGGTTTGCGCAGGAACTTGCTAATGATGCTTCTGGTAAGCGTGGCCTCCAGATGTGACATTTTGCCCTGGTCTGGCAGGAAGAAGATGGCGGTGGCATTGCCCTGGTAGCCCATCAGTAGGACCCAGCTGGACAGCTCACTGCAGTAATGGACTCGGAACATGCCCGTCTCGTGCATCATGGGCACCTTCACCACGGTGGCCTCATCCACATGGAAGTCCCCCTCGCTGGTTTGCTCCGGGTTGAAAGGTTTGTCCCACTTGCCTGGATTGGAGGGGAACACAGGTGGTGGGCTTAGGTTTAGGGAGGGCAGGAGACTCTGGTGTCTGTGGTGAGACTTGGAGCTCAGCTGCGTCAAGCACAGGAGATCTGGGTTCAGTCGTCCTGACCACCCTGGAGACTCAGTGATGAGAGGAGATAGGGAATTTCTGTGTCACATGGGAGGCCGCCCTCCTGGCTGATCAGGGGACATCTGCATTTGCATATATGATTATTAAAAGGAGCATCACAAAGAGAGTTTGGATTATAGGTCATATTTTGGCACCTGCTCACTGGGGCTCCTCTCCTCTGTGAATCGGCCTCTCAGTTAACCACTTGGGGCACTGACTGGTGTGTTTCCATGGGAACCAGCTGGGATGGCTGTGCAGCCTTACCTTTAAAGAGAATGTAATTCACCAGGGCAAGCACAGTGTCTTTGTCCAGGTGTTTCACCAGATCCACAATTTTCCCCTGTGTGCCCTTCTCCACGTATTTGTTGATCTGCTTCTTGGCTTCTTCAGGGTCAGTGAAGTCAACAGTGAAGGCCTCTGACTGGTACAGGTTCTTCACATCCATTGAAAATGGCTCCAGGAGCTTCAGGTTCTCATTGACAAACAAGCCACTGCCCATGGTCAGCTCAAGCTGGTTGCTGGGCCTGTTGAGGGAGTGGAGGAGGCTCTGGAAGGCTGCGTGGATTTCTGCCTCCGTAATCTCTGTGAGGTTGAAGGCCAGACCCTCCAGGATCTCTGAGTGGGTAGTGCCCTTTGTGCCCAGGGAGAGCATGGCCAAGGCTGTGGCCATGTTCACGGGTGAGAAGAAAATATTGGTGGTGTTGGATTGCTGGGCCAGTTCCCGGTACAGTCTGAAGGCGAAGTCAGCCAAGTTTGGGGTGATTCTGTGAAAGTCTGGGTGTTTCTGGTCCTCCTGGCGAGCTCCAGTCTCCTGAGCATCCTCAGCCAGGCAGCCGGGGAACAAGCAGCACAGGCTGGCCAGCAGCAGGAGGCCCCACGAGGTAGAAGATGGCATTGTCCTGCAGGACAGAGAAAGGGACACAGCTCTGAGACAGGACCACATTCACCCCCTGGTCTCCTCAACACCTTGTGAGAGCAACTCAGTGCACCAGACATTGCATGGGGCCCGCCTGGGACTTGCCCTTTGCTGTGTTTTCAGCACTGAACAAAGATGAGGCAAGCTACAGACAAGGTGCAATAGGCCAATTGCCCAGCCCTGTTCCCCTGTCACATTGGAGTCAGAAGATATGGACAGCAAAGTTTGGGGGTGGCCTGGTTGCCTGGTTTGTGACAGGGTTGCTGTGGCAACTAGGAGAGGCCAGATACCTGGGAGCCATGGAGGCCTTAGACCGAGGCCCCATGAGGGTCTTCCTCATGAGATTCGGATGAGCCTGGGCCCCTGGTGCCCCCTCTAGCCTATTCTATGCATACAAAGAGCAAGCTCCCCATATTCCAGAAGTGGGGTGGGGGTTGCGTAGCAAGAGGCACCTTTAGACCCCAGGCACCACTGGGACCCAGTCTTGGCTTCCTCAGGCTTGGGACCAGTGGTCCCCTGCCATGCCTGTGTCTCACTAGGAGACATTCCGTGACCTGGGAGGCCTGGGAGCAGGGCAGGACCACAGGGTCTGCGTTACCATGACAACGTGGCCTGGTTTCAGCCAGTCCTATCCCCTCTGCCTCCCTGGGGCCCAGGCCTGCTGCCTGCTGGGTGGTGCAGGCACCTGGTGGCTCATTGAGCTCTCCCCGAGGGTGGCGTACTTACGGATCACCGTGCCAGGGGTGTCATGGGGCAGAGTCCTGTCCTCATCTGTATTTAAGCAGGGATGGAAAGGGACATGGGAGGCTGCTAGTGAATATTAACCCAGTTCACCTACATAGCAGAACAGCAAACAGACTATGGGACTAAGTCCATTGGCTAAGTGCTGAGCCTCGTGCCCGCCCACGCTGGTGTCATCCCCTGGGCCCTGGGCTCCACAGCCATGGGGAGTTGTGATGCGCTGACCACCATGCATAGCTTCCTGCGGCCGAGTTAGAGTGGGTGACAGGAGCTAGACGGCCTCTGGGACATGTTACGGCTTTGCCTGTGTGACCCGCGAGGCGTTTCCCCTGTGTTGGTGGCTGAGGTCCCACATTCACAATGTGCTGGTCAGGACGTACATAGAACTTGAGTACAGGGCCACCATGAGTAGGGGGAGGGTCTTTATTTGGGTCTGTCAAGGCGCCTTCCACCCTGCCATCCAGCGGTATCAGGCAGCCTCTGGCCTATCATGGCTGACAATCTTGCTAACTACCTGTGGTCTTGGTGGGTGATGGGCCTGGGAAGTCTTCCTGATGGGGCTCAGCACAGTGAAGTCTGTGTTTGGCCCCAGCTAGAGGAGCAGCATTCTCCTCAGATCAAGGTTCTACTTCTCCAAAATGGCGCCCGTTCCCCTTTCAGAGGACTCCTGCCCATTTCACTCCCTGAGGATGTGGGCTGGGTGTGCCTCCTATCTTCCCGAGCTCCAGTGATGAACTGGGCCATGTGGCACTGTTGGCCACGGAGACACACATTCAGGACAGATCTTCCTTCCCCTCTCTGAGGCTCCGCTTCCCCATCTGTAAAGCAGTAAGCAATGGGCTTCTTCCTCACGCAGCTGTGAGGCGGATGGAGAAAGGTTCTGGGAGAGGTTTCACACACAGCCTTTGAACTTGGCATGGCAGACACCTGTGCCCCTTCTCCTGCCTGCTGCTTCAGCCTCTGTCTTCTGGGAGAGGAACTGTGTGGCACCATCTTCTTCCCTCCTACTTGGCTCTTGCCAAACCTACCTTTGCCAAATCCTGATTGTGGGTGACCTGTGGGGTGGTTTCCTGTGTGGGGACAGTTCCAGCATTTTCTGGAACAATGTGTATGCCTACTCACAGCTGAATCATGTCACCACCCATCCTTTCTCAGCTAGAGCAAAGAAGGGGAGTCTGTGGGCTGTGGCCAGCAACAGGGTGAAGAGAGGCAGGGAAAATGAAGCTCAGCTCCGCCCCTTCCACATGGAGGTAGGGAACCTCTTCTTGGCATGGTCCTTCCTTGCACCTTACTTTATCTCTGCTCTTTTCATATTCTGAGCAGGAAGGACATCGTGAATCCGGCAAAGGTTAAGAGTCAACCTGTCCCATTTCACTCTACCCAGGATGAACGTTCTGGACAGTTTGTCACTTTGCCCTGTTGAGTGGGCTCTTTCCATCTGCGGAGGTTCCTGTTGACTTTTTCCCCTCTATCAATGGCACTGACACTGCCCACCCCACCCCATCCTCTGCTGTCCCAGGACATGGGGTGCTGAGCTCCTATTGGGAAGAAAAACATCAGGGGGTGGCCAGGACCTCAGGGAAGCACAGGCAGGGCTGGCTGGGCGAGCAGGACTCCCCTGGCCCGAGGGCTGAGGGCAGGCAGCAGGCCTCTGGGCCTTGTTGTCCATAGCTCAGCCCTGGGGAGGTGGCTCACACCACAGAGCTGTGCTTCCTGGAACTTGCCCAGCTCAGAGGCTGGCAGGAGGTAGATCCATCGGCCCTGTACACTTTTTCATGTTTACCAGAGTGTTTCTGTTTGCTTGACTTCTCTGAGTCCTCCACTGCTGTCATTTCCAATACACATCCTTAGATGCACTCCAACAGGGGCGTCACCTCTTCGATCCTTACAGATTCATCTAGAACATGGACTGCCTGCCAGGTTCTAAAGGATGTAGTTGGATCCACTCATCCAGTCCCAAGTACAGATTGGCCAAGAGGGAGTACCTCTGGCACACCACAAAGTCCAATAAGCTTGGGAGAAAACAGAGAGTTTCATGAGGGTGGCAGGGGAGTGGGGGGCAATGAGGTACAGAGCATGTGGGAGACTGGGATTGGAAGTGGCCTGGGCTCAACAAGATGAAGCAGGACTCAGGCCTTTGTGGAAAAGGAGCATTCCTTGGGGCAGGAGGAAGGGATACAGCCACAGTGTTTGGAGGCCAGCACACATCACTGGAGTCAGGCTCATGGTTGTCTCAAACCTTTCAAGGTGTGAGATTGTGTAGAAGGAAGCTTCTGGTGGCTTCAATTCCAGACATGATCCTTTATTCTTTCTTAACTCTTCTACATCCATTTTGATTTGGATGTTACCTCTCAGAAGGAGTGAGACACTGAGGCCCAGCAAGTTAGCTCTATGCTGACCATGTCTGCCTCCGTCCTCACCTCCCTCCCTTCCTCCATTTTTGTTGCATCACAGCTATTTGCACACAGCACCTGTTAACATGATGGTGATGGCTGACATCCCAGAGCATGTGGCACCTGCTCTATTTGACTCTGAGTTTGTAACACAGGTTTTCTTGTTTTTCCTCACATGGCACCCCTGAGTTTCATACTTTGGTGATTAGACATGTCAAGAAAGGATCTTAGCGGGCCAAGTAATGAGCTGTAGGCCACCACAAAGCTGGTAAAGGATGGAGGGACATTCTAACAATGTTTGGGGGAGGCAGGAGGGGTAGCACGTAATCCCAAAGCTTGTTTACATTCCTAGACTGCAGGTGATCTGACTGTAGGGTTTATACTGAGACCAAAACTAATACAAGATGTTTAGAATGGAAGGAAGGAAGGAAGGGAGAGAAAGAGAGAGAGAGAGAGAAAGAAAGGAAGAAAGGAAGAAAGAAAGAAAGAAAGAAAGAAAGAAAGAAAGAAAGAAAGAAAGAAAGAAAGGAAGGAAGGAAGGAAGGAAGGAAGGAAGGAAGGAAGGAAGGAAGAAAGAAGGAAAACAAAACAAACTCAGTTGCTTTGTTTGTGAGCTGGAGTGAGGAGGGCAGGCAGTTCGGCAGCTTCCACCACACCTAGTACTGCCCTTCCCCTTTTCCCACTGAGGAAAGGGGAGCAGGTCCTGGTGAGGAAACAGAGGGAAAGCTGAGCTGTGATGACCAGAAGCTCCTCCTCCCAATCTCTGGTGGTCCCTTAGGGCTCTCTTTGGCCAGGACCTGGCCTTTCACCTAGACCTCCTTGCCCCACCTATTCCCAGAAAAGCAACCTGAATTCTGATTGCTTTCTGGCACCCTCTTGGTCAGTCTGTGTAGACATCTCCACAAAGAGGACTTGGCACATCTGATGGGTGTCTGAGTGCCAGATGGGACATAGAAGATCAGCCCCCAGGAAGACCTTATTCCTCCCCACACTGCCCCCACCCCCAACCCATCTTTACTTCTTATTGCTTGGTCTTCACTTAGGTGTACATGAAGTAGAAGTTCAAAGCCTAAGAGCAGTATGGCTCCCATGTACACCCGAACTGTGGTAACAGCTTCTGTGGCACTCAAACTAATGAACAATAAAAATCACAGTTAGAGCTATGCCTCAAATCATTGCTGAGCTCTGCAAGTCACAAGGCAGACATTGAGAAGTTGAAGCAATATGCTTCCCAGAAATCTGAGTGGTTCTGAGTTCTTTCCAACTACTCCCCAAATTATTAGAAGTGGTTGAAAAGCCATTGGAATTCTCGTTCTTCTTATTTTTTTAGTTCTTTTTTTATTGTGAAAATACCGTACCGAGGGGTTATAGTTACATGGGCAAGATAATGAGTACATTTCTTATCAAGCATTGTTGCCTCCTCCTTTTACTCATTCTTCTTATAATTTTCATGACCCACAGGCAGTTTTTTATTTTACCTTTCCCTTTTTTTTTAAATTCCAGGATATTGGAAGCAATCATTTCCTCTATGAAAGACCCTCCTGAGCCTCCTCTATGGAGAATATTGGAACATAAAATATGAGATGAAGTGGATAGAATGCCCTGCTGTGGGACTGGCAACCTTAGGGTGCAGTGCAGAGCTGAGTGGTAGTGGTATCTTAGCATGCATGGAGTCCTGGGCTTGATTCCCCAGAACCACACACACAGAAGTCTCTGCCTGGTCTCTCAGGGACCCTGATGATTGCCAAACTGTCCCTAAGGTGGCTGTACCAGTTTGTACCCCACTCGAAATGGTGGCTTCACTCATCCTCGCCTGTGTTTGCTGTTACCAGTGTTCTGATGTCCATTCTTGTAAGTATCTGTTACTCTTTCTGTTTATGTGGTGCTGAGGAATCAAACCCAAGGCTTGGTGCATGCTAGGCAAGCACTCTACCACTAAGCCACATTCCCAGCCCCTATCTGTTACTATTTGTTGTTATTTAAACATTAACAGGAGCAGATTTTGTAGGGTGGATCGAGAAGCTGCCCTCCTTTACATAGCCCTGTCCTTAAAGCACACCCTCCATGACTGAACCAGCCTGAGGAACTTTTAGCTCCTGGACCAATCAGGAGCACTAAGTTGGTGCTGAACCAGAGAACTGGTTCTTCTCTCTGCTTCCAGGGTGGTGGGATATGAGTGGATTACCTTCACCAAGATCCACACCTCATTTTTTTGTGTGTGCTGTCTTAGGGCTTGAACTCAGGGCCTGGACACTGTCCCTGTGTGTTTTTGTACAAGGCTAGTGCTCTACCTCTTAAGCCATAACTCTACTTCCCGATTTTTGGTGGTTAATTGGAGATTAGAGTCTTATGGGCTTTCCTGTTTGGGTTGGCTTCAAACCATGGTCCTCAGATCCCAGCCACCTGAGTAGCTAGGGTTACAGGTGTGAGCCATCAGCATTCAGCTCATATGTAATTCTATCATTCCCAGTTCCAGAGCCCTTTAGGCCTGTAGGGTCCCTTAACCCCAGTAGGTACCCCAACACTTGTTCCCTCAGACCTTGGGGAGAACAGTGAGGGTGGACCTGCCAGGACCTGGCACTCGGGAACGGCAATGTGTCATGTGATCTCAGCGCAGCCTTCTTGAGGCAAACCCACGATTGCCTCTGTTACCTTTTGCTGCATCACGCCTTCCTTCCACATTAGTGGTTCCAAACAAGAGACAACCAGCTGTGCAGTTCTGGGCCAGGCCTCACTGGGCCCGCCCTACCTTTGTGATCAGCTGGGGCCTCACCCACAGTGTGGCAAGAGGTTGCATGCCCACCTGGACACTGGGACAACTGAGCCACGTGTCTAATTCCCCAAGAAGCTCCTTAGGGTTTGTTCATGTCGTAGACACAAGGGTCTAGCTCACAACTTCCTTCTGAATACTCCTCCCTCTGCCATGATGCTGGCTGGCCTATTTTGCAGCATCATGTAACTCTCTTCTTTCTAATCCATCGAAAAAAAGTATGCCTCCCTGGGCTCCAGATAGAGTAAGTAAAACCACAGAATAACCCTGACAGTTTAAATATTAAGTAAATGGCAACATGTTTGTATACTTTTATTGTAAAAAATTGTGTGTGTGTGTGCGTGTGTGTGTGTGTGTGTGTGTGTGTGTGTGCGTGCATGTGTCATGGGACTTGAACTCAGGGCCTGGATGGTCTCTCTGAGCTTCTTTGGCTCAAGGCTAGCACTCAACCACTTGATCCATAGCACCACTTCCAGCTTTTTCTGAGTAGGTTATTGGAGATAAGAGTCTCATGGACCTTTCTGACTGGGCTGGCTTTGAACTGTGATCCTCATATCTCAGACTCCTGAGTGTTAGGTAGGGTTGAGGGCACATTGCGTTTTATCTATTTTAAGCCTTTTTAAAAGTCAGTCCAAAAAGAGAGGGATAGGTCGATGCCTCTGGGTACCCAGCACGGGGCACCTGCCTCCCAAGAAGGCCAACATATTTTCTCTCTAGGTAAAAGGTGTGTGGTAAAAGGTAGGTGAGGGTTCCTGTTATCTGGATTTGAATGGCTGTGAGGAGCATGCCTCGTCTTAGATATGAGGCTGGGAAGGCAGATGGCAGAGTCCTGGTTTCAATGTTGTTTCGTTAATAACTCTGTAACAGGCATGTGGAAGCCAAGGCACTTCCCAGCCCAGGCCACCCTGGTGTTATTTCATCATTTATAGACAGTCACACTACTGGCCCACAGCTGTGCTAGCGACACAGATTTGGGAACTTTACAGACTCAGAGGGTTAAAATGTCAGTGCAAGTCTCTGCCCCATGTCTGGGTGAAGTGCAGTTGGCTAATTGCTTCCTGATATCATGTAAGGCTGCATTAGTAGGTCTGTCTGTCTAGATTCCTGGGGAGAGCTTTCTTTCTCACCTGGACCACAGCTCCTGCAGTGTGGGTGTGGGGTAACCATAATCTCTTTCTGTTTTCTCCCACATCTCCCTCTCCTTACCTCCCCTCATCTCCCACCTGCCACTGGCTTTTGTGTGGGGTCACATCTTGGTGTTAAGACCCAATGTTTGCGTTTGAACTTTAGAGCAATAAGATTCTGGGGTCCCTGGTTCATGTCAAGGAGCCCTACTCAAGTGCACAGGGTTTCCTGAAGAATCTTGGTTCAAAGTCACAGCCAACAATCACCAACCTTGGTCATCCATGTTCTTTTAACACACAGTTCTTATGCATACTACCATTGGAGAACTGCTGGAGAGATTGGGGTCTGAACTGGAGTATGGCATGTCTGCTTCCAGATTCCTGTTCTATTAGAATCTGAAGAACATCCCGGTTTTGAACACTCAGTGAATAAAATCTCCTCTTCTCCACGCTCAAAGATCCAGCATACAGCTAGCAACCCTTTGCTCCCGGGGTCATTTTCACAGGGGAGATTTCAGGTGCGTGTCAGGTGTCAGATGCGTGCATATGGGACATGACTAAGTTGGCACCCGTGCCCCGACTCATTACAGATGCATGTGTGGGGGTGCTGAACTTCTGTTTTCTGAAGGGGCTCCATCTCCACAGAACACAGTCCCAAATTCACCCACCAACCACATTCTGTCCTACATTTATCATCCTTCTGGCCTCACACTTTCCTTGGTTTTAGAGTGACTCAGCTCTGATGCTCTGATGCTCTTTTCTCATTTGCCTTAGCTGCCCCAGGAGTGCACTAGTCTGACCCAGCACAGTGATCTAGTTCTCAACGTCTTGGTGATGACACCATAGAAGAGTGCATTCGCTCATTTGTCCGCAGGTCCCCGGTGTCTTTACAGTGTCCCTTACTCAAAGGACACTCAGCAGATATCTGCAAGAGGACTGGGACATGAGTGTTTCCTCGTCTCAGCTAGTGCCAGAGGTGAGGTGGTGCTGGGGCGAATGGCGAGAAGTGGCTCTGGGGAGCGCCCTCCTCCTCAGCGCAGATCCTCCGTGCTCACAGACCCAATGCCAGCTTTATTAGAATCGGAACATGATGCTCTGGCCTGCAAGGGTCCGGCCACACAGGTGGGGGCTGGCTTTTCTGTTCAGTTGGGTAGAAAAGACACCCCTGGCCCTCATCACAGTCACCCTGCAGCCGGGTTGACCACTTTCCCCAGAAAGAGTAGACTCTGGGTGGTCACCTCCCAAAGGAGCAGCAAGAAAGGCCTGCTGAAGTGGGCATGTGGTGTCCAGGTCACATTCAGAGGCGAGGGCTGGGAGAGGAGGCCGGAGGCGGCCCCTGCCTCCGTTCCTTTCTCATTCATGTCAATCACCGCCTTGTGGGACACCTAGGAGAGGAGACAGAGAGGGCTGCTATGAAGCCAGGGTTTCCATGGCAAAGGCTACATCTGCAGTACAATGGGGAGATGGAGTAGGACCACATCTAGGCCCACAGTCCTGCCTGCCTAGGGAGTAACCCCAGCCCTTACCTCATTCTCCCTTCTGCCTCTCCGTTTCTCTTCCTTCCCTACCCCAGTGGGTTTGCCTCATGACAATGAGTGCCCTTTGGCAGGAGACAGTTGAGCCCGACCAGGCTGGGGCTCCTGAGTCCTCTCAGGCTGCAAAGCCAGCAGCACCTGCAGGAGCACTGCCCATGTCCTGGTGTGTCTTTGCATTGCAATGAGCTGCATTTAATCTCACTGTGCCTCAGTGTTGTTGTCTTCAAAATGACTGGTCAACCTAAAGCAGTGGTTCTTAATGAGCTTGGTGAAATCAGGCCATCTACTGGCCTCCAGGGCAGGAGCTGTGGTTTGTTTTTAAAACTGCTCTTTTACACAACTTCCTGGGAATGAAGCGTTCTGAGGCTTTGAAAGAGGTTGAAAGATGGAGCCTTGACATTCCCTTTTATTTCTAAAAGGCTCTATGAAAAGACACCCGTATCAGTCTAGGTCACTGTGAAAATGGTCTTTAAAAAGCTGACCTATTTTTTCCTTGTTTTTCACCCTTCCTACACACACACACACACACACACACACACACACACACACACAAAGCAGGCATGTGTCCACTTAAACCCACACAAGTGCACACACACACATATACTTATGCACATACACACACAGAGCAGGCATGTATACACTTACACACATATACACATACAGATAGTCATGTATGCGCACACACACACTCATACACACACACACACACACACACACACACACACACACACACACACAATGGCCTTGGTTGGCCACTCCACTCTCAGTTTTTTGTTCCCAGATAGAAGACAGAATGAAGTCCCTAGCAAACAGTCCAATGGCAATGAACAATTCTATTCTGAAATAAGAACAATAACCCAATCTTTGCTGCCTTCCTTCCTGTAAAAGACTGAATAATAATTCAATGATTCCCATCCCCTGATTCTCTTCTTGTTAGAGGGTTATCAGTCCTTCCCACTTCACATGGCCTATGTGTCCCCATTGGTAACTGTCTGGCAAGTGGGACTTGCTTCATCTGGTAGAATGACAGTGGCCACGATAGAGCCATAGGGGGAAGAGGTGAGAGTCTCAGCTCAGTACATTTTCTCTTGCTTTCCCCCTCTCATCTGAGAATGCTATGCCCCAAACAGCAGCTTTTTCTTCAACCTCCATCCAGGCAGGAAGAAATCACCGGAAGCTCATCTGTAGCTGATGGTAGTGATCTATTCCTGACATGCAATATTGATGGTTATAATCTCATGTGCTGAGATTCAGGGATGCTTGTTACTTTAGGAAAGCTGACTGATACGCTCGCCGCTCACATCCTACACCTCTCCAGAGCTGTAATGAAAACAGAGCTTAACAGCAGCCCTAGGAGAAAATCTGAGGAATAAAAATAAAACTACCCCATACCTGGGAAAATTACATCTTCATGAATGATCTAGAATGAGCATCTACCCTATGCAAAGTCCTTGACTGTAGTGTGGAGGTGTCACAGAATGAATGGGGACTGTGGTTTTCAGATGCATCCTGCGGGAGGAGGGAGGTAGGTATTGATGGCCTCACCTGGGAGACGGTTTTGTTGAGCTGCCCCATGATTCCGGACAGGCCAGTTTCCACATTGAATATGTTGGTGAGGCCAATCTGAGGAAGGATCTCTTCCAGGTTATACGTTCCAGAAATTGAAAACCTCGGCAAGTGCAAATCCAACAGACTGCAGAGAAAATCAGACACAGGAAAGGTTCCATCTGGTTACGTGTGCTGCAGGGGCCCTGTCTGCTGGCAGCCCACACCGTGGGGGACACAGCCGGGGTTGTCAGCACGGGGCACCCACAGTCTTCCCACTGCAGCGTATCACATGACCACACATGATACTCCCTCGATTCAGACTTCACAACATGTCCTGGGGCTGGATATGAGAAGTCTCCCGGCATAGCTATTTGTCCTCTTCATCTTCACTGCCTTGGTAGTGGGCTTTCTAGGTGCCAGATGTGAGCTAGGTTTTGACAAGGCTAACCTGGATGAATAGACATGATGTCATGTAAAGTAAACACTGTTTCCCCTTTTCCACCTCCACATCTGATTCATTTGTGAGTTCTGCTGGCTCAACTTCTGAACTATATCTTAAGTCTGTCTACTGAAGGGGATTCTTGGGGAAGAAAATGGAAGTCGGAAGGGGGGATGCCTAAGAGGGGAATGGAAAGGCAAATGTAATCGAAGTACATAATATGTGTGCTAGATGTGCGTTAGTTAAACATCATGTCCTTATCTCCACACTCTCAAAGAAATGAAACATTAGGGCAGGCCAGTGAGCCAACCTACCGGTTGAGCTCATGAAACAGGAGCAGATCAAAACCTGCTCCAGTGCTTGAGCACACATGGCCGACATCTTGCCACTCAGCACCCACCTGGGCGGTGAGAGTCGGCTCCACCTCCTCAGGGTCTCGGGCTGCATGGCGGCCTCCACCTGCTGCATTTTCCCGGGGTCAGGGAGGACCAGCAGCAGCAGGGCGGTGCCGCTGTACTCTATCTGGAGGACGGTGCAGGCCACCTCCTGGTCATAGAGGAACCTGTGCATCTCCTTCTGCTGCATCAAGGGCACACGGAGCGAGGTCTTCTCATCCACGAAAAAGCTGTCCTGCTTCCGGGTCTGGTAGCGGTCGAAGGGATGCTTCCACTTGGCTGGGGACACAAAAGCCACAGGGCCGTGAGCACCCAGGCAGAGAGCAGCTTCGGACAGCCTTGCTGGGGAAGGGGCTTGGATAGGAGGGAAAGCTGCACCATGGAGAGAGTCAGGAGGGCCTGGCAGGAGCTCTAAGGTCCTACAGGCTAGTTCTGGTTTGGAAGAATGATCGTGTATAAGGGGCCACAGAAGGGATTTCCATCTACTAAACCATCCACGTGTGAGGCACTACATCTTTAACTCATCACAGAAATCAATAGGCGACATTTCTTTTTATCTCCATACCAGAGATGAGGAAATGGACTCTTTGTGAATGTGCTCAAGCCTCCCAATTTGGGACACATTGGCAACCTCACTGAATGGATTCTCTTAGCCCAGACACCTCTGGACAATCTGTTTCTAAAGAGAAGCCAGATGCTTTGGATTCCCTCAAGGCTATGGTTTGTGCTCACACCGCACCACTGTGAGCAAACTGTCCCCATCACTCCTCTCTAAACCAGATGGCAAACAAAGTGATCTTTCTCTCTTTTCTTTCCCTCCCTCCCTCCCTCCCTCCCTCCCTCCCTCCCTCCCTCCCTCCCTCCCTCTCTTCCTTCCTTCCTTTCTTCCTCCCTCCCTTCCTCCCTCCCTTCCTTCCTTGTTATCTTCCTCCCTCCCTCTCTGTCTCTGTCTGTCTGTCTGTCTGACTCTCTCTTTCTCAATAGGATTTCATTATACTGTATAGTTTAAACTCTTGGATTCATCCTTTTAAGTAGCCAAGATTATAGGCATGCACAACTTTGCCCTGCCATGGCAATCATTCCCACAAAGATGCATTGATGTCATTCTGTGGTTTCAGTCTCTATGGACGTTCTTTAGGTCTGTTGATAAAGGCTGGTATCCTCAACATGGCCCCTGTGCAAATCCATATTTCAACTCTTGACATTCTCTCTAGGCAACGCTTTTCTGTGTTCTATGTCCCAGAAAACTAACTTAGCTTCAGTTCTTTCACCATGCAAGGATGTCTCTCTCCCGCAGACTTTACTCAGCCTCAGCCCTCCTCTCTCTCCTCTCCCATGGCCTCTTCACCTGAGCTTGCCCAACTCCTCCATCATGTCTCCTCAGTCTTCATGTCTCCGTTTAATGCCTCCTTTATCAGGAAGCCTTCCCTTGGCTCCCGGTGCCAGAGCACCCATCGCTACACAGAAGGACATCCTCCTCCCTCTGAGCTGTGTTGCTGCCTTACCCATCCCCAGTCCCCATGGGGTGTGAGCTACACAGTCAATGCCAACCAAGTCCCATGAGGTTGGCCAAGGCATGTTCGTATGAGAGCAATTACTTGCAGACTCTTCTGTCAGAATCTTCTGCCCTCACTCACCTTTGAAGAAGAAGAAGTTCAGGAGAACCATGAGCGTGTCTTGGCCGAGCTCTGGGAGGCAGTGGGCGATCCTCCCGTACGTCTGCTTCCTCACGTAGGCATTGATCTGCCTCCCTGTGGCGGCAGAATCTGTGAAGTTGGCGGAGAAGGCGAGCGCTCCGTACAGCTCCTTGGTGCTATCCAGAAAGTGCCTCTGGGGCTTGAGCTGCTTGTCCAGGAACAAGGAGTTTCCCACTTTAAGTTCCAGTTTGGGGCTGGGCAGGGCCAGGGTGTGCAGGAGGCTCTGGAAGCCTCGGTGGATGTCCGTGGCGGGGGTCTCTGTGAGGTTGAAGCCCAGGCCCTCCAGGATCTGAGTTGAGATGTCCGCTTGGGCCCCAAGAGAAAGCAGGGCCAAGGTGCTGGAGAGGCTCACGGGGGAGAAGAGGATGTTTCCTGGGTTGCCCACTGCCAGCTGCTTGTACAAATGCAAAGCAAAACTGGTAATGGTTGGCGTGACTTTGTGGTAGATGGGTTGTGGCTCTGAGGTCTGGTGGTGGGGGGCTGAGGGGCGCCCCAGATTCTTATCTCCATGGGCAGGAAAAGGCTGACAATGGACAGAGGCCAGGGTCCCAGCTCCCAGCAGCCACAGCCATGTTGGACTCATTCTCTGAAAACAAGATGGCAAACACTCATCAAAGAAAGAAAGGGAGGGGGGACAGAGGGAAGGAAGGAGGGAGGGAAGATAGAACAAGAGAGAGGATGATATAATAAGTACCAGTTCTTTCCTAACCAGGACATGAGTGTGCTCTGTTTTTCTCTTTCATTAGTTGGAGGATGGGCAATGATTGGCAGTAAAAACTGTGTGGAAGAGGACAGCTTGCAAGTCCAGTGGGCAAAGTAACTGGGCTGGTAGATCTTGCGAGGAGAGTGAAAGAGATCACCTCTGTCTCTGTCATGCCTCTGCTATCTGTTCTTTTCTAAGACAGGGTCAGTGTCACTCTGCAGCCTAGGCTTGCCTGGAATCTACAGCATTCCAAGTGCTGGGATCACAGGTGCACACTGCCACACCTGGTGCTACCCTCTATGGCAGGTATTCTCTGTGGTGATGAGAGCCTCTGTCTTCACTTATGCAGTGAGTTGGGAACCATATCTGTACGGGTTGAGTGTGTGCTCCAAGTTAACGAACTGAACTCCCAACCTCCGGGACCTGAAAATGTGATCTTGCTTAGAATAAGGTCATTGCACATACAATTAGTTAAGATGAGGTTATTCAAGTAGGCCCGTGGTTTAATGCAGACACGGAGAGAAAGAACAGACCATGTTTCTACAAATCAAACTAAGCTGCTCTCTGGAGCCAGGGGACAGCATTGGAGCAGATCCCCCCGCCCCCGCCCCGTGTCAGTGCAGATCAGCTCTCTGGTCACCTTGGTTGTGGACATCCAGCTTGCAGAGCTGTGAGTCCAACTGTGCCCAGAGTGTCACATCTCTTCTACTCCCATCCAAGTCGCAAAGGTGCAGGAGCAGAAGGAGTCCGGCCTGGGCAGTGAGTGCAAGGAAAAACTACACTGTGGACCAGCCGGTCCCCACCCTAGCTCTGCTGTTCGGTGTCCCACAGGGGACAGCTGCCACCCTGTAGCCTGAATCCTCCCAGACCCTGCTGCCTTCCAGTTCCCTCTCCTTAGTTTCAAGGCGCAGTGGCTGCCTGCTGATGACCACAAGCTCTTGTCTGTCCTCCTGAAAACTTCATCCTCGTAATCAGCCCCTCCTGTGCCTTTTGTGTTAGTGGCAGAGCCTACTGCAGCAGGTTGGCTTCTGGTCCCTGGTGGCAACACGTGGCCACCCACGCAGGCCTGCTGCCACAAAGGATAAACGATGTCCCTTATCTGCTGTGTCGAAACCCTCTGGCTGGACAAAGTGCAGGGAGCACCTCGCCAAGGCCACATCTTCGCTCCAGCACAGTCACAGCTCTTCACACAGGGACTTCCCTGAACAGGAAACCTGGAAAACGCAGAGCTATTCAAACACTGGCCTGCCCTGTTGCAGTCAGCACCCTATGTACCCCCAAGGACCCCAAACTTGCAGAAAGGTTTGCTTCCCAAAGAAGACTCCAATTGGTTGCTAGCTGGAGCTGGGCCTCTAGTGTGTCACAGAGTAATACTATTTTTAAAACTGTATCTCCTTCTGCAAAATGCAAGGGGAAAAGGGGTGGGCCTGTAAGAATTCTATGACATGTAACATGCAAAGCATCCGCACATGGAAAAGATGGAAGTTTTCTTCCCCTCTACCAAGGCTGCATGAAATGATCACCTCAATGCCCTTTCCAGAAAGGTCCAAGAAAAAAAAATCAAGAGCACTGTTTGTGAACAAACAGGTGCGGGGGAGGGAGGGAAGGAGGGTGGTGTTTGGGGTGACTGGTGCTGCTGACTCAAACATGGAAAATCTTGAAATGCCTAGAAAAGTCACATCCAGTGGAGAGCAGTCCTGCACAACTGTGCTTACACCTTTGTGGAGAAACCTTGGTTGTGTATTGTTTAACCCTTATAAATCCCTTAAATCGTAGGGAAGTCAGGGCACACAGCCAGCAAGAGGCAGGAGCAGGAGGCAATCCCTGACTATGAATTTTAAGTGTGTTTCTTCAAGGAAGAGAATTCTTAGTAAATGTTGTCATTTTCCTTTGGATTGTCCTCCTCCCATCTCCTTGTCTTCCTGCTAGGATTACTCTGACTTCCTCTTTCCAAGTTCTTTAAGGCCAAGTTTTCTGTGATAGTGTTTTTTGAAAACCTGAAGTTCTGACTGCAAGACTCAGAGGCAGTATTTAGTATCTTGTTCAGAGGCCTCTGTTCCCATCTCTGCCTCTAAAGGCAGAGAGATTCTGGGACAAGGACAGAGACAGAGACAGGGACAGAGACAGAGACAGAAGGAGGGAGAAGGGAGGAGGTGGCAGGCCGCTTCAGTTCGGGCACCAGTGTGTACTCACAGAGCGAAGTCACTGAGCTGGGTCTGGGTCCTCTGCCTGGACAGCTTCCTGATACTGGGAAATGGTGTTTGAGGACCTCTGAAGCCTGGTCAATATTTGTCAGGCAGATTCCTGGAACTGGGATGAATGTGAGCGTAGCAAATGGGAAGGATTTTTTTTCCCCCAAAGAGCCGATCCTGGTTCCCTGTCTCTCAAACAAGCACGACCTGTGCTTCAGGGTCCCGTGGATTCTGGGGCACGTGACAGTGATGCCAATGGAGGCGATGAAGGTGGGGGAGACAGTGTGGCCGCTGCTGACCTTGTATTGGGGCGTTTTAGAATCCAGTCACCCTGGATTTACATTCATACTATATTTATAACATTTACAGATATTATTTATATACATTGCTTATTACATATTATTCATTACAATAAACAATATAATCCACAAGAGTAGGAGGGACCAGAGGGAAAATCAATACATAGAGCAAGCTGCAGTTAAAGCCCCTGGCATGGTTCCCCAGACTCTCATTCACTCATGTCTTTGAAATGTCTAGGAAGAAGTCTGGACCTAAAGGAACACTTGTTATGAGAGAATAGCTCAGTTATGGAATAGAGGTAACTTATGTTCTTCTTTGCGTGTTTTCATGGTCTTTAAACTTCTTACAAAAAGCCTGTATCTTGTTCTTGTTTGTTGTAAACACACACACAAATAGAGACCCACTGTGTGTCAGTTGCTGGAAGACTTTGGGTGACAGCTTTGGCAGCCTTTGCAACCTAATGTGACAACAGGGATTATCAGAAGGGGAAATGAAAGCCAGTGACCTTTGAGACTGTGGCCATAAACTTCACCTTGGAAAAGTGGGTTTTGGTAGATCCATTGGAAAGTTGATTTTGGAAAGGCTCAAGAACATGGCCTCTCTAGAACTGAAGGGGTAGCAAGACTCTGAAGAGAAACAATGTGGCATTTGTGCAGAATCCTTTCCAGTAGGCTCCAGACCATATTGTGAATTAAGAAACCTCTTCTTAGTGGACTAACACCATGCATGTAAAAAAAAAAACAAACAAATCTCATTCACCAGTAAATGTGTCCCTCCAAATCACACTGGACACAAAACCTGTGTATATCATGGATATAGAGAGAGGCCTTACAATTCTAAGGACTGTGGGAAAGACTCCACTTCCCAGTGCTCTCAGAGACATGAAGAGGGAGAACCTGGTAAGACTCAGCCGTGTGATACCTTCGCATGTGTTGTGCAAATGAAGTTCATTTTTCATCCATCTCATGAGAATGCTGCATTTTAACACCATGAATATAATCATTGTGGCAAAGCATTCAGGAACCTGAGTGATTTGGAAGTACATGAAATAATTCACAAAGAGGAGAAACCTTTTATATGTAGAAACCAGGAAGAAGACTTCAGCTATCTTATTTCCTTTCTTTTAAAAATTATTTTCTTTACTGTTATTTTAGAGGTGGTGTACAGAGGGATTACAATTACATGAGTCAAGTAATGAGTACATTTCCTTTCATACAATATCTTCCCTTCTATCACTCTCTCTTAGTCCCTCCCTTCTGTCCACCCCCGAGTTGTATAGTTCACTTTCATCCACGGCCAGTGAGCTCCACTGCTGCACGTTTCCACCATTTCCCTCAAATTGTGTACCAATTCTTTTCACAAACTTGAAAAAGTTCACACTGAAGAGAAACTCCATGGATGTAAGCTTTGGAGAAAGTCTTCGCTGTTTTCAATGACCTTCAAGGCCATGAGAGAACTCACAGTGGAGAAAGACCCTATGGCTGTAAGCAATGTGAGAAAGCCTTCAGTTGTTCTAGTGCCCTTCATAAAGATGAAATCTTTCAAACTGGACAGGAACACCTTCTATGTAAGTAGCATAGGAAAGCTTTCCCTTGCCCCAGCCACCTTTACATGGGAGAGGAAACCATGAGGACATTGGCCATATGGTAAAACTAGCACTCTTGGAAGACATGAAAGAACTCATGCTGTCAAGAGACCTTAGGGATGTAAGCAATGTGGAAAAGCATTCACTCATTCTGGTGACCTTCAAAAATCTGAAAGAACTCGCTGGAGAGAAACCATATTAAGGTAAGCAATGTGAGAAAATGTGAGAAAGCCTTTTCTAGATCCAGTGCCATTTGAGAACATGAAAGAAAAACCTCACACTGGCAAGCAATTGAATGGATATAAGCAATGTGGGAAAGCCTTCCCTAGGTTCAGTGGCCTTCAAAGACATGAAAGAACTCACACTGGAGAGAAGGCACTTAAATGTAGGCAATGTGGGAAAATCTTTCTTTTGTCTTAATGCTCCTGGAATACATAAAAATTTCACACTGGAAAGAAGCCCTATGGGAATAAGGAATGTGAGAAAGACTTTACTTCTCCCACTGCCATTCTAGCCAGGAGATGTTTGAGATAAGAAACTTAAACGTCACTGGCTTGAGTCAAGATCAAGCCTAGCACTGTGAAGAAAAGGTAAATGGTCTTGAAAACAAATCAGCAGGAATAACATAAAGAAGTAATATAGCCTCAAGGCTTGGAGGCATGGCTCAAGTGGTGGAGCATCTGCCTAACAAGCAGGAAGCCCTGAGTTCAAACCCCAGTGCCACTAGGAGAGAGAGAGAGAGAGAGAGAGAGAGAGAGAGAGAGAGAGAGAGAGAGAGAGAGAGAGAGAGAGAGAGAGAGAGAGAGAGCGACAGACAGACAGACAGACAGACAGACAGACAGAGAGACAGAGAAACAGAAAGAGACACAGAGACAGAGAAAGAGAAAGAAACAAAGGAAGAAAGGAAGGAAGAAAAGAACCCAGTGACCCACAGGAAACTATTATGCATATGTGTAATTGGAGTCCTAGGTTAAAAAGAGAGTGGATTGTTGATGGGTGGTGGGTGGTGGTAAGAAGAAAGAAAAGAAAAAGAAATGAGTAGAAAGACTATGTGGGCTTTATGTAAACTATAGCTAAATAGAAAATACTAAACCAATGAGTTTAATAAAATAAAGGCAGCGCTGTGATTTCGTTTCCTATTCTGATGATGGTGCCTGGTAGTTCTCATTCAGTCTGCCATCTTTCCCCATCCCCTGACTTCCTGCACATCCTCCTTTCCTTCCCACAGCTCCAGCTCGAAACTGCTCACTCTTGTCTTCCCTGAGCCCCACTCCCTTTATAAATAACTGAAACCAGCCACAGCCATCGTAGCTCTCTGTCTCTCTATCTCTGGTTAGACAATCTACACCCCATGCAGTTCCCACAGGTCTTCCCCAGTGAGGGGAAGATGGAGAGAAGGGGGAGGATGCAGGGGAAGTAAAGACTGAGGAGGGACTGGGATGGCAAGGGAGAGGTGATGGGAACTCTGACCTGCTGCCCTGTCAAGTCTGATGGTGAGCCCGGGGGAGGCAGCTAGAGGGGGTGGGGCACTTTTCTAAGTTTGGTTAATTGGACGCTTGTTGTGATGCAGAACTATGGAATCAGAGCTTCCAAGGAATCCCTAGAAGGCATGAGATGGAAGACAGCTGGGTGCTCCTCCAGCCACTACCCCCACCTCAGCATCTGTCCTAGCTCTGCTGAGGAGCTCTTCAGTTCACCTTCAGGTCCCCGACTTCCACTCCTGGCTGTCAGAGATGGCTGCAAAGCAAAGGCCAAGCTATTCCATAAATCCAGTCCTGCCAGAGCAGCAAAAACAGGAACAAGACACCCTGGGTTCATGCAAGGCTCAGCACAATGTAACCTGTCCCCAGTCTGCCTCCTCCGTAGGGTCTCTTCTGCCACAGCCAGGTCATCAACTTTCTAGAATCTTCTGTTCCCAAGACTCTCTTGCTAACTACACACATCTTTATGCTTTTGCTCCATTTCTGGTTTCGTGTCCGTGTCTCATTTAAAATCAAGCTACCCTTTTATGCTTTGATGTTTTGATACTTATTTTTACATTTACTTATCCCCTTCCCCCATTTTCCAACACCAAGATGGAACCCAGGGCTTTGTGCTTGGCTAGACCAGGTCTCTAACACCAGAGCCCCACCACCAGCCTGCTCCTTTCTTTTGACAGGCTGAAATTAAGTACCATCTTAGCCAGAATCCTCCCAAGGTGGGATTGCAGTCCTCACGTGGACCTGTGGCATGGGCAGTGCTCCCCAGAGCCTCCTAGGTGGGTCTGGGGTCTGGCTGCAATACACTGACCCAGAATAGCCAGGAAACCACATCTCTTCATGCATGTGCTTAAAAAGCCCATCAGGACCCTCAGGGCTGTGTGAATGCCTTCTGCAGCTTGTGGTAGAGCTACAGGAGTGTATTGCGGAGGCCTCTCCCCGACATCAGCCATGCACATTCATGGTCAATGCCCCTCTCTCCCCAGATCAAGATACCCAGGTCTGCTTGAGTTCACACTGATATACAGGCATTGCCCAGGGGACCTGCCTTTGCTCTTAGCTCTGTATTTTTCTATCTGGGTGCCCACCAGCACCTCCACCCGCCTCTACCTGTGCAACTCAATGTTCTTGTTTCTTTACCTGCCTCTCTAATAGCCTGAAACCTCTGTGAAGGTAAGGATCTTTGTAGATTCTATGTACTGATACATCTCAAGCTCCTAGGACCATCCCTGGCACAGAGGGGACCCTGGATGGATGGATGCATGCATGCATGAATGCACAAATGGGTGAGTGGATGGATGGTTGGTTGAGTAAATGAAAGCCAAGAATGCTCAGGGGACTTGCATTTGGCCCTAGCACACTTGCTTTCTTTCTTTCTTCTTTCCCTCCTTCCTTCCTTCCTTCTTTCCTTTCTTGCTTCATTCCTTTCTTGCTTCCTTCCTTCCTTCCTTCCTTCCTTCCTTTCTTCCTTCCTTTCTTCCTTCCTTTCTTTCTTTCTTTCTTTCTTTCTTTCTTTCTTTCTTTCTTTCTTTCTTTCTTTCTTTCTTTCTTTCTTTCTTTCTTTCTTTCTTATTAACTGTGAGCACAGGCAGGTTATGTGGTTTTCTTCAGCCCTGGTTTCCTCTCCACGAAGGGCTGGGGATCTGTAGGGTTACTGGGAGCTCTCGTCAGTGTAGGCTTTGTTGAGACATGTTGATTTCAATCAATGGGGAAAACCCATTGATTTATTGCTCATTAATTCGTGAGGTCAGCCAGTCCACAAGCAGTGGCTCAGGTCAATTTCTAGAAGGAGTTGACTTCCTGTAAGGCTGGTTAATGCTCTGGAAGGGAGTGGCGGAGGAGGGGTTGTGGGGAAAGCACCTGGGTGAGCTGCGATGACATAATCCAATGCAGGGAAGTGGGACCACAGGCCTCCCGGAGGAAGTGGACAGGTGTGCCCTGTCTGACACAAAGATTCATCCTCTGGGACATCCTCCCCAGGCCACCTTGTCCATTAGCCAGTGACTGGGCCTTCAGTGCCCTGTGGAGCCCAGGATGCAGGAGGAAGCTCCTATAGGGGCTTCACATGCTAAGGGACATGGAGAGCAGTTGAGCTCCCGGTCAGTGTTGAATTCAGGCCCTGCTGCCTGCGGCTCTTCTGTGGCCATAAGGGTGCCACTCACTTTTGAGCCTCACACCTGTCAAATCTGGCTGCCAATAGGTAGGTTGAGACAAGAACTCAAAGTTACAGCGGACCAAAGATCACCGGGCACACCCAGGAATGGATAAGCGCTGCTGGCTCAGGCTTCTTGGAGCCAGGTACATCAGGATGCCTTCATCCCAAAGCACCGGGGATGTCGGCAACTCCCTGCCAGGGGGAAAGGAGCTGCTGACCCACACTAGTGACTGTAAGTGGCACTGAGAGCCCCAGTGCCCTCTAGTGTTCACACACAGACACCACAAGGCCAGTGTGTTGAAGTGGGTTGCAAGGATCCCATTGGCTAACTGTTCATATGGTAAGCGCCCCTTTGATCACCAGCTGGGGGAGCCCCAGGATCCTCTTATGCCTCAATGAACAAAACTTGCAGTGAGTCCTAAGATGGCCTCCAGATGCAGGCCATGGGACTGGACTGTTTCCATCTCTTTTCTTCCATCCCTCTGAAGGCCTGGCTGGACACCAAGCAGAGACTGTACAAATGACTCAAGGCCAAAGACTCACAATGGGGAGCTAACTTCTCTAAGGCAATGGTGTTGGCTCCCTTAGACACACAGCGGGTGGGTTGGGATCCTCCTTTCAGAATATTCTAGAATTCGAGCCCAGGTCTCCAGGTCTCTATGAGTCCAAACCCCAGCTACTTGCTGTGGCTTGGACCTTCCTCAAATTACCCACCACAGCCTTGGCAAGCAGGACACAGAGGAATGGGGGACACAGCCGAGTGGGTGGGGTGTGGCACCTCACATGGAAATCCCCATGGGCAGGGAGGGGGACACACAGCTGTGGAGCCTGGAAACCCCAAGAACCAGCTATGTGGCTCCGCAGCAGCCTTGGGAGATGGAGATGAGCAGGATTTGGTCAGAATATGTCTGCAGCTTCATCTCTAGCAGATGCAATGTTTTCAGTCAGTGGGGAGGGCAGCAGTAAGCCAAGATTCCTCTTTATTGCCCTCTAGGGTCAACAATCTTTGCCAGGAAAATCATGGAAGGGGTGATGTTCTCATAAAGCAGTAGCATATAAGGTCTGTCTAACTTGAGTTTTTCAGGGGTCTCCATAGGCAGTGTCTGGGCTCCAGAGCCGGCAGCCCCCTCTGTACCCTTCTCATCCATCTTCAGCTCAGCCTTGTGCACTGCCTGTGGGAAGCAAGGAAAAAGTCAGTGCCTGCTGAGCCACTCAGAGGCTGTGGGCCAGAGGAAAGAGGTCAGAGAGGGACACATCTTGGCCAAAGTTGCCCAGTCTCATTGTAACCCAGTTCTGGTGCCAGCCATATGGGGACACTGGCACTCCTGCTGTCACCTGAATGATGTTTAATGAGCAGATAGAGGAGAAGGGGACTTGCTATCCCAGGAATTCCAGGGACTGATCAGGTGTGATGGTCAGAAGGACCTGGGCGGTCAGCTCAGCTCTGTTGATGATACAGAGGGACCCAGGCTGTGCATCAGCTGTAGGAGGTTCCTCCCCGCGGATCCACTGCCCTGTGTCTTGGTGGATGCATACAGGGCAGTGGATGGGCGGTGTGAGACGCACACATTTCATTCTGGTCTACAGAACGTCAACATTTTCCCTTACTGAAAATTCTACGTTAGGGCCATAGTTTTCAGCACAGCTAACTACGCAAAAGAAACAAGCCACTGAGCTTGGCAACGGCCTATGATAAATGATGAGCTGGCCTTGAACTTCTTTTTTGGGGGGAAGGGGAGTCTAAAAACTGAGAAAGGAAAAAAATCAAACTAGAAAATTCTGTGTCTTCTTCATACAAATCTAAAACAGATTCTGTACCGTCAGATTTGCCAACCCAGATCCCTCCAAGACTGGCCTCACTTCTCCTTAACCCCACTTAGTACAGCCAGCCCCCACTGCACCCTAACTTTCCACCTTCTGCTTTCGGTCTGCCCTTTCCTGTATTGAGCTTCTCCCCACCCTTGTCCCTGCTTCTGAAATCCTCAACACCACCCCCACTGGAACTAGATTTGGTACAGTATACAAGACATCTAGTTAAACTTTAATTCAAAGGCAGGCACCAGTGGCTCATACCTGTAATCCTAGCTACTCAGGAGGGTGAGATCTGAGGATTGCAGTTTGAAGCCAGCCTGGCAAGGAAAATGCACGAGACTCTAATCTCCAATTTAAAAAAAAATCCAGAAGTAGAGCTGTGGCTCAAGTAGCAGAGCACTAGCCTTGAGCAAAAAAAACTCAGGGACAGCACTCAGGACCCTAATTCAAGCCCCAAAACTGGCAGAAAAAAATTAATTCAAGATTCATAGTGAATATATTTCAATATGAAATATGTCACATGCAATATTTAGGACATAGTTATGCTCAAACTATTCATTATTATTCTAAATTTCAAATTCAATGAAATATCTTATAGTGTATCTTCTAAATGTGATAACCCTACCTAGATAGTCTTCTTTTTTCCTCAAATAGGAAGATGCTCACCCTGTCAGAGACCACAGACAGACCAGGCTTGGGCCTGCTTCTCATCCTGATCAGTTATGAATCCTGTCTGTCTGGTGGGTGGGGTCCTGGCGGGCGCGTGGGCTGTGACCCTGTGGCCCTGACTGTGAGGGCTCCGGCATGGGAGGGAGCAGCCAGCAGCAGGCTTACCTCACCCACTTTCAGGCTGCGGTAGGGGGAGATCCTGCTGAGGTCACCGTGCTCCTCAAAGACTTTGCTGATGCCCAGTTGGGACAGGGTCTTCTTCAAGTTGTAGGTCCCAGTGATGTGGAGCTTGGGTACGAACACATCCACCACCCTGGGAAGGGGAGACGGGAGGGTGAGTGGGAGGATTACCTCCCATAGGGGGGTGGGAGGGGAGAGAGGGGCAGGAGAGATGCCCGGGGGGAGCTTTGTTGTATCAGAGCCAAATCTCTCAGACCTCACTATTCACTGGAAGAGGAGAGGCTCCTTCACCCTCAGACCCCAGAGTAAAGACACCCCATGCACACGATGACCTTTCCATGCCAGTCCCAATGGAGCCCACACTCTATGGCTCTGGGAGACATGTACAAAAGGAGGGTGCTGGTCAGGGCTCGGCAGGGCGTAAGCCATCTCTCTCTCTTTACTCCTTGCTCAGGAGCCTCATTCAGTCCAGTGACTTGAGTTACCATCGACAGGGCTGCCAGCTCCCAACTTTACCTTCCTATTTATCCATTTGCTCATTCGTTCATCTAGCCAACAGGAAGCACCTTCTGCAAAGCACATGCTGTCCTAGGTGCTAGAGGGGAATTGACCAGCAGGATTGGCTGCTCTTGACTGCATTCCAGCAGGAAAGACACATAGGAAAATCACCACCAGAAAAAGCCTGATGTGGTACACAGGCAAACACAGCCAGGGTGCCAGGAGGGAACACGAGCTAGGGACAGAAATGAAGGACAGACACACTTGCTGGAATCAGGAAGGCCGAGAAACACGAAGAGATTTGAGAAACCCTTGCTGGAGACAAAGGGTTCAGGCAAGTGCCATCTTTCTCTCTGAAGAAGACAGGGAGCCACAGTAGACTTTTGACCAGAGGAATAATGTAGTCTTGTTTAGGATATTCAGAGCTTGTTCTGCTAGCTCTGCCAACCACACACACTTGGTGATGGGCAAGGAGGACAAGCATTGGTCTTGACGACCATCCGGAAGCTTGTGAGGGAGTCAGAGGTAAGAGCACAGAGAATGGGAAGAGATCTGGACCACAGTGAGGCCAGCAGCTTTCCTGACATGCAGCCGGGGTTGCTGGGGGGTGGTGTAGGGGGATCATGATAAGTATGACGTCAAAGGGTATGGTCTGAGCAAAGGAAAGATGGGGTTGCTCAGCAATAGGAGGAGGCTCCCCAGCGGGACCAAGATGCTGATTCTGATGCCCATGGAGACAGAGATCGCAGTCTATATCCAAGGAAACTATGAGTGAAGAGGAGCAGGACTCTGGACTTAGGGAGACAGACCTGAGGCGGGTAAGAAACTCAGACACCAAGGGTGATGGCATAGTGGTGAAAACTCTGAGGCCGGCAGCAAAGAGCCCAAGGACTGAGCCTGAGGCTCTCTCCTCTCAGAGGGGAAGACGACAGAGAGGATCTGCACAGGAGACAGGGAGCGGGGCCACACCAGGCTGCCTGCAGGCCTCTGCCTTCCGCAGGAAGCCAGGCTGAGTACTGAAAGCCTCAATTCTGACATGTCCTATGCACTGGTAGTTTGGGCAAGTACGTTTAGATGCCTGTCTATTGATGTAGTTACTTCTCTTGAGAAAAAAGAGAATGTTTTTGTTTTCTTCTTCATAGGCATGAGTGCATTTAGGGGAGATGATTCCTTCTTTCAGGGGACGCTTAATGTACCTTATGATGGCGGAGCTCAGGAGCCCCTTGTGTGCGGTTAGTGCTGCAGCATGAGGCTGCAGAAGGCCATGGAGAAAGGATCGTGGCGTACCACTGCCAGCACCAGAACCAAACTCGGGTGAGAAACTGTCAGACAGAACATGGCGAGGCAGCTGGGGTACCGGGAAGACCCAACTGTAGTCTTAAGCCATTGCAATCTGTTTCTAAAGTTTTGGTCTTAAGCCCCGTCTCAAGAAGGCCATGAAACAAGGGTGGAAGGCTGAGATTCTCCCTATATTCCATCTTCTCTTCATCTTCTGCCCCTCTCAATCTCTTAAGGAGGCCACTCCAGCTTTCTCAGCTCTGCAGCTCTGAGGGCATACGCTGAAAAGAGCTGGTCACTTGTTCAAGGATGTCCACCCCTTTCCCTGGTGAGGAAGGCCTGCTGGGCTGGGCTTCCACAGCAGAGCGTGGGGTCTCGCCTCTCCAGCAAATCAGAAAAAGATCGGAAGTCAAGCAAATCCTCTGTAGCTAATGCCGGACTAATCTAGATTCGGTTCTTGCCGAGGTCCTGAGAGGTCAGCATCCATTCTGCCAGCCACACAGGAGCCCGGCCCTGGCCTCACCTCTGCCTCTCTCTCAGACATGGCTCACTAAAGTCCAGACCTTCGCTGAGACCCGACGGATGACTGCCAGCCCAAGGGGGAGGGAGCCTGGGACTAGCAGGGAGGGGGAATCCAGACATGGCTCCTGCCTGAATGGAAACTGTCTCCCTTCCCTTCCATCCCATGCAGTCACTCCCCTTAAATGTGCAAGAGCTAGCTAGGACACCAAGCCCCCCAGACACAACACCAGCACTTTGCCTTCCAAGAAAATCCCCCCACAGCTCGTGGCTGAGACACATTCCATAGGCTTACCGTACATCGACTAGTGTATGGTCCTCCACGTCACTGGCTTTGTCTAACACCCACATTGAACACATTGTTCTATTTACAGCGAACCTCTGGCAGCTCTTTCGACACCCCAGGGGTTCCCACTCACAGTGTCCCTGGCCTAAGATTAAATCACTCCTCTCCCTCCCACACAGCCCTGCATTGTCAGTCCCACCTCCTCTGTGAGGCCCTCCCTGACTGCCACCTCCTGTTACAGCTTCATCCTCTGTGCTCCCACAACTCCATTGCATGACCATCGATGCAGTGGCTCATTGTATTCCAGTGAGGCGCTACACATTCCCTGACCACAGCTACCCTCGAAGAAGCTCATCACAGAACCCCAAAGAGGGTTTGGGCCATTGGACAAGAGCTTGCTAAAACCACCATAAGAAAAACAGAGGGAGGGAAGCAAAGAAGCAGCAAGAACCTACCTCCGCCAGGTCCCCACTTTTACCTTTTTGCAAGCAGACTCTTCCATTTGCTGAAAATGTCCACCTTCAAGCCCTCTTCCAGGCTCTGCATCTTGCCCTTGTCGGGGAGAATGAAGGCGACGGTGATGTTCCCGTAGTACGGCATCTCCAGGATGGTGCAGGCCAGCTGGTCGTCGTAGGCGATATCATACAGGCCCGAACGGAACATCATCGGCACCTTCACTGTCTTCCTTTCATCCACAAAGAAATTCTCCTCTTTAGTTTTCTTGGGGTCAAATTCATATTTCCACCTGGCTTCGGAAGGAAGGACAAAATGACATGAGGGCCTGGAAGGAAAGGAAGTGAGCAAATCCAAGTAGTCGCTGCTCACTGTGGACACCGATTCTGAGGAAGGACTTGGGATTTTCTGGGAGAGGAGGGCTTTGGGTTTTCTGGACTCCAGAAATGCCCATTCTCCTTCTATGCTCTGAAGATTTCTGGTGAGGCCTGGAGTGAGGCCCAGGGATCCAAACAAAGACAAAAACAGTAAACACAAGACCAGGGCTGCAGAGCTATAAGCCTAGCAGACTGCCCAGAGCCTAGGTATCCCTGAGGCTCTGAAAAAAGCCCAAAGTTTGTCATCATGAAGAGAGTTGATGGCAATTAGCAGTGGCTCCTTGAGTGTGACTGAGTGAAAGCATTTGATTGGATCCCAGGTCAACCTCAAAGGAACCCCTCTTGTGTGGGGCTGGGGAAACTAACGGGACACACTGACAGTGGAGCTTTCTAGAAAGCAGCAAACACTCAAAGTGTATATTTGGACTCTTCCTATTTGATACTGAGGATGCTCTGACCCCTTTGCACATAAATCCAGATCTCTTTTCAAACCTGTGATCCTTACAGCCCCCAGCATAGGCCCCTGAGAGCCAAACTTCCCAAGCGCAAATCCTGGCCTCATTGCTCTAAAAGGAGGACCTGGGGCAAGAGTGTCAATCTCCCCAGGCTTTGGTGTCCTTAATTCACAGATTTAATAATGATAATTCTAAGCATCAGTTAGAACTACGTCGAGACAGAACGAGAAGGAAGAAGGCAGTGTATGTAGCTCTCTGTCTAGTACATGTTGAGTAGATGCTGGTCACTGTCAGAATCATGGTCATAACCTGTTGCTAAAGTGATCTAGGGGATGAGGAGACTGTGAGCAATTCCAGCTTCTCCTCTCAGGTGGGAAAGTATGCTCTCCCTTCCTTGTAAGAGTATCTGTGTCCCCACGGAATTCCAGAGACCCTGCACCGGCAGTGCAGTGGTGGTCTGGCCTGGACTGAGGGATGTCAGCCTTTGATGTTTATCTTTCTGGCCAGTTCCTGTGTATGTGAGTATGGCAGGTAGACGATGAGAGGTTGTGAGGTGGGGGGGGGTGGATAATTTAGGTAACCTTCCTTTTTCTTTTTCAGTCTCCCCCTTAGTCTTGGGAAATCTACAACATCTGAGAGGGAGACCCATCGCCCAGCACAGTGGTGGCCACCACATCAGCATCCTGACTCTGGGATCCACTTGGTGTCAAGGAAAGTGCACAGCTCTAGGCCTGTGAGAAATGGTCTCTGGTACCAACTCATACCAGCTGGCCTTGGGAGTGGAATTAATTGAACTCTCTCTCTCTCTCTCTCTCTCTCTCTCTCTCTCTCTCTCTCTCTCTCTCTCTCTCTCTCTCTCTCTCTCTCTCTCTCTCCTCTCTCTCTCTCTCTCTCTCTCTCTCTCTCTCTCTCTCTCTCTCTCTCTCTCTTTCTCTCTCTGGTTTTCACTTAGCTCATCTAAGAAATGCTATTAAAGTGCCCCCCTCCACCCTCTACAACCAAGGCATGCTGAGGTCATCAACAGTAATGAACACACAGAGATGAGCAACCCAGATGTACAAAGCTTGTCTCTGCATTTTCACCTTGAATCCCTCCAACTAGGTGATGGATGATGTATTGCTTGCTTATTTCACAGATAGGGAAGGCAGGCACCTGAGAGAGTGCGAAAGGTTGTATACACAGGAGTTCGAGTTCAACAGAACAAGCCAGTGGGGGTGAATCCGGGCTTCCAATGCAAGTCTGCCCACCCTCCCCTCCTCACACCCACATGCCCCAAACCTTACCTTGAAAGAAAATGTAGTTTGTAAGAATCATGACTGTTCCCGGGTCTATGCTCCTGACTAGGTTGTGGATTTTCCCGTGAGTTTTCTGGCTGATATAGCCATTGATCTGCCTCTGAGTTTCTTTCAAGTTCTGGAAGCTGGTGGACAGCATCTCTGCATTGTACATGCTCTTGGCGGCTCTCAGGAAGTTCCTCTGGGGCTTCAGCCTCCTGTCGATGAACAGGGCATTGCCGAGGTCCATCGTGACGTCCTGCTTCTCCTGGTTTAGCCTTTTGAGGAGGTAGTGGAAGCCCTCGTGCAGGTCCCTGTCTGCCATGCCCCGGAAGCTCAGGCCCTGCTTTATCTCAGCCAGTGTGGAGTCCTGGGCCCCCAGAGACAGCATGGAGAAGGCGGTGGAAATGCTTAGTGGGGAGAAGAAGATGTTCTGCCTAGGGTTCCTGAAAGCCAGCTTCTTGAGCAGCTTGAAACCAAACTCCATATTGCGCCAGGCCAGTTGCTGGGCATTTCTCTTGGCCTTGTACTCTCCATCTTGGCCCTGGGCTTCATAGCTGCTTGGAGAGAGGTTGGGCTGCTGAAGATTTTGTGCCGTGAGGAGGCCAGCCAGAAACAGGCTGAGGCCCAGCATAAGCTTCATGGTCCTTGGAGATTGTCCTGTGGAGCAATAGGTCTGAGGTTAGCAGAGAACAAAAGAACTCCATCACCTCTCAAATATCCAGGAATGAGAACAGATGAGCATGGAAACAGAGACCTGTGTGTTGCACATTGTGGCACTGAGTGCTTTGCCATACACAACCACATTCAGCCTCTCTCATCACCACAGAAACAAGAAATAACCAACCCCAGTCACGAGTGAGAGGCCTGAGTGTAGAAGCTCACTGAGACATGGCAATTCCTCTGTGACTTTATATAGGCCTGACAGGACTCCATCCATGCTGCATACTGATAGCTGTCCCAAGAGAGCCTGTAGTGAAGCCACAAGATAAAGAGCAGAGCAAGGGTGCTGTCCCAGACCAAATCCAGCCTTGGTTGGCCTCCAGAGCAGCTGGCCAGCCTTGAGGAGCTGCTGGATGGAATCTGGATGGAACCAGATAGTGGGTGACCGTGGTCTGTCCTTAAGATGTAGGACTTGATGTACCCTGGGACCATTAGCTCCCATCAACTCACCACAGTCTTCTGGTCTGAGAAAGATAGCTATGATTTGTTAGCAGACATGTGTCTTGGCCGTGCTAGACATCAACAGGGTCCACCACAGCCAAATCCAAGTGTCTGATACTTCTAGTTGACTGAATCATCAAGCACTAATGCCCAGCCTATTTCTAGAGGTTTCCTAATCCCAAGTCCTTTCTGTTTGTGAAGGTATTAGGGATGCAACCTTCCTCACAGCAGACATGGGTCTTCAAGAAATTTGTGGTATGATAGTGGAAACTTCTAGCAAAAACTGCCAAAACCGGTCCTCTCTAGAGCCTCCAGTCTCAGCTCCAAAATAGGATGTGATTTGTGCGAGACAATAAAAACTCCTCTACTCGTGATTGGTTCAATCAAAACTCCTTTGCTTGTGTTTGGCTCAGAAGATAGACCTGACCCAATCAGTTCAGGCTCAGGGAAGGGGTAACTTCAGTGATCCAATGAGGGTGAACTTCAGAGCTGGTTTGTTGCCATATTAGGTTATTAGCTTCTTAATTTCCCAGATGTCCTAGGCAGAAGTATGTGCATATGGGGTCTAAAACTCTGTATTACCCCATGGAGAAAAGTGAAGGTAAAGCCAGAGCACAAGTGGACACAAGCTACACAGAGAGATGGATGGGACCAGCTCCCTATTGGTCTGCACTTCAAACCAAACCATCTCACACATATACAGAAGATGTAATATAATATATGCATATATGTGTATAGATAGATAGATAATCCCAGGGTACCCAAGCAGTCAGGAGCCCCTCTCTTCATGCCTTCACAGCTGGATGACATCTAGGAAAGAGTTCTCTTCTCTGAGCCCAGGGTCCTCTTTTTAACCTAAGAAACTTCCACTCCCAGGACTACTCTGGTAAAGTTTAACTTGTGGTGAACAAGAGGGCTCTGTGGGATGTATGAAAATAGGCTTTAGAGATAAACAAAACCAACCACAACAAAAAATTAGGACATGAAAGAGACTGGATCTCAGGAGCTCATGGGCTGGACTGTTTATAAAGGACCAAAATAGAAGCGTCGGTTACTCAGGGAGATCGCCACCCAGGCATGCACTGTTTCCCAATGTCAGGAGTGGAGAAGTTAGGACATGCCACTCAAGCAAAAATGTCTCAGTAGATGGTTTGCCAGCAAGCTGAGAGGCAAAGCAGTGAGCCAGCTGCCAGGGGCTGTGCCTGTGAGTCAGGGCAGCCTGGGCTGAGCCCCAGACCAGCAGGCAGAGTGACTGCTGGGTGCTCTACCCTAGAAAAGCTCCCTGGCACATGGGTGCCCTCACCCAAAGCTCTGTGCTGAGAAGCTGAGCAGAAGACTCACCAGGTCTTTCCACTGCACAGTTGTAGCCATGAGAACTGACTGGGGATCACAGGGTTGGGTGTTGGACTCCCACATAGATGATGGGAGGCAAGTTTCTTCCCCGCCTCCTGACTGACAGTATGTTTGTCTCCTGAATGGGAGGTCTTTCCCCATTCCAAAGTGCTAATAGGCAGGCCCCACCCCTCAGAGCAAGGACACAGCTACACCAGGCTGGGGGCTTTCTGCCTCTGCCCACCTCTACCAGCCTGTGCCACTGCAGTCCTCTCAGGCCGTCTGCCCAGGCCACCTGGGTATCACCATCCTGGACCTTTCTTGCTCAACAACCTACACATTCTGAGTCTTTCTACTTGTTATCACAGGTTCTAAACTGACCCAAATTTGTCAGATGGGTAAGATGCCTGAGTAGGCTCCATTTTTATTCCATAATTAAAATAGATGAGCCACTGTTTATTTCCCAATACATTGATAGGTTGCAATTTATTGAGCAATCCTCTGCAGAGTTTTAGCTGAGAGAGAGACAGAGAGAGAGAGAGAGAGAGAGAGAGAGAGAGAGAGAGAGAGAGAGAGAGAGAGAGAGAGAGAGAGAGAGAGAGAGAGAGAGAGAGAATTTGGTTGTTACCCCACAGGACAGATAAAACTAAAACAAGTATTTCAATTCCTGACCATTCCCATCTCACATTCTCTATTTTTTTTGACAAATAATTTCCTTCTCCTGAAAAGAAATACAATAACATCTCACTGATCCTAGAAACAGAGTCCCAACCAGGTGACTTCAAAGCCATCTGGACAAACGGCACAAGTGGATTAAAGTCCACATGTGGACGGGGTCCCCCCCATTGAGGGGGTCCCTCAGGAGAGCTCTCAGGACAGACAGTGGTCACAGCTTCCCCCCTCACACTAAGCAAAATGACAATGAAATACAACAGCAGATTTAATCATGCTTCTCTTGGCCAGCCATGGTGTCACGTGCCTGTAATCTAAGCACTTAGAAGGAAAAGTAGGAGGATCCTGACTTTGAGGCCAGCCTGAGATATGTAAAACTGTCTCAAAAACCAAACAAATAATAACCATTTCATACCTTGTTGTCCCCAGGTGATTTTTTTCCAGAATTTTTCAACACATAGATGCCAAAACTCACAGATGGTCAGTCTCCTATATAAAATGGCACCGCATTACATAAAATCCACACATCCTTCTGAGCCCTTTGAATCAGGCCTGCCTTGCACATGGCACCTAATATAGTACAGGTACTTTGGAAAGAGTTGGCATACTCTATTGTTTGAGAATACGACATGAAAGACCACCTGTACATGTTCAATACAGATGTAATTTTTCCCCAACTATTTTCCATCCTAGGTTATTTGAATCCGTGAATGTGGAACCCGTGGATGGAGAGTGGATGAGTGGATTCGTAGTTTTATAGAGTACTTACCCCAGCAGGTTGGGAAAGCAAGATAGAGGGAAATAGAGCACTCAGGCTACACAAGGTCTACCAGATGTGCAGTGGGGCCATTCACTGAGAAGAGGAGCTTCCCCTTCCCCAGCAGCTCTCTCTCTCTCAATATTCTCCTTTTCACCTTGTCCTGAGGATGACTGGATGGAGAAGTGTGGCAATCACCAGCATTAACAAGATCAAAACATTTAGGATGCTCTGCCCATGCCCCCAACCCAACGGAACAAGCTTCAGACAGCCTAGCTCCCCGGTCAATGGGGACACATTGCATAGCTTGGCTACAACACTCAACCTTTCCTGCTTGGGGACCCTGAGCCCTCTGAACCCCAGCTTCCCTCAGCTCCTTCGCAGAGTTCCATGCAGAGTTCAGAACACCTGGATACTCTCAAGTACTCTCCCTTGAACTGAGAGACAGAGAGGATCCTTCTTGAATATGCATGTTGATTCTCCCCCACCCAAAGGAGACCACCACAAAAATCCTTACAGCCAGCCTACACATGCTCTAGGCTCCACCTGTAGTGGGAACTGATACTGTTGTTCAGTTGGGGGATTTTCTTTCTTAAAGGAAATTACTCTAGATGTGTTAGAAGTTAAATGATTGTTTTCCTGAACAAGTCTGGAACTAACTTGGTAGGGAAACATAATGCCTTCTCCTAGCTGCAGTGAGCATTCACAGAGAACTCTATCTAGTCCATGTTGCAATATACTTTATCCTGCCTTCCTGGAAAACACAAGATGAAACACACATGCTTTTTAATTTTTTGAGCACAAAGTATAAAGACATATACCTGTAATCCCAGCATTCATGAGGCTGAGTAAGGATTATTAGTTGGAGGCTATCCTGGGCTACACAAAAAGGATGTCTCTAAAAAGAAAAGGAAGGAGGAATAGAAAAAGAGAAAAAATAGGAAAAGAAAAGAGAAATGAACAAAAGAAAGGAAACAAAAGACAAGGGAAAGGGAAGAGCAAAGAAAAATAGAAGTCCAGTTGAGTCCTCATGCTGACCCTAGAGCGATGCCGAGGTAGGGGCCACATGGCTGCTGCCACCTAAGAAATCATGGCACTCTCATACCCTCAAAAAAGGGTGAATGACAGCAACAAGACTCAGAACTCTCAGGGACTTTCATATCTTTGCCTGGCCTGGTCCTCCTACCCTTTAGTAGTAGCTTCATTCTAGAGTGAGGAAATAGGGACTGGAAAGCCTCATGTGAGGAAGGAGAAATCACAGCCCCAGTGGATGAAGGAGACCAGCTGCAATGTGTGTTGATAGTGGGGCAGAATAGGAATCTCAGCCCTGCAAAAACGTACTGAGCAGGCCACAAGGCCCCTGGCTTCACTTTCTCCAATGACTGACTGTGGGTTGATGGATGAATGCAGCCTTACTCCAGGGAGAGCTCACACACCAAGCCGGCTGGCCAATCAGAGAGCAGAGTGGGCTCCAGGTGGAAGGAGAGCTGCCCACCCCATGCCCACTCCCACCCAGGCTTTCCCTCTAGTAGATGTCCATGGAGATGAATCAACAAAGTCCTCCAGGGGAGTCCTGCACATATTGGAAGTGTTCTAGAACTTTCTTCCAAAAAGCACACCTTGAAGAGTACCATATCCTCCCTTTCGTGTGCATCCCACTTTATGAGGAATAGAGTGGAAGCACTGAATCTTTCCAGAAGGGAGTTTGCATACTCACAGTGTATCCAAGGGATCCACGGGGTCAGCCAAATGGACCTGCCCTTCCTTTTTTTTTATTTATACCTCCATGGTCTGCTGGAGAGGCAGAGTATGGCCAATAGAATTAGCTGGCCAGGGAGGTCAGGTGATGGGGGTTTCCAGAGTAGTGGCCACACCACTTCCCCAGGGGCTCCTCACGCCGGAGGCTGGACACAGGGTGATATATGTGGACCACACCTACTGGGCTGGGACTACCTTAATGACGTCCACCTCATATCTTTTGCAACACCTTTATTTCCCAACAGCTGTCTGATCTGGTAGACGGGATATTCTGCCACTAGATCAGCCTGTTGTCCTGACATTGAAGAACCAACCCCCAATCATCTGTCACCTGTGTAAAGCTACCAGCTGAGCTCCAAGGCACCAAGGAAATCTAGAGGGCTAGACAGGTACTCAGAGGGAAAATCAGAGCAAGAGGTTGAGAAGTGGAGTCCTGGGGGTGGCGGGAGGGCAGTGGGACACCTGGTCTCTTCATCCCTGCACATTGTCGGCTCTTTTACCCGAGCCCACGTGGATTCCCGGGGAAGAGGACTGCGGAGAGATGAGTAGCTGATTGCATACGTAACTTCTGCTGGGGTGACATTCATATCAAAGCTTCCGCTCCTGTGGGACAGTGAATGACTCGAGGCTCTGTTTCATCTTCGTGGGTTAATTGTGCTGATTCCCTGGGTACCCGGGTGGGTTCTATCCCTTGTTTGCCTCTTCTTGCTTTTATGCATTTTTCTTTAAAGAACAGGCATTATTTTATAGTTAAGTTTTAAATGTTGGCAATATAATGCAACTTATTTTCAGTTTTACCTCACGGAGAAAGATGCAGGTGATGTGAAAATCTTCCGACACCCGTGGACCTCGGAATGGAAGGGCAATGAACTCCACAGACAGATTCTCGATTCTCGTTTCTCTTCATGACCTCCAGTGAGCCTGCATGCCTCTCCCGTAAACCGCTGCTGCTTCATAATGGTCATTCTATGACCAGAGAACCAGAGAGGCCCAGAAAAGGGATGCCTCCTTTTTCCAAAGCTGTGACTCTCGTTTCCAAAGCTGTACAGACACATGGCCCAGTGATGCCTTCTTGGAGAGAAGCAATCCTGGATGGTGGCCAGGCCCTGTTTGACCTGATTTGCCTCTCTCCCTTTCTTCTTCCCTTCCTCAAGGAGCCTATGTGCATTGGTCGGATATACCTGTGAGTGGACAAGAGGCCTTTGTTCTGGCTGTAACTGTGACCCCCAATGGAGGACTGGACTGAAGCCAGGGCCAGTGGTCCCCTTGTGTCAGAGGCTGAGATACTGACCCAGAATCCAACTCTGTGTCCATGGCTTGGATGAGAAGAACCCTGCCCATTAATGATAGGGTGAGGTCCATGTGAGTCCTATAGCCCTGCCCAACTGCCCCCTACATTGTCTATGCTTGGTGCAAACTCCCACAGGAGATGTGTGGGGAGAGTCTCCAGTGGGGAGGTTCACCCAGTGACATGGGCTGCATGAAGATGCCTGAAGTCAAACAGACTAATTGGACATAGGTGGAGACAAAGCCAGAGATGGGCCACAGGCCAGGGTGGGCAGTAGACTTGGGAGAGGAGCTGTCCATCCTGCCCAGGGAGACTTGCAGGTTGGCAGCTGTGTGGAGCAATGAAGGAGATGTCTGAGGGACACACCCCTCTCAGCCCCCCTCTGGGGACCTTCCCCTCCCAGTCCCCATCAATGGACCCACCCCACCCAGCCCCAATCAAGAGACCAGCCCTGCCCAGCCCCCATCAGGGGGTCCTTGGCTACATTTGACTGTCCCCAACCTGTCCTGTACAACGGAAGTCCCTTAGTGAGCATTTCTCTGGAGATTTGGGTTGTTCAATCCCTGAGAGTCACCTGGGAACTTTAGGCAAACCCATTCTCCAAGCTGCTATAGAGATCTGAGTTGAGTCGGTTGGTAAAGAGAGAAGGCTGGACAGGGGAGTTCTGAAGAACTCCCTGCAGGGTGACTGTGAGTCACTGGGTGAAGAGTCTCTGCTCTCCACATGTACGTCCCCATCTGATGTTTGTGGTAACCATCTGGGTTGCTTTAAAACCTCGTATCAGGGGATAGCAAAAATAAAATATAGTACATGAGATAGATACAGGGATCTAGGGAACAGACCAGTCTCCGGAACAGCGCAGGAGGGAGTCATCCTGACAGCTGACCACAGCATCGTCGGAATCCGAGGGGAAAGGACAGTCCCGCCGGCCTGCAGTGGGCTGGGGATCCCGGCAGTCACGTGGGGAAGAATAAGAAGCCTGGACTCCTCTTTTATTCTATGTATACAAAGCTTGAGCCACACAAAATAATGGTTTTCCCTTCTTTTAGGAAACAAATCACAGTGATCAAAGCAATAAAGCTTCCCGAATCTTGAAACACGGGCATACTTGACAAGTCTATTTGATATGTTTTTTTCGGGGGGGGGAGGGTCCGGGGGCCTGAACTCTGGGCCTGGGCACTGTCCCTCAGCTCTTCAGCTCAAGGCTAGCGCTCTACCACTTGAGCCACAGTGCCACTTCCCGCTTTTTTCTTTTTGCTTATGTGGTGCTGAGGAATCGAACCCACGGCCTCAGGCATGCAAAGCAAGCGCTCTACCACTGAGCCATCTTCCCAGCCCCATCTATTTGATATGTTTGCTCTGAAAGCTCCTCTTACCAATCTTTTCAACAAATAGAAGATCGCGCTGAGCCATTTGACGCCTTCTGCCACAAGCAAGGAAGTCAGTTTTTGGCATACTCAAAGGCAATATGTATTATCTCTGCTATAGTTGTGAAACAATACCAAATTTATTCATAATAATTTGAATTCCTGAAGTTTTTCCCCACTGATTTTATTATTGGAATATTGGCATTTTTAAGTCATGTATTCAAATATTTGAACAATCTTGGTCATTTTGTACTTACAAGTTAGGAAGACATATTTTATGTTCACTATAGATCTTTAATTTAAATTACCTTCTTACTATATCTAAAAGAGTAAACAAAGCTTCCTGAAGAAAATATAGTGCACTATTTTCATGACCTTGCACTGAGCAAAGACTTCTTCAACAGCACACAGAAGACCCTAAACCAGACTTTGTTACCACTAAGAACTTGGTTTATCAGAACCACCTAAGGAAGTCAAATGTAAGCCTCAGGCTGGGAGAAAGCATTGGTAAAATTTATAGCAAATGAAAGAGCCATAATTTGTCATTAAATAACAAGTCGACCTTTGAAAACAGCCAAATCTTGAATGAATACATCACCAAAGAAAACACCAGTGCTCTCACCATGCGGCTGGAAGGGTAAAGAAAATAAAGCCATAAAGTAAAACCACAACAAGACGTCATAACACACCCAGCAAAACAACCAGAATTAAAGGGACGGACAAAAGCTGGGTATGGAGCAAGGGGGACTCTCACAGTGGGGGTGGGGCATCACCTGCCATGAATGCTCTGGAAAATTGCTTCACAGGAATGATGAAAAACAACCATTTGCTTGCCCTTTGGCCCGAAAGTTGTGCTCTAGGGCATTTGCCCAATAGGAACAAGCACCTGTTGGCCACCAAAGATGCATACGCAGTGTCCACCACAGCTTTACAGATGAGGCCCCAAAGCAGCAACAGCCCTGGTGTCTTGTCATAGTGCAGCTGGGTCTGCTAGGCACCATGGAAATCGGGAACACACACCACAGTGCCCAAGGCACAGAGGGCAAATTAAACTGCTGCCCAGCAGCCAGGCAATGAGAAATTTAACAAAAATGCCACTTGATTCATTGAGTTAGACTCCACTTCTAAGGCAATCTGCAACAAGATCCTTGGTCCCCACCTTTTTATCTATCCAAAGATAAAATATGAAGGATTCACTCCTACCCTATTTTCCCAGGTGCATGCAAATGTGCTTGATGCAGGCAGGGAAATCCAACCTAAGCCTAATCTGTAGGGAACGCCGAGGCTGAGTTGAGGAAACAGGAAAGGGTTAAGAGGTTGGAAGACTGAGAACTGGACCACAAGAAGGTCAAACCATCAAGGCGTGTGTCGAGCTGTCTGAGCACTGAAAAGTTTGAGACCTTGGATAAAGGAGTCAATTGTCACTATACTTACACTATTTTCTGCCTGCATCTGCAGTCTCCTGTACTAAACTCAAGTAACCTCTGTCTTCCTGCTCAGACTCCACAAAAGTCTAACTCCAACCCCACCTCCTTGCACAACCTTCATTCCCTTGGGAAGGCTGGGCCCCTCGCTGTGACTCAATCAACAGCCCTCTCCTGTGCAGAACCAAGTCCAGCTTTTTCCTTTTCCTTTCTCCTCCATTTTCCTAACACTACAGAGATTTTAATCCAAAATGTTGAAACAAAATTGTAAGAGTTTAGGTTTTTAAGAAAAAAAAAAGGCTGAGGCCCAAATAATAGACCATCTCTTTAGATGCTTGGTATTCACCAAGCATGAGGCTTTAAGTTCAGACCTCAGTCCCACCAAAAACAGGCGAAAGAAAAAGGAGAAACATAAAATATGTCATGAAAAGCTAGGAATAATATCACTCAAGATCATTTTAAAACAATGAGGAAAAGGTGAACGACTCTTTTAATGTTTCTGGGAAACAAACTATTTCCAAAAATCAAATTGATTAAAAAGAATGGAAGAAGTTGGGCAGCGGTGGCTCACACCTGTAACTCTAGTTACTCAGAGGGCTGAGATCTGAGGATCTCAGTTAAAAGTCAGCCTGGGCAGGAAAGTCTGAGAGATGCTTACCTCCAACTAATCACACACACACACACACACACACACACACACACACACACACACACACACACACACACACATACACACACACACACACACACCACAGCCTGAAGCAGAGTTCTTGCTCAAATGGTTGAGCATTAGCCTTGAGCTGAAAAAGTTCAGGGACATTGCCCAGGCCCTGAGTTCAAGCCTGGAACTGAAAAAAAAAATAAAAAGAAGAAGAAGAAGAAGAAGAAGAAGAAGAAGAAGAAGAAGAAGAAGAAGAAGAAGAAGAAGAAGAAGAAGAAGAAGAAGAAGAAGAAGAAGAAGAAGAAGAAGAAGAAGAAGAAGAAGAAGAAGAAGAAGAAGAAGAAGAAGAAGAAGAAGAAGAAGAAGAAGAAGAAGAAGAAGAAGAAGAAGAAGAAGAAAGAAGAAGAAGAAGAAGAAGAAGAAGAGAAGGAAATCTGTCCAGAATGTTAGAGTTGGAAAGAAGTTTGTAAATATGATACACAGGCAGAGACCCTACCAGGTAGGATGGACAGAATGTTCTCATATTGTCTTAAAACTGTAGCACATCCAAAAGAAGGGCAAATCACAGCTCGGGGTGCATGTACCAGAACACTGGTGCTTTTCGGGATAGAGAGTAGTCACACATCTGCCCTCGGCAGACAACAGACAAGAGTGGGGAACGCCCCAAAATGTTCTGGCTGGGAGCCTTGCGTTCCTTCTGAACTTAGCCTCCTTCTTTACTTCTTTTCCCTTTCATCTGTTCTCATTCCAAGTAGATCTGCTCACTGATAGGAAGCAGGGATTTTTCACTTGGGCTGCAAGTTCTGAGCTGCTCGATCCATTTTTAGCTGGGGGGGGGGGACGGGGAAACCCACAACAACAACAACAACAACAACAACAAAACCCCTGAGGTCCCAAGAACCACGTAATCAGCAAGCACAGGACTCAAAGATCAGGTCTTCTGATTCTGACTTCTTCATTCTGTCATCAACTCTGAATGACCACAAAGACCAGCTGGAACCATAGCATTTCTATCACACACACACACACACACACACACACACACACACACACACACACACACACACACACACACACACTCACCTTGACAAGTCCCCACAGGCCCCTTTTCCCCTTAATGTCTCTTCCTTGGTCCTCCCCAGGGCTGGATGCTCCCCTCCTTGGAGAATGCTTTCTGCCCTGGCAGGCACCCTCAGGCTTTTAGTATGCCTCCGTACCTTCCCCTGCCCCATGAGCCTCCTCGGCCTACTGGGTGGGCTTCTCCTGACTTGCTGAGCTTGCCTCTGCCACCTGGATCCCTCCTCCCCGGATTGGCTCTATGGGAGCCACGCCCAGGTAGCAACACATCTGGGAGTTCCCGTCCTTGCCCCTCCGGAGGACTGGAGCTGGATTTTCTCTGCCTTCTCCTCAATGTACTTACTATACGCTCTGTGCGAGGCACACACCAGTGCTCTGCAGATTTCATTGAAGGGGACCTGGGTTGTAGATCCAAGTTTTGGCACCTCGCAAACCTCAGAGGGAAAGGTAATGCATGCTCCCCAGGTGCCAGGATGACATTTGCTATTCCAGCCCATTCCATGGCCTATTTAGAGATGTCTTTGGGCAGATTCAACCATCCCCAGATTCCTCCTGGTGGCAGGGGAGTTGCGGCTGTGGTACCTTGGCAGTGCTGTGAAATACCAGCCACCCACCATGGTTGCTTATCTGGCTCCAGACCCAACCCCCAGGGCATGCAGGGAGCAGACAGTGTAACCCCATCTCACCCCCAAACTCTGGGATATTTCAGGTCTGAGTCTGGGTTCTAGGATGCAGGCCTAGGAGATACATCGGGTGGCTGGAGAAACCATCCTTTCCTCTGATTCCCAGTTTACTCACATTTCAGTGGGCTGCATTGGATCTATGGTTGGTGTTGGGAGGGTGTGTGTGATTTCTTGGAAATCATAATCAATCAGTTTCACTTAAAATATTAGTGACATGTCTGTGCTAAGGGTCACTCTAGCAGAAGTCGTAAGAATGGAGCATTACAGAAAACGTAGCAGCAAGAAATTAAATCATCAGCTGCAGAAAGAAAAAAGAGCAAAAGAGGAAAGAGGAGGAGGAAGGAAAAAGAAGAAGGAGGAGGAGGAGGAAGATGAAGAAGAAGAAGAGAAGGAGGAGGGGAAGGGCAGAGGAGGGAAGGAGGAGGGGGCAGGGGAAGTAAGAAGGAGAGTCCCTAATGTAATGTTTTACTATACTTTGTGGTATGAGAACCAATTTGATTTTTAGCAGTGTGACTATTTATAGGAATGCACACACACACACACACACACACACACACACAAGCACTGAGGTGCACTCAATCCTGGGAGTCCTCCCTTTCCGAGGGCCCCAGGGGAGGCCAGGGCGAAGTCAGCATGATCACACCAGGTGCAGGCTTGATTTCAACCCATCCCTCCTTGCTGAGCCTGAGTGAAGTCTTTGGCCAAATCTACCCACCTGGAAACTGGGGCAGGCACTGTCAAAAGAAGGGAAGGAGGGCAGAGAGGAGAGCCAGGTTCCAGGGAAGGATGGGTCGCACTCTGTGAGTGCCCAGCAGAGCCGCACATTTAATACAGTCAAGGCTCCCAGTCCCTTGGTCCCTGATCCCCATAACCAGCTCACCTGGATCCTGCCCACTGGGGGGCTACCCACCCAGGTCCACGCTCACAGAAGCTTGTGACAGTGAGCTAGACCACAAGTCCTGCAGTGGACTTTGCTTCTACAACGGCCATGCCTTCATTGCACCTTATTCTTCCTATTTGCTCAATGTAATGACTGAAAGACCTGTGCTGCTTACATCACCAAGTGGTTAGCAATGGCCAAGCCGAAGGAACTAAGTTAAAAAGAATTAGTCATCACAGCAATAATGGCAATGAATAATGGTGATAATGAAGTAAAGACCGAGGGCTGATCGCATCATCCAAGTCACCCACTTCACCCTGTGCCGTCCTCTGGTATAGAGCACATGTGTGCATTTAATACAGCTGCAGGACCCGGGAAGGGCTCTTCTGTCCCTTCAAGTGTGCTATAAATAATGAATTGGGTAAGAATGATGGGATTTAAAGGAAGGCCAGGCTCTGTAAATAGTTTGCAAAGTAAAAGATGTCCATATCTGTGTGACTCGTGCTTTCTATGCTACAACGCAGGTTAAGGATAGGAAGCTGTTAGACATTCAGGTAGACACAGCAACTATTGACCTCACATCGGGAAAGAGCTTGTTCCCAGGCCAGGACACTGAATGGTTGGCAAAGGAGTGTCATGGAATGTGTACTCTCAGGGGGGTCCGGGACTCACACGTGCCACCAGCAGAAGGAGGCCTCTGGACATGGTCCTCATGTAGCTCACACTGCACCTGGAAGGGGAAGGATGTCTTTCATCACCCCACGATTAAGCAGCAGCAGCAGCAGCAGCAGCAGGCAGGCACAAACCATGCCCGTGTTTGTAAGTAGATCACCTTTTATCTGCAAAGATATACTTGGAGCTTCCACTGCTTGCTGGTTGGTATCAGAGAGTCCCTTGACAGGGCATGTTCTTGAAAATCCAAGAGAATGAAAAATAACGGATTTTGAGAGAAGAATGATCGATTTTGATTTCTGAGGGAATGTATGGATAGAAAGTTCCTCCCACAGAAATGTAAATGACCAGGAAAGAAGCAGAAGGTACCCATCTGAAACAGGCTAGGAGAAAGATGACAGACTTGGGGGGTGAGAGGGCCAGATAATTTGATCTGAAGTCAGAAAATGAAGCAGGGCTTCCATATCCACTACTTCCCGGATGTACAGCCCCTCTCCAGTGACTTCCTCTCTTGTGCCCCGATTTCCTCACCTTGAAAATTGGGGAAATGTTTGAGAAATCCCACCGATCCCTTGGTGATTACTAACCGTGAGGCTCTCCCACTTCACACAGCAGCCTGGGTCTTTCCGTGGTTGTGGTTTTCAGTTAGTAGTCACGAAGGGATTGGTGGGATTTCTCAAATATTTCCCCAATTTTCAAGGTTTGGTGGGGCCTAAAACTAAAGGATTTAGGCTCCTGAGTGGCCAAGAAAGTACAGGGACAGAGAAGAACAAATTCCTAGCAGTTCTAATAAGCAGGAGGTCAAGCCAACCTTGTATTATACAGTCTCAGAGAATACGCAACATGTCTATATGCAGGTCTCAATAGAATCTGACTCAGGGTTAAGCCAACAAAGGGGACAGGCATAACATAAAGGAGAGATGTCAACATTTTATTTCATTCAGTCATGCAACAGAGCTGTTACAACCCACCTTTCAGAGGTGTGATCACAGCAAAGCCAGTGGGAAGCTAATCCTGCATGGTTCAGCTGTGTGATTGCCAAAATGAGTGAAGGCAGCTTGAGAGATTGATACAGAATCCCTCTGTGTAACCCAGGCTGGCCTCAAACTTGTGATTCTCCTGCATCTACCTCCTAAGTGCTGAGATCACAGGCATGAGGCACCACGCCTGGCTAAAGATAACCATGAGTAAGTGCTGTGATTCTACATGGACAAACTGCTTGACAAGCTTACTCGTATTATAGTCTTGGACAAAAGATTTCTTTCATCTGCTTAACATGCCTATCTGTAGAATCTGACCCAAGAGCTAAGTTTACTAAGGGATTTTATGGGATGAAGATTTTCCATGTAACAAAATGTCTGAAGAGTAGGAACCTGGGCCAATCAGCTCCCCTCTGAAGCAGCTCCAGATTAGAAAAGTTTTCCCTCCCACTAATAGGCAATCTGTAGGTTGTTCTAGTGGATCTGAGCAGAAGGCTCACAATGTGAGGAGAAACAAGAGTTTCAAGATGTCAGCATGGTGCCAGGCCAGCCTCCTAGGCACATTTCTGGGCCTCCCGTTGCTATAAACTGAGATCCACCATGCTTATCTCTTCACATTGAGGGGCTAAGGGAGGTCCCCTTTTCCAAGTCCCAGGATTGCCCGACACACAGAGCACTCTTAATGGCTTCTGTGTTGTATCATTGTTATATTATCACATGCAATTTTAATTATTGTTTTATGATGACACTGATGATGGCATTGATTGTCTCAGGGCAGCAACCCCAAGTTGACTAGCCACAGCAAGCAGTGTATTTCCATAGATGTGGCCACATCACCCTCCCCACCCCTCAGCCACGGCTGGCAATAGCCTTGCATACTCTGGCAACCTTCAGCATGCTGGGCTAGGTGAGAGGCACATGCCTGAATGCCAAGGGCACCAGGCTGGTAGTCTCACCCAGGCCCTAGTAGCTATGATTCACATCCTAGCTATGCCTAGCAGAGGAGGGAGAATAATGCTTAGAACTCAGTGCTGGAAAGGGGCAAACTGGACCAGGACTAGGACAGCCTGGGAAGCTAGCAGGTGCTTGGAGATCAGGATTTACCATGTTGTGGGTGGGGTCCATGGGGTTTATATCCAGGCAGTGTCCAGAAACAGGGCATATAGAAAAGATGTTCTCTGGACCAATACCTGTAACTGGGGGCTGGTGGGAAATTCAGGCCTTGAGGGATGGCTCTGTCTGCAGGAGTGGTATAGGAACATCTCCCTAGGGCTCAGCATGAAGCCTGCAATTGGTGCACTGCCAGGCTTGTGACTGGTTCATACATATTGAGCCGAATGTAACTCCAATGCACATTGCTCAGGTAGCCACCACTGTCTGGAACCACGCTGGGTGGAGAAATCTGAGAAGCATGCTCCCCTCTGGGCTAAGTTGACACACCTGCCTGGTGTGTCACATAGTCTCACATCTTACAGCTTTTACCATCGAATCTTGTGCCTTTGGTCTTCCTGACCAAAGTCCCTAATCATGCACCTGGATCTGTCCTTACCTGAGTCAGGTGACCCTCCCTGGACCAAACCCCTCTGGATTCAGGGAAAGGGAAAGAAGATAGTGAAAGAGCAGCTCCTGTAGGGAACTAAGGACTGACCATTTCTTAAGGGTCAGAGGGATGAAATGATGTCATCTTGGGTATTATACACATGCATCGATCAAAAAAGAAAGCAGGACTCATGCAGGGGAGTAAAGAGTAGTAAAGAAAAGTAAGGAATCTGTCAAGTTTAAAAGATGATGCCATGAGCCGGACACTGGTGGCTCACCCTTGTAATCCTAGCTGCTCAGGAGGTTGAGATCTGAGGATTGCTGTTCATGGTCAGCCTGGGCAGGAAAATCTTATCTCCAGTAAACCACCAGAAAATGGGAAAGTAGCACTGTGGCTCAAGTAGTAGAGCACTAGCCTTGAGCTGAAGAGCTGAAGGACAGTGCCCAGGTCCAGAGTTCAAGCCCCATGACCGACCAAAAAAAAAAGATGCCATGCACTAGTGTGTACAAAAATGGCTCTTTGGTCTCTTGGAGCTGAGGGCCACACCCTGTCCAGGGCTCTCCGTATGAGTGTAACTGGGTGTCACTCCCATATACTTGAACAGCTTTATTGAGAAATAATTCTCATTCTCTTTCCAAAGACCATGATGTAATGGATGTTGGTATATTCGTGAGGTTGGGGAAATACAGCAGGTCCCTGTCAGGAGACCACAGTCTATGAATGGTACAGGGATTTCAGTCTGTCTTCTGTGGCTGCCATAGAATACCAGACAATGTCATGTGTAAACAAGAGATGTGAGTTTTTCCCATAGTGCTAGAAGCTGGGAAGTCTAGGACAGGGGCTGGCATCTGGCCTTGTGTAGTCTCATAACCTGGTATAAGACAGTTCGTGGTGGGGGTGTGATGAGAAAGTGTGTGAAAGAGGGCATGCAACACAATCTCATGATAGCATACCCTATAATAAGAGCATCAACTGCACATGCACGTGAGATGAAGGGTCACCTCTGGAAGGCCCCACTTCTCAGTATCAATGGCCATTGACTTTCAACATCAAATCATAGAGGAGACATTCAATCCAGAGTCCCAGGCAAAAGGATATTTCTATGACTACAATAGTCACTCATTCTACATGTTTATGCAGAGAAAGGAGAAAAATCAGGTGTTTTAATGGCAAAATAATATGGACACAGTTTGGGTTTTGTATCATGGTTTATTTATTCATTTATTTCAGCTTTGAGAAATGCACTTAGAGCCTCTCACCTGCTAGGCAAGCATTCTACCACTTGAGCAACTCTCCCAAACCAACACACAGCTTTTATAGATCATATTTTTCTGCTTTTGCTTTATGAAATGTGCTGAGAAATCAAATAATGTATATCAATTGGTACCTTATGAAAAGCTGTTAGGGAATAAAATACTGTAAATTCATTACATTTAAAAGAAACTATAGAGCCAGGCACCAGTGGCTCATGCCTGTAATCCTAGCTACTCAGGAAGCTGAGATCTGAGAATCACGGCTCAGAACCAGCCTAGGCAAACAAATCCTGAGAGATCCTCATCTCCAATTAATCAACAAAATGCTGGAAGAGGGATGCCTCAAATAGTACATCACCAGCCACCTGGGGGAAGAAACCTAGGGAGAACATGAGGCTATCAGAGGCTGAACACATGATGTGTAGTGCAGCTTACCACTTGTGAGATTGGCCAGGGTGAGAACATGCATCAAGACCCCATAGCTACAGGAGGATGAGAGCCACGTGGGTCAGACATAGACCCAAACTGAGACTTGATCCACCTAAACCATCCAACCCTCAGCCAACACACAGGCCTGTGCTTGAGCAATAAATCTATGAGTGTAAGCCAGTGAAAGTGTGCGGTGTTGTTACACATCCATAGCTGTCTGATACACCTGTATACTTGTTCGAAGTCCACACTCCCTTCAAAGCAAGAGTCACCACTGGGTCCCAGCAATAAGGCATGTGGTGTCAGACCATCCAGGTGTTCTATGAACAGAGGGGGTGCCCCAGGTCCCAGCAGAGCACAGCCATCCTTCCCATGGCCTGGCCATGGGCTACTGAGGTCTTTAAAACTGTGGATAGAGACAAGGACAGTGCGCACCCAAACCCACAGCTCTTCTCTAACTCAAGCTTCTGCCCACTGCTGGGTACCACATAGACTTAGAGCTTCATAAAATAGGAGCTTGGAGCCAGGTAAAGGTAGCTCACTAGCAATCCTAGATACCCAAGAGGCTGAGATCTGAGGCTCCCGCTTCAAAGCCAGCCTGGGCAGAAAAGTTTGTAAGACTCTTAGATCCCATTTTAACCACCAAAAAGCCAGAAGTGTAGCTGTGGCTCAAGCAGCACAGTGCTAGCCTTGAGAAAAAAGGCTCAGGGACAGAGCTCAGACCCTGGGTTCAAGCCCCAGGACCAGTGCACACACAAACAAAGAAGCTACAGTTGATACTTACTTTTGTTTGCTTCAAACCCCCTCTAAAATCAGTTCCCAACCCACACAAGGGTCTTACATGTCCTAGGGTATTTAGCAGCATCCTTGGGGTCTCTACTGGATGCCAAGAGCACCTTGCCCTAGCTGTAGAATCTTGGTTCAGAACAGGGGCTGTATGTACCCTCTCCGCTAGCATTACCTGACTCTGGAATAAATGAGGAAATGGGTAAGGCAGAGAAGGTAGAATCCACCAAAGCCTCAGCAAGCATCACTGCTGGCCACCCAGAGCCTTTGTTCTCCCAACCTAGCCTCTCCTGCTTGGCAGGCAGCCCTGGAACCACCTGGAGGAATGGATGGAAAAAATAAACCAAGGACATAAAGCTTGAGTATGTGCTTTGTAGAAGATTTACAAGTTGGGGGCAGAAGCCAGATTGTTGGAACAAAAAGAGAGGACAGATACAGACATCCCTATACCAAGCATTCTCCAAGGGAAAGGGGTGTTGAGGGAGGGCAGTTTTGACCCCCAGGGACCCAACATCTATTTCCCATGTGACCAGTGGGAAAGAGCCTTTGACTCTGGTCTCCAGGAAGTTGGAGACCAATGGGCTTCAACACACACTGTACACACTGCCTTCCGGTGTGGCTTTCTGATCTGTTTACTTGACCAGGCCCTGATAGCAACGGAAGCTTTTCTTCCTCATAATTGCCTTCATCCAGGCCATGGTTTAACTTCTATCCTTCCTGGTTGCTTGGGTCTGATCTTTAAAGTCTGGATCTTTTTACATTTACTCTGGGGGGAAGTTCTTGGTTCTGCTCCCATATCTTTTACACAACCATCTTGGTCCCTCTGGGACTGAGGTAGAGCTCGAAGTTCTCCTAGCCTAAGGTATGCACATCAGCACTGTTGAGCACGTGCCGATTGTATACTTACTGAAACTAGGAGCCCGGATTTAGAGACAGAGATAGTTCATGCTTTTTGAAGTCTAACTCTCTAACTCTCTTGAAAATGAGGAAGTTTGGAGTGGCCGCAGGGTGGGGCATCCAGGCTCCCTCCTGGCTCCCAGGGATCTTTGCGGAGCACCTGCCACAGGATGAACAGACCCAGCACTCACCTTTCACAGCAGTGACACAGTCTGAACTCAGTCCTGGGGGCGCAGACAGGTTTTGCACATACTCCTGTGGCCTACTTGGTTGTTGCTGTGACACCTGCTCTTGAGGTGGTCAGTTACAATCACACCAATCACCTGCACTCATTGATGGCTCATCTAAGGCACAGGAAGGGAATAACTTGCCAATCACCACCCAGTGACCCAGGGCAAACAGGAACCTAGAAACACAGTGTCTCCTTCACCTGACATTGGTCTGAGCCATGCTCCCCTGCCTTGAAAACCGTCCATCAACCCTTGTTCCCCATCACAGTTCTGCTCTGCTCCTTGCCCAAGTCCATTCTGCATAGGTTTTCCCTCTCCTGAAGCCTCTCTCAATGAGATAGCTGAGTTGGTCTGACCGGGTCAGCCAGTCTTTAAGGCACATTCCTCGCTGCCCCAGCTAAAGGAGAGTCCACCACTTCAATAAGGAATGTATGTGAAGGGCAGCTTCGGTCTCTTCCTTCGACCCAGCCAACTGAGTAAGGCTACTGTACCTTGTTTGGTTTTTGGTTTTTGGTTTTGTTTGTTGGTGGGTGGCGGGGCTTAAACTCTGGGCCTGGGCACTGTCCCTCAGCTCTTCAGCTCAAAGCTAGTGCTCTACCACTTGAGCCACAGTCCCACTTCAAGTTTTCTGGTGGTTAATTGGAGATAAGAGTTTCACAGACTTTCCTGCCTGGGCTGGCTTTGAACCACAATCCTCAGACCTCAGCCTCCTGAGTAGCTAGGATGACAGGCGTGAGCCATCAGAGCCCGGCTAGGCTACTGTACCTTTCGTGTTTTCTTTTCTTCATCCTAATCCAATCACATGATCTGCAGGACTTCTGCCCTGCCGGCTCCGTGGTGAAGCTTGTCCTTCCTCCTTACATTCCCTGTCGTCCCACCAACACAGCTGTGGGAAGCCAGTGCCCTGCTTGCTTCTCTCCTCCCCCCGTCTCCTTCCATGGTTCATCTCTACAACTCTCCAGAGTGAGGAAGAGGGACCACTGCTTTCCTTGTTAGGTTTCTATGACAACGGGAGCTGTGGCCTCCAGAGAAGCCATGGCTGCCCTTTCCACAGCCTCCCTGTCCTTCCTCAGATGTCCCTGCTGCTGACTTCCAGTCGGGCTCAGATGACACCCGCCATTCAGCCTGGAGCGCTGTCACTGAGGTTTGGGTGGCTTGGCCCTGCCCTTCCTGTGGGTCTGGCCTCAGCTGCTACCACCTCTGTGTGGACTCAGTGGGCCCATCACTCTCTAGCCCCTTCTTTCTGCTATGCTTTTTGCTCTTACTACCAGCCAAAATTATTTTATTTGCTGCTCATGATTCTGTTGAGAACGTGAGTTCCCTGAAGGTGGAGACCTGGCTCTGCTCATTACAGTGTTCAGTTTTGCATGGTACCTGTCACGAGGTAGGTGGCAACCAGTGACTAACGATTGAGTAAATGGCTCTGTGCATGCCTGGCTGCGCTTCAGCTTCCTCTCCCATCCACCAGAACATCATTAGTCCAAATGTCACGTTGGACTATTTCATGTCTCTTGGTGAAGTTACTTTGGAGTTCCTTAGAGAGAAAAACAAAACAGGACAGCCATTAGAAAAGCTTTGATGTCTGAGATGGCTACAGAGAACATGACTCCAAACCTCTGGGGTGGAATCCAGCAGCCTCATTTGCAGGATTTGATGGTTCATGGATGCTCTGCCTCAGGCTGACTGGTGTTACGCTTTCAGTTGCATTCACACCATGCTGGGCTGGGTCCCGCAGCCCACGTTGGCTTACTCTTGGGAGTGGTGTTCTTCCACGTGTCCTCTTTGTCTCTATTCAGTTATCTAAGGCTTCCTTGCAGCATCCCTGGGGGACTCAGACTTCTAATGTCACACTGTACCTAGGACTCAGCTCTGGAAGTTTGCACAGCCTCCCTGCTGCCCAGCATAGCATGACATGTCAGAAGAAGAGGAAATAGATTCTACCTTCTAGGGGAGGAGCTGTCAAGACTGCATTTATATTTCATCGACTTGATGGACCAATCCCTTCTCAGTCCTCTCTGGAAGGACCCGGGGCACGTGATGGTCTCCTCACCCACTGCCACTAATTGAAGGATTACAATTAATCCTAGCAAACCTCCGCCCAAGGATGGGTTGAGCTATGAAGAATGAGTATGCTGGGCAAACAAATACTAAGGACAAAATTGAGAAAGTACTTAGTCCAATTTAGAGAATGTTGTTTTCATTATTTATCAAAACAACATTATAATGTTGTTTCATTATTTATTAAATTAAAAAAAAACTGCTGTATGCTGAGTGCTGGTGGCTCACGCCTCTAAGCCTAGCTACTCAGGAGGCTGAGATCTGAGGATTGTGGTTCAAGGCCAGCACAGGCAGGAAAGTCTGTGAGACTCTTATCTCCAATAAACCACTCAGAAAACTGGAAGTGGTGCTGTGGCTCAAGTGGTAGAGCGCTAGCCTTGAGCTAAAGAGCTAAGGGACAGCGCTCAGGCCCAGAGTTAAGTCCCACAACTGACAAAAACAAAACAAAACAAAACTGCTGTGCTAGTCAAAGCCCTTGTGTTTGCAAAGCATCATAGAGACACTTTGGATTGCTTCAACAAATGGATAAAAAAAAAGATGGATCATTGAGTCACTGGACCACAGGGAAGACAGCCACTGGACCACAGGGGAGACAGCCACTGGACCACAGGGGAGACAGCCACTAGACCACAGGGAAGACAGCCACTGGACCACAGGGGAGACAGCCCCAGGACCAGCTGCAGAAGTCTGTAGCTCTCCTTCCTGTTTTCCCCACAACTACAACTCAGCTCTCAGAATCACTGCTTTCTTTTTCTACTTCTAACTCCAGCCTAGGGACAAAGGCACAGTTTTGGTGTCTGCCCAGTATATCAGGGTCAAGTTCTAGAGAACATGGCTGATAAACAGAGGCAGGCTGGACCTCATTCCCAAATGAGGTTTGGGAATGATGATCCAAATGGATGGTCCTACAGCATGAGCATTCAGAGGGTATGACAGAGTTTAATACCAAACTGGGAAGTGTGGCAAACACCTGTAATCCCAGAACTAGACAGTTGGAGGCCAACATGGGTTTTATCATGAGATCCTGTCTCAAAAAAATAAACACATTAAAAAGCTTAATAGTCATGCTATTGGGACTTCCTAGGATCAGCAGGGCTCATCTCCCATCCTTGTTCAAAAGCAACTTGAGAAAGCCAGCAAAAGAGACTATTGGGGATTTTTATAGTGAATATTGGTGAACATGAGGCAAGGAGTCCCCATCTCAGTTTGCACTGCTCAGTGACACTGTAGAAGAAAGCACTGTGTCTTCTCATGACCAACCCCAGATGGGGGCAGAAGGGCCCAAGGGAGGGATGAGACTCAAAAGTTGTCATAAGTGAGACATCCATAATGGAGTCAATTCTGCTATCAGGGCCTGCTACCGCAGTCAAACATCAATAATGGAGCAGCAGAAGGACCTGAGGCGAAGGGATCAAAGATGGCTGTGACATGGTGGAAGGGGGTAGAGATTGTAGGAAAAAGCTTCCCTGAAAAGGCAGACATCCTCATCCCACCCACAGACATACAGAAGGATTTTTACTTGCTCAAGTAACCTCCTTAGTGCCAGATGGAAAGTGCTAGTGGCTAGGTAATACTTGCTCTCAGTGGACTGATGCACATCCTGGTACCCAGCCAACTTGGATGAACCTGAGGGCTGTTCCTCTCTTCCCCCTTCCAGTTTCTGCTTTATAACTCCACTCTTACCATGTTGTCAGTGATCCTTGAAGCAAGGTGTTGTGTGGGCATCCCATACAAAACAATAAAAACTCTAGGCTCAGACCTTATGGCTTTCAAAAACTTGCCTCAAAACAGATCCTAGGCCTAAGTGTAAAATGCAAAAGTATAAAACTCCTAGAAAACAACTAGAAAGATCTGGATGACCCTGAGCATGGCACTGACTTTTTAACTCTTATTCTAAAGACACAACCCATGAACTTCATTGAAACTAAAACCTTGGCTCTGTGTGACAGACAACGCTAAGGGAAAAGAGAAGACAAGCCAAACTGGGAGAAAATGGTTGCAAAAGAATTCTTAACGAAGGATGCTTATCCAAAAACATAAAAAAAATTCTTATAACTCAACAAGAGCACTAGCAACTTGGTTAGAAAGTGAGACATAGAATACAATAGACATGTCACCCCAGAAGATAAACAGATGGTAAAGTAAACATGTGAAAAGACTGTCCACCTCATAAGTCATCAGGAAAGTGAGAATTAGAACAATGAGACATCACTGAACACCTTCGAGAATGGTCAAATCCAGAACACTAACAACAGCGGATGCTGGTGAGTATTTGAGTGGCTAGAAATCTCCATCACTTTCAATTGGAAACCTTGGAAGAGAACTTGGTAGATAGAATACAAGAGATGTATGTGTATGGCTCTGGGGAATAAAGTTTAGGGCTCCATGCATGTTAAAAATGTCCTCTATCCCTAAGCTGCACACCCGCCCAAGGACTGCCAATTCCACAGCAGGCATTTTATCCTCTTCATCTTGTATTTTATGTTCCAATATTCTCCATAGAGGATGCTCAGGAGGGTTCTTCATAGAGAAAATGATTGCTTCCAATATCCTGGAATAAAAAAAAAGAAAAGAAAAAGAATAACTGCCTGTGGATTGTGAAAATTATATAAAGAATGGAAATTCCAATGGCTTTTCTTCCAGTTCTAATAATTTGGGAAGTAGTTGGAAATAACTCAGAACCGCTAAGAATTCTGGGAAGCATATTGCTTCAATTTCTCAATATCCGCCTTGTGACTTGCAGAGTCATATAATGATTTGGGGCATAGCTCTGTGATCTTTATTGTTCATTAGTGTGAGTCCCACAGAAGCTGTTACCATAGGTCAGGTGTGCATGGGGACTGTTTCACCATCTCTGGAAAGCTGCTACACACTTGTCAGCCTGAGACAAGCCCCTCTATGCCCTCCAACATTTCCTTCTAATATTAACTAAGTCTACCAGTTAGAAACAGCAGAATATCTATCTATCTATCTGTCTGTCTGTCTATCTGTCTGTCTGTCTGTGTCTATCTATCTATCTATCTATCTATCTATCTATCTATCTATCTATCTATCTATCTATCTATCTATCATCTACCTACCTACTTATATATCTATCCATCATCTATCTATCTGCCAGCATATCTATCTCTAATCTATCTAGCCTCAATCTCAGCTCTATTATTCACTAGGTGACTTAAGTAAGTTATTTAAACTAAGCCTCAGTTGCCCTATGTGTAAAATGGGGATACTAACACCCCTTTTTTCAGCAAAGACCCTAATAACTTGTCTCCTGAGAATGCTCACTGTGTGTCTGGTGCTTTGCAAATGCTTGACTCCCACTTTCCCATTTAAATGCACAATAGTCTTTGAAATGTTAGCAATCAGCACATTTTATTTGCAGTTTAAAAAAACATGGAAGCTCAGAGCCATTTAACAATGTATTACTGTGATTTGGGCTTGTAAAAAACCCAGGCTGAGATTTTCATGCAAGAAGGTTATTAGGGAATACTCTCTGGAACTGTTCTCACGATCCTACAAGAAAACCAAGCCTGGATAGAAGAATTTTGATACAAATTGCAATGGTGACCATGGGTGCCACAGGGCAATATGAAATGGAAACGTACCAGATGGAGTCAAAGGGAACCAGATCTCTGTACCCTCCATCAACCCATCATTGGTGTGGATTTCTCCCCAGAGGAGTGATAACTGTGGGTGTGGAGAGAACAATTTTCAGAAGGAGATAAAGCTATGAGTTCTCAGCAGCCAGCACTGTGGACAGCTGAATGAATGAGAATCTTCTTCCAGAACAACAGCCCATGATGCACAGCCTTCTCCCAAATGTGATGGTGGAGGAGCAGGAATGGAGGGACAGCCCTGTTTCATTCCAGAGCACATGCCTTTGCCCACCTTTCTACACCATTGGTAAAGTACATGAAATGACATGTGTACCCTCAGAACACAGAAAGTGCAAATTAAATGTTGATTCCTCTGTTGATATACGTCCAATCAGGAGGCAGAAAAATCATAGGATGATTTAATACAAAAAAACCCCACACAATATTAAACTAAAAAAAAAAAAACGTAGAGTAACTAGAAGGCTCTAGAGAGAACCTTCTGTGTACAGAGAGTGCTGTAGAATACTAGAGTTGATGAAGAATGCCCAAAGAAAGATGTTCTCCCCAGAGTTTGGGACCTCAATGGAGAAGATAATATTTCTGTGTGCGTTTGCTGGACTTCCTAGATCATAGCTGATCTCCAGATGTACACAGGGAGCCAGGGGAGGGGAGGCAGGAAAACACAAGGTCCACACTGAAGAACCATTGGGTCAGAAGGGCCATGGCGGAACTTAAGGAGAAGGACATAGGGTACCCGTTCCATGAACATGGTACACCAGGCCCATGAACAGGAGGCCTGAAACTCACAGAGCCTCTGCTGGGGAGGCTGCAATGTGGCCACCAGCACGTTGGGCATGGCGATGAGGCTGTCAAAGACAGCCTAGCATGTCCCCACCATGTACAGGAACAGCGCATCATCCATGTTCTCACAACTGCACAGCCCTGTTCCACCCTGTCCCCTAGCAGTGCGTCTCCAGCGCCCCCTACTGAGAAAGCCTGACGTTCTCAGCACGAGGCAGAAATACAGAAAGGAATCCCTCCATTAGCACAAGGCTCAGGCTGCAGGGTGAATTTGGAAGTAAGGAGCAAAACATTGAGAGGTAGTATGCAGAAACATTATTTCTTAGTGGAAAGAGTACAGGCAGTTGTGATGGAGGTGGTGAAATTAATTGGAACGCAACAATATAAGGTTTATAGAGATGTAACACAATTGATGCAAGCCAATAATTTTTTTTAAAAAACATTGTCATAGATCAGTTCTGCAACAGATCAAATCACAGAGACTCAATAGCTAAAATAAATATCTTTAGCCAGCTGTGTCTTGAGCAGTGGCAGAGGCTGACTGTGACACCTGCCCTGGGAAATCAGGATGGCTTTGACATCTGCATTCCTAAACCTCAGATTCCCCCAGTGCAGAGGAGTCTGACCGCATTCTTGTGACCCTTCAGATCCTGTTTAAGATTTCCCAATGGTGTAAAGGGACACACATCAACTAGGAATTCTGCTTTGGAGCTGATGGAACAGGTCACTCCCAAGTCCTGATACTGGATGGCAGCAGTAAACTAAACAGCAGCTCTGAATCAGTCTTGTGACCACAGATACATAAGCTGCACCTATTGTGTGCACAGAAGCCCCTACTATGCACACAGCAGCATCTATTGTCACCTCATCAACATCTCCTTGTACTTCCTCCAAGAGAAAGTCCATTGGCCAAACCCTACCAACAGCCTTTTGTCCCCAGTGAGCATCACAGCCGCCTTTGCAAGTATCACCAGGGGTGATACTTGCACCCAGATCCTGGAGGGGTTGAGGCTCACAGAAAAGCCCTGGGATAAGACCACAAATGCTTCCATCACCTCCTGCACACCCGCTACCTGCTGAACTACCAGCACTGGCTGACCACAGGCAACAGCCTGTTTATTGATGCGCATCTAAGGCTGGTGGATGTGTTTGTGCAGGACATCAGGGTGCTGTACCACTTGAAGACCATCTGCACCCACTGTAGGGACCCCAAGGAGGCCACGCAAGAGATCAACAGTCACAAGGAGGAGAAGTGCCATGGGAAAATAGTGGATTTGATCAGGGATCAGGATACACACAGCTCTGGGCCTGGTGAATTCCATTTCCTTCCATGGTAAGAGGGACGCACCTGTCTAAGCAGGCCCAGTCCACAACGCAAGCCCAAGTCCCCACTTCCACGGCTTCATCTTTGCTTGACAGCGCAGACTGGCACAGGGCAGGGCATCTGACACAGGCTCCTCGCTTCTCCACTCTGAAGCACTTTCACAATTTCCATGAGCAAGTAGGTCTGGGGAATTAGGAATTAAAGCCAGACAAGCCATTCTCCTCTCTGTAGGAACTTCTGAGCTTTGATTTCTCTAACGGTTTCCTTTAGATAAAAAAGAATTTGGGAAGTAAAAATTGTCTTAAATGTTTGTTTCAAAATGAAGAAAGGGAAAATTTAACCACAGAAGATTTGAGTAAGTAGCAGATGGTATGAGTATGCTTTAAATTTTATAAGATAGTAAAGTTTATTAGTAAAGTTAGCAATGTTACTACATAATTAAGTTGGCTGTGGCTTAAATAAGGTCAAGAGTAATACACTGATACAAAACCAGTATCTCATTCTTTATGACCATCTATGAAAGTAATGGTTTGTGTACTATTAAGCTTGTCATGTTTTGGGTTAGTTTTCTTTTTGGCTGATCATGGGGCTTGAACTTTGGGCCTGACTGCTGTCCCTGAGCTACTTTTGCTCAAGGAAATGTTCTGCCACTTGAGCCACAGTGCCACTTCCAGCTTTTTTGAGTAGTTTATTGGAGACAAGAGTCTCATGGAGTTTTCTGCCTGGTCTGGCTCTGAACCATGATCCATAGATCTCAGCCTCCTAAGTAGCTAATATTATAGGCATAAGGCATGGGGGCCTGGCATTTGCCAGATTTTTTAATGACATAAAACTAGTAACTAAACCAAAGTTCACTTAAGAATTTGTTTATGTCAAGGTTCTTCAAATGAATACTTTTTAATCCCAATGCTATTTTTTTTGCTGTCTAATATATCTGTTTCCCAGTCATGTAAGCCTCGTTGGATACAGAGCTCCTGTAGCAATTACAATCAGGCTATTAGAGGAACAGATAGCTTTTTACAAGTTTGTCACATATAGCTTCAATTCTTAATAAGTTCCAGGTAAGCTTTGCTTAAAACTATTTCTATTGACCCCCTTCTCACTTGAATTGGAAATAGAAAGGGATTATTGGCACTGACTCTTAGCCAACCTGTTAGTCACCTCTCTCCAATGTGGGATTCAGCCAACTGGGACGTGTCAACCTAGCAGCAAGCAAAAATGCTACCTAGGATATTATTTCAGCAAGAACAAGACAGCCACCAGAACAAAGCTTGTGTAAGCAATGAAGGATATTGGCAACAAGGGATCATCCAGGGATAGTTGGAAAAAACTACTCAGATGAGAGGTGAGGGTGTCAGATCCTAAATGGAGTCACTTTGTGCTTGTCCTTTCAAAAGTAAAGCCAGGAGGTCATTCAAAAATAGCTCATAAGCATGCCTATCTAATGCCCATACCTGTCTACTTTGTAATGGGGCCATAACTTACACCCTTACCTATTAGTCAGTTGTTATAGTGGGTAGTAAAATGCTAGGGTTGTCAAATGGGAGATAGTTCAAAGTTAACAAAAAGCCCATCCCCCAGTATCTGCTAAAGGCACTAATAGGCAGTACATGTTGGTCTGGTACCAGCCACATGAATCCATCTGGTCGAGGAAAGAAGGTAAGGCTGGAGTGTTAGTAGTCAGGACCCTCTTCTGGATACCTGGGCAGTTGGGCCTGATAGACCTCACACACTCATGTAATGAGGTCTTAGTAAACGTCTGTACAGATTCCAATATGCTTTCTTGGTATTACATATCCACGCAGACAAAAAAGGAGGTTTGTTGGCTAATGAGAACTTCCCAATAAAACATGGATCTGAGTTTGTGTCCCTGTTAAAATGCTGGCTGGAAACCTTCACTGGTAACAGTTATGTATCATAAGGGTCAAAGATCAAGTCCCCCAGTCAGACAGGAAAAATGCTTCTGCAAACTGGAGATCTAAACAGGTCGCACTAACAAACCTGCTGTAGAAAAATGGCTTTTACGTTCCTTCAGATCAACTTTTACCTAGATAGAAGGAACCCTGTGCAGTTCTTCTCAGTACTCCTACAACTGTAACTCATTTTTGTGATGGGTGCCAACTTTAACAAAGCCTGCAAATCTGCCAGCATTAAAACATAGGTAATCTAAGTCTGTTTTCCCACTGGTATGATTACGTTCCTCTGCCTCCATTCCATATGCTGGCCTAAAGGATATTTCCAAAGAGTTCTCTTTGTTAAATCCAGAGGTAAAAATGATAAGACAAGCTGTCCTACAAAACAGGACCCCTTTAAACATCCTTCCTTTAGCCCATAAAAAAGCTGAACAGTTGTAAAAAGTTAAATGTTATATAGCACTTTGATCTTAGCTTTAATGAGCTCTTTACCTATGTTTTTCTGGAACCACTGGATGAAAATTTGCTATTTTTCTTTTTGGTACTAATATAATGAGAGTTATGTTGTTCCTTATATTGTTTCTGTGGTTTGTTACACTTCCTAACTTTTCATACGGTTTCAATTCATATGGTTTCAATGCTCCTAATAACAGCTGATCTTGGCAATCTGACAACTGAATTTCTCATGACACCCCTTGGTTAGAGAGGACAAGACTTTAGGTCTCTGGCTAGACAGAGGGACCGAAGTCATTTTGGGGGAAAAAAATGAGGCAGGGTAGATACTTTAGAAAGATAGTCATGGGAACAAAGTGATGACAAGTACAGATTCCCTAGAGTGTGGAGACCTCACTTATGAGAGATGGTTACAGGCCCAAGCCTTCTATGTCTTCCCAGGAAATCCTAGTGTTATTGGAGGAAATCTGGTTACTAAAAGTCAGCGCCCTGGTACATTATCCAGGGCATCAGAAGGGGGATTCTGCAGTAGTAAAAGGAAATCACACAGCTGCTGCTACTGCCTGAGAAGCTGCTTTAAACAAGTGGGGCCCCTAAATATTTTATGGACTGCTACTGACCCCATCCAAGCAAGTGTACTCAGAGGAAGAACAACATCTAGCCAAGAAGTTGGATGGAGAACAAAATGATGAAGGGTGGTGGATCTTGCCAGACAGTAGGATTTTCTTACCCAAAGTTCTGGACAGAACTTTGAGCAACCAGGTGCAACAAGCAACTCACTGGGGAACAACTAAGACTGTGAGCCTTCTAAAGGGACACTACTTTGTTCCTAAATTAGAACAGATAACTGAACTAATAGACTCCAGGTACTCTGCTGTGCTCAGGTCAACACAAAACAGAGGGAAAAGTCACCCCACCCAGAAGTAAGGACCTGAGGACACACTCCAGGAGAACACTGAGAGCTAGATTTCACTGAAGGCATCACCCCCACACTCATACCCCTTAGGTTACAAATATCTCCTAGTTTTCACCAACACTTTTTCAGGATGGGTAGAAGCATTTCCCATGAAACAGGAAACAGCTATGGTTGTGATTAAAAACTTGGTGTACTATCGATAGGATGGGGTTTACTCCATTCAAAATAATGTTTAGAAGAACCCTTCCCTTACTCTCCAGGCTTCACTCTAAAATATCGGCTAAACTTAATAATTGATCCTTACTTAACTTTCTGCAGAACTTACAGACATGGGTAAATGCATAAACTGGTCTGAGAGACACTGCCCCGGCCACTGCCCAGCTCAGATTCAGCCCATCCCTTCCAACCTGGGGATTCCATTTGGGTTAAGAAATTTGTTAAAGAGGGCCTCACTCCCACCTGGAAGGGACCCTACACCATCATCATGACCATTCCCACCATGGAAAAAGTAGACAGGATTCCTGCCCAGGCAAAAACTGTAAAGGGTGAACTCTGTGCAGCTTTGGGAGAAACTTGTGGTTTTTACGCTGATGCAACAGGTCTACTACAGATGAGCCTCTCAAAACATAGAAACAAGAAAGCAAAGGTTGGAAAAATTCCCAGAACTTGTTCCAAAAATTGTTTAATTGGTCCCCATGGCTAACAACTCTGATAGCTACAGTCATGGGACCCTTAATTCTGCTTCTCTTGGGTAAAATCATAGATCAATGTCTTCTCAATTATTTTGTAAACTTTGTTCAAAATTGTGTTACTTGGTTAAGCTCATGGTCCTACAGGCCCCAAAGCAATGATTTGATTCCTTGTGCATAAGATCAATGATTTGAAGAATCAATTATTTGATTCCCTGTGCATAAAACTAGTAGCGAATGAAATATGGTATCGGGTCTAAATAATGCCATCTGGTCCTCACCACCCTCTTGGTGTCTTAATAATAATGAGGACTTTCACCCAGTTCCCAAAACTCTAGAGGTGAGCTATATAGATCCTTCTTTGAATTGCCGATGTGTCATATTTAGCCCCAAGACAGTTTTGTCCCAGAGAATGTTTGCCCTATGTTGCCCATGATTGTTCCCTGAGATAGTTTGGTTTGTTTATATATATGACACTTTGTTAGTCCCCACTCCAATCAAGTGGTTTTTGCCTTTATCAGCTTTGTGCTAGCTATGTTCAGGGCTGCAAGTTTTGGGGGTACATGAGTCCACTTTGCATTTCCAGCTTTGTAATAATGATTCCCAATTCAACCTCTCAAAATGTGGCTTCTCTATCGTGTGATCAAATTCTCATATAACACTCTCACTGAGCTCAACAGGTGGTATTTACTGGAAGCCATCATGGAGCATGCACAAGAACAGGCTCAGACATAAATGAACCCATTATCTCTTCTCACAGCTGTCTGATAAGGTGCTGGTTGACCCCAGGGTGTCTACACCAAGTCCCATCCAGACAGTCTAGAATCAGCTAGATTCCCTGGAATAAGACAGTTGGAGGTAGGGAAGCTGGGTCTCAGGTGGGAGCGGCACTTTGCACACATCATCAGCTTCAGGAAGTGCCTCAGGCTCATTTCTAACATGAAGGCCCCTAGTCCCCTACACACTGGTGCCCCCATCTCCCTCCCATGTTCTCCAAACTCCCATGGCAAAAGTTTGAAAGGTCAGTGCTACCGTCCAGTCCAGGATCCCCTCAGTGAGTCCTTCTCCATCCACCTCCTGTTGAGCTGTTCAGGTCGGTGTTGAGAGCTGCTGGCCAGGCTCAGCATCCCCACTCCACACAGGGGAATAGAAGCACCCAGATGCTGCACTTGTGGGCAGAACCAGAAACCAAGCATATGAGGCTTGGCTGGCCTGCTATTCCAGACAGAGCCTGGAAGAAGAGCCTTGCCCTGCACTCCCAGCACACAGTAGGCTCTCAGGGTGAGCACTGAGTAGGGCTGATCTGGCGGGCCTGTTCCTCCTTGTCTTTTCCTCCCAGGCCTGAGCTGTTGTGGGGTCTTCAGTGTGGATCTGATCTCTCCCTGCAGAAGCTGAGGAGCCCCACCCCCCCAGGGCTGGGTCTGTCCCCTCCTCTTTCCCAGCATGGACCCAGCCTCAGGTTCCTTCTTTGGGTCTCAGTCCCTTTGGAGCTCAGCCAGGGCCACAGAGCCAGGCCTTGGCCATGGAAGCTGTGGACAATGACCAGGGTGCCATGACTCCCCGAGGTTCAGGGCCGGGCACTGCTCAGGTGAAGACAGCAGCGTGGGAGGGCAGGTGGCTCAGCAGCTAGTCAGTGGACTTAGTCCCTTAGTCTGTTTGCTTCTTAGTTTTGTGAGATGACCTGAGTTAATATTCACTAGCAGCCTCCCCAGACCCCTCTCCATCCCCTGCTTAAATACAGCCAAGGACAGGGCTGTGTTCCTCAGCCTCTGTCTCCGACACCCCTGGCACAGTGAGCCGTAAGTATGCCCGCCCTCGGGAAGAGCTCAATGGGCCCCCGGGTCCCAGCAGGCAGCAGGCCTGGGCCCCAGGGAGGCAGACAGGATAGGGCTGGCTACAGCCAGGCTAGGTCTCATGGTAACACAGGCCCTGTGGTCCTGCCCTCTTCCCAGGCTTCCCAGTTCCTGGGCAGTCTCCTGGTAAGGCATAGGCATGGCAGGAGATGCCCTGTCCCCAGGCCAGGGAAGCCAAGACTGGGCCACAGCAGTGCCTGGGTTTAAAGGTGCCTCTTGCTACTGACACCACTTCTGGGATGCAGGGAGGTGGGAGGGCGGGGGTTGCTCTGTGTACAGATAGGGTAAGGCCAGAGGGGACGCCAGGGACACAGGCTCATCCCTATCTCATGAGGAAGACCCCCATGGGGCCTCTGCCTGCAGGCCTCCATGGCTCCCAGGTGCCTGGCCTGTCATGTTTGCCACAGCGGCCCTGTCACTCTTCCTGCAACCAGGTCACCCCCATGCCTTGCTGTCCACGTCTTCTGACTCCACCTTAGTGTATAGAGAAGGTGGAGTGCTAGGTTCTAGAATTAAATTTCTAGGATAAAGTCCTAGCTCTAAGGCACTTGGCTCTGTCGTGAGTTACTGAACCTGCTTGGCCTCAGTGTTTCCTCCTAGAAGACTGCACGATGAGAGCTTGGATGTCCCGGGGTGAGCGCTGAGGGAGGACTGGACGGAGGCGCACAGGGTGCTCGGGATGGTGGCAGCGCTGGTGCTCCACATGAGCTTCGCCTGGGGTCAGGAGGCAGACAGGAAATGTTCTTGTGTGGGGAATGTTTCGGGCTCAGGGGTGGTCCACTGCTCAGCAGGAGCTGGTTTATGCCAGGGCGGGCCCACACCAGCGCTTGTTCAGTGCTGGGATCTACCCCACAAGCCTCCTGGCTGCCCAGGACAGCTGTAGGTAGTTCATCCTCTGCTCCTGGATGGAAATGGTGTGGGATGAGGAAGAGGCACTCCCCTCCCACAAACAACCCCCATGGCACAGAAACCCACTGCAGTGTCTCCAGGGTCTTCTCTGAAATGGTCGTCTCTGGCAGCACACAGGGGCTTCACAGCTGCCTTCTCTGCAAGTGGCCTCCCTGGCTTCAGGCCTTGGAGAGTCAGGGGCTCCTGCAGAAGACCAAGGAGAGAGCAGGGCTCAGCACTCTGAGGTTTGAAGGAACTGCCTGGGATGCAAATGATCCTGGCTGTAGCCTGATTTCAGCACGAAGGCCCAATCCTGCCACTCAGCTGTTAATGGGAATATGATCACAAGATAATAGAGAAGTCACATTTTAAGAGGTTGAATCCAGAGTCTTTACTAGAAAGCTGGTGATGGCAGGCAGACTCATGTCCCCCTAAAACTTGCAGCATCCAGTATACTTAATTCTGTTAGGATACCGAACCCCGAGTGTACTAGAGTAAAGAATGAGCAGAAAACAGTCTCCACAGACCACATCAACTCTAATAGAGAGTCGAAGAGGGATGCCATCGTGCCCTGAGGAGAGTCAGGAGACACAAGGTATGGCGCAATGGCAGCAGGGGCCAAGAGGCCTAAATAGGGTCATGGTCAGAGGGCAGGGGCACAGGGCGCTCGAGAGATCAGAGTCTCGAGTTCATGGTCCAGGTCTGGCAGGTGCGGGAACCTGTTATCCAAGTCCAGACCCAATGTGCTTCTAGGAATTTGGGCTCCTGTCACCTGGGGGTGGGGGTGGGAACTGAATTTCACCTCTAGAGTTTTTAGAAAGCCCCCATCATCCACCAAGATACCAAGATGGCACCACTTAGACCCAGTATGTATATCTGATTCTCCACTAGTTTTATGATAGGGAACCAAATCATTGATTCTTCAGCAAGAGGGCTGTTTGGGGGCCCTTAGGACCATGAGCTTAACCAAGTAATGCAATTTTGAACAAAATTTACAAAACAATTGAGAAGACATGGACCTATGGTTATGTCCAAGAGAAGTAGAATTACAGACCCATGTCTGGAGATGTCAGTGTTGTTAGCCATGGGGATCCATTAAACTATTTTTGAAACCATTTCTGGGAATTTGCCCACCTTTGTTTGCTTGTTTTCATGTTTCACCATAGAGAGACTCTTCTGTATTAGACCTATTGCATCAGCATAAAAACCACAAATTTCTCCCAAAGCTGCACAGACTCCACCCTTTTGAGTTTTTGCCTGGGCTGATCCCAGCTGCAACCTGAGGAGTGTGCAGCTGTCAGACTTGGCACAGTATGACCAATACTGGTCAGGAGGCTTTGAACTTCAACATAACCAGCGATCCTTTCCCAGGTCAGACTGGCTAAGGTTTACAAACCTATGCATCATAGAATGTGTCACACAAAGTAGGCTCCAGGGAAGTAGTTGATAGAAAAGGTGAAGAGTCAGTACAATGCATAAGTCTTAGTTTCAGCAGATCTGATGTGGTGTGTACCTTCCTTCCTGTATCAGCAGGTTGTAGCGGCTTGTAATATAGCCAGGCAAGAATCCCGTCTACTTTCACCATGGTGGGAATGGTCATGATGATGGTGTAGGGTCCCTTCCAGATTGGAGTGAGGCCCTCTTTAACAAACTTCTTAACCCAGATGGAATCTCCAGGTTGGAGATGGGTTTGATCTGAGCTGGGCTGTGGCAGTGGCAGTGTCTCCCAGATCTGTTTGTACACCTCTTGCTGAGTTGTCTGTAAGTTCTGTAGAAACTTAAATAAGAAAGCATTATTAAGTTATCCTACAGTAGGGGCCTGACTTCAGTGAAATCTATTGCCCAATGTCCCCTGGATTTCTTCCTCTGAGCATGCTGACTTGGGTGGCAGATTGGGGTCAGGAACAGTCAATAAAATATTCAGGGCCTCATTTGATTTAAGGCTGCTTCTTGGGCAGTTGCAGAAGCAAAAATCATGTGATTCTCTTTAACTACTACAGAATCCCCTTTTTGATGCCCTGAATAATGTAGCAAGGTGATGATAACACTAGAATTTCCAGCAGACATCGAAGCTTGAGTCTGTAACCAAATACATCCATTGTTATGTATTTGCTTAAGGAGTTCATATGCCATATAACCTCCTCCAGGCCAGCAGATGGAATGAAGACAGAGGCCAGGTGATCAAACCAGTAGGAAAACAAACCCATTCCACCTAGGTTGTCTGGCAGATTTGCAGGCTTTGTTAAAGTTGGCACCCATCACAAAAATGAGTTACAGTTGTAGGAGTACTGAGAAGAACTGCACAGGGTTCCTTCTATCTAGGTAAAAGTTGATCTGAAGGAACATAAAAGCCATTTTTCTACAGCAGGTTTGTTAGTGCAGCCTGTTTAGATCTCCAGTTTGCAGAAGCATTTTTCCTGTCTGACTGGGGGACTTGATCTTTGACCCTCATGATACATAACTGTTACCAGTGAAGGTTTCCAGCCAGCATTTTAACAGGGACACAAACTCAGATCCATGTTTTATTGGGAAGTTCTCATTAGCCAACAAACCTCCTTTTTTGTCTGCATGGATATGTAATACCAAGAAAGCATATTGGAATCTGTACAGACGTTTACTAAGACCTTATTACATGAGTGTGTGAGGTCTATCAGGCCCAACTGCCCAGGTATCCAGAAGAGGGTCCTGACTACTAACACTCCAGCCTTACCTTCTTTCCTCGACCAGATGTATTCATGTGGCTGGTACCAGACCAAAAATGTACTGCCTATTAGTGCCGTTAGCAGATACTGGGGGATGGGCTTTTTGTTAACTTTGAACTATCTCCCATTTGACAACCCTAGCATTTTACTACCCACTATAACAACTGACTAATAGGTAAGGGTGTAAGTTATGGCCCCATATGGGCATTAGATAAGCATGCTTATGTACTTTTTTCTGATGACCTCCTTCCTGGCTTTCAGTTTTGAAAGGACAAGCACAAAGTGACTCCATTCAGGATCTGACACCCTCACCTCTTATCTGAGCAGTTTTTTTTTCCAACTGCCTCTGCATGATCCCTCATTGCCAGGATCCCTAGCTGTCAGGACAAGCTTGACCGGTGGCTGACTTCTTGCTAGGATAATGTCCCAGTTAGCAGTTTTGCTTGTTGCGAGGTTGACATGTCCCAGTTGAATCCTACATTGGATGAGGGTAACTGACAGGTCAAATGAGAATATGTACCAATAGCCCCTTTTGTTTCCAATTGGAACAAAAAGGAGACCAATAGAAATAATTTTAAAGTAGGGCCTACCTGGAACTTATTAAGAATCAAAGTTGAATCTGACCAACTTGTAAGCGTCTCCATCCTTCTATAGGCCTGACTGTAATTGCTACAAAAGATCAAATCTGTAAAGGCAAAGCTAAATAGTAGTCATGATGAGAGTTTTGAAACAGCCACTAAGTAAACAATCAAGTTAATTTTTCACTGAATATAGCACTTTAGAATATTAAGATTGAAATAGTTGTTATTAAGGTGATCCTTTGTTGTCTTAATTTTTTCCTTTCTCCACTTTGAAGCAAATATTTAAGATACTTCTTCCCAAATTCTTTTTACCCAAAGGAATTTTTTTTCTCAATTCCCTTTCCAAAGCCTTTCTTTTTTTTATTTAAAAAAAATTTTTGGTTGGTTGTGGGGCTTGAGTTCTAGGCCTGGGCATGTCCCTCAGCTCTTCAGCTCAAGGCTAGAACTGTACCATTTGAGCTACAATACCACTTCCAATTTTATGGTGGTTTATTGGAGGTAAGAGTCTCATGGACTTTCCTGCCCAGGCTGGCTTTGAACCCTGATCCTCAGATCTCAGTCTCCTCAGTAGCTAGGATTACAGACATGAGCCACCTGCACCGGGCCTTTCCAAAGCTTTTCTTTCATTCCTAACTTCTTTTTTTTATACCCCTTTGCTGTAAGTTACTTTTTTTTGTCAGTACTCTGGGCCTGGGTGCTGTCCTTCAGCTCTGTAGCTCAAAGCTAGCACCCTACCACTTGAACCACAGTGCCACTTTGCCTTTTTTCTGCTTATGTGGTGCTGAGGAATCGAACCCAGGGCTTCATGCAGGTGAGGCAAACATTCTATCACTGAGCCAACTTCCTAGCCCTGCTTTAATTTACATTTTTAATAACTGTTTTAAAACCTTTTAACTAAAGTTCCTTTTAATGCAATGTAACAATCCTTTAAAACATTTGTTAACACCTATATCTGATGACCTTCTTTACAGTTTGAGTTTAAGTCTCCCCATTTTCTCCCTAACTTGGCTGCTGGTCACAAGCAACACAGATACTAGTTTAAAATGAAGTAAAAAAAAAAAAACAAATGATTTTAGAAAATATCAATACTAAAAACAAAATCACCATACAAAACTGAAAAGACTACTTTTTCTTACCTCATGCTGATAGTTTTTTGTATTAAAATACCAGATTATCTTGAACATATTTACCCATACACAAACACACACACACATACACACACACACACACACACACACTTGTGCATAAAGGTCTTAAAGAGCACTTAGGTTTTAAAAATGAATATTGGCTGTACGTTTTCTGGAATTCTAGTGACAAGATATTTTTGCTGTTAGCACTATAGAACCATATGGTCAGTGTTAGATAAACAAAAACTTAAAAACAAATACTTTGCCAACAAACAAACAGAATCTCTTACTCTTACTGATAACCAAGACCTGGATGTTTAGATAACTGTGCTAGCATGTCACATTAGCATACAAATTGGCCTTGAATACTTCATAGATGGGTGGAGGAGTAAGCTTGATGGAAGATTTGGGGTTGCATGAAACTGAACCTTCATTCTATTTTTCACCCATTTTTAGACTAAAGCATTTTACATATCAATTTACACTAGCATTTCCAAATCCCTGGGGGGATACGTTGGGAGGCAGTGTGCTTACTATGGGAAGAACCATTTTTCTAGAGACAGAGCCAAGTACAGTTGGTGCAGGCACTATAAGAGCAGAGTGAGACAAAGAAAAGCTAGTGCCACCATAGAAAGAGAGACTGCACAGAACACAGATGGACAAACAGACAAAATGACACCAGATGTCTTCCAGAGACCAGATGGATGTCCTTCTCTGGAGCACCTGACAAGAAACAATCCCCAAAAACCAAATTCAGGAAGACCAGACAAGTTATCTCACCATGAGTTAACTCAGCACAACTAAACCAAAACCCTCTACTGAGGTCTCAAGCCTTGAGGGCCTGTTGGGAGGGTAGTTATCACATCTCATCCCCTTCCACAACAGTGCAGGAAGATGGATCTCCAGAAACAGAAACAGAGAAAAGCAGAAACACAGACTTACCTCCAGAGGTCTCAGGCATGTCACCTGCTGTTGGAGTGGAGGAAGGGCTGCAGGGCCCTGGAATATCTCTGGTGGCACTCCTACAAAATTTCCCATTCTCTGGCAGCCCTACCACTGAGGCTGTCCACTGGTGGCTAAAGGAACCCAAGTGTCTGCCTTTGGTGCTAGGACCTCTCTGGTGCCTCCACATGTTATAGAGGAATTTGAACATGAGATACAGAGAAGTCACATTTTGGAAGTCTTTATTAGAAAGCTGGTGACTACAAGCCAACTTATGTCCCCCAAAAAACTTACAGCCTCAGATGCACTTAATACTGTTAGGATACTGAGCCCTGAGCGTACCAGAGAAAAGAAAGAGCAGAAAACAGTCTCAATAGACCAAATGAATTTTAATGGAGAGTTGAAGAGGGACACTCTGGTGACCTGAGGAGAGTCAGTAGACAAGGCATGGCACAATGGTGGCAGGGATCAAAGGGCCTAAATAGGGTCTTGGGTAGGGGCAGACAGGTAGCTAAAGACTTCCAGAAGTCTCTCTAGTTCATGGTTCAGGTCTCATGGGTCTGGAACCTATTGTGCAAGTCCCTCCCCATCTGCTTCTAAGAATTCAGGTGCCTGTCATCTGGGGGTGAGGGTGGGGAGGTGAATTTCACCTCTAATAGTTTTTGGGAAGTCCCCATCACTGACCAAGATGCTAAGATAGCCCCACTTAGACCCAGTATCCATATTTCAGTCTGTGGTCAAGGGCAAGAAAGTCAAGGCTTTGTCCAACTTTGTCCCTGGCCCTCTGGGTGGTCTTGGCCAGATCCCATCCCTCTCTGGGCCTCAGACCCTTCACTGAAAATAGAGGACAGCAGATAGGATGGGACCAGACCCTGGGAAGGTGGGCACGGGTGTAGTCACCCCAGCTGGAGCAGCCAAAAGGCCACAGGGCTCTGGAATAAATCAGCTGGCGCTTCTCCCATGGAGTTTCCCATTCTCTGGCAGCCCCACCGCTCAGGCTGTCCATCAGTAGCTTCTCCACCTCCCCCCCAGGCCAGCCATGCCTCCTTTCAGCCCAGCAGCCCCAGCAGGGGGCGCCACATCTCATAGCCTCAAAACATTCCACTCCAGCAAGCTGAGATACCCAACTTTGTCCATAAGGCCCTGGTCATTTAGGCCTCTCTGGGCCCAAGCCATACCACTGAGAACAGGGATGACTTGCTCAGAGCCTGGTGGACCGTAGTGGCCCAGTCCAGGTTAGAAGCCAGGATCACTCAAGGGGTCTTGTGCTCATTCTGTAACAAGACCAGCTCTCTGTGGTTAGCGAGCCCTGTGGAGGGAGGAACTTTCCACAGAGCCACACCAAAGTACAGATGGGCAGTAACAGAAATTAAAGAGAGGTGGAAAAATACAGAACTAAATTTAGCACCATCTCAGCTGGCTAGTTTAAGAGAAATATAAAAATGTATTACACAATATGTGGTCAACTCTTTGGGGATTATTAGAGACTTGAAAGCCAGCAAAAGAAGGAGGAAGAGGAGGAGGAGGAGGAGGAGGAGGAGGAGGACGAGGACGAGGACGAGGACAAGGAGAAGGAGGAGGACGAGGAGGAGAAGGAATGAGGAGGTGGAGGGGAAGGAGGGAGAGTAGGAAAGTGCTGGGAAGGAAACAGCTCTGTTCTTTGCTTCGTAGTCTTCCTGTAAAGAAACTTTTACCATATCCAGGTACAGACAAAACTGAACTCTCACTTTTTATCAACATTTTCCCTGTAGGTTATCACCGTCCTAATACTAGGGACCCATAGAAGTATTTAATATTAAGACCAAGATGGGGATTTTAGTTGTGTGAAAATAGTAAACGGTGGGCTACAGGCAATTCTCTGTCCCTCTTACCTCTGTTTCCCCATTGGTAAAGAGAGCAGGTTATAGCCAGGTAGTAGCAACTCATGCCTGCAAACTGAAGACCTGAGGATCCCACTCCAAGGCTATTCCATTCCAGAAAATTTGACAATTTTATCTAGACTTAACCACCAAAAAATTCTGGAGATGGAGCTGTGGATCAAGTGGTAAGTGCATCAGTGCACAGCAAAAAGAAAGAAAGGAAGAAAGGATGAAAGGAAAAAAGAAAGAAAGAAAGGAAAAAAAGAAAGAAAGAAAGAAAGAAAGAAAGGAAGGAAGGAAGGAAGGAAGGAAGGAAGGAAGGAAGGAAGGAAGGAAAGAAGGAAGGAAGGAAGGGAGGGAGGGAAGAAGGGAGGGAAGAAGGAAGGAAGGAAGGAAGAAGAAAATGCTAAGGGACAGTGCCCAGACCCTGTGTTCAAGTACCAGTACTGGTACCAAAAAATAAAAGTGTATGAGCCGGGCACTGATGGCTCATGCGTATAATCCTAGCTACTCAGGAAGTTAACTGAGGATCTCAGTTCAAAGCCAGCCTGGGCAGGAAACTCCTTGAGATTCTTATCTCCAATTAACCACCAGAAAACTGGAAGTGGTGTTGTGGCTCAAGTGGTAGAGCACTAGCCTGGAGCTAAAGAGCTTAGGGACAGCACCCAGGCCCAGGGTTCAAGCCCCACACCAACCAAGAAAAAAAGGGTATGTGTGTGTGTATAGGTGTGTATATGTTTGTCGGGAGGAGGGATAGAGACAGAGAAAAAGAGAGAGCGCAAGTCATATATATGTGGGTGCAGTCTGTGAATCAGGATGTGTTTGTATCTGAAGCAGAGGGAGTTTGTGGGACAAAGCTGACTGTGCTCCTGGTTGTGACCTTGACTGTGACCTTCCCAAGGCAGAGTTTGCTCTCAAAGGCTCAGCCACAGGCCATGCCACTCCTGAATGCCTCATCCCAGTTATGAGACACATTTCCTTCACCTGACTGCCCCTGCTGGTGGGTGTTCACCCATACCAGCCCCTGACACCAACCATAGCAGCCCTCTTGTGAAGATCTGGCTGAGTGCTCCCAGCTGGCCCCCTGGACACAGAGGCAGAAGGAAGACCAGGGAGTTTCCAGGACTGGTCCTGGATCAGCTTCCTCCTGTTTAAGCACAGGACAGTGCCAGGTTCCCCACAAGGCTGTGACAAGCATGGAGAACTCCAGTGTGATAGGGAAACAGAGTGGGGCAGGTAGCACTACTGCACATTGTCTATAGCTTGCCTCATCTTTGTTCAGTGGTGATAATGAGACCCAGGCAGGCTCCATCCAATGTCTGATGCACCGAGTTGCTCTTGGATGGTGTCAAGGAGCTGATGGGGTGATTGTGGCCCTGCCTTGGGGCTGAGTTCTTTTCTCTGTCCTGCAGGACAATGCCATCCTCTTTCTCCTGCTGCTGGCCAGCCTGTGCTGCTTGTTCCCCAGCTGCCTGACTGAAGATGTTCAGGAGACTGCTGCTTCCCAGCAGGACCAGGAACACCCAGCCTTTCACAGGATTGCTTTGAAGTTGGACATGTTTGCCTTCTGCCTGTACTGGAATCTATTCACGCAACCCAACGTAACAGATTTCTTCTTCTCTCCTGTGAACATCGCCGCAGCCTTGGCCATGCTCTCCCTGGGCACCAAGGATGCCACCCACTCTGAGATCCTGAGGGGCCTGGGCTTCAACATCACAGAGATGCCAGAGGCAGACGTCCATGCGGACTTCCTTCCAGAGCCTCCTCCACACCCTCAACAAGCCCAGCAACCAGCTCAAGCTGACCACGGGCAGCAGCCTATTCATCAACAAGAACCTGAAGCTCCTGGAGCCGTTTTCAACAGATGTCAAGAACCTGTACCAGTCAAAGGCCTTCACCGTTGACTTCACTGATCCTGAAGAAGCCAAGAAGCAGATCAACCAATACATGGAGAAGGGCACACAGGGGAAAATTGTGGATCTGGTGAAAGACTTGGACAAGGACACTGTGCTTGCCCTGGCGAATTACATTCTCTTTAAAGGTAAGGCTGCACAGCCAGCCCAGCTGGTTCCCATGGAAACACACCAGTCAGTGCCCCCAAAGGGTTAGTTGGGAGGCTGATTCACAGAGGAGAGGAGCCCCAGTGAGCAGGTGCCAAAATATGACTGGTAATCCAAACTCTCTTTGTAATGCTCCTCTTAATCATCATATATGCAAATGCAGGTGTCCCCTGATCAGCCAGGAGGGCAGCCTCCCATGTGACATAGAAATTCCATGTCTCCTCTTGTAGTAACTCAGTCCCTGGGGTGGTCAGGATGGCTAAGCCCAGGTCTCCTGTGCTTGACGCAGCTGAGCTCCAAGTCTCAACACAGACACCAGGGTCTCCTGGATCTCCTGCCCTCCCTTAATCTAAGCCCAGCCACCTGTGTTCCCATCCAATCCAGGCAAATGGGAGAAATTCAATGCGACGGAAGTCAGAGTCAAGGCGAATCCCCAGGTTAAACTGAAGACACAGTTCCTGGAGGGCTTAATGCAACTGCATTATTGCGACACGCTGTCCACCTGGGTGATGCTGACGGACTCCCTGGGTGATACTGCCACCGTCATCATCATGATGACAGAAAACAGCATGCAACGACTCATGGCCATGCTCCTTGTGGACAGAATTGACAAGTGTCTGAGGAGCACCATCGGAAGGTGACACCTCAGTCAGGGACCAGCCCCCAGCCCACAAGAGCACAGACCTCTTAGCCATGTCAGGGATGGTTGAACTCTCAGGACAGGACAAGGGAGGTATTGCCAGCCCTTGGCCCTAGCTAAGGGTGTGACCTTGTGCTGAAAGACAAAGCCAGTGCTCAGTTCAGAAGCAGCAGGGACCTGGGAAGAGACAGTGCCAAGAGTGGGGAGCCCGGGGCTGGGAAGGTGGCTCAGTGGTAGAGCGCTTGCCTTGCATGCACAAGGCTTTGGGTTCGATTTCTCAGCACCACATAAGCAGAAAAAGCCAGAGTAGCACTGTGGCTCAAATGGTAGAGCACTTGCCTTGAGCTGAAGAGCTGAGGGATAGTGCCCAGGCCCAGAGTTCAGGCCACATGACTGACAAAAAAAAAAACAAGAGTGGGAAGCCTGTGCTCTGTTCAGAGACGTCCTCCCCAGAGGACAGACCTTCCCCAGACCCACTGTCCAGTGCAGGGGCAGCACAGCAGAACAGGCCATAGCACCAAGGTCTGTGATGGGTTGAACTCTGGCACAGTGGACAGTGGACTAAGGCAGAGAGTCCGGGATGGCCATGGGAACGTCTGGCTGCAAAGGCCCAGAAGATGGAAGGCCAGCATGAGACAGTGCTGGACACTCAGGCAGGAGGCTCCACAGATCTGACCCCAGACCAGTGGTTTATCCACTCCTAGGTGTCCATCACCCTAGAGCCTGGCCCTCGGGTCAGCACACACTGGTGCATCAGCAGGGCCTGTTGCATGGAAGAGTGGTGAACGCTGTGAGACACAGAAGCACAGCAGACACAAGGCAAGGCCAACCTTGAGCAGAAGGGTCACCACTGCCTCAGAACCCGTTGTAGGGTCTGAGGGCCAGTAACTAACAGAGGCCAAGCCTTCAGCATCGGGGATCATTTTCTCTCCTAGATGAGAGGTGGACAGCACTCCGCTGTTTGTGCACAGGTCCCCAGGAGATGAAGTTCAGGAACGTCCCTGGCAGAGGACACAGGGCAGGATGGCCTTGACTCTAGGACATGAGGATTCCACTGGCATTGGGCATAGAAGAAACAAGATTGTAACACACTAAGGAGCTTCTATCCTGCTGTGGGTGGAACATGGGCACCGTGGGTAGAAAAGCTGGAAAAGAAGCCAGCCTCCCATGGCATTCCTGGCACATTGGGAGAGATGCTGAAATCCTCCTTTGTGATCTTGCCCTCATGGCAGAATTGAAGAAATGCGTTTGCCCAAACTGTCCATCTCTGGAACCTATGACCTGGAGCCAGTCCTGAGAGTGCTGGGCATCAGGACGGTCTTCAGCAACGGTGCTGACCTTTCCAAGGTCACCAAGGATGCCCCACTGAAGCCCTCCAAGGTGAGGTCACCCGATGAGGGCATTTTCCCAGGTGGCTTCTGGGTGTTAAGTGGATCTTGGGGTTCATAGCTGGGGCACAGGGCTGAGGAAGGGGCCACATCACCACTAAGGTCCAGGCTGAGCTCTGAGGGCTCGTGAGAGGGCGGGTGCAGGAGACAGTTGGGAAGGCGGCCTCCCATTTGGCTCATGTGCTGGGAAACTGCTCAGAGGTGTCTCTCAGACCCTCACGCTCTTCTTCACCCAGAACCCAGGAGTCCTTGGGGCTCATTTCTCCACTCAGTTTAGAATTACTGACCTCAGAGAATGTTCTAGAATTTTCCACAGGCACCATCTAGAAGGGCTGTTTCACTACCAAATCTAAATTAGAAACATCAGCTCCTCACAAAGCCTTTTTTTTTGTTCATGAAAGAGAAAATACCGAAAGACATGAGTGCAGCACGTCTGCACAAGGTGGGAACAGGGTCCTGTGAAGGTCACCTTCAGACCTGTCCAACGAGCTCCCAGCATTCAATGAGGGGGAGCCATGTGCAGGAGACATGGAGTGCAGGGCGTCTCCACTCTGAGCTCTGGGTGGGAGAGATGAAGGGAGCAGCCAGGTGAAGCTAGGGTTGGACAGACAGAGGCCTGTGTGACCAGTGGTGAGGGTGGGTGGGCAGCAGGACTTTCCTGCTGAGACGCTCTAGGGAGGCCGTCCCTGGAGCTGTCTGCAGCGTGGGTCTGGGCTGGGTGGTGTGCAGAGCATGAGAGCACAGGTCAGAACCCATCTGCACATCTCTCCTGCAGGCTGTGCACAAGGCTGTGCTGACCGTGGACGAGAAAGGAATCGAGGCCACAGCGGCCACCTTCTCAGAAGCCATTCCCTTGTCTCTTCCCCCTGAGGTGAATAATTCCCTGCCATTCTTCATTACAATCTATGATAAAAAGACTAAGATTCCTCTCTTCCTGGGCAAATATTCATACGCCCCAGGGCCGTGACCTCTCTAAGCAGGACCCTTCCTTGATGGCATTAAACACAGGCCAAGCTGGTCCAGGCCTCATTCAGCATAACCTTTGCATCTATCACGATGTGGTCTCTGTGTCGTCCTTTGCACCTGAGAGCTTGTGTGGATTCCAGGTCCCCAGTCCTTCACTGTCCTTCACATTCACGAGTCCCTGGGCTGGGCAGGCAGGACTGGCACAGGACCATGTCAGAGACCTCAGTCCATGGCCCTGAATCCATCTGAGCCTTATAACTGCATTTAATCTGGGAATTCTGGGGTCCTATGGCTCAGACACCAGCATTAGGCCCAGGATCCACCACGTCCCAAGTCCCTGTGGGAGTGCTCCCCACACCCACTCCCTCTCCACAGCCACTTCCATAGAGATGGCTGTGCCCACCCAATCCTACTCTCTCTGTTCCCGGAGCCTCCAGCCCATCCTTGGTATCCATGCTCCTGTCCAGCCCTGGCATCAGCGGCTGTCTCTTCTGCCCCTGAAGGGAGAGGACCCCATCCCTTCTCCTCCCCTTGTCATCTCAGTCCTGGCCTGGACTCCACATCTGTTAAGCATAGCCCAGGGAGGTGGGCAGAGCCTTCACTCAGCTCTGTCCTTGTGATCCAACTGGTGACACTCAGCTACTGAGGCTCTCACCTCTTCTCCCCTATGGCCTCTATCATGGCCACTGTCATACTACCAGCTAACTCAAGTCCCACTTGCCAGACAATTACCAATGGGGGCACATCGGCCATGGAAATGGCTGAGGACTGATAAGCCTCTAACAAGAAGAGAATCAGGGGATGGGAATAATTGAATTATTATTCAGTCTTTTACAGGAAGGAAGGCAGCAAAGGTTGGGTTATTGTTCTTATTTCAGGATAGAATTGTTCATTGCCATTTGACTGTTTGCTAGGGACTTCATTCTGTCTTCTATCTGGGAACAAACAACTGAGGGTGGAGTGGCCAACCAAGGCCATTGTGTGTGTGTGTGTGTGTGTGTGTGTGTGTGTGTGTGTGTGTGTGTGTGTGTGTGTGTGTCTGTGTCCTTGTCTGTGAATGTATAGGTGTGGTTGTAAGAGCATACTTGCCTGCTCTGTGTGTGTATAGGCGAAGGGGGTGAACAACAAGGAAAAAATAGGTCAGCTTTTTAAAGAACTTTAACTGCTATAGTTGTCTTTCCATAGAGCCTTTTAGAAATAAAAGGGAATGTCCAGGCTCCACCTTTCAAACTCTTTCAAAGCCTCAGAATACTTCATTCCCAGATAGTTGTATTCAAGTGCAGTTAAAAACAAACAAACAAAAAAACAAACAGCTCCTGCCCTGGAGGCCAGCCCAAGGCCTGATTTCACCAGGCTCATTTAGAAGCACTGCTCATTTCACCAAGCTCATTTATAACCAGTCATTTTGAAGACAACAACACTGAGGCACAGTGAGATTAAATGCAGCTCATTGCAATGCAAAGACACACCAGGACATGGGCAGTGCTCCTGCAGGTGCTGCTGACTTTGCAGCCTGAGAGGACTCAGTGGCAAACCCACTGGGGTAGGGAAGGAAGAGAAACGGAGAGGCAGAAGGGAGAATGAGGTAAGGGCTGGGGTTGCTCCCTAGGCAGGCAGGACTGTGAGCCCAGATGTGGTCCTACTCCATCTCCCCAGTGTACTGCAGATGTAGCCTTTGCCATGGAAACCCTGGCTTCATAGCAGCCCTCTCTGTCTCCTCTTCTCTGTGTCCCACAAGGTGGTGATTGACATGAATGAGAAAGGAATGGAGGCAGGGGCTGCCTCCGGCCTCCTCTCCCAGCCCTCGCCTCTGAATGTGACCTGGACACCACATGCCCACTTCAGCAGGCCTTTCTTGCTGCTCCTTTGGGAGGTGACCACCCAGAGTCTACTCTTTCTGGGGAAAGTGGTCAACCCGGCTGCAGGGTGACTGTGATGAGGGCCAGGGGTGTCTTTTCTACCCAACTGAACAGAAAAGCCAGCCCCCACCTGTGTGGCAGGACCCTTGCAGGCCAGAGCATCATGTTCCGATTCTAATAAAGCTGGCATTGGGTCTGTGAGCACTGAGGATCTGCGCTGAGGAGGAGGGCGCTCCCCAGAGCCGCTTCTCGCCATTCGCCCCAGCACCACCTCACCCCTGGCACTAGCTGAGACGAGGAAACACTCATGTCCCAGTCCTCTTGCAGATATCTGCTGAGTGTCCTTTGAGTAAGGGACACTGTAAAGACACCGGGGACCTGAGGACAAATGAGCAAATGCACTCTTCTATGGTGTCATCACCAAGACGTTGAGAACTAGATCACTGTGCTGGGTCAGACTAGTGCACTCCTGGGGCAGCTAAGGCAAATGAGAAAAGAGCATCAGAGCATCAGAGCTGAGTCACTCTAAAACCAAGGGAAGTGTGAGGCCAGAAGGATGATAAACGTAGGACAGAATGTGGTTGGTGGGTGCATTTGGGGCTGTGTTCTGTGAAGATGGAGCCCCCTTCAGAAAACAGAAGTTCAGCACCCCCACACATGCATCTGTAATGAGTCGGGGCACGGGTGCCAACTTAGTCATGTCGCATATGCACGCATCTGACACCTGACACGCACCTGAAATCTCCCCTGTGAAAATGACCCCGGGAGCAAAGGGTTGCTAGCTGTATGCTGGATCTTTGAGTGTGGAGAAGAGGAGATTTTATTCACTGAGTGTTCAAAACCAGGATGTTGTTCAGATTCTAATAGAACAGGAATCTGGAAGCAGACATGCCATACTCCAGTTCAGACCCCAATCTCTCCAGCAGTTCTCCAATGGTAGTACACATAAGAACTGTGTGCTAAAAGAACATGGATGACCAAGGTTGGTGAGTGTTGGCTGTGACTTTGAACCAAGATCCTTCACGAAACCCTGTTCACTTGAGTAGGGGTCCTTGATGCGACAGACCAGCTCGGTCGGAGCACTGGGACCAACGGGACAGGGATCTCGGGATAGCTGGGCAAGGAGTTGGCGAAGTGACAAACAGACACAGACTCAAATGAGTTGCATCTGAGTGTATTTTTATTGAGGAGAATTAACATTTTTATACAGTGTGTGACTGTGATATAAATTTTTTTGTTTATTTAAGCACGTAATCAATTTTTTAAAAAGGCAAAGCATTGATGAATTACATGAAAATTGATGACTATGCCACCAATTGTTTGAGCTAAGTGGAGCGAAACAAGTCTAGCATATTGTTTAATAGAATGCGTCATCTATTCAGCCTTTTTATGTTTAATCATTAAACCTAAGACAGGGCTGTACTTATATTGTACTCTTTTTATTTTTTCATATATTTTCAAGTCCCTTTGAAACCATCCTAAAAACCACTTTTAGGTTAAGTCAGGCATTCTTCATTTCCTATTATTTTAATCCCAATATTTATACACATAAATTTCTAATTGTTGTTTTAAACTATCTTATTGTTGTTTAAATAATAAACACCATAATAATCTAGATCTACCTAATCTTTGTACAAAATCTAATGAGTTTCAAAATACTCTTTTTTTTCTTTTACATTTATCCAACTATTTTTATCTTTATAAGCTCCTGTATAAGGAAATGGTTCGTCGGTGGTTCAGGAAATGTGATGTTACTAACTTTACATTTTGTGTGAAACCACCATCTATTCCCTATAACGTAAGTTGGACTAAACTTAATCATAACTGATGGGGAAATCTTTCTTTTTTTTATAATCAGAGGTCCCCTTTTTTTTTATAACTCTCTGAACTACTGGGATAACTCTTTCTAACTTAGTTTAATTCATTGATTTTGTCTGTTGTGACATATCTGGAAATTTTAAGTCTCTATATTTACTATGCGTGAGCCGCAAAACCGCTTGTGAAAGTTGTAGGAGTTTTTGGAGGCAGCGTCACATCAGATGATAGATTGATTGGGGGATTGCCCACATTTAATCTTTGGTCCTAGTCTTTATTACTTAGAGAAGCCGTCTCTATTGGACTGGAAAGATACAACATGCTCTGTTTGCGGATCAATAGAAAAATAGCCATATCGAGAATAAAGGCATCGAATGTACAGCCAAAAAGAATATAATAAGAATAAAGGTAGAGGCTATAAAGGTGCAGCCAAGTGTATGGGAAGCCTGCAGGCATGCTTCCTTGAAGCTCTTTGTCTAACGTGTCTCTCACGCAGACTCCGCGGGAGGTGGCATGGCACCTTGACATAAACCAGGGACCCAAGAATCCTATTGCTCTAAAGTCCAAATGCAAACATTGGGTCTTAACACCAAGATGTGACCCCACACAAAAGCCAGTGGCAGGTGGGAGATGAGGGGAGGTAAGGAGAGGGAGATGTGGGAGAAAACAGAAAGAGATTATGGTTACCCCACACCCACACTGCAGGAGCTGTGGTCCAGGTGAGAAAGAAAGCTCTCCCCAGGGATCTAGACAGACAGACCTACTAATGTCAGGAAGCAATTAGCCAACTGCACTTCACCCAGAGATGGGGCAGAGACTTGCACTGACATTTTAACCCTCTGAGTCTGTAAAGTTCCCAAATCTGTGTTGCTAGCACAGCTGTGGGCCAGTAGTGTGACTGTCTACAAATAATGAAATAACACCAGGGTGGCCTGGGCTGGGAAGTGCCTTGGCTTCCACATGCCCGTTACAGAGTTATTAACGAAACAACATTGAAACTCAGATTCTGCCATCTGCCTTCCCAGCCTCATATCTAAGACGAGGCATGCTCCTCACAGCCATTCAAATCCAGATAACAGGAACCCTCACCTACCTTTTACCACACACCTTTTACCTGGAGAGAAGCCTTGAGAGGAAAAGATGTCGGCCTTCCCCAGAGTCAGGCGCCCTCTGCTGGGTACAGAGTGGCATTGACCTATCCCTCTCCTTGTAGACTGAGTTTTAAAAAGGCTTAAAATAGTCAGATATAAGACAAAGCATCTGTAACCCTAGCTACTACTCAGGAGGCTGAGATCCAAGGATCACAGTTCAAAGCCAGCCCAGGCATAAAGGTCTGTGAGACTCTTATTTCCAATAAACTACTCAGAAAAAGCTGTGGATGAAGTGGTAGAGTGCTAGCTTTGAGCCAAAGAAGCTCAGAATCAGCTCCCAGTCCCTGAGTTCAAGTCCTAGGACACACACACACACACACACACACACACACACACACACACACATGCGATTTTATTTTATACTAGAAGTATACAAACATGTTGCCATTTACTTAATATTTAAACTATCAGGGTTATTCTGTGGTTTTACTTACTCTATTTGGAGCCCAGGGAGGCATACTTTTCTTTTCGTGGATTAGAAGGAAGAAAGTTACATGATGCTGAAGAATAGGCCAGCCAGCATCATGGTAGAGGGAGGAGTATTCAGAAAGAAGTTGTGAGCTAGATCCTTGTGTCTACGACATGAACAAATCCTAAGGAGCTTCGTGGGGAATTAGAAACGTGGCTCAGTTGTCCCAGTGTCCAGGTGGGCATGCAACCTCTTGCCACACTGTGGGTGAGGCCCCAGCTGATCACAGAGGTAGGACGGGCCCAGCGAGGCCTGGCCCAGAACTGCACAGCTGGTTGTCTCTTGTTTGGAACCACTAATGTGGAAGGAAGGCGTGATGCAGCAAAAGGTAACAGAGGCAATCGTGGGTTTGCCTCAAGAAGGCTGTGCTGAGATCACATGACACATTGCCGTTCCCGAGTGCCATGTCCTGGCAGGTCCACCCTCACTGTTCTCCCCAAGGTCTGAAGGAACAAGTGTTGGGGTACCTACTCAGGTCAAGGGACCCTGTAGGCCTAAAGGGCTCCGGAACTGGGAATGATAGAATTACATATGAGGTGAATGCTGATGGCTCACACCTGTAACCCTAGCTACTCAGGTGGCTGGGATCTGAGGACCATGGTTTAAAGCCAGCCCAGACAGGAAAGCCACCAAAAAATGGGAAGTGGATTTGTGGCTTAAGAAGTAGAGCACTCACCTTGAACAAAAACACACAGAGACAGTGCCCAGGCCCTGAGTTCGAGCCCTAAGACAGCCCACACACAAAAAAATGAGGTGTGGATCTTGGTGAAGGTAATTCACCCATTGTCCCACAACCTGGAAGCAGAGAGAAGAAACCAGTTTTCTGGTTCAGCACCAACTTAGTGGCTTCATGGTGGGTCCAGGAGCTAAAAGTTCCTCAGGCTGGTTCAGTCATGGTGGGTGTGCTTTAAGGACAGGGCCGTGTTAAGGAGGGCAGCTTCCCAATCCACCCTACAAAATCTGCTCCTGTTAATGTTTAAATTACAACAGATAGTAACAATAGGGGCTGGGAATGTGGCTTAGTGGTAGAGTGCTTGCCTAGCATGCACCAAGCTTGGGTTTGATTCCTCAGCACCACATAAACAGAAAGAGTAACAGATACAAGAATGGACATCAGAACACTGGTAACAGCAAACACAGGCGAGGATGAGTGAAGCCACCATTTCCAGTGGGGTGCAAACTGGTACAGCCACCTTAGGGACAGTTTGGCAATCATCAGGGTCCCTGAGAGACCAGGCAGAGACTTCTGTGTGAATCAAGCCCAGGACTCCATGCATGCTAAGATATCTCTACCACTGAGCTCTGCACTGTTTCCGAGGGTTGCCAGTCCCACAGCAGGGCATTCTATCCACTTCATCTCATATATTATGTTCCAATATTCTCCATAGAGGGGGCTCAGGAGGGTCCTTCATAGAGGAAATGATTGCTTCCAATATCCTGGAATTTAAAAAAGAGAAAGGTTAAAAAAAAAACTCTGCCTGTGGGTCATGAAAATTATAAGAAGAATGAGAATTCCAATGGCTTTTCCTCCACTTCTAATAATATGAGAAGTAGTTGGAAATAACTCAGAACCACTAAGAATTCTGGGAAGCATATTGCTTCAACTTTTCAGTGTCTGCCTTGTGACTTGCAGAGCTGAGCAATGATTTGGGACATAGCTCTAACTGTGATCTTTATAGTTCATTAGTCTGAGTGCCACAGAAGCTATTACCACAGGTCGGGTGTGCATGGGGACCGTTTTGCCATTATCTCTGGAAAACTGACTGTCACATACTCATCAGCCCAAGACAAGCCCCTCTATGCCCTCCCATTGTCCTCCAACTCTTCATTCTAATGTTAATTTGTGTCACTAGGCCTATCAGTTAGAAACAGCAGAAATCTATCTGTCTGTCTGTTGTCTAGATGTTAAATCCAATCTCTACAACTTTCTGAGTGACTTAAGTGAATTATTTAAACTAAGCCTCAGTTGCCCTATGGCAAAATGGGGATATGAATATCTTTGTTTTGTCTGAATACCTGTCTCCTAAGTGTGCTAACTTAGCACACACTTTGCACATACCAACCCATGGAACCATACCATAACCTTTAACACATTTGCAATCAGCACCTTTCTTTTACACATAAAAGAATGGCAGCGCTGAACTATTCAGGAGCTTTTAGCTGTAATTTGGGTTCTTGAAAACCCCACTCTGAGACTTTACATAAACAGGCTATTAGAGAATGCTCTCTGGAACTGGTGTGAAGCAGCAAGCAAACCAGGCTTGGACAGATAAAGAATTTCAGTGTAAACTACAATGGCTGAATGCTAGGCCCTGCAAGGATGTTCAACCAGGAAAATGGAAGTCACTGATTTCTGGAGAATTCTGTTTATTCTTGCCCAGCCATTTCACTATGATTTAATTACTACCTGTATATCTTTAAAATAAGTTTGAAAGGCAAAAGGAACGGGATGTGATATTTGTCAAGTTAGTGTTTCATAATTAGAAACTTGCTCAATCCTCACCACGGCCCCAGGAATAGGGGGTCGGGATCCCCACCTCCAGTCCACAGGAAAAAGACCCACTTCTGGTCCCAGGGTCTCAGTATGGCAGATCCAGGAGGTGTCCAACATCTGTCTGACTTTGTCTCCACTGTAGTCAGGAAAGCAGGAGAGGAAAGGCCCAGAAGAGAGAGCCACCCCTTTTCCAAAGAAGCATACTTCACCCTATAACTAGCATTTCACCCAAGAGAAAAAAAGTGCATTCATGTATGCAAAGACTTGCACACTAAAATGCACAAATACTCTTGGAAGCTTCAGTCAGAACAGTCTAAATGAGACCCAACCCAGCTGCCCATCAATAAAGAACTGGATGTGGGATCCCCCCCATAGATCAGGCCTCAGCAAAAGCAGAGAGAATTCTGAGGCATACGATTGTTACGTGAGCCACAATAACACCATGCAGGATGAAGTAGCCAGACAAAAAAAGCACATGCTAGCCACCCAACAAACAAGTTGGGTGACACAGCCACTGTTTGCAGAGTAGCCTCAGGTTATGGACATAGGGCCTTGGACAGAGGATTGTTCCCGGTCTTGCTCAGCGTGCGGGTACACTAATGTACACCAGTGTAGAAACGCATTGGACAACACTTTTAGGATTTGGACTTCTACCATATGTGTACCTAAGTTAAGATCAAGCAATATGAAGTAAAGGAAGTAAAGAGACCCTGGCATGTAGAAATGTGGCAGGGGCGGTGTGGAGAGGCACAAGGTCTTCCTGGGGGCTGATCTTCTATGCCCCCTCTGGCACTCAGCCACCCAGGAGATGTGCCAAGTCCTCTTTACGGAGCTGTGTACACAGATTGGCCAAGAGGGTGCCAGGAAGCAATCAGAATTCAGGTTGCTTTTCTGGGAATAGGTGGGGCAAGGAGGTCTAGGTGAGAGGCCAGGTCCTGGCCAAGGGGAGCCCTAAGGGACCACCAGAGATTGGGAGGAGGAGCAGGTACAATGCAATGGGGGCTTCTGGTCATCACAGCTCAGCTTTCCCTCTGTTTCCTCACCAGGACCTGCTTCCCTTTCCTCAGTGGGAAAAGGGGAAGGGCAGTACTAGGTGTGGTGGAAGCTACCGACCTGCCTGCCCTCCTCGCTCCAGTCTTCTCTTCCAGCTCACAAACAAAGCAACTGAGTTTGTTTTCTTTCTTGTATTGTCTTTCCTTCCTTCCTTCCTTCTTTCCTTCCTTCTTTCTTTCTTTCTTTCGTTCTCTCTCTTTCTTTCTCTCTCTTTCTTTCTGTCTTTCTCTCTTTCTTTTTTTTTGGGGGGGGGGTCCAGTCGTGGGGCCTGAACTCTGGGCCTGGGCGCTGTCCCTCAGCTCTTCAGCTCAAGGCGAGCACTCTACCACTTGAGCCACAGCGCCACTTCTGGCTTTTTTTCTTTTTGCTTATGTGGTGCTGAGGAATCGAACCCAGGGCCTCAGACATGCAAGGCAAGCCCTCTACCACTGAGCCACCTCCCCAGCCCCTCTTTCTTTCTTTCCTTCCTTCCTTCTTTCTTTTTAATCTTTTTACTGAGTTTTGGTCTCACCATAAGCCCTGTAGTTACCTGCAGTCTAGGAATGTAGCCAAGCTTTGGGGTCATATGCTACTCCACCTGATCCCCCAATGTCACAAAGCCTGGTTAGAATTTCCCTCCATTGAATATCAATACCAAATTTCAAACTCTACTACAAAGCCATAGTAATCAAAACAGCTTGGTACTGGCATAAGAACAGACCTCAGGACCAATGGAATAGAATTGAAAACCCAGAAATGAGCCTACAGACCCAAAGCCATCTAATCTTCGATAAGGGAGCTAAAAAAAATAGAATGGAAGAAAGACAGCCTCTTCAGTAAATGGTGCTGGCAAAATTGGTTAACTACTTGTAGAAAACTAAAGCTAGATCCTTATATATCACCCTGCACCAGAATTAACTCCAAATGGATCAAAGACCTCAGAGTCAAAGCAGACACTCTGAAAACATTACAGTATGGAATAGGAGAAACCCTAGGTCTCCTTGGCACAGGCCGAAATTTTCTTAATAGAGACCCAGAAACACAACAAATCAAAGAAAGGTTGGGCAAATGGGATTGCATGAAATTGCAGAGCTTCTGCATGGCAAAGGACATAGCTAGCAATATGAATAGAAAGCCCACGGATTGGGAGAAGATCTTCACTAGAAATACAACAGACAAGGGTCTCATATCTAAAATATACCTGGAACTCAAAAAATTAAACCCCCCAACAACAAATCTTCAAAGAAACAACTGCCCAATAAATAAGTGGGCTAAAGACTTAAAGAGAAACTTCTCTGAAGAGGAAAGAAGGATGGCCAATAGACACATGAAGAAATGCTCAACCTCCCTAGCCATAAAAGAAATGCAAATCAAAACAACATTGAGATACCACCTCACCCCAGTTAGAATGACTATAACCAAGAACTCTAATAACAACAGATGCTGGAGGGAATGTGGACAGAAGGGAAACTTACTGCATTGTTGGTGGGAGTGTAAACTTGTTCAACCACTTTGGAAAGCAGTATGGAAGTTCCTCAAAAGACTCCACATAGAGCTCTCCTATGACCCAGCAATCCCACTTTTGGGCATTTACCCAAATGTTCACAAACAAGATCACACTAAATCTACCAGCACGACTGTTTATTGCAGCATTATTTACCATAGCTAAGATATGGAACCAACCCAGATGCCCCTCAGTAGATGAATGGATCAAGAAATTGTGGTATATATACACAATGGAATTCTATGCCTCCATCAGAAAGAATGACATTGCCTCATTTGTTAGGCAATGGGAAGACTTGGAAAAAATTATATTAAGTGAAATAAGCCAAACCCAAAGAAACATAGGTCCCATGGTTTCTCTTATTTGCAATAACTAGTATATGTCTGAGTCAAGTAGAAAAGGTCAGATAAGTTGATGTTAGGGAAATGAACCCTAAGATATGTATTCAAATGTTTTTTTTTTCATGCAATTGTTTCTAACACATTTATAAGAGTATTTCTTTGTTGCTTTGTATATCCCTCCCCCATGGTATAACACTTGCTTTCACTGTATTTGATGTCACTATAATTTGTGGATGGGAAGGGGAAAAAACAAATCGTTTAAATAGAGATACGGGTGGACCCATTGCAACAATGAGACGTACAAGTTGTTATTTCAAAAACGAACTTTACAGCTTTGGGGGGGGGGAGGATGGGAAGGGATGGGAAGGGGAAACAAAGGAGGAGGCAACAATTCTTGATAAGAAATGTACTCATTATCTTGCCCATGCAATTGCAATCCCTCTGTAGAGTATTTTCACACTAAAAAGAATGTCTCTCCATCCTTTATCAGCTTTGTGGTGGCCTAGTGCTCATTGCTTGGCCCCCTAAGATCCTTCTTTGACTTGTCTAATCACTAAAGTATGAAATTCAGAGGTGCCATGTAAGGAGAACAATGACAGTGTGTTACATGCTCAGAGTCAAGTAGAGCAGGTGCCAAGTGTGCAAGGACATCGGCTGTCACTGTCACGTTAACAGAGGTGGTGTGTGCAAATAGCTGTGATACATCAAACATGGAGGAAGGGAGGGAGGTGAGAAGGGAGGAGGATACGATCAGCATCATGCTAACTTGCTAGGCCTCAGTGTCACTAACATCAAAATCAAAATGGATGTAGAAAGGCTAAGAAAGAATAAGGGATCATGTCTGGAATTGAAGCTTCCTTCTGCACAATCTTATACCTTGAAAGGTTTGAGAAAGCCTGGACAACCATAAGCTTGACTCCAGTGCTGTGTGTTGGGCTCCAATCACTGCAGCTGTATCTGTTTTCCCTGCCCCAAAGAAGGCTCTTTTTCCATAAAGGCCTGGGTCCTGATTCATCTTGTGGAGCTCAGCCTACTTCCAACTCCCATTCTCCTACGTGCTCTGTACCCTATTGTCCTGCCCCTCCCCCACCCTCATGAAACTCTGTTTTCTCCAAAGCTTGTTGGTGTTTGTGGTATGCCACAAACCCTCTTGGCCAATTTGTACCTGGGTGTACTGTGCTGGGTTAGTGGATCCAACTACATCCTTTAGAACCTAGCAGGCAGTACGTGATTTGGACAAGTCTGTGAGGATCGAAGAGGTGACGCCAGTGTTGGAGTGTGTGTTGGAAATGACAGCAGTGGAGGACTCAGAGAAGACAAGCAAACAGAAATGCTCTGGTAAACAAGAAAAGTCTACAGGGCCAATGGATCCACCTCCTGCCAGCCTCTGAGCTGGGCAAGTTCCGGGAAGCACAGCTCTGTGGTGTGACCCACCTCCCCAGGGCTGAGCTATGGACAACAAGGCCCAGAGGCCTGCTGCCTGCCCTCAGCGCTGGGGCCAGGGGAGTCCTGCTCGCCCAGCCAGCCCTGCCTGCGCTTCCCTGAGGTCCTGGCCACCCCCTGATGTTTTTCTTCCCAATAGGAGCTCAGCACCCCATGTCCTGGGATGGGAGAGGATGGGGGTGGGGTAGGCAGTGTCAGTGCCATTGATGGAGGGGAAAAAGGCAACAGGAACCTCCGCAGGTGGAAAGAGCCCACTCAACAGGGCAAAGTGACAAACTGTCCAGAACGTTCATCCTGGGTAGAGTGAAATGGGACAGGTTGACTCTTAACCTTTGCCAGATTCACGATGTCCTTCCTGCTCAGAATATGAAAAGAGCAGAGATAAAGCAAGGTGCAAGGAAGGACCATGCCAAGAAGAGGTTCCCTACCTCCATGTGGAAGGGGCGGAGCTGAGCTTCATCTTCCCTGCCTCTGTTCACCCTGTTGCTGGCCACAGCCCACAGACTCCCCTTCTTTGCTCTAGCTGGGGAAGCATGTGTGGTGACATGATGCAGCGATGAGTAGGCATATTGTTCCAGAACATGCTGGAACTGTCCCCACACAGGAAACCACCCCACAGGTCACCCACAACCAGGATGTTGCAAAGGGGGGATTGGCAAGAGCCAAGTAGGAGGGAAGAAGATGGTGCCACACAGTTCCTCTCCCAGAAGACAGAGGCTGAAGCAGCAGGCTGGAGAAGGGGCACAGGGTGGCCACCGTGCCAACGTCAGAGACTCTGTGTGAAACTTCCCCCAGACCTTTTCTCCATCTGCCTCATAGCAGTGTGAGAAAGAAGCCCATTGCTTGCTGCCTTACAGATGGGGAAGCGGAGCCTCAGAGAGGGGAAGGAAGATCTTCTCTGAATGTGTGTCTTCGTGCTCAAGGGTGCCACATGGCCCTAGTACATCACTGGAGCTCAGGAAGATACGAAGCACACCCAGCCCACATCCTCAGGGAGTGAAATGGGCAGGAGTCCTCTGAAAGGGGAACGGGCGCCATTTTGGAGAAGTAGAACCTTGATCTGAGGAGAATGCTGCTCCTCTAGCTGGGGCCAAACACAGACTTCACTGTGCTGAGCCCCATCAGGAAGACTTCCCAGGTCCATCACCCACCAAGACCACGGGTAGTTAGCAAGATTGTCAGCCATGATGGGCCAGAGGCTGCCTGAATCCATGCCACCTTGTCACCTCCCCATCCCACAGGAGGAGTGGCCCTTATGGCCCTATTCATAGAGAGGACAACTCTGTAACAGAGTTTAGGTGTCTTGACTAAGAGCTCACAAAAAGGTAGTGGAATGGGACTTGAACCAAAGAGCCTCAGCCACTGAAGACAGCTTTGCTCTGTTTGCGTGTTTATCAGGTAGATTGTGGTCTCCTGGGACAGCCTCCCTTGAGCACCTAGCGCATCCATCTGTCCTTCCTGTTGCCACGTCACAGTTCGTGCTCAGCACTGTGACCTCACACCACATGGCTCCTGTCTCTAGGCTAAGGGGGGTCACTAGCCTATGGGATGTCCCCAGGATGCGTTCACTGTGGGAAATCAGCTCAGAAGACAAAGTAGATGATGTCAGAAAGTAGTGGCAAGATGTCCCCAGTGAGGCCTGTTTTGTGGGTCAACCCCTATAGTATGGGCCCCATCATCTGTGAGACCCATCACATCTTGCATCCTTGCTCATTTCCCCAGATCATCAGAGCCCTCGATGAGCCAGGGGAGAGTGAGGGCTGAGCATGCAGCCCTTGACTACACAGATCAAGCCAGTTCCTCACCCTTCCCAACTCCCAGCTGCCTCGACTCTGTGTCCTTCTACCTCCCAATGCCTCAGCGCCAACCTGTGACCCTCTCTGCACTCAGCCAGGGCCCCCCTGGCACACACAGCACACAGCCCCTTGCCAGATGCAGGGGCTGCTGCTGGGCACTGCAGGGCAAGGCAGGCTTCTTCTCTCTGCAGCTGGCCAGGAAACCTTGCCAAGGTGCTGGGCGGGGTTCTGTGCCAGAAGGCAAAGCCTGTTATTCTAGAGATCTGAGCAAGTGCCATTGTTCCTCTAACGGAGGTTGGGGAACAGTTCCTCTTAGAAGTCAGTGTGGGCAGCCATCTTTCCGGGTCACACAGCTCAGACACGGCAGGTCCTGAAGGTGGCCCAGAGGCCTGCCAGGGCCAGGAAGAGCTGGTTTCCTGTGCACCTGCAGAGGGAGGTCCCTTCCTCTCTCAGCTCCTGGCCTTTCCTGGACCACGTCCCTGGGCCATGCTGGCAGAAGAGGAAGCTGGGAGCTTGGGTGGTGCGTGGCCCTCACTGCAGCCCTGGGAGTGCTGATCTGACCTGCCCAGCTCTGAGGAGAGGTCTGGGCTACAGGCAGCTTCGACAGAGACACCAGGAATTCCAGGTAGGGGATCTTCCAGCACCTCTAGGCCACTCACCTACCTGCAGGTGCTGAGTGTGGGAAAACAGGACACACAGGGCACCTGTGGCTGCCCACCTAGCACAGATGGGAGGCGCAGCCGGGCTTCCAGAGAGGCCATTATAAGATGGGAAACTGGAGGCCCAAGATGAGAGGGGGGGTGAGGAGCAGAGAGTAGGGGCCAGCCTGCAGCCCAGCCTCAGCCTGGCTTCCCAAGCCTGAGTGCACGCAGGGACAGAGCCTTGACAAAGACTAGAAGCCAGTGATGGGGGCCTCATGGGAGAGAGAGCAAGGAGAATCGCTGAGGCCAGTGTCCCTTTTCCTGCAAGGGGAGTGGGGTGCAGAGTCTCCCACAGAGTCACTGGGGACACCCACACAGAGTGTGCCTAGAGGAAGCACCTCAACCCCACCCACCACCAGGCGCCATCACAAAGGACTGCCTGAGCGCCCTGGGCACCAGGCTCTGGGCGGCCTTGAACTCTGCATCCAGGCCTCCCACAGACCACCAAGGTACCTACTGTCATGGTCCCCGTTTTACAGATGGGGACACGGAGGCACAGAGAGGTCTCAGAAATACCCGAAGTCTCTCCCACAATGAGTAGGTCCCCACCATGGAACTGGACAGCCCCATGATCCCCCTGGCAGAGCTCACCATGGAGGGATTGCCATGCTGGTGAGAGAGAGGAGTGTGAAATGCTCCAGGGTCCACCCCACACCTGCATAGCTGCCCTGGCCATGGGCCAGCCCGGGTCTACACAGGAGAGTCAGGCCCCCATCCAGGGTTTACAAAAGTCCACCATCAGTGAAGTCCCACTGGCTCTGACCTTGGACTGCAAAGCCACCAGCCCTGCCCTGGATGAGGTCTCCATCCCAGGAAACAGTCAGGTGGCCAATGCATCTCACTGGGCTTCCCAGAGGCAGAAACAGGCCAGGACAGGGGACATGGCACCTCATCCTGCTCAGAGCTGCTGGATGGCAGCGTGGACAGCGCCTGGACCGACCCAATCAAAGCCCCTCCCCCACACAGGGGGCCCTGTACTCAAGTTCTGTGTATGTCCTGACCAGCACATTGTGAATATGGGACCTCAGCCAAAAACACAGGGGGAACGGGTCACACAGGCAAAGCCATATCATTTCCCGGAGGCCATCTAACTAGTGCCACCCACTCCACCTTGGGCCCAGGAAGATATGGACATTGGCCAGGGTGTCACAACTCCCCATGGCTGTGGGGCCCAGGGCCAGGCACTGTCCATGGGATGACAGCAGTGTGGGCGGGCACGAGGCTCAGCACTTAGCCAATGGACTTAGTCCATAAGTCTGTTTGCTCTTCTGCTACTTGGGGTGACCTGGGTTAATATTCACTAGCAGCCTCCCCAGACCCCTCTCCATCCCCTGCTTAAATACAGCTGAGGACAGGGCTGTGTTCCTCAGCATCTGTCTCTGACACCCCTGGCACAGTGAGCCGTAAGTATGCCCGCCCTCGGGGAGAGCTCAATGGGCCCCCGGGTCCCAGCAGGCAGCAGACCTGGGCCCCAGGGAGGCAGATGGGATAGGGCTGGCTGCAGCCAGGCGAGGTGGTCATGGTAACGCAGGCCCTGTGGTCCTGCCCTCTTCCCAGACCTCCCAGTTCCTGGGCAGTCTCCTGGTGAGGCATAGGCTTGGCAGGAGATGCCCTGTCCCCAGGCCAGGGAAGCCAAGACTGGGCCACAGCAGTGCCTGGGTTTAAAGGTGCCTCTTGCTACTGACACCACTTCTGGGATGCAGGGAGGTGGGAGGGCGGGGGTTGCTCTGTGTACAGATAGGGTAAGGCCAGAGGGGACGCCAGGGGCCCAGGCTCATCCCTATCTCATGAGGAAGACCCCCATGGGGCCTCTGCCTGCAGGCCTCCATGGCTCCCAGGTGCCTGGCCTGTCATGTTTACCACAGCGGCCCTGTCATTCTTCCTGCAACCAGGTCACCCCCAAGCCTTGCTGTCCACGTCTTCTGACTCCACCTTAGCGTACAGAGAAGGTGGAGTGCTAGGTTCTAGAATTTAATTTCTAGGATAAAGTCCTAGCTCTACGCCACTTGGCTCTGTCGTGAGTTACTAAACCTGCTTGGCCTCAGTGTTTCCTCCTAGAAGACTGTATGATGAGAGCTTGGATGTCCCGGGGTGAGCGCTGAGGGAGGACTGGATGGAGGCACACAGGGCACTCGGGGTGGTGGCAGCGCTGGTGCTCCACATGAGCTTCGCCTGGGGTCAGGAGGCAGACAGGAAATGTTCTTGTGTGGGGAATGTTTCGGGCTCAGGGGTGGTCCACTGCTCAGCAGGAGCTGGTTTATGCCAAGGGGAACGGTGTAGGTATCCAGGAAGCAATTGGCTGGGTCTCGGGTGAGCGTTCACGCCAGGGGTAGAGGCCTCCGCACGTGTCTGTGCCCGCCTGGTCAGGGTCTTGTTTGTGCTGCTGCTCTTCCTTCAGAGGTTCTCCTCCCACAGTGGAGTCAGAGGCTCAGGGAGGCTCTGCCCAGGGGCCAGCAGTGAGAGGCAGGGCGGGCCCACACCAGCGCTTGTTCAGTGCCTGGATGCAAATGATCTCGCTGTGGCCTGGTTTCAGCAGCAGGGCTCAATCCTGCCGCCTGGTCTGTGGTCAAGGGCAGGACAGACAAAGCTTTGTCCTGCTTTGTCTCTGGCCCTCTGGGTAGATGTGACCAGACCTGACCCTCTCTGGGTCACAGACCCTTCACTGAGAATAGAGGGCAGCAGAGAGGATGGGACAGGACGTGGTTAGGTGGGTGGAGGTGCAGTCACCCTTTCTCCTCCTCCCCCAGCCCAGAAGCTCCAGCAGGGGCTCCACAGCTCAGTTCTTTAAAGATTCTGCTCAGGAAACTGAGATAACCCAACTTTGTTCATAAGGACCTGTATGATTTAGGCCTCTCTGAGCTCTGAATCACATAGCTAAGGACAGGGATGACCAAGGACAGTGCTAGCTCAGAGCAGTGGTCTGGTCCAGGTTTGAAGCCAGGGTAACTCAAGGGGTCTTTTCCCCATCTGGGGTATTTGACCTCCCCATGGTCACTAGGCCTGTGAAGGGAGGAACTTTCCAGAGAGCTGTGCCACAGTGCAGACAGAAATCTAAAAGAGGTGGAAAAACACAGAACTAAATTTATCACCATCTCCACTGGCTAGTTTAAGAGAAATGCCAAAATGTCAAGATGTATTATGCAATATGTGGTTCAGCTCTTTGGGGGTTATTTAGAGACTTGAAGGCCAGCAAAAAACAACAGCAGAGTTCTGGGAAGAAAGCAGCTCTGTGCCAGGACCATGTGTAGTATTTAGTATTAGGACCAAGATGGGAATTTTAGTTGTGTGAAAATAGTAAATGGTAGGCTACAGGCACTCTTCCCTCTGTTTGTCCATCTGGAAAGAGAGCAGGTTATAGCCAGGCAGAGGTGGCTCACGCCTCTAAACTGGGACCCTGAGGATCCCGACTTAAAGCTATTCCAGGCAGGAAAATCCCAGACACTTTTATCTCCAGTTAACCACCAAAAAATTCTAGAAGTGGAGCTATGGTTCAAGTGGTAAGAGCAAAAACCAAAGCAACAAAAAACAAAAACAAAAACTAAGTGATAGCATCCAGGCCTTGAGTTTAAGCACCAGTACCAATACAAAACAGTGTGTGTGTGTGGAGGAGGGAGGAGAGACAGAGAGACAGAGAGAGCGCACAGGTCATATAAATGTGGGTGCACTGGGTTCAGGATGTTTGAAGCAGAGGGAGTTTGTGGGAAAAAACTGACTGTGCTCCTAGGTGTGACCTTGACTGTGACCTTCCCAAGGCAGAGTTTGCTCTCAAAGGCTCAGCCAAAGACCATGCCACTCCTTCATGCGTCATCCCAATCTTGAGATACACTTCCTTCACCTGACTGCCCCTGCTGGTGGGTGTTCACCCCATGCCAGCTCCTGAGACCATCCATGGCAGGGCTCCTGTGAAGACCTAGCTAAGTCCTAGCCAGTCTGCTGTGCAGGCAGAAGGAGGACCAAGGAGTTTCCAGGACTGGTCCTGGCTCTGCTTCCTCCTATGTAAGCACAGGACAGGGGCTGAGACAAGCAGAGAGCTTCAGTGTGACAAAGGAACAGGGCTGGGCAGCAGGCACTATTGTACCTCATCTATAGCTTGACTCATTTTTGTTCGGTGGCAAAAACACAGCACAGGGCTTTGATGCTCATGCATGGTGAGGAACCGATGGGATGATTGTGGCCCTGCCTTGGGGCTGTGTCCCTTTCTCTGTCCTGCAGGACAATGCCGTCCTCTTTCTCCTGGGGCTTCCTGTTGCTGGCCAGCCTGTGCTGCTTATTTCCCGGCCACTTGGCTGAAAATGTTCAGGAGACTGCTGCTTCCCAGCAGGAGCTGAAACACCCAGCCTTTCACAGGATCACCCCAAATCTGGCTGACTTCGCCTTCAGCCTTTACCGGGAACTGGCTAAGCAATCCAATACCACCAATATCTTCTTCTCTCCTGTGAACATTGCCGCCGCCTTTGCCATGCTCTCCCTGGGCACCAAGGGTCCCACCCACTCAGAGATCCTGGAGGGCCTGGGCTTCAACATCACAGAGATGCCAGAGGCAGACATCCACGCAGGCTTCCAGAGCCTCCTCCACACCCTCAACAAGCCCAGCAACGAGCTCAAGCTGACCACAGGCAGTGGCTTGTTTATCCATGAGAGCCTGAAACTCCTGGGGCCATTTTCGATGGATGTCAAGAACCTGTACCAGTCAGAGGCCTTCACCGTTGACTTCACTGACCCCGAAGAAGCCAAGAAGCAGATCAACAAATACGTAGAGAAGGGCACACAGGGGAAAATTGTGGATCTGGTGAAAGACCTGGACAAAGACACCGTGCTCGCCCTGGTGAATTACATTCTCTTTAAAGGTAAGGCTGCACAGCCAGCCCAGCTGGTTCCCATGGACACATACCAGTCAGTGCCCCAAAGGGTTAATTGGGAGGCAGATTCACAGAGGAGAGGAGCCTCAGTGAGCAGGTGCCAAAATATGACTGATAATCCAAACTCTCTTTGTGATGCTCCTCTTAATAATCATATATGCAAATGCAGGTGTCCCCTGATCAGTCAGGAGGGCGGCCTCCCATGTGACACAGAAATTCCCTATCTCCTCTCATCACTGAGTCCCCGGGGTGGCCAGGACAGCTGAGCCCAGACAGATCTCCTGTGCTTGACACAGCTGAGCTCCAAGTCTCACCACAGACACCAGAGTCTCCTGGATCCCCTGGCCTCCCTAAACCTAAGCCCAATCACCTGTGTCCCCCTCCAATCCAGGCAAGTGGGACAAACCTTTCAACCCAGAGCAAACCAGCGAGGGGGACTTCCATGTGGATGAGGACACCGTGGTGAAGGTGCCCATGATGCACCGGCTGGGCATGTTCCGAGTCCATTACTACAGCGAGCTGTCCAGCTGGGTCCTACTGATGGACTACCAGGGCAATGCCACCGCCATCTTCTTCCTGCCAGACCAGGGCAAGATGCCACACCTGGAGGCCACACTTACCACATGCATCATTAAACAGTTCCTGTGCAATACTGACATAAGGTGACACCTCAGGCGGGGACTAGCCCAAGAGCCCAAACCTCTGAGCCATGTCACGGCTGACCATCAGGACAGGACAGGAGGGCGGGAGGTGGGGGAGCAGCTCTTAGCCCTAGCCAACTGTGTGACCTTGGCCTGAAAGACACAGAGTGTGCTCAGTTCAGGGAGAAGCAGCAGGGGCTTGGGAAGAGACAGTGCTCAGAGTGGGGAGCCCGCACACTGTTTGGGGACGTCCTCCCCAGAGGACAGACCTTCCCCATCCCCAGTGTCCAGTGCAGGGACAGCACAGCAGAACAGGCCACAGCACCAAGGCCTGTGATGGGTCGAACTCTGGCACAGTGGACAGTGGATTAAGGTGGAGGGTCCAGGATGGCCATGGGAAGGTTTGAATTTAAGGTCCAGAACAGTGAAGGCCAGCATGAGACAGTGATGGACACTCAGGCAGGAAGCTCCATGGCTCTGACCCCAGACCAGTGGTTTATCCACTTCTAGGTGTCCATCACCCTAGAGCCTGGCCCTCGGGTCAGGACACACTGGGGCATCAGCAGTGAGCAGGGCCTGCTACACAGAAGAGTGGTGAACGCTGTGAGACACAGAAACACAGCAGACACAAGGCAAGGCCGACCGTGAGCAGAGGGGTCACCACTCCACTCCAGCTGACTCCTCTTAAGACCCAGAACCAGGCTGTGCACAGACCACAAGGTCAGGCCAAGGCCAGAACCAGTTGCAGAGCCTGAGGGCCAGACACTAACAGAGGCCCAGCCTTCAGCATCAGGGGACATTTTCTCTCCTTGAAGAGAGGTGGACAGCACTCTGCTGCTTGTGCACAGATGAAGTCCAGGTGTGTCCCTTGCAGAGGTCAGATGACCAACCACACAGGACAGGATGTCTCTGAGTCCAGGAGCTCACTCTGCATCTGCCTGCAGAGCGTCTGGAAGAGGCAATTCAGCCTCTTCCAGGACATGGGGAATCCACTGATATTAAACTCCACTGTCACTGGGCATAGAAGAAACAAGAGTGTAACACACTAAGGAGCGTCTATCCTGCTGTGGGTGGAGCATGGGCAAGGTGGATGGAAAAGCCAGAAAAGAAGCCAGCCTCCCATGGCATTTCTGGCACATTGGGAAAGATGCTGAAATCGTTATTTGTGATCTTTCCCTCATGGCAGCTCTGCAGATATATACTTCCCCAAACTGTCCATCTCTGGAACCTACGACCTGGAGCCAGTCCTGAGAGCACTGGGCATCACCACGGTCTTCAGCAACAATGCTGACCTTTCCAAGGTCACCGAGGATGCCCCACTGAAGGTCTCCAAGGTGAGGTCACCCAATGAGGGCATTTTCCCAGGTGGCTTCTGGGTGTTAAGTGGATCTTGGGCTTCATAGCTGGGGCATGGGGCTGAGGAAGGGGCCACATCACCACTAAGGTCCAGGCTGAGCTCTGAGGGCTCGTGAGAGGGCGGGTGCAGGAGACAGTGGGGAAGGCGGCCTCCCATTTGGCTTATGTGCTGGGAAACTGCTCAGAGGTGTCTCTCAGACCCTCACTCTCTACTTCACCCAGAACCCAGGAGTCCTTGGGGCTCATTTCTCCACTCAGTTTAGAATTACTGACCTCAGAGAATGTTCTAGAGTTTTCCACAGGCACCATCTAGAAGGGCTGTTTCACTACCAAATCTAAATTAGGAACATCAGTTCCTCCCAAAGCCTTTTGTTCACGAAAGAGAAAATACTGAAAAACATGAGTGCAGCACGTCTGCACACGGTGGGAACAGGGTCCTGTGAAGGTCACCTTCAGACCTGTCCAACGAGCTCCCAGCATTCAATGAGGGGGAGCCATGTGCAGGAGACATGGAGTGCAGGGCGTCTCCACTCTGAGCTCTGGGTGGGAGAGACGAAGGAAGCAGCCAGGTGAAGCTAGGGTTGGACAGACAGAGGCCTGTGTGGCCAGTGGTGAGGGTGGGTGGGCAGCAGGACTTTCCTGCTGAGACGCTCTAGGGAGGCCGTCCCTGGAGCTGTCTGCAGCGTGGGTCTGGACTGGGTGGTGTGCGAGGTGTGAGACACAGGTCAGAACCCATGTCCACATCTCTCCTTAGGCTGTGCACAAGGCTGTGCTGACCCTGGACGAGAAAGGAACCGAGGCTGCAGGGGCCACCGTTTTGGAAGCCATTCCCATGTCTCTTCCCCCTGAGGTGGTATTTAACCGCCCATTCCTTGCCCTATTCATTGATATCGAGACTGAGATTCCCCTCTTTGTGGGCAAAGTGGTGAACCCCACACAGCAGTGACTTCTCTGGGCAGGTCCCTTCCTTGATGGCATTAAACACAGGCCAAGCTGGCCCATTCAGCGTAACCTTCGCATCTGTCTCCATGTGGTCTCTGTGACGTCCTTAGCACCCAGGAGCATGTGTGGACTCCAGGTCCCAGTGTCCCTCACTGTCCTTCACATTCACGAGTCCCTGGGCTGGGCAGGCAGGACTGGCACAGGACCCTGGTAGGGACCTCAGTCCATGGCCCTGAATCCATCTGAACCCTAGAACTGCATTTGGTCTGGGAATTCTGGGGTCCTATGGCTCAGACACCAGCATTAGGCCCAGGATCTACCACGTCCCAAGTCCCTGTGGGAGTGCTCCCCACACCCACTCCCTCCCCACAGCCACTCCCGCAGAGATGGCTGTGCCCACCCAATGCTGCCTTCTCTGTTCCCGGAGCCTCCAGCCCAGCCTTGGTATCCATGCTCTTGTCTAGCCCTGGCATCATCGGCTGCCTCTCCTGCCCCTGAATTGGAGAGGACCCCATCCTCTTTCCTCCCCTTGTCAGCTCAGTCCTGGCCTGGACTCCACATCTGCCTGAGACTCACTGAGCATAGCCCAGGGAGGTCGAGTGGAGCTTTCCTGCATGGGCAGCTGTGGACACCCAGCTCTGTCCTTGTGATCCAGCCAATGCCTCCCCTCTCCCACTGAGCAGGAAGATGCAATCTCAGCCTCTGTCTCCTCCTCAAACTCTACCACCAACTCAAGGCCACTTCCAATGTGTCTCTTTCTCTTCCCTGGTGTTGGGAACTGGGCAGTGCCCTAGATGCTTCTAGAAGGTCAGTCCCAAGGGCTCCTGGGCTATAGGAGAGGAAGGCCAGCAGCTGAGGCCCTGCCCTGGGCAGAGCCACCCTGGGCTGCCCATGGCCCCCCTCATGGTCTTCAGGACAACCCAGGTTTTCTGTCATGCAGGAGGCTGTGCTGGAGCAGCCCTTGTCATGGGACAGGCAGGGGAGGAGGAGGTCAGCATGTCCACCACACACCCTATGCAGACCCCTGAGGCACACCCAACAAACATCCATCACGTAGCGTGTCTCCACACTCCCTGCAGCAACAGTGCTGCTCCTGCTCCTGCTCAACCTCAGAGGGCACAGGGCATGGGTGCAGGGCTGAGCTTGCTCCTCTGCCTGTGTCCAACAGGGGAGATGAGGAGATAAGTCACTGGTGGGAAGGAGGGAAGACTAAAGGGCATGAGAGTCCACCCACTGCTGCACAAAGTCTGACTCCACAGGCTGGACGTTTTCATTTCCCTGCCTGCCCACCCCTCTCCCAGGCAGTGAGCTCTGAGAGAAAGGAGCTCTGGGCAGTGGGCAAAGCTGTGTCTTCCTGAGCTCAGCTCCCTCCTTAACCTGCTTGGGGCAACTTCTGTCCCTCCATGAGAAAGCCAGAGGCCCATGAGGGCTTTCCCACAACCCAAACCCACGCTTGCTACTGAAAGCCAAGGATAGGTTCACCTGAAGCTGCAGGGGAGGTCCCTGTTTGGGGGGCAGGGCGGGGGGAGGATTGGTGCCTTCTTGTGGTGGCACACCAAACTGCAGGCCCTGACCCAGCACTGGCTTTGAGGTGGGGTTGGGGGGGGGGCGCTCCCTCAGGACAGGTTCCTAGACCACCCATCCCACCCCTGTCCAGGGTTCTGAATCAGAAGAATGACCAGGAAATCCTGTGATTCTCCCCTCCCCAAAACCTCTCTTCTGGAGACTCCAGGGCCATACTTGTAAGAAGACTGGTTTCTCACAAAAAGCAGGTGAATCCTTCTTGTCCCAGCACCTCTGAGACCTCATGGGGCCTGCTGTGCTGTGCGTATCAGGGTAGCACAGGCCGGAGCAGCTCAGAGATGGGCCTGGTAGCATCATGGGGACGGCAGCCCATCATGCAGCAGCCGGGCCTGGCACGCCGACCCTGGGAGGGCCGAGGCCAGCGTTGGGTGCCCGCTGCCTGAGGCAGCCTGGACTGCTGCACACCACCCTGCCCCTGCTTCACCCACCCTGCTGCGCTCCTGCTGTGTTCAGAGCGCACGCTGCCCCTGGAGCAGAGCCTCGGGTCTCCTCACCCACCGTCACTGCCAACTTCTGCTGGGCGCCTTCTCGGGGCCAGGCTGTCCTCAGACGGGGCGGAGGGGCTGGCAGTGACAGCACTCCTCATCCCCTGGGACCCACGGTGATGGCGGGGACGCCCTCCACATCACACAGCTTCTCACTGCTGAAGTGCAGAGACTCCATCCTCTCTCGGTACTTGGCTCTTGTCTACAAGAAAAACGAGCTTTGGAGCCCAAATAGCACCGAGTGCAGCTTCCAGTGTGGCGGGAACAGTGGCAGACACATGCTCACCAACTGTGACCCTCACAGAGGCAGGCAGTGTGGATAAAACCACAGCCTCCCCCAGCAGCCTGTGAGGTTGGCTGGATGGCCACGAGGATCCCGCCCTCTGCCCTCCTCGCTTCCTGATGGCCCTGTCCCGCTGGTCCCACTGGCTTCAAACACTGCAGAGAACAGCCAGACCCATAAGTGACAGCACTCGGCACACTGGCACCTGACTAGATTTGGGGCTTATTTCTAGAGCAGTGAATCTCTAGGGATGTAGGAAATGATGCCCCCACACTCTTCACATGTCCCCAAGACATGAGCTCGAGAGACAGTCAGTGCTGTGCAGTTCCCTGGTCTTGGCGACACAGGCCAGGAGCTGGCCCTGGCTCACTGATAGAGCCACCATTGCTGGGCTCGCGTGTGTCCAGAGTCCCTCATCTGAAGCACCTCAGTCTTTAACAACAGTAACTACCAACTTTGCTCTCATATCTATTCATACCTGGAATCCTTCAAAGCATGAAGAACTTCTGGAACAAGGATTACCCTGCGCCCTGAGGCCGCCCTTAGAAGTTCCATCTGCTCAACAAGACACAGAAGCACACAGACACGAGGCCAAACTGTGCAGAACTGTCACCACCAGGTGGTTCTAGACCCACCCCCAGCCTGGTACCTGCACCAGGGGCCAAGCAGCTGAGATGGGCCGGGTCACTGAGCGCAAGGTCGGTCCTTCCCTCTACACAGACTCACCCCACGGCCCCACCTTGACCCCAGAAATCCACAGCTGTGCCCCATCCCGGAGGCCATGCTGGCCTTCATGGAGCAGATGTCCCTGAGTTGTCCTAGCAAAGCTTCCCTGGGGTTGGCTGATCCTGAGGAGAGGATGACGCAGCCTCCTGAGGACTCAGGCAGCCAAATGGGTGTCATGGGAGGTGACCTTCTAAGGGACTTCAGGACAAGGTGCTGCTGGGATGTTTGAGTTCTTGTCACCGAGAGCTTCTTTCTCGTCTTTCCTGAATAACTGGTCAGTCGTTTTGCATCTACCCATGTGGTCCACTTCTGACGTGTGTAGGTCATCTGAGCACGCCAGGCGGCACCAATGTCCTCACAGCCAGGGCCTGTATCAGGGGTCAGAAACAGAGATCCTCAGGCTTTCCAGGCCAGCTTGGCCTGGAAATTATTATACAGCATGCTGCACTTGACTGTAACCACCTTTCCTAATCAAAACGAACAGGATTTGAGATCCCAATGTAAAAGTTTCTAGGGCAGGGACCATGATGGAGATCTGGTCTGTGATCTCAGCAGGTGGCAATTCTTAGAGGCCCCCACAGTGCATTTATCACACTAGGCTCTTGACATGAGCGAATCCGTTCAGCGGCTTTCTGAGGTAGAGATTGAAGGGCCATAGACCTTCCATCCTCCATGCTTCAAGATGGCCTGGCACCACATACTGTTCAGGGAAGAATGGCCAGGCCCTGGGGTCACAGCAGCACATGCACACAGACATCTGGTCAGGTGCGGGTTGGGGGGAGATTCAGGTTCATTTCCTGTTTGCATAGGAATTGAGGGAGGAAGTTGGCCATTCAGTTGACCGTTCATCCCAAGACCTCCAGGTGTCCTCTGTAGGCTCTGCTCAGTGAGTCATTCTCCACTGGGCTCCTGCTGAGCTGTGGACCTTCCCTGGGAGGCTGAGAATTCTATCTCCATAGAGGGGAAACTAAGGCAGCTAGTTGCTCTTGTGCAGGCAGTCACAGAGCCCAGGTTCAGTCCAGACCCAGGCTGAGCTTTAACCAGCCTGCTGGTCATAGCCACAACATAAAGTAAGGGTCCCTAGGCCCCTAGGCACTGGTGCCCCCATCTCCCTCCCATGTTCTCCACAGTCCCATGGCAAAAGTGTGAGAGGTCAGTGCTGCTGTCCAGCCCAAGATCCCCTCAGTGAGTCCTTCTCCATCCACCTCCTGCTGAGCTGTTCAGGTCGGTGCTGAGAGCTGCCGGCCAGGCTCAGCATCCCCACTCCACACAGGGGAATAGAAGCACCCGTATGCTGCTCTTGTGGGCAGAACCAGAAACCAAGCATGTGGGGCTTGGCTGGCCTGCTATTCCAGACAGAGCCTGGAAGAAGAGCCTTGCCCTACACTCCCAGCACACAGTAGGTCCTCAGGGTGAGCACTGAGTAGGGCTGATCTGGTGGGCCTGTTCCTCCTTGTCTTTTCCTCCCAAGCCTGAGCTGTCGCGGGGTCTTCAGTGTGGATCTGATCTCTCCCTGCAGAGGCTGAGGAGCCCCCCCCAGGGCCAGGCCTGCCCCCTCTTCTTTCCCAGCATGGACCCAGCCTCAGGTTCCTTCTATGGGTCTCAGTCCCTTTGGAGGTCAGCCTTAGTGATAGAGCCAGGCCTTGGGCCATGGATCCTTAACCCCTTCCCCATTCACTTAAGGAGAGAAGGGAGCCCTATGAACTCTAGCCTTTAGTACTGTTCCCTAGAATTTTAGAGCTCTGTCTATGGGAGTTCCCTCTGCTTGCCCCAGCCACCTACCCTTGAGAACTTGGATCCCTGGTCTCCTGCTAGGACCTCCAGGCCTGCCAGGGAGAGGTGTGTTCATTAACTCCTCACATAACCCTGCTGCCCTCCTGTGCCCTCCTCCCTCCTGCTTATCTGGGTTCAGGCCCTAGACGCCCTTTCAGTCCCTTGCTGTCCAAAAGGCAACAAGTCTGCAAACCTCCCCTGCAAGCTGACCTCTCAGGTCATACCAGTGGGTGGGAGGGAGTGAGGGGGGACACATTTTGACCTGGGGGCGGGGATTTTGATGTGCACGTTTATTGCCTTCAATTCTATAACATCTTCCTTAAAAAAAATAAGGCTTAGAGAACATTAAATATTTACTGTGAATCATAAGGTGTCACACAGCCCAGGTTAGAAACCCAGTCTCTGTCCCTCTCTTTGTACCCCCCACAGCCATTTTTTGCAGTTTCTCCCTTCAAGGCTGGGCTTGCATGGATTATTTGAGCTGCCTAGAGACCTCAGACCATGTGCCGAGGGACATAGATCCCTGCTGTCTTCAGTGCCCCTGCTCCAGCCTCAGCTAGCTCCCACCCAGCCTTAGAGGAAACATTATCACAAGGAGCACCTAGCAGCAACACAGAACAGAGACCTGCCCGGCCCCAGCCCCGCTGCCTCTGCTAGCCAGGCTGCCTTGAGCCAGCCACTGAACCATGCTGAACCTCATTTTTTTGTTCCATCCTGTAAAACAGCGGTTGAGACACCTTGAGACCAAAGTTGAGGGCTATAAATATGGCAGACATCCTGGCTGTCTGATAGTTGCTGCTGCTGCTGCTCTTCTTCTTTTTCTTCTTCTTCTTTTTCTTCTTCTTCTTCGTCTTCTTCGTCTTCTGCTTCTTCTGCTTCTTCTGCTTCTGCTTCTTCTGCTTCTGCTTCTTCTGCTTCTGCTTCTTCTGCTTCTTCTGCTTCTGCTTCTTCTTTGTTTTTTGTTTGTTTGGTTGGTTGGTTTTTGTTTTTGTTTTTATTTGGTCATGGGCCTGAACTCTAGGCCTGGACTCTGTCCCTCAGCTCAAGGCTGGCATTCTACCACTTAAGCCACAGCACCACTTCCAGCTTTTTCTGCTCATGTGGTGCTGAGGAATTGAACCCAGGGCCTCATGCGTGCGAGGCAAGCACTCTACCACTGAGCCACCTTCCCAGGCCTTGGTCAAATAGCCCCTGGGTCCAGAATTTTACAGATGCCAACAAAAATCTAATTCACATCAAAATGAGCACCGTGAAAGCTGAGGGGAGACACATGAAGTATGTGCCTAGTGTGGACTAAGGCAGGCTAGGGTCCTCACAGCAGCTCCGGGCTTGGGGTTCCTCCTCAGTGAGTCCAAGATGGTGACAGTTCCCCCTTAGGACTGTCGGAAGAAACTGAGGAATCCTTTCATGTAAGGAAAGTGCTAGGTAGATAGTGTGTTGCCTGTATGCATTACTGTCTTGAATTTGGACATAGGATACTCAATGAACTGATGTTGTTCCATGAAGCCAGTCATTGTTTAGTGGGTTTTAACTCAGGGGTTGGATTTCCTTCTCTGTCGTGCAAGGCAATGCTATCTTCTACTTCTCATGCTCTTGCTCGTAGGCCTGTGCTGCCTCATGCTGCCTTGTTCACAGGTCCCAGGCTGAGGATCGCTAAAAATAAGATGCAATCCACCCCACCTTCCAGCACAGAGGGCATCCAGGCTGCCAGAGTATCTCAGACGGTACTTACCCAGTCATCCTGCAACTTCCTTCAAGAGTTACCTCATTGCTCAAAACCCACCCTCATCTTCTTAGCCCCAGGGAATATCAGTGCTGTCCCTGAGGACCAAGAGAGACTCACATCCAGATCCAGAAGCAACTGAGTCTCAGACCCACAAAATCCTTCCAGCACCTTCTCCACACTGCAACCTGCACCAGCTGACCACAGGCAGCAGCCTATCCGCTGACCAGTGTCTGGAGCTCATAGACACAGATCATCAAGCTGGTGGGTACAGATCATCAAGAAGCTGTGTCGCTCAGAAGCTGTCTCTACAATCTTCAGGTACCTCAAGGGAGCTGGGCAGCAGAACAACCACCATGTGAAGAGGGAATTCAAGGGTAAGAGGGAAACACTGGCCTTCCCTGGGCCCAGCAAATAATGTACACGTGTTCCAGCTTCCACTGCCTCATCTTTTTGACCCCACAAACAGGAATGGTGTAGAGCATCCCAACCTGGGCTCCTTCAATGCTTTCCTCAGATGTAATCCAATGATTATCATGAATCATTAATGTTAATGGATGGTTAAGCTAAAACCAATTATATTAGCTGGGCACTGAGGCCCAGGCTTGTCCCCCTGCTATTTTAGGGAAGCTGAGTTAGAAAGGATTAAGGCTCTGGGCCAGCCCAGAAGAAGCTGAGTGTGATGGTGTGTGCCTGTCATCCCAGGGATGGCAGGTTACCCAGAATGGGAGGATTGAGGTCCAGACACTGACCTGGACCAAAAGTGAGGCTCCATTTCAAAATAACTAGTGTAAGAAAAGGACTAGAGGTTTGACTTAGTAGCACACCATCTGCCCAGCAGGCATGAAGAGTTCAAACCATAGTGCATAGGGGAAAAAAATCAATTATTCCGTTTTCTGTGCCAAAACTAACAAATCCTTCACTATATTAATGCTCATTGGACATCTCTAAAAGGAAAGCAATATAAAATGAAATGTTTCCAAACTGCATGAATTATTGCAGAGTAAATAAGGCAAAAATTTTTATGGAATGCATGGAGAAAGGTCAGTGTCAAGAGAGTGTTAGTTTGGGGTCTGGACACAGTCTCTGTCATCTGCCTCTGCACATTGAATAAGCCAGATCCTTTCTTTTGAGTCACTATCCTCTTACTGTGGACAGAGCTATACCTTTGGTGTCTCATTATGAATGAATTCACAGTTACTTATAGGACTTAGTGAGGCCATATTGCTTAGCTAACTTTGATCCTTAGCCAGCCTGGCAAGCCTGAGTACCTAGATTCAAAGCCACGCTGACACATACCAACTAGGTGGCCCAAGATATGTTTTCTAACCAGGGGGAAGTGATTGGAGGTATTCGTGTGGTCTAGTAGTGCCCCTGGAGTACCCCCTTTGCACAAGAGTCTCAGGGAAGTGCTTCTTCAATATTCCTTTCACCATGCTCAGAATCCCAGGCTCTCAGCGGCCATTGTAGCCATGGCTCAATAGGCCTAGCTATCACTGGAGCTGTTGGCTGAGTTTGGAGTCGTGGATGTGACATTGGTTTTGCAGGAATACAGAAATCAAGTGTTGTCAGAGCACTGAGGCTGGGAGGCCAGCAAAGTGTGTCAGGGTCAGCAACTCCACAAGGAACCCCAGCGAGGACAATGAAGGAGTATGTGAGGGTGAAGCTGAAGCCTAAGATGTAATGGAGATCCCAGCTTAGGTCAATGTAGATTCCATGCCAAGGAAAGCCAGGAACAATGAGCCTACGTAGTCAGCTCAAGAGAGGGTGTGGTCTGTAATACAGCAAGCCCACAGAGGGAGATTTCACCATCCACGGGAGCTCAGATCACAACACCAAGTGCCAGATATGGAGCAACAGCATTTAAGTTTTATCCTGCTATGTTTTAGTCCTGCCTTGGTCCGATGCTTCTTTCCTGTGATGTGTTCCTTCCTTTCAGAGTGAGAATGCTTCCCCTGGGCTGTGGTATATTGGAAGTATGTAGTTTTTCTTTGGGGTTTTACATGGGCTTAAGCTAAGAGTTTGCCTTGAGTCTCTAAGAAGATTTTGAATTTGGATATTTGGACATTTGGACAATGTTGGCACTGTTAATGTTACACAGACTCTTGAAGCTGGACTGAATGTATTTTGTATTAGGAGATGGACATGAGCATCTTGGGGTCTAGGAGTTGAATGTGGGTTAAAGTGATATACACTTGGGCACCATGTTGACGATGGTTGGATGTATGATGGTTGATCTTGATCGTCATTCTGATTAGATTAAGAAACAACCAGTAGTTTCACACTTCTAGGTGTGTCTCTGAAGGTGTTTCTGGGTACAATTAGGTCCTGGAGATTCTGAGGGTTCTGACTGGATGAATGGCTTAATCCAAGGGTAGGTTCAACATTTAAACCAACTACTGAGATTGGTATAACTGCAGAAGGTGGAGCTAGGTTGGAGGAAGCAGGTCACGTGGGGGTTTGGTCTTGAAAGTGATCATTTGCTCTAGTTATCATTTGGTCTTGATGCTCTGCTCACCTTCCTGTCCACTGTGGTACAAGTTGCTGCTTTGCAATCCCCGCCCCTTCCATGATAGACGAAGCCACCAAAAATGGAGAATAAAATAAAAGCAAATCCTCCCTTTCAATTGCTTCTCTCAAATATTCTGTCATGGTGAAGAGAAAACGGACTAACAGACACACAGGCATCTGGAAGGTGCCTAAGATCCAACACATAGTGTCCCTGGGTACCTAGAGACAGAGGAACAGAGTGTCCTCATGACCTTTGGATAGAATCTAAGACCTGAAGGCATGAGAGTGAGTAGGACGGTTGGCAGGTACTCTATAGTGAGCCCTTCTCCTGAGCTGAAGGGAAGGTGCTGTGAGCTCCCAGTCTGGCTGAGCATCTCTATTCCACAGAAGAGAAACCAAAGCACCCAACTGCTGCTCTTAATGGGTAGAGCTCAAAGCTGAGCCTAGGTAACTGGGTCTTGGCCAGCTTGCTAGGCAGAGACAGAGTCAGAGAAGAGCCTCACTCTGCGCTCCCACCGTATCGTAGGTCTACAGGGTGAGCACTAGGCATGGATTCTTCTTGCTGTGGCCTCCCAGGTCTGGGTTGGCACGCGGCCTCCTGCCCCCATCTGCTCTTGCAGGAACAAAAGCTAACCTTAAGTAGCACCTGCTCTTTTTCCCCAGCATGGAGTTGGCCTTTCTCTTCCTATTCAGGTCCTTTGGAACTTGAGCACTAGCCACTGACCCAAGCTTTGTTTTTGTTTTTGCTTTTGTTAGATTTAAAGAAAATCCTTCTTAGGGAGAGAGTGAGGTCCTTTTAGTCCTGGCTCTTTAAAACCTGTTTCCCAGAATCCCACAGCATGGTCTAGCGTCCTTTCTTTTTGCTTCTTGGCCTCACTGTCCTGCCCCCAGAGACCCTTAGCGTTTGATCTCTTGATTGAAATTCCTGATCCCCAAGGAAGCGGTATATTCATTAACTCCTCAGATAACCTGGCTGCCCTGTGCCCTCCTCCCTCTTTCTTTCTTATCTGGGTTCATGACCCTACTCCTTTACCTACTGGTACCTCACTGACTCTCTTCCCCATGACCCCTGCCCTTTTGCTCACCTAATGTGAAGAGTAGTTATTTCCAAGCACGACTCTCTGTGATAGGAGAGCCAGCAACGGTAGGAAAGAGTCTCTCCGGAGGCATCTACACCTTGTGAGGTACCATGCAGAGGGGAGAATACTCCAAGTTAAATTCAAAGTGAACGATGTTCTTTGGACCTCTAGAAGGACAAACATTAAAATATAGAAAACATAAACGTGTCCGACAAAAGCATGGACTAATTTCTAAACAAGTCAATAAAAAAAGAAGTCATAAAAGCAAGAACTGATATATTTGTTTTTGTAAATGTAAACAGCATAGAAAAAAGTGTCAATCAACTTACCAAGAAGAAATAGCAATTATAAATATAATTACACCAAACATCAGAGCTCCTAAACACATGAAGCAAATATAATGTTAAACCAATAGCAAGAAAACCTATTCCAACAGTAGAAGAATTTACTATACTGCTTTATATCAAGAGGTGATCAGACAGAAGGCCACAGACCAGTTAGACCCAGACACACCTAAAGCATACAACTAAACAGTAGCATTGTACATGTTGTCTCCAAGTGCACATGGGTTATTCAAGGCAGGCCTTAAAACATCTCTTTACTCATTTAAAAACAACCATATCATCTAAAAAATCTGTCTTGATTGCAACTGAAATAAACTGAAAATCAAGAGCAGAAGAAAAACTAGAAAAATCAACAAATACAAGCAAACTGTTCTCTTAAACAGCTAACGAGACAGAAAATACTAGTATATAAGGTTGAAAATTCCTGAGCCAAATGAAAATCAAAATACAATCAGAACATACTGGATGTGGCAAACGCAGTGCTAAGAACACTTGCTCACAAATCAAAGTCTGACAAACACTTAAGAATTAGACAAAAAGAGGACAAACTAAAACCAAAGCTCATAGTTGAAATGAAACTGAAAATTAGAGCCAAGATCTACAAAAACAGATGATTTTTCATGAGAATGTCAATAATAGATGATTAGGAGACAATGGAGAATAGCATTAAAAAGCAATAAAATCAAGTTATTCTTCCAAAAGAAGATTGACAACTCCTTTGCTGAGTTGAATAAAACAAAAAGAAAAGAATTTGTACCAATCCTCCTTAAGCTCTTCCAAAAAATTAAAGAGAAGGGAACAATTTCTATCTTATTCTATGAAACCATGATTACCTTGATGGCAAAACCAAATAAAAACAAGAAAACTAGATATTAATGTGAGCACTGGAGAAGCTGAGACCAGAAGATGGTGAGCTCAAACCCAGCCTGGGCTTTCACATAGTGAAATGCTGCTATCCCCTCACCACCACCCCTCAAAAAAAAAACCCAAGTGAGCACATGATTCATGGTCTAGAAAATGAGTGACTTTGATACCTGGACATCTAGCCCCCATGACTGGGGACATGTCTTGTGACAATAGGGCTGAAGGTCTCCTATTGATACCTGGCAGCATTCAGAATGCTGCCATACATCCTTTCCCACACAGCACACAGGTCAGCCCTATGCACACAAAAAAAGACACTATAGCCTGTAATGTATCAGGTTTGAGAAGACAAGGCCAGGATAAAGGATCAAGGGGAGAGATGGGTGAGTATGTGGATGATAGATAGATGAATGATGGACGGATGATTGGATGGATGGGTAAATAGATGAGTAGATGGGTCAGTATGTGGATGATGGGTAGGAGTTTCTTTAAAATACTGAAAATTGAATTACTGTTTGCTCCAATGATTCAACTTCCGATCCAAAACAGTTGAGGGAAGAATCTTGAAGAGACACTTGAACACTCATGTGTTTTTACATTTGTTGCTTATACACATTCCTATGGGATAAATACCCAGTAGTAGGCTTCCTGAGATGAAAAGTGTATTTTCAGGTGAGATGGAACTCAGTGGTCCAGTGCTCACTCGGCACGGGATACACCATGGTGCTCAGTATTACCTCCCAAAATATGTAAGATTGCTTTTCTGTTAACTTTGATAGATGTTAACAAATGGTCTTCTGATGACAATGTACCAATTTAGACTCCTTCACGTAATATGTGAGTGTTTCTCATATAAGTTTGATGGGTAGAAAATGGCACTCTAAATTCAATTTGCATTTCTTCAAATTATAAATGAAACTTAGAATTCTTGAACATTTCCATTGTACATTTTTATTTATTTCCTTCTCTCTTTTCCTGTAGACTATCTGCTTAAATCCTTGGCTGATTTTGTATTGGATCACTTATTGCTTTCTTTTATTATTTGTTTATCTACAAACATGTCTACTCATGCGTACAGTGCATCTTGATAAGTCACCTCTTTCCTCATGCTCCCTTTTTCGCCCACCTACCCCTCCCCCACCAGTCACATCCTTTCCAGATATATGCTTCGGGGATTGTGACTCCATTCATCTACCATTCCCTTTTCCAGACATCTACCTCCTTCCACTAAAATCTCCCACAATTCATGACATATGTCAACAACCCAATATCATTTTGTTAAAACTGCATTAATTGCTCAAAAGGTTTACGCCATGGAGTTTCACTCCTGCATATACTATATTTTATTCAACTTGGTCATTTTCTATGCAGATGTTCCTGTATGTGTTTACATGGGAAGTTGTAATTTGAGATGTAACATCCACATATAAGAGAAAACATGTGTCCCCAGCCCCATTTTTTTCTAGATTGATCCATTTTCCTACAAAGGAAATAATAAAAATTATGTTCTTTTTCATGGTAGCATTATTTGAAAAGTAAACATAAATAAGAGGGACTCTATTTAACAGATATAAGTTATATAAATCTAATCCTACCGTGGAGCAATCATGCAGCCTTTAAAAAGGTTCAATGTGAGTCAGGCACTGGTGGCTCATGCCTGTAATCCTAGTTACCCAGAAGACTGAGATCTGAGGATTGCGGTTCAAAGCCAGCTTGGGAAGAAAAGTCCTCATGAGACTCTTATCTCCTATAAACTACTCAAAAAAGCCAGAAGTAGCACTGTAGCTCAAGTAGTAGAGCGCTAGCCTTGTAGCACAGAAAGGCTCAGGGATAGCTCCCAGGTGCTGAGTTCAAGTCCCAGGACCAGCAAAAACAAACAAACAAACAAATAAGGTTCAATGTGAGCTGGTATGGAAAGAGATTTAACAGTGAAAGCTATAATGAAAAGGAAATATGGAATCGAATTCCTATATGATTCCTATGAACATGCAGGTTCCTTCATGGGTATTCATAGTTTACTAGGTATGTATTTTTTCCAAGCACTACCATGAAGCTGTAAACAAAGCAGACAAGATAGCTGCCTACAGCAGTGCCTTGAGAACTGCACTGTGACTCACCAGCTAAGTCAACCCACGCGCACCATAGGAGAGGTGATGACTTCTATAGTAAGAAGTGTACAGTGATAGGAGAAGGGAGTCCTAGGGTACAAGGCTCTCTGCGGAATGGTGGTCAGGAAGGACCACTTCTTTGCAGTTACTTTAACCACTGAGAAGATAGCATCTGAGTCCCAAGTCCCAAGAAAATACCATTCAGGTATTGAAAGAAGACAATCTAGGCAAGGTGAACCAGAACCTTGGGCATGAGATGTGTTTGACCAGGTAAAGGGAAGTCAGGAGGCAGTGTGCTCAGAGCAGTAGAGAGGGGGAGGAAGAGGTCGGAAGGGGAGAAAAAGCAAGAGGTTGGGAAGGATAGGTGCGAAGGTTGAAAGAGGTGACATTGATTAAGGGGCATTGCATTCACAAACTGTTTCAGCAACTCCTTTGTACAACTGACTTAGGTTTTTAACAGGATCATACAAGTCAATATATATGTATATTTTCATTAATAAATATACATATTTCATAAAATAACTCATGGAGGCTTTCAGCAGGGTGGAATCATAGACCATTTAATTTTCTTCTTTGTAGTTTTCTGTTTTAAAAAGTATACCAACTTATAATTGAACAATTGAATGACAGGAAGTACTGGGGATGAGAGAGGATAGGTTGACCCGTACACACCAAAAGCAGTTGTATCCTTAGATGGGGTCCAGGGCTTAAAGGAGCACGTCCATTCAATGAATTTCCCTGGTGGGAGCTAGTTTGTGTTAGAGGAGAATGGATTTGGGAAAAATCTGGTCACATCTTTACTGCAGAACTTCTCAGATCTTTTTACATATTACCATGCAAGTAGAAGAAACAAGATTCAATGTTTTGACCACGGAGCCTGCCTGTCCACAAACCATCTGTCACACACAGCGGAATACACTCTGCACAGGCTGCTGTAGGTGAAGAAGCTCTTAAAAGGGACTGGTGAGGGCAGATCCAAAGACAGGCAGCTCACTTCAGCAGGGGTGAGGGGAATCTGCTGGAGGGGTAGGGGGGCAAGATCAGCACAGACAATTGCAGGGATTACTTTTCCATCATGCTCCTCTGTTGCCCTTCTGAACTGGCATGCCTTTGCCCTCAGAGCAGTGACGCAGATGCCCTCAGTTGTCTACCTGAGACGCAATGGCATGTACTGAAAAGGCTCACAGGGCAACGTGGAGTTGGATCTACTTGGTTAACCATGACGTTCCAGCAGCAAGTGGTATGACTATTTCCCAGAGTCCCAGACCATTTGCTTCCTTTCTGGGCATTAGCCAGAAAGCAACTAAGGCACAAGAGATGAGAGCGAGTGATTGTGGGGAGAGGTGGCCAGACTCAACGATTGCACAAGCCCACATTACCTTGGGCCTGTTAATATTAACTCAACCTTCAGCTGGGGAAAGCATCAACCCCAGAGTCACTGCCCAAACAAGTTGTTTTGCTCATCTGGTTGGCAGAAATCAACAAGGCTCCTCATTTGGGACCCGAACAAGGCCCTCATTAATACAGCTTTCATCTGCCACTACCTGTTGGGGAGATGGTTCACTGGAGTGCAGGCACTGGTAGAAAACTGAGTGGGGCAGAAATCCAGGCAAAACATGAACTGTCAACCCCATGGCTTCCAAATGGTCACCATCTTCATTCATCTCAATAACTGATCCCTCAACACGCATTCTAGTAATATCTTTCTTCCTCCTGGGCATTCCTGTATGAGGTATCGAGAAATATGTTTTGATTGCTAGTCATTGTTCCCAGAAATTAGGCTGATGTGAGTTCAACCAATTAATCATTTGTTCAACCATCTTATAGTGAGTGAACTTTTATTCACGAATCATCTTATACTATGTACCTCCTTCCCCCGCATTCCAGTTGAGGGCTACACATCGTGCGATGTGTGGGTTCCATCTACGTTCAGTGAACACTATTTAAATGAGATGCTTCTTTGTAAAGGAATCGGGGGCTTTGTAGTTAGGTACTTTGTTGTTCAGTCACTGATTCTGAGGACTGTCGGAGGGCACAATGTGGACAGTAGAACAGGTGGTGCAGAACAACATGTGTGCACAGCAGAGGACTTGGAATCCAAACCATAGTCAGCTTGCTCAGTGGCACACCTATCGTATGGCAGCATCTATCTGGTCAAAGAAGAATGTCTTGTTGCTGCTGTTTGTTATTGCTAGTGGTTTATGTTCTTAGCACAAACATGCCAGCCATCTAGAGTCTGGAACAAAACAAGCAGTTAAAATGTGAATGGCAGAATCGACATGGTAAATTTAGTGTGTCCACTGTAAAAAAATATTTAAACTTGGGTAGGTGTTTCATTTTTTTCTTCCATAGTAAAAATTCAGAGGGGTAGGGAGCGTTCAACATCCCTTGTCATGTCACAAATGGGCTCAGAAAGGACGATTGGATTTTCTTCTTCCAAATTCATGTTGAAATCTTAACTCTAATAGCTCAGAATGTGACCATATATTTCGGAGGTAGTGTCCTTAATAGAGATAAACAAGCTCAAATAAGATGATTGGGGTGATAGCCTTAAACACACAGAATGTGACCATATTATGGAGGTTGTATCCTTAAAGAGAGATCAAGCTCAAATAAGATGATTTGGGTGATAGCCTTACACACAAGATGGAATGACATGAATGTGGAGGAGCATTGTGTGAAGCTGCAGAGATACCAGGTGCACCTGAAGAAGGTGATCTCTAAGCTAAGGGGAGTGGTCTGGACTAAATCCTTTGCTCAGATCTCTCAGAAGGAACCAACTCTGCCAACAGAACTTCTTGCCTTCTAAATTTCAAGATAATACATTCCAGTTGTTTAGTTTGTGGCATTCAATCTGGAAGCACTAGTAAACTAGTATAGTGTAATCTGTACTAAAGCAGGCATATGATGTCTTAAGGTGTCCTGATCACATCCTTGAACTTGAACTTGAGTTCTTCTTGTAAGGAAGACTTTTGGTAGAGTTCCCATTGCCTTTGGGAGCATGGCACATGTGCTTGTGGAAATGAGCATGGACTAATGTTTGCCTTTGGAAGAAGAGAGTAAATGGGTGGAGTGGTTGTTTATTGGGACCTAACGCCCAGCTAAATGTCCAATAAGGAAGCTTTATACATAGTGTTTGCCCTTGTTGACTTTTGATGCTCAATGAATTTTTCTGAATACAGTATCAGATAAGATCATTTAAAACCTCAACAATCTGTCACAGCAACCAATTTGTTGGCATTTGGCTTCCATTAATTAATCAGTCACTAATCAATTTTGGTAAGCCCTCGAACTCTACTATTTCTCAACAAAGGCATGGGTAATCCTCAGTTGTTTATAGGATTGTTGGGAGGATTAAATAATCATCCAATTAAATAATCCTCCATTAAATAACTGCTCCAAGGTCACAGCAGTTGCTCAAGAAATGGAAATGAGAATCCTGAAGCTGGGCTGGATAAGCTTCATAAAGATTAGTAAACAGGCTCAAAGGCTTGTTTGTTCAATAAACAGGTCACCAATGGTGAAGGTCAGAATCAATATTCAGCTGATAGCAGATGTTTATCCCCATGAGAACTGTGAAATCATAAGGAATAAGACAGAATACTGACTCTCACTCTGCTTTAGCTTTAGCTAGGAATAGCTTTTGGTAAATCTTTTGGTAAATCTTTCTTGGTAAATCTTTCTTGAAACCTCTACTTCTAACATGAGTGTTAGATGCTACTAAAAGTAGCAAGCACCTGGACTTTGTGGCATTCCTTCTGTTCTGAATAGAGTTATTACTAATTGAGGGGAAAAGCAATCACTTTTGTCAAACTAAACTGTCTCAGTCCTTTAACCAGTCACCATTCTGTGCTGATGTTCCTTGGTGCTGATGTTTCTTGGAATTCTCTGCTTCTTGACTTCAGTTGTAACTATCATCTGTATTGTTTGTAATCAGCCAGTCAAGTCAAAGGTATGAGTCCTTACCAACCAGGTTAAAGAATACCACTCCCCCAACTGAGAGGGAACTTTCCACTGACTTTACCAACCTCCTCCAACTGTAACCATCAGCGGGCCTATTCCTACCCAGCTATGAGAAGAAACATGTGCACCTTGGCCTCCAAAAGGACAGCCTTCCCCCTCCCTGCAACAAGTAGGAGCCTTTTTACTAATGGTTAGAGTGCTCTCTAACTTCCTTGTATTACCTTATCACCCTGGTAACCAATTGTAAAAAAATGTGAACCTGACTCCTTAGCAACAAAAGAGATAATGTCACCCTTTGGGTTACTCCTTTGATCTATCACTCTGCCTCGCTCTGGGAAGAGCAGCAGAACACTCTTCTATACAGAAGCAAATTGCCTTGATGAAATCTCCTATATCTTTTGTGTGTCTATATCTTCTGACGCTGGAGTGCCCTGTGTGTGTTTCCAACATAACCACCATGATTCTAGTTCCTTCTTTGTTCAGCTTCAGAATCCCCAGGATAATGATCCGGGAATCTTTATAATAGATCCAAGATGGCAGCCTAGATGGAAACCATTTGCCATCCTGTCACATGGGGTCTTTAAAAGGATGGCTAGGTCCTAGGTTTTCTGAGTCTGATCTTGTTCTTGGATAGAAATTGACTTCCTTTTTCACTTTCCAAGGGTTTTCAGTGGTAAACATGTGGGATCTTTTACTCTATGGAGTCTTATATCATGAATTGTCCTACTGTTCCATACCCCCTCTCCCAGAGACAAACCCATGATCCTCACTAGGACTTTGGTCCTAAATTTTAGTAACTTCAATTTTAAGTAGCACCTTACTATCCTCTCCCTTGTTGGAACTCCTATATATCTGGAATAGTTTGAACATGATTTGTCCCTGCTTCCATTCAAAAGACGGATCCCTAATATTTCATGGTCATGGCATTAAGAAGGGGAAAACTAAATCCAACAATGGTGCTTAAAGGTGATTAGGTTTAGAAAAGATCCTTAGGGTGGAAGCCTCAAGATCTCCCCAGGTAAGAAGAGAAAGAGAATCTAATCATACAAACAGACATGTATGAGTTTGGTGTCTTGTCATATAATATTCTGAGCTCTCTTGGGACTGCCAGCAAGGAGGACATGGTCAGAACTGAGCCAATGTCAACACCATGCTCCTGAGCCTCTTCTTCGTTATTACCTCCCTGCTTCAAGTATTTCACTGTTGTCATGAGTCTTTGTACAACATTCCAGAACAGGATTAATCTGTATTGCTTACAAGTTATCTCATTATTTCCTCTGCCCATCTCCCAACAGTCATGGCTAACAGATTAAGATGCTCTCCCACGAAGACAAAGACTTTGAAATGCTTTCTCAACCTGTTCTCCATTATCCCAGACATATCCTATCCTGCTAATTGCTTGACATTGACGTATTAGTTAAAAATTTGGCCAGGTCTCAAGTGGTAGAGCCCTAGCCTTGAGCTGAAGAGCTGAGGGACAGCGCCCAGGCGCAGAGTTCAGGCCCCACGACCAGACCCCCCCCCCAAAAAAAAATTTGGCCAGGTCATGTCAAGAAAGGTATCTAAAGAAACTCTAGGGAAAATTATTAAGTTGAGAAAAATTTACTTCAGTGCAAGTGTGTGTGTGTGTGTGTGTGTGTGTGTGTGTGTGTGTGTGTGTGTGTGTGTGTGTGTGTGTGTGTGTTTATAGAGCTCAGATTCAAATTGGTGCTGTGCAGACTACTTTCCTCTGATTACTGTACCTCTGCAGCAACCCCAGGATCAATTTCCAAGAAATCACCTGCTCCACAGTCAGTTGAAAATCTGAAGATCTGACTGTCACATTACTCAGCATGTCAAGCTCGTCTCAGTCTCTATGAGCTGTTAGCGTTGGAACAAATTTCTCAGGTTTTGTTGAGTTTACCTGCAAACTACAAGTAGAACTTCCTCGTGGGGTGGTTTTAATACAGAGCACACATTCTACTAAATAAATGACACTCAGCAAACACTTTAGAATAGCTATTCTCTCTACACATATTCTGACTCTCTTTATTAGTCCTGGGACTGTCAGTGCTTGGGTGTTTACATAAGGAAATTAAATACTGTTTATGCCTGGTGTTATGAGAAGGGAGCCAAGATGATGGCCGGGAGGAATATGGTATGAACACAATGAAGCGCTAAGTTCTTGAGGACATGGCCCGGAGTTGCTTAGCCAGTGTTGCCTGTCTGTTCTTTTTCACTGTGAATAACCTGCCCCTCCTTAGGGGGCATCTCAAGCCCACCCTCTCCCAGGAATCTCCACTGAGCACTGACTCCTCTTTGTCTTTGTGCATTCCAGTTAAATGTTGTTAGTTCAACAGAACCTTGTCAATCCAGGATTCTTTCAGCCAATCCAGAGTCTCTTATTTCAGAAATTTTCCTGTGCCTGTATCTCTACTCCAGAAATATGAGGATGGACACAAAAGGCACCAAGGCCTTCGAGTGAGACCTATGTGTTGAAGGCAGCTATCAGAGGTGCTCTTGCATAATCTCTCATTAATGCCCACCCATAGTCACACTTACAATATAGCAGGTACTTCAGGAGTAGATAGATGGGTTGAATGGGTGAATGGGGGGTGGGTTATTGGGTAGATGGATAGATGGATGGATGGATGGATGGATGGATGGATGAACGATAGATGATGGATGTTGGATGGATCATGGATGAATCATGGATGGATGATAAATGAGGGATGATGGATGGATAAATGGATGGATGACGGATGGATAAATGGACGGATGATGGATAGATGAGTGGATGGGTGGGAGGGAGAGAAGAAATAAGGGAAGATGGGGAATCACTTCCCTAACCAAGGATGCTCCCATCCTTGTTCCTCTCAGCTTGACAGTACAGTGTGACTCCTCCCAACTTGGAAGTCTCTGTTCCTCCGTGTCTGCACATATCACTGAGCACCACACACTGCTGGGACATTTGCCTGTGGAGGGAACGAGCTGGCCTTCCCACATGACTGAGCCCCAGGATCGGCAGTTACCCTGGTGCCCTCCCACTCCCCAGCCCAGAACAGCTTCCCACAGAGGCCAGTTTTAAAGGTGCATCAGACTCTGGACACACAGCCTGTAAGTACAACTTACCTGCCGCTGGCCTCTGGTCTGGCCCCCGGACTCCATTAGCCCCTGCAGACTGTGGGCAATGTGGGTGGGGGACACACTGAGTCCCCTGCCCCTTCAGGGCAGCATACCCCACAGGCCAGGAGGTCATGTGCATGTAGACTGGATTGTGAGGGAGCACCTTACTCTGAAATAGAGAGCTGAAGATGGATAAAATCAAGCCCCTTTCTTTGGAGGCAGCAGACCCAGGTGGGAGTCCTGACTTAGCCACTAGCTGACCATTGACTTTGAAGAGGCCTCTTCCCTTACCTGGGACCAATTTGTTTTTTGAAGAGATGGGTTGTGAGCCCCTCCTCTGAAGGTTCAGGGACAGAACTTTAAGGAAAAGAATACAGAGAGAAGTCTAGAAGGCATTAAGGGAAAAAGGGAGACAGACATGCAGAGGTGTCACACAGAGGGCTAAAGCAGAGAGTTTCCCTAAGCAGGAGGAGCAAAGAAAAGCTAGAGGAAGCTGGAGCAGGGCAGGATGAACCTGTGGTCAAGACAGGTAGAGGTATGAAGCCGAAGAAACACTGAGGACTGGGACAAACACCTGGCTTCTCTCTTCCAGGACTTCCGCCATCAAAGCCAAGAGGAAACTGGTGGGCAGGACATCCTGGCAGTACAGACCGGCCCGCAGAGCACAAGGGAGGACCTAGGCCAGAGACTGGCAGCCAGATCAGGTGAGCAGATGAACAAGTGCTTTGACTTTTTACTGTGGGTATATGGGGATTATAATCAGAGCACGGAAACATTCTGATCACAAGCTACAAACACCTGCAGAGTGGTAGGAGGGCTGTTTTCCTAACATTTGCGATGGGGCTTTTACCCCTTGTTCTAAACAATAACTAACTTCTGTAACTTCTTTTTTTTTAATCTTTTAATACTTATATAGAGGAGTTGCCACTTAACAAACAGTTTGTGAATACAATGCATTTCTATCAGTACCCTCGCATCCCTCCTCTACCTACCCCTTCCCTTACTTTCTTTAATTTTGTAGTATAGTCAGTCAATTCTTGACTGCATTCTCTCTGCACATGTGTGGTTTGATGGCACATCTGTTGCATTCCACGCAGTCTCTTCTCCCAGCAGGCCTCAGGCAGTGACGAGCAACAGGTAGCCCTACCTCCATTCATCCCTGACACTTCCATGGTTCCTGATTCAGAGTCAGGCCCCCAGCCCAGGTCTGCCTGACTCCAAAGCCCAGTGTATCCAAACACTCGCTGCTCCCCATTTAAGCTAACCACCCATGTGGGCCCTTGGTGGAAGGACAGAGCAGTAGGAAGCCTTTGGGGGTGACAGGCCTTGCTGTGCTTTGTGGCTGAACTGGGTGATAGTACTGTTTCTTTGTGTAGGATGACGCACCCCATTCTGTTCCTCTGGCTGCTGGTGGCAAATCTGGATCCTCATGCCTGTGGCCAAGGGATCCCTGACCAGGAAAATTCTTCCACATCAGAGAACCAGAAGGCTGCTTCCTTCCTGAACAACTGGAGCTTTGCATTCAGCCTGTACATCCAGTTGGTAATCTCCAACCCAGGCACCAATGTGCTCTTTTCTCCACTCAGCTTCTCCATTCCCCTCACACTGCTGGCCCTCCAGGCCAAGCCGGAAGCCCGAGATCACACCCTACAGAGTCTGGGATACTTCACCACGGCCCCCAAGGCCCAGGCCCACACGCACTACGGCCAGCTCCTGCAAGCCCTCCTGCCGCCCCCTGGGAAGTGCCAGGTGGACACGGGCAGTGTGCTGTTTGTGAACAGCTATCAAAACCTGGAGCAGAAGTTTGTTCAGACAGCCCAGAATCTGTACCACACCGAGGTCTTCCTTGCCTCCCTGGGGAACACTCAGAGAGTCAAGCAACAGGTTGAGGCAGCCTTGCAGAAAAAGACCCACGGCAAGATCAAAAACCTTCTTCTGGACCTGGAGTCACATTCTGTCATGATCCTGGCCAACTATATTTTCTTTAAAGGTAAATAAACCTCTACTAGTCATGTGGAAACCCTCTTCACATGTGATTGTCCAAGATACAATTTCCTTTCCTCACCCTACATTGCTTTTCCTGGGCCTCTTCAAGGCTTCATTCTGTGGATTCCCTTCTCTCTCCCATCTCTTCAGCCTCTCTCTTCTGCAACCTTCCTCTGAACACCCAAACTCTAGTTCCCCCTTATAGCTATAATCCCCTAGTCTCCCTTTTCTGATACAACCGAACTTTTCAAAGGAGGAACCTTCATCCTGGACTAACTACACAATTTTCAAGGCCAAGTAACAGATGACTAGGTGGGTCTCTTCAGTCCCCCAAATTGCAGAGCCGTGACCTCATAGCAGCAAACTCCCTGCAGATCACTGTGAGATCCCAGGGTTATATCATCCTTGAAGTCAGCCCTGCCCACGTGAACTGGGCCATGCTACCTCCTGTTCCATAGCACGTGAGTCTCCCTTCTAGCTCCATTACTCTCTGGTCCCATATGGTTTGACCAAGTGCCTCCCACCCATTGCACAAAAGACCCTCTTGACTACCCTTCCACACTCATGGTGCCTGGCTGAATCTGGCAGTGTGGTTGACATGCCTCCAGATGCTCCCCTCTCCTGGGGTCCCTGTGGCCTTCTGACCCACCTCGCCCTCCCTCTGCCCCAGTCTTTCTCCTTCTCACATGCAGCCCACTCCCATGTTGATATGCCATAGAGTTCTTCCTGGGCCTGTTTTTCTTATGTGAGTCTCTCAGGCATCTGGGCCACTGGCAGCCTCTAACCTCCCAATTGGAGCCTCCAACTCTGTCTACATTCCCACACCCTACCAGCCACCTGGTCACCTCTTTCTATAAAGCTTAGCATGTCCCAAGCCTGAAGAGTTTCTTCCTTCTATCTCCTCCACCCTTTAAAGCTGTCTTTTCTTGCTCCTTTTCTTCCAAATCTCAGTACTCAGCCCCAAATTCAGCCCAATCCAGTACTTCAAGCCCATCCTACACCGCCCCCCACCTAACTAGTCAGGCCTTCTGTGTCTCCTCACACCACAGGCCTAAAGAGAGTCTACAAGCCATGGTCTTCACCCATCGGACCTCCCTTCCCACTGACCATTGTTCTGTCCAATGGTCACTATTCTAGACCAAAGTCCATTATCTCTCACCAAAACCACTGCAACTGCTCCTTGGCTGGCCTTTCTGTCTGCAGCTTGCCTCCTCCCCAGTACCTCTAGCCCAGTCTCCATGCTCAATTTGGGTTGACTCTTCTCTTTGACCTTGTATTTCAGCTTAGACCCTTTCAGTGCCCCTGCTCCCCATGGAGCCCTTAGAATGTCTTGCAGGAACCAGAGGGGCTGGCCCAGCTGGCTCTTCACCTACATTTCTCATTGCTCACGCTACCCTACCCTCCCTCCATCAAGACAGGCCTGCCCTGAGTTGTGGGAGCCCTGGCTCCTGCTGGCCCTAACATGCCACTGCCATTGTTTGAAGTGTCCTTGGCTCCTCACTTCTCCCAGCCAGAAAGGACACGCCCTTCATAGCCTGCTCAGAAATCAACTCCAGAACGACCTCCTGACGAGCTCCTCTAAAAGAGGAGGCTGTCGGCTTTAGGAATACCAACAAAATGAGACATCATTGTATTCAATAGTGATCGTGTCTCTGCCACTCAGGTTTAACTGGAAACCCTCTATTAGATTCTTCCCATTGCAGTTTGGGCCATGCTTCCTGGACATTCAAATGGAGGTAGCCAAGACAGCCAGTGGGAGGTGGGCCTGGTGCTCATGAGAGGAATGGCCTGGGAAAGAGAGAGCCTGGGGAAGAGGAGCCTTCAGTGGACAGGTCAGTTAGCCTGGGGATGGGGGTCACCAGGCCTCCCTCCTGTATTCTTCCTTCTCTGAGGACACACGGTACTGTGATGTTCTGAATACTACCGCAAGCACAGAGGCTCCTTTGCCCAAGACAGTGTACAGTTTTGTAGCATACTTGCTTTTGCTACAGCTGGCCACTGTGAGGACTCAGAGCTCAGAAGATCAGCTGCCTGGCTCTCCTCAGCATCTCCTGCACTAGCCGGAGCCCACAGCTTCATCCCTACTGCCCTGAAAGGCTCACCATATGTCCCTGGGGATCCAGACATCCTAGTTCCTGCCTAGAGCCTCAGCTAGCAGGGTAGGAAGGCAGGAAGCTGGCTAATGGGAGACAGAGTGGGTTCACCCTCTCCTAGCACTAAAACTCACAGACCTGCCTTCTAGCTTCTCCGCAGGATGTCAGAGAAGGGACCACTAGCCTACAGGTATATATTTTTTATCTGTTTATTTTAATCATTCAGCGTGTTTACTTGTAGATTTATAGGCACATTCTGGTTACTGCAAATGAAGAAAACTAGGCAGCCTGTGTTTCTTTGACTCTGGCTTCCTTTGCTTAATATAAAGCAGTATGGAGGTTCCTTAAAAGACAAAACATAAAGCTTCCCCATGACCCAGCAATCCTTCTCCTGGGCATTTATCCAATGGACCACAACCCAGGCCACACTAAAGCCACCAGAACAACCATGTTCACTGCAACACTGCTTACCATAGCCAACCTAGATGTCCCTCAGTGGATGAATGGATCAAGAACATGTGGTATAGATACACAATGGAATTCTACTCATCCATCAGAAAGAATGATATTGTACCATTAGTAAGGAAATGGAAAGACTTGGAAAAATAATATCAAGCAATGTAACACTAGCTTTATTTCTATCCATGGCAGACATCAGTCTCCTTGTTTACCCTGCTCCTTGCATTCCCCTAGTCTCTCATGTAGCCTGTATCTTAGACCACAGAAGCGGTACCTGGCAGCTGGCAGCTGGCAGCCTGAGCATCTGTCTCCCTTTGATTTCAGGGAATTGGAAATATCGCTTTGACCCAAAGCTCACTGAGATCAGACCCTTCTGGGTGAGTGAGGAGCTCACAATACAAGTGCCCACCATGCAGCGGCTGGGCTGGTTCCAGCTCCAGCACCGCTCAAGCCTGCATAGCCATATCCTGCGGTTGCCCTATGCCTGCAGACTCACTGCTGTCTTCATCCTTCCTGATGTGGGGAGGACCAGGGAGGTGGAGGAGGTGCTGATGGAGGAGAAGTTTGACACGTGGACCCGACCCTTCCCGCCAAGGTAAGACCCCAGTTACCTCTGCTCCTTGACCAATGGGATTCTCCCCACAGTCCCCCAGCCATGGGTCTGAGCTAGGACACCTGTGGATGAAATCACAGACCAGTAATTAGTCAGGATGCAAGCGCTCGGTTCTCCATGAGAGGGGAGAGAATTGGGTGAGCCAGCTCAGCAAAGATAGCCCCATCTAAATCATCTTTATCCCCTCTCCCATGTCCTCCCATTTATAATTTGCATACTTGAACTGTATGCACTTAGAAAGCTAAGACTCAGCGCATCCCAGGCAGGATTTGAATGTGGCCCACACTGTGAGGAGGACCTCTGAATAAATGGCAGCTGGTGTGATAGTCACCAGGGATCAGGACTGCGGTATGCAGGGCCATCCCGAAGCAGCTCAGCTCTGACACACTCTGGGATCAACTTGCTTGTTTTACTCAAGTGCTAGAGGTCTTTGCTCCTCAAAATCTGACCAGCAACATTATCTTTATCTGTGAGCTTGCCCCAATTTTAAGATCTTAGTTTCCATCTCACACTTGCAAATCCAACTTTTCATTTCATCAGAACCTAGGTGATTCATGTGTACATGAAAGACTGAGAAACCAAGCTGGGTACCAGTGGCTCAGGCCTGTAAGCCTAGCTACTTAGGAGGCTGAGTGTGGAAGGATTGCTGTTCCAAGTCAGCTCTGGGTAGAAAAGACCAGGAGACTCTGTCTCAAGGTAAGAAGTTGGGCATGGTGACAAGCACCTGTCATCCTAGCTTCAATGGAAAGTTTAAAATAGGTGGATCACTGTCTAGACAGAAAATAAGATCTTATCAAAAAATAAACATTGCAAAAAAAGAGCTGGAAGTGTGGGTCAATACTAGACCACCTGCCTAGTAGGCACAAAGCAACAAACACAAAATTGAGAAATCTTGATCCAGACCTCAGGTAAATCCCGAGGCTTCCAGGCCAACCTTCCAGTTCCCTATCACTACAAACCACCAAGTGCTGAGCTGGGTGATTTCCACACCTGTCCCCAGGCCGCCATCCTGCCCTTGTCTCTGTGTTATAGGAAGTCTGGCAACAACATTCTGGATGCCATGCATAAGATGTCAGCCTTCCAGCCTCCTTGTGACAGAATCTGTCCCCAGTCATTGCCAGATACCAATCGTTTTCCAGATGAAGGATCATACAGTGAGCTTTAGAAGGCAGAATCTGCCACTGTCCTCAGCCCTGCAGCTTCCTTGTTCCCCCAAATGCCTGTGTGAAAAGACATGGAATTGAGACTCTTAGAGAATTTTCTCATGTCTCCAAGGCCCCTCCCAGGCCTGTGGTGTGGCTCTCTGTTGCTCAGTTCATTCAGTTCTATACATGGAGCCATGAAGAGGCTCTGGATGGAGAAGGAAGAATACACACTTCCTTGTGGTTAAAGCAGTTGAGAAACTAAAGCTGGGCCCTAGGCACACAGACACCACCCAGCTGCTACGCAGGAAGGGTCTCTGAGTCAACTTGGATTTGCCTCTGTGTGTGTGTGTGTGTGTGTGTGTGTGTGTGTGTGTGTGTGTGTGTGTGTATGCTAGTTCTGGGGCTTGAACCTGAGGCTTCATGCTCTTGCTTTTTTGCTCAAGGCTACCAGTACTATCACTTGAGCCAACCTCCATTTCTGACTTTTTCGTTATTTGAAGATAAGAATCTCCTCAATTTGTCTACCTTGGCTGGCTTTGAACCCACACCTCAGCCTGGTGAGTAGCTAGGATTACAGGAGTGAGCTACCAGCTCTTAGCTTATGCTTTTGAGGAACAAATTTGGAAGGTAACCACAGGAGCAAGCAGGAAAATGTGGCAGGCAGTTTCTGCCCTGGGGCCCTTAAGCTGTTTTAGAGACAAGGAAATAGGAAAAGATAGACAGTCAAACAGACAATCTGACAGCCTTTCTCGTTTTGCTGGCTACAACCCCTCTGAAAAACAGCAGCACCGCTTCGGTTAGGAGTCAGTCCTAGCGTTTTCAGAAATGGTGTGACTTTGGGCAAACTCTTAGCCTCCTCCTGCCCTGCCCTGTTATCTCATTTGCAAAGTAGACACCATGGGCAGCTGTCCCCAGAGTTCCCAGGAGGGGGAAAGGAAGCTGGCTGGGGATACCTGCTTACTGCGGGCTGAGAGTCCACACACCGCCATCTATCCCACTCCACTCATCTGTGTGGAGATCACCAAAAATAGCACTGAAGCCATTTTCTCCTCTCTTCCCTCGGAGTAGCAGGAGGAAGCTGTATTTCCCTAAATTCTCCTTTCTGGGGAGAACGCAACTGGAGCAGGGTGCATTGCTGGCCAACAGTGTGGATCTTTTCAGTTACCGCACAGGCCTCTCCGGAATCACAGCACAAGCCACGCCCATGAAGGTCTCCAGGGTAAGTTCAAAGGCCATGGGGATGTACTGTTTATATGGATGAGTGTGTTTTTTACCTTCCTGGTTTTGAGCAGGACCCAACTGCCACCCTCCACCCCAAGGCTGTCCCCTGCTTGGTGGAAATGGTGAAGTAAAACATCAGCCCCACCCGCTGTCGTGAGCACAGCTGTCTGTCTCAGAGGCAACCAAGGGAGGGGGCATGCCAAGCTCACTCTTTGGAAGGAGGCAGTGGGGAACCTCAGGCTGGGTGCCTGTGCAGTCTGACCCCTCCGGCCCAGAGATGGACACCCCGCATTACACAAGTCTTGAAGAGAGTTGCGCAGGGATGGGCTGTCTGATAGTAAATTGCATGGGGAGGAGAGCCTACATAACACAAGAATGGAGTGGAATCTTCCCCAAAGAAAGAATCTTGAAGTTTTAATGGCAAAGAGAACAGAAGGAGAAAGTGGCCACAAGTACTGGCTGGCTTTGGGCAAAAGCAAATGACAGGGGAGGGCTGTGAGTGGTCATGGGTGGGGAGGGCCATGGATGAGCAGGGCTGGGGAGGGCCATGGGTCCAGCTCCTGGGCCGAGGGCCACAGGACCTTGATCACCAAGCTGAGGTGCTTGGCTGGTCATGCAATGTGTGAGTGAGGAAGCAGGCTCCTAGTGGAATCTGAGCATGAGAGTTCCAGCCCATGGAAGGGACCATGTCTCAGCTACCGAGGCCAGCAGAGGACAAGCTAGAGAGGGACCATCAAGAAAGAAACAGGGTATGGAAAGAAGGGTCAGAAAACAAGGGCTTTTAGAAGGTAGAATGCCAGCACTTGGCAGCTTGCAGGAGTGTATAGGGTCAATAAAAAGAAAAGAATTTTCTGGAAGTCAGGGAGTGTGTGACAAGCTGCCGGGGCATCACAGGAACACGGTGAGCTCTTCCCCAGACACCCAAGCTACCTGTGGGTGAGCGAGTGAGTTAGAGCAGGAGACCAGGCAGGAAGGGAGCCTGAGGGCTTCAGTGTCCTGGAGCTGTATAAATGATTACACTGAGTCATTACCAGGAGATGTTCCAGGTCCTGTCTCTAGTCTGGACAGTACCAGGACTGGATTCTGAATTTCCTGGGCCAGGACCACATGGAGGGTCCAGGGTGGAGGGCAGGAAGTGCAGTACCTACTTGGTGAACACTGTGACCCTTGGTCCCCAAAGGCAGAGCACAGGGCTGAACTGACTGTGGACGAAGGAGGAGAAGAAGAGGAAGACATCAAGGACCTCGGCTCATTTCCCAGGCAATTCATCCCTGCCTTCCACTTCAACAGGCCCTTCCTGTTGCTGATCATTGAGGAAGTCAGCCACAACCTTCTCTTCATGGGGAAGGTGGTAAATCCCAATGTAACTTTGTAGGTGACAAGGGAATGCTCTCTGGTCCCCAATCCCCATCCCCAGTGGGCTTCTGAAGGAAAAGGAAGACCAAGAGCAACTCTCAGGGTGCACCTGGCCCAGGTACACAGTTCACAGGTCCATTTTCCGATCTTAGCTCAAAGCCATATCCAGTGATTGTTCCCTTCACAGGTGATTGAACCAAGGTACAAAACACAACTTTGCACAATCAGAAGCTAAGCTCACTCCCCAATATCCTTCGTGTGATGGTCAGCTATGTCACTCTTTAGGCCTTTACCAGCTTCATGTTCTCTTTTGGCTTCTCAGCTTTTCCTTCCCTTCTGATTTCCTCAGACCCTTACCACTCAGATTTTAGTACAGCTACCTTTCTTCATAGGATCAACTGCATGAATCAATAAGTGACAACCTTACAAGTGGTGTTTGGGTGGACAGGTGTATCCCTGGAAGGGCTGGGAAACCACTGAGAGTATCTGGGGGGTATGTTTGTGAGATTAGGGAGAGCAGGATTGTTCATCATGGCTGCCTGATGGCTCCTGACATGTGTAGGTTTGCAGAGTGTCATGAGTCTCAGTCTCTTCAAGGTGGCTGGGAGACAGGGCCTGCAGAGAATGTCTCTGGGTATCTTTGATGAAAGAGGTTACTCAATATTCTGTCATATGTGAATGCTTGCATACTTCAGCTGTTCCCCTAAGAGATGACCCAGCAGAAAGATGTTCAGTGGCTCTACATCTCCAGCCCTTACACACTCCATCCTAAATAAAGACTTCCTTCCATCACCTTTGAGTCTTTGCCTCACACTTTGTTGGTCCCAAATCACTTTAGCTACTGACCTGATTACTTCTTTCACTGGCAAAATACATGCAATCCCTTGCCTACCCAGAGGATATGAGATAGATAGATAGATAGATAGATAGATAGATAGATAGATAGATAGATAGATAGATAGATAGATAGATAGATAGACAGACAGACAGACAGACAGAGAGGCAGTTAATCATATCCTCTTCCAGCTAATACACCATTGCTTGAAAAACTATCCAAGTTGGGGTAACCAACCATTTCAGCTTGCCTGGAAATAAAAGGTTTGTAGAACATGGAATTTTGAGTTTCATGACAAGAAAGTCAAGGATATGCTAAAATCAGGAACTAGGTTGTGGAGATGTTGGCACAGCTCTATAATTAAAAGTTATTGAATTATAGGCTGAAACAGTAAATTTTATAGTTTTTAATCTCAATGAAGCAGTTAAAATTTTTAGAAACTAATATGCTTAGGAAGAAATTTCATTGCTTTTAATTTACATATTAGCATACAAAGTTTAAAAAGTTTATGAGATAATCACCATCTCAAGAAGTTAGAAAAAGAGCTGGGCGCCGGTGGCTCACGCCTGCAATCCTAGCTACTCAGAGGGCTGAGATCTGAGGATTACGGTTCAAAGCCAGCCCGGGCAGAGAAGTTCATGAAACTCATCTCCAGTAAACCACCAGAAAACCAGAAGTGGCCCTTTGGCTCAAGTGGTAGAGCACTAGCCTTGAGCTGAAATGCTGAGGTACAGCACTCAGGCCCAGAGTTCAAGCCTCACAACCGACAAAAAAAAAAAAAAAAAAAGAAGTTAGAAAAAGAAATACATATCAACTAGAATGATATAGAAGAATGCAAAAACAAAGCAAACTCTCGCAAAAAGAACAAAGCTGGAAGCACCACATTTTCTGATTTCAAACCATATCACAAACTCTCGGTATCAGAAACAGCATGGTATAGGCATAAATACAGATACTTAGACCAATGGAACAAACCTAGTGTCTATGTCCAATTGATTTTCAACAAAAGTGTTAAGAACACACAATAGGAAGAGGACAACTGCATTCAATGTACCTACATAAAGATGAATCAAACCCTTACCTTATATATGAGAATCATCTCAAAAGGATTAGAAACTTAGATGTTAGACCAGAGACTGTAAAACTATTTTTTAAAAAGTCTTAGCAAAGGGTTTTTGTATGTTTTGTTTTTTCCAAAAAAAACATAAGCAAAAATAGAAAAAATAAGATTGCTTTAAATTAAAAAGTTTCTATGAAGCAAAGTAAACAAATAGGGTGAAAATACAACCTACACATTGAGTAAAAGTATTTATAAACCACACATCCAATAATAGGTTAATACCCAAAATACATAAATAATTCCAACCACTAAAGGGCAAGAAACTAAATAACCTAATTTTTAAAATGTGCAAAAGACCTCAATAAACATCTCTTAAAAGAAGAGAGACCTGGCTTTGAGTCTATAGCTCTTGTTCGCGACTGCTCCATGGGGTTCTTGTGGTGACTGAATAAGTCAGTACACACTCAACACCAGAGCTGGCACAGGATGTCAGCTCAATAAGAGCAACTCCTCTCCCCTTGATGTGGCTCTGTGCTCAGTGCTTTACATGATGCTAGACGGCCAGACTACAGGAGGTACTGGAGGCAAGAAGTCAAGGAGAAGGGAGATAAAAAGGGATTATTCTTCCCAGGCTGACACTTAATGAGCAAAGGTATGGAAACTAAGGCCAAATTAACACCACCTCCATACTATAATTCTGCATATCTAGGAGAATGAGGACTAAGGGAGGGCTGGAGAACCACCTGGCTCAAGAACTTCTCAAAGCCTGAGCTTGCGGGTAGGACAGATGGTCCCAGAGGGAATCCATGTAGTTATGTTGAATCACAACAGCCAAAAGGCAAGCTGCAGTACCAGGGAGAATCCACTCAAGTCCAGCCAAAGAAACCCAAGGTCCAAGAGAGCATTTGTAATGCTGGAGTACACCCAGCCAAACCATGCCACCTCCATGGTGGCTACCAGTACTGGCTGGCATCCCTCTTTGTTAACACAACTCTTGATCCCTTAAGTCAACAGCTAGGCAGAGCTCAGAAAAGTCATCCAAGAGTTTTTTCTGGAAAATCTGGCTTGACCTGTCCCATACCAGGCCAGGCATGGGCCCTGTTTTTCTGTAGACAAGATTCCAAAGAGCACAGTTTTGGTTATAGCTAGATAAGTCCCAAGGCTAAGCTACCCCTAGGTCTAATTTTGTGGTGGGCAGATATGTGACAGTGGGACTCAGAAGAACATGTTTCTCATTGTTTCTTTCAGAAGATGAAGGGTCATTTGTGGTTGGTTTCAGCCATGAGCTCCTGACAGATGTGGGGTAACCCCCTGAAAGGCTAGGGGTCAGATTCTCAAGTAAGAACCAGCAGCAGGATCTGGCCCAGTGGCTGGGGAAGCCTGATGGGTGAAGCCCAACCCTTGAAGACAACTGGGCTTTGATGGTAGCAGGGTGCAGGTCTCATTTACCAGGAGGCCATGCCTACATATTGATAAGATTAAATGATGATATCCAAATAGCAAAAATAATATTATTGAAAATTTCACTAATCAGGGGCTGGGAAGGTGGCTCAGTGGTATAATGCTTGCCTTGCATGCTCGAGGCCCTGGGTTCAATTCCTCAGCACCACATAAGAAAAAAGAAAAAAGCCGGAAGTGGTGTTGTGGCTCAAGTGGTAGAGTGCTAGCCTTGAGCTGAAGAGCTGAGGGACAGTGCCCAGACCCAGAGTTCAGGCCCCATGACCGGACCCCCCCCCCCCAAAAAAAGTTCACTAATCATCAAAGACATGCAACTTGAAATTATCATGTGGTAACTATACATACAATAATGGTTAAAATGAAAAATGATGGGAAGCATTTATTATCAGAAAGGCTGCAAAACAACATATCACTCATGTACTATTGTTAGGACTCTGGATCAGTTCAATTCTAAATGGTACCTACTAAGTATATAACTCAGTGATTTCTATCTGTTGCTATAGAACAACAATTCCAAATTAAAATGGTTAAAAGGTAAACAATTTTATTATAGGCCACAATTTTCAGGTCTGGCAGAAAAGGTCTGAGGGGCTCTTTTACTTCATATGGCACCAAACAGGATCACTCAGAAATATTCAGTGGATGGCTGATATAGTCTAGAGGATACAAGATGGTTTCACTTACCTGTGGTACCCTGGTATAGAACATCTAAAAGGCAAGTTCCAGCTGTGGCCCTCTCTCCACAAGTTCTCTCATAGTTTCTCCACATTGTCTTTTTACCAGAGTAGTTGGGTATCTTACATGAGCTACAAGAAAGGTAATGAACAAAGAAGATAACTTAGGAAGAAGTCCTGGACCCACCAGGTACTGGTGGCTCACACTTGTTATCCTAACTCAGGAGGCTGAAATCTGAAGATCACAGCTCAAAGCCAGTCCAGGCAGGAAAATCTGCAAGGCTCTTACCTCCAATAAACTACTCAGAAAAAGCTGGAAGTGGCACTGTGGCTCAAGTGGTAGAGCACTAGTCTTGAGCACAGAAAGGTTCAGGGACAAAGCCTAGGCCCTGAATTCAGCCCCAGGGCCAGCAGGAAAAAAAAGTTCTAGAACATCACTTATGCTATAACCTACTGGTTGGGAATGTCACTATGACAAGACAAGGTTCATAAGGAGAAGAGGAACAGCTTCCATCTCTTGATGAGGGCCTCAGAGTACTCTCAGAGAGAAAGAAGAAATAGATGGAAAGAGGAGCAAGAAGATGGATGAAAAAAGCAGCATGATTTTTACTCTGCAAATGAAAAGAATCCAGCAACACAAAAGGGACCAGACTCAGAGAAGAAACATATGCATGGTGTCTTGAGGACTGAAATCAACTACTGTCAGTAGGAACTTGTCCTTCTAATCCTTACATCACCACTATGTCATCACCCCATCTTAATGAAGCTGCAATATATCATCACCTGGAAGTGTATAGGAGATTGAAATCTCAACTTCTCAGTCCAGATGGGTATTTTCCAGTGAAAGATCACATTTATGAATAAATAATGGTACATGTCTACCTAAAAAACAATAGCAAGTGAAAATGAAGGGGAAAAAGTCTAAATTATGAAGTAAATAAAACAAACATAAGAAAATGACTAAAAGACTAAAGGAACAGATGGTTTATAAAACTGGACAAAGTCAAGTAGAATTCAAAAAATAATAGAAAACAAATAAATAAGAGCAAAAACAACAATCAGCTGAATGAACTATAAAAGGCAAAAGAAGAAATGAGAGAGAAAATAAGCAGATGGAAACTTGGGTGGGGGAGGGAGGCAAACTGGAATACTATAAGTGAAGAGCTCAACTGTGAAAGCAACAAGAAAAGCAAGCACGCAAGCAAGCAAGCAAGCAAGCAAGCAAGCAAGCAAGCAAGCAAGCAAACAAGCAAGCAAGCAAGCAAGCAAACAAGCAAGCAAGCAAGCAAGAAAGAAAGAAAGAAAGAAAGAAAGAAAGAAAGAAAGAAAGAAAGAAAGAAAGAAAGAAAGAAAGAAAGAAAGAGAAAGAAAGAGAGAGAGAGAAAAGAAAGAAGGGAGAGGGAGAGAAGGAGGGAGGGAGGGAAGGAAGGAAGGAAGGAAGGAAGGAAGGAAGGAAGGAAGGAAGGAGGGAAAGAAGGAAGAAGGGAGGGAGGGAAGGAAAGAAGGAGGGAGAGAAGGAAGGAGGGAAGGAAGAAAAGAACCTCAATACAAATCTATGTAGTAGAACAGAAAAGGTTGAAAACAAGGTATCATTGGTTGAAGAAAAAACAAGAAATTAGATCAAACACTCGGACATTAACACAAAAAACATAATATTCTAACAGGATTTAGAAGACCTCTCAGACTAAGACTGTCCTAGACATATACTAATTATTACAAATGAGGAAAACCATGGAGCCTATGTTTCTTTAAGTCTGGCCTACTTCACTTAATATGACTTTTTTGAGGATCACAATATGTCAATAGCTATGTGCATGTGACCATGTAAAATGATGCTAATCAAAATGAACTTCAAGATATGGAAAAAAGAGATCTTTTTTGTTGTTGACTTTGTTGTCATCAATGTACTGTATCAAATTATTTCTTTCTACTTTATTTTATTTTTCTTTTCTTTTTCCCTTTGGTTTAAGCCCAGTAGTCACTGTTTTTTGGTTCTAGTACCCTGTGTCTGTATATACATTTATGTGATTAGGGGAAGGGAAAGGGATTAACAAAATGGTGAAACAAGGACAAAGGGTGACCCAATGCCACAATGATACTCACAAGACACTATATTGGAGATGAACTTTACAACTTGGGGGAGTGGGAAGGAGATAGTGGGAGAAAAACCAAGGAGTGGATAGCAATGTTTGACCTTACTGATGTAACTGTAACCCCTCTCTGTACAGCACCTGTACAACAAAATAAAATGTATTTTTTAAAATGACAAAAAAAATAAGACCTATCAGACAGTCAAAAGATCAAACCTACAAATTATGGGGATAGATGAGGAAAAAGAAACAAAAACTAAAAGCACTGAAAGCCCATCAAGAATAACAAACCTAGCAGTAAACTTTCCCAACTTCTTTGAGAATGTCATCTGTGTGATAGAGACTTATAGAACTTCAAACAGGTAAGATCAGAGAAGAAACACTTCTAGATGCATCATAGTGAAAATACTAGATATAGAGAATATGAAAAGCTGCAAAAAATAAAGAGAAGACAAATAACTTACAATGGCAAGCCCATTAGAATAACAGTAGATTTCTCAACACAGACCCTAAGTACAAAGAGTGAACAAAAAGACATAAGGTAAGCCTTGAAAAACAATTGACAATCTAGTTTACTTTACCAAGTGAAGCTATCCATTAAAACTGATGGCGATATAAACCCTTCCTTCATAACTTCTAAACGAGCACTGCAAAGCATATTAGGGGAATCCTACCCACAGAAGAAAACCAAAAACAGAAAAACACAGCAAAAAATAACCCTAGAAGAGCTTCACAGAACAAGAAGAAAGAAGAGAGCCTCACACACAAAAAAGACAGGAAGTACAGTAAACTCTTAATACTGAATATTAATGGTCTTCTCTCCAATTAAATGGCGCAGTTGAAAACTTGGATCAAAGTCCAACCTTATTGCCTGCAGAAATCCATCTGGGGGGGAGGGGGGAAACCAAAACATTAAAAAAAAAAAGTCCCAAGCAAATAGATGTTGAGAACATGTAGCAATAGATAAACTTAGCTGATAAAATGAACTGCAAACTAAAATCAGTCAGAAAAGTCAAAGAAGGTCACTTCATATTAATATAGGGAATGATCTATTAAAATAAAAGTACAGTTATTAAATATATTCACTAGATAGCAGGACAACATTGTTCATTAAACAAACATTTCTGAACTTACAAGCTCTGATAGACCCTAGCACAATAATAATGGGAGATATTAATATGCCATTCTTATCAATAAATATTACCCAAACCAAAAATTCAATAAAGAAACAACAGAATTAAGTGATCCCATAGACAAAGTGGATTTAACAGAGAATTTCACTGAGTTGCTAAAGCACACATACTTTTCTCAGTAGCCCATGGAACTTTCTCCAAAATATATATCCTAGGACACCAAGTCTGAGAAAATATGTATAAACTTAAATAACTATTTGTATTCTTTCAGAGCATAATGGAAATAGGGTTCAGCAGCACCACATACTACAGAAAACATTTAAGCACATGAATAGTGAACAATACACTGCTGAATGGCATCAGTCAGTCACTGAAGAAATAAGGAGAAATCAAAAAGTTTATAGAAGCCAGGTGCCAGTGGCTCATGCCTATAATCCTAGCTGCTCAGGAGGCTGAGATCTGAGGATCCCGGTGCAAAGCCAGCCCAGGCAGGAAAGGCCATGAAACTCTTATCTCCAATAAACCACCAGAAAACCAGAAGAGGCGCTGTGGCTCAAATGGTAGAGTGCTAGTCTTGAGCTGAAGAGCTGAGGGACAGCACTCAGGTCCAGAGGTCATGCCCCATGACCGGAAAAAAAAAAGTTCCTAGAAATTAATTAAAATGAAAGCACATCCTACCATCTTATCAGAAAAGCACAGCATTTAAATAGCCTTATGAAACAACTCATACTTCTGGAAAAACAGGTGCAAACCAAACTCTAAACTAGTAATAGGGAGAAACAGTAAAACATAGGGAGAACATTAATGAATTTAAGACTAAAAACAATGCAAAGAATAAATAAGAGAAAAAGTGGATTCTCTGAAAAAGTAATTAAGTTTAATAAGTCTTTAGCTCCTTTGATGAAATACAGGAGAAAAGAGACTCAAATAAAAAATTAGAAGTGAAAAGGGAGCTATCACAATGTATTAAAAACAAAAAGCAATGGCTCATGAGGAAATATTTTGAAAACCTATAATCAAGTAAGCTGGTCAGTATAGAAGAAATAGATTGATATTTAGCTAAGTTGACTCACCAAAACTGAACCAAGAGGTACAAGCTATAACAAGTAAAAAAAATGGAAGCAATAATAAAGAAAATGTCTAGACAAAATAGACTTACCACTAAATTCAACTAGACCTTCAAAGAACTAACACAAATACTCCTCAAACTTTTCCACAAAATAGAAAAAGGTCATTCCATCCATGGGACGATCATACCCAGAGTTCTTCTGAGCAAAAGGTTGGACTACAGGGGAGAAAAATTCAACAACCAGTTACAGTCAAATACCCTGGAAACTCATTCTATTGAAGGGTTAAAGTTTTGAGGCAGTGACCACTTGTTCCTTGTTTCTAACAGATCAACACGTGGTGGTAATCCAAACACCTGGTTGGTTGTGTGCCTTTATAAGACCTGCAAATCCTTAGCTCAGGGCTCTCCTCTTAGGCTCCGCTGTGTCAGGGTGTAGGACGAGGCCCGAGCTGCAGCCCGTTTAAATGTCAGAGTGTAGGACGAGACCCGAGCTGCAGCCCATCTAAATAAAATCTGGCTTTTGAATTTCAGAATGTCTGACTCTCAGTGGTCTTCTTGGTGGGGTCCTGCGACTTGGGCACAACATATTAGTGGGGGCTCATCCGGGATCCCTCCAAAGACTGCCCCCAAGACTTCAGACTCCAAAGGTAAAACAACGCTGTCAAATTTGTCTTGTCCTGTCGTCTGTCTGTCCATTTTACTTTTGTTTTCCTTTGTGAGGACGGCCACTCCGATTCGTATTGTGTAAAGGGTTGTTGAAGTGGACACACTTGCGCGACAACCCTGGAGGAACTGGGAGACATCCCAGATCCTCTTGTGGGAGGGGGGGTCCTTGGAACCCCACCGTGAGAATTGTGGGGCATGGGTCAGTTCAATGTTGGGCCGGAACTGACCAAGAGGGCCTCCTAACTGAGGCCCAACTCGACCACTGTGGTCCACTCCTTCTGCTGTGGGGCGTGTGGAACCCCACCATGACAGGAGTCAACGGACCAATTCGGGAGATCTCCACTTCATAAGCTTTTTTTTGTAACTGTCAGGCCTGCGTGTGTTTTGTTTGTACTGTTTATTGTTTTTTGGGCTGTACGACTGATGGGACTGGAAACCATGGGCACCACTCCAGCTAGCCCCCTAGACTTACAAAAAGAAACTGAGAAAGAGGAAAAGAAAAGGTACCCCCTGGTTTTTCAGGGAGATAATTTGGAAGAAGAAATGTTTCCTCCCCCATACTCCCCTTCCCAGGTTCCTTTTGCAGAACCTGAGAATGATCAAGAGGAGGAAGGGAGCTATAGAACCCTGGGCACCTGCCCTTAAAGTTTCTGGATGGCCAGTCACTCGACAATGCCGTGGCATCAACCCCCCTTCCAATGCAGCTGTTTTTCCCTTACGTGCCGTAGGTCCTGTGGATGCAGATGGTCAATAGCAACTCCAATATTGGCCATTTTCTACCAGTGATCTATACAACTGGTGCACCCAAAATGCCCCCTTTTCTGAGAAACCCCAGGATTTAATTCATTTGCTTAAAACTATTCTCTTTACTCATCAGCCCACTTGGGATGATTGTAGTCAGTTTTACAGGTCCTTTTTACCACCAAAGAGAGAGATTGTATCTGAGAGGCAGCCCGGAAACATATCCCTGGCCCCACAGGAGCGCCCATCACGGATCCTGCCCTGATCGTGCCTATTTTCCTGAGATCCAACCAACATGGGACTACAATACGGTTGAAGGTAGAGAGCGACTCCTCGTCTACCGCCAGGCTCTGTTGGCAGGTCTCAAGGTGGCGGCTCACCGACCTACTAACATGACCAAAGTTTATGATGTTAAACTGGGAGGAAGTGAAAGTACGGCAGCATATCTTGAGCAGCTCATGGAAGCTTTTAGTCAATATACCCCGTATGATCTTGAGACCCAGGAGTCGGCTCAGATGATTATGTTTGTCTATATAAATCAAGCTGCACCAGACATAAAGCAAAAGTTGCAGGCTCTAGACAGACTTGGTGAAAAGTCTATTAGAGATCTAGTAGGCACGGCAGAAAAGGTTTACAATAAGAGAGGGACAGAGAAGCAAAGACAGGAAAGGAAGGACAGAGAACTTGAGCATGAAAAGAGAGACCGGGCCAAGGAAAAGAGGCCAGACTTGGACTCACCACTATTGCATGCTGAGCATACCTGGTTCACAGACGGCAGCAGTTTCATTCGAGATGGAAAAAGGTACGTGAGCGTAGCAGTCATCACGGACACTGAGACAGTGTGGGCAGAAGCACTCCCCCAGGGAACGTCTGCATAAACAGCAGAACTAGTGGCACTAACAAAAACCCTACAAATGGGAAAAGGGAAGAGACTAAACATTTACACGGACAGTTGGTATGCTTTTGGCACCATGCATGTCCATGGAGCCATTTACCAAGAGAGGGGGCTGCTGACAGCTGAGGGAAAGGCTATTTTTAAAAAAAAAAACCAAGAAATTTTAAGCCTCATCTGGGCCTTATGGGAACCAGCAAATATTGCCATTATGCACTGCCCTGGCCATCAAAAGGTAAATAACTTGGCTGATCAGGCAGCTAAGGAGGCGGCCCTCCAGCCCAGAGCGGAAGTACTGACTCCGGTAGACCCAGGGCCACGAGCTTTGCCTCCTGAGCCTCAGTACTCCCAAGAAGACTTGGAGTGGATAAAGAAAATTCCCATGGCCTATAAACCCTTGGGCAGAGAAGGAAATAAAGACTGGTGGAAAACTGATGAGGGGAAACTTACCTTGCCACAAAGACTGGGCAAGGGGATTCTTAAAAGAATCCATCAGGTCTCTCACATGGGAACCCGAAGAATGCAGGACTTGCTCTGACACGCAGAAGTAAAAATTAGGCAAGGAAATCAACTCATTCAGGACATTGTTAAAAATTGTAAAGCCTGTCAGCTCACCAATGCCCCCAATCAACCGGTTACAAAAGGAGCTCACCTCTGTGGAGATAGGCCAGGTGTGTATTGGGAAGTAGATTTCACAGAAATTAAAACTGGAAAATTTGGAAATAAATATTTGCTAGTTTTTGTAGACACCTTTTCAGGATGGGTTGAAGCCTACCCAACAAAGCATGAGACCGTGAACGTCGTGGCTAAGAAGATCCTGGAAGAAATGCTACCCAGGTATGGCTTCCCATCCACCATCGGGTCAGACAATGGACCAGCCTTCAACTCCAAAGTAAGTCAGGGAATAGCCGCTGCACTGGGGACAGATTGGAAATTGCACTGTGCTTATAGACCCCAGAGTTCAGGGCAGGTAGAAAGAATGAATCAGACTCTAAAAGAGACCTTAACTAAATTGGCCTTGGAGACTGGCGCAGACTGGGTATCACTCCTTCCTTTTGCCCTGTTTAGAGTAAGAAATTCACCCTATCAGCTTGGCTTTACTCCTTTTGAAATAATGTATGGACACCCTCCACCCATTATCCCTAGCATTCAGACTGAATTGCTTGCTGATTTGGATGATACTGAATTTCTGTGTAAGCTTGACTATTTACAGCTGGTACATAAGAGTATGTGGCCCCAGCTTAGAGCATTATATGATTCTGCTTCTATTCCTCCCCCCCATTTGTTTAAACCAGGGGACTGGGTGTTTGTTCGAAGGCACAACTTGAAATCTCTGGAACCACAGTGGAAGGGAACTTACATGGTGCTACTGGCTACACCTACTGCCCTTAATGTGGATGGCATTGCTGCTTGGATCCACTGATCCCACGCCAGACCGGCTGACCCCTGGATGACCATGGGGAAACATGGGAAGTCTCCAAGCATCCTACCCAACCACTCTGCATACGCCTCAAGAAAAGAAAAATGAACTGATTGTTATTGGTATTGTTTATGGCTAAGGTCAGAGAGGGACTAGAAGAACCCGTTCAAGATCAAGAGCTGTTGGAGTTTAGTTTGGGGCCGGAGCCACAAGATTGTGTCTCAGGACCATAAGTCAAGGGGGGGCGGTGGGAATGAAGGGTTAAAGTTTTGAGGCAGTGACCACTTGTTGCTTGTTTCTAGCAGAGCAACACGTGGTGGTAATCCAAGCACCTGGTTGGTTGTGTACCTTTATAAGACCTGAAAATCTTTAGCTTGGGGCTCTCCTAGGCTCCGCTGTGTCAGAGTGTAAGACAAGGCCCGAGCTGCAGCCCGTTTAAATGTCAGAGTGTAGGACGAGGTCCAAGCTGCAGCCCGTCTAAATAAAACCTGGCTTTTGCATTTCGGAACGTCTGACTCTCAGTGGTCTTCTTGGTGGGGTCCTGCGACTTGGGCACAACACTATGAAGTCAGCATTACCAGACAGAGATGTAACAAAAAAGAGAATTATAAACCAATTATAAGTGACAAATATGTTTGCAAAAATTCCCAATAAAGTTCTTACAAACAGAATCTAGTAATATGTCAAAAATATCCTATACTGGGGCTGGGAAGGTGGCTCAGTGGCAGAGCGCTTGCCTTGCATGCCTGAGGCCCTGGGTTCAATTCCTCAGCACCACATAAGAAAAAAGAAAAAAGCCAGAAGTGACGCTGTGGCTCAAGTGGTAGAGTGCTAGCCTTGAGCTGAAGAGCTGAGGGACAGCGCCCAGGCTCAGAGTTCAGGCCCCACAACTGGACCCAATATATATATATATATATATCCTATACTATGACTAAGTCAGTTTCATTCTAGGAATGCAAGAATTATTCTATATAGGCAAAGCAATAAATGTAATACATCACATAAACAAAACCAAGAACAAATCCCGCATGATTATCTCAATTCGTATGAAAAGTCTTCTGACACAATTCAACATCCTTTTATGATAAAAGTTCTGAAGAAATTAGGAATAGAAGGGATATACTATAAAACATCTATAGCTAACATGATACTAAATGAGAAAAAAATTGAAGCTTTTGCTCTAAAGTCAGTAACAAGACAAAGATGCCCATTCTCTTCATTCTTCTTCAATATAGTACTAGAGTTGTTACAGAACAATAAGGCAGGAGAAATAAATTAAAGGGATTCAAATAGAGAAAACGGAAATCAAATTACCCCTATTTGCTGATGACATGATTTTGTACTTAAGTGTCTGTCCCTGCAGACTCCATCTAATACCTATCCATCTAATAAAATCTTGAAGTAATTAGTATCTGCACAACAAAAGAAGCAGTCACCAGAACCCAAAAACAACCCACAGAAAGGGAGAAAATTTTCAACAACTATATAACACAAGTATTATTATCCAGAACATACCAAAAATTCAATAAATTAAACCACAAAAGAATAAATAATCCAATTTAAGTGGGCAAACAAACAGATAATTCTAACAAGAAGAAATTAAAATAGCTAATAAAAATATGAAGAAATGTTCGACATCTTTAGCCACAAAGGAAATGAGATTCCATCTCATCTGACTCAGAATGCCAGCCATCAAAACAACAAATAATGAATACTGATGACAATGGAGAAGGAGAGAGAGAGCTCATATGGAAAATGGAAAATATGGAATAAGTGGTATGCCAATTCTAGTTAGACAATAATTACAACAAATGTAAATTGGTTAACTTTGCCAATTAAAAGACAAAGATCTTCATTTGTGTATATAGTAAAACTAAATCCAACAAAATATTATGTAACATACTCTTCAAACAAAAAGGCCCAGATAGCTTAGAAATAAAAGGAAGCAAGGGTAAACAAAATAACCAGGAAAATAATGTCAATATCAGATAAAATATACTTCAAGACTAAAGGGTGCCATATGAAGCAAAAAATAAGAGATATAAGGACCCCCACAGAGGTAAAAATGATCAAAAGTTTGTATGATTTAGCAAAGTCTCAAAGAAAATCAACCAATCACTGACAGAGGAAGAAATAAATGAACAATTGTGGTTATAATTCTTTAAAATATTTGTAACTGAAAACTACAATTTCAAGTAAATAATTTAGGTATGAAGAATTGAATAAAATAATCTCAAGTTATTATATATATGCATACATGAGTATTGACATGTATATATTAAACAGGGACTATCCCCTGAAATTTTTATGTGTGTGTGCTGGTATGGGGACTTGAATTCAGACCCTGGGTGATGTCCTTGGGCTTTTTGAGCAAGGCTAGCACTCTACTATTTGAACCACATCTCTACTTCTGGTATTTTGTTGTAGATAAGAGTCTCAGAAACTTTTTGACGGGGCTGCCTTTGAACCATGATCCTCAGATCTTAGCCTCCTGAGTAGCTAGGATTATAGGCAGGAGCTATGGGTGACCAGCGAGATGAAATATTTTAATTGGAATATTTTTATAACTATAATACAAACATTTATCTCAAGAGATTGTAGAAAAATAAAATAAAACTAAAATTTAAAAAATTAGTAATAAAACTATAAAAAGTAGTAATAAAAAGTAGTAATAAAACTATAAGCTGGGTCTTTGAAAGATTACAACTGATCTCCAAAGTAAGATATCAAAGAAAGAAGAGAAAGTAGCAAATAAGATATAGAAATAAAGGGCTGGGAAGGTGGCTCAGTGGTAGAGTGCTTGCCTTGCATGCATGAGGCCCTGGGTTCGATTCCTCAGCACCACATAAACAAAAAGAAAAAAAGCCGGAAGTGGTGCTGTGGCTCAAGTGGTAGAGCGCTAGCCTTGAGCTGAAGAGCTGAGGGACAGTGCCCAGGCCCAGAGTTCAGGCCCCACGACCGGACCCAAAAAAAAAAAAAAAAAAGATATAGAAATAAAGAAGGGAAACTCACTGATATAAGTAATAATTGAAATGTTATAATGAAGAGCAGTATAGATACTTCATCAGCATTTAATCTGAAAATCTAGATTAAATAAATCATTAACTAAGAACTCCAAAATTGGCTTAAACCTTAGAAAACCTGAAAAGACCATGAAGTGTTAACAGTGCTCACCAGCTGTGGGTCCTGCTCCACTTCTTCCCATGGAAACAGCTGTCACCATGGTTGGGAAAGAGGACTCTGTCAACCAGTGAACAGTACCAGACTCTGGCTTCTGTGATCATTCCAGCCACGGGACCAAAAATCATACCCAGAGTCCTTCCAGGCAAAAGGTTGGACTACAGGGGAGAAAAATTCAACAACCAGTTACAGTCAAATACCCTGGAGTTTCAATGGACACCTTTGTAGTCTCAATAGACAAAATAAAGAAAACAGAATTAATCAAGAAAAGAAACAAAAGAAAGGGAGCAGTCTAGTAACTAATTTGATAGCCCTGAAATAAGGCAGGCCTGAAGCCCTTTCTACATTTTGGAACTCTCATTCAAGAAACCAAATAAACACTTTTATGCATTTATTCATTTTTTGCAATAGAATACTGTGAGCTCGATGTCTATTTGCAGCAACAAACGTAATGAATAAACGGTGGGGAAGGGGCAGTGTGTTACGTTCGGAGTTGGATGGTCTTGGATTTGACCCTGAAGATTGGTTTAGTTAATGCACCCCAGTTTCCTTACCTAGAGAAGAGCGAGGGTAACAGTCCACTCATAAAATCAGGGGAAGCTCTTGGCTGGTATAACCCCATGTCTGTCTCTCCTACCAGACTGAGCCCAGCAACCCCTGAGGGCAGGACCTCACCTGCATTGTACCCTTCCAGAGATAAGCACTTGGTTTTCCACAAAACAAGCAAATGACATGCATTTTGCTTCTTATCAAGGGCATAGGTGACTTCTTATCAAGGGCATATGTGACTTCTCTGCCAGCTAGCAAGGAGCAAACACAAGCACAATTTTTATTAAAAAAAAAAAAACTCATATCTAGCTGGATAGAGCTAATGAAAACGAAAAACTTTCAGAGAAAAGTTAATTTGCTGTATTTACTCATATTTCGGGGGGGGGGAATTCCCATTAGTTAATGATTGGGGTTGGGGACCACTGAATGATGAAGGACACTGTCCCTTTGTAACCATTAACCAGCAAGGAAGTAGGCAAACAAGATTTAGCAGGGGCATCCCAGCCTACTTACTGTACACAGGCTGGGATCCCAAGCAGCAGGACCAAGCCAGTGAGAAGAACCTCAGTCCACTCAGAACGGTGAGTGACTTCTCTGTGCCCCATACCCCCTGCCCCTGCACCTGCTGGCTCTCCAGAACAACGCTCTGACTGCAACTGGCTGACTTGTTTGCTTTTTCCAATGGAGTGCTGAGCATTGGGGCAGCCAGCAGTGATAAGAGGTAACCCCGGGGAGCTCTTCCCAGGTCCTGGGGTCTGCAGGGTACCAGCTGGAGTTTTGATTTCCCCTGATCTCCTGCACTGCAGAGGGCTGGGCCTGAGGGCTGAAGCTGAATTCCAGCCTCTTGCACTGCAAGGCTGAAGCTCCTAAGCTCTGCCAGACCAGGGCAGGCGAGGCTGAGAGCTGACTTAGACTGGGCAGCAACCTGAGGCCACCCAGAGGGCTGCATACCTGGCACAGGACAGGAGTCCTGCATACTCCTCTGCCGCAGATTCTTGGGGTGACCTGGGACAAGGATGAGGCATTTAGAATACACTCTGTGTGCATCCTACCACATGTCCACATGTTCTGAGGCCTAGAGCTCTGTACAACCCATGGGTTAGAAAGAATAAACACAGGGCTAGGAAGCTGGCTTAGTGGTAGAGTGCTCGCCTAGCATGCACGAAGCCCTGGGTTCGATTCCTCAGTACCAGATAAACAGAAAAGGCTGGAAGTAGCACTGTGGCTCAAGTGATAGAGTGCTAGCCTTGAGCAAAAGAAGCTCAGGGCCAGTGCCCAGGCCCTGAGTTCAAGCCCCAGGACTGGCAAAAAAATTAAAAGAAAAGTAAACGCAGATAATCACTCCATAAGTCACCTCAGGAAGGAGGGACCAGGAGCCAGGAGGACATTCCTAAAATGAAACACACGAGTAATATTGAGGCTGTTTTTTCCTTCGCTGGGCTCTCCTAGAGCTAGGCCTGGGTTGCTCCACCTCATTGCTATCTGTTTCTCATCACTACCAAGGGTCCCAGATGACCTGGGAAGGGAGGCCTTAGCCCAACGGCAGTGCGCCTGGTACCACAGCAGTCTTGTGAGGCAGAGGGATTTGATTCCCACCTTGGAGGATAACACAGGGGAGAGGCGGGGATCCGGCCTCTGATCTCCCAAGAGATAGAAGGAAGGAAAGGGGGGCCCAACTTAGTCTTGGCCTTATGTCACTTGGGGTCCTTGTTCAAGAGAGAATTACAGACACACATGGCAGTGACCAGAGCTGAAACAAAGATGATCCTGGTTGTGACACAAGCAGAGGCAGAGAGGACAGAAGAAAGTCGGCTGCAGGTGGTGGTGACGCACTTGAGTCTCAACGACCAAGAGGTGGTGATCCAAGCCAGGAAGGAAGTGTGCATCAACAGAAGAAGCCACACGAGGCAGAGCCATAGGAAAGCTGTCTGTCTCCAGATCTCAGCTCACCCTAGAACAGAGCTCCACACTGGGGAACTATAATAATTTACCCTGCTCTGCCCTGCCCTGACCTGCCCTGCCCTGCCCTGACCTGACCTGACCTGACCTGCCCCGACCTGCCTGTCTTGCAGTAAGATGAAAGTTAAATGTGACAAGAAAAACCTCTAACACCCTAGGTTGCTGTGCCTGAGACTTCAAGTGGTCAGAATTAAGGTTGGCGCAGGACTGTCATTAGGGACTGTCACGAGAGTTTCTTGGGCACATCAGAGGGGTTTAGGCCCACTCTGTGGGAACTGGGGAGCCTACTACAAGCTCTTTGGCAGGAACTTTGGAGACAGGCTGCAGAGAAGAGATTGGAGGAAGCCAAAGAGGAAGCACAGATTCAGCATGGGGGACCTCTAAATCCTAGGAGAGAAGCCAGGATTGCCAGCCTTATTTTACACTGGGGAGACTGAGGCAGAGCACAAATAGCCTGCCCCTTGTCATCTAGTTTATAAATGACCATTCTGGGATCCGAACACAGCTTCTTCTGCCACAAAAAAATGAAATGTCCCAAGGACTCAGAAATGCAAGTCAGAAACCAGAGCTGGAGAGAATCCATGAAGGCAGCTAGGCTCCCGGGGAGTGGGCGGGTGGGGCCGAATGGGCTCCAACTCCATTGACACAACTAGCGTAGAGAAGATAGCAGGTCAGAGAAGCCAGTGGAGTTGTTACCTCCCTTTGGAGAGACAAGGAGAGACACAGGAGTGGCGGAAATGTGAAGGGAGGCACACAGGGAACAACGGAAGAGGCCGGAGATCAACTCAGGATGCTTACATGCAGCTTGGGTTGGGACCATGCCAGGACAGGGCCTCCCACATATTCTAGGAAGACTGGGGCACCCAGTAAGGAGGTTACTACCAACATATATAACAAAAAAGAAAAACCCTGAGCTTGATGACTTTATTGGTGAAGTCTACTAAACATTTAAGGAATATGTACCTATTTCTCTCAATGTTGCCAAAAATTATAATTATATATATATATATATATGAATATATATGTATGTGTACATATACATGACATCTGCGTCCTTTTTTTTTTTTTTTTTGGTCAGGTGGTGGGGCTTGAATTCTGGGCCTGAGTGTTGTCCCTGAGCTTTTCTTTGCTCAAGGCTAGTGGTCCACCACTTTGAGCCACAGGGCCACTCCTGGTTTTCTGATGGCTAATTGGAGGTAAGAGTCTCATAGAACTTCCTGCTCAGGCTGGTTTTGAACCACAATCCTCAGATCTCAGCCTTCTGAGTAGCTAGGATTCCAGGTGTGAGCCACCAGCACCCAGCTCTTCCTCCTTTTCAAAGGACATTTTGGGTCCAGGATTCTTGATGAACAGTGGTTTGTTTTTCTTTTAGAACTTGGATTATTTCTGTTCGGTGGACACTTAACTTTTCTGCCTTTCTAGTTGCTAAAATCAGGTAAATATTATTTATTTCCTGAATGTTCTGGTGCCGGAGACGCGAGAAAGTATAACTAAAGTAACAGATCCACATTGAGTATTAAGTAGGCATTTGATCAATCCCTGGGAGTATAAATCACATCTTCCAATAATGACACTAAAGCCCAGCCTTGGTATGACTTGTCCCATTTCACACAGCGAGTTGTGTAGGAAGGAAGTGAGGCCCAGGTGGGTTTTCTGACTGCCTCCTGCAGACTCATATCTTGATGACTCAGGAATCACATTACCTAACTAGTATTCTTGGTTTTAGCAGGGCCTGGTCCTACCACAATGCCATTCACCCTGTGTACCTGTCTCCTCTGGCTCTCAACCAGTGGCCTCTGGACCATCCAGGCTCAGGACCTCAGTGCCACTGTGAGCACCAACAGCCCTCACCGGGACCTAGCTCCAACCAATGTTGACTTTGCCTTCAACCTGTATCAGCGCCTCGTGGCCTCCGCTCCTGATAAAAACGTCTTCATCTCTCCTGTGAGCATCTCCATGACGCTGGCTATGCTGTCCCTGGGGGCATCTGGCCACACACAGACCCAGCTCCTCCAGGGTCTGGGCTTCAACCTCACCCAGACATCAAAAACTGAGATCCATCAGGGTTTCCAGCACCTCTATCGCCTCCTCGGAGAGTCAGACACTGGGTTGGACATGACCATGGGTAACGCCTTATTCTTTGACCAGAGCCGCCTGGAACCACTGGAAAAGTTCTCAGCTGACATCAAACACTACTATGAGTCAGAGGCTTTGGCCACAGACTTCAAAGACTGGGATGGAGCCAGCAGAAAGATCAACAAGTATGTGGAGAATAAGACCAAGGGGAAAATTAAGAACATATTGTCAGACCTGGGTAGCCCTGCCTCCCTCATCCTGGTTGACTACGTCTTCTTCAAAGGTAACTCTCCCCTCCAGACCCCTATCCCAGGCTGACAAGGCCTCGCCCACCATTGCCAAAACTAGCACAGCTGTCCCAATCCAAGACATGCTTTGGGGCACACTCAGCCATGGGAAGCTCCGTCTTCATCACAGTACATCTGGGAAAGTGTGATTATAACATTTGGCCAAATTCAGATGGACACTCCTTAGAGTTGAGCGAATGGCTTGAGTTCTAAGAGGCTGCTCTGAGGCTCACTGTGGTAACCATGAACAGCCTGGCTGTCTCCTGGCCTATAGATATCACCAAGCAACACAAGCTCTGACCCAGAGACTACCAATCCAGCCTCCTCTGGGTCAGAGTGCCCTGCCCTGGCATCTTTCTGACACCCCCAAAGCATTTTTACACACCCCTAACAGCGTTTCCAGGCAGCTCTGGCCAGGGCCTTCCCTGACCACCTTCAGCTGACATCAGTTGGTACTGGGTGTTCCAAAGTGTTGTTCATAAACATGGCAAGGAAAACTCATCCAAGTCCCACAGTCCAGAGCCCCTGGCAGACCTACGAGGAAAACCGCCTTGGGAACTCCACAGGCATTTGTAATTGTCTTATGCATCCTCCTTCACCACCACCGATAATGATTCTGATCAGGCAATTTGGAGATACCTTATTCCTGAGACTAAAACTCAACTCTCTCCTCTACCCCAGTGAGTCTCACTGAGGGGGATTATTACCACCACCACCCCAATTGTACACACACTCACTTCCCAGGGACACCAGATGATGTCTGGGGCATTTTGGATAGTCACAGCTGAGGAGGGGGATAGTATGCTGTTGGTGTTCACTGAGTAGGGACCAGGCAGGCTGGTAAATATCCTACTCACAAGCACAGGACAGCCCCTCCACAGTGACAATGACCCCCAAATGATCATTGTGCCAAGGACAGGAAACTAATCTGGAGTCCTCTTTTCTCTTCTCTACTCTCCTGTCTCAGCATTGTTCCCTTTCTCAAAGCTCCCAACAGATTACACACACACACACACACACACACACACACACACACACACACACACAGCTGAATGTCAGCCATGAGTATGTAGCCTCCAGAGTGAGGGCTGGGGAGTCTGTCGCCCTGCAAACCTCCTCTCCTGACTCTGCGTTCAGCCGGTGGAGACCAGAACGCCCTCGTTCCACGTACTAGGGGTCCACAGGCTCCTCCAGTGACTGGTAAGGGGTGTGAGGAGGAGATGGAAGAGATAAACCAGTCCCCCACAAGAGTCCCTTCTGGTCCTGACTGAGGACCTGGAGTTCCAGGTTTGACATCAGCCACATCTTCCAGCACTCTGATATCAGGGAGCCAATGCCCACCAGTGGGAGCCATACCCCTAACATCAGGCCTAGCACTCTGTCTCTCCCCTCTTGTGTGTCTGAAGCCAAGCTCAGAAGCAAAGCTCATCCTCAACCCTCCACAAAGCTGAGGGTGGAATACGCTTTAAGCCTGTAGGATTGTGACCTCTTTTTGGACATTTCTGGGGATCCAATTGGGTGTGCAAGAGACTCCCAGGTAGCTCATCCCAAACTGTGCTCTTTCGCTGGTCCTATAGAGCTGACTCCTGCTCCCTCTTTCCCACCTCTTCCCAGGCATATGGTCATATGCTTTTGACCCAGAAAACATCAGAGATATGGACTTCCATGTGAGCGACACAGTCACAGTGAGGGTCCCTATGATGTTCCAGACAAGCACCATCAATTACCTCCACGACACGGAGCTCCCCTGTCGGCTGGTACAGATGGACTACGTGGGCAATGGGACTGTCTTCTTGGTCCTTCCAGAGCCGGGACACATAGACACAGTCATCGCTGGGCTAAGCCGGGACACGGTTGAGAGATGGTCCAAGTCCATGACTTATCGGTAAGCCCTCAGGTGCTCTCGGGAAGCTGGGCAGGCAAAAACCAGATGCAGCTGGCCTTCTGTCAGCATTCACTGTCTTCCTGTCCACCACACCCCCATGTAAGATCCCCCCCAGCCTCCCACAGAGTTACAGCGGTCAATCAACACAGAGGTCTCTGGGGGATTCCACAAGGCAAGCAGTAGGTGAAAGAGGCACAGAAGAAGGTATCTGTGCTGATAGACGAGTGGTCACCAGTGAGCTCCTTCCTCTAACCTCTAGCCCAAGTAAGGGCTAGTTCAGGGTTCACACACAGGGGAAGTTGGCTGAAGATGTATTAGTGATGGAGAAAGCAAAGAGGGAGAGGGACAGGGGAAAGGGAGAGGGGAGAGAAGGAGAGGGAAAGGGAGAGGGAAAAGAAGAGCCTCTCCCATAATGACCCACGTCTTCCAACCAAGCCCCACTCCTAACAGTCAGTCAGCTGTGAACTCCAGAATGGATTGATCATTGACCCCATCCGCACCACCAGCCTGCGGCTGAGCCTTCCACACCTGAGCCTTCTGCGGGAGAACTTCACGTCCTAACAGTAACACTTTCCCACAGTCACGTATCTCTCTTGTCTTTGACTCTTCCTCAACTCCTTTGTGGATAGTGTGGCTCAAAGCTAGCACCGCTCGGTGGCCTGGCTCCAGGCTAGGGCTGAGGGCTGCTTTTGCTAGCGACCAGCTTAGGATTGTGAGCGATCCCAAGCACTAGAGAACTCAGGTGCTTTTTCTGACATCTTTAGTGTCAGGGTTTCATACATCTGTCAGCCATGCATTCCCTCCTCATCCACCCCATCTCGGTGTGAACTCACTTACTTTTCTTTATGCTAGATGACATCAAGTTCCTGTTGCACAAATCCTAGGGACCCAGCCCCTCTCAGCCCCCAAAGGACACAAATGAGCTCAGCCCTGTGTGCCAGGGCACGGGCAGGAGGGGGAAGACCCTCAGCACAGGGGCGCAGCGGTGGACCAAGATGGCTGCTCCCAGCTGGGTGCTCCTCTACCCCTTTGCTTCTATCAGAGAGGGGTCTTCAGGACCCCTTCGTTACCAGCCATTGCCTTCAGTGCTCAGTGCTCCAGCTGCATTACAGGTGGAGAAACTCAAGAGAATCACCTGAACCAAAAGAATGGATACTTGAAGGCCGTCATGTTGGAGGAGGAAGCAGCTCCTGCCTCCTACCCTGTCCCTTCCATCCCCAGTGAGCAGGTGGGGCTGAATGGGCCGAAGCTGGAGGAAGTGTCCAAAGAAGCGGGCATCTTGCTGGGAGGCCTTGGCTCTTCGATGTCAGGTCTAGCCTTGGATTGCCTAACCTCGTCTCCCTGCCCCTCTCTCCCCCAACAGTCTGGTGAATGTGTACATCCCAAAGATGTCTATCTCCGGCACCTACGACATGGGTGGAGTGCTGGCGGAAATGGGCATCCCAGACCTGTTCACTAACCAGACGAATTTCTCTGGGATCACTCAGGTGGCTCCACTGGAAAGATCAAAGGTAACTCTCCTGGGAACCATCATAAAGCCCCTGGGGAACAGATCCAGGTCCCTGGCCGAGAACCCAAGCCCAGTCCACCACAGTGGAGCAAACAGAGGTTCAACAAGGAAATCATGTCACCCACGAAGCTGGGGACCAGGGAAGGAAGGCCACAGCTGGGGAGAGGGGACGCTGGAAACCGAGGGTGCAGAGGCAGAACTGTGAGCCATCCCTTGCCTCGTGTTTCCCTTAGTCACTCACTTATTAGCTGGGCACCGTGGCTCATGCCTGTAATCCTAGCTTCCCAGAAGGCTGAGGTTCAGAGGATAACAATTCAAAGCCAGGCTAGACAAAAAATGTCAGTGAGGCTCCAACTTTAACTAGCTAAACGGCTGGAGGCACAGTCCAAGTAGCAGAGCACCAGCTGTAGAGAGGGCCAGGCCTTGAGTTCAAGCCCTGGAACACGCACTTTAAAAAAAAACAGTAAGAAAAGAACACATAGTAGGTGCCAATCTGCGTAAGCCACTCAGAGGTGGCACTGCCTTTTTTTGCCTAGGTTGGGGGCTGCCATGCATCTTATCAAAGCCATTACTGTCTTCTTTTCTCTTGTTTGACTTGTTTTTCTTTGAAAAGCAAGAAAGGAATATATTTGAATCGTAGGGAAACCAAGGCCAGCTGCCTTGTCAGATGGTGGGTTTGTCCCACTTTCTAAAATGAAACTTTAACTCCATGAAGAGCTTTCCCATGCTCACCGTGCAAGCAAATAACAGCGCAGTACTTCCATTTCACCTCGGGTCTGTGGACTTAACACGTCATTTTTTCAACATCCACTGCTGGGAGTTCCAAACCCAGCTCAGCCTGGGAGCTGCTAAGAGCCTCAGAGTCTTTGCTAAAATCCAGACTAGGGGAGCTTTCTTGCCACATAAGCATTATACGCTACAGTATCGCCTGCTGTTTTGTTCCACTTGGTCTGCCCAAGGCTTCAGTACAACCCAGTGAAGCCTTTGTGTAGATGTCAAGATTCCTTCTACCTTCAGTCACAGGAGGAATGTCCAACAACCAAAGATTTGCATCTCACCTTCTGCCTTGGCTTATCCATTTAGGCCCAAGCATGAGGCTCTTTTGTTTTTGCCAGTACCAGGATTTGAACTCAGGGCCTTGTGCTTACTCAGCTTGCATGCTCGGCTGGTGTTCTACCATTTACAACAAACTTCTTTCATTTTTCCTGATTATTTTGAAGATAGATTCTCTTCTTTTCTGTGTAAGCTACAAACTTCCATCTTGCAGATCTCAGCCCCCTGAGTAGCCAGGATGGCAGGCAGGAGCCACTGGCACACATCCCTCCCCCCATCCCATCCCGCCCCCCACCCCCGACACAGGTCCTTGTAGAAAGCTCTATCCCTGTATTTCCCCAGGATGGTGGACAGAGCGGGAGGCCTCTCCCAGCCTGGGATGTGGGAATAAGTTTCCAGGAAGGATGGTGATGCCCATTGCACGGATCTCTGTGTGGTGAAGGCAGACTGACCCTGCCAACTCTGGGCGGCCTCAGTGCAGCCCTGGGTCTGGCCCTCACCTTGGGGCTGCCTCCCTCGTGGACAGCCTGCCAGAGACCTTCAGTGTCCATGAGACATGGTGCAAACAGTCCCTGATACGTGGCCCAGACTCACCTCCTGCCCCCGGTATGTTCTGACAGGTGATCCACAAGGCTGTGCTGCACCTCAAGGAGAAAGGACTGAAGCTTCCTGTCCCCAAGAAGGTCACTAAAAACCTGGCCACTAAGTCTCCCACCTTCATCCTCAACCATCCCTTCCTCATCCTGGTCTTCGATGATTTCACGTGGAGCAGCCTGCTCCTGGGCAAAATTATGAACCCCATCTGACAGCCTCCCCCCCCACCAGCTGTCTGACTTTGGGAGAGTGGGAGCCTGTCCCCCATCTCCTCCAGTGTCTCCCCCATCTAACCAGAGTCATCCTACCTTATGTATCTTGTAATAAATAACAGTTCAAATCACAACATCCGTGCACGCCACAGATCTGGTGTCTTAGACTATCTGAGCTGTCATAACCAAGTACTGAGTTTTGCACAGTTTGGGGGGCTGGAAATGTGAGATCGAGGTGCTCACATGATTGGGGGCTCTGTGGTTCCGTTGCTGGTTCAGAGATGGCACCTGCTCACTGTGTCCTCCGATGGCAGGAAGAGCAGAGAGACCCATGTGGGGTCTCATTTATCAGGACACCAGGACACCTATCTCATGTGTGAGACCACCTCCAGAGGCTTCAAAGGAAATACAAGAGACTGGCTAGGATTACAGGTGAGCACTAGCTCCGGGCTTGTAAGATTCTTATCTCCAAATAACCACCAAAAATAACCCGGAAGTGGAGCTGTGACTCAAGTGATTGAGCACAAATGCTCAGGAGCAGTACTTGTGCCCAGTTACTCCCCCAAAAAAAAGAAAAGAAAAACCTAAAAAACAAAATTGCTCCTATTCTACTTCCTGTTATTTATTATTTCAGTTTTTATATTAAGTCTTTGAGCCATCTGGAACTCAAACTTAATGATAAGAATGATTTCAACTCTGTCCTTCAATTGCTTATAAGACAAATGTCCTCAAACATTTTAAATAAATCTTTTAACCCAATCTGTTTTCCCATTAATTTTGTGTGTATGTAAATGCTGGGGTTGGTGCTTGAAATAGAGACCTGGGCACTGTCCTGGATTTTCCTACTTTAGCCTGACTTTCGTATGAGTGATTTTGAAACTATCTCATAATGAGAAAGATTTATCGAAGAATGCTTAAGAAACTAGAACCATTAAACTACATAAAGCAATTGCATTGACTTAAAAAAATTACTGACAGGGGCTGGGAAGGTGGCTCAGTGGTAGAGCGCTTGCCTTGCATGCTCAAGGCCCTGGGTTCGATTCCTCAGCGCCACATAAGAAAAAAGCTGGAAGTGGCGCTGTAGCTCAAGTGGTAGAGCGTTAGCCTTGAGCTGAAGAGCTGAGGGACAGTGCCCAGGCCCAGAGTTCAGGCCCCATGACCGGACCCCCCAAAAAAAAATTACTGACAGAATAGACCAAAAGCACTAATTTCTCCTTAAGTCCATTATTATTTTTAAAGATTCAAATGAACTTCTGCTTGGCCCCTGGGTACTAGTAGCTGATCCAATATGAATTTCATGAGCATCTTCCTGATGTACTATAAAATCAACAGTAGTAGGGGTCAATCCCCAGGCACTCTAAGGCTTCACCATGCCATTATCCCCTAGAGTTGATGCATCTTTCAAAAAGAAAGGAAAATGGCAAAAACAATTCTCAAAAAATGAAGACTCAAGACAAAAGCTGAGAAAAAAGTATCACCTTCATTAAATAAATAAATACAGAGAATTTCAAAGATATCTCCAAAATATAAAAAAAACTGATCAAACTAAAAATAACAACACATTTTGCAATCAGTTTACAGCAACTCAGCTCCAAATCCTACCCTCTTCCTTGTGACTGCAAAAGTGGGGGCGGGGGTTGGGGGTGGCTTGTCAACTGTTTTGGCTTCACCGTTTGGCAGTGATATCAGGCTTTGTCAGTAGAGGGCGCAAGAAAGGCATTGCAGGAGGAAGAGGTTTCACCTTCCTGTTCAGGCCAAATAAGACACATACACAAAAAAAACTAGATCATAAGTCAATATACATGATGTAGAGATGGATAGATAGACAGATAGAGTGCATATGAAAAAAAATTGAAGAATACCTTTCTAATATGTACATTTATACCTTCCTAATACACACACACACACACACACACATACACACACACACACACACACACACACACACACACACACACACACACCTGAGTCCCAAAGTCAGTATCTCACTTAAATAAGAAAACACTAAATAAATATATTTCCACTAAGTATTGTATTGGGGTTATTTATTAGACAACATATTTACACAAAAGAAAGGAGGAACATCAGAATTGAGGAAAAAGTTATTTTTAGATGACATGATAATATACCGACAGATATCTACCAACATGCAAATTAATGACAACATAAACTCAATTCATTAGAATATCAGGATACAGACTTAATGTTAGAAAAAATAACCTTCAGATGCACAAATAACAACTAGCTAAAATACAGTGTAGCTGGCTATGGGTGGTTCACACCTGTAATGGTAGCTACTGAGACCTGAGGCTCATAGTTTAAAGCCAGTCTGGGAAGATATAATAAAAGGACTCTTATCCCCCACTCACCAATAAAAAGCTGTAAGTGGAGCTGTGGTTTAAGTGGTAGAGGACCAGCCTTGAGTGTAAAAAACAAAAAACAAAGCTAAGCAAGAGTGAGAGGGTCCTGAGTTCAAGCCCCTTCTACACCTTCTGCACGCACACACACACACACACACACACACACACACACACACACACACACACACACACACAAAGGAAAAAATATAGAATAAATATATATGTTTTTCCCTAACAGAAAGAAGAAACTAGGAAAAAAAATTAAGTGGCTATCTATAAGAACCTCCTTGATATTGAGAACAGGAACAAAAAATGAACTTAATCAACAGGAAAGAAACTTCAGAGCAGCTTCTGATGCCTGCCTGTCAAAAGCAACTCAGGGTGGAGTCATGTTTCCATCCTAAGAGGAAAAGGAAAGCTTTCATGTTGCCTTTTCCTTGTGAAAGTTCCCTGCCATGTAGACATGATCGCTGATAAGTGTCAAGTCCAGAGCCTGGAACAACCGGCGCATGAAATACCTCTGCTCATTTTGGAAAAATGTTGTAGTCTTTCTTGCTTCCACTCGGGGATCTTTTTAACCACCAAAGACAAGGAGAGACGTTTAGGGGTTTCACATCTCTATTATAGGCATCTGGGTTGGATGGGTATCGTTTTCTGGAATCCTGTTTTAACTGTTAGATGGGGAGCCTGTTAGGGAAGCTCACTTATCCCCAACGGGCCTCCGTGCAATGCATCTCCAGAGCCAGCTCTGCAGCACCACCTTGGGGCTCCCTTGTGCTGTCACAGCCAGCTGTGGGGTGCTGGAGGGTGGAGATCCAGGGAGTATTTAACCACAGGAGACCTGCTGAAGGCAGCCACATGTTGGAACAACACAGAAGGCTGCCCAGACTCATGAGACAGATTCTGCGAGAGCTGTGGTGGAGCTGGAGCTGCTGCATGAGCAGGCAGAGCTGGGCTGTGGGGATGGGGGTTCTCACTGCTCAGGGCTACCCATGACTCTGGGGAAGGGTGTATCTATGTCATATTGCTCCCCCTTTTCTTTCCAGCCAGGCCCCCACTTCCAACCTAGAAGTGATTTCTCACAATTACAGGCTCACACCTGTAATCCTGGCTGTTTAGGAGACTAAGATCTGAGGATCATGGTTCAAAGGCAGCCTTGGCATACAAGTCCTTGAGACTCTCCTCTCCAATTAAGCACCAAAAGGCCAGACATGGAGCTGTGGTTTAAGTGGAAGAGCACCAGCTTTGAGTGAAAAAGCTAAGGGACAGTTCCCAGGCCCTGCATTGAGCCCCCGTATTTTTTTTCTTAAAGCAAACTATTTTCCATCTATGTCAGGGAGCTTTGAAAACAAATAATAGAACCAGAGTCAGCTCTGATTTTGCCTGTCCTTCTACACCAAAACTTTTGCTGGCTCCCATATCCACTGGCCCCCAGATCATAAAACCCCATAGGAAAACCATCTTTTTCTTCCTCTCTCTGTGTCCCTGTACCCAGTTTCCTGCCTTCCCCCTTGCTCCCCAGAAATGTCATTCTGAGCAGCTTGCCTCCTTCCCAGGTAAGAGAACCGAATTTGCAGTTGAAAATCTGCTATTATACTAGAGCTTAGGAGACACAGCACTTGGTTCAAGGCCAGACTGGGCATAGATCCCATCTCAATTAATACGTGAGGGGTAATGGCAGATGTGTTATTCTAGCTGCAAAGGCAGCATTAAGTAGAAGGACTGAGGTCCAAGGCCAACTCCAAGCAAAAACACAATACTCTATCTGAAAATATTTTTTTTAAATATTTGTCTCAAGTGGAGATCATCTGAATAGAAAACAAAATATGCCACATGTTATGTCAGGCAGGTGTTTCTTACCTGGGATCCCAGCATTCCGTTGGCTGAGGTAAGAGGACTGCTGAGCTTGAAGTTGCATTTTGTTTTCTTTGTTTTGTTTTTTATTGTAAAAATCGTGTACAGAGGGCTTACAGTTACATGAGCAAGGTAGTGAGTACATTTCCTATCGAGCATTGTTACCCCTTCCTTTGTTTTTCCCCTACCATCCCTTCCCTCCCCACCTCCTGAACTCCCTCCCCCCAAGTTGTAAAGTTCGTTTTCTACATAGTGTCTTGTACATCTCCTTGTTACCATGGGTCATCCTGTATCCTTGTTTCAGCATTTTGTTATTTCCCTTCCCCTCCCCAAATTAGAAAAATGTATATATAAGATGCAGGACGTTGACATCAAATACAGTGAAAACAGGGGTTATAACGTGGGGGAGGAACATACAAGAGAAACAAAAAAAAATCACATAGTGCATTTTAGAGACATTAAAAACAATAGCAAGAAAGAAAAAACAAGTTGTGTCCTTATCTTGGGGTTCATTTCACTTAACATCATCTTATATGGTTATATGTACATAGCCTTTGACTTTTTCTTGTCTTCAACTTATACTAGTTATTGCAAGTAAGAGAAACCATGGGACCTATGTTTCTTTGGGCCTGGCTCACTTAATATAATTTTTTCCAAGTCTTTCCATTTCCTAACAAATGGGACAATGTCATTCTTTCTGGTGGAGGCATTTCGTTTTCTTGAGGTTGAAGCTGAGTTTGATTGAAGTTTGAAGCAGATGGTTGAGTTTGATTGTTGAGATTGAAGACTGTCTCAAAACACTAAAACCAAATGAAATAAAAACATACATAATGCAAAACAATCCCCAAACCCATCGATATCTCCATTAAAGGGCCAGACTTCCTAGGTTTAACTGCACCTGACCCTTGCCTTTGCTCCTGGTAGCCATCCCTTCTGCCTGTCCATTGTGCAATATGTGAGCAACTGCACATGGGCAGAATAGCTGGGGGAGCTCACCCAGCCAGACCTCTGGCAAACGGAATCACCATTTCTCTTGAGACATCTTGTGACCACATGACTAAAACCAGATGTGTCCCAGAAGAACCGCCACCTGCATGCAAGTGCCATCCCCAGTGCACCACCCATGTCCCACACAAGTCACCCCTCAGGCAGCCTCTGACAGTGACAGGCTGCCGTCTTCCAATCAGCTAGCAAGTCTTAGTCAAGTTCTCCTCCTATCACCAGCTGACCTCTGCCCTGACTGGCTTCCATTGTACAGCAAGCAGATCAAACCTTTGCATGATGACCACATCGTCACACAGGGGCACCTAGCTATGTCGTGTCCAAAGATACATTGCTTTTTCTCCGTTTTCTTCTAGTATGGCATTGTTCTTTGTAAAGTTTGTGGTAGGTAATATTACTTTTACCTTCCAAGGTAATAAGGGACACAGGACAAGAGTTTTATAAGAAAGGGAGTCTGAATGCTATGGATCACACCTGTAGTCCTAGCTACTCAGGAGACTGAGATCTGAAGTTGGAAGGCAGCCAGGGCAGGGAAGTCTGTGAGTCTCTTATCTCAATCACCAAAAAGCCAGAGATAGAGCTGTGGCTCAAGTGGTAGAGTGCCAGCCTTAAGTGAAAATGCTAAGGGACAGTGCCCAGGTCCTGAGTTCACACACACACACACACACACACACACACACACACACACCACACACACACACACACACACACACACACAATTGGTCTGAAAAACTGCGTGTTAAAGGATCTCACCACTTAGACACTAAGCCCTTGAAGTGAGTCCTCATGCTGGGAAGCCACGCTCTGGTCTGCAAGGCTTTGCTTTGTCACCTGAGATCTGCTGCCTGTCCTCCCATTGGATAGACAGTTGCGTGAGATGGGAAACGAGGTCTTAAGCACCCCAGGAGCCCCACCCAGTGCCCAGCGCTGATTGGTGGCTCAGAAGCCGCTGCGGGGAAGCGGTTTCTTCTCCCTGGACAGTTGTCCTAAGCCGAGAGCCACATGGGGCGGCTCACCTGAGGAAGCACCTCCAGCAGAGCCGGTCCTGCTGGGGTGGGGGGGAGAGCTGGGGGAGCCTGGAAGCCTCCTTCTTCGTCTCTGGTTTTCCAGAAACGCCATCACTTCCCCGCAGAGTGTTAATCAGTAACTGTGTGAAGGGAATCACACTTTGGAATAGCAAATATTTGCTGGAGGCTTTGGGCTTCGGAACTCACACTTTCGTCTCTGGTCTGAATGATCTTCCAGCCCCAGAGTCACTGTGCAGGTAAGAGGTGGTGGGTGGCAGGACCCTTTCCTGTCTGGCTGGGAGGGAGGGAGACACCTCAGGTGGACTCCCAGGTGCGGGGGGGCGGGGAGGGAGGGAGGATTTGCCAGACAGTCGAGTCTCAACCCTAAACCCAAGCTGAGGCTGGGGGCAGGGTGGGCAGCACCCCGTAATAAACGAGAGACACCAGACTTGGCATGCACTCTACCTCTGCTTCCAGCCCAGAGGCCAGAGGTACACAAGCTGGGGTAGCCGCACAGGGCAGCATGGGAGACACCTTAGCCCCAGGAATGCCGGGTGTGTGTTTACTGGCTCATGAGCAGAGGCCTAGAGGACGGGGGTGGGGATCATTCAGTAGGCAAGCTCGGAGCCTACAGGGTGTGATGGCAGTCCCACTCCATACACTGAAGATGGCACTCACAGGAATGGTGGCATCAGAATTAAGCACCTGGGAAGGGGAAGGTTCAGCCAGTGTGCTAATGTGACTTCTGTGGCATCGAGAGAGGCAGGTAGCTCTGAATTCAGGAGTGTGCCACTATTGGCCTAATTTACAAAGGAGAACTGAACATGGTCGCGCAATTGTCCTTGGGCTGCTGTGACAAAAACATGAGTCTGGAGGTCTCAGGCATTCACAGCAGCCTTCCACCATTCTGGAGGTCCCAGGTCAGGTGCCAGCATGGTTGGGGCATGGTGAGGACCCACTTCCTGGTTTGGAGGGGACAGAGGAGGGCTCTGGTCTCTTCCTTTTAGTATAAGTTCATACCCTCATGTCTCCTCTAAACATGAAAACTGCCTCAAGGCCCTACTTCTAATACCACTACACTGGAGGTCCGACTTCCACTTAGAATTCTAGGACATAGCTAGATATTCCCTCCATGTCATTAATGAGGACTTCTACTTAAGCAAACGAGCGAGGTCCTGAGTTCAAGCTCCAAAATGGCCCAAAATGATGATGATGGTGATGGTGATGATGATGATGATGATGATGATGATGATGATGATGATGATGGAGGAAAAGGAGTTAGGGATCGTGAGCTGCCCGAGCGCTGAGCACGGGAGGGGAACGGGATTCGTCCTGTTGGCTCTGGAGGGTTTCTGCCCAGATTCAGCTGGGCAGGGCTCACCTGCCCAGCCTGATGCAAACTCTTGGGGTCCCCTCAGAAAGGAGGTTGGTCCCTAAGGCAATGTGTACATCGCATGAGGGTGACCTTAAGACAGCTCTGTGGTCTCTTCTGCCCAGGAAGACTAACCACCAAAGGGAAGCAGTCCTTGGTCTCCGGAGCTGGCCACATGCAGGTGATTTCCAGCCTTCTGCTCCCCATCCTCCTGGCAGAAGTGTGGCCAGCGCCCAGCTTGGCCCTCAGCCCCTATCTGCCAGAGGACAGGGCAGGTCTGGAGGCTGTGGAGTTCCAGGCTTCTCCGAACCAGACCTGGGGGGCGTGGCAGGCTCCCCTCCGTGACCACGAAGCTGGCGAGGAGGCCTGGCTGAGGGCCGGCCTGCAGCAACTCTCCAAAGCGACCACAGACTTCGGGTTGGGCCTGCTGCGCAAGCTGTCCCTGAGGCACGATGGCAATGTGATCTTCTCGCCATTCGGAGCAGCAGTGGCCCTGGCCAGCCTGATGCTAGGGGCCCAAGGGGAGACCCGAGCCCAGGTGGAGAGAGGGCTCTGCCTGCAGGCCCTCAGCCAGATGGAGCCCCTCACCCTGCCCACTCTCTTTAAGAGGCTCCGGGAGACCCTGTCCAGGAACCAGGAGCTGAGCCTCCACCAAGGCAGCCTGGCCTTCATTCACAAGGATTTCGAGGTCAGAGAGACCTTCCTCAATTTATCCAAGGCCTACTTCGATATCGAGTGTGTGCCTACAGATTTCCGAAATGCATCCCAGGCCAGGGGACTAATGAACCATCATGTCAACAAACAGACCCACGGGAAAGTTCCTGAGCTCTTTGACCAGATTAAGCCTGAAACAAAATTAATTCTGGTGGATTACATCTTATTCAAAGGTACTTCGATACTGTTCTGTTTCCCCAAAGCCCTACAATTCTGTCACTATCTCTTCCTTTTTCCTTGCTCGGGACAGCATACTCTGAGACCCCCAGCCCTTCTCTCCTTAGAATTGTGCTCCTTAGAATTGCCATACCAACCCCACCCAGTTCTCTTCTGATATTTGGGAGAAGCAGCAGAAGTGTAAGGTTGTGTATATGGGGGGGGGGAGCTGTACCGCATGTGGAACTTGAACTCAGGGTCTGGGCACTTTCCCCTAGTTTTTTTGTTTTGTTTTGTTTTTGTTTTGGGGGGTTTTTTGCTCAAGGCTGGCGCTCTACCACTTGAGACACAACTCCACATCTAGCTTTTTGGTTACTAATTAGAGATAAGAGTCTCATGGACTTTTCCACCCAGGACAGCTTTGAACCATGATCTCAGATCTCAGCCTCCTGAGTAGCTAGGATTACAGGCATGAGCCACCAGTGCCCGGTCCACATAGGCTTTTGCTTTAAAAAAATGTTTTTATCTGAAAGATTGAGGATTGCAATTTTGCTTCTTCAGTCTCTGTGAACCTGGAGCAAGGGACAAAAATCTCCTTGGATTTTTAAGGAAGTATATGCACTTGCTCTTGCTATAATTATAAGGCCGTGTGATCTAATGAATGTGAAGTACTCAACTGCCTTTGGGATGTGCTAGATACCACATCTATCTGAACAATTGATTTTCTTGATCACCAGCACAGCAGGTAGAACACAGGCTGCTGTGAAGGACGGGGCGGGGGGGGGGGGGGGTACATGGTCAGGGTCACAACACAAATGGCACAATCCAATGCTCCCCTCCAGGCCCCAGGGTTCCAGCTCTGCCTAACAGGACACAAGCAGAGATCTTAGCACCAGGAAAGCTTGTGGTGGGGAGCCACTTTGCAGACATTCAGACAATGCTCTGTATGGGTCATCTGCCCACCCGTGGGTGGTCTTCCCTGTGTGGTAGTGGAGGTGGCGGTAGCGCTGGTGGTGGTGGTGGTGGTGGTGGTGGGGTGTGTGTGCAAGGGCTCATGTCAGAATGCCAGCGAGGGACTCTCACGTGGATGGGGCCATCTTCTCCAGGCCTAGGTCAACCACCAGGAAATGGGAGAGTGGTTCAGGTCCAGATGGTGGTGAATAAGCCATCAGGACACGTGTCCTGGCACCTTGGTGTGTGATCCCCATGAGGATTACGGGTAGACCTGCATTTTGTTATCTGGGGAAATGCCTTTGACCTGAGCCAGGGTCCAAGCCAATGTGCTTTTCCTGGCTGGGGCAGAGGGGAACAGAGCTCCCTGCCCTGTGGCTGGTGCGGGACTCGCGCTGTTCATGGAGGCTGTTTGCTACACGGCTCTCTACTGGCTTGTTCAGGGAAGTGGCTGGTCCCATTCGATCCTGCCTTCACCGAAAACGATGCTTTCCACCTGGACAAGTACACGTCAATTAAGGTGCCCATGATGTACCAGGCGGGCGAGTTTGCCTCCACTTTTGATAAGAATTTTCGCTGTCACGTGCTCAAGCTGCCCTACCGAGGTAACGCCTCCATGCTGGTCATCCTCATGGAGAAAACAGGGGACCACCTGGCGCTGGAGGACTACCTCAGCTCAGACCTGGTGGAGACGTGGCTCCAGAACATGAAAACCAGGTATGCATGAGCCTTGCCCATCCTGACACCGACTCAGGCTGAGCTCTCCATCTGAGACGCTCCACAATCCCATCCTATGCCATCTCCCACCATCGCAGGGAGCGCCGAGCTCCCAGGGGGCAGGGCCAGCACTGCTGCTATCTCCAGTCCATCCCCAGCATCAGCCGTGGGTGCCTGGCTTGTTCATTCACTGAGCAAGTACTTACTCCTTCAGCCCTATCTACACATGCTGGGAATGCAGCACTGAGCGATCAGCAGAAGCCCCCACTGCCCTCTTTTAGTGAAGGCAGACAACCAGGACAAGGCCAGGAAGAGAGCATGGGGTGCTGGCAGAGGTTGGGGGGCTCACTAAGGAGTGGTCAGGAGCATCTATCTGGGAGAGGGGTGTTGAAGGCAGAGGTGGGAAGGTTCTAGGACCAAGTGTGGAGCAGGTCTGAGGAGCAAAGTGGCCAGTGTGGACGCAGCTATTGGAGAGGTCAGAGAGAAGGTCAGCTCCACCCCTGGGCCTTCCCTTCCCCAGCCAGGACTTGGGCTCTGCTGGAAGGTTCTGAGCAGAGGTGCGCCATGATGTGACCGAAGAGTCCCACAAGTTCCTGTGTTGAGAATAGACACTGGAGGAGGCAAATAACAGCAGGGAGGCCAGTTGGGTAGAGGTCAGGAGGCTGCTGGGAAGCAAGACCATGGCTTAGATATGGGGCGGTGGTAGAAGTGGAATCTGGGTGTACAAGGGAGGTTGGCAGAATTTCTGACTGGGCACAGTGAGGCGAGGGGTGGGGAGAGTGGGGGAGAGTGAGCAGTCATCAAAGGTGATTGTAAAATTCTGGCCTCAGCAATAGGAAGGATGGATTTGCCATTTGGGGGGAAGAACGTGGGAAAGAACAGGTCTGGGGTGTAAGTTTTGAAGAGTTTAGTCTTAAATCTGCATCAGAAATATCTGCTACACATCCAAGTAGACATGCCAAGAAGAGCCCAGCCAAGGTCCAGGCTGGCGCTATGAATCTGGGAGTTAGGAGCATGAGACTGAGTGCCAGTTCCAGGTATGAGGCAGTCAGGTAGGGGGTATCTGTGTGAGAGGCACTCGGGTGCTTGTCTAAGAAAGGAGTCCACTTCTTGGAGTGTAAGGAAGGCTGTGCATTCTGAATCCTGCCAACTTGAACCTGGCCACAGGCTCCCGTTCAACCAAAGGCCCTGCTGTTGGTTTTATCTGTTATTTTTCTCCAAATGTTTAGCAACTAGTGAAGGCCCTCATACATAAGACCTCACAAATACTTGCTTAATGAATAAGTTCATCTTCAGGACATCATGTCCCCACTTAATAGTCCATTCTGACTGCCTGGCCCAACCATGCAGTGAGACAGTAAGAGATTCCCATGACTGGGTGGGAGCCAATTCCTATTTGTGAAGGGCAGACTACATGCCAGGCTTTGTTCTATGAACTTAGCATGCGTGCATTGCTCTTCTGAACCACCCTATACAACTGTTCTTGCCATCTTTGGCTATATTTTACAGAATATGAAATTGGGACTTCTTAAAGATTCATTTTGTTATCAATTAGTTTCTATGTTTTATTTTTGAGACACAGAATTCATCCTTCCAAACATCGTATTTTGAGAGAATTCCAAAATAGAAAATAGGTGACCTCAGAGCCTTGCTGGTTACAGATGAGAGAGGTACAAGTCCCATAGCTCCCCGTGCTTGTCCTTCCCCAGGACCCCAAGCTTCTCCTAGGGACTGAGCAGGCAAGCCCTGGGTCTGGGAAGGGCGTCCTCCAGGCTGTAGGGATGCAGGGAGCAGCTATTGAGTTAGTTTTTCAAACAAGGAGAAAATAAAGAGTGGCACTCTTAGCTCCAAAGTCTACAGTTCATGGAATGAGACTGAAGCTGGGTCACACAGGCTGCTGTAATAATGCTTTATAAAACCGCAAGTATTTCCTATGAGATGGAGGTAGGAAACTGTCCCCAGCCCACTAAAGGAGACTCCAGAATGGAAATAATCTCAGAGGAAGGAAGGAAAGAAAATGTGTCCTTTTTGATGTTGAGAGACTGTGGCTTTGCCTACGTTTCACGTCCTCTGTCCTTGAACCCCAGGAAAATGGAGGTTTTCTTTCCCAAGTTCAAGCTGGACCAGAAGTATGAGATGCATGAGCTGCTTAAGCAGATGGGAGTCAGAAGAATCTTTTCATCCTCAGCTGACCTCGGTGAACTCTCAGCGACAGCCAGAAATCTTCAAGTGTCCAAGGCAAGTCAGGGTCTGCACCAGGGCCCAATCCTAAGCATAAATGCCACCGAAACCAACAGATATTTTGCAAATCATTTAATTTTCATAAGATGTCTAGTTGTAGTAATTAAATCGCAACTATCTGAAATAGCACCCAAGTTGGGTGTTTTGAGAATTCCAAGCCATGTTTCTAAACCACTCTTCAGTGCAGTCTCTCCCTCTTCTCACCCGATGCCCAAAACATTTACCCCTGCAATGAACTGGCTTACCAATTCATCATCACCATGTAGGTTGAAAGGCTCAACAAGAGCCCTGCAGACATGACCAGACCCATACTCATCCCTCTTAGATCTCCTTTTCCCAACACCTCTGCAGACTACCGCCCTGGCTTCAGAGAATCCGTCTCTGACTCCCACTAGCTTCTTCGTAATGCTGCCCAATCCACATGGCTGCCTTGAAAAAATATATTAAGTGGTATCTGCTACCCAATTCATGCCTTCTCTGTCCTACTTCAAGCTCTAAAACTACTACTAACAAGGTTAACTGATTTCCACACGTGCACCTTGTGCGTGGGGCTCTTGAGCTGGGATGATGGCCTATGTTTTGAGTCTTTTGACTTTACTTCTGGTGATCAGGGTGAAGGCAGGCCATGATTAATCTTGGGGGTAGCTCATGTCAAGTCAGTTCTGAGGGGACTGTCTATTGTCTCCGTAGTTTTGTGCATTGCTGGCAACTAGTTAGCATAACGGTACCAATTTAAGTAGGACTCATTAGAGTAGACTTGGCCTGCACCATCCAGGGAAGGTGAAGCAATCCAACGGGACAAGTCTGTAAACCTGCTGCAGACAGCCTCTGCTGAGCCCATGGGAACCAGAAGTGAGGTGCTGCTGGCTGACAGAGGATCCCCCTGAGCTCCAGACTGAAGCCATTCACTTGTCTCCCTGATAGTTCTGGGAAATAAACCCTTACCCAGGAAATGAGAGAATTCCCAGGTATCACATGCTGGTATTCTCATCTCTCAGACTCATCGCAAAGGTACATCATCCACATCACATCAGATTCCTGCACAGAAGTACCTTCCAAATAGACAACTGGAGTCTGCGTAACAAGCAGACTCAGGAAGGAGAACCAGGGCACTGGCACTCGGGCAAGCCTCAGGGCAGGCCTCAGAGCAGCATCAGGGTTTGCTGCCTTGAAAGATAAACCACTCACTGCCTGTCCTAGCCCAAATCCTGCCTGAACGAAGAAAACTCAGAGGACTCAGACCAAGGCAGCACCACACACCTTCGAGGGGACCCAGAAAACTTATTTATTGAGCACAGCACAAAGCATATGCTCCATACATATTTATTAGAACTCTGCTAGCCAGAGTCCCAGCCCCAGCCTGATGCACAGTGTACTCCACATACCCCATTTCACTGGGTCTCTGCAGCCTCCTAGGACTGTTTTAGGTTTCTGAGGCAGTCCTGGCACACTCTCAAGATGGGTCCTGCACCTAAAACCTAGGAACATGGCCAGGTAGGTGGGGCCACTGTGCAGAATTGTCAATTACCTCTTTTCACTCCACACAAATGACCTTCCCATCGTCTCCTTTCCTAGGTCTTACAGCAATCAGTGATTGAGGTGGATGAGAAAGGCACAGAGGCAGTGGCAGGAACGCTGTCAGAAATCATGGCATATTCCATGCCGCCCATCATCAAGGTGGACCGGCCATTTCACTTCATGATCTATGAGGAGAACTCCAGGATGCTCCTGTTTCTGGGCAGGGTGGTGAACCCGACTCTCCTTTAACTCAGATGTGCGCTCTTGAGCTCTCAGTGGGGGGGGGGGGTGAACACTGGGTTGTGGAGGAAGAACTTGCAGCCCATGTCCAGCTCATTTGGGCTATCTTCAGAGTAACACAAGCATTTTATTGATGTGTATTTGTAGATATTTGTGCAGTCTGTTCAGCAACTTTAGCTTGTTCCTAGGAGCCTTCATTAACTGAAGCCTAGCTGGGGAGAATCTCTGCCTTTCTCTGCTGTGCATATACCTGGACTACAAGAACTACAGGTCAGAATATTTCAGGATAAAGCCTTTGGGGAAGATGTGAACATTCTCCCCAAGTCATGCTCCCCCGCCTTGGTGCAACTAAGGGTTCACATTCAGTCTAGAATTACATCTTGTGTTTTACTTCAGTCTATTATGGAATTACATCTTGCTGATCAGGACTGGGAGAAAATTGCCATAATCAGTCCTGATTAAAGTCTCAGGCTCAATGATGCACATTCGCCATGGTGCATCCAGTCACTCAGTATAGGGGAGGAATATTTTAAATATGGATAAAGAAAACAAAGAAAACTATTGGAATTGTTACTGAAAGGGGGATGGGAGGCAGAAGGAAAGGACATTTGGTAGGAAGGATGGGTTTGATCAAGGAACATTGTAAGCATATATGCAACCAACACTGGAATTTCGGTGCACAATTATTATATGCTAATAAAAATGGTTCCCTGCTGTGGTTAAACAGACCAAGCAGGACTTTGTCTAAGATGAAAGGGAAAGTTTAAGATGAAAGGGAAATAGTGACATGCCCCTCCTGTCCCCTTGGCCAGGCATTCTTAGGAGCTAGTCATCTTCTGTCCCAGAAACAAGAGTATTTAGAAGTTAATCCATAGATTCTTGGATAAAGGTACCTACGCGACTATATTGGCTAAATGCCTAACTGCATTTTTGTCTGTTGCTAAATGTATAAACATACCTAACCTAAAGTTTTAGTACAGGGTGATGGACCAGACATTCCTGTGACTCAGATATATATAAGCTCTCAGTGCAGGAGGTGCTGGACACTGCAAGGCAGGTGTTGGCACTGGGCTGGAGAGGAAGAGTTCGCCCTGTGTCCAGCTAACACTGTGTCCAGATTAACACAACATTAAATGAGTGCATTAAATTTCTGCTGTAAGTGGAGATCTATGGGTCACCAATTTATTTTTCATTTCCTATTTATCTGTGCTTATGAGTATAATTTTAACAACTACTTTAAACATTTTACAAGTTACCATGTTTGTGAAAAAAAATCTGAAAGTAATTTTGATTAACTATGGTCATTGAAAATTTAATACTTAAGCAATTGGCTGTCCTATACTGTTGAACTTTGTAATTCATGGTGATTATTCTCTATCAAATCACTCTACCCTTTCCCACATGCATAGTAAGAATATAAAGCTTGTAACTGTGCAAAATGTATTATTTAACAATCAAACTGAGACTGCTTTATTTAACAGTAACAGTCAATGCTGATTGCAAATCAAAGGACTGGAGAGAAATGCAGCTTTGGTGTCCTACTGTGCACCACAGAATTCCCAGCCACCACTACATTAAATTCCACATTACTGATTCTAGTAGAAAACAGAGCTTAAATAGTTAAAATCCAGACACATGTGGAATTCCTCTAAGCGCGATGGTTAAGTTTTTCCCAACTACTGAATCTGTAACAACTTACCTGGCTGTCCTCTAATGAGGATACTGTGAATGACGGAGGGTTCCAAAGAGGCCGAGGGGAAGAAAATGGCATAGAAAACTCTCACTAAGTAACTATTCTCTGAATAATTGTTAGCTGACATAAAAGTACAGTAGCCTAACTCTCTAACTATAGAATAAAATGCAGGGAGGTCTTTTAAACGTTTTTTTCACAAACCCAGGTATCTCATGAACCTATGTTTATTTTGTGTAAATTCATTATCCATTTCACATCATAAAAAGTGACCACACACGCATATGCATTCACAAGTCAGATCATCTTTATCGTACATCAATATATTTTAAAAAACAAATATTTCCTAATATTAATATAGTTATATGCTGATTGCATTTTGAAATAGAGAAGCTGACAATAGCTTCATACAGTATATCTCAAGAACTGACATTTTAAATTAACAACTGTATTTGTTCCACAGGCAAATTTTGATGGAAAAGGTAGCATCAGTACAAATGCTGTCAACATAGCTTAAGCATGATAGCTTGCAATAACAGCTGATTCCGACTAGATTTATCACTTTTATTTTAGTAAGGACAAATACAACCTAAAGCATAGATGGAGTATTTATAAAAGAAATTGTTGCGGGAAACAAAGAAAATCATCAATCTATTATTTTTAGGTATTTGTAGCTCAAACTTCTTGGAACTCTGCAAGATTTTTACTGCCAAATCTAAATGTGGGATGTCCACATGTCACACCCAGCCACTGCAATCACATGAGTGAGAAGACTGCAGAATCTGTTCAGTGTGACTGTCCCACTGGGCTCCAAGAGCCGTGAGAAAGGCAGAATCTTCCTTACCTCCCCTCACACCCAGTGAGGGCAATTTCAGCTGATTTGGACTCTCATGCCATCTCTAACTGCTAAACCCTAGAACAACAAAACAGCTCATTTCCTGCACAAAGGCAAGTTTGTGTCCACACACACACCCCAAGCTGTTTTCTGTTACACTGCACCATAACACTGGAATTCTGTTACCACATTATTGGTTAAGAAACATAATTCATACCTGCTAGGGAATCTAATTCCAAATTTGGTAAGTTTAATATCGGCTGCCATTATGTCTCTTTTCTCATTCTTTTTTTAAAAAAGAAAAAAAGAAAAAAATTAGGAAAGTCCATCCATTGCTTTGGCTTTGTCCATCAATCCTATCATCTCCAGTGGTCTCTTTGCCTCCTCCATCAAGAAGCTGAGTTAAGATTTCCTGGACTTTCTGAAGGAGAGAAAGAAAATAAAGAAGAGGGAAAAAGGGAAGAATGGAAGTAAGTAGGGAAGGGAAAAAGGGACGGAGATAGGCAGGAAGAAAGGAAGGAGGAAGGGAAAAGAAGACATGAAAAAATTTATCAATATAATGTTTAAAGTAAATAAATATATAAACAAGCTACTTTGAATAAACTTCATATATGAGAATCCTGGTTAAGAGAAAAAAAATATGTTAAAGATACTCAGAGTTATTTTTAAATGACAAAAATATCTCTGCCTGACATAATATTTAATTAACCCACAACTTTTCCTACCTTTTTTTTTGGGGGGGGTCCGGCTGTGGGGCCTGAACTCTGGGCCTAGGCACTGTCCCTCAGCTCTTCAGCTCAATGCTAGCGCTCTACCACTTGAGCCACAGCGCCACTTCCAGCTTTTTTCTTTTTGCTTATGTGGTGCTAAGGAATCGAACCCAGGGCCTCATGCATGCAAGGCAAGCGCTCTACCACTGAGCCACCTTCCCAGCCCCCTTTCCTATATTTTTAATTGTCTAAACACAGTGGAAACTGTACAGGTCTAATTATACATATTCCAATCATCTGGCTGAAAAAGATGTAAGATATAATACACAACTGAATGTCTTTATTGTTTCTAAATGCCACATGTGTCATTCTGGCTTATTTATTTTTCTCTGAAAAATATTATAAATATTCCGGGTAGGGGAGCAGTTGTTTTGGCTTCGTTTTTGATTCTGGTCCTGGGCTTGAACTCAGGGCCTGAGCATGTCCCTAAGCTTTTCTGCTCAAGGTTAGAACTCTACAACTCTACAAGGCCGGCCACAACTCTGCTTCTGCTTTTTGCATGTTTAATTGGAGATAAGAATCTCATAGACTTTCCTAACCTGGGATGGTTAGGAAAGAGATCCTCAGATCCCAGCCTCCTGAGTACTTAGGATTATAAGTATGAGCCATCAGTGTCCAGCAATTCCTAGGTTTTTTTTAAAAAAACTTATCTGCTAGGATCTGGGGACATGCCTTGTAATCCCAGCACCCAGGAGGCTGAGGCAAGTAGACTGAGCAAGCCCAGCCTAGGCTATATTGCAAGTCTGAGGCCAGCTTGGGCTATATAATAAGACCTAGACTCAAAACAAGTGGAGGAAGAGAAGGGAGTAGGGCAGAAAGACAAAAGAATGTCTATGACTATAGTTAGATATGTTTTCAAATACATCAGAAACCAGAATCTCAAGTTCTGATCAACCAGAGGTTCAGGAACTCTATGAAAGAGTAGGTCTGTAATTGGAGGTTGTGCATTCTGGCTGAATCATTTGTATGACTTGCCATAGTTTATGATGATATCCTTGTAAATGTTTAAAAAAACAAAGACTTCAATAATTCAAACAATATATATTATACAGAAAAGAACCACGAGAAAAGAGAATAGAAAGCTTTATGGCTTCACTTCAAGGCACACTGTAGTCGGTGCCTAGGTCCTGTTTACTGAACTCAAAACTCTGGGTTCAATGTCTGTGCCACACATAAATCATCTTATATATACTTCCTAATAAGGCCTCACGCAATAATGACCCCTGCAGCTCATGTCTCCCAGCACAGATGTCTTCTATTCTTGGGGCATTATGTAAGAGGGAAGCTAAGGCACTGAGGAGGCAGAGGTCAAAGCACTCAGCAGCATGCACTGTTACTTACAAGGTGGCCTTCCGAGGTTGCACATCCTTACTTCCACCACTCTTTGCATCAGCGCTACCTGTCCCCCGGGAGGTACTTGGTAATTGGGGATTAGGAGAAAAAGAAGGTGCGACACTACTGGCACTTCGAGTCCGGAAGGAGTCATCTGAAAGGAATGCATGTAGAGAATGAAGCACATTGAATATGCCAAGAAGTTAGATGAACAGGAGCATGATTTATATACAATAAATGACACAGAGTTAAGTTTGGGCAGGGATATATTCCCACGAGGCTATTGCTACCCTTGGTGCTCCACTGCAAACCCTGTCTTCCTACCTCCTCCCTCATTAAACCACTAGTCACCTTAGACTGAATTTCTAAAATTTTATATAAAGAGAATATTAGAATTTTTCACCTGGCTTCTTTTATATTATCAGCGTAACTGAGATTGATTAGTATTAGTTATAACAGAACTTCCACTCCTTTTTATTTATAACTAGCACTGTATGGATATGCTGGAGTTGATCTATAATACTGTTTGGTAGACATTTGGATTTTTCCAGGTTTTTTACAATTCTATACCATGCTGATAAGAATGCACATGTCTAAGCCTGTATGTGGATCTGTTCTAATGTTCTTCAGTGAATGCCTCAAAGTAGAATTGCTGCATCATTAAGTACGTAGTTATCTTCAGAAAAGACTGTCAAAGTACTGCTCAGATTCCTTTCTTTCTCCTTTCCTCTTCTTCCTTCAAACTGCCTTGCTCAATTCTGGCAGCAATGTATGGCAATGCTAGAGAGCTCTGCATCCTCCCATCGACCTTGTAGACAGTGCTCCACATCCTCTCATTGACCTTGGAGACAGTGCTCCACATCACCTCATTGACCTTGTAAAGTGTTCTATATCCTCCCATTGACCTTGTAGACAATGCTCCACATCCTCCCTTTGATCTTGTAGTCAGTGCTCCACATTATCTCATTCAACTTATAGACAGTGTTCCACATCATCTCATTGACCTTGTAGCGTGCTCCACATCTTCCTACTGATCTTGTAGAATGTATGACAACCTCTCTTGGACCTTGTGAAATTATCTACATCTTCCCTGTAGTGTACTCTGCATGCTAGCACTGGCCTTATAATGTTTCACATTCTCAAAATGTCCTTTATTCATAGACCTTAAATTTCAACATCCCTAACAATCAGTGATGTTAAACAGCTTTTTATACACTGACATGTGTATCTCATGCAAAGTTCAGGTTAAAAGTTTTGTCCACTTTAAAATTAGTGTGTGTGTGTGTGTGTGTGTGTGTGTGTGTGTGTGTGTGTGTGTGTGTGTGTGTGTGTGTGTGTGTGTGTGTGTGTGTGTGTGTGTGTGTGTGTGTGTGTGTGTGTGTGTGTGTGTGTGTGTGTGTGTGTGTGTGTGTGTGTGTGTGTGTGTGTGTGTGCGCGCGCGCGCGCACATGCATGTGTGCATGAGTACCTGTCCCAGAGCTTTTGTGCTCAAGGCTGGAGCTCTATTATTGAACCAAAGCTCCACTTAGGGCTTTTTGGAGTCTAATTATAGCAATATAATATTTTCACTGTCCTAAAAGTCCTCCAAGCTCTATTATTCTCTCCTTTCTCAGTCTCTGCTAAGCACTGATCCTCTTACTGCCTTCCATGGTTTACGCTCTCACAAATGGTCTTTAAGTGGGTCACGCAGTATGAATTCTGAACAGATTAGCTTCTTTCATTTAGTAACATGCATCTAAGGTTCTTCTATGTGTTTTTATGGCTTGCTAGCCTATTTGTTTATTTATTATTGTTCATGGCTTTTTCACACTAAATTGTAAGAGTTGAATTCCTATGACAGAAAGGAATTTGATCAGAGGCTAAAATGTTTACAATGTAGCCCTTTACAGAAGCTTTGGAACTAACTTTCAAGCATATAAGATGGTAAATATTTAGCTGTAAATGATGTCTTATGAATTCCTATTGTTTTTAACTTCCTTACAAATTACTGAAAATAATTTCTGTCTATGCCTTATCTGGCCCACAGACTATAACAAAACCACCTTACCACACAGCTTTGTCCATCTTTTATCTTTTGTAAATATTAAGCTCTGAGTATTGACACAGTGGAAATAATATAGTTAAGGATTTACCCTGTTGCTAAGGGAAAGCTTAATTTCTTAAGTATTTGATAAAGATATATATTTAGAAAACTACCATGTCTAGAAATAAAAGCCATTTAAAGCAAACAGAATTTTATTCAGCACAGTCACTTTTGGAAGAGTGTAGGCTGCGACTCACCAGGTAGTGAGATCACGCTGGTCTTCGGCAGCACAGAGACAGGAGGGACGTAAGCTGCTGGGGAGCTTTTACTAGAAAACAATGACTTCCTTTAAAAATACAAGAATACACTTCCTTCAATTTGTCACCTTATACTTCAGGTGTTCTAATCATTTTTGGTTTATACTTTCCTCTACTTATAAAACATACTGTTACTTTCCTTTTTTAGTATATTTTTACATTTCATACTTCAAAATACTTTATTCTATACATTAAAAACATTTCCTTAAAGCTTTGTTTCATCAGAATTACAATTTTTCTTTTGCTATGCAACCAAGCCAGTAAAACAGGTAAAAATTTTCCTGGAAAGCACTTATCTTTAGTTATAATCCCTTTTTAAAATTGTTATTAAAATGGTGATATACAGAGGGATTATATTTTCACAAGTCAGGAAATGAGTACATTTCCTTTTGGACAATGACACCCTTTCCTTTACTCTCTTCCAGTTTTTTTTTCCTTCCATCCCCACCCACAAGTTGTATAGTTCATTTTCCACACATGTCTAGTGAGTACCACTGCTACATTTGCTCACCCAATGTCCCTCCATTTCTGTGCCCCCTTGCCCTCCCAAAGACAGATAAATGAACAGACAAGACAAAAAGAAAAAAAAAAACACAAAAACCCTCTTATTTCCATTTCTTGGAGTTCATCTTGATAAATATTTTATATGATCAGAGACACATAGCCACTGCACCTTTGTGTTCCTCTCCTAAGAAGTCCCTTCTGGGGTCCATAGGATAGAAACTCCAGATATACTAGCTGACTGAAACAAATCTAGAATAAGTTGTCATTAATATAGGAAATGTTTTTTATTTAACACATTGTTTGTCTTGGGGGAAAATGAGTACTTTCCAAGACATTCATGTTTTCTTAAGATTACTTTGGTTGTCCATTGACATGCAGCTGTTAAATACCATGAATGTACAACACATATAACAAATCATGGTAATTTAAAATGTTTCTCACAATCTTAAGGTGTATCATTTTGTTTCTTAGGCCAAAATAGGAAGCCATCTGGGCACTAAAGGCTCAGGCTTGTAATCCTAGCTACTCAGGATGCTGAGAACTGATTATCATAGCTGCAATCCTGCCCAGGCAGAAAAGTCTATGAGACCCTTTATCTCTAATTAAACACACACAAAAAGGTCAGATATAGAGCTGTGGGCTCAAGTGACAGAACACTAGACTTGAGTAAAACAAGCTCAGGGACAGCCCCGCCCCTAGTGCTTAGCTCAAGCCCCAGGACTGGAACAACAACAACAAAAGAAGCCAGATATTAACTGATTGCTAGGTACAATATGTTGCACAGTAAGGCCTGGCAGGGTTACATCTCATACAATTAGAAGTGAGCTTACTCTAGAAACATGCTGCGGTTTTTTTCAGACATAAATAACGTGGATGTCACACTCACTGCCATTTAGAAGCTAAGTGGCACATGTGATGGCCTATGCTCCTCATAAATGTTGTGTGCATTCTGTCACAGTTTATACAACACCATGGCAATATTCTTCCTCAAATGTCAGGCTACCTATGTTTACACAAATGTTAAACTTTTCTTTTTTTTCCCCCAGTTCTGGGGCTTCAACTCAGGGCCTGGGCTCTGTCCCTGAGTTTCTTTCCTCAAGGTTAGCACTCTATCACTTGAGTCACAGCACCAATTCTGGCCTTTTCTGTTTATGTGGTGATACTGAGGAATGGAACCCAGGGCTTCATGCATGCTACGTAAGCACTCTCTCACTAAGCCACATTCCAAGCCCAGACTTTTCATTCTTTAACCTAACAATCTTTATATTAAAACATTGGCAAATTACTAGCCTATAAAAATGCAAGATTAAGTCTGGTTTAAAAATAATGTAAATATTTCATTAAAAGAAAGTACATATAAAATAAAAAAACAAAAAAAAAACGCAAACAGCTAACATCATACTTAACACACTTCTCTAAGTTGCCATATTTTGCATGAAAGCCTTGATTATTGAAAGACTGGCTTCGAATCAATTTGGATTTCTTGATTTCTTTGCCTAGAGTAATAAGCAGAAAGAAGGAAAATGCAAGTGTTCAGTTCATGCTTGGCGGCCAGCTTCTCCAGTCCTCTCCTTACCCCTTCCCACCCAAGTCATTTGCAGTAAACCACAACAGCCTAAGCAGGCTGGAGTATCTCTCACCCACACTACTGAAACAACTCACGGCAAAAGGCTAAAGACATTCTAGAATAACATATCTCATCTATTCCCTGAAATAACATTTTTGATAATTTCTTTTTTTATTGTGAAAATACTGTACAGAGGGGTTACAATTACATAGTCAAGATAATAAGTACATTTCTTATCAAGCATTGTTTCCCCATCCCATCCTTTCCCCACAACCGTTCCTCCTCCCACCAAAGTTGTAAAGTTCGTTTTCAACATAACAACTTCTACATCTCATTGTTGCATATTTTTGCCACTCCTGGGGCTTGAATTCAGGGCCTCGGCACTGTCCTGAGCCACTTTGTGCTCAAGGCTAGTACTCTAAGCCACAGTGCCACTTTTGGCTTCTTTTAAAGTAATTTATTGGAGATAAGTGTCTCACAGACTTTTCTGCCCCAGGTTGGCTTTGATCCGGAATCCTCAGATCTCAGCCTCTTGAATATCTAGGACTACAGGTATGAGCTACCAGCACCTGGCCTGGAAATTACTTTTTAAGAAAGAAAACAAATCATAAAGCAGACATGAAAAGAAGCCACTTCTTACTTGTTGATGGGGTGTTAGTAGAAGATGGTCCAGGAACAGAAACAGGGAGGGCCTTGGGCAGACTTTGTGTCTTAGTGTCTCTGCCTAAAACAAACTGTGTTTTAAGTTGCATAATTTCCTGAGTCCTACATTAATGTCCATAAATACAAAACATAGAAAAATATGAATCCCGTTCTCTAGTTAAACAGCACTCTATTTCAACAGTCCTTATTTGTAATTTCTGTATTTCAGTTTTATATAGTGAACAGTTCCACAGTCTTATAGCTGACATCAAGCTTTCCTTCTGAAGGATCCGAGTCCCACACTGATTCCAACCATTTATTCCTGCCATCTATATCACAATAAGCAGGCAATTTTCAAAAGCAACTTTTGAAAAATGAAAGGAAGTGAAGCAATTTTCTCCAACAAATTAAAAACTCAGTATGGCCTTTCAGAATACAAGGACACAACGTTGGTTCTGTAGCTAAGTGCTCAACAACCAGGAGAACCACTTACGTTTCTTCTCAAAGATTTTATCATTAGAGGACCTCCCGTCATTCTGTTGTTTCTCCTTCTCTAACTGCTCCTGCAATGAAAACAGGGTTTTCATATTACAGGTACAGCTTCAATAGATCTGGGAAGCTGTTATGAGAGGAATTTTTAATTTTTTAGAGATAAAAACATAGTTCATAAAAATATCTTTAAAAAGTGGGGTCCCCATACTTGTGTCTAAACAATTCAGGGTTCAGAATTTGGATTTGTGGCCTGCCCTTTTTGGCATTGCTGTATAATGAGGCTTTATTTCTTTAGATTGTTTTTATGGGTTCCCAGCAGTATAGCATTTGTATTATTTCAGTTTCTAATGGAAAATGGCAAAATAATGTTTTTATTCAAAAAAAAAGAAATTGTCTATTCTGTATATTTAAAATGCTATTAATGTATAATATAAATTATGTGAATCCTATCAAACATTTAAGGAAGAAATGAAACTAGTTTAAAAACCTCATCAGAAAATGAGAGGAGAGAATATTACCATAATAACATATTTGTGTCTGATGAGACACAGTAAGTGATAAAAACAGAATTATAAATAAATTTCACCATTGAGTCTTTGAAAACAGATGAAAACTCTTTAACAAAAACATCTGCCAGAAATTCAACAGTTGAGAAAACAAACACATCATCATGGGTAGGTTTATGTCCTATTACAAGACTGGTTTAAAATCCATCACTGAATTGATGAATACAAAGAAAGCCAACTATCACTTCTAGATATGCAGAAGAAAGGTTCTGACAAAATTTAACAATGATTCATGAAAGGTGTGAGCAAACCAGGAAGGAACATCCACCATCTGATAAGGGACATCTACCTGACACCTGCTGATGCCTTGTAGCTAATGAGAAAAGAGTCACCTGACTCTCTCTCTCGATGATCAGTGAAGTATAAGATGCCCACGTAGACCACTTTGACTCAACTGTAAGTCTTTAAGTGCAGTGGAGGCTCCTCCTTATGTATGTTTAATCTTCCTGATATTAAACTGCTACTTGTCCAAAGGGGTCATGCCATGGGTTCCCACACCACATACACCATATATTAGTCAGTCAGTGTGATTATGTTGCTCAATTGTGTTTGTGTAAGGCTCTCAAAGGTAGATTTTGTTCCTGTTCATGAAAAAACAGATTTCAAAATACTAAAATTGTTCTAGAATTAGCCATTTAAGAAAGAAAATAGTGAGACATTGAAAGAAGTTATTTCTAAGTTTTGTAACAAAGCACAGGCAGCATGTACTGGAAAAGTATATGTGTGTGTGCACATGAAAACAACATACCATCTCCAAAAGAAGTAGCTCTTCTCTTTCTTTCTCTTGATCCAACAAATCTTTTTCATAAAATTTTTTCTGAAACTGTTCAAAGTTGAAAATGACATTGTCATACAAGTAAAGACTTTCTGCTGATTCTGAAAGATTACTTTCAATATAAGATAAAGAATGCATACTTACAGCATCCATAGACATTTCCATTCTGTCCAACTCTAACACAGTCTAAAAGAAAGGTTTTATAATTATTCAGCCAGCTTCACAAAGACACTCATTTCTCAGAGATGTTCAAAGTAAAGACTAGCTGGGAGATTTAATTAAAAACTTTAATCTTTAACCCAATTCTATAAAACTTATAATCAACTTTTACATATTAATGTCATGATCCCATTTTAACTTACAGATGTTCTTAACAAGTCTAGAAGCATATTTCAAGTACCAAATACTAAGAACCCCCAGTGTCAGTCTTTTTTCAACAGAAATATAATGTATTTTTTGACGTTTTAAAAAGTTTCACGACTAAGTATATATGAAACAAACTATCAACTGGCTTAAAATGCTTAGTTTGCTTCCACAGAAAGTATTTACCATTGTGACTTTCTAGCCAACAGAGAAGGCTTTGAACTGTAACAACATGCTCTCAATGTTTTTTCTTTCAGAACACTGATCTGAAGCAATACACTGATCTGATTAACTATGGTTAATCAAATCCAAGGTTCTATGACAAAAGACAATACTTCTGACATTTATTGCACTAGTTTAACTCCTATGATCAAAATAAATTTATATATTCATATGCTCAAAGATGTCTATTACAAAAAGATTTATCTGAAGCTTTGTTTCTATTTTGACATTTATTAGAAATTTAGAATTTCGGGCACCAGTGGCTCATGCCTATAATCCTAGCTATTCAGGAGACTGAGTTCTGAAGGTTGCAGTTCAAAGCCAACCTATGAAGAAAAGTCCATTAGACTCATCTCCAATTAGCCACCAAAATAAGCTGGAAGTACAGTTGTGGCTCAAGTAATAGAACACTAACCTTGAGGACAAACTCACAGGGACAATACCCAGGCCCTGAGCTCAAGCTACAGGACCAGCACACACACACATATACAAACAGAATTTATGGCAAGTCTCCTTTTCAAATTAAAAGTACTTCCTAAATCAAAAGGCTGGTTAGAGCAAGCTTTGTGTAACCTCCTCAAGGATTTCACATGAACACCTCAGTTCTATCTAAAGGAAACTATAAAATGTTTATGGGCTTACTGACATCATGTGAAATGAACTTAAAAGTAAGAGCTATACTCCAAAACAATCCACTGTGGACTAATAATCCATTAACTTAATCATGTCATTAGTGTAACTTTTTATGGAGGTAGCATTCTTTTGGAAGAATAATTAACTCTCATACTTGTATTTTAGCAAGTTAAAAGAATTGTCTAAACTTCCATATTTAAATAGTAAGTATAGAAATGTCTGTTAAATGTGTGTGTGTGTGTGTGTAGTGTTGTGTTGTGTGTTGTGTTCAGATTTCTAATTATTTCTATTAATGAAAGAACATCCATTTTAGTAAAACAAAATTATACAACTTAATAATAAGCTATCAAATCACTTTATAAAAAGGTTCCATTCTCATAACAGATACCACGTAATGGCATCTAGGGAAAAAAACACAAAAGAAATTCACAGATTCTCTTTTTTTCCTCATATCATTCATGCTAATTTATTCATAAATAAATGTTTAAAAACTGCATTTTAAAATTCATACCCAGATTCATAAAAGTGATCTCTTAAATTTGACTTGATCTTATAACAATACTAGTTAATACTTAGCATAGTTTTTTAATAAAAGTTTTTTAATAAGTATTTCAAGGTTTGATCTCATTAACTTTACTAGTTTCACCATTTTAGTTAATATTCCCAAACAATATCTCTGGATAAGATCTCATACCAAAATAAAACAAAACAAAATCATAAAGGAAAACGTCAGTGTCTGGTAAGAGAAGTGTCCAGGGGTAGGGACTGAATCTCTGGTTAGTCCTGGCTCTGCCACTTCCTAATTCCACACTTTTGAACAGTCAGACTACTGAGCTAATTCTAATTCTAGGGCTCTTCCAAGACTGTTTTACAAAATGTGGCTTTCCACACTTTACCAGCAAAGTTTTACTGGGTGACCATCACTCAAGTAAAATCAGGAGAGTTATCCATCGAGTAGTGTTTGTGAGTTGCCCAACATGTGCCGAGCTCTCCTCACATGCTTACATGTTAGCAATAAATCTCTGAAAATGAGCTTCATATTTAGCTGAAGCACACATAACCCAAAATCAGTTATTATTCCTTACTGCTCTTCTGAAGAAATAAATGTGCTTTAAAAAAAACTGGGGGTTGAACTCAGGACCTTGAGTTTGCTAGGCAGGTGCTCTACCTCTTGAGTCACTCTACCAACCCAAAACTATAAATATTTTAACAGCATGGCAGCATGTTATTGTTAAGGCAATAAAGCTACAGCTAACACTATCCTGGTGCAATAACACACCTTGCCAGAGCAGAAGTACTTACTCTCTTTACAATGGCCAGAACATCTTTATCTTTTTCTTGACACAGGAGTTTTCTCACACACATTTCTAACTGCTGAAGAAGATGCTTGTCTGCAGGAATCTTCAGAGTTGATTTCACTTTGGGCAACAGGTAGCAAAGTTTCATTCTGTATTTAGAGTGAATTTAATAACCAAGAATAATCGTAGCATGAAACTGCCAACCATTCAAGTTTTAGATAGCCCAGGACTTCATTTAGTTATACAAAAATACTTGTGTAGTGCCTATGAATGGGCTAAACATTCATTATTCTGGATACTGAGGCACAGAAATGAATCCAATGTACAAAGTTATCTGCTCTGAGGGACTTTTCATTTCAGTACAGGGCATAGAAGAGAGAGTAACAAGCACATTTCTGTCAACAGTGGTAAGCACTGTGGAGAAAATCAAGGGAAAGATGAGACATATTAGAGGGGGTGAATCGACCTTAAAGCAGGCATTGAGAGAGGAGTCAGAGACTTTTAAGTGAAGTCCTAAAAAGGAAGAGAGTATGCGGATAGCTGGAGAAAGCACTTGGGACAATAGGAGAGCTTGCCTGATTGTTCCTTACTAGCAAACTGGTCCGCATTAGCAGCTAGCTGTTATGGCAGAAGAAAGTAGCAATGCAATTAGCTGGAAACCTCAGGGTGGTATTAAGAGAAAGCTTGTGCAGAGTTCTGAGGGCCACTGTAAGGAGAACAGCTTCTATTTTGAATGCAGTGAGAAGCATTGGAGAGTTCAGAACAGGTAAGTGAAGTGATCTAGTTTAATTTTGTGTGTGTGTATGTGTGTGTGCGCTGGTCCTGGAGCTTGAACACAGGGTTCTATGCCTGAGGTTCTTTTGCTCAAGGCTAGTACTCTACCACTTGAGCCACAGCTCTACTTCAGGATTTTTCTGCCTGGGCTAGCTTTCAACCATGATCCTTAGAGCTCAGCCTTTTGAGTAGCTAGGATTGTGTGTGAGCAAAATTAACTTTTAAAAGCATTATCTGTTGTTGTTTTGAGATTAGGCTGTATGTGGTCAAGGGCTGAAGAAGAGAAACAACAGGAAAACCCCAAGAAAGAGCTGAGTAGAGGTGCGGGAAGAGTCTAGGTTCTGCTTCTCTCTTGGAAGCAACAGGATGTGTTCAGGTTTGGAGGTAGAAAGACAGAAGGAAATAAAGGTTTTGACCTGAGCAAGTGGGAGAATGAACTAGTTACTTACTAAACTGAAGAAGAATATAGAAGAAATTAATGCAGATTAGGAAGATTCAGATTGAACTGTACATGGATGAAACCTGAGGTATCAATGAGACAGTGAGTGGAAATGCTAAGTAGCAGCTGGCTCATGAGTCTGTGCACTGGAAGCCAGCCTAGTTTAGGGAGGGATGCTGTGTGCCTGTTTATCTTATACAGCTGTGTTCATTCATCATATTTTCTCCAGATTATTCTCTTCTTTTCTGTTTTGGCAAAAAATGAGGCAGTTAAGTCCCATTCTGAGAACTTCTCAGGATGCTGCCTCAGCAAAACCTTCAGCTGAGTTTTTCATAGATTTTTTTTTTTTTACAGAGAACAAAGAAAGGTTTATTGCCAGGAAAGAGCCGGCAAGACCCCTTCTCACAAGGGAGAAGTGAGAAGAAGCACCAGCTATTGTCTGAGGTGACCTAAATAACCTAAATGGTTTAGGAGGGGCTAGATGGGGCTAGGAGGCAGAGACCCTGGTATGGATGTGAGGGCCAGGGGCTTCATCATGGCAGACTAGGATTTATGGCTGCAGCTCAAGTAGTAGATAAGGGGCCCTGCAGCTACTCAGACCTGAAGGTCACTCTAAGGGGCTCTTGTGATAGCATGTGATTTTATACTCCAAAAGGGTGAAGAAATTCCTCCTCTAGAATTTTCAGCACTGTACAACAAAGGCCTCAGTTTCCCCAATGCTCACCACGGATACCAGTAACATTTCCTCCAATATGAGGCCCAGTTCCCCTAAAGAGAAACTATCTCATTTCTGACCACTGAGGAGAAGGCTTCTCTGAACCATGAGAGTATTTCTAGCCTCAACAGTGCCTAAACTCAATGAATTTAAATTTTAAACTCTCACTCATAGAGGAACGAAAACATTAAGTCTTTAGACACTTCTATAGAGAGAAGGAAAATATATATTCCTCAGAAGTTTAAAAAAAAACATTGATTTATCTCTGTAAGATGCCAGAGCCCAGAAGATCACAAAGTTCTTGAGATTAGGAACCACAGCTTTTTGATCAACTAGACTCTCTATATGATCATATTAATAATGTAAATTCCACCTTCGCTTGATGCTAGTATGTGTCCAGAACCTGCCAAGCTGGCTTTGACTTTCCACTATCTCAACCTACCAAGACCAAGGCTCCAAGATAGATTGTACTATTGATAATCATCAATTAAGAGAAGTGAAGGATGGAAGGTGGGATATCAAGATATGTTATAAACTGAAATTAAGATGAATTTTACTTATAAACTGACATGTTGAATGGTAACCCCCTTGTATAGCTACTTAAAAATATTTTTTAGTAAGGACAAGTGGGGTCTTAATTGCTGCACTATTTACATAGCCAGGATAAAGAGTCAACTGAGGCATCTACCAACAGACCACTAGATAAATTAATATTGTATATATACACAATGAATTATTATTCAGTAAAAAAAAAAATGAACAGCTGGGTGTCAGTGGCTTTATCCCTGTAATCCTAGCTACTGGGAAGGCTGAGAACTGAGAATCACAGTTCAAAGCCATCCCAAGCAATCAAATTTGAGAGACTTTACCTCCAATCAACCAGCAAAAAGCCAGAATGAGAAAGGTGGCACCAGTAGTTGAGTGCCAGTGAGGAAGTTGAGTGAGGATGGGAAAACTCTGAGTTCAAGACCCAGTACTAGTACTGGTACTGGGAGCGCAGGTTACATGAATGGAACAAGGAGACATTATGTAAATATGTAAAGGTAACATAACCAAGCACAGAAAGACAAGTAATGCACATGCTCAACTGTGGAAGATTAAAAGTTGGGGTCTAGAAAAAATGAAAATACTAGTTACTAGAGAACAGGAAGGGAAAGTGGATTTAAGAATTTGAAAACAAGTCAGGTGCTGGTAATCCTGTAATCCTACCTACTCAGGAGGCAGAGATCTGAGGATCTGAGCCAACCTGAGCAAGAAAGTCAATGATACTCTTATTTCCAAATAACCATCAAACAACAACAACAACAACAAACCCAAAACAGAATAGAGCTGTGGCTAAAGTGATAGAGAGTTAGTCTTGAGTAAAAAAGCTCAGGGACAATACCCAGGCCCCGAGTCCAAGCACAGGATAAGAACAAAACACACACACACAGATACACACACAGATACACACACATACATACACACACACACACACACACACACACACACACGGAATTTTTTCACTTTATTTTTCTACCGATTAATAAAGATTGGTACAAGTATTTGTTCTAATAGATAAAGCTAGACTTCAGTGACTCATACTTGTAATCCCAGCTACTTGGGAGGCAAAGATCAATAGGACTGAGGTTCAAGGCTAGCCTGGACAAACAGTTCATCAGATCCCATCTCAATCAATAACTGGGCATGATGGCGTGCTCTTGACATCCCAGCTATACAGGAAGTATTAACGGTAGGCTTATATCCAGGGCACGAATGTGATACCCTATCTTAAAAATAATTACAGGACAAAGAGCCAGTGGTGCATGTGGCTCAAGTGGGAAACTCCCTGCCTAGAAAGCAACAGGCTCTGAGTTAAATCCCTAGTGGACACACACACACACACACACACACACACACACACACACACACACACACACACACACACACACACACACACACACACACACACACACACACACACACACACACACACACACACACACACACACACACACACACACACACAGATATATAAATACAATGTTATCAAATATTTTATGGGAGTGGCAACATACCTCACATTTGCTACTGGGTCGTGTGTCAGTTCAATAGCAGGTAGAAAAAAATATTTACAGAAAAATGACTTGGAAAAGATTTCTATGATAAATTCACAGGTATCCAAAAAGCGGAGTCTATTCCAATAACTTTTTCCTTGGCCCAATTCTAGAAAGAAAAATATCACAAGTTAAATTTTCCTATGTACTATACACATAATATCTCATTTAAACCTGAAAAACAGTCCAATGTGATACATGTACCTATCTCTTCTAAAAGGTAAAAAAACAAAACTAAGATTCAGAGGTCAAATTCAGATCTATGCAATTTCAAAATCTTTTTTTTAACCACTTTCTTACTCTTAAGAATGCTTTGAGGTCAGATGATGGGCATACATGTGACCTCACCTTCTTAGGGGAAAGAGATCAGAAGAATCTCTATTTTTCTCCTATCAGCCCAAGAGAAAAGTTAATGACAGCCTATCTCAACAAACAAGTCAGATATGATGACACATGTCTGTAATCCAACTACAGCAGAGACATAAAGAGGAGGATTCTGGTCTGAGGCCAGCCTGAGGGAAAAAGGATGAGATGTTATCTAAAATAATAGAAATATGGCTCAAATGATAAAATGCTTGCCTAGCAAGTTCAAGGCCCTGTGTTTAAAAGAAAAAGTAGACAATGTCATATCTAAGCATAATTATTGGTAGTAAATTATATTAAATGAAGTAAGCCAGGCCCAAAGGAATAATAGGTTCCCATGGTATCCCTTGCTTGCAATAACTAGTATATGTCTAGGACAAACAGAAAAGATCAAAAGCTAAGTACATATGCCCATATAAGAGGATGCTAAGCGAAATAAACCCCAAGAAAGGGACACAAGAGGTTTTATCTTTGTTGCTGTTGTTTTTAATATACTTATAATGTACTATGCGATTTTTCTGTTTCTTTTGTATGTCTTCCCCCATGGTATAACCTCTGTTTTCACTGTATTTTATTCCAGTGCCCTGCAGCTTGTATATACATTATCCTAATTTGGGGAGGGAAAGAGAAATAAAAAATGCTGAAATAAGGATACATGTTGACCCATTGCAGCAATGAGATGTACAAGACACTATATTGAAAATGAACTTTAGGGGGTGGGGGCCGGGACAGAGGGAGGAGGGGAGGGAAGGGATGGAAGGGATGGTAGGAGAAAAACAAAGGAGGGGATAAAAAATGGTCAATAGGAAATGTACTCATTACCTTACTCATGTAACTGTAACCCCTCTGTACAGAATCTTTATAATAAAAAATATATTTAAAAAAAAAGAAAAGAAAAAAATCAGGTCAATATTTAAAGGATAATTTCCTCCTTTTTTACATAAATGTTCAAAAGCAAAATTATTATTCAAAACCAAATAGAACCTTTTAAAATAAAACTTATTCTAAATGTGAATTTCTACAAATAGAAAAATAAAACTTATTGAAAGAGACAACAAAAAAGATGAAAATAATTTGAGCATAAGTTTTTAAATACAATTTTAGAAAAATACTCTGACTTTTTTGATAAGTGAAGATCCATGCTCTAATAATCAGAGTCCACTGCTGCCCCGCTGGGCACAGCATGTGCGCAGTGATTGCCACATTTACTCAGCAGATACAGGCCATGGCTTTAATTCAAGAACTGACATTTTAATGATTGGGGCCTGCATTTTAGCCTTATAACAAATCTGTACTTGTTAATTGACTTCAATTCATTTATTCCATTTACATATGTTCCTATTTCCTTCTCTCTTTTTTCAATCATTTTTTAAATTATCTTTAAATAGTTATACAAAGGGATTTCAGTTCAACATGCCAGTTTATGAGTACATGCATCTTGACCCATGTCACCCCTTCCATCATTCCCCTCCACATCTCTCTCAACACCACCCATCACCTCAAGATTCCATTTTCACATATGTACATTGAAAACTATGCACGTACTCATCCTTTCTCTCTTCATTCACCTACCCTCCAAATCCCCTTAATCCAACGCTTGAAACCCACCAGGGCTCATCAAGTTTATACCCACATACTGTCAACTGTACTCCAGGAAGAAAATCCACATTCAGTTAATTCTACTAATACTGAAAAAAGAACTGTAAAATTAGTGATCAAATTCAAATATATTCTATTCACATTTTAGTCCCAAATGGTAAAGGTAGAAATTAGACTTTCAATACAATTTACCTATCATAATTTCTTAAGTACTGGAATTATCAAAAGAAGGTTCTATGTAATTACTTTCATTCACACCACAAAATTCAAATAAAAGGACACTCTAGACATTTAGCAACATCAGCTTAGGGACTCCCAGAAAAGTGCTAAAAATACAAGTAGGTCTAATTAAACCCAGCTGGATCGGTAACTTTCTCTTTTTCAAAATGAAAGACAATGATTACTTACGTTCAATTAATTTTTGAATGACTTCATGTCTCTGATCTTGTTTACGATTATACCGTAGAAAAATGCACAGAGTTCGTGAAGCTGCTTTCTGGACAGGTAAGACATTCTTAAAGAAATAATAAAGACAATTAGGCTACTCTAATATAAATCCAATGACTTGTCATAGTCAGTTTTAAATTACTGACTAAACAAGGAGTGTAACTGCCTTCCCAGTCCCTGCACTTGTGCCCTGCTGGATGTGAGTCCTTAACTTAATGTAAATCCTACCAGACATCATATTACAAAACTAGTATAATTTGGCACAGTCATTCAGATTTGACTCTTTTCCTCACCATGACATCTTAAAGCAGCATTCTCCTCAAAAAGGTCAATGCCATGCTTTCTTGTCATTCCCTAGTTGTTGTCACTCATTCATTTAATTCTATCTGCTGGAATATGCGACATGTCTGTTACATCATCAAAAACGTGCCACTTGTAAATCATACACAGAGATCACATAACCAAGGACACTCTTTACATCTTCTACCTTAAATGGCTTTTCAGCCTCAATGTCCATCACTGAGATCGCTGGTCCATGAATGATACAAAGAACTTAAAATCTAAACAATTCATTCTCACCAACATTATAACTCTTTTTTTCTTTCAAATTCCTGTCATGTCTCTGGGCAAATCTCAATCCTAAATGAATTCAGTTGTTTCTACTGGTTGAGGTTCAAACTGTATATTAAGAGAAAAAAAAAAAACCTCTCAACCAGGCAGACAGCTGAAAATGCAGACTGTTAAGAGTGGAAATGCTAGCAATACAGTGCTGCGGGTATTCAGCATGAGGACAGTAGTGACCATGTCCTCTCCAGTCCACCTAAGCTATTTCCACTATGTTGAGCACTATGCCAGTAGCCTTATATGCACGATGGGCAGGTGGGCAGAACAGGTCAGGGGAGAATGAGCACTCTGAGGTGACACATGGCTGTGGCAGACAGAAAGGACAGTACAGCAGAAGATCTTTAGCAGCTGAGATCACTGGGTCCTGCACCAACCTTCCTCTGGAAAAGAGCTATGTCAAATTTGAGAAGTCTGTCTACACTCCCCCTGGCAATGCAGACACAAGGGGCAAACAAAGCTGTGCCTGTTCACCTAGCAAGGGTAGGATGGTCAAAGGGAGACCCCTAGTCCCCTCCTCAGAAACCTGAGAAGCCATTCTCCTAAGCAGAACGGGAGCAAGTAGTTTGTCGTGCTATTTTGAAACTGTGAAGAATTTGATAATGTCAAATCCAACTACAAGTTCAAAAGAATCAAATGAAAGGTGTGAACGGCTCACATTGGTCATCATGATGGTGAGCATTCTTTGTAGGAATCGGTAATAGATCTGATCACTCGATATGACATGTGGCAGACAGGCATACTTCTGCAGCAGCTTCTCGTGAGTTCTCCACTTCAGAGAGGCTGCCGCCCGCTGCTCGGCAGCGGTGAGAGCTGGAATCAGGTCAGGAAGGGAGGTCAACTGCAAAGAAACATCAAAAGGACCAACAACGACTAAGTAAATCAGCTGCAGGAGGGGTTTCAGAGGTTAAAAGGTGTGTTTGTTATCATCAGGAAAAGTTATCTGGTGAAAATTAAATATTTTCTTAAAATTCCTAAATAAACTTCCAAGATTCTTAGAATCAGGTTTTTAGAGATTGGACTCATCATTCTTCCATGTATGTTGATTAACACTGCAACTTTTATAACTAAATTTGTTATATATCATATTATCAACAAGCTTTGGCCTAAATTCCTAACCTTTTAAACTATTTTTTACTCTTAGAATTATCATTAATGCTGAGACCTAAATACAAATTTCAAAGACAATAAGTAAGAACTACGTAGCATAACAATTATTAATGTAGGAATTGTAGAGGAAATTTAAGTTGTTCCAATGCTTCTACAAACACATATTGTGCATCAATCACCACTTATCTATCACCTATCCATTATTTGTTTACTGTAAGAATAACAAAGTTTATCAGTTTAAAAATATTGTACTTGAAAATTACTTTATTTTTGAGATTTTGAAATAATTTGCACACTTCATTTTATTCATGCATACATGAGAAACATTAGAAATTAGAAAACAGGGGCTGGGAAGTTGGCTCAGTGGTAGAGTGCTTGCCTTGTATGCATGAAGCCCTGGGTTCGATTCCTCAGCACCATATAAGCAAAAAGAAAAAAAGCCGGAAGTGGTGCTGTGGCTCAAGTGGTAGAGTGCTAGCCTTGAGCTGAAGAGCTAAGGGACAGCGCTCAGGCCCAGAGTTCAGGCCCCACGACGGGACCAAAAAAAAAGAAATTAGAAAACAGAAGCATGTTTGGCTTTCTGTACAGTTAGCTCCACAACACAGCCAGAGCCAGCAGCCCCTTGCTCCTGTCCAGAAAGTTTCATTCCTTCCCACCTCCTAGGGAAATCTGGGTGGGAGGTGCCTATGCCTTGGCCTTCTGATTCCTCAGGGACAGGAAAGGAATTCAACAAGGGAGTTTACAGTGGTTCAAATAATCATCAACATACCATGGTGACTCTTCCCAGTAAGGCCAATAGGCAGCTGGGAACCCCTACCTACCATTTATGAGTCCTATGGTGACACTCTTTCCAGTAAGGCTCACAGGCAGCTGGGGATCCACACCTGCCACTGGCAGGTTGGATGCTCATCACCCCAGGCAAGCACCATTTTACATGTTTCCTAAACATTATTCCATTGATTCTTCACAATACCCTGCTGGGTAGGAAATTCATAATCTTTTAGGGGAGATGGGATTTACCTTATTCTCTTGCACACTGTTTTCTCCAACAGTGGACATGAGCTCCAAGATTTCTGGAAGATGATCTATCAGAGCATCTAGAACCTTTAATAGAGATAGTGATTACTTGTATAGTGACTACTGTTTTTCTAAATAAGTTAACTCCACATGTTAGTTTCTACATAGAAACAGTATTATTTACAAAACATTTTCTTACGCTACTATCTTCTTATTGGAAAGTCCTAGTTTTCGCTTTGATCAGTCTACTTTGAAAAAGAGGTTGGTGTCTAAGTTGATCTAATTTGGTGGAAGTTGGAGCCAGTGATCTACCTATAGCTAACAAGCTTTTGAAGGGGGTTCCACATCAGGTGTATGACACGCTCTGGCAAGCTAGTACTCACACAGAGGAATGGGATGTCCTAAATCTAGCATCAAAACAAGAGACTTCAACATCTCCACAAGTATATACTAAGAAGTAAAACACTCTCCAAACAATGCAAAGAGGAAAAATGAAAATATTATACATAATTACAATTGTATGAATGAAAACCTTTATATAGAAAAATCTAACATTCAGTAAAAGAATAAAAACATAACATAAATAGTAGTGAATGGAATTAAAGATACCCTCTTGTCTGTTTTCTTGGTACTGTGTAAATTTTCCTTAAAAAACAAATGTCTATTTCCTTTTTAGAACCGAGTATACTTTCAATCTTAATTTTTAAAGATCTTCCCACTACCCAGTATATGATACAATAGTGTACTGTTTGAAGCTTCCGGGTAAATCAGCTCAAAGAGCCCATGCAACTCACAAGAAGTTTGTACTTCAGTTAGAAACTAAAGAAAGGTAAGAAGATATTACCTCCAGTGATTCATCTTGTAATAATGTTATCAGCTCTTTGTGTATTAGATATACTCCAGAATTCAAAAGTTTAGACACCTAAAATACAGCAATAAAACCTCTCAGATCTGGAACTTCAGCATTAAAATTAACACAACTTTGTCGGGTACTTCCAAAATAAAAATAAGCTACAACATAAGCATATACTTGGATTTCTAGTCAACTCAATGGTATAGTCAGCTTCATTCATCTGTTTCACATAACATGCTGGAGTATGTGGACAGGAAATGTGGAAGCTTACCAAAGTCATAGCTCCTCTATCACAAGCAATAAAAAGCCCATGAAACTGGGTGCTGGTGGTTTATGCCAGTAATCCTACTCAGGAGGCTGATATCTGAGGATCACAGTTTGAAACCAGTCCAGACAGAACGGTCTCCATGAGACACTTATCTCCAATTAACCACTCAAAAATGGAAGTAGAGGGGCTGGGAAGGTGGCTCAGTGGTAGAACGCTTGCCCTGCATGCCTGAGGTCCTGGGTTCGATTCCTCAGCACCACATAAGCAAAAAGAAAAAAGCCGGAAGTGGCGCTGTGGCTCAAGTGGTAGAGCACTAGCCTTGAGCTGAAGAGCTGAGGGACAGTGCCCAGGCCCAGAGTTCAGGCCTCACGACCAGACCCCCCCCCCCAAAAAATGAAAGTGGAGCTGTGGCTCAAAGTGGTAGAGCACTAGCCTTGAACAAAAAGGAGCTTGAGGACAGCCCCACAACTACCACCAACAACCAAAAAAGCCCATGGATGCTCCGATTTCTCATTTAAAAGTCTGAGGACACCCCAGTACACAAGTATTTATTCCAGTTCACAACTTCCCAAACAAGGCAACTTCTACAGAAGGCCTACAGTGATGTCAGAGTGATACTAATTCTCAAGGAGGTAAAACAAGATCCTCCTTATTGAAAATTCTAAACAGCATGAGAGGAGTTGGGAGAGACCAGGATAATTCAGCTGTCTTTTGAGAATAGTGCTTTTTCCTCTCCAAACAAACTAAGAGCCTAAACTGGGGAAATTCACCAGTTTCTGACTCACTGTTGCATTCTTCTTTAGCAATTCTGGGGTTTGAACTCAGGGCCTTGCCACTGCTAGGCTGGAGTGATACCACTGAGCCAAGTTTTACATTTTTTTTTTCTTTTTTTGGTTAGTCGTGGGGCTTGAACTCTGGGCTTGGGCACTGTCCCTGCGCTCTTCAGCTCAAGGCGAGTGCTCTACCACTTGAACCACAGCACCACTTCCAGTTTTCTAGTGGTTTATTGGAGATAAGAGTCTCACAGACTTTCCTGCCCGGGCTGGCTTTGAACTACCATCCTCAGATCTCAGCCTCCTGAGTAGCTAGGATTATAGGCATGAGCCACCGGCATCCGGCTTACATTAGTTGTTTTTATGATAGGGTTTCACTTCACAGCTGGGCATGCACCTGAGCTATGATCTGCCTGCTTTAGACTTCCCCTCTCCACTGAGATCACAGGTGCACCCCTCTGTGTCCAGCATCCTTCCGCAGAGACAGAGTCCCTTAGACTTTTCTGCCCAAGCAGGCTTGGCACCAGAATTCTCCAGAGCTTAGCCTCTCATGTTGCTAGGGATGGCAAGCATATACTACTACACCCAGCTATGGGTGCAAGAGAAGTCTAGGAAACATTTCTGCCTTGCTGGCCTGAAACCAGCTTTGCAGGTGTTTGGGATTACAGGTGTAAACCACTGGCACCATTTCTCTGTCAACTTAAAAAAAATTTTAAACCATAATAGGTTTAAATGAAATTTTATTTACAAAAAAAGTAAGAATGAAGTTAGAAAATTGTAAAGCAATTCTGATAATCAAGTATTAACACTAGATTAGAAGAATTTAAATCTACCAGTGGATTTTCATTATTTAATGGCTAAGTCAAAATAAAGCTTTCATTTTCATGTTTAATATTGTTTTTAGTCTATCTATACAGTATGACCATGAAGATGGAAACCAGCCAACAAGGAAACAAGTAGACCAGTGATCCTCAGTCACTCCTAGGAGATAAATGGTAGGGGGAGGGGGTAAGAGAGAGAGAGAGAGAGTGAGCTGGGGTTTGAACTCAGGACCCTGTGATTGCTCAGCTGACACACAACCAAGTGAGCCATGCCTTCAGCCCTACTTTTTGCTGGATGGAGTCTCACAGACTTTTCTGTCTGGGCTGGCCTCAAACTACAATCTTCTATATCTCAGACTCCTGTTTAGCTGGGATGATAGTCATAAGCTACCAGTGCCCAGCTTATGTTTCATATACTTATGCATTTGAATATGTCCATTTACATGGTGCTATATGATATCCACTATAAAACATATAATAAGGAATGGGATAAAAGTCAACAGAAAGTCTAGAATTGTCTAAATACTGAGTTTTTATGCAACTAACAAATACCTGTGTACATCATAACCAGCCTAAATGACACTTATCCTAGAGACTGATGGGCAGTACTTTCTGCCCTTTCCCTTCTTCCAGAAGCAGATTTTTATAGGTATGTTTATGAAGATGATGTAAGTATGCATCATTGAAACTACTTTAAGTAATTGTACCATTTGAGAGGAATATTTCATAGATGCTGTACAGTGTAAAAATATTTTTATCCATATCAGAAAATATGGTATTTTGAAGGAGCAAAGACTATCACTCAACAGCCAAAAGAACCATAAGTGCCATTTATAATGGTCCTGCAAAGGTCCTGATACTTCCAGCTAATCCAAAAGTGCTGTGACATGGGAACATAGTACAAGAAGAAGGAAATATTCTCACTGAAAACAAGATTTTGCTGCACTACTTAAAGGAAATATTTTATAACACTAATTATGAAGACATTTTTAGGTGAATGTCTTGAAATTGGCAAGTTTCAGGTGATAGTGTTTGCTGTAAGTACAGCATCTGTGTGCTCCTCTGTTAACCTTAGAAATGGGACCCACATTTCAACTTCAATAGTGAAAAAGTTAGTCACACCCATCACGAAAGTATAAATTTACTTTTAAACAAAATTATGGAAAGATGTAATCGCTAAATCTAAAAGCTATGCCCATGAAACACTGTTCATTTCTAGTAAAAAAAAATTATTAAATGCAAACAATCTGTTTCTCCAAGTTTTATTTGTTCCAAAGCTGACACAGACACAGTATAAATACTACGAAGCATATAATAAGTCTATTATGAGCCAGGCAAGGGGGCAGTAATTACACCTGCAATCCTATCTCTGAGAGAATCCTAAGAGTAAGAGGATCACTGCTGAGACCAGCTCTATCTGAGAAATAACTAAATAAAAAAGGGCTAGGGCACAGCGTATGTATTAGAGTACTGGCCTAGCAAATGTGAGATCCTGAGTTCAAACCCCAGTACTACCACAAATGAAACTGATTTTTCTCCCATATCTACCACAATATCTGGCTTAAAGTAAGCACTTATTTTAGATATGCTGAATAAATAAGTTAATAAATGAACAATGAACACAATGTGTTTATGCAAATGGATTCTATAAACACACTAAAAAGGAGAAAATTATGGGAATTTCTAAGTTAAGTTTTAGGACTAGGATATGAAAAAGGTATGGGATCTATACCCTGTAACAAATCTGTAAACTGAGGAAACAAATTGTTAAAAAAAAAAAGTATCCAGTACATAGAAAATTAGGCAAATGTACAGCAATATCAGTTCTTTAGACTTACTTCATAAAAGCAAATAGCAATAGTGTATCTGACTGGTACTTCAGGGTCATGACAAAGGCAGAAGAATGTAGAATAGAGTTCCATGTGGAAGTTTTTAGGATCAACAAAAACAATCATGGCCTGGTGGAGGTGGGAGGGAGGAGATGAAATGGAGGAGAGAAAAACGTGCATCAATGCCTAGTATTATAGTCATTTTACTTTCACTGAAATCAATGCCTAGTATTATAGTCATTTTACTTTCACTGAAATTATATCTTCCAATCGCAATTTAATCAGAAATCATTTTGGCAGATCTAAATGCATGCATATTTTTCTGATTCCTACATAGACAGAACCATAAATTCCACAGAACCATAAATTCCACTCAGAACCTCTGATACATACTAGATATAAAGTTAGGTAAACACCACGTGTCAAATATGGCAATTTTTAATGTGACTAGATTTGTCACAGACTTTAAAGTTATAATCAAAGTGCTCAGTGATCATAAATATGTAATTTATTACCGGTAAGTTATAAGCACAGTTCTTTCGTACTGAAGTGTACTTCTTCTCCTGCTCTAGGATTTGGGGTGGAACCTGGCTTTCATTGTGTCCATTTTCTTGTTGTAAACCCAATGTACAAAGTTTCTTATAAAACTCCAAAAATCTCAGGTGTTGATCTGGAGTAAAAGTTCCTAAAACAAATGTGAAATTTGTGTTGAACATTTCAATTGAAAATAAATAAGAGAAAATCAGAGTACAACATAAATGTGTTTGGAACCAATCATTTAAAAAATGATTACAGGCTGGTAATGTGGTCTAGTGTAGAATGCTTGCCTGGCATGCAGGAAGCCCTGGGTTCTACTCCTCAGTGCCACATAATCAGAAACAGCCGGAAGTACACTGTGGCTCAAGTGGTAGAGAGCAGAGAGGCTCAAAGATAGTGCCCAGTCCCTGAGTTCAAGCCCCAGGACTAGCAAAAAAAAATTTTTAATCGTTACAGATAGTTCATAAATAAAAGCAATAAAAAGAGAAGAGCTATGATGGAGAAATCAGGTCATATTGTCTCACCCTATGTTCACTTTAATAATATTTAATGTCAATTATAAAGGCATGAACAGTGTAACATAAACTATTCCTGATCAAGTCTGCAGTTTGAAGCAAACAAGTCACTACAATAATAACACTATGGCTATTTATACATATTATTATTCATTTATAGGAGATATTCTAAAGTTTCATGCAGAAAAGATTTATGAATCTGTGTCTCAAAAGGTTTAAGGATTGAACCTGAAAGATGGAAAAGTCCTGGGACTTGAACTCAGGGTGTAGGTGCTATCCCTGACCTTTTGTGCTCAAGACTAGCAATCTACCATTTAAGCCACATCTCCACTGCAGGCTTTTTGGTTGAATGGAAATAAGAATCTCACAGACTTTCCTGTCCAAGCTTGGAACTATGACCCTCAGACCTCCTGAATAGCTAGGATTACAGGTGTGAGCCACTGGCACTCAGCTGAAATCATAGGAATGGCTCCATGCTCATCAACCATGTGAGGGGGTTAGGGACTCATAACATACTGCAAAATATTTTTCAACTATTGACTAAATATTGGAAAGGTACATAAATAAAAGCATGTTACTCACAATATTACAGTTAGCTAAGAACTAGACAGTATGTTCAAAATACCAGGGCTCAGGGGTGATATATGACTCTAATGGTCTTAACAATGAATGACAATGAAGGGCATGTTTACTATGCACTCACATACACCAATCTTCTATTATTGTACCCCCACTCACACGCTGGCATGTATAGAACATCCACAAATTTAAAGGGCCACACTTCCTTTCATGATGCCATTATCTTTCCAATGAGTTCTCTCAGTGACCAAGTCATTTCTCAGTGTACTCTAAATTACATTTTCAAAATTCTAAGATTTCTTGAGACTTTAACATATTGGAAGACAGACTTTATAAGTAAGGGGCTGAAGTTCAGTAGCTAAATTATTTTGAAATAGTTATTAACTTTCTTGAATTTCTTAGCGTATATCTTACCGTATAGTCCATGGCATAGTTTTCCTAAGTAGAAAGATAAAGAAACAAGAATGGATTCATCCGCTTTGAAAGATTTTTCACAAAATGATTTCACTAAGGGAAGTATAGTTTGACTTCTGTCATCTGAAAAACAAAACAATATATTCTTTAGCTCCATTGGGCTACTCTCTACATGTGAAAACCAGTTCATACACAGAAATTTGTATGTTAGCTTCAAAGTAATGGAAAACATTTGAAAACAGTAATGATGCAGGTCAAGTGGCAACTGAAGGAGAAGGAAGGGATGGGGCAGGGGGAGACATTATCAAAATATGGTAGGCCTGGCTCAAGTAGCAGAGCTCCTGCCTAGCAAACTCAAGACCCTGACTTTGATCCCCAGTACCATCAAAAAATTAAGACAAGGTTCTGAGTCACAGCAGGTCCCAGGAACTTTCTGACACGTCCTTATACCATCTCTTGGCATGCTGCAGCTTATACTCACTGGATAATTTTTTAATTGAAAACAAGCTTGTAATATAATCTGTATATTCAATTCTATCACTTTTACTTCTTACTTTTAGTTCTTTACAAAGCTGACCAATTCTTCAAATGTATCTGCTTAGGTAATATTTCCTGACTGAGTGGCAATATTTCTCTCTTTCAAATCCTCTCCAAAGTTCCTATGGTTTTCTTAAATATTTACAAATAGTTATTATGTTTATTACTGCTCATTCCTATTATTACCATATTTCAAATCAATATATTGTTTTATTACATGACATTCATCCAACATTTGCTGACTTGTAGAAAAAGCATTAAAGTAAGCAACAGAAATTGAAAGGCAAATAGTAATAAATAGTTCCAGAACTTGAGAAACAAACCAGCAAGGAAAAAAAAAACATTAAAAATAAAAAAGTAAGACAATGTGATGACCATTTTAATAGCTGGCCAGGGCAGAGATCTGACAACTTTTGCAGACTATCTGTCCCAACTACTCAACTCTCACTACAGCACCAAAACAACCACATAAAACAAACAAATCAAGCATGGTGTGTTCCAATAGACCTCACAGATGCAGTACAGGCCTGTCTAGGACTAAAGGCAGTAATTTTCCAACTCTTGGTACGTGGTATTTGGAAAGATGTCAGGGACGAAACAGTATTTGAACTGGGCACAATATGAGAAGAGAAGTCAGCTAGAGTTAAAATAGAGGAATGGGAATATCAGGGAGAATGCTAGTAGTATAATGGTTGTCACAATTGCAATGCTACAGCACAGACACAGGAGGAATGGGAAAGAATTGGAAGAAGGAAACCCTGGGCAGGGCCATGGTAACAGCCTACAACGATATTGTAGGTGAGGAGGTCAAAGGTAATGCCAAACTGTCAGTTTTGTATGGAGCCTGGGGTGTCCCTAGTCAGTAAAGATTCATTAAATCACATATCATGCATTACAGTTTTTACTCCTTTGGTTCATCGTATTATTTAAATGATTATTCATAATTACAATCCACATTGAATAATCTTTAGAGACTCTCCTAATTCAGATAAAATGTTAGTAATACCTGCGAATATAATTTGGCAACTTACACAACTGAGTCTTGATATTGACTCCTCCAACTTTCACCCTATTAAGATGATTATATGTTTACTAATAGATTAAGTGCATACAGTCTAGGTACATTCAGTAGAGCAGTTAGTTATTTTTGTGACTTAATTCACATAACACTTAAATATCATATGAGACAAGTATGAAATGTGGCAAAATTAGATGCCATGAAGGTAAAGTCAGAGCACTAGATGCCAAATAAGGAAGACCCATCAAAGGAGAGGTAGAGAGGCTCAACATTATCATTGAACTAAATATACCTATTCCTTATCAGTGAAACAAGCATATGGAAAATATTTTTTCATAAAGATGTACCTGTATCAAATATGTCAAGCAGATTAACCAAAGTTTCAAAAGCTGCAAGTCGTACACTGCTGCCTTCATCCCTAGACAGCTCTATTAATTCAGGGAGCACCACACTTTTTGTAAGTTCTGTCCTGCACAATAAGCGAGAGAAGAAAAAAAAATCAAATTAACAAACCTGTAATAAGAACTTAAAAACATGTGACCTGGCTAGGTGCTGGGGAAAAAAACACATAAGAAAGCATCATGATATCTTTACCCTGCAGGAGCCTGCAGAATAGTTGGGAAGACAATACAAATGTAAGAAATACTAATAGTAACTTCAAAATGATGAAATCAGTTCTACTTCCCCTACTGTAATATCACCTATAGAGATTTTACATGCCTTTATAGAGTTCACATTAAACTTCATAAACTGCACTATCATTTTCTACTTTATACAACTTCAAGAAGTCAAAAAAAATTCAAAAAAACTTTAAGAACTGGCTAACCAGAAACATTCATCAGTAATTGTAGAAACTCAAAGCTTTCTGACCTAGATTTTAGCACATATGTTATATTTCCATTCACCTAAAACATGGCATTACAATAATTTCTATATAGAAGAATGATATTCCACATTAAATGTTTTACCTCACAAATTGAAATGTAACTGCTTTTAGGAAATATGTAAGATTTATAATATAATCACAAGTGTTTCCACTCATTTCCCAGAAAATAAACAGGAGGTCTAAGACATGACCAGTTTTCTTGGAATCAAGATGGAAGACGGATTCATAATTGACATAGATGTCTGCAGAGTACAAAGAAGTCAGCAGCAGATTATTTCTTCAGTCCTCAAACTCCAGTTCTGGAGAAGTTTTCTTCAATGGTGACTGTGTGATGTTCCGTTACATGACATGATCCTTCATCATGGATATCAGCTATCCACATTTAGTCCATTCTTCCCTGACTACACTAGCTATCTCTAGCAATTTCAAACAGTCATCTTCTGTATCAATGCATCTTCTGTATCAATGACTGCATACTCAATCAGTTCCTGTTTACTATGTTCTTTTGAATTTTTCCATTCCATTTTTAATATTTTTTTTGGGGGGGGGGGTCTGGTCGTGGGGCCTGAACTCTGGGCCTGGGCGCTGTCCCTCAGCTCTTCAGCCCAAGGCTAGCGCTCTACCACTTGAGCTACAGCGCCACTTCCAGCTTTTTTTCTTTTTGCTTATGTGGTGCTGAGGAATCGAACCCAGGGCCTCATGCATGCAAGGCAAGCACTCTACCACTGAGCCACCTTCCCAGTCCCTCCATTTTTAATTTTTAAGAAAATATTTCTTAATTTAAAATAGATTTATTAAAGTTTTCCTCTCAACAACTTTGTCATCATCATAAAATTCTCAATCTCATTTTATATCAGGGAGATTTCAAAGAATTTTTTGGGACTGGTCACAACAGCTCCTGATAATCCCAACTACTCAGGAGACAAAGATTAGGAGGTTCAGTTCAAGAACATCCTGGGTAAAAAGCTGGTGATGCTCAAATGATCTGGTCATATAATACCAGCTACAATGGAGGCATAGGTAGAAGGACTGTGATCCCAGGCAGATTCAGGATAAAGCAGGGCCTTATCTAAAAAATAACTGCAAGCTAATTTTTTAAAAATAACAAGCAAATGGGACTGGAGACATGACTCAAGATGTAGAGGACAGACATCACAATGCCCTGAATTCCAATCCAGGTACCACCAGTGGAAGGTTTTTTAAAAATAAATCATTTAATAATTTTCTCTGTTAGAGCACATCTTTAGTTGCTTGTCTTGTGGATTGTTATTCGAGGCGATGCGTGCCTATCTTTAGGTCACTGGGGGCATTACAGTGGACTTTACCCTGTTCTTCCTCCTCTTTTTCATTTCAGGGCCATGAGGTGCAGGCCTTGCCATGTGCTTCCCACCACAATGGGTTGCCTCATCAACAGCCCAAAAGGCAGAACCAACTATAGGCTACATCCTCCAAAACCTTTTCTTTTCTACAAGTTGGTAGTCTTAGATATTTGTTTCAGTATGAAAACAGACTGATACAAGTAGCAATCAGGTATCAGTAGTTTTTTTTTTCAATGATTGCATCATGAAGTCCTGTAGTTATGCTCTTAATAGGACAGAAGAATTCAAAATTAAATAAATGTACATATGATCAAGAAAATTAGTTTCTTGAATGGATTCTAACCAAGCTAATTTGATTCTTCAAAATTTTGCTTTTATAAATTAGACCTTAATATACATGTATTCCTAAATATACATCCTAAATTTATTTTCAGAACACTAATTTGAACACATTTAACCCTCTCATTTTTGACAGTAACAAAATGTCAGATGGCAAAAAAAAATATTCAACGTTTTGATAAAGTGATGAAAGTAACAGTATGTTCTACCAGTTTCTGGTCCTGACCAATAAATACAGATTCAAGCAAGGTTAATAATGCTCTACACTGATCTAAACAGTGTCACTGAGGCTTAGAAGAACAATGGGAAAAAAAGGTAGTTCTGAGATCAATATAGGTCTAAAACTCTGATGCTTCAACTGCTTAAATCCTGATTAGTAAGAGTGGCTACAGGGCAGTATTTTGTGCTTACGCACTTGTGACATTTGAAGTCACAATGGGCTTAAATATCAGCTCAACTTTAAAAAAAATTAATAACAGTATAAAAGGACATTAAATCCACCATCCTCCTTTGTGAAATAAAGAACCAGATAAAAACCAGTGTAACTTTGAAAAGAAGAGGCACATATGTTTTCTATAACAATTTAGAGTCCAGAAAAGATTTCCTTAAATATACTTAAACTTGATATGATGTATGATTTACAGGAGAACAGACTGCCTGCCTGAACCTCTCCTACCTGAACTCTACAAAGAGCAAGAGCAGCTACAGTAAGGGTGGAAGCCTAGAGTTGTACCAGGATACAGAAAGGTTTCCAGGAGAATAATCTCACCTGAAACACAATTACACAGCCAGAGAATGACCAGTCAAAAGAACCGGTGACTATATCCCAAGCATGGCTTATACTGGAACATTTCCTTTCTTGGATCTAGGCATTTGGTACAGTAACCATATAACTGAGGTGAGAAGGAAAGACGTTAATATGAATTGAATGTTAACACCATGCTAAGTGCATTGCCTTTTATCTCCTTGAATCTCTTGAATCTAGAGGTTCTTATTACAAACATTTTGGGAGGTCACATAAAAAGATAGCTTTCAACAGCATGCTTTCATGGAAAATAGGGCCAGGATATATTTGTCTGTCAACCCAGAAATAATACTATGGCATAAGGAACTGAAGGTGCACTTACCCAATGCCTTGAGCTATGGTTTCTAATTGCCGACACATACAAGATCGAACTTCATATTCTACATCTTGACAGAGTGATTTTACCAGGGGAAGTATTTCTCTTTTAATACTGAGGGAGGAGAGGAAAGAAACATTTAAATGTGTGAATGCTTTATATAACAATTAACATTTTTAAGCAATTATCATCAAAATCTTAAATAATTTTACTAAAAATACACTTTAAGGCTCTACAGTTTATAGTGCATATATGTTATTAAATTGAGATGCTCTATCAGTTACTTCTTAAAGATAACATGTATAATGGCTATATGGTTAACAATTAGATTTGTATTATTCCATACAACATGAAAGTTTAGCTATTTTAACTATATAGAATTCCCAGGAAGAAGTCTATAATTAAGAAGCATCGCTCCTAAGAAGACAAAAAAAATATATATGGATACTTACGTATTGATATCAAATTTGTTGGTGAGCTTTCCCAAGATTTTGCAACTAACTAAACGAGACTGGATAGTTTGGGAAAGCTGTGCCTTGGAGACAAGTGGATTCAAAATCTGAAGGGAAAAATTAGAGAACAAATTTACAAAGGTTTGTATGTTATCACTGATCTCAGCTATTTTCTTCAAGGAGTATTTTAATGTTGTAAGTGATTTTAGAACTCCTGAACTGCAGTCTGAGATACATAGCTGTTCATAACCTAATCACTTTATGTTTCTTCTAGGCTACGGTAAAGAAAATTATAAATGATAAATTAATAATTGGAGATCAGCATAAAGTAAAGCTAATGGGGAATTTTACAATGATGTGAATGCATACAAAGTATAATTTGAACATTCTCAACAGAAAAAATAAAATTAGTTGTTCCTTTAACTTCACTTTTATTCCCTATAGACTAATTTTAATATTTGGATAAGACAGAAAACAAATTGTCTTTAGGCAATCCTGTCATTTGAAAAAAACATTCAAAGATGGCACTGTATCACATATATTAGGCACTCAAAAACCCAGTGGCGTAACAGACTGCCAAGAGCTGTGAAGATCAATCTAATTGTAGTCCTTGCTCCTTACCTTGTCCAAGTAACCTTGCTATTTCTCACCCCAGGTTTCTCATCTACTCAACATGGACGTCAGAATACAGTTCTACTATTCCATGGACTCTCATACATGGGTCACATGTTTCATTTCTTCTCAACCAAAATGACTGAATGAATAAATGTAATTAAAGCAAAAACTCTGAAATATTTTGAAAAATCTTAAAAATTCACCGTCTAAAGTTACGCCACAGTACACTGCATACCACCCTTCAAATTATACAAATAACAAATCTCTACATTATGTTTAGCATGTAAATATGCTAAATGCTAGGGGATGGCCAAAGAATGTTTGTATAAATTTGCTTTCTATTTTTCTTATTCTGTCATCATGGGACAGATATACTTAATAATGATGAAAGTTAAAAGGCAAAAGCAAATTGGGAATAATACCTAGCAATAATACTTGCAAGTATAACAAAAAAATAATGATAGGGGTGACATTGACTAAGATATGTTGTACTCACAAACTAACATATGAAGTTGAAATTGCTTTGTACAACAATTTAAAGATAATTGGAAAAAAGAGAGACTGACAACCGTAAGAGATAAATGGTGTGTATAAACAAAAGTTAAGGGATAGGATTAGATAATTCCAAAAGAATAAATAGATCTGATATTAATGTAATATATTGAAAATACTCAACAGTACAATTTAAAAATTCTAATTAAAATGAAATCCTATTTTTATCCCATCTAATCCTGGCAAAAGTCCCAGGAAACAGCATTATCCTATATCCTTAGTTAAGAGTTTAAGAACCTTACTGCCCTCTAACGCAATAGTCAATTTTCTGGAAGCTACAGTTTAAAAAATTGTCTGGAAAAAAGGCAAGTTCTATAGAGACGTTCCTTAAAGTTTTGTAAGAATAAAATTTAAGCCTAAAAGCAGCCTTAAATAAGTAAAATAGTGTGCAGTGACTATCAGTAAGTTAAGAGAGAAAAATAATGTCATAAATAGATTCAATATTATCACTAACGTGGCAAACAACAACCATATATAAAGGAAAATTTGAAAAGAAATACATCAGGATTTGAAAAGTAGGCAGATATAGAATCATGATTTGTTTCTTCCTTCTATTTTTAAATTTTTTTATTGTTTTTATAAAAGTGATTTACAGATGGGGTCACAGCTTCAATAAGTCAGGTAATGAGTATATTTCTTTCTGGACAGTGTCACCTCTTCCTTCTATTTCCTGTATAAGTCAAATTCCCTACAATGCTCATATTTTGTTTTCACAATGGGAAATAAATATATTCCTTTTTAAAATATTTATGAAAGAAATGGACAATAAATTTACCTCATGCCGTAGAGTTTCCTTGGGCAACACCTCTATCACAGACAGAAGAGTTTCCAGCCATGCGTTGCTGACACCTGAGAAACATAGGTACAACAGGCCCCCTTAACTGTCTCATTGCAAATACTATTTCAACTCACCCACTAGTAGGTGCAGCAGCACTCAATGATGATGTAAGAGCAGCATTTTTATACCATTCTGAGTTTCTCTAGTTTTTTTCTTAGCTAACATTTAGAAAATTTTTAACTTGATGAGTTTGAAGGCGATATCCTGACCCAATGTATGCTGCTTTGTTGTTGTAGCATTGCATGTATATATAAATGTAGAATTAAAAATCCAAGAAAAGTATACAATAAATCAAAAGATGAACTACAGAGTCTTTAGGTTTACAGGACAATGGATTGTGTGGGCTTTGTAGAGAGATTGCCATGACTACTTTAACTCATGGCTCAGCTCAGCCATTAGCCTGGCCTCCTTGAGATTTCCTCAGCAGACTCAAGAATGTAAGCAGCCAGGCACCAGTGGCTCATCTGTAATCCTAGCTACTCAGAAGGCTGAATTCTGAGGATCGAAGTTCAAAGCCAACCTGGGCAGGAAAGTCCATGATACTCTTATCTCTAATTAACCACCAGAAAACCAGAAGTGGTGCTGTGGCTCAAAGTGGTAGAGCACTAGCCAGCACTAACCGGTATCTCTGTGTTCCAGGTGCAGGAGAATGATCTGCAGGAAAGAGTGAGCATAGGTGTGGACTGGCACTGATTCTTCCTGCAGGATGGTCAGGAATGACACCGCAGCAGTTAATTGCATTTCCACGCTGGCAACATGCAGGACCTCCTGTACAATCAGAAAGAGTTTGCTGATCACAGAATGAGAGGTCAGGACATTGTTTTCAAAAATCTCAGGATACAGAAACCAAATACAGTCACATCCCACAAATTGCCATTTACAGCCTTTAAGGAGATGCATTACTTGTTATTTAAGAGAACTGTATTCATATGTCTAATTAGGAATACATTAAGCCACAGAAATCTTAAATGCTTAAGAATTTAGGAATAAATGAAAACCATAAACAGTGTATAACCCTTCTAGTTTGTTATTGATACTATGCAGATGTTCTCTCAGTCACAATAATAATGACAAAGCTTAAGACAATTGCATGTGTATACTTTTGCTTCAGAAATAAACACTATATGTTCTACTATAAGGAGGAAGAAACTAGAGAGGGCAAATACAGTTCCCTTCCAAACAACTGATAAGAACACAAATCACCATGCTGAAAACAATTTCCATCAATCCCCATTCACCATGTAATGAATTTTAAAATACATATCCAAATTTAAAGTCTACATTAGAATAGTTTTAATATGTAAAAAGTCAGAAAATAACTATGTTGGTGAGACAATGGAAAAGAGGAAGAGAGAGTGTGTATGTGTATATGTGTATATAATATAAAGGCAGCTAGAAAGCATTTTTTTTCAATTATGGAAATTCCTCTTGTCCATTTTATAACTAATACAATAAAGTTACTAGAACATTATGATACTGATAGTCATAAAGTTCCATATCTATGCTCTCAGGAAAATTAATCTGTATTACTTCCTTACATGTAAAATGTGAATTATAGCACTATCTCTGTAATGATTTTAGCCACTTAAACAGCTTTTATATGACTTGCTGGCCCAGCCTATTGTCTATAATAAACATTTAATTAGTGACCACTAATTATCTTGTTCTATGCTACTTTTTTCTATGCTACTTTTAAATGTCTAGTAGGAATCTCACCTTATACACATCTTATTCTCTCCCCTAAATCTGTTCTTCCTGTGGTCTTTTTCATCTCAATAAGTAGTAAATTACAATCTGCCATTCTAGCTATTCAGTCCCCAAACTTTAGGGTCATCCTTAGTTTCTGCCATTCCTTCACTGGTCCTAATCACTCCTGAAGGAGTGACCTTCAACACAGATCTAGAATATGACTACATGTCACCTCTACCTTTACCACTCTTTTCCTAGCCACAATCATCTCCCTCCTGAACTTAATAACCTTTACCTATTCTGATTCTAAGACCGCCCCTCCAACAGCAAAAGAGATTTTCTTAAGATCAAAGACAGATCATGTCATCTTTCTGCTCAAAATTCTCCAATGTCTTTTCTTCTCACTAAAATCAATGTCCTTTTAGTGACTTTCAGGATGTGTTCTTGATTCCTACCTAGCCAAGATTTCTACATAGTGGCTCCATGAGCTCTCTCAAGCTATACAAATAACATATTTTCAATGACTACTCCCCACCTTATGACCTTATTTTAAACTAAAAATGACCTTCTAGCCCAACTCTTGACACATCACCATCATCCAACACACAGCAGTTATTTGTTTGTGGCCTATCAAACACTTAAACATGACTGGGAAAACTGTTTGTTCACTGTTGTCCCACAGGCATGTCACAGGCATTTGGTAATTTCTGAATGATCAATCTCTCTTACTCTTTCACCTAAGCTATTTGCTCTTAATGTTGTCTCCCCACTTCTCAAACCTCCCAAAAGATGGCATCAAGATATTTTTGAGGTGAGTCCTAAAGATTGGGGATTGGCAGTGATAAAAAGTAAAGCAAATGAATGTCACAGACAAGCATTCTCCATCTTCTTTCTGTGGTGCCTACAAGGAGCTATTCCTTCCGCACTCTGCCCCAACATCTTACCATGAATTGACATCCCATACCCAGACTTGTGCCTTCAGTACAGTAGGATCTAGTCATCATCTGATGACTAGATACAGGAGACAACATGCAAAAGAAACATCTGAGCCATTAAGTATTTTGCCAAAGGCCAGTGCACTAACAACTGTCAACTCTTCATCTTAACCTTTTCCTTTCAGGAGTCAAACACTGCCTTCTTCCTCACCAACCCTTCATGTCCATTTATCATGATTAAGACATAATCTAACCCAGTCCTGAGTCTTCATGGGGGGACTGTGGGAGACCTGGAAGTGGATGTTGTTGTAGTAAATATGAAAGACTATGGCGAACTACAGAGAGCCTATCACATATATGGGTGGCTTGGCTTGGTTCTGAGCTTTTGAATCATATGCACAAATGTTATTCTACCAGATTTTTTAACTAACAGTCAACTGACACATCCAAGAATTCTTGGCTGAGAGAAAAAGAGAAGGAATGATAAGGTATAAAAAATTGGTCTCTGAAACCCACCTTCCCATCTCCCTTGTTTTATTGTTTCCAGAAAAAACCTTTGTTCCATACTAACAATTTGGAATCAGAAAACACTTTTAAGATATCTGATGTGGCCAGTATATATCGCTTACAGGTTTCAGAAATCAAATCTTTTATTTAGAAACAGAAAGGTCTTTGAAAAAATATGTATAGATATTAAATTGTGGGACCACAGTGCATAGTCCAGTTCACACAAATCTACTGTTTTAAGTTCCAATAGCTGTGTTCTGCCCCCTACAGTCATTAGTGCTGGGTTTGAACATATGCAACAGGAAGCAAAGAAGAACATGAAGAAATCTTCCACTTTATTCTTCTTACTGTGACTTATTCTTGACTTCCACAGCAACATTTACCCCAATTATTTTGCACTTAATTTTCGAGAAATCCTCAACTCTTATCAGGATTTGGATTTTTCTCTTGTTGTGATGATGTCAACATCTGGAACAGTCCACTGTTAAGAAACCAGCACAGACTAAGAAATCAGTTGATATCTAAACATGTTTTCTGAAATGCAATACAGCGAAGCTTGATACTTACCAAAAAGTACTCTCTTCCACAGAGCCACACCCTCTGGACACACATGTGAGATCCGTACTCTCTGGGTAAATATGTGTGCATCCTCCCGGACCTCGGAAACACTGAAAAGTAAATTCCTCTATTGCCTCAGTGCATGCCTGCGTCAGTTTTCTCTCCTTTCACACACTACCACATCGTGAGCAAACTAGCCTCAGCTACTCAGAAATAAGACTTCTGATGAATGAGATGCACTTCCAGATTGAGAAAACTATATGCATTCAAGGAAGGAAAATGAGCTAGAGATGTCTGGGTTTAAAACTCACTCTTTAGTTAGCATAACTGATGCAAGAAAACATCTTATAAACAATGTAATAGCACCAAGGGAAATTGCTCTGTCTCCAGTGAACCTGCATTATACCCACCAAAAAAGGATGCTTCTCTTTACAAACACATAGTATAGAGAAGCATTTTATAAACCAGTGGCTATTACAAACAACTGGATACATTGAGTTCATATATACTAAATTAATCTCTTTTTTTTGGGGGGGGGTCTGGTCGTGGGGCCTGAACTCTGGGCCTGGGCGCTATCCCTCGGCTCTTCAGCTCAGGGCTAGCGCTCTACCACTTGAGCCACAGCGACACTTCTGGCTTTTTTCTTTTTGATTATGTGGTGCTGAGGAATCGAACCCAGGACCTCATGCATGCAAGGCAAGCACTCTACCACTGAGCCACCTTCCCAGCCCCATACTAATCTTACCGAAGAAAACACATTTGGTAAATAGCTCAGGTAAAAAGGTAAGGGAGCTCTAAAATTACAAAGTACATTTGTGTATTTTAACATCACTAATTATTTCTAAATAACTGGAGTTTAAAATTTAAATATTGAAGAACTAAGATCTTCCAATATTGAGGTAGTGAAGAAAACAAATGTGAAAAATTTCAGTAATTATCAATGAGTGACAGCTCTTTTTGTTATAAAATTGTAAACGTATAAGATTTTAAAACCAAATTAAAGATGGATAATTAGAAGACATCGACCCCAAGACACCTTTAACAATTCACTGTGACACATCATCCTCTTCTGTGTTCCTCTCACATTCCACACCAAAAGATAGGGAAAAAATCTAGTTGTGAGCACAGAAAATCAAGTTGAGAAGGAAATGCAACGTGAGCAGTGAATAGGAATAATGAAGGCAATGTCTCACCCTTCGTATGTCTGTATATATTAAAATGTGCAGTGAAATGCCACTGGACAATTAACATATACTCAAGAAAATGAGTGACAAGATTAAGGTCCTATCCAGGTTGTGGGTACTAGCTGGAGCAGAAAGGGCGAAAGAAGAGGGAGAAGAAAGGTGCATAGTGTCAAAGTACTTTATGTATATGTGTAAAATATAGCAATAAACATTTTTGAGGGTTATGGAAGGTGGAAAGGGAGATGAGGGAGAATGACAGAGCCTAAACAAGGTAAATTATTTACATATGAGGATATGTCAAAATAACTCCCCATACAGTTCATTAATGCTAATAAAAATGTGGATACAATCAGTATCTCAGTGATTAAAAGAAAGTTCATGAGGAGATACAAAAAGAAATATCTTACAGAAAAGCCCTTTCTATAAAGGATGCAATGTCCCACTATGTAAAATCATGAGGTTACCAAAACAAATGAATCTCAATACAAGGGTTTTGAAACTGCCTCCAACTATATTACTCTGCTAAGTCATTTTTACCTTCAATAAATTAGAATCATGGATAACTTTATTATTTAGGCTTAAAACAGAAAGGAGCAATTTAAAATTTCACAAAGAATATGTGTGCTTATGAAAGAATTATCTACTTGATGAAAGCGATAGCTATAATCAACTTTTTCAAGTGATTTATAAAAAGTTGAATTACTTAAGTGTTTTCTGAAAAAAAAATGTAAACTTTTCTGGAGGGAAGAGAAGCAATGCAAAGTCTGGCGATTTCTATAAGTAAATGGAAATAGGGCTGATTTTTGGGTCAGTTATTACACTTTGGCCTTTCAAACTCTTTTAAATAGTCCACTAAAACTCTAATTCTATTGAAATAATGTAATTTTAATTTATTTCACAGTTACTTGTTAAGTACCAGTATGATGCTACAGACTCTACGAAATCAGGGGGGAAAAAATGGGTCTTTACCTTTGAGTGACTTCTGCTGGTTATATACAACCAAACACTTAAGAAAAAGAAATAGTCACGTGCTTAGTGTACTCACTGTACAAGTGTGGGGACTTGGCAATCAATGGGCAGGACCTGCAGCAACCTTATGCTCTAACACTGCAAATTCTGTCATTGAAGTTGTGAAAAGACCTACAGATGGTGTAAGACAATGTAAGAGCACTGAAACTGAGCTCTAAGGTGTCCAGGCTTCACTGAGAAGAGACAATTGGCCTATGGGAAGAGGAAAAAAATAGCTAGACAAAAGGTGGGAGAGGAGATAGGAAAGCAAAAAGCCAAAGAAAGAGAGTATTCACAGAACTGAGTAGAAAAGGCCTGCAGACAGAGACCTGAAAGATCAAGCAGGGTGCCTGGAGTACAGCTGGTGCCTGGAGTATGGAGAGAGAGTGTTGGCTGAGTGAGACACACAGCTACAATGATGGATAGCCTCAGACGCATTAAGCAAGAGAAGACATGAATTGTTTTAACTCCTAAGAGATATTGTGCTGACTATAAAGTTGGAACTGAACGTAAAGGAAGGAGGATGGTATGGAAGCAAAGCAGAAGATGAGGCTATCTGGGAAAGCTATTTACCTGACCAACCTTCACACAGCTTAGACTAGAATGGAGGCAGTGCAGTTAGACAGGAATAGGAGGACTCAAAGATATTGAAGATAACATAAGTGAATGAATAACAAAAGAACCAGTGGTATCAAGGGTGGCCCCCAACTCTGGCTTGGCTTGTGTGCACATCAGGGTAAGACACTGGAGCAAGCCTGGGAGTTGGGGAAGTCCCTATGAACTCAGTTTTGTACCTGTTAACTCTAAGATCCCTTTGAGACATGTGAGTAGAGATGACAAGCAGAAAACTATATATATAGTTCTGATACTTTGGAAAGCTCTATAAGTGAGATTATGCAGATGACAGTTAAAGGCATAAGCACAGGGGATTATCACTATTGCAAACACAAATTCACAACACTGTATCAACCTTTCCTTTCTTTTTTTAATATATATTTTTATTGTAAAGATACTGTACAGAGGGGTTACAGTTACATGAGCAAGGTAATGAGTCCATTTCCTATCGAGCATTGTTACCCCCTCCTTTTATTCCCCCTACCATCCCTTTCCTCCCCCCTTGCCCCCCACCCCCACCCACCTCACCCCACCCCACCCCCGCCAACTACACACACACACACACCACTAAAGTTATAAAATTGGTTTTCAACATAGTGTCTTGTACATCTCATTGTTACCTTGGGTCATCCTGTATCCTTATTTCAGCATTTTGTTATTTCCCTTCCCCTCTCCAAATTAGAAAAATGTATAAAGATGCAGGACACCAGAATCAAATATAGTGCTCTACCACTTGAGCCACAGTGCCACTTCCGTTTTCTGGTGATTAATCAGGGAGATAAGAGTCCCATGGACTTTCCTGCCCAGGCTGGCTTCAAACCTAGATCCTCAGATCTCAGTCTCCTTGTGCAGCTAGGATTATAGGCATGAGACATCATTACACCCAGCTCAACCTTTCTTCTTTTTTTTTAACCACTACTCTGTGTTATTTGTCTCTCATTTATTTTCCTTTTTGATTCCAGTTCTTTCATTCAGCTTTTTCCATCTTCTGTTAGTTTAGAAGTTATGTGCCCTTTTACTTTTCTTTCTGTTAGTGACAACAAAGACATGGTATCACTATACCATCTCAAAACCACTGGATTCTCTCTTTTTTCTCCACTCAGTTTTGTTTTGATTTGGATAATTTCTCTCTTCATGATCACTGATCTTTCCATATGTGTCCTTTCCATACGTGTCCAAACTTTTAATAACCCATTAAATAAATGCTTTATCTTTACTATCACCCTTCTTATTTCTAGAATTTCCATTTGACTAAGTTATAGTACAGCTCTCTGTTGAAATGACCTATATAGCTATGCATTTCAATTCTTCCATGAGACCTTCAACTTATTAATCAGTTCTTTTAAATTATTTAACATGTCCTGTGTCTTCTGATATTAGATGTCTTGCTTTATGCAAAACCTATGTCTAGAAATTTTTATTGAATGCTAGATGTTCAATGAAGATGGATGTAACACTACGCTCTGAAACAGACATGTATCCTTTGTGAGGCTTGCTGTATTGCAAGCTGAACAAGCCTAAGTCAGTAGTTTGTCTGGGTTTGAGTTTCTTTGCTGGTACGGTCATCTTTAGGGAAAAACAGATCTCAAATTCCTCCACCAGTGGGCAACTGTTACTTTGTGCAGCCTGAGGAAGGTCAGAGGATTTTCCTCAGTTCCTACTCTACTCTTGGCTTCCACATTCATAGCTTCCCTAATAAAATACTGCTGCCCGTTACTACATGCTAGGGCTGATGGTGGAAGTAAGGAATTCTTGGTTATCTTGGATCAACTTCACCTAAAATAAAGCAAGACCACTAAGTTCAGGCCTTTTTCACTGGTCCTACCCTATGATCTTTCATCCTGGGGACGGTGAGGTCTTCAACAAGGTTGTTTCTTCCTCTCACCCATTGGCAATAGACTCAGCTTCATATCTGTGCAGGTCTTGGGCCCAACATCATTACCTTCCTTTGCCTTTTTTTTTATGGGGGCACATCTGATGGCATTTAGTTCCCACCCATAAATAATCCAGGATAATCTCCTTATCATCCAACCCTTAGTTTAACCACATTCTGAAAAGACCCCGATTTCCAAATAAGGTAATATTTGTAATGTATGGGGACCACAGCCTGTGGAAGTAGGACTGGGGAGAAGAAAACAGTATTCTGACTATCTCACCACTTGAGTAATTTTCATGCAAGCAGCTAAATTATGACTGATTTTTTATTTATTTATTTTTGTCCGCCATGGAGCTTGAACTCTGGGTGCTGTCGCTCAGCTCTTCAGCTCAAGCCAAGTGCTCTACCTACTTGAGCCACAGAACCATTTCCGGTTTTCTGGAGGTTTATTGGAGATAAGAGTCTCACGGACTTTTCCTGCCCGGGCCGGCTTTGAACCATGATCCTCAGATCTCAGCCTCCTGAGTAGCTAGGATTACAGGTTTGAGACACCGGCGCCTGGCATAACTGATACTTTTAAAAGATGTCTCTGAGTAGTTAGCTCTAAGAGGCAAAGCAGAAGCAGTAGGTTCAGCATGCAGCTGTTGTAGCATCCAGATCAGATGACTAAGGTTTGAGGAGTAAAATTTCACATTAGAGATCTGCTGCAATCATGAACAGATAGTGGAAGAGTTGAATACTAGTTAAGAGGGAAAACTCAGGAATCAGGCTTCCTGGTAAAGGTTCATTATATCGCTTGCTAGAGTGGTGACTTGTCAAGTTATTTAAGTTGTTCCCTCCTCTGGGAATGTCTGTTATAAAGCTACTGTCAGGATTCAGATATAATAATGTGTAAAATGGTTGATAAGAGTATAGTGTCTGACACATGTAAGACCGCAATAACTATTTACCACAGTTTTACTATGTGTGCCTGGCATTGTACATTTTCCATATAATTTTATGACCTATTTTTAGTAAGGGAAACAACGAATTGTATTTAATAATTCCACAGGTAGAAACTTTTTTCTGTACTAAAATATAAAGGAGTTTCCTATGCTATTAGTGTAATTATAACCATTTTAAATTTAAAGGACTGTGGTATTTTAGAAATGTATCTTGCCAATCAAATTGTTTTACATCGGCATAATAGAAGTTCAAATCAAATATTAAACTCTGCATCTAATATTTCAATTTAATATATTATGAAGAAAGAAAACTTGATTAAATAAGGACCCAAGGAAAAAATCTTTTTCAAAAGTGTCCTAGAGTTAAATCATAAAACATGAATTATAATTACTATATTTTAGACTATTTAAATTGTAGATCAAGAGGCCCTGAGTTCAAAATCAGTACTGTATGACAACAAAAAAACCCACAAAACTCCTTTCCAAATTCTTAAATTTAACCTTGAGGTGAGTGATCTAATTGTACAACCGCTTTGTAAATAATTTAAGAAACAATGTAAATAAAATAGAATTACTTCAATTCTCATCCTCATGCTGTTCCTGCCATTTTTTATCTTAAATTCTTTCATTCCTAAAACCAGCAAAAACAGTCACCTATTTTTTAAAAGTCATTTTACAGTTAGTACATTGTAGCAAGGATGAAATACAAATGCAATAAAACAAACCCATCTATGGTAAAACTTATGCCTAAGCAGAATCTCTGACATCACCTCATCTCTGGATCTTTAGGATGACAGAATGACGGGTAGGGGGTGAGCTCTCCAAGATGCTTACAAGTGCAGGTATAAGGACAGGAAAGCCACTGGGAATAATTTGTTACATGATATATCTGCAGTTCATATCTCTAAATCCTTTCAGAGTAAACTGTTTTAAGAAGATCAGTATTTGTATGTATTCAAATGATTTCTCCCATCACCTAAGATACTAAAACCAGCAAAAAAAAAAAATGTGGTTCTTAAGTCAGAAATCTGGAGGCAAATCTAATCCATTATAAAGTTCCATTCACTGTGTTCCTACAGATGTACCTCAGAGGTGCCACCACTCTTCTTAATCTTAATCTAGGCTGCCATCAACTGTCAGAAGGACTGGTGTACAAGGCCTAACTGGGCCACTCCAACTCCCTCTCAACACACTAACCAAAATGACCTCCATAAAACGTAAGTGGGATTAAGTCACTCACTTGTGCTAGTCTTCAAAGGTGAAATTTCCTCACTCCTCAGAATAAAAACCAAGGTTTGCATGCTCCATCAAAGACATTTCTCTGACTTTTCAACTCACACCCCACTCTGCCCCAGAAGATCTTAACCACACCTGCCTCTCTCTGTTCCTCTATGTTCCACTTTACCTTAGCCAGATGCTGGTGGTTCATGCCTGTAATCCTAGCAAATCAGGAGCTTGAGATCTGAGGATCACAATTCAAAGCCACTCTATGCAGAAAAGTCTGTCAGATGCTTATCTCTAACCACCATAAAGCCAAGAAAAACTGTAACTCAAGTAGTCAAACATCAGCTTTGAGCCAGAAAGTGAAGCAAGAACATGAGGCTCTGAGTTTAGCCCAGTAAGTACAAAAAAGAAAGATATATTAGAGATCAGAACATATATTAAAGATCTTTTGAAGGTCACTCTCATCTTTGATTTTTTTATTTTGGTTGTACTCAACTTTGGACATTTAATATGCAAAACCTGAATTTAATACACTTACTTATATTAATTCTATAGCCAAAAAGACCTACACACTTGTTCCTTTCTACTACTGTTTATCTGACGCTTCTGATGTCATGTTAACAAACTTAGGTAAGCTAATATTGCTGAAATTGAATATTAAAATGACACTGGTCTGTGTAGGCTTACTCTTTTTGAAATTATGGCATAATTCTGGGGGGCAAAACAGATATAAAAGTCTTGATTCACTTGTGAATCACATGCAATGCCAAAATAACTATAATCATCACTGGAGCCAGTAAGAAATGAACACTGCCTGAACAGAAATGTAAACATCTTATAAAAATGTCATAGTATATCTAATCTAAACAACAGCTAAAAGCATGGTCTATAAACCCAAAAGTAAACCCAAGGACATATTAATAATTACAGTACTTAAACATATACAAATGATTAAAAGTTGAGAAAAACATTACTACCAAATGGAAAGCCAAGGCAAAGTTACTAAAGTTAGTAAATACTATTAGAAAATACTACCTCTATTAATATGTAACCTCTCTGACCCCTATTAGTATGTAAGCTCCTGGAGGACACAGAAACAGCTGTCTGTTTTAAGGGAGTTCTTGTGAAGTGACCACTGCATAAAAGTGAAAATAAATAATATGAATTATTAAACATTTAACATAATGCATTATTGATTAATAATGTTAACTAGAATAATATTAAGAAAGAATGTGATAATAGATAAAACACATTGAAAACAGGAATACTAATTCTGAAAGAATTTAGAAAACAATAAAATAAATGTGAAACTAAAATTGTGGTATGTATAATTAAATCTTTATTGGTGATTTTTTTAGAAATCACCACAGGACATTTATAAAGAGGATCAGTTAAAAATATATTACCATTGTGGTAGAAATACAGATTAATGGATTCATATAGATGTTAGTTAACAGAAGATCAAGTAATATTCTCTGGCTTTTTAAGAAAAATTAAGATGAACTAATTTTAAGAAAATAACTACAGAAATCTTTACAACTAATTTCTCTAAATATTTGTCACTCAAGATGCACATAGTAATACTGCCCCCAAAGCAATTATTAGGTACAAAAGATCAGCCATCAAAGCTCTAAATTTTCTCAACAATAACAACATACTACTGGAAGGAAATGGAAAAAACATTTAATACAACTTACTCTGACTTTTGGCAAGACTCTCCGAAGTGTTTCAGTGGGATTCTGTCGCATCAAAACTGGAAGATTTGCAATCACACTTGTTCCTTGGATATCTTGACCAGCACTTACAAAGAAAATACAAATTTTAAATTTGTAACTATAAGCAGAATTCGTGGCTTATGATTATAAAAAGAATGGATTAATTTGAAAACAACAACCTTTTATGACTTCCTAATAAGTGTTTGACGTATCATTGAGATATAAAAATAAAACTAAGAATAAAATTTTATTGAATAAACCTTTAGAATTTATGAAGATATTAATTATGGTTGTGCTAAAGTGAGTCTCTATATGCATGTCCAAAATCGTAAAGTCTTGAGACTATTTTTAAAGACTTGTAACTTCTAGCTCATTTTTCCCTGTGATCTGTCACTTTGCTACACTTTATGAAAAATTTTATTATGTTAAAGTAATAGGCATTGCAACAACAGGGCTAGCAATAAAATCAACTAGACAAATCATATAAGTCCTTTATTAGTACAGTGAAATTTCTTATTCTTCTAGGCTGGCTTCATGAATTGCCAGAAATTTTGTAAAAATGCACTCAATATTCTTACAAGTCAGTAGGACATTTATACAATGCCTCTTTGACATACATTTAACAAGATGTTACCAAAATAAAATCTGTGTTGTCAGATGGCCTAAATACCTTAACAAAATACTTGAAAAACTTGATTCTTCTGAAAATCTATTTCCATAATAAACTACAAAAAATTGTTTTTGAAATATAACCTAAGTAACTTAGGTTTACCAAGTAATTTTTATTTTTATTTTATTCTTTTTTTAAAAAATTGTATAATATCATCTTTAAGTAGTTGTACAAAACTGCTTCAATTCAACATATCAGCATCTTGATCACAGTCACCCTTTCTGTCATTACCCCCTCATTTCCCCCAACCTCACTCATCCTTCCTTTCATTACTGGATCCATTTTCATATATGTACACAGAATACTATGACTGTATCTGCCCACCTTCCTCTCTCCATTTACCTATCCCTCCTTCACCTTGACCTACACCCTGACAAAACTTGTTCCAGCTTCCTGGTATTCATTTTGCTAAACTATAAGTTAGGTTCAAAGGCGTTATATCATTGGAATGCTCCCCTGTGCATGTCAAACTTATCAAAGTTTAAACCATTTGTGTAATAAAAATAACCTGGAAAAGAATGAAAAGACAAGTCACAGGCTAAGAGAAAATAATTTCCAAGTACATGTTTGACAAAGGTCTAGCATCTACATTACATAAAGAACTCTTATAAGTCAACAGTAATAAGGCTGGGTGTGTAGCTCAGTGATAAAGTGCTTGTTTATCATGGACTCTGGTTTCAATCTAGAAGCCCTTCACCCCAGAGAGTATGGGATGAAAATAGTAATAAAATACATAAGATGACTAGAAAACCAGTAAGAGATACAAAAAGATAGGCTAGCATCTTTGGTAAGGATGCTCTACAGACTGAAAGTCAGCATAGCAAAAAGTGCTCAGTAAAATGATCCATTAGACAAAGATAACATACCACCACAATGAGGTACTTGTTAGAATAGCTACAAGTAATAACAATGTGAAATGCAAATAAATGAGACTACTCATCCACTGCTGGAGGGAAGAATGTAAGCCAGTACAGTCACTTAGGGAAACACTTCAATAGCTTTAATAACATACATACTATATATGCATATATATATATACACATATATATATGAGATGTATAACATATATGTATATATATTAAAGGAGATATATAATGTATGTGTATATATACACATGTATGTGTACATATACACACAAATATATACACACATACATTATACACCTCCTTTAATCTGTGAATGCTTAAATATCCATAGCAGAGTGTTCCTCAGCAGTAAAGAACAAACTATTAATGTGTTTAACAACCTGAATGCATCTCCAAAAACTTATGCTGAATTTTAAAAATGCTGACAAAGTCAATAAAGCCAATAATTAGATGAATTCAAATCTAGCCAAAATAAGATATTGTTTCACAGCCACTAGGATGATTAAATTAAAAACTGAACATACAATGTTGGTGGGGAAAGGAGGAACTGGAACTCAGATACTATTGGTAGATGATAGTATAAAACACCTCAGAAAACTTTGACAATATGTTAAAAGGCTACACATATACTTACCAAACAACTCAGATATCCAGTCTCATTTACACAAGGAAAATAAAAGCATATATTCACCCAAACACCTGAACACAAATGTTTACTAGCAAGTAAATCCAATTGTGATCTGTGTGTACAATGGAATACCAGTAGCAATTTTTTTTTGGGGGGGGTCCAGTCGTGGGGCCTGAACTCTGGGCCTGGGCACTGGCCCTCAGCTCTTCAGCTCAAGGCTAGCACTCTACCACATGAGCCACAGCGCCACTTCTGGCTTTTTTCTTTTTGCTTATGTGGTGCTGAGGAATCGAACCCAGGGCCTCAGGCATGCAAGGCAAGCACTCTACCACTGAGCCACCTTCCCAGCCCCACCAGTAGCAAATCTTTAAATGAACCACTGATACATTCAAAAGTATGGACATATTTCAAAGCAAGTATGATGAGTGAAAGAAGTCATAGTACTTTGGACATGAAACTCAGCAGGATCACAGTTTGAAGCTAGCCTTAGGAGGGGGAAATATTAGTGAACCCCTAAAGGTCAAGAAATAATCTGGCTGTGGTGACACACACCTAGCTATGCATGAAGAATAAGTAGGAGGATCATGATCTGAAGCCAGACCCAGGAAAAAAACACAGCTCCTATCTGAAAAAATAACCTAGATCAAAAAGGGCAGGAGGCATGGCTTAAGTGGCAGAGTACCTGTCCAGCAAGCACAAGAAGATCCTGAAATTCAAGGATCAGAAAAAGAGAAAAAGTGTGTGAGAGAGAGAAAATGTAAAGAGAATACACACTATCATATGACTCATTTGTGTAAAATTACAGAAATTGCAAACTGAACTACAGTGGCAGAAAGCAGCCAAGTTGTTGCTTAGCAATGAGTAAAGGAGAATGAAGGCTGGATTATGAAAGGGGCATAAGGCAACTTCAATCTATGATCATGATCATGGTGAAGGTTTCCAAGGTACATATATGTGTACATCTGTGTGTGTAGACATGCAAATGACAAAAACTGGAAACACATACATATATATATATACACATATACACAGCACACGTATATACATATACATACATACATGCATACGTATATACAAGCTTGGTTCAAAACCCAACAAACTGTACATCTTTAAAACATATAGTTCACTGTATATCAATAATACCACAAAAGTTTGTTCAGAATGCAGTATATAAACACAAAAGAACAAAGGGCACCTAGAGAAATAACAGCTATGAACAACACATCATGTTTGAAATTTCTTGAATCTTCCATAAAAAGATAAATAAGGACAGTTAAACAAGAATTAAAAACACACATGCAACATCTACACTGTGAGTGCTAAGATTTCCCACACAAACTAAAAATAAATGCCTAGATGGACAATAGCCAAAACTACACATAGTTTTGTATCCTCCCACAGCTGATGGGTTCAACGAGTACCAACTCTCAAAACTTCCAGAACAAAGGCCCACATGGAGAAAAAAGGCTCTGGAAAACTGAATCTGAACTACAGCACAGGAATAGAGCACAAAAATAAAACCAAAAACAAGGCCCATGTCACAGTGTGGGAGAACAGAACTAAGGAACTTCAGAAGGGAAGGCACCCTATTTTGAACACTATAGAAACAACCAAGAAGGGTCTCTAAAAATAGAAAGCTGTCCTGAAACATACCTTCTTCCTAAATTTAAAGATCATGATCCAATTTTTTATTTTTTATTTTTTATTTTTATTTTTTGGTCATGGGGCTTGAACTCTGGGCCTGGGCACTGTCCCTCAGCTCTTCAGCTCAAGGCAAGCCCTCTACCACTTGAGCCACAGCACCACTTCCAGTTTTCTGAGTGGTTTATTGGAGATAAGAGTCTCACTGACTTTGCTGCCTGGGCTGGCTTTGAACCATGATCCTCAGATCTCAGCATCCTCAGTAGCTAGGATTACAGGCATGAGCCACCAGCACCCAGCTATGATCCAATTTTTAAGGAAAGAAAATAAGGAGCAGACTAATATTCTGAATAACTACGAAAGACAGACATGCCCACAACCACTAACAATAACCTACTATTTCTCTCCAAAAATTTAAGAAAATTTGTCTCTAAAAAAAAATAAAATGCATGAGATATGAAAAGGATCACAGTAACCTTAAGTATGAAAATTCAAACGAGGTGATAATTCAGTAGAAAATTAGAAAATGACTAAACCAGAAAAGACAATGAATACAATAGATAATTCCTCAAAAGAAATAATAAGTAAAAAGGAATTTTAAAACATAAAACTTTTAAAGGATTTGAAAGTGATCAAGATTTGTATGAAAGCAATATCTAAGATAGGCAAAGAACCAATATAGTTAGTTAGAAAAGTAGTTTAAAGAAGAAAACCAAAGGAAAGGATTTTTCTAAATTAAAAAAAAAAGTACTGCCAGGTGCTGGTGGCTCACACCTGTAATCTTAGCTAGAAGGCTGAGATCTGATGATTGAAGCCAGCCTGGGCTAGAAAGTCCATAAGAGTCTTATCTTCAATTAACCATTGAAAAACCAGAAACCAGAAGGGAAGCTGTGACTCAAGTGGCAGAGAACTTACCTTGAGTAGAAAAGCTAAAGAACACATCTAGGCCCTGAGTTCAAATCCCACAGTACAGGCACACAAAAAAAAAGAATACAAATTTTAATCCTCATAATTTCTACCAGACACCAAAACTACAATACTATAATCAGTTACTATCTGGCCATTCAGCCATTCTCTTTCCCAAAAAGAGAAAGAAAGAGGGTTTGCAGTGGGTATGTGGTGGCATTATTAGAAGGGGAAGCAACTATGCCTGCTGGTTTTCAGCTGGGAACAAGCAGCTCCTCCTCTTCCTTTTCCTCCTTCTCCTCACCCCCACCAGGGGAAGAACACTAGGAAAGTGCTTCTCACTTCAGCATGCATCAGCATCACCTCAGAGCTCTTTTTAAATGGAGCCCAATCCCAGACACACTGTTTCAGGGGGTCTGAGTGAGGCTGAGGTGTGAGAGACTGGTTTCTCACAAGTGCCCAAGTGATAGTGAGGCTGCTGGTCTGGGGATCTTCAGTACATGGGCAGTCAGCAAATCAGTACTTACAAACTCATTTGCTGAATGGCAACCCCTTTACACAACTGTTTAAAGATAATTTAAAGTTTTTTAAAGAAAAAGGGAGGGGAGGAGAGGGCAGTTAGGCCTCCCCAGCTAGGTGGAAGGTGGCAGCCAATCTGGCTCCAACATAAAGAGAATGACTCAACAAGAAGCAAAGATCCTGGGCAAGAAGGAGGTGACTCAACAAAAAGCCTGTGGAAGATGAGAGAATCAATTTCAAGACTCCTCATATCAACCCCTGGACCAAGTGGACCACCAGTACATGCTAAGGGGGGAGGGAGCAAAGGACCCAGGACAGAGACAGCAGACACCTGCCTCCGGGACCCTTGCTTGTATAAAGAGTCCCTTTCATTGTTTTGTTTGCTGTTCCTTTCAGTTTCAAATAAACCTACTGTCTGCTTCAACACTTTTCCTGTCTTTTAGAATAAGCTTGAGCCCTAGACAATATCTGAGGAAGAAAGGAGAGGCTATAAAATCATCACAATTTTTTGGATTTCGTGAGTGGAAGGAGCCAGCCACTTATGGAGCAGTCTACTCAAGTGAGGCGGGCCATCTGATAATGGACTGCAGGCTCTTCTTCATAATAATGAATCAAGAAAAATAATGTAGCAAGAAAAGGGAGGTAGAATGACCTGTAGTCTACTTAAATGCACATTTTAGGGAAGTGTGATGAAATACCTGGAAGGGAAGGAAGCACTGAGAAGAGTAGATCCAGCTGTGCAATGAAGTAGAATACTGAGAAGAGTAGAGGCTGACCATGAAATAGAGTACTAAGAGTAGACCCAGCAATAAAGTGGAGTAGTGAACTCCCATGCTGGAAATTTCTCAGGGCTGTGAGCACACTGTAACCTCAGCTGACTTTGGTCACAGCACAAATAAATCAAGTATGCAGGCAAGTATAGATCTAGTCCACCATAACTAAATGGAGGGAACCTAACTATGATTGACTAAAAGAAGCAAGTATAAATTTTACTTTATTGCTATTTGATTGTGGTATATGCAATTTCTAAATAGATATTTGATCAATGTTGTACTTTTGAAACAAATTAAGCTTCTAAGACTTCAAAATCTACAAATTTCAATTGGAAAACCAGGCACAAGAAACCTTCATCATGGCTGTATCTTGAGCTTCATATTTTCCCCCACTGCACTGTTTTCTGGTATGTACTCCTTTTATGGAATACTCAGAAATGCAAAGACACAAATTCACTCAGCAAACCACTCCTCCAAAATAGAAAAGAACTAGGCTAATCATCTAAGTTGTACACTAGTGGCTAAAAGGGGAAGAGGAGACAAATTATGAGTAGTTAAGTAAAATGGATTTAGGACAGCTATCTTTTAAATTCTAAATTAATTTTACTAATTATTTAATTCTCATTGGGAGATACACCTATTTTATAGAGATATTTATAGAAATGCATTAAACCAATGCAAACAAATCAGTGAGTTCAAGCTTTGCTATAATGAAGTCTGGAAGTATTTATTGTTGCAAATTCTGTTGGCATAATGGTAAACATTCAGGTAAATAACTGATAGCTAGTTTGTTTTTAACTCTAATCCAAGACTGTTTAGTTGAAATTTTACATCCTCATTCCTAGCACACAGTAAAAGCTTCGTATATTACTTACTGATTTGCCTCTATTTTGCATCACCAACTACCTGTACTGTCAAAGACTGGGTCTTATTACCTGAAAACACTCTATGTCTAAAATCTTAAAACTTTGTACTCTCCTTGTTGGGCATGAACTCATCTTTCCAGTTTTCTATTGTCAAAGAAGTCCAGTTTTCACCTTTACCACATTTCTAACTCACATTTCTCCCAGTTTTAATTTCTTCTTCACTAATCTTAAGCTCACTATTACTTCAGACTTAACCAATAATCTTATTTCTTCCACTCTCCTAATAACAAGGTAAAAATACTACTGAATACATTATATGCTAGGCATTATGCTAGTAAATGCCTTACTGGCATTCACCTTGCTTAATTCTCACAATAATCATACAAAATGAGTAGATACTATTATTGCCACCATTTTATCTTATAAATGTAAAGATACTTTCTCAACTTATCCATCCCTTTACAACTCCAAAACCCATGCTGCAAGCCATGGCACTATGTGGCTTCCCTTTCAAACTATACTTCCAGCTAATATCACCAATATCAAACCTATCCATCCACTTTTTCTACCCCACTCCTGCTCATAAGCTATGCAGCACTACTGGAAAGAAAGAAAAAACTTGTATGATTAATTATACTGGCTAATGCTTTTTTTTTTTTTTTTTTTTTCCGGTCGTGGGGCTTGAACTCTGGGCCTGGGCGCTGTCCCTCAGCTCTTCAGCTCAAGGTGAGCGCTCTACCACTTGAGCTACAGCGCCACTTCCGGTTTTCTGGTGGTTTATTGGAGATAGGAGTCTCACGGTCTTTCCTGCCCGGGCTGGCTTTGAACCGGGATCCTCAGATCTCAGCCTCCTGAGTAGCTAGGATTACAGGCGTGAGCCACCAGCGCCCGGCTGGCTAATGCTTTTAGAAACATAAGGTTATTAACAAAAGTTGGTCATGACCAGGCAAAAGCTGCACTGGCCATCTGCCTTGGTAAACTCCAGAGGACCCCACCCATCTGGACCCCATCCCTCTGGTGACAACTATCACTAGGATGCAGAAGGAGCATCTCCCAAGTGACTCGGCACAAGGTTGGTGATGGGTCTCATGGGAGGTTTCTGATTGGTGTTCATGGAGGCTTACAACTGATAGAATTAGAGTTATTCATATGCAAGGTTGTACCATTTCTACTGTCCTTCTCCTGGCTTTTTCACTGTGTTCAGATTAGTCCTAGAGGTTCCTCTGCCCTTCCCCTCACTTACTGCAACATTAGACCTCAATGAAGGTTTCCCCCAGATTGTCAGAGGCTTATGATTTTTATCAAGCTAAGCTGAGTGGCAATCAGCAAGAACAAGTGAAACCTGGAATCCAGACCCAGGGCCCTGGGCAGGACAGGTGGAAGACCGCTGAAGAATGACTCCTAGTACCTAAGACGCTGCCATTCCTACGCCATAAGCCCTCCACTCACTCAACAACTAGGAGGTAGCTGAAGAGTGTTACGTAAACAGAACAGAAACAGGGCTGAGACAACATAGGACTTCTGAAGGTGGAAAACTGAAAAGTGGAGACAGCCCCAGTTGCTAGGTGAGCTCCAGAGGACCATCAAGGGTTAAGATGCCTAAAGCTCAGAAATTCTAACAGTAAAAGATATCAAGAGTTAAGGATACTGACTCAGGAGCAACTAGCAAGCAGCAGTTGCAATAAGCTGAATACCTGGAGCTATATGTGACTGGAGCCATAACCTCTAATTTTCAGAGCCATCAGCCTCTGGTACTAAAGGGCTCAGGGATGTCAACCTCAAGAGAGCTAATCCTTCCCCATTCATGATTTCCATCCAATAGGTTAAAAGGACCTTCAGACATCCATTTTGTGTCACTAGAGATGAAACAGGTAGAGTTAGAAAGCTAATACAACTGACTCCTTCATGTAGCCACACTGGAGAAAACAAATGTGGAACTTATTTAAGGTCAGCCAACTGTCACAATATCTCTACAAAGCAGGAATCTGATTTTTAGAGAAACACAAATAACTATTCATATAAATTAATTTCGCACATGTACATTTTCTTCTTTAAGAGAAAGTCTGCAGTCATTATAGCTAATATCCATTATGTGAAAAATGAACTAGGTAAGTTAAGTGTAGGGATGGGAGGGAGAAAATGAGGGAGAATTATAGAAGGGATGAAACTGATTAAGAAGTATTACACTCGGGCTGGGAAGATGGCTCAGTGGTAGAGCGCTTGCCTTGCATGCCTGAGGCCCTGGGTTCGATTCCTCAGCACCACATAAGCAAAAAGAAAAAAGCCGGAAGTGGCGCTGTGGCTCAAGTGGCTGTGGCTCAGCCTTGAGCTGAAGAGCTGAGGGGCAGCGCCCAGGCCCAGAGTTTTTTCAGGCCCCACGACTGGCTTGTGGAATTGTAATCCCTTTGTATAACTACTTAATAATAAGATATGATCAATTTTATCCTTGATATCTTATACTAAAATAAGTATTTTTGAAATGCCCATCATTTTCTTTACAAGTTCTCTATCAAAAAACAAAATCACAGCCAGGCACTGGTGGATCATACCTATAATCCTAGCAATTTGGGAGGCTGAGATCTGAAGACTGTTGTTCAAAGCCAGCCTAGGCAAGAAACTACAAAGTACGTGTGATTCTTATCTCCAATTAGCTACTAAGAAGCTGGAAGTGGAGTGATGGATCAATGGCAGAATACTAGCCTTGAGCAAAAGAAGCTCAGAGACAGTGCCCAGAACCTGAGTTCAAGTTCCAAGACTGGAATGTGTGTGCACACGCACATGCGTGTACACACACACACACACAGAGAGAGAGATTTATTGATATAATTGTTAAATTAAAATTGCACATTTTCAGCCAGGCTCCAGTGGCTCATGCCTGTAATCCTAGCTACTCAAGAGGCTAAGACCTGAGGATAATGGTTTGAAGCCAGCCCAGGCAGGAAAGTCTGTGAGACTCTTATCTTCATTAAATCACAGAAAAAGCCAGAAGTAGTGCTGTGGCTCAAGTGGTAGAGTGCTGGCCTTGAGCAAAGGGAGCTCAGGGACAGTGCCTAGGCCCAAAGTTCAAGCCTAAGGACCAGCAAAAAATAATTTTTTGTTTAAAAACCACACATATTGAAGATGTACAATATGTCATGTGTTTTACCCTTTTTATCATAAACTAACAAATTATAATTGCATCTATTTATGAGTACAAAGTGATTGTGAATCTATGTCCCTAAATGTCAATGTTTTAACATACAGTGATTAAGAAAACCAAGCTAGCTGGGCACCGGTGGCTCATGCTTGTAATCCCAGCTACTCAGGAGGCTGAGATTTGAGAGGCTCTTGGTTCAAAGCCAGCTGGGGCAGAAAAGTCCATGAGACTCTTACCTCCAATAAAAACCATTAGAAAACCAGAAGTGGCGCTGTGGCTCAAGTGGTAGAGCTCGCCTTGAGCTGAAGAACACAGGGACAGCGCCCAGGCCCCAAGTTCAAAAAAAACAAAAAACAAGAAAGAAAGAAAACCAAGCTAATTCTCATAGCCACTACCTCACACACTTTCTGTTTTGAGAACGTAGTGGTTCCATACATAGGGACATTCTGTCACCAAGGGACCACAGATAGGATGATTTCACTAATTACAGCAGCCAGCTTAGTTTTTATAAGGACACTTAATGATAGTTGTGCAATAACGTAATCTTCTCATGATTTAGTTCTCAGAATATGTCCTTGCTGTAAGTGATCTATGACTGTACTTAAAAATCTACTATTATACCAGATTTTAAAGTTATCCAAGGAATACTTAGGTATATACTTTCTCTAAGGAAATACAACTTTTAATTACACCACATATAATTCAATGTGTGAATGATTCAGATAAGGTTATTTATAGCTACATGTTGCCCTTCATCCCTCCCCTTTCTCTAACGTGTGTGTCAAGATTTTAATATGCAGTCCACAAGATGAGATCCACATACTATTTATGTGGGACAAATAAAGAAAGAGTATATGCTATTTTTTTGAGATTACAGGTAATGATTTTTACCACAAAATAAGAGTTGATAAAGTAACAAGGTATTCTAATGTATATACTGTTTACCTGAACAAATAATTAAAGCAGCACATATTAAAATATGCAAAATATTAACCTTAAATTTGTTTTACACAAACACTAGTCAAAAGAATTAGAGTTGGCTAGAATTCCTCCAGCTTTTCTGCCTAAAAATAGCAAATATTTTTTTAAGAAAATAGAAGAAAAGCCAGATGCTGGTGGCTTATATCTATAATCCTAGGTACTCAGGAGGCTGAGATCTGAAGATCGCCGTTCAAAGCCAGCCTAGGGAGAAAAAGTCCATGAGACTCTTATCTCCAATTAACCACCAGAAAACCAGAAACAGTGCCGTGGCTCAGTAGTAGAGCACTAGCCTTGAGCTAAAGAACTGAGGGACAGATTTCAAGCCCCATGACCAAAAAAACGAAAGAAAGAGGGGGCAGGGGGAGGAAGGAAGGAAGGAAGGAAGGAAGGAAGGAAGGAAGGAAGGAAGGAAGGAAGGAAGGAAGGAAGGAAGGAAGGACAAGGGCTAGGAATGTAGTTTAGTGGTAGAGTGCTTACCTAGCATGCATGAGCCCTGGGTTCAATTCCTTAGTACCACATAAATAAAAATAAATAGAAAAAAAGAAAGTAGTAGTGAAACTGACATACCAGCCACATGGGAAGTGCCGATGACTGCATGCACTGCAATCTGCACACTTAGCTAGAAAATCCTCCTCATTTTATTGTCAGAGTACAGAAAAACTAAATCATGTCCCCTAGGTCCAATAACTGGTTAGTGGCTGTGCTCCATGTTTCTCCAACAGGATTATAAGAAAACCACTTCTTATCTATCTCTTGATGTCTCACTTTTTTAAATCAAGATTAGTTTCAAGACTAATTACATGAATATGTCCTTGTATAGTAAATAAGTCACTAGAGGTAAACAAATAAAATTCATACTATTTTGGAACATTAGAAATATTTTCCCTAGGGAAAAAGGGCAGGAGATCACATCTATTTGTCAACAAAAGTACCAAAATTTTTTTTAAATATTTTCTTAAATAAATACACTGGAATTTTGAGCACCACCCCTGGTAGGTTTCTGATAATCAAGTATTACTCAAGTCTTGTGAATGTTCCTACTTGCTTAAAAACATTTAATCTGTTTAAATAGCAGAGATGAGAACAGATAAATTTCAGGTACTCCCAGGTTTTAACTGTGACATGAAGCAGATAATAGCATTATTATGTGAGATAAATAAGCCACCCACATTAAAGATCTGAAGGAAATACTGGTACCAGAAACGTAGACAGCTGAAAATTAACATGAAAAGCAGAGAGACACAAGTTCAAAGGCAAGAGGTCCCACGTACTTGGTGGACTTAAGTAATAGAAGGATGACTGGAGTAGACAGGAAGGGGAAAAGAGATAGGAGAAAAAAGCATAGATGGGTCATAGAAATCAAGGAAAGCACATAGCCATCCATGGACATCACTTCCTCCCCTCATCTGGCCATAGAAGTGCCCTCTCCCACTGCTTGGCCAAGTCCTTTCTGTGACTCTTTTCCCTCTTTAGACAGGTCCAGATGGCTCAAACCTATAATCCTAGCTACTCAGGAAGGTGAGGTCTAAGGACAGCAGCTTGAAGCCAGGCAATTAGACAAATCCTCAGACTCTATCTCCAATTAACACCAAAATGCCAAAACTGTAGGCCTGGCTCAAGTGGTAGAGGACCAGCTCTCCAAAAATTCCTCAGGAGAGCATGAGGCTTTAAGTTCAAGCTTTAGTAGCAGCATACATGCACAACACACACACACACACACACACACACACACACACACACACACACACACACACACACACACACACACACACACACACACACACACACACACACACACACAGAGTCTACTTTCTAACAAATATAGTTCATGGTTGTACTTCCAAGCAAATATCATTCAAAACTATTACCAAGAGAACTTACCACCTTATTACCAGACAAATTCAGTTTGTAACTTACTACCGAGAACGTCTTTGAAATTTAACTCCATCAAGCATCTCAGTCTCATTTTTCATACTTAAATATATAAACATTTTATTCTAGCCATAGAACTAATTCTATCCAAATATTTTTAAAACAAAGCATGTAAAACTCTCAAAGAAATATCACCCAACTCCAATGTTCTCAGTTCAGTAAGATAAAATACATTTTTGTTTTATCATACTATTAGTGTAACCAGTCCTTAATGAAAGATGGCCACTTTCTGAGTTACAAATATCTACTTCACACATGACCCTATTCTTTAAATAAGTTTTTTATTGTGAAAATACTGTATAGAGGGGTTACAGTTACATGAGCAAGGTAATGAGTACATTTCTTATCAAGCATTGTTGCCTCCTCCTTTGTTTTTCCCCTACCATCCCTTCCCTCCCATCTCCACAACTACAGACCCTTTTTTTTTTCAATTGTGAAAATACCATACAAAAGGGTTACAATTGCACGGGCAAGGTAATGAGTACATTTCTTACCAAGCATTGTTGCCTCCTCTTTTGTTTCCCCTTCCCATCCTTCCCGTCTCCCACCCCTTACCCCCCAACCCCCACTCCCAGCCAAAGTTGTAAAGTTCGTTTTTCGACGTAAGGACTTGTACATCTCATTGTTGCAATAGGTCCACCTGTATTATTATTTAAACTATTTGTTTTTTCCCTTCCCCTCCACAAATTATACCAATATCAAATACAGTGAAAGCAGGGGTTATACCATGGGGGAGGGACATACAAAGCAACAAAGAAATCATCTTACAAATATGTTAGAAACAATCGCAAGAAAGAAAAACATCTGAATCCTTATCTTGGGGTTCATTTCACCTAACATCAACTTATTTGACCTTTTCTGCTTGTCTCAGACATATACTAGTTATTGCAAATAAGGGAAACCATGGGACCTATGTTTCTTTGGGCCTGGCTTACTTCACTTAATATAATCTTTCCAAGTCTTTCCATTTCCTAACAAATGAGGCAATGTAATTCTTTCTGATGGAGGCATAGAATTTTTTAAAGGCTCTGAAACTTCATCTATCCAGGCAGTTTCTGTCCCACGGGGATCTCTATTAGCACCACCTACTGGACAAAACAAGAAACTGCCAACCTCTTTTCCTTTCCATAATCTCACCTTTGAAGATACTCAGCTAAAGCAGCACGAAATTTTAAATTCTGTCAGAACAGTCCATCACATGACACACCAGTGAGAGAATATGAAAAATGTCACCTGAAGACTGTATGTGTTTGAATGTTATCACAAAGAGAAAAACCAAACTTCTTGATTTTTACAATAGCAAACTGACCTCATTAAAGGTATGTGGGGGGAAAATTAACCTCAACCCTTTTATAGTATAGACAAAATTTAACAGGAAATGGGTGACAGATACAAAATCTCAAATGTTTTTCTCAGTCGTGGGGCTTGACTCTGGGTCTAGACGCTGTCCCTGATTGACTCTGGGCCTGGGCGCTGTCCTTGAGCTCTTCAGCCCAAGGCTAGTGTTCTGCCACTTGAGCCACAGCGCCACTTCTGTGGCACTCTCACGGACTTTCCTGCCTGGGCTGGCTTTGAACTCGGCTCCTCAGATCTCAGCCTCCTGAGTAGCTAGGATGACAGGCATGAGCCACTAGAGCCTGGAAAATCTCAAATTTTTTAAAGGAATATATGAAAAGATCTTTGGAACCAATGTCCCAGAAAAGATTTATTTTTGGTTCTGGGCCTTGAACTAAGGCCCTCTTTTTTAACTCTTGTGAGAAAAGCTGTCTTTTCTGTCAGTGGGTTTCTTAAAAGTTCCTGCTTTGGGCAGGTTGCTAAGCTCTTGTTGATTATTTTAAGACAGTATCAGCAAGAAAAGGAAAGAGGAAATGCTTTGGGATAAGGTAGAATTTTTGAAATGTAAGGTTTTCATCTTAACTAATTGTTCCAAGATGGAAGAGAAATTAAAGCACACATTGTTCAAGAAAGTAGCAGAGGGTGTGAGTATGTTTTGAGATTGCTTATGTTGGACTGCTAATCTTATCTCAAGTCTTTTCAAACTAACTGATCACAAGCAGATAGTGAACAAGGAAATAAAAGGGAGGAAGGGTGAGAATATGCAGTAATTGTAGTTAATATGCACTACATTAAAAATGAACTATGTAACTTTTGGGTAGGGAGGAGGTGGAAAAGATGGGGGAAAGCCAAGGAAGGGGCAAAAATGCCCAAGAAGCACTGCACTCATAAACTGACTTAGAAAATTGTAACTCTTTAACTCCTCAAAAATAACTACACAGAGAGAGAGACAGACAGACAGAGAGACAGAGACAGAGAGAACCACTAGGTGAGTGAAAGGACTAGGTATCAACTGAAAGAAAATACATGCAAAGCATATCCAACAACAGGCCCATGATGAGAACAGGCACATCACCAAACCAGACACATGGCTGCCTCCTACACACAGGTGAGCACACATAATGTCAGCCCTGGTCAGTAGAAATCTCACACTACCCTTACTGAAGCACCTTAGAAGACTGAAAAGAACACATCTTACTGAGCACATGGAATCACTTTCCTATGCTTCTAGAACGAATACAAAATAGTACAATCACTCATGAAATAGATTTGCTAATTGGTAACTGTTAGCATACTTGTAATCAGCCTCCTACTCCTAAATGTTTAACAGTAAAGGAGGAAAGCACAAATCCACAGATTTGTAAATGAATGTGTATGGCCCCAAACTACCCAAATGTCCACCAACCAACCAGTGAATAAACAAAATGTGTTATATCCAAAAAATTAAGCAATTATCAATAATAAAAAGTAAAACTATTGATGCATGAAAACTTCATGTAATTCAAAATAATTACGTTGAAAGAAGCAAGATAAAAGAGTAATACTGTGTTTTTTATTTCTATACAACTTGAGAAACTGAAAGCTATCTATAGTAGTAGAAAGCCAATCAGCAAGAGGGAGGATCAGAAAAGGACAAGTAGGATGACAAAGGGATGTGTCCCTTTTAAGGGGTAATGAATTTGTTCATTATTTGATTATAATAGTTTTCCAGACAGATATATATGTAAACAACTAAACTGCACTGTTTAAATATGGATAGCTTTTTAGAAATAAAATATATATCTTGCCATATGACTCACTACATTTGATTCTAAAGCACATTTCTAAAAGGTATGAAAATATGTCTGCAATCTAGGACAGGCAAAGTTAATCAACACTGACATAAAACAAATCAGTGGTTGCCTAGTGTTGGGTCAGGGCATTAACTGCAGAAGGATACTAGTGGCTTGGGAGGGGGTTGATATAAATGTTTTATATTTTGACTAGAATGCTGATCATATGGGAATATCCATTTGTAAATGCTCACCAATGGTACACTTATTTTATTTCAACCACCTATCAATAAAATATTTTCAGAAATTAGAGAACAGGTTGGATTTAACAATCTAAAAAAAATCCATATGGACAGAAAAACTTTACACCTGCAAAAAACTTGCTCTATATCCAAAGTAAAATAAGTTCTGAATTACAAACAGATGATTTTTACAGATAGTAACCATTATACTTTACTGGACATACATACAATTCCCCTCTGACTAGAGGGAAAGCATATTATAAGGTATATTATTCACTAGTGTACAACAGATTTTACAATTATTTCTAAAGTGATTAATATATGCCAAGGTCATATGCAGGTAGAGCAGGGGACTATGAAGAACTAAGCCTGAGTCTTCTTTGGGCCTCCTACATCAATGGCTAGTATGATCCAAGAAAGGTGACTTAAATGATCCAAGATGATTTATAAAAAGATCATTGAACTTTATTCAATGGTTTAGTTTCCCTCCAATTCTTAGACCGCTATGATTGTAATTGCTTAGTAGAATTAACACTAATTCTATGTCAATACTAAGAAGTCACAATTCAACTTAAGGCTGTAAACCTAGCAATATCATTCCAACATTCTACTGAGAACTAGTAAGATTAGGATAAAACTTAAATCTTTCGGGGCTCAGCGGTAGAGTGCTTGCCTTGCATGCATGAGGCCCTGGATTTGATTCCTCAGCACCACATAAGCAAAAAGAAAAAAGCCAGAAGTGGCGCTGTGGCTCAAGTGGTAGAACACTAGCCTTGAGCTGAAGAGCTGAGGGACAGAGTTCATGCCCCACAACCAGACCAAAAAAAAAAAACCTTAAATCTTTCTATATCTCAGCCTAAGGATGTTGGTATAAATGAATTGTTAGTGAAAATACATCTACATATATTATTTTATATTGTTGTTATATACTTCATTCAACTACAAAATTATTCATTTTTATATTATATTATCTCATTATAAGAATTTGCCAAGTATGTTGAACAAATAATAAAAGATTTACTTAAAAGCTACCTAGCTCTCTTACAAGTACAGCATATTATTAAGCTCCAGGATTTGATAGCATATATGGGTCACTCTTACATTGTTGAAAATAGTCTACCTTTTATTTGTCCATTTTCCTACAGATCTCATGAGATCGTCCTACTTTCTACTGATTCACAGAAAGACTTTTGAAGCTCTAGTAAGTTGAAAAAAGAAACAAATGCCTCCCGTGGTTGTTCTCAGCACAAAAGACAAGGAAAGGATAATAGGAAATAACCTCCAAATCCTTAATAGGTAGGGATCTAGAACTTTTCCAAAATAGGGAATTCAGGATTTGCCAAGTACTTAATAACTGAATTCATACAGCTGAAATCCATTTATATGCTTCTCTTAATACTTGTCACAGTGGTTCCTCTGTCCAAAAAAAAATGAAAATGAGGGTGCCTGTAACTTCTATGGAGAAAGTCAAGTCATCTGGACATCATCTTCACATGGGATGACACCAGGCACTTGGCAAAAATAGGACTCCTTGTAATCATTGAAGTACAAGGAAGGACTGGACTGGTACTCCCAGAAACAAGTAAAGGACTACAACCTCTATCCACGTATTTCTCATTCTCAAAGAAAAACACACAAAATGTCTCATGTCCTAAAAGACACCAAGCCTTTTAAACAGGTGCCTAGTTGTATGAAAGTAATTATAAAGATGTATATTAACTCCCTTTCTTGTACGGAAAAAAACAGGTTAGCTGCTATAAGAAAATCATGCACAAAGAAACTTCCAAAGACTTCTAACCAGGCAGTTCAGAAGTGATACGTTAGAATTACATACTAGAAACTTCTTTTTTTCATTTCCTAAAAGGTTATCAGCTGAGGACATTTATATGCATCGCTAGTGAAAGTAGAAATAGGTAAAAAGTACTTTAGAAATCGTTTATTAGCATCTTTTAACTAGACACATGAATATGCCATAACTAATTGCTGTACTTCTAGGAGGATAACTAAAAGAAATGTATACATATACTAAGAAACTGTATGTTAGTGTTTGCAGTAACATTCTTTATTTTTAAAAAAAAATCCCCTAACTAGAAGCTAAATTCCATCAACAACAGAATAAATTTTGATATATTTAATGGAATCTCATGCAGCAATGAAAATGAACAATCTTTTGCTTCATGCAGTATTATGGATAAGTATCCTTTTTTTCATTTTAAACAAAAGAAGTCAGGCACAAGAAAAAATACTGTGCCTCCCTCTATATAACATTCAGAATCACACAAACTTGGAGGGCAGGGAGAGCACTAGGGAAGGCCACTGGGTTAATCTATTAATATTCCATTTCTGAATCTAGCTGCTGGTCACAGGGGTAGGATCACATGTGCACATTCCTGTGTATATTCAAAGCTTGTTTGAAAAAAAATAAAATTCTCTTCTCTTCTAAGAATGTAAAGGGGAAGAAAGGACATATTAGATCATGAGACCAGATTCAGTGGGGGCATAAGGAAGGAATACAGGGAAGAAAAAAAGATTGCAGGACATGCAGTGAAGGCTCGTCCTCAGCTGTGAAGGTGCGAAGTTGCACTCTCCACACCCTTGCCAATGGCTCACCTGCTGGCTGCTCTGGAGAAGGCCTCATTTGTCCATTCTCACTAGGCCAGTTACCAAACCAAGACTAAGATGTTCCGTTCTTGAACTAGTTCATCTCAAATTCCCTTGATCTTACAATTACTTAACTATTAAATATTACATAAATAATATATGAATGAAAAAAAGAGTTCTGTGCAAACTAAGTTGAAACTTTTAGAAAAGCTCATTGAAAACAAATTGTCAAAGAGTATTTCCACAGCACTAAAGAAGAACAACTGAACTTGTAAAAGACTAGCAGATAATCATAAAATCCCCACAGCTGTATCTCCCCTGCTTCACAAAGTTTCATCTGTGAATTTTCAGTCAGCTCCAGACAAGCCTGATCTCTCATGGCTCTCTCCATCAAAATATTAGCAATATTATGTTAACATTTACACCATTTTTCTGATTCCCCCATCTTAATTTATGAGGGATTTAAAGACTTTCTACAATATCGGTAAAGAAAACTGGACAGGCAATGTGGGCCTTTCAAGACTGATCAATCAATCTCTCTCTCTCTCTCTCTCTCTCTCTCTCTCTCTCTCTCTCTCTCTCTCTCTCTCTGTTATTTTCTGTCTCTGTGTAATCTCTTTCGTTTTCTTCACACACACACACACACACACACACTTCACTAAAACAGTATTAAAATAGTAGCATCAAAAATGTGACAGAGTAGAGGATCTTAACATAAGCAAACAAAGTTTTCCACAGAAATTTTTACTTTTGATATTGAGAGAGTTTTCCTGGTTTGGTTTTTTAATTTTCATTTTATTTTTTTGCTTGAACTTGGGGCCTAGGCACTGTCCCTGAACCTCTTTGCACTCAAGGCTAGTGCTCTATCACTCAAGATACAGAGCCACTTCCAGCTATTTCTGAGTAGTTTATGAGAGATAAGAGTTTCATAGACTTTTCTGCCTAGGCTGGCTTCAAACCATGATCCTCAGATCTCAGCGTAAGTAGCTAGGATTACAGGCATGACCCACTGGCGTCCAGCTGAGAGATTTTTAAAGCCAAAACAAACAAAAGTTAGACAGTAGAAAGTCAAGTACTGGTGTTCCCTCACTGCTGCCCTCTTGGGTCTTACCACAAAAGAGATGGCAGAGCTCTCAGACCTGAGGTGGTTAGTACTAACCCTAGCTTGCATAGCTCTGGGTAAGTAGAAATCTCACTGTTAGGGTCATTAGGGGAGCACTTCTTTAAAAAAAAAAAAAAAAGGTTTGGGGTTCCCGAACTAAAAGGTATTTTAAACCATGTGGGGAATGATGGCTTATGCCTATAATCCTATTCAGAAGGCTGAAATCTGATGACTGCAGTTCAAAGGCCAGCCCAGGCAGTAAAGTCCATGAGACTCTTATCTCCAAGTATCCACCAGAAAACCAGAAATGGAGCTGTGGCTCAAAATGGTAGAGTGCTAGGTGCTAGCCTTGAGCACAAAAGCCCATGGGTCCTGAGTTCAAGTCCCACAACAGCAACAACAAAAATGTACTTGATTTTACCATCCCCAGAAGGCAACCGCAGAATGTTTTATAACTCTCAGCACAAAGTAAAAAGTAGTTTCAAACAAGTAATTTAAAACTCACAACTGACTTTAAAAGAAACAGATGGGCTAGGTTTGCTAGCAAATCAACACATCACATGCTTAATATAAATACAAATATTGCTTAAGACAGGAGATCATTTGCAAGACAATATAAATCTGAGTCTAGGCACGGTGGCATATATCCTTCCTACTTGGGAGGTGGAGATGGTAAAGATTTCAGTTTAAGATCAACCTGGGCAAAAATGTTACCATCTCCACCAATAAGCCAGGTATAACAGGAGACACCTGTGATCCCAGCTATTTAAGAAGCACTGACAGGAGAAATTCAGTCCAAGGCTAGCCCTAGGCAAAAATGACAGACCCCATCTGAAAAATTACTAAAACAAAAAGGCTATAGGTGGTGCACAAGTGAGAGCATCTGCCTAACAACAGCAAAGCCATGAGTTCAAACCCACTTCCACAAGAAAGAAGAGAAGAGAAGAGAAGAGAAGAGAAGAGAAGAGAAGAGAAGAGAAGAGAAGAGAAGAGAAGAGAAGAGAAGAGAAGAGAAGAGAAGAGAAGAAGGAGGGGAGAGAAGAAGGAGGGGAGGGGAGGGGAGGGGAAAGGAGGAGAGAAGAGAGGAGAGGGAGGGAGGGAAGGAGGGAGGGAGGGAAGGAGGGAGGGAGGGAGGGGGAGAAAGAGAAAGAGAGAGGGAGGGAGGAAGGAAGGGAGGGAAGGAAGGAGGGAAGGAAGAAAGGAAAAGAACAGAGGGAGGGAAAGAAATTTGTAAAGCAAGATGAGTTTATTATCATTCAGCTAAAAATGTTTCATTATAATTTGTGAAGATTCCAGTTTAGGGTAATTATTGTTAGCAAAGGAAATTTCTAGGTAACTATCACAAACTTCCCTTGATATACTTTACTTGTCTGTTACTTTATTATTAGAAAGAAATATTGTTCTCTTTAAAAATCTGATATGTAAGCCAGGCACTGGTGGCTCATGCCTGTAATCCTAGCTACTCAGGAGGCTGAGATCTGAGAATCGAGGTTCAAAGCCAGCCCGGTCAAGGAAAGCCTGTGAAACTCTTATCTCCAATTGATCACCAGAAAACCAGAAAGTGGAGCTGTGGCTCAAGTGGTAGAGCACTTTCCTTGAGCTAAAGAGCTGAGGGACAGCACCTAGGCCCAGAGTTCAAGCCCCACAACCAAAAAAAAAAAAGCCCTCTGGTATGTACACTGAGCACTTAGGTGGCCAGAAGGGAATAAGCATTAATTGTGTTCCACTTTGTGCCACATAACAGGGATTATATTTTCTACTTTACAGATGAGAAAATCAGGCTCAAAAACCATAAATAACTTTCCTATGATCACAAAGATAATGAAGCCTAAGTCTGTCTCATTCTACTACCTATAATATAAAACAGCATGTCTTCTTACAGGCATTCATTCCATGAACAGGTATGTCTTTATATTACATCAAAGAACAAGAAAGAACTAAACAACAACACAAAATACAGCTTGTCTTCCAGGAGTTTATAATCTATTAAGGAAAATACATACATCCACATAAAGTTATGAACATAAAACAATGATTAATCACTTCTGGATGGACGCAGTCACAAAAACGCTGTAAAGCTGGGAGACGCCTGCTACCTATGTGGTCTCAACAGTTAGGGAAGGTCACAGGACAGATCCTGGCTGGTAAATGCTGGGCAGGTGGAATGAAAGGGTACTCCACACAAGGAAAGGCAAAGGTAAGGATGACCACAATGAATCTGGTACCATGGACAAACCAGCATGACTGCTTCAAATAGGACCAGTCCCAGGGGAAACAGCCTAAATGTCCATCCACTGATAAAACATAGCACAGGAGACCCACTGCACCTGAGGGTTTGCTTTGTGAGGTTATCCATGGCCAGCCATGGTCAGAAAAGATTAAATGGAAAATTCCAGAAATAATTCCTAAATTTTAAACAGTGCGCCATTGTAGTGAGTTCTCATCATCCCACACCATCCTGCAGTGTCCCTATGCTTCCCCATGCTTGTGTCTAAGCACTGCAGTCCTTCCTTATGTTACGAAGTAACGGCCAAAAGCACAAGACAAGTGATGCTAGTAATTCAGATAAAAGAAACCAGAGACACTGTAAAGTGCTCCTTTAAGTGAAAAATAAAACATACACTAAAGTTGCTAAGACATATGTTAAAAAAATCTTCTATTGTGAAATGCTACGAAAGGAAAAATAATTTGTGCTATTATGTGTCACACCTCAAAATGCAAATGTTATAGCCACAATGCATGGTGAGTGCTTAGCAAAAATGGGCAAAGCACTAGATTATAGGGCTCAGTACTATTTGCAGATTCCACATCTATTGGGTGTCTTGAAACATATCCCCTGAGGATAAGGGAGAAATGACTGAATACACATGTAATGGAATACTACTTTGCAATAAAAAAAGAAAAAGTACTGCTGCATACAACAGTATGGAATGGTCTGGAAAACACTGTGCTAAGTAAAAGCAGTCAGTCACAAAGGCCACATATTATAATTCTATTTATAGGAATGGCCAGAAAGGAAGCTCCATGGAGACCGAAAGAAAACTCATGAGTGGTTCCCAGATGCTGGGAAGATTTGAAAGAGAGACTTCTGGTGACTGCTAATATTATAGAATTTCTTTTTAGGCAGATGGGAATGTCCTAAAACTGATTATACACTTAAAACCACTAACCTGTGTTCTTTGAGTAGTAAACTCTCTAGAATGACATTTCAATAAAGCCATTTTAAAAAGTGAGGAACTAATGGGACATCACACTGCACAGCTAAGGGAGTCCCAGGTTGTCCTGAAGGCTAAAGAAGGGCTGTAAAACACATGAATAAAGATTTACTTAGTGAACAAACAGTATACATACTTAGGACTCTTCTCTAATAGAATTACTCACATATTTTGAGTACATTCCTAAAATATATGCCAAATCACACAGAAGAGAGAGAACAGAAAAGATGCTGTGATATGACTTTGACTAAGACACAAGCTGTGACTATTAGCAAAGTTGTTTTGCTTCAGTGCTAAATGCCACAGATGGGTATATCAGCATCATATTTATGCAAAAACCAGAAATTCATCTGTGGTAAATTTTCAAGTGCCATAATGTTCTAAACTTACTGTGAAAATTGCATTAATAAGTGACCTGTCATACTTTAGGCTAAGATAATAAACAGTAATTTCTTTTTCATTGGATGACAGTACTCAGTATATAATGCTTTTTTAAGATTATGAATCCAATTTAAGTGCTATGAGAACCTCCAGTAACATAAAGCATTTCCTACTGGTATACATTTGACTCTAAATTCTAATTTATCAGAGTATTCCAAGTGAGGTGGGGGTTTGAGGGTTGGTTTTTGAGGGGAGGGGGCAGTCCTGGGGCTTGAACTCAGGGCCTGGGGCACTGTCCCTGAGTTTGTTTTGTTCAAGGCTACCACTTGAGCCACAGCACTACTTCCAGCTTTTTCTGTTAGTGTGGTACTGAGGAATCAAACCCGGGACTTCATTCATGCTAGGCAAGCATTCTACCGCTAAGCCACATTCCCAACCCTCCAAGACAGTTTTAATATGCAAAATAATAAAGCTACAGAAACAAACCTAATACACATAAGCAGAGGAATATTAAATATGCAATACAAGAAAAAGATAAAGCACTCAAAACTAAACCTGAAAATCACCAATAGATAAGAGAAATGAGAGTCCAATATTAAGTTCTCTAGCATTGGGAAGATTTTAGAAGTAGGCAGGGGATAAACTGCATTTCAAACAATAATTCACAGCAAGAGAGCAGATAAAGCAGGAGGCTTTAACAGAGGCAGACTAGAACACAGCTAAGAGACAACCAGCCCCCTCCCCTGAAGCCCCAGCAGGCCTAAAGGCAAAACCCCACATGCTCCCAGGAGGTGGTGAGATGTATAAATACAAAAGTAGAACTCAGCTGGCGACCCCATATACAACCAGACTAGTGTTCCCCTGCCTCCTGAAAGGTAGGTGAGCCACAAGAAACCAAAGGAGACATCTGATCCCTCCAAAACTCTCTTCTCTAAAAAGGGAAGGCCCAATCTATCTCTATAAAAGCTTTGTAAGTTTCAGATCTAAGTAAAACTTATGTTCTATGTCTGAAAAATAAAGAAAACTTAGAAGGCAGCTTCATTTTCTAACCAACAATAAAAGCAAACTAGAACACCAAAAAACTTTCCTAAAAAAGGCTTATCAATGATATCTAGAACAAGGTGTCTATATCACCAGTAAGTAGAACAACAGTCTCTGTTTCCAGCTGTACACCCATGTTTACACTAAAGGAAAGGGTTCAGTAGGAATAGCTAAGGGCTTATTTCCAATCATTAAGTGCTTCCTGTTCAGCTTATCCAAATGTTCATCAACTCTCTACCTACTTCCTTCCAGTAAATGAACTATGAAAAAGGCAAATGTTGACAGCTATTGTTCACCATTTTAAACATGCCTTTAGCAGGAAAAATCCTTTCAAATATCAATAAAAAACAATAAAACTGGTTAAAAGTTAGGTCAGTCTCTAAGCAAACACCATAAAGTATATACTATTAATTAACAAGTGAATCATTTTTTTTTCTTTTAAATAGGGCACAGATGGTCATCTACCATAAATGACCAATGTGGGCAGAGGGGATATCAAGATAAAGCAGAAGCACTGTATATGGAACTGCTGAAGGCACTCTCTGGTGGTAGGCATATTGATACTTTCTACCTAAGAGCTGAAACTCAAGATGCCACTAATAGGTTAAAGAACAATTAAGAAAATGGAAGTCTTAGCAGTGGAATTCTTAAACAGAATTACTCAGTAAATACCATGGGGCTGAAATCATGGTCTAGAAGCAAAAATAAAACAAGAAACTGGCCAGTACCTGGAATTGCCTAACTAGGTCTAAGCAAAGGAGACAAGGACATAAGTAACATCAGCTTTTGAGGCCGGATTCTGAGAAATGAATGTGAAGAGCAATTTGTCAAAAAGGAAAAAAATGTGCAAATGAAAGAAAAATGGTAAAGAAAATATGCACAAGAGGCATTAGGAAAATTTCTACTTCTGAAGAATTTTATTTTTGTCAGTGGTGGGGCTTGAACTCAGAGCCTGGGTGGTTTCCCTTAGCTTTGGGGCTCAATGTTAGAGCCACAGCTTCACTTCTGGTTTTTAAATGGCTATTTGGAGCTAAGAGTCTAACCGACTTTCCTTTCCAGGATGTCTTGAAACTTTGATCCTCAGATCTCAGCCTTCTGAGTAACGAGGACTGTAAGAATGAGCCAAAGATACCCAGCTAGAATTTTTTTCAATATATTTATTAATGGTCACTGTATTCATTTTTAAGAAGTTAAATCTACAACACAATTTTAAATGATTCAGACAACAGTATAAATAGTTTCAATGATCATTTGCCATAAGCAATTCTAGAAGGCCTGTGAAGTGATTTGAAATCTAAATGACAGTAAGCTCAATTTAATTTTAAAAAATTTATAAAAACTCGCAAGCAAACCTATAAAGCTCATATAGGAAAAGTAGTATAATCAGGATACATTGAGCAGAAAAATCTGTATTTGTAGATTTCTTTTCTGTAAACACCATGTAATGTTCATACTCTATAACAAACTTTAAAAATGATGGGTACTCTTAACTCTTATCTAAGCTAATAGTAATATAAGCAAAAAAACAAAGCCAGAAAAGAAAGAAAAGGAGTTCAGTTCAAACCTCTGGTTGTTCTGCTCTTCCTCCTCCTCCAAGCAATATTCTATAAACTAGTTATCTTATCGATTTCAGCTCTGAAATTCCTAAGTTCGAACTCAATCTAATTCATAATTAAGTGCCATGCATTCAAAAGTACTCTCTGTTCAAGAGATGAGTATATCTGAGCATAAATAAAACAACATTCCAGAAAGCATTCACTTATTCCACAAGACTGAAAGAACAGCAATTTCACAGAAAGACTAGGAAATACCTGAGCAGATAAACAGCCCTTTCAATATCACTGAGGTCTTCATCAACTGTCAATCTTTCTATTTCTTCTGGTGTCTGTCAAGTATAAAATACAAATTAAGCACATGTTCAGTACAGAGCAATAAAAAAGTATCAGCAAAAAACTAATCAAGGGTCCGATGATTCCAGCTACCTCAACCACAGAGGTCTCTAATTGGGTGATCTACTTTGGGGGAGGGGGGGAGCTGTCTGGGGCTGGAGAGTTGTTTTTACTCTTCTAGCTTCATGCAGCTTGAAAATCACGTCGTGGCTTCAGAAGCCTGCTAAAAATCCACTTCAAATGCATATATAATGCATGCATATATTATATACGTACATGCATATACACGCACTTCTTATCTCTAATACCCCAAGGCTTTCTCCAGCATTTTCTACCTCAGGAAATGCCAAAAGGGGGCAGGGGGGTGAAGACTGCAATCTGACGGGGGGGGGGGGGGGGTTGGGAAGGGAATGAACTCCGGGGTTGGAAGGAAATCAAGGATTGGAGACACTGCGGCAGGTGGGAGTGAGGCACGCTAAGGGAACTGTGAGGGGAAGGGAAGAAGGGGGAGAGGTGGTCCCTACGCTAAGCTCGCAGGCCACGGAGCCCCGGGAGCCCGGGAGGAGGACTGCGAGGTGGGGGCGCAGAAGCGGGGGGAGAGCGGGTCCGGCCAGCGTCCGGCCCGAGGGGCTGGAAGGCAAGGACACGCGGTGACTCAGGGATGGGTCGGGGTGAGCCGGCTTTGAAGAGCGGGTCCCGCACGGCTCTGGGGCGGGGCTGGGTGGGAGGCCGCGCTGCCCGGGGACGCGGGACTCGACCTCGACCCGCCGGACCGAAGGACCGGACTCTCCTCAGAGGACTGCGAGTGGACCCGGGACCCGAACGTGGGGCGGCACCACGGGGCGAGGGGCCGGAGCCGGGGGCACACTGAGGGCCGGGCGGCCCGGGGGGACGCGGGGGCCAGCCCCGTGGACAGGGCCCGGCCGTTCCCGGGGGTGGGCCGGGGGCCCCGGCGCGTCAGGGGCCAGGGCCGGGTTCCCGGAGGCCGGGGCTCCGACCGGGAGAGCGGCGGCCGCGTCGAAGAGGGAGCGCCGGGAGGAGCCGGCTCCGGGGACCCGGCGACCGGCCGCAGGACGAGGGGCCGGCCGGAGCGGACGGCGGCGGGGGGGGGGGGCGGCCCCGGCGCCCCGAGGGGACTTCGTCTCGGGGCGCACCTTGAGGCTCCGGCGGACCGGCCTCTCGATGATGGTGAGCTCCTGCAGGTCCTCCATGTAGCCGAACAGGCTGTTCTGACCGAAATCCATCGCGACGCCGGCGGCGGGCGGCGGCGGATGCATGGACCGCCGGGCCCCGTCGCCGCCCGGGCCGGAGCGGCCCCGGGATGCCGGACGCGCGCAGCCCCGCGCCGCCCACTAGCAGGACTCCACTCCCGCTCTCGGCCGCGGGAGCCGAGCGTGCCGCTGCAGCCGGCGGGAGCTCGAGAGCCTCCCGCCGAGGGGGCGGGGCTGGCGGAGGGGGGCGGGGGAGGGCGGGGCCAGGGGCGGAGAGCCGCCGCCGCGCCCGCCTCGGCCCCGCCCCCTCCCGGGCGCCGCGCGCGCGGCGGGACGCAACTGCCGTGCAACGTCGCGCCCTGCGCCCGCCTCCATCTGCCGTCGCCCCGCCCCTCCCTGCCCTCGCCCCGCCCCGGCCGCGTGCGCCCCGTGGCGCCTGCGCACAGCCCGTCAAGGGTGGGGGAGGCCTGGAGGGGGAAGAAGGGTGTGGGAGGAGGGGGCGGGAGCTGGGCGCGACGAGACTGAGCCAATGAGAGGGAAGCGGGAGAAAGGGAGGTGGGTCGGGGGTCTTCCTCACCAGAGAGAATAACTTTCCATTCTTCCCCCAAGGGCTGAGCAGGGGCCCCTCAGCCCAGCCCAGCTCCGGGGTAGGGGTGCGTGCCCCTACCCCAAGCCGTCGGGACGGGGTGTGTACAGGCCAGGTAATGGGGGACAGGGATGTGGGAATGTTATGTGGTCCCAGAGAGAGGGGCCGACGTTTGGGGAGAGGCAGCGTCCCCTTTAGCCGAGAAATGAAGTCAGCCTTCGAGGTGAAGCCTGGACGTGCTTGGCTGGGGCTGGTTGTCCGAGAAGCACCTAGGGATGGGGAAGTGGTGCCTGGCAGGGTGGGTGGGAGGGAGCGGCCCTGCTCCCGGGGAAGCCCACCTGAGTTGCGCACACGCGGGTCAGTCACAAGTAGGAGGCAGGGGGAGGGAGGCTGGAGCCAGTTTGGGACCTCATGAGTTTGGTTTCCCACTCAATCCCTCTCCACACTCCTAGTTCTCTGTCCCCATAAGTGTAAGCTGTGTCACATTGCCTGCATGTGTCTCTAAAGATCATAATGCCTTTGGTTGATGTGTCTTTTTGTATATAAATGCAAATTGTAAATGGCATTGTGGTAAGAACTCGTTCTGTTTCCTGTTTGTTCAACATAATATATCTGAGAGATCCTCTTTCTGTGGCTGTGACAAAATGTCTGAAAGAAACGACTTGGAGAAATCTTTATTTGGGATCACTATTTCTGTCCTTGGTCATCTGGCCTAATTGCTCTCAACCTTGGAAACAGTCTGATAGGACAGAGGGAACTGTGACAGATGGAGACTCTTCATTAATGGCCACAAGAAAGCAGAGGGCATAGGAAGAGCAGGTAAGGTCCCAGGACTTCTACAAGGGCATTCTCCCAATCACTTAAAAGCCTCCCAAAGCCTCACCTCCTAAAGGTCCCACCATTTCTAGATAGCACCACAGACCATCAAGACCTAGCCCTTTGAGATGATCAAGGTATAGCGTCTGCATATATGTTCGTGTCAAAATGAAACCCTCTTAATACAACTAATTGATGTTAATTTAAAATGTTGGGGGGGGGGACTTGAACCACTTTTTATACACCAAGGCTTCATTAAGTCCTGGCAATGCACATTGTGCTAATCAATTCCTCAAAAATGAAGTTAAGTGCCACTGGTCAGTTATTAGTTAGGCCTGTCCCTCACAGACCATAAAGAAGAAATGAAACTGCTGGGTCATGCAGTCTACTGGGCTTACTTTCAATCGCACCACCTGCCATGATGATGTCTGCCAGGTTACATTCCTACCAGTGGCACATGAAGAGGCAAGATTCCCAGCTCCTCGTTTATATGCTAATGTCTGATATTATCTGATGTGCTAATTTACATTAATTAGTAAAGTAGGATTGCATTGAAATTTTCATTTGTATCCTCTTGATGATTGGTGTGTTTACTATTTTTCCATGTACACAGGCACTGAATTTTTCCTGCTTTGTGATTTATCTAGTTACATCCTTTGCTTCTTTTTCTGCTGGATTTTCTACTATTTTGCAGAGTGAATTGGAAGAATTTCTTATACATTCTAAATATGAATCCTCTGTTAGCTTTGGACATCACAAGTATTGCTTCCTACTTTATGTGTCCTGATAGTTTAGTTGTTGCTCACCTACAATGAATGAGAAATACTTAATTCAGGTAGTGACAAATGCACCAAATTTTGGCCTTGTGGTGTGTGTTCTTTTGGGTCCTATTTGGGATTCTTGATTCACATAGTCACCTACATTTTTCTCTAGCTATATTTTCAACTTTTACACTTAGGTTTTAAGTCAGCTGGAGCTCATTTCCATATAGAGTACTAGTACAACTATGATATTATTTTCTCTACACAGTGAGCCTGTTTTCCAGAAGCACCAACTTAACAACCCATCTCTTCTCCACCAATGTGTGATAGCATCTCTGGCATGTGCCAAGTCCCTGTAGGTACACATGTCTCTTTCTGGGCTCTCATTGCTGCTTTATTGATGTAGCTGTTATTGTGCCAGTTCTGTGCCGATTGTATTACTATGGCTTAGTTACATAGAAGCCCCCTCTTATCTGTACTTTTACATTCTGTAGTTTCAGTTATACACAAACATATTCCTTAAAAAAAAAACCCTAAATGAAAAATTCCAGAAATAAATTATTGCTGTCAGACACCGGTGGCTCATGCCCGGAATCCTAGCTACTCAGGAGGCCAAGATCTGAAGACCACAGTTCAAAGCTAGCCTGGGGAGGAAAGTGCATGAGATTCTTATCTCCAATTAACTACCAAAAGAAAAAGAAAGGCAGAAGTGGAACTGTGACTCAAGCGGTAGAGTGCTAACCTTGAGCAAAATAGGTCAAGGACAGCACCCAGGCCCTGAGTTCAAGCCCCAGGACTAACACAATCATCATCATCATCATCATCATCATCATCATCATCCATCATCATCTCTAAACTTTCATTTGTCATGATATCGCATGTCCTGTTCCCCTATGGGGCCAGATGTAAACCTCCCCATGCCCAGTTTACATGGTACATGAATATCTTCATGCCATATATGGTACCCATCCACTGGTCATGTAAGGTTATTCTTATTTTACTTAATATAGTTATTATTTTATCATTAATTATTAATCTCTTATAGTATCTAATTTATAAATTAAACTATCACAGGTATGTACATATGGGGGGGGAGGAACATAGTCTGAGGTTTTAAGGAGTCTTGAAATATCTCCTGTGGATAAGGAGGACTAATGTTTGCACTATTATCTAAGAGTAGATCTTCTCTATTCTTAATTCTTTTCTTTCAATGTTGCCTTTGAAGTTCAAAGCAAAAATGGTTAAGCATGAGCTCCACAGATAAAATCTGATTTTCTGATCCCAGTTTTAGAAGGGAGTAAAGACCAAAGCAGGCTTTCAAGTTGTCAGCCTTTAAAAGTTGGAAAAAGAAGTTTTAACAGCTTGAAAATTTTTCCTTAGAATTATCCCTTAGAAGGGAGTAGAGCCATACTGACACCTGGAACTTAGCCCAGCAAACACAATTTCATAGCTGAGCATCAGTGGCTCTCCCCTGTAATCCTACCTACTCAGGCAGCGGAGATCTAAGGATCGCAGTTTGAAGCCAGTCCAGTGTCTGTGGGACTCTTATCTCTAACTAACTGCCAAAAAAAGCTGAAAGTGGAGCTCAAGTGATAGATTGCTACCTTTGAGCAAAACAAGCTCAGGAACAGTACCCAGGCCCTGAATTCAAGCCCCTGGACCAGCACCTACACACAATAAAATTCTGATTTCTAACTCCCAGATTTTATAAGGTAATAAATTTGTGTTATTTTAAAGCCATCAAGTTGGTAGTAATTTGTTACTACAACAAAAGGAAAGGAATGCCAGTATGTACATGAGAAAAAGAATTCCAATTTGATTTCTACCTTAGGCCTGAACAAAAAGCTAATTTCAAGTGAAAAAAAAAAAACCCTGAAATATAAACACATGGAAATTTGAGAGAAAAATAGACTAATGTATGATATATTACAATGGAAATTTTCCTTAAAAAGAAAACTTTTAAGCTCTGAAGTAAAAGACTGATGAATGTAACTAAGAATTTATACTATTTCTAACTACTTTAAGAATTTATAGTTATCAGAGCTTGAAAAGACAAACCATAGATCTGGAAAATACATTTACAACAAATTAGCCATAAAATAATTACTGTTAAAAAGCAAGAATTCTTTTTTAAAAAGTCAGTGAGAAGACAACTAACTAGGAAAATGGGACATGTGTGTGTATATAAACATTTTACAACTATGAAAAGCTCAACATCAGTTCTTCAGCAATAATTAATGAACTATTACTAGTTGAGCTTGCCCTTCATTAACAAAATGGGATACGTAAATTTATACACCTACTGGACAAACAAAAATGTAAAGATCTGGCCCCATTTAGTGTTTCCCAGATGTTTTCAGATGGCAAGAAGGAGGTCTTCTCACATATTATTAGTGGGAATGCAAATGGGACAACCACTTTGGAAAAACAATTGCATTAACTTGTAAAACTAAATATACAGCCAGGCAGGAATGGCTCAGACTTGTAATCCTAACTATTCTGGAGGCTGAGATCCGAGGATCATGGTTCAAAACCAGTCTGGGCAGGAAAGTCATGAGTCTCTTATCTTTGTTAAACCAGCAAAAAGCCAGAAGTAGAGCTGTGACTCAAGTGGTAGAATACTAGCCTTGAACATAGAAGCTCGGAACAGGGTCCAGGCCCTGAGTTTAAGACCCAAGAATTTCTTTAAATAAATGAATAAATCCTTTCTTGATTATGTTATCTTGGGTATTTTGTCACAGTACCAAAATTCTACTAGTATACTAGGGATATGGGGACATGGTAAGCGAAAGAGGTACGGCCCCTCCCATCAAGGAGTACATGAAAAGTAACAGGTAAATACAGAATGCCCGTAACTGCTGTAGTAAAGAGGCAGGGAATTTGGAGAGTCCTCCTCTGCTTTTGTATAAATGAGAAATTACCCTCCACTATGTTAAGCCACTGACACTTCATGATTTATGTTCCTGCCACATTGCCTATCCATTCTCACTTTAAAAAAAAAAAATTGTAAGGCTACAGAACAGGGACCCAGTGGGCAATGACAGTATCTTGGATGAGACTTATAGCCCAGATTCAGAGTTGTGGAGCATGGATGAGAGGGGAGAGGTGGAGGTCAGAAAGAGAGAGGCATTAAGGATGAGTCCAGAGTTTGTTGGCTTATGTAACTGGACAGATGGAGCCTACACCCACCTAATGCTCTTTCCTTGGTATATTGGCCATTGTGGGCCAGTAATTGTTGGGGAGGAAGAGGAAATGCCATCCTGTGCCATGTAGAATGTGTAGCAGCACCCCTGATCTTGACTAGAGGCCAGTGACATTCTTCTCACACGCCCCCCCCCCCATACACACACCCTGTTATGACCATGTCTTCAAATGTTACCCAATGCCCCTTGGAGTAAAATCCTTCCTTCTCCAAGTCATGCAGAGAGAACCTCCTTCCTCTCTCCCTCACTTGTCTCACCTCACATCCTCATGTTCATTCCCTTGCTCTCTCTGCCTTCTTCATTCTGTCTAGCCTGCTTGCTCTTCCTTCAGCACCCAAGCTGGGATCTTAGTCTGAGCCCTGGAACCTGCTGGCCACTGCATGGAAAGCTCTTCCCTTGGATTTTTAAATAATACCCTTGCATCAACTCCTTTGGGACTTAATGCAAATGTCACTTTCTTGGTAAAATCAACTCAGGATGCCTTTTAGGAAATTCAAATCCCACTGTATTCATTTGTAAGAGCCGCCATCATAAAACACCACAGGCTGGGTGGTTTAAACAACAGACATGTATTTTCTCAGAGTAGGGGAAACTGGAAGTCCGAAATTAAGGCATCTACAGGTTTAGTCTGTCTGTGGTTTGTCCTTTCAGTTACAAATAGCCACCTTCAGAGTCACAAGACCTTGTTCTGAGAGCAGCCATTCCTATCAGTGTGTCCACATTTCCTCTTCTTACAAGGACGCTAGTCAGTTTCAATGAGAGCCAGTCAAACCTAATCGCCTTTCAAGGACTCTCTAAAAGCAGTCACAGTGAGGCTTGGGAGATTTAACCTTCAACTTAAATTCGTGACACCCATCATCTCCAAGGCCAGTGATGATCAGCCTGACTGACAATCAGAAATTTTACTTTTTCGTCTTGATTGTGGTTTATATTCCAGACCTCCACCAGAGAGCCGTGCTTCATAAAGGCAGGGATTTTTGTCCATTGTATTCACTACTGCATTTGCAGTACATAGAGCAATGCCTGGCAAGCAGTAAATGCTTGTTAATGCTGGGTTTCAGTAATGAACAAGTGCAGCTTCTCCACTGACCAGCCAAACACTTGGGACAAATCATTTCACCTCTGTGGGCCTCAGCTCCCTCTGTCAAATGAGGGGATCTGGCTAGATAATATAGAGCAAGGATTCTATTTGAAGCTGAGTGACAACCTCACCCTGGTTCTCTAGAAAACAGCCTAAAGCAAAACTGGGGTCCCAGTGCTTCACTGGAGGACACATCACTGGGCAGCAGAGTGGGGGAGAAGGAAGTGAGGCAGGGCAGGGTGAAAAGTGGATTTGGGTATACCCCGCAGCCAAGCTAGCCACACTTCATTCATGGGCACCTCTGGACAAGCCACATACAGAATCTCCAGGCCTAAGCACATAGGTTTCCTCGTGCCTCTGCCTCCCAGGCTAGAATTAGCCCCTGGGTAATAACACCTGCCACCTGCAGTTTAATGGTTTCAGCTAGTCCTTGAAAGAGCCAGATCCCCAGTCCTCAGGGAGAACATTTTTTCCCATTCAGGAAGTGGGTGCCTGAGCATCCTGAAGGAGTTGGCCCCAGGCTTCAGGGAACTGAGGAAGAAGGATAAGTAAGACTTAGTCCTTTTCCTTGGGGTCTGGTGAGCCCAGGAGAGGACCAGCTAGCCTATGATGTGTCCAGAACACCCAGAGGAGAGAGGATAAGTGAAGGAAACTGTAAGAGCAGTGGGGACAGAGATGGAGCTGGCTAGAAGCACTGATGGGTGCTGATGGTTGGGACTCAGGTGAACACTTGGGCGGGCTACCTGAGAGCTGGAAGCTAGACAGAACTTCTCCTGTGGCAGGTTGTGTGTGTGTGTGTGTTTGTGTGTGTGTGTGTGTGTGTGTGTGTGTGTGTATTTGCATGCATGCCCACGCCTGTGTGTTCACATACCTGTGCATTAGTACTCAGTGCCTCACACTGTCCCTTAGATTTTTTTCTTCAAAGCTAGCATTGTACCCCTTGAACCACAGCTCTACTTCTGGCTTTTTGCTGCTTAATTGGAGATGAGAGTCACATTGACCTTCCTGTCCAGGCTGGCTTCAGCCTGCAATTCTCAGATCTCAGCCTCCTGAGTAAGTAAAGTAACAGGGAATGCTAGACCCAACTGTAGCTTGACCTCAAGACACTGTTCTAGCAAGGACCTTGAAGAGGGAACTTATCCGTACCCACCAGGCATGTACTCCAGGTGGCCTTGGCCACGGTCAAGGGCTCTGCTCTCCTCTACAGGGAGCCTGAGGACCCAGCTGGCAAAGGGAGCTGCTTCATTAGCCACTGGCAGTGGGCACTCAGCTTCACACGTCCCCTCCCCTCTCTGGTGGCTGCCCACCCTCCTCCCAGCTTGTCACTTTGCACACTCTTCTCCAAATCGAACCACTCCTTCAGCTGACTCTGTAGGGGGAGAAGGCATTGCCTGCCCCCAACCTCCTTCTCTGGGAGGGGGTGTTTTCTTCTGTGTGGGCCCTGGGTCAGGTTATGCCTCCCCTCAAGAGTAAATAGCTCCCTCCAGAGACAGTGAGAAGCTCAGAGCCTTTGTCTCCTGGGAAGCAGACTGCAGTATGTGAGTGTGAGCGTGAACGTGGAGAGGGGGTGTCTATAGAATAAAGAGGGGAGATGGGCCCCTGACTGTCTCTGCTGGCTGGCTGCCTGCAGAGGCAGCAGGAGGCTGATTATAGGGCTGGGTCTCTGGGCCCTGGATGTGGGTGCAAGGAGCTGTCAAGGTGGGGGTGATGGTTGCCCTGGTGACCGGGCTTGTAAGTGGGTTGGCCTTGCAGACAGAAATGCTAGGGGGAAAATTTATATATATAAAAATATATTTATATATACATATATATATACACACATACATACATATATAATAATCACCTGTTAGAGATTTTTTTCTCTTTTCTTTCCTCTCAGTTGGAGCTCCAGGTGGAGGGAGGTTGTTATACATGCAGGACGGCATTACATGGTTGGACCCACCATTTCCTGTTCTGGTTCCCTGCAAAAACTCCACTGTGCCCCCCTAGTGCACTGAGCTGGCATAGCAGTCCTAACTAGTAGCTCTGGGTCAGGGCACTAGGTCACTGTCCCTCTCTAGGCCTCGCTCAACTCAGGTTCCCTCCATTGTCATCTTTCATGTCCTGATTTCCAGGGCCCCAAATACACACATTTGTAATTCAGCCAGGCCTGGGAATCAGCATGTTAGCCATCTGCCTACCACACCTCAAATACACTATACCTGCATTTCAGAAACATTGTCATCTGGCAGCCAGGACACCAACGTTGAGATCAAAGAGGATAAATTTTAGGCAGCTGACATGAACCCTAGTCCCTCAAGAGAACAGTCATCATTATGAGCATCAGACAAGAGGAAGCCACAAATATAATCCAGTGTCTGACATACCAGGCAGGTCCAATAAACACAAGGTTTTTGGTTTATCGTTCTTTTTGAACCCACCGTGGTTCTACTATCCTGCTCATTTTTCCATCTGCTTGCTCTCCTCCAGCCAAATCTCACATCCACGGAAATGCTTTGCACTTAGCAAATAGAAGAGGCGGTCGTCTTCACAGCTGGGCCCGCACACCCGAGCTGCAGCTCCATTTAGTCGGTTACCATGGTGATCATAGCTACAACAACCTCTGTGGGGTAAAAGGCCTCCTTCAACATCAGAGGGCCTTGGATATAAATGGTCATTTTACAGAGCACCAGGTGATAGAGGACTCTCAGCCCATCCTACCCCATGTCAGAAGAGACTGTGAGCTTCTAGAGTATAAGTACTTAGCTGAGTCTCCCTGCACAGTTCTAGGATTTAACATGGTGCTTGGCAAACCCTAAGTACTTGATAAATGGTGATCAAATGACTAGATTGAGCAGAGATCTCCTGCTCTTGATTCTTACAATGAGCTAGATTTAGGAAAAAAAAAAAGATAAACTAGAAGTAAGACTCTGATATGGTTTGGCAATAGAGTCCCCACTCCCACCCCCAAGAAGCCTAGTCACTAATGCAATGTGTAGAAGTAAAGTTTGGGGATAGTGATTGGATCATGGGGCCCTGACCTAACCAATGAATCAATGCATTTATAATTGTACCAATACTGGGCCTTGAACTCTGGGCACTCTCCATTCATTTTTTTGCCAAAGGCTGGCTCTCTACCACTTGAGCCACGGCTTCACTCCCAATTTGGACCTATAACTGGATGACATTATTGAGAAGTGGTGGAAACTGGGAGGAAGAGCCTAGTTAGAAGGGGTAGGTCACTGGAAATGTGCCCTTGAAGCATGCATCTTATCTTTGATCCTTCTCCGCTGTCTTGGTGCCTCCTGGTTAACACAGGTGAGCAGCTTTCCTCTGCCACACCCTGTCTCCATGATTCTCTGCCTCACCAGCACAGATTCACCACAGTGGGGGCCATAGACCCAAACCTCTGAAACTACGAGTCCAAATAAACCTTTCCTCCTGAAGTTGTTTTTCCCCAGAACTTTGTCACTGCAACAGAAAGCAGACAAACATCAATACAGCATTTTTCACTGCATCTCTTCCTCCCCTATGTCCTTTAGGAAAACTGCATTTTAGCCCATTGAACTGGCGTTAATATAGGTCTCTCCTAGGGAAGTCAGATACTTCCTGTTTTGCCTCCATTGCTGGATCACACCGGTAATCCCAGTTACTTAAGAGACTGTGATCTGAGGATCATGGTTCAAAGCCAGCCCAGACTCTTTCTTTTTCTTTGGTCAGTTGTGGGACTTGAACTCAGGGCCTGGGCATTGTCCTTCAGTTCCTTTTCTCAAGGCTAGCATTCTACCACTTTGAGCCACAGCTCCACTTCCAATGTGTAGGTGGCTAATTAGAGATGAGCCCTGGGGACTTTCCTGCCGAGGTTGGCGTTGATCCTCAGATCTCAGCCTCCTGGGTAGCTGGGATTACAGGCGTGAGCCACCAGGGCCTGACTCCATGAGACGCTTATCTCCAGTTCACCACTAAAAAGCCAGGGAAGCTGAAAAGGAACCCAAGATCAATGTGCTCCACCCAGAGGCCACACTGCCCCTTTCACACTGAGACTTTCTTCAGTCACAGAAAGAAGACCATGATGTTCTATCAGACATCCACAGCCAAGGATCCCACCAGATGCTTCCTGCTCTTGTCACTTCCATGCATTGATTTGCTCACACCCAAGAGGACAGCAGGGAAGGAAAAGGAAAGGATAGACACCCAGCACACCCTTACTTTCCACAGTGAGGAAGCTAGGAGGTAGAAGACAGCTATGTGTAGAAGGGAAGGAAAAAAAGGACATGTTTGGTTTCTACAGTGTTTCCTCTGGACTGGAAAAAAAATGCACATGCATGTACATGGTACAAAATTGTGTAATTTCATGAGCCTGTCTGCTCCTGGTTGAAGCCTAACCTGGCTATTTAATTCTGTGTACATAATTGTGTACAAGCTATGCATTGTGTCATTTCTGGGATTCCACAAATGAATTAAATGAACTGTGTTTCAAGCTGGTGCTGCACAGCATAAAAATGTATACTAAAGCTCATGCTAACCGTTTCCATTTTTACATTTCTTATTGTAACATAAAACAAAAGTGCATAGGCCAAAAGAGAGGCAGTGGGACAAAGGAGAAATACTTTCTACTTTAGTGATTCAGTGATGCTGCTTTTTGTGCCAGGAGCTGCCTAGAAAATTAGGTAGCCAGTCCTGATACCCAGCATGATGCTGGTACCTGAGGCCATAGGACAGAAAGCAGAGACTATCGCCAAAGAGCTCATTTTTCTTCTCTTATCCATTTGGGAAATGTCCCAGCCCTTCAAACAAATTAGATTTTTTTCTTTTCTTTTCTTATTTTTTTTTTTTTAGTTATGAGGCTTGAACTCAGGCCTGGGCACTGTCCCTGAGCTTTTCTACTCAAGGCCAGTGCTCTACCACTTTCAGACACAGCTCCACTTCCAGTTTTCTGGTGGTTAACTGGAGATAAGAGTCACAGACTTTCCACCAAGGGCTGGCTTTAGACTGTGATCCTCAGATCGCAAATAAACTATTTTAAAGGAGTGGAGTAGTACTAAGGGTCTAATTCATAGAGTCACTAGAAATTGAATGAGGCAGTCCAAAACAAAATAAGTAAATAAAGGTACATCCTTTAGCAGAACTATTCTAACAGTTAATATTGTTGCTTTTTTTTTTTGATCGGTCGTGGGTTTGAACTCTGGGCTTGGGTGCTGTCCCTGTGTTCTTCAGCTCAAGGTGAGTGTTCTACCACTTGAGCCACAATACCACTTCCGGTTTTCCAGTGTTTTATTGGAGATAAGAGTCTCACAGACTTTCCTGCCCCGGCTGGCTTTGAACCGTGATCCTCAGATCTCAGCCCCCTGAGTAGCTAGGATTACAAGCGTGAGCCACCAGTGCCCAATCTTGCTGTTTTTAATTGCATAATATTATTAATTACATATTATTACTAATTACAGGTAGAACATCCCTAATCCAAACATCTGGATAAAACTTGAGATGCTCCAAACTCTGAGACTTAGACACTGACATAACAAAGCCAAAAATGCCACACCATGCAACTTTACTGCAGAAACAAAATGATTTAAAATATTGTACAAAATTACCTCCAGTTTATGTTTAGAAGGTATGTTATTTTTTTGTTTACATTTTCATCATATCACTAACATACCTTACAGATATCCAAATATTCCACATACTAGGGGGAACAATCCAAAATCCAAAAAGTATAGTTTCCTACAATAAAACCCAAATGTATTTTTTTCCCAAATGTATTATAGTTACTGAGAAATGATTCCCAAGGACCGGTGGGGAGGAGGAAAGAGAAAGAGCATAAGATTTTATACCCATGAATCTCCATAACATCTGCCCTTTTGCATTAGGCAGTCCAGGAGGAATAGGGAAGGAAGCCTCGTGACTCTGTGGCTCTCCAGTCATCCCAAGGTTGCTGCAAGGAAATTCTCCCACTCTGTGGCAAAGGGGGAAGGGAGATGCCCAAGACATGAGGGTACCAAGGCTTTTAAAAAGGACAGTGATGTGTACTATCCAGTATGGAGCTGTTTGCATTGCTGAGAGGGAAGGTCTCTCCTTTGCCCATAAATCTCTGATAAAAGTCATCCCCAGACACCAAGGCACTGTGTGTCCTGTGAGTAGGATTTTGGCAACATGATGAATGACTCTGTCTTTTTTTTAACATCTCCCAGTGTGTCTGGCACTTAGTAAGAAGTTGATGATGCTTTAGTACAAAAGGAAGGAAAAACAGAAGAAATGTTTAAAGAACAGAGCAGAAAAGAAAGAGGTATGGCCTGAGGTATGCTCCAACTATCACATCGGGTACAACTCAGAGAGACAGGCTATTTCCATGAGGATGCATCCAGAGGGTGCAGAACAGAGAAATGAAGCCAGGCTTCTGCTCATTTATATGTGGAGACAGCTTATAAATAGATGCTGCCACCACCCTAAAACCTCAAAGCACCCAGAAGCAAGCATTATGTCAGATTAGCTTCCATTCGAGATGCAATGGGCCAAACTGGGGTCTGAACTCCTCTATGGTTTCTCAACCAGCCCCACAGAGATCTGCGAGCTCAGCTGTCTTGGTGCTGGTCTAAGCAAACAGAGCCAGAGGCAGTCCGTTGCCACATGCTTCACCACAACACCCGCCAAGGCTCATTCCTGACTCACACCACTCACTGTTTCATAAGAGGGGGCAGCTCTGTTCCTCTCCCTGTGTCACCACAATAATTACTGGGAACAATAATTTGAACAATGAGAACTTATAATTCTCTAGCAACAGGCAAAAGTAGTATCATTTACTGAAAAATAATCTCCTGAGTTTTGGGTAACTGAAACTATTATGTACTGCTTTGGTTTGGGGCAGGCAGGAGATGTGGCTCTGAGTGAGATTGGAATCATTCATTCATTCATTCATTCATTCATTCAGTATATACTAATCACTATTAGTATATACACATGGTGGGTAGTATAGACAGTGGTGCCTACGTTCTGAAGGAGGGCCTGCCAGAGAAATAACCATTTAATGCTGAGCATTGGGACCATGGTAACACATGTCACAGCTATCCAAGATCACCCTCCCTACCATCTTTGAGGGATCACAGACAAGAGTTTAAGTCTAAAGCCAGGAACCTAGAAATCCCACACACAGGACACAGTGGTCAGATGTGAGGTTCATGAGGGGTCCAGGAAGAACTGAGATCCAACAGGACAGAGGAGGGAGACACAATTCGTCTATGACAATTCACAGGCCTTCCAGTGGCCTCCTTTGAACTAGCCTATCATCCGATGTCTTGTCTGCCCTTCAAGTGCCATGAGTTCCTCTGGTCAAGCATGGACCTAGGACTTAATTCCACCTTGCACTAGGGGCACAAAGCCTGTAAGATGGTGGTGGCCTTCTCCTGGCCCAAGAACAAGAGGGTCACAAGTTTTCCTCATCATAGCTCTGTCACCCCGTACACTTTGTCCCAGAATCTGGAGTCCATGAGGAGTCTGTTAGCCACTACTATCTCTCCAAATCCTACAGTTACCCTGGAACCCAGAAAGTCTGACTTGAGGTGATTTCTTTCCCAGCTGTTGGCACGTGTTTTGGAAATCTCTTCTCTGAGGGAAGCAAATGATCTTGAGATAACCCGAAATTATTTTTCTCGGCTTTCTTGAGGTATGACTGACAAAAATTGTTCATCTATAAGGGAATTAAGTCTCCCCTTTAGACACTTTTCTTACCTGTGTGTTCTTGGGCAAGTTATTTAATCACTCTGAGCCTCAGTTTCTTCATATATTAAAAAAGAAGGAGGAGAGGAGGAGAAGGAAGAGAAGGAGGAGAAGAAGGAGAAGAGGAAGAGGAAGAAGGAAAGAAGAGGAGAAGGAAGAGCATCAGTGGCTCATGCTAATCCTACTTACTCAGGAGGTTGAGATCTTAGGATCACAGTTCCAAGCCAGTATGAGCAGGGAAGTCTGTGAGACTCTTTTCTCCAATTAACCAGCACACACAAAAAAGCTGGAAATGGAGCTATGGCTTAAGTGGTAGAATGGTAGTAGAGCCCAGGCCCTGAATTCAAGCCCCAGGAATAGCACAAAAGAAAAAATTAAATCAAAAAGAAAATAGATGGGGGCTGGGAAGGTGGCTCAGTGGTAGAGTGCTTGCCTTGCATGCATAAAGCCCTGGTTTCAATTCCTCAGCACCACATAAGCAGAAAAAGCCAGACGTGGTGCTGTGGCTCAAGTGGTAGAGCTGAGAGCTGAGGGACAGTGCCTAGGCCCAGAGTTCAAGCCCCATGACCAACAACAACAACAACAAAAAAAAATAGACAAGCCAGATGCTGGTAGCTCACACCTTGTAATCCTAGCTACTTGGGAAGCTGAGATCTAAGGATCATAGTCTGAAGCCACCCCAGGCAGACAAAACCAAGATACTCTCAGCTCCAATTAACCATTTTTTTTTTAAGCTGGAAATGGAGGAGGTATGGCTCAAGTGATAGAGCACCAGCCGTGATCAGAAAAAGCTAAGCAAGAGTGCAAGGCTCTGAGCTCAAACCCCAGCACTGACATGCCTTTCCAGACTGTGGTGGCAACTAGAGGACACGGATATCATAACCCCCTCCCCCCCCACCTCCCCACTCCCACCATCCCACATGTATATACACACACAAGGAGCTCAATAATCATGGCCTCTGCGTGCTCAGGACCTGAAAGGCCTCCTCCTTCTCACCTTCTCCTAGGAAGTTGAGTAAACACAGCTAGCTTGTCAAAGTCAGGGGACAGAGGAGAGAGAGTGACTTCCTCCTCCAACCAATCCTGTCTGAACTGGCAAAGCCTTCCAGCTCCCCATCCCTGCCTTCCTCCCTCCCTTCCTCCTCCTACCTGTCCCCTGCCTTCCTACTCTTTCTGGGGACGCATAACATTCAGGTCCTGAGATTTTGGAAGACTGCCTACCCCTCCTCTGTGGGCATTTCAGGTAAGAGCCACTCCACCCAGAGTCCAGCTCAAAGCCACCTCCCACCACCCCCAGGATCCCTTACCCCTTCATCCTTCCTGACAGTTGTCTGGACTCCTCTGAACACATACCTCCTTCTGTGTGGCCTGTGACATAGGAGAAGCTCATAGAGGAACTCCTGCGTGGAGCAAGCACATGGGAAGTTCTTTCTGTTATCCTCCTTCCTCATCCATCTCCCATGCCACACACCTTCCTCAGGTCCTGCCCCTTGGGGTTGAGTTGGGTTGCAGGGGCCTGCATTAGGAGGTTTGCTTCCCTCTGCCTTCCTATCTGGCTCAGCTAACGAGGAAAGAGGCTCACCCACAGGACAAGGGACAGAAGGAAGGAGAGTCTGGGTAGTGTTAGTAGTTCTTTACAGGTTTCTCTGTGCGGCTGCTAAGCACTGAAGCCACATTTTCCTCAGACTTCCTCCCCACCCCCCAGCCACACACGCACCCCACTCTCTCTCTTTCTACAACCTGGCAAGAAATCCTCTTAGCCCCTTCCACCCACTTCTGCTTCTCTACCTCTGTAGGTAATTTTTCAAATTATCCAAAATTTCTTAACTTTTCTTATCAGGCTCTTGATCAAGACACCTGGTTTTTTTTGTTTGTTTGTTTTGTTTTTTTAAATGGAGATTTCAATTTTTTATTATCTTTAAGTAGTTGTACAAAGAAGTTCCCATTCTACAAAACAGTATATGAATACAAAGGAAACACCTGTTCTGTTTAGTTAGAAGTCATAGGTGAGCCCAGTTTCCTGAGATTCTTCTGGATATAATTTATTTTTAAGACTATCTTAAGTGCAGGTAACTTTCCTTTTTCTTTATCTTTTGTGCTTGTCCTGGTACTTGAACTCAGGGTCTGGGCACTGTCTCTGAGCTTTACTCAAGGCTAACACTCTACCACCTGAGCCACAGCTCTACTTTCAGCTTTTGGGTGGTTAATTGAAGATTAAGAGTCTCATGGACTTTCTTGCCACAGCCAGCTTGAAACCTCGATCCTCAGATCTTAACTTCCTGAGTAGCTAGGATTACAGTGAGCTACCAGCACCCAGCCAGATAAATTCTTAAGGGTTTTTATTAATAGGAAGTTCAATATCTGTGCAAATTTAAATACCCATCCTAGAGGCTCCCTATGAATAGGTCAGAGAGCCCTGAGACCCCCGAGGGAAAAGTTAGCCCTGTTGCCATGAATTCCCTGAAGACAAGGGCCCTGAGGGAGAGGTGGCTAGGGGAGACTGGGAGGCTGTGGCCTTGGGGTAGGGACAGGGACAGGCCATCCTGTGGCCAAGCCTCAGGAGAAGAGAATTCTTTTGCCCCTTCCTCAAAGCCTCCACACTTCTCAGAGAATGGAGAATCTGCCCTCTTCAGAACAGTGAGAGGCATGGGAGCGATACTCAAGCCCAGTTTGCTCTGGACAGCAGTGGCAGATGGATGTGTGGGAGAGCAGCTCACTGAATGACAGAGGCCGCTTAGCCCAGACCTTGACAAATAGCAGCTGTGGACCAGATTTTATTTGACTTAAAAAAAGAAAAGAAAGAAGACATTTCTTGAACCTCATGGCTGCTCACCACTGCCCCTCCAGTCTCCCAGGGAAGGCTGGAGACAGTGGCTACAAGAGAAGGAAGACTGGACTCCCAGCATCCTGCACAGTGAGAGGTGAGTAGCATTTGGAGGCCCTGTGTTTGCCTTCTGTCTCCAGTGGGGTTCAGACTAAGCAGAATTCAGATCATACAGAGGGAGGTGGTATCCTAGGGACAGGGGCACATGGTCTCCTGAGGCTGCATGGAGCAGAACTGAGAACAAACAACAACATATGTCATTTCCGTAACTATTATTTGAGGCCCTGGGAGAGACTGCCATGAAGCTAATGTTACATGTGAGCTGTATAAAGTGTCATTACCAACCACAGGAAAATCTCCAAATGAAAGAAGGATGTATTCCCCAAACCAATAAATAAGTGTTAGGGTAAGGAAATATCTCAATTATTAAAAAAAATAGCCAATACCAAGCTCAAGTTTCATCTGGTAGAGAAGCAATATTGAGCCAAGTTCATTGGAAAAGAAAATGGACCTGTAGTGAAAATGATACTTTCGTCTCCTCATGTGATTAACAAACATTTACTGAAGGCCAGAAAATAAACAAGGAGCTCTAACATAAGGCAGAGAGAAATGCCAGCTAAGAGTGGTCCAGCCAGGCACTTGTAGCTCACATCTGTAAACCCTAGCTAGTCAGGAGTCTGAGATCTGAGGATCATGATTCAAAGCCAGCCTGGGCAGGAAAGTCCATGAGAATCTTATCTCCAATCAACCACCAGAAAACCAGAAGTAGCACTGTGGCTCAAAGTGGTAGAATGCTAGCCTTGAGCCAAAAGAGCTTAGGGTAGCACCCAGGCCCTGAGTTCAAGGTCCAGCCCTAACAAAAAAAAAAAAAAGAGTGGTTCAGAAAGATTCTGCCCTGGGCTAGGAAGTTGGCTCAGTGGTAGAGCGCTTGCCTTGCATGCCTGAGGCCCTGGGTTCGATTCCTCAGCACCACATAAGCAAAAAGAAAAAAGCCGGAAGTGGCTCTGTGGCTCAAGTGGTAAAGTGCTAGCCTTGAGCTGAAGAGCTGAGGGACAGAGCTCAGGCCTGGAGTTCAGGCCCCACTACCAGACCCCCCCCCCAAAAAAAAGAAAGATTCTGCCCTATACAAAGATGAAAATGGGTATGTGGCCACTTGTTGGAATTTACCTTTCTCTGATGTCAGAGATTGGGTCTTTTGCCATGTGCACATAGTTGCATCAGTCAGCTTTCTGTTACTATGACAAAATTCCCAGGACAATTGAGTTAAAGGGAAGAAAGGTTTATTTGGTTCCTGGTTTCATGCTTGGGACATGTGGTGGTACATCATGGAGAGGTGTGGCAGAAGAGCTGGGTCACCTCATGGCAGCCCAATGCAAAAGAGAGAGACCATAAGAGCCCAACATCTCCTTCGTAGTTGCACCTCCCCCACCATGATCTGATTACCTTCCCCTAGGCTCCACCTCTTCCCAATATTGCCATAGACTGGGGACCAACCATGCAGCTCATGGTCTTTGCGGGGGAGACACTCAAGATCAAGACTGTAACACCCTTGAATGACTCTGCCTCTCCATGGTTTGCTGCCCTAATCTGCCTACCCATGTCAAACTCAGATTCCAACTTGTGCTATTTTATTAAAGCCAGATAACTTCTGGATCAGAGAGACCAGTGGGAGAGTAGAGACGAGAGGAGGGGTGGAAAAAATGATCAGGTCCATGAGGAGGCACAGAGGAGAAGCCCAGTGAAGCTGGGTAGCCTGAGGGAAGAGGCCTCGGTGCCCCCAGGGGTTTGTCAGGGGAGCTGGGTGAGAAAGTTCACCTCAACCCCTACATCCTCCTCAGACACCTGGAGGCTGAAACAGTCACTTGTGGGTTGGACCAATTGTTATTCTTCTTTTCCTGCCCAAGATCTGAATGCCTTGTTGCTTTTCCAAAGGCCCACCAGCTTTGACCTCAGATAAGAGCATGTGTCCTGGCTGATTGAAAATCTAGAAGTGGAGCACATGGCCTCCATGTCCCCTCCTTCTTTGAGGTCTTTCCATGCCCTTGGCACAGCCCACAGTTTTCCTACACAGAAGTCCGTCATCTGTACCATCAGAGACCTCCTGGCAGATAGCAACAGCCTCTATTATTTCAATGGATAATTTATACGGCCCATTTTCACTGCCAAGGACAGCCCACAAAGCACACTTGATCCTGGGCAAGAAAACAGCCAGCATGGCCTTCTGGGAGATACGCTCTCCACCTCCGGCCACGGGCAACTTTTCCAAAGTCCTCTACTTTACTAGGCCAGGAACAATGGGACCTCAGAATACTAGGACATCACCACAATTTCAAGGCTGCTCTCTGAAGCAGTAGCACAAATGCCCTCAGACACCCATGATGGTTTCCAGGTGAGCAGCATGAAGGGCCAGGCTCAGGGCTCCTGATTAGAAACCTGGGTTCCATCTCCTGAATATTGTCTCCTATCCAGGGCTTTACTCATACCACCCTAATTCTCTGCACTTCAGCCAGCTCACCTGAAAAGCACAAATGCATTTGCTCCTGCATATATATTTTTTTAAAGGCATAATTTTTAGCTGGGAGCTGATAGCTCACGCTTGTAATCCTAGCTACTCAGGAGGCTGAGATCTGAGGATCATGATTCAAAACCAGTCTGTGAGATCCTTATTTCTGATTAACCAACAAAAAGTCAAAAATGGAGTTGTGGCTCAAGCAGTACAGTGCCAGCCTTGAACAAAAGAGCTCAGGGACAAGACCTAGGCCCAGAGTTCAACCCTAGGCAGGACTGGTACATGTGTACGTGCACGTGCTCACGCACACACACACACACACACACACACACAGCATAGCACAGCACAGCACCATTTTTCTGCTACACAGATTGCTCTATGTGCCATTGCACTGGCATTACAGAAGAACTTGTAGAGGTGAAGAATAGCAGAAGCCTCCCAGATCTCTTGATTTAAAGATAAGTGTGGTGCTCCCTCCTCTTTGACTACACTAGGGACTGAACTCAGGGCCTTGCACTTGCTAGGCAAGTGCCTTAGCACTTGAGCCACAACCCCAGTCCTGCTTATTGTTTGTTTTGCAGGGCTCAGACTACAATCCTCCTCCGGTGTCTTCCTGAGTAACTGAGATTACAGGTGTGTGCCCATCACAGAATCTGCTTTTTAACTAGACCCTCCCCTCCCCCAACAATTTAATGTGAGAAGCACTGCAGTATTTACTTGGAAGTGGCTATGAGGCAAGAACTTGTGGTTGGAGCCTTGAGCTCTTAGTTTGAATTCAGCTCTACCACAGAAGGCATTCATGACCTGGGGCAGGGGTTGCTGGAGTTTCCAATTCCTCCATCAGAAAACAATGTGGGGCTGATGTGGTCTGAGAGTACAGAATGGGAAGGAGAGAGCAGGCTGGGGTGGGGTAGGTGGCAGGGAGCCCTTTCCCAGTGGAGTGAAGGGAAAGTAGGGGCCCGGAGTGGACTGTGGCCAGGTAGGAAACAGAGAAGGAGATAAGATGGGGCGGGAGGAAGGAGATTGGTGCTTCCTTCTGCCAGCCCCATTCTCCTCCACGCAACCCCTTCTGTCACTAAAGCCCCTGGGAAACTGTCTGTGGGCCAAGGCACAGCAAATACTCAGCTCTCAGACCTCCAAGATGGCACCAAGAGAAGGAAGGCATTCGATCTGCCCCACGCCACAGAGTGTCCCTGAGTGGTACCTGGGGACCGGGACTGGGGTCAGTGAGCAAAGGGGTGGTACACCACAGTGAGCACAGAACAGGCCTGGCAGGCTGTCTCCCAGACACGTGGCCTGTACCTGTGGTACGTCAGGGGTTCACTGTGCTGGCTTTTCTACACATCAAGCCCCTGGTTGGGACCACAAGGAGAGGGGCTTTAACCTGCATTTCCAAATTCTCCAGCACTGCCAGCGAATGACTCCTCTCAGGCACTCAAGGCATTGTGCAGAGAGAGGGACGGGAATTGCTGGGATTGAAGTGCTCCATTTCATGGGTTCAAAAAGACCAACTTTATAGGTCTGTGGTGAGCATTAGTGAGATGGTGTGCGGACCCCTCCTGGCACAGACTTGGGGTTAGTCTCCTCCTCCCCCACCGTTTTCCAGAAAGATCGAAAGCTTTGCCCTGGCTGGGAGGCCACTTCCTCAAGCCTCTCTCTGGAAACTACTGTCTAATGGCTTTGCTAATGGATCTTTCAGTCCTGGTCCTATGTGCCTGACTCACTTGTTTGGCATCTTCTTTACAGAATCAAAAAAAAAAAAAAAAAGCTCTTCTGTTTTTTCTAAGTACCAACAACAGCTTTACCCCTCTGTACTTGCCATAGCTGAACCCCGTCCCCTGGGGAAATCAAATGAAAGCGGTTCTCTCTAAGTGGGAGCACTTTCAAAGTGAGACGATATGCAAATCAGCACGGAGCATGAGCCAGCTGATGATTTACCAAGCACTGCCCGGTGTGTGGTGGATGGAATGACCTGTCTCAAGGCCTTTCCCTGCAATCCATACACCCTTGTAGTGGCTGCCTCGTGGCCCCTGTAGTTCCACACCCTGGCTTTGGGACTTGATCATGCTCAGTGGAAAGTGACAAGGGCCAGAGGAAGCCTTAAGGGCCTCATATGGCTCTTCCTTCCTCATCAGAAGGATTCTACCAGGGCGGCAGCTATAGAACCACCTCAGCTGACCCCGCACCTCAAAGCTCTCCAGCCCTGACTGCCACCCTGCCATGCCCTGCCTGGATTATCAGACTCACAAAAGAATCTTAAAGATTGGGTGACACCATTGCATTTAAGCATGGTTCATTGTGAAGCATATCTTGCCTGACCACGATGTGTAGTCCATGTGTCAAAAGAAAATGGGAGCCAGGAGCCCGTGGCTCATGCCTGTCATCCTAGCTACTCAGGAGGCTGAAATGTGAGGATCTCGGATCAAAGCCAGCTCAGGCAGGAAAGTCTGTGAGACTCTTATGTCCAATGAACCACCAGAAAACCAGAAGTGGCAATGGGGCTCAAGTGGTAGAATGGTAGCCTTGAGCAAAAGAGCTCAGGGACAGCGGCTCAGGCCCCAAGTTCAAACCCCACGACTGACAAAAAAGGCAGGGAATAAAATGGAGGGGAGGAAACAGGCAAGTCTTTCCACAGCTCCCTGATTTGGGTTCTGGATGTGCGGATGTTTCCAAACTACCTGGGCTTGGCCCACCCTCCTTCCCAGGCTGGATGCCAGACACACAGACTCTGGAAGGCACAGCAGGTGCATGTGTACCCTGTGCACACCGAGGGGGAGCTGACCTAACATCAGGCAAATGAGAACTTGTTATCTGGAATTCATTTTCCATCATGTGGGTTTTTTAAATGGGCAAATGGGACACTAGGTCACCTGGTATCTGGCTGGTACCGTGTATCCCATACTTCCCCAGGGCAAGGCTCCTGATGCTCTCCTCCCTTGCTTGTAAAGTGGCTGATGTGCAGGAAGTGTGGATAAAATCCTTGTTGAGTGGATAAATGAACTCTACTCTGATACAGGTCTAATAATGCCACTGTGGAGTCATGAGAGACTGACCCTAAGAATGCTGGATGGTCCGCCCAGTGCTCCAGGATGAGGGGAATGGAAGGGAGACTGAAAACAAGCTGGTTCTACTGCTGGCTGTAGGCTGCTCCTACCCAGCGCTGCTCGAGCCACAGTTAGGAGGCTGTGTTGTGGATGGCAGCTTAGGAGAAGACTGGTCAGAGACCTTGTCAAGACGCCTCTATGTGCTCCTTCCTTGACACAGGATAGGAACGGCACTCTGGGTGTGCTTGAGCCTTCCCTAGGCTTTGCTGCCATTTATCATGGATTCAAATGCCATTTCTCAATACTCATGTCTCTATGAAAAGTGAGACAAGCCCATGTGTCCGTGACACAGGAGAGAGGAATTATATTCAATATGCAAACACCTGGGCAGAGTCCCAATCAGGCAGTGTCTCTCCCTGAGCCCCAGAGCCCCAATGGCCAGCTAAGGCCCTCTCTACCCTCAGCACACCACAGTTCCCCCTCGAGGCCTCTCCTGCCAGAAGAACAGACTACGCCCATGTCATCTGACAGCTCTGCCTCATGGGAGAGAAAGGATGGAGACTCTCTAGAGAGAACAAAACAAATGGATGAGAATCTACACCGTGGCTCGAGGCCCCATTCTTCCCACAAACACATTTCAGTGACTGCCAAGAACCCTGTCCTGCACACTTCAGGGAGTGTGTGTGTGTGTGTGTGTGTGTGTGTGTGTGTGTGTGTGTGTGTGTGTGTGTGTGTGTGTGTGTGTGTGTGTGTGTGTGTGTTCAAAGTTCTGTATTGCTCTTGCAGGCTCTCAAAGTGAGCACTCAGATCTGATTTGGAGGAAGAGTAAGAGGGGGGCCTTAAACTCAGGACCACTGTGCTTTCCCTTAGCTTTTTTTTTGTCTTAAGACTGGCCACTTAAGCCACAGCTTCACTTCTATCTCTCTTTTTTTGCTGGTTGATTGGAAATAAGAGTCTCGCAGACTCTCCTGCCCAGGCTGGCTTCTTAGAATCATGATCCTCAGACCTCAGTTTCCTGAGTAGCTAAGATTATAGGCATAGTGACAGCTGATTCTTTAAAAAAAAAAAAAAAGTAGGATCACAACACAGATAAAATTTCCAGGTCTGCTTGGCACCAGAGGCTCATGCCTATAATCCTAGCCACACAGGAGTCTGAGATCTGAGGACCGTGGTTCAAAGCCAGCCCGGGCAGGAAAAGTGTGTGAGACTCTAATCTCCAATAAACTACTCAGAAAAAGCCAGAAGTGGTGCTGTGGCTCAAGTGGTAGAGCTACTAGCCTTGAGCACAAAGAGGCTCAGGGACAGTGCCCAGGCCTTGAGTTCAAGCCCCAGGACTGGAAAAGAAAAAAGTCTCCTAGTAGTCTCTACCTAACTCACAGCCAAAGCCAAAGGTCCTTCTGCGCCCCCAAGGTCTACATACCCTCTACACAGCCTACCTGCTCAGCCTTCCCATCTCTGACCCTTTTTATAGCCCACACTATAGGACCTGCCTCAGGATTATTGTACTTTCTGGTTTAACTAACAAGTTGCTACAGGGTTTCCTCTGCTCCCTGAGTCCCTTCAGGTTGTGACCAAGTCCCACCTTAGAAGACAAGGCCTTGTTGCATTCTGAAAATGTCTCCTCCAAAATGTACGTATTATCCAAGCAGTTATGTTGTTCATGTGGTCCTGTTAGGAGGTGTGGCCTTGGAAAGTTCCTCAGGCCACAGGGGCTCCTTCCTGGTGAGTGGGGTTAGCCACCCTTACAAAAGGGCCAGGTGGGGAGAATTTGCCTCTCTTGCCCTTCTGCTTTGCACCATGGAGGCTGCAGACTTGACTAGATACCAAATGCTGGTGACTTTCCTTTGGATTTCCATCCTGCACAAATGTGACATGAATCGCTACTCATCAAGAATTCCCAAGTTTCAGGTACAGACTCAGTGCTGGCTGGATTAGATTTGCCAACTTCCATCCCCAGGAAACCAGTCTACTTACTGGGGCCAGCCTGCCACAGTGCTTGCAGTTCCAGATATTGTCACAAGAGGGCACTCTGAGGCAAGAAGCACATTCCCCCAGGCCTCGGATAGCTGTAGGCAATTTATAGTTTAATGAATCTCTCTCTCTCTCTCTCTCTCTCTCTCTCTCTCTCTCTCTCTCTCTCTCTCTCTCTCTCTCTCTCTCTCTCTCTCTCTCTCTCTCTCTCTCTCTCTCTCTCTCTCTCACACACACACACACACACACACACACACGGTGCTCTACCATGTGAGCCTATGGATTTCTGGTCTGGTTGGGTCCTAGTGAGATGTCACCACTAAGGAGGCTGGGTGTGATAGGCATAGATACTATGTTGACAATTTCCTGTGGATCTATGCATGTTTCAAAACAAAAATGTTTTCATAATCCAATTTTACGACTTTAAAATTAGAAAAGTGAGCAGTACTGAACAAGAAAGAGCAGCATGGGGAAAGGCATCCAGATAGTTAGAGGGACTCCAGGAGGGTCAGCTGAGAATGAATCTGTACATTCATGGAAGAACAGTAGCTGGAGACATGCAAAGAACCATCCGGACATGGAGATTCAGAGGAAACCGTCCCCAGAGCCCCCAGGGAGCTGGGGGTGGTGCCTGTTTCCTCCAACAGAGGGAGGCCTCTCATGCACTATCCAAGTTGTCTAAATACTAAGAAAAAATAATCCTCCAACCAGTTCCTAGATTAGGATACCTACTCCAGTCTTGTCACACAAGGTATAATGTAGAGAGCTGCGTGCAGCCATACCTGGAAGATGGCGCCGGCTTCCGCCCTCCGCCTTCCCGGTGGCGAGTGCTCTCTGTGGTAAACAACTCCTTATATGGCTAAGGCAAAGAATCTGGCTTGCTTCCATGCACCTGAACCTATTGGTGGTTCCCACATGGCGTATCAGGGTTGGCTACCCAGCGGGTACTTAAGGCTGTGGGGAATTCTCCCCAGGGTTGGGGTCAGAAGATTACTCAAAGGTCCTGAATAAACTGCAGAGAGAAGAGCTCGGTGTCGCATCTTCCTTGCTGGTCAAGGCGGTCGTGACAGGTGGTGGCCCGTACAGGGACTCAGCCATAACCCCAACGAGGACTCAGAACTCTCTGCGGTCAGGGTGGTGCACCGGTAAGTTCCCAGGTAAAGGGGGAATCCACGACAAGAGCGGGGAATAAGTTCCCAGGTAAAAGGGGAATCCGCGACAAGAGCGGGGGGGGGGGGGGGATTTTTGCTCTTCTCTGTAGATAAAGAGAGAGCGAGAACCCGGGGCTAGTCAATAAAGTAGCCAAAAGTGAAAGTAAAAGATTGTTTACCAGGTTAAGATTTTTAAAACATGGGCGCTTCTTCTTCACACCCAATTTTTTTGGCTCTCAATGAGCTACTGCACTCAAAAAAAGTTAAAAATAAAAAAGAGTACTTTAGAGAGATTTTTTGATGAATGTGACATCGTTGCCCCGTGGTTCGCTGTCTCCGGAAGCCTCACGGTGGCCTCTTGGGAGAAAGTAGGGAGGGACCTAGATTTTGCCTCTGAACAAGGAACGCTTAAGAGCGGAGTGAAACCAATATGGAAACTGATAAGAGGCTGTCTTGAGGACCAGTGCTGCAGTGAGGCGGTAGAGAATGGTCAGGCCACCCTAGAAATGCTGCAGGAAAAAAGATCAGAAGGGGCTGGGAAAGTAAGGGGCTGGGCAGATGGCTCAGTGGTAGAGTGCTTGCCTTGCACGCATGAGGCCCTGGGTTCGATTCCTCAGCACCACATAAACAAAAAGAAAAAAGCTGGAAGTAGCTCTGTGGCTCAAGTGGTAGAGCACTAGCCTTGAGCTAAAGAGCTGAGGGATAGTGCCCAGGCCCAGAATCAGGCCCCACAACTGACAGGAAACAAAACAAAACAAAAAAAAAAGAAGGGCGGACCACTAACTAATGCTGGATTAGCTGCTGCTGTGGTGCAATTAACCCAGAAGAAAGGGGGAGACTCAGGTGCATGCTTTAGATGCGGCAAGATGGGACACATCAAGCGTAATTGCCCAGAAAAAGGAAAAGTGATAGAAACAGGAAAAGGGACAACAGCCTAAGCAGCCTGGGCTATGCCCTAGATGTAAAAAGGGGAAGCATTGGGCAAATGAATGCCAATCTGTGAAAGACATCAATGGTCAACCCTTAAGGCAGGCCCAGGAAAAAAAACTATTCAAAAAACGCTGCAAATTGGTCTAAACAGTTGTCTAGTTATCTTTTAGGTAATTGAACTGGGGAGTTGACAGCCTGATGGAACAGCTCAGGGTTGTCATCGTCATGGTGAACTCGACCCGAGTGGATGCTGGATTGGTACAGGGGTTATCTTCATGGATCTCCGCTGCTATGAATCATCTTAAGGAATGGGCGGGTTTGGGAGCCCTGACAGGCCTCCTGGTGTTGGCCTCCTTGGTATGTCTGTGGTGCATTTGCCAAATTAGAGGTTCTCAGCGTTGCAGTGCAGCCATGATTATCCAAGCCTTTACAGCCATTGGAGCAGGTCAGTCCCCCCAAGCATGGCTTGCCACCCTAAAACAATGAACACAGATTGCAAAGCCAAAGTACTGCAGTTGAGAGGCATGAGTGTTGCCCTCGAGGAGAGCATGTTTGATTGCACACGGGTTCGATTCGCCTTTTCCCGTCCTTGTGAAAAATGAATCAATGGACAGGCTGAGTCATCCCTAGAGAAGGCGCCCTCTGGGAGAAGGTTTGTATGCAGTCCTTGCATTGCACAACAGGGATCAGACCTCTGTTCTCATCTGTGTTCTTTAAACAAAAAAGGGGGAACTGTAGAGAGCTGCGTGCTGGAAGATGGCGCCGGCTTCCGCCCTCCGCCTTCCGGATGGCGAGTGCTCTCGTGGTAAACAACTCCTTATATGGCTAAGGCAAAGAATCTGGCTTGCTTCCGCGCACCTGAACCTATTGGTGGTTCCCACCTGAACCTATTGGTGGTTCCCACGTGGCGTATCAGGGTTGGCTACCCAGCGGGTACTTAAGGCTGTGGGGAATTCTCCCCGGGGTTGGGGTCAGAAGATTACTCAAAGGTCCTGAATAAACTGCAGAGAGAAGAGTTCAGTGTCACGTCTTCCTTGCTGGTCGAGGCAGTCGTGACAGTATAAAAGATACAGAAGGGCTTCCCTGAGTCCCAGAATGAAACCAAAGAATATAAAACTATCCAGGGAGCAACTTGATACCCATATGTTTAAACAAGAAGCCTAAATATGTACTCTACACACCACACCGAAGTTAAGGGCAAAAGAAACTATAGCGCTAGTGTAAAATACAGAATTAAATGTCTATAGGCAAGCAAAGCAAAGGTGATTTGGGATTTGATGGTGAATTTGTAGGTTCAACACCAAAAGCATGATACCCAAACAAAACAAATGATTTATTAAAAGGAAAAAAGCTGTTAACTCTTCAAAAGTTAAGAAAATAAAGGCCAGTTAAAATGAGGAGAAAAATATTTGTAAATCACAAGTCAGGTAAAGGACTGATACAAAAATACAAATAATTCTTCAAAACCAACTACAAGAATTGGGTGTAAGCAACTCACACCTGTATCTTAGCCACACAAGAGGATCAGCATTGAAGGTGAACCCTTGGAGAAAAGTCTGAGACTGTGTCTCTAATTAACCAGCAAAATGCCATACTGAACGTATGGTTCAAGTGGTTTTAATGTCAGCTGTGAGCAAAGAACCCAAGCAAGAGCATAGGCCCTGAGTTCAAGTCCTAGTGTGGGCATACATACTCCAAAAAAAAAAAAAAATCAACTATTTCTGGACGCCAGTGGCTCACACCTGTAATCTTAGCTACTCAGGGGGTTGATACTTCAGAATCGTGGTTCAGAGCCATCCTGGGCAGGAAAGTTATCTCCAATTAAAAACTAGAAAACCAGAAGTGGCTCTGTGGCTCAAAGTGATAGAGCGCTAGTCTTGAGCAAAAAAAGCTCAGAGACCTAGGCTCTGAATCCAAGCCCCATTACCACCCAACCAACAAACGAAAGTCAATTATCAGAAAATAAGCGACTTCATTCAAAAACAGTCAAAGAGACATCTCTCCAGAGAAAGTACACAGACTAGATAGGCATGCAAAGATTGTGTTGACAGCTTGGGGAAGGGTTGCAGAGCAGTTGGAAATCCACCCACTTCAAGGCTGCAGAGCTCCTATGGCCAGCAGCAACTCCCCATACCTAAGAAAAGCAAGCTTCTCAAGCACAGACGTGGACAACTGACCCTTGCCTTGCCTTAACCCATAACAACTTACGCAATAAAACTATAAGAGACCACACCTAATTTTCCTGGTTACACTGAGGATCAGGTTCAGCATCCTGACAACACTAGCAGGTATGTGGTTATCAAATGGCTACAGTCCCAGTCCAGTGGCAAGGAGCTGTACCTGAATCTGCCATACTGTGTCCTTTCTGAGCATTGAGAATGTCTGAACTGAAAGACAAGTGGGGAAAACTCTCAATGTCTTGGCCTCAGATGCACAAATCTCAGTAGAAGTCATGGTATGAAGTGGGTAACATAACTCCTCCAAAATAGGGAGACTCCACAAAACGGAGTCTAATATAAGGGAAGTAGATGAAGCACCAAAAAATGGAAAAGAATGATAACCAATGTGGTGGCACAAATTAATAATCCCAGCTACTCAGGAACAAAGAGGGGAAAGAATACAGTTCAAGGCCAGCCTTGGGGGTCTGGGGAGAGGGGAGAGAGAACACTTCAGTAAAACTCCCGTCTGAACAAGCTGGGTGAGGTGGTTCACCATCTGTAATCCCAGCTCTATGAGAGGTAAAGGTAAGGATTGGGGATCAAAGCTAGCACCAGGCAAAAACACAAGACCATATCCAGAAAAATGACTAAGAACAAAAAGGACTGGGGTCATAGCTCAAGTAGAAGAATATCTATCAAGAGCAAGGCTCAGAGTACCTCAGTGTCACCAAAAACACAAAAAATATTACCATTAAAGAGGGCACAGATAACTCAATGAATTCAAAGGGTATGCAAATACACTACTTAAATTGAAACAATGCAAACATCCAGCTGAATACAGGAATGCCACACAAGAGGAGGAATTCAGTAATCGAAATCAGAGTGGGGGGGGAGGGACAAATTGAAATTCAGATAATTAAAAGTTTCATCAGGTAAAAGCCTAAAGCCTAATCAAGACTGGATCAAGCTGTAAATTAGATCAAAACATTGAAAATAATAATACAAAGTTTGCAAAAATGTGCTCTGGTATGCCATAAAAAGACCAAACTTATGAATCATGAGCCTAGAAGAGATGCAAGCTGATAGCAAATAAAAAAAAATTCAACCAATAATCAGAAAATTTCTTTTTTTTTAATTTTAATTTTTATTTTTTGTGAACATACTGTACAGAGGAGTTACAATTACATGGGCAAGATAATGAGTACATTTCTTATCAAGCATTGCAGCCTCCTCCTTTGTTTACCCTTCACATCCCTTCCCAGCCTCCCCCTGCCCCCTCACCCAATCCCCCCCCCCAGAAAATTTCTTAAAACTTGAGATGGACATGCAGGCAGAGGAGGCTTTTAGGATACCAAGCAGAAAATAAACTTCCATTTCACGAAAGTAAGTAAGCAGAAAAAGGAAATAATAATGAAAGCTGTGAAGCAAAGCATCAGGGAACTTATAAAGGCAAACTTATCAGAACAGCAATTTCTCAACAGAAACTAAAGCAAGGAAGCATGAAATGGTTGTATTTCAGGCACTGAACAAATATAACTGCCAACCTAATTACTGTGCCCAAGAAACCTATCTTTTTTCATGATTGTAAAAGCCAAAACTCTTCCATGACAAACAAATTCAAATTCATGGCTACCAAGCCCACACTGAAGAAAATACTGAACCAGGAGAGAAAAGAAAGAAAGAAAGAAAGAAAGAAAGAGAAAGAAAGAAAGAAAGAAAGAAAGAAAGAAAGAAAGAAAGAAAGAAAGAAAGAAAGAAAGAAAGAAAGAAAGAAGGAAGGAAGGAAGGAAGGAAGGAAGGAAGGAAGGAAGGAAGGAAGGAAGGGGAAAAAAAAGGATCTTTGGTAAACCTCTGTCTCTCAACAGTTCCAGGAAGAGGTTTGGGGCCCTCATGCCATTCCCCACCCTGAAGGGTGCCTCTGGGGAGCCAGGGCCTCTGGGGGCCTTTTCTCCCCATGTATCTGAACTTGGTGAGCACAGGATAGAGGACATGGATGTGTCGGTTTGATGCCTTATCCGCTTTGGAAACTGTCATCTGATATACCTGTCAACACAGGAGTAAGATGTTCCCCTCAAACCTTGAAATTACTTTGAGTTATCTATAGCTCAATCTGAGAAAGCAGAGAGAAAGCAGCTTTCATGTCCCTGCAAAGTAACATAGGCAGTTGTGACCATAAACCATATGTGAGCAGTTATTACCTGTAGCAAAGTTAGGAAGAGACTTAATGTTCCTTATCTGCATGGCCTCAAAAATAGTAAATGAATCCACTGAAAGCTAGAAGGTTTCTTCTGGCTTCCCCCAGTTACATCCCTTCTCAGTGATCAAACTGTGGTGCCTCACCCAAGTTCTGCCTATGGCTCTGTAACTCCAGGGCCGTCCTTCCTGGGTGCCTGGGACCAGCAGTAAGCAGCACAGGAGTCAGTACTGGACCAAGGCAGGCCTCCAGGAGGACCTTGGAGGTCCCTTTGGGCTACAAGGCCTTCTGAATCTTCACTGGAACTTGTGGCAAAGGTCACAGAGGACCCTAGGCAGCAGGTGTCCCAAGTCTGTCCCCACAGCCTCAGAGTGGATCCACAGATGGACAAGACACAAGGTGCTCTGCATTTCCAGGTGGAAGATTCCACTTCCTTACCTGGAGCCTTAGAATTTTAAAACAAAGCAGAAACTGCCCGCTGATGCGGACAGGGTCATAAATGGCTGTCAGAACAAGGCAAAGAATGCTAGCAAAGAGTCCTCCATGGAGGACAGACCATCACTGCAGCATCAAGACAACAGCTCTCTGGGAAGCCCCCTTAGAAAGATGTGCTAGTCATTATCATATCCCAGAAAAGGTGGCCCATTCCACCAGCTGATCAGAAACCCAGAAGGCTTTCAGCAGTCAGTTTGTGACCAGTGATGAGGCTGGCTGGCCGTGGCACAGCAACCTGGAAAGGATGCCAAGAGGCACTGAGCACTTGATGTGCCAGAATTCCCTGTGCACATTGATAAACAGGAAGTTTGCCTCAACGCCCTGAGACGTCATGAACCAATCACTGCTGTATACTAGAAAGATGTAAATGAACTATTTGAACCACCACCTTGAACTTGGGACAGACAAAACCCCAGTAGTGAGGAGAGACCGGATCCAATCCTCAGAATCTGACACCAGGAAATGGGTCTGTTTCCTATAGACTGTGAGGAAACACAGGAAATACCATAAATAAGTCTACTTTTGAAAAAAGTAAGTGAAGATCATTCTAGCCTAACCCTCCTACTCATTAGTTTGACATATCAACGGAACAGTTTTCTACCAACTCACTTAACAAGGTCTAATTCAAAAGCTTCTCACATTTTCTAAATAAATATCATTGAGCCAAGGTGGTAGTTCATGTTTACTGTCTTTTCAAACTCCTTGAAGCTGGGTGAGTGGCTCAAGTGGCAGACTGCCAGTTTAGCTAAGCAGGAGGCCCCAAGTTCAAATTCCAGAAGTATTAAAAAACAAAACCAGGACTGGGAAGATGGCTCAGTGGTAGAGTGCTTGCCTTGCATGCATGAGGCCCTGGGTTCAATTGCTCAGCATCACATAAGCAGAAAAAGCCAGAAGTGGCCCTGTAGCTAGAGTGGTAGAACACTAGCCTTGAGCTGAAAAGTGGAAGGTCAATGCTCAGGCCCAAAGTTCAGACTCTATGACCACCACCACCACCAACAACAACAAAAACTATGCTGAGAGTTGTTTTGTTTTGTGTGTGCTGGCACTGGGGCTTGAATTCATTGTCCCTTAGTTTAAGGCTGATGATCTACCATTTGAGCCCCAGCTCCACTTCTGGCCTTTTGCTGGTGAATTGGAGATAAGTGTCATGGACTCTCTTGCCTGGGCTGGCTGCAATCCTCAGACCTCAACTTGCTAAGAAGCATACTTTTTCCCTTGCTCATACTAAGCTCTTGTGCAGAAGTAAATTTTACTTTTGCCAAGGTCTTGGAATATTTCTACACATCACTCCAATATCCCAAGACATTTCCAATAATACCCTTGAAAAGAAGGCTGGTACACAGAATTATAGCCCATCAACAGAAGGAAAGGTCTGATGCTAATTAAATGTCCTGCTGAAGTTCTGGAAAGAGATAGGGGCAGGCACTGGAAACTGTGTGTGGGGTGACAATGGAAAAGCCTCCAGCTTTGTATTTACTGGAAACCGGGTTGGAGGGGCGGGGGAATGGACTATTTGGTACCTTAGCTGGTGTTCCCTGACTGTAAATGCTGCTTCTGCTCAAAGGTTGGTTTTTTTTTGGGGGGGGGGTCTGGTTGTGGGGCCTGTACCCTGGGCGTGGGTGCTGTCCCGCAGCTCTTCAGCTCAAGGCTAGCGCTCTACCACTTGAGCCACAGCACCACTTCTGGCTTTTTTCTTTTTGCTTATGTGGTGCTGAGGAATCAAACCCAGGGCCTCATGCATGCAAGGCAAGCGCTCTACCACTGAGCCACCTTCCCAGCCCAGGTTGGCTTATTTTTTATGTAAATTAGGCCTCAATAAACTTGGCTTTAAAAAAAAAGTCTCATTGAAAAATACTAAATCAACCTAAAAGAAATCTAAATGACTGGTTAAATAAAAGGGGTAATTTAACCGGGCATTAGTAGCTCATGTCTGTAATCCTAGCTGCTCAGGAAGCTGAGATCTGAGACCCATGATTCAAAGTCAGCCTCAGGCCTGAAAGTCTGTGAGACTTTTATTTCTAACTTGAGCAGGCACAGATGCCCAGGCCCTGAGTTAAGTCCAGGAGCAGCCCAGACATTAATTATTTATTTAATTAAAAAGGAGCAATTTGCTAAGTCCTGTGCACAGTGTCAGTGGAAGGGGTCACATATTGCAGAGTGACAGACATGTAATGGAAGGAAATTTGTTTTGTGTGCTGGGGGGAGAGAGTCTACTATTGGACATGGGGGACTTCTACAACTTGGAAGCCAGACAGATCTGCACACCCTTAAAGTGCCAGAAAACCAAGGGGGCGGGGAGTGGAGGGTGGAGGGGAGGTGTAGGGGGTTGAGGTCAGGTGGAGGTGGGGGGATTGTGGCCAGGCCTGACCTGGTCACCTGATGTGCGGACAGGGCAGAGGACCTAGGATGGAGGTTGTCAAGCCCAAACAGGGGTGGATATGCTAACACCCCTGGCCCTCCAAACCCGGGCTGTGACCAGGGTCAGGTGGGGGGTGGGGGTGATTGGCTGGGGCTGGGGGGGGAAGGGAGGAGGGAAGGAAAGAGGAGGAAGGGAAGAGGGAGGGAGGGGAGAGGTAGGGAAGGAGGGAGGGAGGGAGGGAGGGAGGGAGGGAGGGGAGAGATAGGGAAGGAGGGAGGGAGGGAGGGAAGGAAGGAGGGAGGGAGGGAGGGAGGGAGCCAGCGCAGGGCGGGGCACCTCGGGACTGGCTAGGCCGCCTCGGCAGCGCAGTCACTTCCTTCTCTGAGCAGCTGGGAAGTGGACCCCTCGCCACGAAGCCATGAAGCGTGAGTCCCTCCTGGCCGGAGGCCCCCACGGTGAGGAGGGGCTTCTAACACTAACACCCCACGGCTCACTGTCCTCCTCTCTCCCTAGAAACGGTGGTGTCGGCTGTGATCGGAGGAGGTTTGTCCCCCCCCCCCCCCCGCCCCAGGATCTCCCCGGATCCGGCCTGTGCCCCGCACCCCAACAGCTCTTACACTGTCAGCTGGGGGGGAGGGAGGGGAGGGAGGGGAGGGGGCGGTGCTGCCCCATCGGCGCCCCCGGACCCCAAGGTCCTGCAGCGGGCAGCGGGTTCCTCCCGTCCTCCTCCCGTCCCCTCTCCCGCTGCAGCCCTGGCCGTGGCTGCGGTGCCCGCCACCCTGGGAGCCCTGGGCTTCACCACCGCCGGGATCGCCGCCTCCTCCATGGCCGCCAAGATGATGTCTGCGGCCGCTGTCGCCAACGGGGGCGGCGTGACTGCCGGAGGCCTGGTGGCCACCCTGCAGTCGGTGGGTGAGTGTCCTGTGGGGGGGGGGGGGCACAGCAGGCCAGGGCCCCCTAGTGGGGAGGCCTCCGTCCTGATCAGGGCTGTCCAGGACCCTTGGCCTCCCCCTTCCTTGCTTCCTTCTGGCTCATTCTGACCTGGGGCTAGAATGGGGGTGGCCAGGGGGGGCTAGCCAGGAGGGAAGGGGCTCCACCGGCCTGTTTGGCTGGGGCGGAATCTCTGGGTATGTCCCCAGTCTTCTCTGACCCTCCATGGCCTCCTGTGGGAAAGTGGGAACCTGTAGATCTGGGGGGGGTGTCTATCCCCACAACTCCACACCATCTTCCCAGCCACGGTCCAGCATCTTCTGCTCAGAGCAGAGCCCTGGGGGCTTCAGAACATCAAGGGGAGAATTCTAGGGGATCTTTGTGCATCTCTGCCCACTACCCCCTATGCTCATCCTCTGTCTCCAACTCAGGAGCAGCTGGACTTTCTACCTCGTCCAATGTCCTCCTGGGCTCTGCCGGGTCCGTGGTGGGGGCTTGGTTGGGACGTTCAAAGAAGAAACCAGAGGAGAAGGGTCCAGAGGAGGACCCCCCATCAGGGGAAGTTAAGAAATAAAAGCCTTGCTGTGGAATGTTTCTTGTCATAGGCTCAAATGTTCCTTTTCCTTGTAAATCCCTCTTACCACAGATACTCCAGAGACTTTGGCTGGGGAAGGGCCCCCAATAGACCCATTCTCAAATCTTATTATCATCAGTTTGAAATTCTATAATCTGAAACTCAATTTGCTTCCTGGAATGCAGACTGGGGGCAGCAAGGAGAGAGTTGAGCCAGTGGACTGTGACTAGTTCCACCCGAAATAACTCTCGAGGATTCTCAGTCTAGGACTAAAACAACAACAGCAGTAGCAAGCATGCCCAAATAATCCTTGGGATCAACTCTGAGGTGTTCTTTACCCTCCACAAAACAGTCAGGGCAAGCCTGTCTTTGAGGAGCAGATTGCTTGTCTGTGTTGAGTCACAGGCCCTGGTTCTATCATACTATCACACAGTGTGCCTTTTTTTTTTCTTTTTCTAAATGCCATTTGTTTTTTTATCTTATTCCAACAAATGAGATTTCTCTATAGCTATTTAAAGTACTTCAGCGGTGCCTTGGGACATCTGTGGGGACTCAAAAGGAGAGAGAACAGGGTTTTGAGGTCACCCCCCTGCCTTCCTCCGCTAGTGTGAGCACTATGGAAGTCATGTCACCTTCCCCCTCCCCCCAAGCCTCCTACCCTTCTCTCAACTCAGAATCCCTTTCCATGCCCACTGTCTTCTAGAACCTTGAGGCAGTCACTTTGGCCCTTTAGGTCTCTAGATGGACAGGAAATAGGACCAGCTGCTACTCTTACTAAAAGGAGGGAGAGGACCAGAGACAGACAGCAGGGCTTACGCCAGCTTCCTTTCTATGTCTGAGCCTTCCTGCATGTCCATGGGCAGCTCGGCCATGGAAGGGAAGACTGTGACTTAGCTGAGCCCCTCCATGGACAATCCCGCACTGAGTGTCAGCATGGCTGGGGACATCCCCAAGGGACCTTCAGTTGTCCCTTGGGTGTTGGCTTGCCTGTTTGAATTTGGTCTGGAGATTTCTTTTTCAGGAGAGTGGCTAGACCTGCCCTGATGGGATTCTAAGGATATGTTCATGGATGTTAACCATGTGCCTTTCACATGGTACTTCTTTTATCCTGGAGGATGTCCTCATGCCTAGATGTGCAAATTCCCTTATTGGGAACATGCCTCTACGGAAGGATGCCCTTGAGGCTCTTGCCTGACCCATACCCAGTTAATCCCCTCAAAAAACAGCCTCTCAGGGGAGCTCTCATCAGGGAGGAGCTGTCAGCTGAGAGAAAAGGAGACAGCTCTACCAAACTCATGAAGTAACAGAGTACTTTGTTCCTCACAGACCCCAGAGAAGAAAGGGCAGGAGGTCCTTCAGGGCCACAGGACATGGGAGCCACCTGCACCCCCCCACTCCCCTGGACAACGACAGGAGAAGGAGAGCAAGGATTCCAAGCTGATTTCCCCTGGGGAGTTCAAATGGACAGCTTTAGAGCAATCAGGCAGTTCCGATAGCTGTGACAGAGGCAGTGTGGCCATTCTGCACATTCTGCGCAAGGACTCAGGACAAGTGGGATGAGCCACTAAGCACATTGTATCCAGCTGCTCCCTAGGGAAGTAGTCACCAGGAACAAGTTATCGAAGGCAGATATCTAGATGGACCACTGAGAGGAAGTGGAAAACAGTAAATGGAGTCAGGAGCAATTGATCCCTGTTTCTGGTATAAGAACATTAACTTGGACTCAGAGGTGGCTCAGTAGTAGAGTACTTGCCTTGCATGCATGAGGCCCTGGGTTCGATTCCTCAGCACCACATAAGCAGAAAAAGCCTGAAGTGGCGCTGTGGTTCAAGTGGTAGAGCCCTAGCTTTGAGCTGAAGAGCTGAGGTACAGTGCCCAGGCCAGACCTCAGGCCCCACAAACAACAGAAACAAACAAACAAGAACATTAACATATATAACTTCTATATTTTATGTTGCTGAGGCAACAGAAAACATGTCCTATACTGGCTATATTAGTCACACTTAACCATCACCAACTATTCCCATCCTGACAGAACAACTAAGCAGAGGATTCATTCCATGGGCAGCTGGCTTCATTGCTTCGGGTCTGAGGCAAGGCAAAGCATCCTGGTGATGTGGCGTGTGGAGTTGGACAGGGAGGGACCAGGCATAACCTTCACAGCATGCCCCCAGACACCGGCTTCCTCCAGCTGGTCCCCACCTACTAAATAGTACGGAAATAATACCCAGCTGAGAATGGAGTAATCAATATACACAAGCCTGGGAGGGGCGCATTTCATGCTCAAACCATAACACTACCAATCCTGGATGCCCTAGCCTGGCTGCCAGAATCTCAGGGTCATGTAGATGAGGAATATCAAGGATCTGGACACGTAAACAGTTATTTTCATTACAAAGTTCCTGCCTCCCTTGTGCCTAGTAGTTCATGGTCCAGAAATCAACTTCTCCAAAGATAAATCAATCCCAGTGGTGTGTTGGAGGGGAAAACGTGGGTTGCCCTACTGTGTGCATGCCCTACTGTGTGTGTGTGTGTGTGTGTGTGTGTGTGTGTGTGTGTGGTGTGTGTGTGTGTGTGTGTGTGTGTGTGTGTGTGTGTGTGTGTGTGTGTGTGTGTGTGTGTGTGTGTGTGTGTGTGTGTGTGTGTGTGGTCCTAGAGCTTGAATTCAGGGCTTGGGTGCTGTCCTTCAGCTTTTCTTGCTAATCACTAGCACTCTACCACTTGAGCCATACCTCCATCTCTGGATTTTTTTGGTAGCTCACTGGGGATAAAAGTCTCACTGCCTTTTCTGCCCAGGCTGGCTTGGAACCATGGACGTCAGAGCTCAGCCTCCTGAGTAGCTAGGATTACAGGTCTAAGTCACTGGTGTGCAGCTGGCCTAATTCTTAGACTTCCCCAGTAGCCTTCCGGCTATCAGACTTTCTTCATGTTAATCTCCAGGAGCATGGGTCCCCGGGCAATGACTGAGGTAAGGCAGGTCGGCAGGTCGTGGTCCTGAAGGGCTGATCCTGGGAAGGGGATGGTACTGAGGACAAAGTTCACTCTTTCTTCCCTCTTTACTGACATGATTTGAGATTTCTTGGGGCTATTAAGTAGTGTCCATGGTGTTTCTGGATTCTAATGTTTTGCTACTACCATCTTTTCCCTTCTGTTTGTCCCAGTGAATTAGGTCTTTCTTCAATATCTGACTCTTGTTTTAGTGGAATTTTAAAAGAGAATGATCACACCCAGAGCTATATAAACCCTCCTGGTATTTACTAGACCCGTGATTAAGCTAGTGACTCTACATTGTCTTCACAGTATACATGCCCTTAACCAAGGTCCTGGGGATGTAATGACTCCTTCCACTGGTAGTACTAAACAGGGAAGGTACTAAATTCAATCAGAGCTGTGGCTCTCACTGTGTAAAAAGCATGGGTGTATAAATTCCCACGCTTGGGCCTTACCACGGTCAGAAAAGAAGCGGGCCAGAGGGAATTCTTCCCCATCCCCTCATGATTTTTCTGCCTGGACATGGCAGTAAGGGGTGGGGGGAGGGACTTGCCATCCAGGCTCCAGAAAATTCAAACATCTGATCTAAGTTTTGCTTTGTTCTTGTTTATTTGCCTACTGGCTGGCTGGGGCTATTGGTGGAGAAATTATTAGTATGATTTTATTTCTTCTATCTTCTAAGTTTTCCTAGTTTCAAATAAAAGGCTAAGCAAGAATAAACAAAGCCTTGTGCATGCAGCAAGGAAAGCCTGTGACTGTGCTGTTCTGAGCGTGGTTCAAAGGCATTTGCTGCTTTTGAATGCTGGTGGCAACACCAGACGGTGGGGGGGGGGTGGAGGGATGGGGGAGGGGGGGTTGAGGGGAATAGGTGGAGGAGAGGGGTGTGTGTGTGTGTGTGTGTGTGTGTGTGTGTGTGTGTGTGTGTGTTTGGCTAGCCTGTTGAACTCAGCTGATGGCCATGACACCAGGGTGAGGTTTCCAGCGCTTCTGGTTGTGCTGGCCTTCCCCTGTGCTGTGGGAACAACTTAGCACTTCTTTCTACTTGTTATTTCATGAAGGGATACACCCAGCCTTCCTCCCTGCCTGCAACACTGGACACTGTGACAGAGGTAAATGGTTCTTGTTGATAAAAGTATCCGGCACAGCTATTAGCAGAGAGGGTATCTGGTAAAATTGAACTGGTATTATTGTAGTCCTATGTATTGCTCAGTCATAACTTGGAGATTGGTCTGCATTTCTCCTCTTATTTTATTTTTTATTGGTACATATTAATTGTACATAAGGATTTCCCTGTGACAAGTCCTTACATGTATATCACCTACTTTATCGCACTCGTCCTCTATTACTTTTCTCTTATCCCCTCTCCTTTTATTCATAGTTTTTCATAGGTTTCCTTATTCTGTTCTCATACATGCATGTCAAAGGCCAATCTCTCCAACAGCCTCACCTTTTCCTCTCCTCCCTCCTCTCTATACGCCCCCAACTACCTCCCTCTTTACCTTTGCCCTTTTTTTATGTTGTCATCGGTATTTCTGACATGCAGGCAGGAATGTTACATGTGACTCAGCATCTGATCTTGTCACTGGGCCCTGCTATTGAACAGCCCACCTTCAAAAATCCTCACAGCCAATGGGATAGGTTTCATTTTCCCAAGAAACTGAATCTTATCTTTTCCTCCTCCTTTTCTTCCTCATAATTCTTTCTCTGTCCCTCTGTCTCTGTCTGTCTGTCTGTCTGTCTCTCTCTCTCTCTCTCTCTGTTGGAGAGAAAAATCCAGTTCTACAGCTATTAGCTAGAAACTGTATTTTTTATCTTTGCTTTATTTCAATGAGTTTTTTCTTAACTAGAAAGAAATATCCTAGTCCCAAATTTCCCAAGAGAACACAAAGAACAAAGGATGAAGACAAGATTTTAATTTTTCTTATCAGGACAAAATAGCATATTCAAATAACAAAGTAAATAATATTAGAGTACATTTATCAGAAATAAAAAATGCCTCCAAACAAACTCATCTCTGTCCTTCACCAAGTGGTACATAAAAAAGCAGCTGATGCTGGTCTTCATGGAAAGACAAGAAAAAGTCCCTGGAATACAAGTGATTCCAGCAGCTTCAGGGAAATTGAGACTACCAAAGCTCACTCAAGGATTTGATTCTGCCAAGGTATTTTTTGCTGAGAATATGGTTATTTCATTGCTTGTTGAAGTTTTGCCTTTACAGGTTTTCTGTAGCCATTACAGGCAGGTTCACCGAGGGACAGAAGACTCTTACAAGTTTGTCAGATTTAACTTTGGTTCTTAGTAAGTTCCAGGTAAGCCATGCTTAAAAACAATTTCTATCGATCTCCAGTGTTGTAAAGGGGTTGTTGGTATAGACTCATTTGATCTGTGGACTACAGTTCAAAGCCAGCCTGGGCAGAAGGGTCCCTGTGAGAATCTCATCTCTAATTAACCAGCAGAATGCCTGAGGTGGCTCTGTGACTCAAAGTGGTAGAGCACTAGCCTTGAGCAGGAGAGCCAGGGATAGTGCCAGGCCCTGAGTTCAAAAACCAGCTACTGACCAAGGGATAATGTCTATAGGGGCATCATCCCAGCCTAGAGGAAACACTCCTGGAACAAAGCTTGTCCTAGCAATGAGAGCATGCAGAGACAGTCGAAAGACTCTGATCAGATAAGAAGAGATGCTCTTTCCCAGCTCTCTCTTTCCCACCTCTCCCAGCTCTTTCCCAGCTCTCTCTTCTCTTTTCTAGCTCTTTCTCAGCTCTTTCCCACCTATTTCCCAGGTCTTTCCTAGGCCTTTCCCAGCCGCGTGGAGGGCCAACATGGCCTGGTGCCAGCCAGAACGATGAATAAACCTTACCTGAATACCATGTGCTACCCCTTACCTGAATACTACGTGCGTGCATGGTGCCGAAACCCAAGAAGGGCTTAATGTCAGGATAGGTGCGATTACTCTCTGGGTTTTTTTCTCTCTCTCTTTTTTTTTCTTTCTTGTTTGTTTTTCCCTTTTTACTCTGAGGAATACCCACAGTTCTGACTGCCTTTTGCGAACCCGTCTGTCTGCTGTGGACACAGCGCATCGATACCATTGCTGCCTTCACATCCACGTCCACACCACTTCTCTATTCTGGTGAGTGAAACTACTCTCTATGGCTCTCTGTTGCTCAGTCTCTGTCCAGACATGGCGCCACGCCAGAGAGCTCCTACGGCCTTTAGCTGAAAGGCCGGTCACCTCTGAAGCCGAGGACGCTTGGCTTTGGGGTCTTGGCCATTTCTCTCTAGAGGGCTCTGGGGGAAGTCAGGACACCGCTTCTGTCTGGTCAGCTCTCCTTCACTCACCTCCTACACTGACTCTCCTACACATTTAATGGGGTGCTGCGAATCACGACCAAGCTGTGAAACCCCTTTGAAATGCCTCCTGTGCTCCCTGGAAAGCCAGAGCGCCTCATTTTTATGCCATTCTCAGATGTAGACAGTTTTTGCCACTGCAATGGTAAATGGTCAGAAGTCAGTGTACTTCCAGGTTCTCTTTGCTCTCTCTCTCTGCCATTCATGTCCAACGTTCCCTATCTCATCCTTTTTTGGTTTGTGCTACGTAGGCTGGGTCCCAGGGATCCCCCTCTAGGTTCCTTCTCAAAGGCTGGCCAATGTAGGCTTGATCTATTTGTTCAGAGTTTCTCTGCATTTTTTCAAAAATTCGCCATCTTGACCACATGGTGGGTTAAGGGTTTGGCCCCATCTGACCCTTAGCCTTCCACCAAGCTTTCCACTCCATCCATCTATTCTAAGGTGCCTTGCTAACAAGTTGCTCTTTTCACAGGCCCTGGTAACTGAGGCCCAACCATCTGATGTGATTTGTTAGCAAAGATGTCTACACATTGTTGTCAAAATTTTGGGGTTTTGAGTTTGGCCTTTTTTGTTTTGTGTTGTGTATTCTACTACTGACTACGTGGTTCTAAAATACTGGGCCTATCTGTGCTAAAATTCTCATCACATCTAATGAGTTTTGTCATTGCAGAATATTTGTTGGTCAGTTCTTGATAAGGACCAGGTAAGCTCTACTTATTCTGTTTGATCTCCTTGTTGCTTTAATTGGAAATAATAAAGGGCTTTTGTGGCAAAGATTTCAGTTCAAAGCCAACCCGGGCTGAAAAATCCCTAAGACTCCATCTCCCAACTAACCTGCAAAGAGCCAGGCTGGAAGCCTGGCTCAAGACTCTTATCTCTAACCACCAAACACTGCAAGTAGTACTATAACTCAAAGTGGTAGAGTGGAGTGATAGCCTTGAGCAGAAGTGCTCAGGGATAGTGCCCAGGCCTTGAGTTCAGTCCTCCTTGAATACTAACTGGGACAAGCCATCCCAGCAACGAGTACCTAGACTCAGCCAGTCTGGGGAACAAGGGAACATGGAAAGGAGTAAGAGGAGATGATGTCACAACAGCCACTTTGTGCCTGCTCTTTCAAAATTAACCAGAGCCGGGAGGTCAATAGAAGTAGGAAGCCTGCCCATCTAGTGTCCATACCTGTCTACCTATTAACTGGACAAGAATTTATATTCTTGCCTTTGTTACCTGACTTCTCTACCTAGTCACCAGATGTCAGAAGTAGCTAGGGACACTTCTACCAACATTTTTCAGCCCCAAGTCCTTCCTCTTGCCATTTATTTGCTTTCTAGTATTTTTTTTCCAGCCCCTCAATGCCTCATGAGACTTCTCCAGACTTCATCTAAGGACTCACGCCACCAAGGGACAGCTGCTACTCACTGCTTTCTCTGGGAGGGGACCAAATTCCAGCCTTTTACCGCTATGGTCCATGCCCCTTGTCACCAGGAAGTAGCCAGAGAGAATCCGCACCCTATTTCATGATTATTAAAGGCTGGAATATAAGGTATGCTCCTGGATGGTGAGCAGACTCCACCCTCCTCTCAGCAAAGTCTCCACCCAGTACCTGCATTACCTAGGCAACTGGCACACCTGGAAGAGGTCATATCTGCATCCACTGAGGTCACTTCTGAATTTGATGTGGCCACACCTTTCTCTGCCCATACCCTAGATAAGGCCTAGCCCAGCTCTCTCTTTCCCAGCTCTTTCCCAGCTCTCTCCTCTCTTTTCTAGCTCTTTCTCAGCTCTTTCCCACCTCTTTCCCAGGTCTTTCCCAGGCTTTTCCCAACCACGTGGAGGGCCAACATGGCCTGGTGAATGAACAATGAATAAACCTACCCCTTACCTGAAAAAAAAAAAAAAAAAAGAGGAGATGGTGTCAGACCCTGAGGTTTGGCCCTTCAAAATTAATCTGAGCTGGAAGATCATAAGAAATAGTTATATGAAGGGGCTGGGAAGGTGGCTCAGTGGTAGAGCACTTGCCTCGCATGCATGAGGCCCTGGGTTCGATTCCTCAGCACCACATGAGCAAAAAAAGCCAGAAGTGGCGCTGTGGCTCAAGTGGTAGAGCGCTAGCCTTGAGCTGAAGAGCTGAGGGACAGCGCCCAGGCCCAGAGTTCAGGCCCCACGACCGGAACCCCCCCCCCCAAAAAAGAAAGAAACAGTTTTCCAGAATGGAACTTGGTGACTTGATGAGACTGATTGGAGGAGAGAGGGGAGGATGAGGGATGATGAAGGGATGATGGAGGGCGTGATTATGATCAATGGATGTGTTCACATGGATGCTAATAAAAAAGAAATAGTTATATGATCAGCCAGGAAGTTCCCGGAGGCCACCCCACCAGCCTTGGCCAGAGCAGCTGCTGCTGTGATCTTAGATGCTAATGAAGACACTAACATGCTTGCTCCTGCCAATTCCATGTTGAAATCTGACAAAAGGTACAGTTTGGTAGGGGAATGGACCTCCAGAATTGGCCTCCTGCTTACTGCATCCGGGGTGGATGGGGAGCCCCTTGTAGCCTGGTGAGGGCAGTGGCTGAAATGGGTCTTAGGATGCAGGAGGCAGGGAAGTAAAGGCTGGGGTTGCCAAAGGCCCTGTGTTAGGGCTGGGAGGGGTACCCCAGTGGGATGGTGCCTTTCTCTAAAAGCCCCAGAGCCCACTTCTCCACACTCTGGGTCTCTCCTTAAGTCTCCACACATTGATTTAAAAGGCAGCAGGACACAAACAAAGCTACTGCCCAGTTTGTTGAGACTCCCTATCCCTTAACAGAAGAAAGCTGGAATCCATCTTCCCTTTGATAGGGGAGGAAGTTGGGGCCACTTTAGACAGATGTAGAAGGCCCCAGGACAAAGCAAGACCCGAGCCTGGCCAGCTGTTTCCAAATGCCTGGCTGGCATGGCTCTCATCCTGTCCCTCCTATGGCCTGCCCCCTCTGCCTACTTCACTTCCACCTACCCTAAAGGCTTCTGGGAATCCCAGGCAAGCACAAAGGCTATTATTGTTCCCAATCCCTGAGTGGGAATTAGGTGAAGGTGGGGTGTGCAGCCGGTTTTATGAACCTACCTTCAATTGTAGCACCCTGGTAAGAACAAATGAGCTATGGAAAGGGAATTCACTCCTCCCATCTGTGAGGACACTGAGTTTGGGGGCTTCAGGCAAGGGCAGCCCCTGCCCACTCTTCTAGCTTTTCCCAGGAAAGGAGACTTCCTGCAACCATGAAACTTACCTCTGTCTTGTTCCTTTCTGAAAGTGACCCTGCCAGAGTCTGTTGGAAGATATGTAAGAAGCCCCTGCTAGCCGGGCGCTGGTGGCTCACGCCTTTAATCCTAGCTACTCAGGAGGCTGAGATCTGAGGATCGCGGTTCAAAGCCAGCCCGAGCAGGAAAGACCATGAGACTCCTATCTCCAATAAACCACCAGAAAACCAGAAGTGGCGCTATAGCTCAAGTGGTAGAGCGCTTGCCTTGAGCTGAAGAGCTGAGGGACAACGCCCAGGCCCAGAGTTCAAGCCCTACGACCAACAACAACAACAACAACAAAAGCCCCTGCTACTGAACAGCCCTCCTACAACAGTTCAGAACCAATGGGATAGGGAGGTTTTGTTGTTGTTGCTGTTGTTTGTTTGTTTGTTTTGTGGGTCGTGGACCTGACCTCTGGGTCTGGGTGCTGTCCCTCAGCTCTTCAGCTCAAGGCTAGCGCTCTACCACTTGAGCCACAGAGCCACTTCTGGCTTTTTCTGCTTATGTGACGCTGAGGAATCGAACCCAGGGCCTCATGCATGCAAGGCAACCACTGTACCACTGAGCCACTTTCCCAGCCCTGGGATAGGTTTTGTTCACCCAAGAAACTGAAACTTATCTTTTTCTCCTTACCTCTCCCTTCCCCTCACTCTTTCCTTTCCTTCCTCCCTCCCTTCCTCCCTCCCTCCCCCTTCCCTCTTTCTCTCCCAAATTTGCTCCTCCAAATACTCCCCAATTCTCATGAGGTCTTGCCTCACTTTAAGTTCAAAAGCAACAAAGCTAACAAAGTCCTTTGAAACCATAAACCAAATCAACCTTTCCTCCTTTAAACCTGATTTTCTCACAGTAATGGAAAGCCAACTAGCACGGCACCCCCTCGGAGCCCACATCTCCAGCTATCTGTTGTTGGTCCATCCCGACAGCAGACCTCAAGAACCACAGGGGCAAAAGCTCAGTCAAGTCCTCACAGTCCCTAGCACCCAGCTGACTGCCTGATCCCACTCTCTTTCAAATGGGTGTGTGGGCCTGAGAGTGAGTCACATGTGAGATTGTTTTCCAATGTTCTGGAACTGACCCCCATTTCTGATGAGAAGTTTCAAGGATACCCTCTGGTGTCTGTGTGTTGGGGGTGGCGGGGGGGGGGTGGGGGGCGGATAATGCAGAACAAGGCCCTGGCTTTGGCCATCGGCACAAAATGAAGCACTGAGGAATGAGCTTTAACTTTGGGAGGGTGCAGTGGCCCCTCTGAGGCTGGGACTGGCCACTGTATATACAGGGGCTGGGCTGGGACCAGGATAAGGACAACAGGCTCTGGCTTTTGTGTCAGGAGCAAACACAGCACACACAGCCTCCCAAGGACTGAGCTCAACCCCCTCCTGCCTGAAAGGTGGGAAATCAAGGAGTACCACACTCCATTTAGGCAGGGACTAACAGGGGCCTGGGGAGAAGGCCAGCTTCCTAGAGTTACACACAGGGTAAGGGTCAGGGCCAGGGGTGTGGGCAACTGGTATGTTCCCACTGAGGTCCCACAGGCCTCCCCAGCCATTTGCACACCCGAAGAAAGGCTCCACATGAGTTCACATCCACTTGTTATTATTCCTTATTTTCTTATTTGTCTTGATTTCTTGAGTTGGTACATTAGTCTTTCCCCTTCCCCCTCCCTCTCCCTCAATAGATCAGGCCAGACAGAAGGCACCAACTCTGCTCTCATGATCCTCTTCTCTGCAAGGTGTGGAGCTCTTAGAGGACTGCAGCCACCAGGGCAGACCCCACAGTGCCTACCAGACCTTTGGCTGACGCAGAGAGTCCGGCAGCTCCTGAGGAGGTAGAACAGGATAACCAGAGTGGGACCAGTGGGGCAGGAGACAGGGGCAGAACTGCAGGGCCAGAGAGGGCGAGCAATACTGGAGAACCTCAGTAAGGCCTGAGACCTGGGGCAGTCCTCTCCCTCTTTACCCATAAGCCCTTGCCACCCACCAGGGTCTGTGCCATTATCCCAGGAAGAGAACCCCAATGGAGACTGCTTAAATGAGACTGGAGCTGGGTCCTGACCTGGCCATGCCTGCTCCCTGGCTTCCTCCCCACACCCTGCCCAGGACACTCACCCATGGACTGCAGGGCTGCCACCATGCTACCCGCTGGGACGCCTCCCCCGTTGGCGATGGCAGTGATAGACATCATTTTGGCTGCGATGGAAGAGGCTGAGATTCCTGATGTTGTGAAGCCCACAGCTCCTAGTACCAGTGGCACTGCTACCACGGCCGTGGCTGTGGGAAGAAGCGCCAAGTGGTGGGGGTGAAAGGGCAGCTGGGGGAAGGGGACCCCAGGTCTAGCCAGGGAACCTCAAAGGGTCTGGAGAAGGAGAGGCCGATTGGAGTGTGCCAGAGGTGCTAGGGCTCCCCAGGAGGACCTGAGGCCCAGGGACCCTGCAGAAGCCCCTCTGGCAGAGACACTGCTGAGGCCCTTGCTTTACTATGAGCCACTGGACAGTCTAGCAGGAAGCTGCTTTGCTCTGCAAGGAAGGCTGAGCACCAAGATTGAGGACACCACTCTGAAATCCAGCCTAAACCCAGCACATCCTGAGCCCTGGCTCTGCCCTGCCTGCTCCAACCCCCAGGGAGAACCCCAGAGACAGAAGGTAGATGCTGAGACACCAAGGTGCTGGCAGCAATCACACACCAAGGAGGAGGGGAGAGAAAGGTCCTGAGCCAGCCTGTGAGGGGCAGCAAGACCTTCTTGGAGAAAGTGGTATCTGGGCCTCAGTGTTTGCCTTGGTCCAATGCTGGGGCAAAACAGTGGCTCAGATCTTTGCCTCTTCCTGAGGAGCAAGTGTGTTTGCAGGAGCACAGTCAGCCTCCTAAGGAGGCAGCACAGAGCCCTGCTGAACCTGCACAGGGCACAGCGGAAGTGGCTGAGCAGATGGCGGCTGAAATGTACACTCTCAGCCAGTCCAATCCACCTTACATCCTATGTACATCCTTCCCAGAATCCCCCCAAAATTAGTGAGGGGGGACTGCTGCTGTTTATGGGGACTTCACATAACCTTGCATGCTCAAGAACTTTACACACATGTCCAAGGTCACATAGTGCGTGCTGTGCCCAGAAGACACCAGCACTCAGCTCTCCCTCCTGGTGTCCAAGTTCCTTGTGTCTTAGTTCCAGCTCTTATTTTTAGCCATCTTGTTCATTCTATCCTCTCCCCCTCCACCACCTCTCTGAGAAGAATTGCAGCTCCCCAGCTGTCTGGGTTCAGGAGAAGTAGAGAACTTGAGTCCCTTTCTCACAGAGACTTACCTCCTCCTGCCACCACTGCAACAGTCTTGGCTACAAACAAAAAGGACATGATATGAGAGAAGCAGTTGGCCCCAGGCAGCTGGAAACACTTAAGCAGGAACAAGGAAGTGCCCAGAGCTGTATAAGCCCTCCTGGTATTTCCTAGATCAATGATGAAGCTGGTGACCCTGTATCTTCTTTACAGAATACACACCCTTTACCCAGGACCTGAGGATGTAATGACTCGTTTGTGCCCTTCCACTGGTGGTACTAAACAGGGAAGGTACTAAACACAATCGAGCTGTGGTTCTCACCTTGCAAACAGCATGGGTGTATGACTTCCCACACTTGGGCCTCACCATGGTCACTCATCAGTTAGAAGAGGGCCAGAAGGACCTCTTTCCCTCCCCCCGTCATGATTTTACACAACCTAATTATTCCACCTTATTAGCTAATAAAAACAAAAAACAAACCCTGACAACTCGGAAGCAGTCATCTCTGCTCTAAATTGCCTGCCCTCCATCTCAAGTGACTTTTGCTTTGCTAGTAAGTCATTTGCAGCTGTCTTTCTATTCTTGGGGGTTATTTGCCCTGTTATCTTAATGCTACTCTGAAACAACAAAGATGTGCGCCATCTACTGGTGACAGATCCACAGGGCCATCCACCTCAGCCAGCGGCCCATACATGGGAAGGGGGCTGGGCTCCCCAGAAAGGGAGGCCCTTTTTGGCCCTTTGTGTCATGCAGAGGATCAGGACTTCTAAAGAAGTAAGGATTGCTGGGATGTCTGATTCAGAGATAGGGTCCTGTCCTCAGTGAGTTTTCTCCCCTGACAAGGGGTCATGGGGGTTGGGGGGGGAAACTTGCCATCCAGGCTCCAGAAAATTCAAACATCTGATCTAAGTTTCGCTTTGTTCTTGTTTATTTGCCTACTAGCTGGCTGGGGCTACTGGTGGAGAAATCATTAGTATGTTTTTATTTCCCCTATCTCCTAAGTCTTCTTAGTTTCAAATAAGAGGCTAAGCAATAATAAACAAAGCATTGTGCATGCAGCAAGAAAAGCATATGACTGTGCTGTTCTGAGCATGGTTCAAAGGCATTAGCTACTTTTGAATTGCCGGTGACAACACCGGAACAGCTCACTAGGGTGAGGTTTCCAGTGCTTCTGGTTGTGCTGGCCTTCCCCTGTGCTGTGGGAACAACTTAGCACTTCTTTCTACTTGTTATTTCATGAAGGGATACACCTAGCCTTCCTCCCTGCCTGCGACACTGGACATTGCGACAGAGGTAAATGGTTCTTGTTGATAAAAGTGTCCAGGACAGCTACTAGCAGAGAGGGTATCTGGTAAAATTGAACTGGTATTATTGTAGTCCTATGTATTGCTCAGTCATAACTTGGAGATTGGTCTGCATTTCTCCTCTTATTTTTTATTGGTACATATTAATTGTACATAAAGATTTCCCTGTGACAAGTCCTTACATGTATATCACCTACTTTATCGCACTCGTCCTCTATTACTTTTCTCTTATCCCCTCTCCTTTTATTCATAGTTTTTCATAGGTTTCCTTATTCTGTTCTCATACATGCATGTCAAAGGCCAATCTCTCCAACAGCCTCACCTTTTCCTCTCCTCCCTCCTCTCTATATGCCCCCAACTACCTCCCTCTTTACCTTTGCCCTTTTTTTATGTTGTCATCGGTATTTCTGACATGCAGGCAGGAATGTTACATGTGACTCAGCATCTGATCTTCTTATCATCCTATCCCTGCAGAATGTAGGTACAGGGAGATGCGGAGGAAGAAGCTGCTTACCTCCAATGGGTAGAGCAGCGGTAGCTGCAGCAGGCAGGGCGCTGACATCCAGTGCTGCCAACAAGGGCCCAAGGGTAGAGGCTGCAGGACCCAGGGCAGCTGGGGATAAGAGTGCGAGCCCTGGGGAAGAGCATAGGATCAGAGATCAGGGGAGGGCTCAGTGGCCCCATCCTTGGATTCAATGCTGGGCAGTCTGTGTCCTGGAAATTGGGAGAACCCTGGGGTTCCACCATCTGTCTCTAAGATGGAGAGGAGAAGGGCAGTGGGTATGGGCTGGGGAGTGCCTGGCCACACCAAGTAAGGACAGGAAACTCCCTTGGGATGCTGGCTGGTCTCCAGAACCCAGTTCTCCTGGATGTGAAAAAGACCAATCCAAGGAGAAGTACAACACACTCTCCAGTGCAAGGAAACTTATGCATACAATGCCAGGCGGTCTACAAAAACCCATGTGAAAGCCACACTGGCATGCAACATGAGGGCAAGGTTGATCTGAGGACAGGAAATTGGGAATGAGGGGTAAGATAAATGATTGAGAGTAAGCGGAAGAAGGGGGGCGGGGGCTGTGTGTTACAAAAGCTGATGAAGAAAAGAGGGACTGAGCTGAAGAGTTTTGTGCAGATCACTGTCCTGGACAAAGCTCTCAGAAAGGCTGGCCAGATGGACTTTGCTGACAAGGGGACATTTTGATAAAAGCTGAAAGGAGGGGGATTGTTGAGCCAATCCAGAGCATGTTGAGAGTAGGAGAGAGATGGGCAGGTGACCTCTCTGAAGAGGCATGAGGAGGCCCAGGTTGTGCACCAGGCACCTCATGGAACTCCTAGGCCTGAGCCCTGAGGGACCCAGAGCCCCACACCCACATCCGGGCCTTTTCTCCCTCAGGGAGAGAATATGGAGGAGAGTGTATGTAGGTGGGAATCATGAGCAGCTGAGAGGGCAGGATTCTCTACCCTCCCTAGCTGTCCACATGCCCCTCAACCCCAGCCCCTCATATTTGACAGGAACACTTACCCTTTGAGGAAAGACCAGCCAAGATAGTCCCGGAGGCCACCCCACCAGCCTTGGCCAGGGTGGCTGCTGCTGTGATCTTAGATGCCAATGAAGACACTAACATGCTTGCTCCTGCCAATTCCATGTTGAAATCTGACAAAAGGGTACAGTTTGGTAGGGGAATGGACCTCCAGAATTGGCCTCCTGCTTACTGCATCCGGGGTGGATGGGGAGCCCCTTGTAGCCTGGTGAGGGCAGTGGCTGAAATGGATCTTAGGATGCAGGAGGCAGGGAAGTAAAGGCTGGGATTGCCAAAGGCCCTGTGTTAGGGCTGGGAGGGGTACCCCAGTGGGATGGTGCCTTTCGCTAAAAGCCCCAGAGCCCACTTCTCCACACTCTGGGTCTCTCCTTAAGTCTCCACACATTGATTTAAAAGGCAGCAGACAAAGCTACTGCCCAGTTTACTGAGACTCCCTATCCCTTAGCAGAAGAAAGCTGGAATCCATTTTCCCTTTGATAGGAGATCTTCCCTTTGATAGGAGAGGAAGTCGGGGCCAGTTTAGACAGATGTAGAAGGCCCCAGGACAAAGCAAGACCCGAGCCTGGCCAGCTGTTTCCAAATGCCTGGCTGGCATGGCTCTCATCCTGTCCCTCCTATGGCCTGTCCCCTCTGCCTACTTCACCTCCACCTACCCTAAAGGCTTCTGGGAATCCCAGGCAAGCACAAAGGCTATTATTGTCCCCCAATCCCTGAGTGGGAATTAGGTGAAGGTGGGGTGTGTGGCCCGGTTTTTTCTGAAAACCTACCTTCAGTTGTAGCGCCCTGGTAAGAACAATTGAGCTGTGGAGAGGGAAGTCACTCCTCTCATTCGAGAAGACACTGAGTTTGGGGGCTTCAGGAAAGGGCAGCCCCTGCCTCCCATACTGGCCTTTTCCAGGGAAGGGGACTTCCTGCAACCATGAAGCTTACCTCTGTCTTGTTCCTTTCTGAAAGTGACCCTGGAAGAGTCTGATGGAAGATATTTAAGAAGTCCCTGCTTCTGAATGGCCCACCCCCAATGACAGCCAATGGGGTAAGTTTCATTTTCCCAGGAAACCGAATCTTATTTTCTCCTCCCTACCCACACCGGTCCCCACCCTTTCTCTGTATTGGAGAGCAAATCCAGTTATGCTAGAATAATGAGTTGGCCACTGTATGTGTTTTTTCCTATCTGGAAGGAAATGACCTAATCCCAGATTTCCTAAGAGAAGACACAGAACAAAGTATCAAGAAAGATACAGGATTTCTAATTTTCTTACCAGGACAAAATAGCCTATACAAATAACAAAGTAAATAAGATTAGAATACATTTATCAGAAATAAATGAAAGGCCTCCAAATAAACTCATCTCTGTCCTTCACCAAGTGGTACATAAAAGAGCAGCTGATGCTGGTCTTCATGGAAAGACAAGAACAAGTCCCTGGAATACAAGTGATTCCAGCAGCTTTAGGGGAATTGAGACTACCAAATCTTTGCTGAGAATATGGTTATTTCATTGCTTGTTGAAGTTTTGCCTTTACAGGTTTTCTGTAGTCATTACAGGCAGGTTTACCGAGGGACAGAAGACTCTTACAAGTTTGTCAGATTTAACTTTGGTTCTTTGTAAGTTCCAGGTAAGCCATGCTTAAAAAAAATTTCTATTATCTCCAGTGTTGTAAAGGGGCTGTTGGTATAGACTCATTTGATCTGTGGACTACAGTTCAAAGCCAGCCTGGGCAGAAGGGTCCCTGTGAGAATCTCATCTCTAATTAACCAGCAGAATGAATGCTTGAGGTGGCTCTATGGCTCAAAGTGGTAGAGTTCATGCATTGTGCCCAGGCTCTGAGTTCAAAAACCTCCTAAGACTTTTGTTGTGTGACATTCTTTCTGTAGTACACAGATTTGTAAACCTTACCCAGCCTGACCTGGGAAAATATTGTTCATTATATTTAAGTTCAAAGACTCCTGACTATATGGATATCAGTCACATGGAGCCATCTTTGATTGACTCCTTAAATTATGGCTGGGATCTGCCCAGGCAAAAACTAAAGGGGAACTCTGGACAGCCTTAGGAAAAACATGTTGTTTTACAAGAGAGCCTATTTGGTAGACTTTGGTTAAAGTAACTTGGTTAGGCTCTTGGCCATAAGGGCCCAATACAGCTGTCTCACTAGGAAATCAATGACTTGATTTCATGTACATAAAATTAGTGGGAATGAAATAAGGATATTAAATCTAAGTAATGCTATCCTAGCATCTTGATAGAAGTTAATAGAAGATGGGGACTTTCTGAGAATTCTAGAGGTTTCAGAGGACATTCTTTGGATTGCAAGTATGTCATAGGTTGTTGGTCTCCAGAAAGCTCATGCTCCCTCTAGATAATTGGGGTCCTAATTGTCGCTGATTGTGCCCCTGGATTGTCATCTCTGCCTTTATATGACGCTTTAATTATTATCCTCATTTAGCTGTTCATGTGTAACACTTTTGTGAGCTTTAAATAACGTTATCCAGTTTGCTCTGCCTATGTATAACACTTTTGTTAAGGCTGTTAATGCCTGATCTCCATCCCAATTCTGTCTTTAAAAGCCATGTGCTAGCTCTGTTCCAGGTTCTAGGTCTTTGAGACAGGAGTCTACCTACAGTGGCCAGCTTTCTAACAAGTATTCCTAATTCAATTCTACCTCTTAAAATGTGGCTTCTCTGTTTTCTCACATCTGAATTCCTGGAATTACCTTATAACATTTACATACATACATACATACATACATACATAATTTAAAAAACAAATATTAAGGGCCATGCTCACAAATTGGAACCTGGTGGTAACTAACAAAACAGTTGGGCTTCCCTCCATTTAATGCTAAGTTACAAGAAGCCTTAAAGGGGTTAGCTAGCTAAAATCACCCTCTCCTTGGCAACTCTTTGTGAATGGATACAGTAAGATCTGAAGCTTATTTGAGGAAAGCAAGTCCTGAAGCTCACCTATGGTCCCTAATTTTGGGTAGATCCAGAGACAGCTCCATATTTTAGGATACTAAGTTATGCTCATCTTGGCTACCAAGAACCCTTACCTAAAAGATGGGAGGGGGGGGTTATATAGAACAAAGGCAGCATGTAACAGCCATTTTGAGTCTTTAGCTCCCATTTCCTGCTTAGAGAGGAAGTAATGTTTTTCTTTCTTTTTCTTTTAACTTCTCGTAGTAACATAAATTCTCAGACGCACCTTCTGAGACTCTCTTTTTTGTGAAACACCCTGAAATGCTTTTCACGTGAGGATCTCAAGGACCTGTGACTTTGTGTAAAAACTGGGAAGATGGGGGGGGGGGTTGCCGTTATCCATTCTTGGGTGACATTTATACTTCCTGCATCCCTTGCTCATTTCATTGCTCTGCAGTCTTTGGCTTATCAGCTTAACTTGCCATCAGCAAGTTGTGAAAGTCCTTGCTTTCCTGATTGCCTGCTTTCCCAGTAACTCCTATCACAAGTAACGGTGATCGGTTTCACTTTGTTGTAAGTGTAATTTGGATCCAATTCTATTTTATAGAACTGTTGGAATGCCTCAAGAGTTGAGGTACTACATTGAAATAAGGCTACTAGCTATAAAGGAATTTACAGAAGGGCATGCTACTGATAGGAAACTAATTAAACAAACATGCGGAGTGGGCAGTCTGCCAAGATTTTATTCCTCTGGTTCTGACAGTCAAACTTAGGTTCACAATCTTGCACCATTCACCAGTTTTGAAAGGATTTTTCTGAGCATTTACCCAAAAACCAGAATACCTAGCCAAAACAGGAACTTGTGAGGAAAACAAGGAATGGGGCCTAACTAAAAATGTTTCTTGTAAGATGGCCAAGACCCTTAAAAAGGGTGGTGCTTAGGTCAAACAACTACTTTTGACAGAGTCTAACTCTTACAATACATAAACCGATGAGAAAATGTGCTTCTGTTGTTTGTTTGTTTTAAGTATTTATATAGAGAAACCATTTCTTCCTGGGTTTTCATTTAAAATATAAGGCAAGGAAGGCACCAAGTCTCCAGGCTGTCATTCCAGCTATGGTGGAAAGCTAAAGAGAAGGAGCACCGTGCAGACAAGTCCCAGCAGAAAAAAGAAGGCTAAAGTGCCTGACTCAGGCACTTACCAGCAAGCACAAGGCCCTGAGCTCAAACCTCAGTGCTGCCAAAAATGTATGCGAGGCTACTAAGTGTATCTTGTTTTGATAGAAAATAATTTAATCTAAATTCAGAGTTTTGTAAGTTTTTTTTTTTTTTTTTTTTGGTCCATCGTGGGGCCTGAGCTCTGGGCCTGGGTGTTGTCCCTGAGCTCTTCAGCTCAAGACTAGTTTCTACCACTTGAACCACAGCGTGACTTCTGGCTTTTTCTGCTTATGTGGTGCTGAGAAGCGAATCTAGGGCTTCATGCATGCAAGGCAAACACTCTACCACTGAGCCACCTTCCCAGCCCCGTGAGTTTTTTTTTTTAATGTATTTTTTTCAGGGGAACCAGAAAGCAGGAAAAAATATAAAAAGGTATAAAAACATGTTGTGAAAAACCAAGTTTGCAAAACATGCTTTTAAATGAAAAATGATTTCTAAAAGAAAACAAAAGTAAGCTTTGTCCTAAAGAGGGTTTCAAAATGGATAAAAGAAAATTAAGCATAAATAAATTGTCAGGCTAAAGGGAAGTTGTACAGGGCTTGAAAAGATATAAAATGATAGACAGTGAGAGACAGACTGATTTATAAGAAGTGTATGAGATATGTAATTAAATTTGCTGTAATTTGAGAATTACCTGCAGAATTTCCTAAGGTCAAAATTCAATACAGTGATGCAAAACTAAACCTTGTCCCCTGGTTTCCCTTATTTGCAATAACTAGTATATGTCTGAGACAAGCAGAAACAGTCAGATATTAGGTGAAATGAACCCCAAGATAAGGACTCAAATGGTTTTTCTTTCTTGCTATTGTTTCTAACATATTTATAAGATGATTTCTTTGTTGCTTTGTATGTCCCTCTCCCACGGTATAACCCCTGTTTTCACTGTATTTGATGTTGGTATAATTTGGGGAGGGGAAGGGAAAAAACAAATTGTTTAAATAGGGATACAGGTGGACCCACTGCAACAATGAGATGTATAAGATGTTATGTCAAAAAACAAACTTTACTACTTTGGTGGGGGGAGAAGGTTGGGGCACAGGAGGGGATAGGAAGGGATGGTAAGGGGAAACAGTGCTTGGTAAGAAATGTACTCATTACTTTGCTTATGTAATTGTAACCCCTATGTATGGTATTTTCACAATAAATAAATAATTTTTAAAAAACAAGCCTTAATTCTATCTATAACATGACTGTCTTTAAAATATCGCTGTAATATTTGCCAAAAAATTGGCTTAAAGAAAACATGTCATATTTTATCAAGATATTAGCTTGTCAGGCTTTTGACTACTTAAGAAAACTGAACCTTAACTGAATCAGAGTTCATTTAACTACCTGTCTACCCTGTGAATCTTTTTTTTGGGGGGGGAGGTCCGGTTGTGGGGCCTGAACTCTGGGCCTGGACGCTGTCCCTCAGCTCTTCAGCTCAAGGCTAGCATTCTACCACTTGAGCCACAGCGCCACTTCCAGCTTTTTTCTTTTTGCTTATGTGGTGCTGAGGAATCAAACCCAGGGCCTCTGGCATGCAAGGCAAGTGCTCTACCACTGAACTACCTTCCCAGCCCCCCTGGGAATCTTTTAAATGACTTTGTTACAACAGTAGAAAAGCAAACTACGGTCTTAAGCTATCTTAACTCAAGTAATACTCTGTATGTCAATGACTAAAAGAATATTGAGCTGTGTGTCTAAGCTTTATCTAAGTATTGTGCAAATACTTGCTGAGCCTAAGTATGCCAGTTTACTATAGATAAAATGACCAGGTAACAGCTCTTTTACCTACTCCCTGTGACCTTAACCCGATAAAATAATCTGTAAAACTTATGGCATTTCTGCTGCTAATCAGTACCTTGTAGATTAAAAAAAACTCAAACTTGGTCACTTGGCAGAGTTTTTAAACCTGACTTACATCTATCTTTCTTAACTAAATCAGCATTATTCAGAAGATATGCTTATACCTTTAAAAATGGGGCTGTTTCCAGGCATTGTCAATGTTCATTCTAACTTGTGAGAGATCTAAAGTTCTGATTTTTGTCAATGATGTACACCTATTGTCTTACCTAGCCAAAGATTCTAAACTTTGCTTTCAGAATAACTAGATTAATGTGTACATATGACATTTATATACATATGTTCTGGCTCCTTTGTACGCTAAATGTATTTATTCCCTTACTCCCAATATAAGCCTTTCTAAATGCAAAGCTTCAGAAAAAACTTTACCAAACAGGTATCCTCTAGCTTAAAGTTGTCAGTGATGCCAACTTTTACAGGCACATGTGTGTGTGTGTGTGTGTGTGTGTGTGTGTGTGTGTATTCCAATGGTAACAGAGGAAGCCTAAGGATGCTAATGAAATGTTGTCAGTTATTAGCCTATATTGTTTTATGCAGTGGCAATAATTACACTGTTCTGTCAAAGGCTGCAGTGTTTTCAGCATTTTTAATGGCTATTCAGCTTTTGTCACTGTAGTTTTGGTCTGTTTGAAGCATTTGCAATCAATCCCAGGGAAAAATGACTCTAGCATGTACTTATTTACCAAATGAGTTTGGCTTTAGTATTTGCTGCTATCTCTTGACATAGTGAAGCATGTACTTTTCTACCAAATGAGTCTGGTTTTGGTATTTGCTGCTGTCTCTTGACATTGACATAGCTAAAACAGCAACCTGCACAGGACTCTGAGATGCTAGGGCATGATCTACAGAAAAAAAAATTAAACTTCTTTAAACTGCCAGGTAAGCCAGTCTAAGAGCTACTCTTCATAATCTCTTTGTTTGACTTAAAATTGGCCAAGAGGGTTTATTAGCACTGACTCTCTCCTGAACTGTTTTTCTTCTTTAACATGAGACCAGCCTAGGTCACTTGGGAAAAAGCTATAGGGATTATGACTAACCAGAGACAGTTCAGAGACAGTCTGGAGGAAAAAACTCTTCGGACTAAAAGGGTAATTATCAAAATCCAAATGGAATAACTTGTACCAGCCTTTCCAAAAACGAAGCCCAGGACATTGCAACATGGGGATTCTAATACATTCATGGCTGTCTAATATTAAAAGTCCCTTCAGGCTTATCTGACAGAGGAAAACTCCTGTATTTGGCCAAGGCCTTCTATTTAATTAGAGACAGGGATGGCTATTTCTCCTGGCTCTGAACATCTTTTAGTATGGTAATGAAATTTTTTTAATCTCCTTTACAATTTATTCAGTTGGATATCCTATGATATTTTCTTCTTCTTGTGTTCCAGCAGTACTTTTCTTCACTGTTTTCCAACGGTCTTTCTAGTTTTAGGTGGAAACCTTCAGAGAGGAAACTGGAAGATGCTTTTTCTCAGCCTTGTGAGTTAACTAAAAGCTAGGCACCCAGATCCTCCTACTTTGCATCTGTGCACTTTGACCTGACTTTCCCTGCTGTGGCCACTTTACAACTACAACAACTCCAGGAAAACAGGGTTCACCAATAAGCATCTTGTGGCAGAAGACAAACTGACCCTCATCAGGGAAGATATCTTCTTACATTCCGGAGAACAGCCAAATGCTCAGGAGACTGCCTGCCAGACAACTTGTTCCTGTTCCATTCTAGTGATAACAACTTTGCCAATATTCCTCTAGAGACCAAGACTGAGAATGGTCAACCAAGTCATGCCTTTTTTTTTTTTTTTTGCCAGTCCTGGGGCTTGAACTCAGGGCCTGGGAACTCTCCCTGAGTTTCTTTTGCTCAAGGCTAGCACTCTACCACATGAGCCACAATGCCACTTCTGGCCTTTTCTGTGTATGTGGTACTGAGGAATAGAATCCAGTGCGTCATGCATGCTAGGCAAGCACTCTGCCACTAAGCCACATTCCTAGCTCCTCATGCCTGTTTTTTCTTAAAAAGATTTTTAAAATTATGCATGCCTTTCTTACCTCCTGTCCCCAATTCTCCCTATTTAGCCAAAATTTAATGCCTGTACCTCAGAAGATACTTGATATACTGAAGTGAGGTCTTCCCATGGCTTCTATGTAATAAACTTCTTTTCTCTGTCCTTCACCATATCTCTTTATTTGCATATGGAGGTGAATGGCGGACTTAATTTGGCACTACTGGACTTTCAGTCTGGGGTCTAAAACCCAGTTTTAGCACCAGCCCAACAGAGCTAGACAACTGAGGACTTAGCCATGTGTACCATCTAGGGGTTGCTAAAAGGAACTTGAGTGGTGGACATTTAGGGGGTAGAGGCCAAGGAATGAACTAGAGATACCTAAAGATGGCAGACACCTGTCAAGGATCACTGTGGCTGAACCATCCCCACTGAGGGGATGGTTTAATTTCCAGTAGAGGGCACCAAAGACAGGCTGCAACAGCACCACAGCTGGTTCTTGGGAACTGACTAACAGTATACTAAGTTTTTATTTGTTTTTGCCAGTCCTGGGGCTTGAACTCAGGCCTGAGCACTGTCCCTGAGCTTCTTTGCTCAAGGCTAGCACTTTACCACTTGAGCCACAGCACCACTTCCAGGTTTTTCTGCTTATGTGGTACTGAGGAATTGAACCCAGGGCTTCATGCATGTTAGGCAGGCACTCTAGCACTAAGCCACATTCTCAGCCCCCCCCCCATCCCCACAAATATTTTGCATATACAAAGTACCTGATCCTCACTACAACCTCTAAGAATGTAGCATTATCCTCATTTCATAGATGAAATAATGAATATTAGGAAGGGTTCCTTGCCTCCCTTACCAGTGTGCTCTGGACACTTTCTCTTCACTTGATCTTTCTCTTTCCTTTTTTTTCTCTATACCTCCACTGCCTCTTTCTGCTAAGGTCTCAATGCTTAAAGAGGTGCACCTCTCTGCTGGTGCCTTTCAATAGCTAGGTTTACTTCTTTTTTTTTTTTTTTTTTTTTTTTTTTTGCTTATGTGGTGCTGAGGAATCGAACCCAGGGCCTCTGGCATGCAAGGCAAGCGCTCTACCACTGAGCCACCTTCCCAGCCCCGGTTTACTTCTTTTCTATAGCCTGTACAATCCTCAATGATGCAGACTTCTTCACCCTACTGAGCATAGAAAGTCCAAGCCTCTTCCACCATCCTTGCTCACTCTTGATTGGGTATGTTGGATCAGGTCTGTCCGGGCAAGTAGCAGATGCAGGCCTGAGAAGCTCACGCACATCATTGCTCCCAGAGGCGCCAAAAGTGGAATCAACAACAGACAAAGCTCCCCTTCAACCCTATGATGAAAGCCCCAGGAGCTTCTCAGCTATTAATTGACCTGTCACTGCACTCACAGCTCAAGTGGGCACTCAGCATGTCTTTACTGAATGACTTATTTTGGAATAACTTTTTCCAATGATTGCCAACCCTTCTGTTACACAGGTTATATGCAGGTGCTAGGGTCTGAAAAATCACAGGACTTTTTATATTCTCTGATAATCCACCCAGAGGGACATTTCCAGCAGCACACATTAAAATCTTTGTCCCCTCCCCCTTATCTTCAGCTTTGAGATTTAGTTCGAACTTGTCCCCCAAAAAATGTTTTTCAACACCCATCTACATAATACTAGTATAGTAGAGAGACGGTTAATTATTATGAAGTACAAAGCAGCAACTAAAAGTGAAGGAGACAGAATAGGGAGGGGGAAAAAGGCCAGCTGAAGGCTCACATCTGTAATGCTACCTACTTGGGAGATGGAAGATCATAGTTCAAGGACATCCTGGGCAAAAAGTCTGTGAGACATCACCTCAACCAATAATAACTGGGAATGTGTCCCTGTCATCCTACTTACAGAGAAAGCAAAAGCAGGAAGACCCCGGTGGATAAACAGGATAGCCTATTAGGAAAATATCAAAAGCAGAAAAGGCTGTCGACACGGCTCAAGTAGTAGAGCAAAAAGTCATGAGTTCAAACCCTAGGACCACTAAAACAATTTAAAAAGGAAGGAAGGAAAAGAAAAAGGCCAATTTAAGAACAATATGTATTAGGTTAAAACAAAACCATATCAACAAAAATGCACTAGTATCACAACATGGATATCGTCATTGGAGCTATCCTCTCGCGTATTGAAAGAAAGAACTTACAAACAGGACAGCCAAAGCTATAAACCTCTAAGAACCTCACAGCCTTGGATTAGCAATGACCGGTTCGGCACACAGTAGGTACTCCGTACCCGAGGTGCTGCTGAAGCAAAAGTGGAAGAACAACACAAGAAAACGCGTTCCTGGTGCACAGCAGTTCGGGATGGAGCCGGAATCGTGCCTAAATCCTAACGAACCCGGAAGCATTCCCACACCAAAGCGCAACACGCGTCATTCCCCCCACCTCCACCTCTACGCTTGCGCTGCACAGGTCTGCAAGCCAGCCAATCAGGTAGCGAGCTTTGTTCTGGCGGCTGGACTTCCTGCTGCAGCACGCACACGTAAAGTGGAAGCCCCGCCCCGGAACTGCGGTGGGCTCTGCAGCTGAGTCGCCACGGCCGGAGTCGAGCGCGAGGAGGCGGCTGGCGAGTCCGCACGGTGAGGGCCCGCCCGGTGAGGCCTGGCGCGGTGAGGGCCGGGTGGAGACCGAGTCCAGCTCCGGAGATCCTGGGGCTCCTACCATGGACTTTCCCCAGGGTGTTGAGTTCCCTGGGTTCCCTGGGCCTCCCTGGGAGGCCGCCGGTTCCGGGTACCTGGCCGAGCTGCGTGGCTGTCCCCCGCGTTCGGTACTCCTCCCTGGGGCGTCCGAGCCCGCAAGCCTCACCTTTGACGGGGGGGGGGGTGTCTCGCGCCGTGCGGTACTTGAGGGGGGAGCGAGACCCTGGAGTGCACGGCAAGTCGCGGGTCTTCGCGGCTTCGCCCGACCCCAGGGCCAGGCACCCTGACTCTCCTTCCCCCCCCCCTCCGACCCCACCCGTGTCGTCTGTGCGCCCCGCCGGTCGGTGGTGGTGGGATTGTCAGTGGAAACAGGTTTGTGCGCGTGCGCGGCGGGCCCCGCCCCCGCCCTCGTGCTGGGGGCGCCATGCTCCGGGAATTTGACGTGCGTCACTGGCTCCTTAGGCCCGAGAGCCCGGGGCTCATCCTCACCCCAGGATGCCCGCGGGGAAACTGAGGCCCCTGACACCCTCGCGCACAACACCCACACCCGGAACCCGGCACGCGGCGCGTCCAGATATGAACCGACGTTTATCTTTGGTTTTTCTGCAGAATCGATTCTTGTCTGCTCCAAAAACAGGAGAGCCCGGATCAAGTTCCACCCAAACGAGTTGCGCTCCAAGGTTCTTTTAAATGACTTAAAATGGAATGACAAAAGTCGGATGGGTTTTTAACAACCATTTGGCAAAGGCCATATCATGATGGAACCAGGCATTTGTCTTCTTAAGAGGGAAGCTCAATGCATCTTATTATTTTTAAGTGATCTTTAAGTAGTTGTACGAAGGGGTTTTGATTCTACAAATCTATGTTCCATGCATCTTGGTCAGTGTTCTTCCATCATTCTCCCCCATCTCTTCTAACTCCACCCATTCCCTCAAGTTACCTGGTTCCATTTTCACATCTGTATAATGACTGTATTTGTCCACCTTTCTTCTCTCCATTTGCCTATCCTTCTCCCCTTGACACCCCCCCCAAAAAAAAGTTTCAGTTTTCTGGTATTCATTTGTTGAGATTGTTTCTTAGTTGTTTAAAGGAGTTACACCAGGAATCTTCCTGAGTAGACTATAGTCTGTTTGTTTATGTATAGATGCATCTATACATAACTTTTTTTAATAACTTGGATCTAATGTCCACATGTAGTGCACTTTTAATGAAGAATACCCCAAATCCCTAACATACAAGCAAAAAACACATCTCAGATCTTCATTCTCTGCAGTGTGACCTCTGTATGGCAAGCCTCATTTGCCCTACTTTTCATAGTTTAAATTACTTGTATAAGCCATAAAAATCCATATTATCACATCCCTCCCCCTTTTAAAGAGCAAAACAAGCTTCAGAGCCGAGTAAGAAGCCCTGTTTAAGCCCCCCCCCCACACACACACATTCATGTTGGATCTGGAATCTGCGTTTAGTTCCTAATGCTTAATAGGTTGCTTAGAGAATATCTGTTGCCCCTGAACACTATTCTTTTACATCACCACCTAAAGGAACATTGTTTTTCTTCTTTCCAGCAACCATGAAGTTGAAGGAGACAAAATCAAGGCATAAACCATCAAGTCGTGACAAATTTCAGACAAAGGGCATCAAAGTTGTAGGAAAATGGAAGCAGGTGGAGATCGATCCAAATGTATTTGCAGATGGACAGATGGATGACTTGGTGTGCTTTGAGGAATTGACAGATTACCAGTTGGTCTCCTCTGGCAAGAATCCTTCTGGTCTGTTTTCTGAGCAGTCTCCCAAGAAGAGAAAGGCACAAGCTATTTCAGAGGAGGAGGAGGAGGAGGAGGAAGAGGGAGGAGGAGAGTCTAGTAGTCCAAAGAAAAAGATGAAATTGAAGAAGCATAAAGATGGACTGGTTACCGAAGGAACCGCTGCTCAGAAAGAGTTGGAAATCAAAGGTGCTGGGCCAGAGCCCCAGGGAGAAGATATTGTTTGTTCTGATCCAAAGGTAGAGGAGATGGTATCAGACAGCCTAGTACAGACTGTTCCAAAAAAGAAGAAAAGCAAAGGGAAAAAAAAATTACAGCCTTCTCAAAGCACTGTAGCTAAGGTGCCCAAAACAGCAAAGACATGGATGCCTGAAGTGCACGACCAGAAGGCCGATGTTTCAGCTTGGAAGAACCTGTTTGTGCCCAAACCTGTTCTCCGAGCACTTAGCTTTCTAGGCTTCTCTGCGCCAACACCAATTCAGGCTCTGACCTTGGCACCTGCCATTCGTGACAAACTGGACATCCTTGGTGCTGCTGAGACAGGTAAGGGAAGATCTGGCCAGGGCAGGAAAGCTGATTTGAGTCTAGAGCTGCTAGTAGGCTGGAAGATTGGGGGAGGGGGGTCTGTTAGCATACCCACAAAAGCAATGGTGAATAAAAGTGTTGAGAGGTCAGCCATCTCTGGTCTGAAATTTGCCCCTTCTTGATTATGGTACTCAAATTTCTCTATGAACTCCTATAAAATGAAGATAAAATCACCACTTGTTGCAAAGGGTAAATGCTAAAGTTTATACAGTACGTTATAAGTATTAGGCAAATGGTATTTTTCCCCCTGTTCTTTAGCCTTTTCTAAATAAGGCTCAGATCAGTCTGCTGAAGAGAGAGAGAGAGATCTTCACTCGTGTAGTAAGGAAAAAATTGTCTTTAATCTCAAGAAGTTGTTCAAACTTAAAAAGAGTTGCTATGGGAGTTGATGAGTTTCTTCTCATTGGAAGATTTGAGTGTGCTGAATAGTCACAAGAAAACATACAGCCTTGTTTTCCCTCCTTTATTGGTTTCATTATCTGGGTATCACAGTCATCACTGATGTCCTCAGGTATTAAACTTCTTGGGCTGGCCTAATTATATATTTTCTCTGGCAGCCTGGCCTGGAGGAACTTGTAGAGTAGAAGGACTGGTCAAGTGATTTATGACTTATTTCATTGTTCGTTATTCTGTGGGAAAAATAAACTGCACACAAAAGTATGCACATCTTTTGACTGACATGTTTTGTTTTGTTTTACTTGTAAGGAAGTGGGAAAACGCTTGCCTTTGCTATTCCAATGATTCATGCAGTGTTACAGTGGCATAAGGGAAAGGCTATACCCATCTCATGTAACACTGGAGTGCCATCAGGAGAGATGAAGACTGAGGCTGAAATCGAAGCTGGTACATTGCCTGATGAGACTGGAACTCAGATTGAAGACCCACTCAGTGAGGCTGGAGCTAAGGCCAGAGCCAAGATTGGTGCCTCTGTCTCAGACCAGGAAGTGGTCTTCCGTAATGATGATGATGATGATGATGCTGGTGAAGGGCCTTCTTCTCTGATCAAGGAGGAGCCTGCCCACGAACAGAAGGAGAATGAAGAGAAGCATGATGAAGAACAGACTGGAGAATTAAATCGGGAGTTGGATGACAACTCTGGTACCTGCAAAGTTCGTCCACAGCGTCCTTTGCTTGGACTGGTTCTAACTCCCACTCGAGAGCTGGCTGTCCAGGTCAAACAACATATTGATGCTGTGGCTAAGTTTACAGGTGAGGTTTAGTTGTGCTTAATACTTCCTAAGCAAATCTTAGATGTGAGGTAGTCCAGATGGCTCTTGCTGTCTGGGGAATCCATCCTCAACTGCCATAGAATTAAGCCTTCATTTTGCTTTTCCTTCTCTCCCATCAATTAAATGTGGTTGTCTGGTTCATTTTGTGTATTTGGATAACTATATAATCATTCACTTACATGGCTACTGGTAGGGTTATTTGCTTATGTTCCAGTCACTAACCAATTAGGTTTTCAACTGTTTTGTTGCCAAGGGTTAGTGTTTTCCTATTGATTTGCTTATAGTGAGTTGCTGGTAAAAGGCACTTAAAGACATTGAGGGAGGAAGGGGGCAAAGCTCTGTCCAGTCTAACTTTTTGTCTTCTGCAGCACCTAGCACAGGAGGTAACATCAGTAAATGTCTAGTTAAGACTTTAATAAAATTTTGTGATGACCATAGGTGATAGTATTGAGAGTAATAAGTAAGAAAAGAGGGATAGAGGGATGAGGAACAAAGATGGAAGATCTGAGTCTAATTAAGGTGAAAGAATTTCACAGCCAGGAGCTGGTGGCTCATGCCTGTAATCCTAGCTACTCAGGAGACTGAGATCTGAGGAGCGTTGTTCGAAACCAGCCCTGATAAGATAGTCTGTGAGACTCTTATCCCCAATTAACCAGCAGAAAACTGGAAGTGGAGCTGTGGCTATATGCATGCTAATAAGGATTCTTCTTACACCTGTCTTGGGGCATGAACTCGGGCTGAGTGCTCTCCCTGAGATTTTTTTTTTTGCTCAAAGATAGCATTCTACTACTTGTCACAGCTCCATTTCCAGCTTTTTGGTGGTTAGGTGGAGATAAGAGTCTCATGGATTTTTCCTGCCCCGGCTGGCTTCAAACCATAGTCCCCAGCTCTCGGCCTCCTGAATAGCTAGAATTACAGGCGTGAGCCACTGGAGTCCAGTTCTTTTTCTTTTCTTTTCTTTGTTTTTTAAGAATCAAGTCCTATAGAAAGTAATTTGAGTTGAATGTAGTGGCCCACATCTATAATCGCAGCACTAGGGAGACTGAGACAGGAGAATTGAAAGTTCAAGGGTACCTTGGGTTACATAAAATTACTGTCTCAAACTCGGGTACTGTTTTCTCAGTTCTTCCAAAGAGGCTAAAGCCCTTCTAGACACATAGGGGATTAACTTACTGGATATAATTGGTGCTTGGGGTAGAGATTAACAACTGCCAGGTTGTGTAAATAAAGTTTCATTGGAAACTATCTTCACCGATGGCTACATATCACCTGTGAGTGCTTATTACTTCTATGTCTGCTTTTTTGCTACAATGAAAGAGTGGAGGTCAGTAATGTTTGCTAGTGAGCTTTGAAGGAAAAAATAGCTGATCCCTGCCTTAAGGTAAGAACTTAGTTTTCTCGGAATTCCTTAGAGGCAGAGTGCTCAATGTAATTTTAATTTTATACTAATAAAAGCATTTAATTACCAAGATCTTAGTGAAGTCACTTTGCTTTACCTGTATGATACTACAGGTGATTACTGAGAGAAGTCCTCTATTAGGGAGAAAAACAATCCTGGGTACTAGAAGAGCTTCAGATTCCTTCCAGTTGAGGAGCTGAGAAGGGTTTCCTAGCAGTTATGTTATAGCTGCAGCTAACTTCCTTCCATTCTGCATTGTAGTGCATGGACCACTGCTCATGTTTCCCAGAGCTTTAGAGGTAAGCATGACTGGGTTCAAGTTCAGCCTTTCTGATGTAATTGGAAAGAAGAGTAGAAAGAAATGAGGCTGGAGGAGTAAACAGGGTCCAAACCACAGAGTTTTGGTAAACCATGTAGGAGTGGGTTGAGCAGTCAGTCCAAGCCAGTCTTTCAGCACTCTCCTGGAGCAAGTAGCACATTAACCATGTAAGAAAATAAGTAGCCAGACTGAACAACAGTGACCCTTATGTTTTCTGCCCACAGGAATTAAAACGGCTATTTTGGTTGGTGGGATGTCCACACAGAAACAGCAGCGCATGCTGAACCGCCACCCCGAGATAGTGGTTGCCACTCCAGGCCGGCTGTGGGAGCTAATTAAAGAAAAGCACTCCCATTTGAGCAACCTCCGGCAGCTGAGGTGAGAGATGAAAACTCTCCCCCTCTCTCTCCACTTTTAGCGACTGAGGGAGAATAGTTGAGGCACAGTGTGATGGAGTGGTTACTGCATATCATGTGGATGGATGAGTGCATTTAGTTGGTAGAAGGAGTGTATATGGTTCCCCTTAGCTGCCATTAGCCTAAGATGTGTCTGTCTATATCTGTAGGTGCCTGGTAGTGGATGAGGCTGACCGGATGGTTGAAAAAGGCCACTTTGCGGAGCTCTCCCAGCTGCTAGAGATGCTTAACGACTCCCAGTACAACCCAAAGAGACAGACGCTTATTTTTTCGGCCACACTGACCCTGGTGCATCAAGCTCCTGCTCGAATCCTGCATAAGAAGCACATAAAGAAAATAGACAAAACTGCCAAACTCGACCTTCTCGTGCAGAAAATTGGTCTGAGGGGCAAGCCAAAAGTCATTGACCTCACAAGAAATGAGGGTACAGTGGAGACATTGACAGAGACCAAGATCCATTGTGAGGCAGATGAGAAAGATTTCTACCTGTATTACTTTCTCATGCAGTATCCTGGCCGCAGCTTGGTGTTTGCCAACAGCATCTCCTGTATCAAACGCCTCTCTGGGCTCCTCAAGGTCCTGGATATCATGCCGCTGACCCTACATGCCTGCATGCACCAGAAGCAGAGGCTCAGAAACCTGGAGCAGTTTGCCAGTTTGGAAGAGTAAGTCAGCCATATCCCAGAGTCCTGGCCTCTAGCCCCAGCATTGGGGGGGGGGGGGGGGGGAAGGGGGGGCTAGGATGAAGGGGAATAAATGGTAGGAAGCTCTCTTGTACCACAGAGCCCTTTTCAGCAAAAGTCTTCTTGTATTTATTAAGCACAGTATTTGGAATCCAAAGCCCTGTGATACATGATCACATCCATCCACTTCAAACATCTTAAGTTCTGGTTAAGATCAAGTCCTGAGTCCTTCCTAGCTGGAAGTAACTTGTCTTGTTTAACTTCATTTTCTTGTAGTTGGGTTAATACTAGAAGCTCCCTGAAAGGATTATATGGATAAAGTGATTGAGAATTCATGCAAGTGTTTAGAATGGTCTCTGGCACATAGTATGTGCAACAAGTCTGTCAGACTCCAGAGCACCATGCATGCTGTTTTCCCATCTGCCTTTGAGTTAAACTGATACTCAAGGAGCAGGGTGCACATTGTTTGAGGAGGGATAAGGAAGTCTGTGTGACTGGAGGGAATTAGTGGGAAGGTGCTAGGAGATGAGGCCACTGACCCAATGCACAGATGGTTTCATTTAATTTTCTGAATGCCCTTCTGTCATTGTAGAGAATGGCACATTGGTTTGTGTCAGTGAGACACAGGTTTGGATCTTGACTTCATACCTAAAAGGCTTGTACTAACTTGGAAGTTCATCTTCTGAGCCTTGATTTCTTAATTTACAAAAGGGAGATTCTAGTATTTTTTCATAGGGTGGTTGTTAAGGATGGTAGTGTTGAGAGTGCTAGCAGGTGGGGAGAATTTGACTAATGATTATTACTTATAATTATGGATTTCTGTCTGTCTCTGCGACAGCTGTGTTCTTTTGGCAACAGATGTCGCTGCTCGGGGTCTGGATATTCCTAAAGTCCAGCATGTCATCCACTACCAGGTAGGGCCATAAAGGCATCTTTCTACATTGACTATGGGGTGTTTTTTAAAGCATCGGTTAGGAGAGGGAGGAGCAATTATTGGTCTGTAGCTCTCTGAAACAGCTATTAACTGTCATCTAGTCTAGTGCTCACTGCTGCCACTTCTGGAACACAAATGAGATCCAGACTAGAAAAGATTGCTTGGCATTATCCAATGTCAGGTAGCCCTCTTCTCCAAGCTACTTTATCATTGGGTCTTAGATTTTTCTTAAGATGGGTAATAAGTATGTGCTATAGTCTGTTTTCTGTTGCGCTAATATAAAAGATCTAGGATTGGTTTTGGCTCTTAACAATGCATGCTGCAGAGTCCAGGAGCATGGTATTCATACATGCTCAGCTTCTGTGGGAATCTCAGGGTGGAAAAGCAAGCAGGTGGCAGGTGTAGAAGTTGAGCATAAGGCAGGCATAGGAAACATAGATTGATGCTTACAACAGTACTTTCTCATGGTAACCAGTCACTCAACAGCAGGAAATCATTCCCTTGAGACAGCCTGGTCCCAAATACTTCCTCCTAAGCCTCGCCTTCTGGCACTCTGAGGAATTAATCGTCATCGTGAGTTTCAGTGGGGACAAACCATATTCAAACCATAGTGTAAGAGGTTATCCTGGCACCAAGAATTAGAATGGGGTAGTTAAGACCTCCCTTGGCTTAAATTCCAGCCATGTAACTTGGTGAAGCTATTTATCACTGTTCCTCAATTTTATCATTTGCCAAATGGCAGTTGTTATACTTGAGGTCCTTTGTAAGGCAAAATAAGTTAATGTGAAGGACTTAAGAAGTCACTTGGCACATCATGAGCACTAAATGTTTAGTGGCAGTAACATTAGTATGTGCACCTAGTGAACGTCTGTCTGCACATACTTGTGTCAGGGTATGGGCTCTGGAGTCAGCCTGCCAGGGTTTGAACCTCAGCCTGATGCCACAGTTGTCTTACTTGGGGAAGGTTATTTAGCACTTCTGTTTCAAGTATCATTGTAAATTGAAAATAAAATGCCACCTGCCTCATAGGATTGTCATGACAACTAAGTTGAGCTGATGGTCAAGCATCTGAGTAAAGGTTGGCTATTACAACATTTGAAGGTGGGAGTGGGGGAGAAGGGAGATGACTATGGACATAAAGCAGAATGTACTAGGAGGTTTAAAAAACAAGTATAATAAGAGAGAAAGGCTGAGAGGAAGAATTTGGACATGCAGAGGAATGAAAGAGTTTGGACCTGTGCATATGTGGGCCTGTAGTAGTTGAGTGGTTCCTGGGGCCAGGTCACTGAAGGTCCCCAGCGTTAGGGCCAGGAGCTAGATCTTCATTCTGACACTGAACAATGGCAAGTAGATCCCATTTCTAGAACTGTGGTGAGGAGTTGATAGTAGCTGTTCAGGGTGTTGTGTTGAAAAAAAGATACTGGGCTGTTACCTGGTTCTGGTGGAGGGGCTGCCGAGTGCCTCGGGAACAGAGGAGGAGGGCATCAGCACCCATGCACTCGTATATCTACTAGCAATTGGGTTGGATGCAGTATAGCCCAGCGGCAGCATGCTGGCTCATTTCAACTTCTTCACTTCAAATCCTGCCTCCACCATTTCATTGGGTACCCCAGGGGGAATCATTTGTCCTCTGTGTTTTAGTGTCTGGTCTATAAAATGAAGATGAAGTATTTGTTTTATATTGTTATGAAGAATGCCGAATACTTAGAATTGCCTGGCCTAATACAGTCACTCAGTAACTACTGGATGTGAGTACCATCAGCGGTCACCTCTGCGAAGTTTGTGAAGAATCTGAATTTTCTTCAGCTAGGGATTATTACCATCACAGCTGAGAATTCGGACAACACTGGTGTCAGGGGAAGTGTGAGTGGTGAGGGCTCAAGATCAGATAAGAAATGACTGGCCAGGTGGAGCCAGGCCAAGGTGAGGGCCGTGAGAAGCGTAGAGCATACAGTGATGGGATTAGGGGACACGGACAACTGGGTCCACTGACCTACTGCCTAGCCAGCAGGGAGGAGGCTTTGGATTGGGAATGTGGCCATGAGAGGAAGAGGAGTGTCTGTAGCCAGCCCTCACAGCAGCACCATCACCCAGCCGCGTGCTGATCCCAGTTCTTGATTTGACAGGTCCCTCGCACTTCAGAGATTTATATCCATCGAAGTGGTCGAACTGCTCGGGCCACCCGTGAAGGCCTCAGTCTGATGCTGATTGGGCCTGAGGATGTGATCAACTTTAAGAAGATTTATAAAACACTCAAGAAAGACGAGGACATCCCACTTTTCCCTGTGCAGACAAAGTATATGGATATAGTGAAGGTGAGAGTCCAGCCCTGGTGCTGGGGGGGGGGGGCGGGCGGCAGGGTGGAACTCTGGGTTCCCTTAGAGCTTCTTGTGATGATGCCCAGCAGCCACCCCAGGAAACTTGACAACAAGACTTGTGAAAAGGCTGCAAGGGTCAGGACGGAGAAATGAGGGGAGTGACCAAAAGTGTGACACATTTTCTTCTCTCATCCATAGCTATTATTTAGTTGTCTGCCCTTAAAGTCTCCATATCCCTGCCTCTCACCCCTCTGGACATTGCATGAGCATGCTAGCTGCACCTGAGGGCAGCAAGGGAGTTGGTTCTCAGACAGATACTGAAGGTCTGGTACATTCTCAAGCAACAGAGCCAGTGCTTCCCAGCTTTGATGTCTATTTTAACTGAGTGGGTATTCACTGTGAGTGCTCCTTATGATGTACCATAGTGTATCGGATGCCAGAGTGGGGTAGTCCCCTCCCCAGAGGTTCACCCGCTTCTGAGACAGCCCAGTCCATGGGAAAGTTCAGGCACTAGTGGAGCATTGTCGTGGGAGAATAGGTTTCATCCTGCAGCAGAAATATGGAGAGGCAGAGAGCAGATGGAGTTCCAGAAATTATGGGAGCAGCTTCTGTGTCCTTGTCCTTGTCCCATGTCATCATTCATGGGGAGCGGGGGTGGACAGAGAGCAAGAGATGTCCTGTTACTGAAGTCTAACATCAGAGCCAATGATGGTGGGAGTTAAGGAAACCAGATATGTCATCTGGAGTTTTCCTTGGTTTCACTGTGGACCACCTGTAGGTTGGCAGTCATGCTGGGACAGGCTTGAAGAGGTATAGTTTATTGTTGAGAAGGCTGTCTTGTGATTATGTGTATGCACATGTGTGTACATAATTGCCCATATAAGTGCATTTCATAGGAAGTGAGCTGCATCTCAACACGTTTTTTAAAAATAATGGGGGTTCAAGGCATGGCTCAGTAGAGTACTACTCGATGAGCAAAAGCAGCATGTACTGAGTTTGAGTCCTGGTCTCTGACCTGAAAGAAAAGAAACAAAAATATAACTTTGGTGAGGTCTGAGTCCCCTGTTAGACAAATATTTTTTGTTACTGCCCCTCAGGAGCGAATCCGTTTAGCTCGGCAAATTGAGAAAGCTGAGTATCGAAACTTCCAGGCTTGTCTGCACAACTCTTGGCTTGAGCAGGCAGCAGCTGCCCTGGAGATTGAGCTGGAAGAAGACATGTACAAAGGTAAGGCCTTGGGTTGGTGGGGGGCCTAAGGGACGTACATTTCGCTTTTCTTGTTTTCCCTTTCAACTTCTGCCTAGTTGGAGCCATCTAAACTTCCATGGTCCTGTCAGAATCAGCAAGGAGCCCTTTCCTTCTTGCATCACAGCCCCTAGTCCTGGATTAGCCTAGATGAACCCAGTGCCCTTAGTTCCTAATGTCCTAGACTCCTAATGTCTTGTCTGCCAAGCCCTCTGCTGCCTCTGCTTCATATGGATTGCCGTGGAGCCTAGCACAGGGAGAGCACAGGCTCTCCTCTGGCCACACAGCCATGTTTGGTTCCCCTACTCCCTTAACTGAGACATGTTATTTAACTTCCCTGTTGTGCCCATTTATTTCCTCATTGGTAACATGGAACTAATAGGGTGGTAGTGAAGATTAAAGAGTAGAAACGTCCAACAGTGCCTGGCAATAGCAGGTGCGTGATACATTTTAAGTGGTTATGTAGTATGAGTTCCTACTACACCTGCCTTCCATGCCAGCAGAGCATCTCGTTTGATCTCTGCAGTTTCATGAGGTAGCAGTTATTACCCTTTCACAGATAGGAACTAGATGCTCAGAGTGAAGGACTTGTGCATGGACCAGCTGCATCAGCTTAGACCAGTAGTCTGAGCCCTACTTTTCTGTGAGGTCCGGGTCCCTGCTTAGGCTGGAAGTGAGAGCTCTACATCTGGAACACCAAAGTGAGAGCCAGCACTCTTCCCACCAGCAATGCACCTCAGCCAAAGTGTTCACATGTCTGTGCCAAAGCCAACACAATCCTTTGGAGCCAAAGCAGTGGCTTGATGACTGGGCTAGTCCTCCTAGCTCTGGCCAGTGGAGGCCCTGACTCTTCTTGAAGATGGCTGGGTAGAGCCTGCACATCTGCATGTAGTCACAGCTCTTTACTGCAGCTCAGGGTAGACAGGTTGCAAGGAAGTAGCCTCTGTCTCCTGAGAGATCTGAGGCTATCAGGTCACCAGATAGCAAGTAAGTATAGGAAGTCAGAAAATTATCTTCTCTCAGGAGACTTGGGTTGTTTCCTTGGTTTGACAGCTAGCTAGCAATATCCTCTTAGGGGACTTCTAATGCTGAGTTGGCTTACCTGTAAACAGGATAATTCTTTGAGGGTTTTCATGGGGAATAAAGGAAAGTGTTCCTACATATCCTTCCTGCATGATTAGAAAGTACAGTTCCTGTCAAGCTAGCTAGCTCAAAGGAAGCAAGATGTTCCACATTCCAGAATAAATAGGGTCTTATTTGTATTGCGTCTCAAGGAGGAAAAGCTGACCTTCAGGAAGAGCGTCGGCGACAAAAGCAGATGAAGGTCCTGAAGAAGGAGCTGCGCCACCTGCTTGCCCAGCCATTGTTCAAAGAGGACCTAAGGACCAAGTACCCCACTCAGTCTGGCCGGCTGCCCCAGCTCATGGTTGCCCCAAGGAAAGGCGAGTCTGCTTTAAGATGCCTCTCCAAACAGAGAAAGAAGCAGCCAAAGGGCCGGCAGCAAGAGTCACCACAGCCAAGTACCAGTGCAAGTTAACTGCTCCCGCTCAGTGTTTGGTGCCTGCTCAGTGGTGTCTGTTCTCTGGTTCTGTGTAAATACTTCCCACCCTTGAGGTTCACTCGACCATCACCTGTTAGAAAAATCTCCCACTCTTCCACCCCTAGCAGGCGGGTCCTCAGCAGGACTTGTGATGTTGTCAAGAATTCTATTCAGCAGCTTAATCTGTCTGTGTTCCAGTGTTTACACGCTTTTTGTGTATTCTGCCTGACTTGCTGAATTAAAACCAATGTTGAGAGGCAGAGCGTCACCCTGATATTTGTAAACTGGAGGGGGGGGGTATTGGCCTTGTCATCAGTTTAGGAACCCCCTTGAGCCAGCACAGTGCTGGTCCCTTGAGAAGGTGGGAATAATGTCCACTGCTTCTGACTTGAGGTCAACACACATTGCTGCTAGATCTTTAGCGAGTGTGCCCTTCCCAGCAGCAGCTCATTTGCTCATCCCACCCTTCTGGGCTGTCTGAGCCACGCTAGGAAGGGGGCAGGGGAACAGGATGTCATCCCTGAGCTTCCTTCACATCATAGAGCTAGCCTGTAACTCCTGTCAGGAGTGGGAGGCCTTTGGATCTGGCTCTGGCCCCAGGCCCTGTCTGTACTCCCCTCTGACAGAATGGCCTCATGCTAACAATTTTACATACAGCCTTCTGTTCCTTTTTGCAAATAAGCTTTTCCCTCAGCCTGTAAATCCTAGGGCAGGACGGAGAGGGACAGAGCCGACTGAGTGCTTGTGCTGCCCTCCTAACACTGGCCACACTCCCTGCTCCTCGGGCAGAGGTCTGGTAGAAGTGTACATTGTGTGAAGTGACCACTGGTGTCACCCAGCTGCCACAACCTGGGAGGGCAGAGTTCCAACAGCTGTCTGGATTTTCAGACACATGTTCATAACATGATAGAACTGATTGGCTAGGAGGTCCCATGGATTTTAAGGTATACCAGTAGACCTAGATAGCTTAAGATCCAAGGAACCTGACCTCCTCAGGATTCCCTAAGCCCCTGAGGGTGATTGACAGGATTCTTGGCTTTGTCCCTAAAGTCAAATTCTGGTGACTCTTATTGACCAAGTGTCAGGCCTTGTTTTAGGTTTTTTTTTGTTTTTTGGTTACATGAGACTTGAACTCAGGGCCTGAGCGCTGTCTCTAAGCTTTTTTGCTCAAGAGTAGCACTCTGCCACTTGAGCCACAGTTCTATTTCCTGGCTTTTTTTGGTACTTAACTGCAGATAAGAGTCTCACTAATTTTACTGCCTGGGCTGGCTTTGAACAACAGTCCTCAGATCTCAGCCTCCTGAGTAGCTAGAATTACAGGTGTGAGCCACCCGTGCCCAGCCTAGACATTTCTATTTTAATTACAATTTAGATGTCCTTAAGGCCAAGACCCACATCTTAATATTCATTTTTAGAGTTAAGGAAGCACAAAGGATTTGGTCAGGGTGAGCAGGGAAATACAGCCCAGTGGTTAAGCACTAGTCTAGCACAGGTGAGGTCCTGGGTTCTATCCCACACACAGCCAATCACCTAAGACCTGCTCAGCATTACACAGAATCACAACCCAGGCATCTTTCATCAGGGAAGCTGCTCCAATCTTAGGAGAGCAGTCACAATAGGGTCAGCAGGGAATGTCCTTCCCTTTGACCCTAGTCAGTTTTTGCCCTGGATGACAATGCAGAAACAGCCAGAAGTGCCTCAGCCTGGGAGTTCAGCTCCTGGTAGCCATCAGTAAAGGACAGTAGGGTCCTTCACATCCCCAATGATGCAAGGCAGCTCCACAGGGTAGAGGAGCAGGCTGGAGGCGGGCCACTTGTCCCAGGCCAGAAAGATTGAGCCAGGTTTTGAGGCTTTCTGCAGTAGTGTAGTGAGGCTCAAGCAGCTTCTTGCGTTCTTGATCTGTCCTTCTATGGACTTCTACTCATAAACCAATAGTGTCCACAGGCTGGGTCGCTTGGGTATATGCCAGGCACCCAGTATTAAGAAGCCATGACGAGTTATTTGTGGAAGCCATTTTAATTGTAGGACAATGTTCTCATCTATGTGCAGGGATGCTGTACAGCTTGGCCCTGAGTACTAGTGAACCTCCGCCCACTCACCACCCCATCTCAGGCTGTATGCTTGTCTCTGTTCCCCTGTGGCTCACACTGGCCAATGACTGCAAGGTGGCATGCTTCTCCAGCCAGCAATGCCCTCCCTGCTGGGAGGGTGGGCTGGCATCTAGTAGAGCACCCTGTGTCAGGCATTCATTGTCACATGCATGTTATTCCCATTTTAAGCAGCAATCCTGGGGTGTATAGGTAATGTCTGATTCACAAATGGGGTTGGAGCTCAGAGAGGTGAAGGGACTTGGCTAAGATCATACAGCTAGTAAGTGGCAAAGCTGAGATTTGAACCATGATTGTTTGGTTCTAGAGCCCTTTTATTTGTGTTCATAATAGGTGTCCTGCCCAAGTTAAGTGAACTGCTATCCCTGCTGTTAAATATTCATACCAATTGTTTCCTCTGGAAAGAAATTTTCATTGTCATGCCCTCAAAGCCTCTTCCTTCCAACACTTGGTCTGGAAGAAGCAGCTCTGTGACCCCCTCTGTGAGGGGGTCATTCAGGAACTGGGATTGACAGTGTGATGGGGCTGAGACCAGCCAGGTGAGAGCTGTGGAGGACTGGGTTTTAGGCGAGTTTCCAGTCCTGTTACTGTTCCCCTGAAGCGCTTTCCATTAGAGACAGAAGTCAGGACAAATTTGGAGGAAATGAGGGTGCTGGTCCAGATCTGGCTGTCGGCTTTGCAAAGAAGGGAGAAAAACAGACTGTGAAACACCCTGGCTTTCCTCTGCCAGAGAATGGGCATCAATCCTAACACACTCATTGCTGGAAGAGAGTCCGGGATGGGTGTCAGCAGCGCTCTGGCTCAGATGCACAGTAGAGGTAAAGCTGCAAAGGAATGTGCCAGAAGTTCTGTCACAGGACACTCCATAAGCCTCTGGATCCAGGCTGCTCTGAACTCAGCAGCCCAGGTTACCAGTCAGGCCCCATGTGCATGCCCTTCCATTTGGAAACGGATGCCCTGAAGATGACAGGAGATGTGGAATGTGTACCCTTACACATTACAGGGAATTTGTCAGGGACCCCAGCATGCCTACTAAGAGCAGGCAGTCAGGATTTTATTCTTGGGGAAAAGTGACACACTAACTTGAACCAAATGCTAGCTGAGGTCATTGTGGGCTCCAGGGCCCCAACCTGGACCTGAAGAACCAGAACATCTAAGTGCGGTTGGCTTTCACCGAGGCAAGAAGCATAGTACGAACAGGAGTCTGCTCCGCAGCCCTCGTGCGCACTGTCAGCAGACTCCCATAGTAGCACCAATAGACTACAAATCCCTGCAGAATGAAACCTGGCTAAGGCAGGCCCCAAAAGGCACCCCACATTGTCGGGGGTCTGCAGCACCTTGGCCCTGCCAGGTTGATTGGTTCCTGATGGGTGCCCTCTCACCTGCCAGCTCAGGGCGGGCTCCTAGAGCACCTGAGACAGCAAGTGAGAAGCTATTTAAGGAGCATGTCTGGGAGGCTGCTGCCATGTAGTTCCCAACTAGGGAAATCTCTCCTACTGCCCATTTCCACGACTTCTATCTTTCCCACCTAATCTCCCCATGAAGCGGGTCGGGCAGCCAGCCACAGCTGCTCAGCTAGTATCTAAGCAGCCCAAACCCTTACCCAGTTGAGTACCTAGACTCTGCTTCAAAGATTCAGTGGGGATGATGGACAGCATCGCCAGACATGGATACATGGAATTTGTCCAGACCTTAAAGGGCCTGCCCTGCAAGTCAGTTCTGCCACTGAGAGGAGGAGGAACTCTAAACCTGAGCTTTGTAGTAAAGGCTCCTACAGTGAGGAGCGAGAAAGCACACCCATCGTGCTTGGACCTGCGTGAAGACCCTCCCATCCAGTCAGTGTCCACCAACGTTCAGCCACACGTCACTGGGAGGAGTCTTTGTATAGCTGCTGTGTCACTTGTCACTTGGGTTGTGACAACTGACCTTGAGTTTTTCTTCCTTACAGAGGGGCACTGCCCCTGGTGAAATGAAACCCAAAGTCCCCAGTTTCTACACACCAGCCATGCCAAACTGGCAAGATGTTCCTCCAGATGAAGAAATAGGTCCGAAGAAGGTCTGGTTCCTGAGTTCCTGGCCCAGAGTTAGCAGGCATTAGATCTTCCATGAAAAGAAATACTAAAAATTCCACCAAGCCACTAGCGTCCCTAAAAGGCAGGCCTCACTCTCAGTGGCTTTGCCCAAAAGGCTGTACATTTTCTAGCTATAGTCTAAATCGCTTAAAAAATTGAAAAGCCGGAATGTTCCATTCAGAATACAGTCCGTTAGGTGACAGGTTCCACTGCCTGGCCTAAAATTAATCAATGTTTATCGGCTGCATAAAGGATGTTGTAGTGGGATGTTTTATAGAGCAGGTAAACGGAAGGGATGGCAGCCTCTGGGAACACGTGGTGATTCAGGGCGGTGTCCATCTCGTCCACGTACTCCACCTGCAGGGCGATGTTCAGTGCCTGGGACAGGGCCGTGATCTGGATGTGGTCACACTCCATGGCCATTGGCTCCACCTCCTGCAATGCCAAACAAGCCAGCTTAGGAGGGAGGCTGAGCAGAGGAAGGGGAGCTCAGTTCTGGCTCTCTAGGTCCTGATCACAGCCACTGGGCCGAGGGGCCATCTTCCCAAGCACCTGTGAGGCAGGTGTCCACATGCCTCATTTCACAGAGGAAGCTGAGGCTCATGGGAGGAAGCAACACAGAGAGGTGTTGCTGGGATTGCAGAAACTGACCCTGCATCTTTTTCCTCTCATTCCAAATCCTTTGAAGAATCTAGCTGGGGCGGGGGTGGTGGGGCGGGATGCGGGGGAAGAGCAGGAGTCCTTCAGGTTAACATCAAAGAACCTTAGAGCTGAGAGGGGACTCTGTCATGCAGGGGTTCCTCAGCTTAAGTGCTGAGAGGCCAGGCCAGAGGGTGTGTGGGTGTCCAGATGGTGAAGAGCCAATGGGGGCAGCGATGAGGGCAGGCCAGTGTGTGTGTCACACAGAGAGGGCAGCTGCCCTGTGTGTGCTGATGGTCATCATCCAAGAAGTAGGGCCGAAGGGCTTCCTCTTCTAACTTTTTCAAGGGAAATGTAAATACTCTAGGTAGGAAAAATGGCCTTAATGTTTACATTCCTTCAATAAATACATCATGAACATGGACACATCTCGGGACAAATATGACTGGAGGTGCTGCTATTCTGCAACTGTCTAAAGAGGCTAATCCAAGTCTTGATTTTCCAGGTGTAAATCCCCAGGAAGGGGATGTGACTGTCAAGTGGGGCCTGTCTGCAGTTTGCAGACCTGATACCTGTGTGCCCTGGCCAGGGACCGGGGTACTTTAGGAGACAGAGCAAAGCCTGGGGCTGGAGACTCCAGGACTTACATGAGTGCAGAAATCCTTGATGTCCATCTCCTCATCGATGAAGTGCCGGAAGAAGTCGGCTCGGTTCTTGATGAAGGCTGAGGTGAGCAGGCGTAAGAACTGCACAATTCGGTCTGAGGAACTCTGGTCGTTGAACACCTTCAGCAGGCTGGACACTGTGCCGTCCTTCTCTACCAGCTCCACCACGCTGTAAAACTGCACCCCACCGCCATCAGCAGGGCAGACCCCCACAAGCCCCATGCTGCCCTATGGACTCCCTCAGATTGCCCCATATGGAGATTCTCAAGCTACAGCAGAAAGTCAGCCAGACACTGCTAAATCCAAAGAAGGGGGGATTCGTGCCCGCGTGCCATCCACGTGCAAGACCCTGGCTCCTCAACCTGTGTGGCCCATGTGAACTCACAGCATTAAAGAAGTTTCGGAACTTGTGCTCCTCAAAGCCGGCAGCCAGGAGGTCGTTTGGAGTCTGTAGCACACGCTCTTTGAACCTGGAGGGGAAGAGACAGACCCGTTACAGAGGAAAACACCAAGCAACATAAAAAGTTAGGCCACAAAGCAGGGCACCAGTGATTCATGCCTGTAATCCTAGCTACTCAGGACGCTGATCCTCAGATCATGGTTCACAACCAGCCGGGGCAGGAAGGTCTGTGTGACTCTTTGATCCAATTAAATCACAGAAAAAGCTGGAAGTGGTGCTGTGGCTCAAGTGGTAGAGCGCTAGCTTTGAGCAAAAGGAGCTCAGGGACAGTGCCCAGGCCCAGAGTTCAAGCCTTAGGATGGAAAGAAAAAAAAAATGCAATTAGGCCATCAAGTTTGCCAACTGCTTTGAAGCAGTATGCTGAGACCTGGGCCTCCAGGGGCTCCTTCCTCATGGGAAGAGAGGGAGGAGGAGAAAGGGGGTGAAGATGGGGTTGGGGACAGGAACAGAGTTCCCAGAATGGAAGGCAGGTGTTTTCTCTCAAAAGCCTACCTGACCCCTGTGTGTGCCAGGCTGGCCAAGGAGGAGGGGGTAGCGCTAGATAGGTTTCTAGCCACTGTGCCATTGGGGGCCACCAGCTCTCCTTTCCCACAGCCAGGCCAGCTACTCACTTGAGGACCTCTCGGCTCTTGCCCAGCAGACTCTCCAGGTAAGAGTAGCCCAAGGCCCGGTAGAAGCAGTTCCCATCCCCTTTGGTCTTGCGGATCGCAGTGAATCTTTTGCTGAGTTCCTGTGGGCAGGGAGGGCAGTGGTTGTGAGCAGCAGCAGTGGCTCTCCAGCCCCCTGACCCAGCTAAACCGCTCCCTCCATTCAGCTCCCCACACATATCCACCTCCTGGGCACATGGGTGCACCAGCAGACAGAGCTGAGCCCTGGCAGCCAGGGCTTTACATAATGACCACAGAGGGTGGGCAGTACTGGCTTGGATGCCTGGAGCATCCCCCTCCAGACTCCAAAGTCAAGATGGCTTCCTGGAGGACTGCAGCAGGAGCAGGGGGCAGGGGGTGCGTGGCAGGGGGCGGTCAGGAGAGTTGGCAGATGGGGAAGGAGGCTGTGGAGCCTGGGGATTGGGCTTCAGCAGCAGCATGGACAGTCCTCCAAACACTTCTGCAGTGTGAGATGTGCCCATGCTGTCCACCCCGCAGCTCTGCTCCTAGATGCCAGTGTCTCTGCAGTGGTCTGGCTCTTCCCTCCCACCCCCTCCCCTCGTGGGGCTACTGGGGTTCTACCTGCAAAGGGCGGTTTTCAAGGCGTCCTAGAACAGGACTGGGACACCTGAGGCAGGCTGCTGGGGGGAGGGGGCTGCCCCCAGATGCCGCTCTTAGCTTCAGAGGGGGCAGGGAACACAGTCATCACACACCCCTCAGCCCCTGCAACTGCTCCGGTGGCTGCCCGTGGCTGGCCTGCCGCCAATGCCACCCCGAGCTGCTGACTGCCACATGTCAGGCAGACCCTCTCAGAGTGAGCAGTAAGGAGTGTGGAATACCAAGGAGGGCTGGGCGCCAATTTCTGTACCAGAGCCAGTCTATTCTGGGACATGCAACCCCAAAAGCAGCAGTGACCCTAGTGGTCTTCCAGCTATCTTCTCTGTCCTGAGCTATAACTAGGATAGTGGCTACAAATGTAACGTGTCAGATCAGACTGCCTGGTTCAAACCCCAGCTCAGCACTCAGGAGTGGTGGGAATGTACCTCAGTTTCCATCTCTATAAAATGGGGGTGACAAATCCAGAAGATGCCAGTGGCTCACACCTATAACCCTAGCTCCTCAGGAGGCTAAAATCTGAGGACTGTGGTTCAAAGTCAGCCCAGGCAGGAAAGCCCCTGCGGCTCTTTAATTAACCACCAAAAAACTGGAAGTAAAGCTGTGGCTCAAGTTGTACAGTACTAGGCTTGAGCACAAACATTCAGGGATAAATGCCAGGCCCTGAGTTCAAGCCCCAAGGCTGGCACAAAAAAAATGAGGTGACAGATGTACTTGCCTCACAGATTAGGAAGGTTCCGTGAGTAAATCAAACACTTAGCATCGTGCTTAGCTTTAAATTATTATTAATTTTTTATGTAAGGAAAGGACTTCTTGTTGAGGCAGATGGCTAATCAGAATATTCTAGAAGTGCTTCAATGGGCCCAGGAACCTGGTCTGAACACTAAGCCCTCAAAGAGGCACCCTCCTTTGTGGCCAACTCCAGCTCACTTAATTTAGGATTCTCGGCCCATCCTTCTGGCACACCTGGATTTTCCTCTGGTATATCCTGTTCTCAGGATGATCCCGAAGAATCGATAGAATGTCACATTTTTCTGATATTAGATTGAAAGATGTTTCACTCTGAAAGGCAGAGAAAGCACATTGAGATGTAAGAGAGCAGCAGGCTAGACGTCCATCTGGACCGGCACCGTCAGAGACAGGGGTGATTGGGGTCAGCACCATCATGGGGTGCCTCCTTCCTGGTAAGGAAACTCAACCTACAACCTGCAAGTGGATTTGTTGTATAAAATATAATACTTCAAACCTGCTGAGTCTTCATGCCAGAATGCGATGGGTCGCTGTGTTCCCCTCGGTCCTCCCTCATTCCTTCATGCTTTTATTCATCCAACTCCTTGAACATCCAGCCTACCCCAAGCCTGGTGTTGGGGGCTGGAAATACGGAGATATTCCCATCTCACTCTGATGAGGGTTTGATGCTTTGTGGCTAAGGCCAAAATGTACAAGCGCTGTCATTATGCACTGACTATATACCAAGCTCTGGGACAAAGGCTTGCTTATATATGCTTATTATCTCATTTAATCACAACATTCTTGTGAGTTGGGCACTATACACATGCTCCTGACAAGGCCCAGGAAGTCACACCTGCATGACTTGGAATCTTTGCAAATTCTATGCAAATTCTAGCTAACCGCTAGGCAGAGTCCAGAGTCCAGAAGCTCTCAAAGGTCCAAGGCTGCCAGGTATGAGGAAGGTTCTGTTCGGGGCAGTCTGAAGGCTCGGCATGGATAGGCTGGGGACAGTCTCCTGCCTGGGTGCTCCCCACTACTCCAGCCACACAGCACAGTCTCCCCCAGCTCCTGCCAAAAACCTTTCCATCTGCAAGGCTCATAGCACAGGATCACACATGGCAAGCAAAGGCATCAGCAGGCTGAGGCTCAGCTCAATGGCAGAACATTTGCCCAGTGTGCAAGGCCCAGCACCACCAAAAAGACTGAACAAGAGCAACACCAGAGGGGCTCAAGTGTTTTCCACCTCTCCAAGCCTGCTGCTCGTGCCAAGGGACAGTTCTCATATTCATTCCACTTTCTAGTCTCCCTCTCCCTTTCTCTTTCCCTTTCTCTTTCCCTTTCCCTTTCTCTTTCCCTTTCTCTTTCCCCCCTCCCTCACGCTCCCTTCTTCCCCTCCCTCCCTCCTCCCTCCTCCCTCCTCCCTGCACGTGTGCTCTCTCTCTCCTCTCTCTCTCTCTCCCCTCTCTCCCTCTCTCCCTCTCTCCCTCTCTCCCTCCCCCCCCCCCCTCTCTCTCTCTCTCTCTCTCTCTCTCTCTCTCTCTCTCTCTCTCTCTCTCCTCTCCCCCCTACAGTGCTGGCCTTGATCTGAAGAGCTGAGGAACAGCTCCCAGGCCCAGAGTTCAAGCTCCACAACCAACCAAAAAAAACCCAAAAAACCAAAAAACAACTCATGGACTTCACTGCTGGGCTGGCTTCAAACTGAGATCCTCAGATCTCAGCTCTGGAGTAGCTAGTTTGCAAGTGTGAGTGGCCTCTCCCCAGCTTCTAATCTCCTTTTCAAACTTAACGTACAACTTGAAATTGTTCCATTTTCATTTGCCAGTATTTTTTCTTATAAAAACTTGAGGAAACTGTGACTCATTTGATAATTATTATGAAACATTAGGGCAAAGTAGTACATTTTTCTCTAAGACAAAACCTTGTTTTAGTTGTGTTGTGTGTGTCTGTGTGTGTGTGATGTTGCAGATTTAGTCCAGAGCTTTGTACATAAAAAAATGACCTTTGTCAAAAAAAATAAACAATAAACCTTACAATAAGCCAGCTTTGTTGTCTTTGGTGGCACATAGAACATTTACTGGTTTTGATCTAAATCACATAAGTCATTAGCATCATGTATAATCCCTACAGGTGTTTCTGCACCCATCCGTGCCAACGCAGAAGCACCAAAAGGCTGGGTCTTAGCACCCCCTCTGGGCCTGGGGTGACTCATGGGCAAGCCTGGCATTTTTTTAACCAATTTAGTTAAGCTGCTGATGTCATACTCATAAAAAAAAACAAACAGTGGGTCGGGCAGTGGTGGCTCACTAGAGGGTGAGAACAGAAACATCACACTTGGAGGCCAGCCCAGGCAGAAAAATCCACCAGACCCCTTCACAACTTATTGCTGGGTGCAGTGACGTGCGCCTCTCATCCCAAGCTATGTGGGGAGCCGAGACTGGGAGGATCAGTTGTCCAGGCCAGCACAAAAGCCTGAGAGGCTGTCTCCACAGAAGACAAGATGGACACAGTGGTAGACACCTGTAATCCCAGTCATGCCAAGAAGCCTAGATCCTTCCCTCAAGATAACTACTGAAATTAGGATGAGAGGGTTGGTTCAAGGGGTATCATGCCAGCCTAGCAAACTTGAGGCTGAGTTCATACCCTTAGCTCCTACCGGAAAACACACACACACACACACACACACACACACACACACACAACACGAGGTTTAGGGCCCTGTGCGCTACTGAGAGCAGCACACGCTACACCTTTAGTTCCTACCAGTGGCCTGGGGAGGCATTCTTCCAAGTTTATCCCCTTCGTCCTCACTCCCTGCGCCCATCCCTCTACACCCCGCCCTTTGTGACCTTTTTGATCAATACCTGTCTTTCAGCGTTATTATTATTATTACTACTACTATTATTATTATTGTTATGGTCAAAATGTACCTAGTAAATACACATTTTCAGGACCCCACTCCTGGTTGTGTGACCACCCCACCATCCACCCCAAACTCCATGGCCATTAAACCAGACCTCCCATTCCTCCTCTCCCACATTCCCTGGCAATCATCTTTCTACTTCCTGTCTTTATAAATGTGAGTGTTCTGGGGACCTCATAAAAGTGGTATTTGTCTCTTTAAAAATACAGAGGGGGCATGTATGTATGTGTTTTAAATCTTCCTACCTATTTTACTATTGATGTTGGGGCAAATTTTCTTCTTCATTCAGGACTATTTAAGATCCAGACCTAGCCAGGCATGGTAATGCCTGCCTGTAATTCTAGCAATCTGAATGCTGAGGCAGAGGATGGTGAGTTCAAAACCACCCTGTGGTGGCGTTGATGGACTCTGTTAGACTCTGTCTTATAAATAAAATTTAAAAATAGCCAGATGCTGGTGGCTAATACCTGTAATCCCAGCAACTCAGGAGGCTGAGATCTGAGGATCGAGGTTCAAATCCAGCCCAGGTAGGAAAGTTTGTGAAACTCTTATCTCCAGTAAACTACTTAGAAAACTGGAAGTGGCACTGTAGCTCAAGTGATAGAGTGCTAGCCTTGAACTGAAGAGCTCAGGGACAGCTCCCAGGCCCAGAATTCAAGCCCCATGACTGACTAAATAAATAAATAAATAAATAAATAAATAAATAAATAAATAATCGCAGGTGGTGGAGCAATGGAATAGCTCCTGCGCCCTCTAGTGGTTCCTGGAATGTTTACTAGGTCGTCTTGGTATATTGGTGACAAGTCCATTTTCTAACTTGGCCCTTCAAGTCCTAGCACAGCTACAGAATGATCCAAGTCTCCAGGCTGTCCCCACCAGCATAGCTTAGTACACACTCTCTGGTGAGGCCAGACCCAGGCTCCAGGTACAACAGCCCAGACAGCAGGACGGATGCTGTGAGTCTGACCTTGGCTGACACAAATTGTTACTTTGGCTGAACCTTCCCAGGATGTTATGGAGAAAGAACAGACAGGCTGCACCTGACTGACCCGTCAGACCTAGTGAGGCCTCATGAAAAGATGTTGGCTCTTTAATTGCTACTTTGCAAATTGATACTAGTTAAGTCAGACGGCTAGCACCTCCGCTTGGAAATCATTTTTAGCGGAAGAGGTGTAGATATATTTTGCCAACAAGGTCAACAGTAGGCCCTAGCTCATACCTCTGCCTACAAACTCCATCAACACACACTTCCTAGGTGCACCGGAGCACACCCGCAGTCCAGGCTCTGCGGTGCCCACCAGCCTCGCCAGGGACGCAGGAGCCAATGCCAGCGCCCGACTAGCCACATTCCTCAGGGCTGTGGGTCAGCCTCATGATGCAGGCCCAGCAGCCTCTTCTCATTGTACACCCATGACTCCAGCCTTGCCTGCCAGCAGGGCAAGCTCAGAACATGGCATCCTCCCCTCGCAGAGGCTCGGCACCTCCAGAAGCCACCCTGGCTTGAGCCCTGGCCTGGCCTGTCCCAGGCCTGAGCAGAAAAAGGCCTCTCCAGTGTCGACCCAGGATGTGGCACGCGGAACGCATATGCAGACAGCTCCAAGGGTTTTGTGAGTGAGCCAAACATGTTTGGAGCCACACACGTAGCCACAGGTGTGTGCTGCTGCTCTATCGGATGGACAAATGGAGTTGGAAGTCAGAAGTCCAAAATGAGTATCCTGGGCTTAAAGTCGGGGGGTGGTGGCACCCCGCAGCACGCCCTCTGGGGCTCCAGACACTGCTGCTCTGCTGTACTCAGTTCTAGGATCCAGCCTGGGAGAGTGGCAGGCCCAGGATCCAGCCTGGGGGAGCTGCAGGCTCAGGAATGTCAGGTCTGGGACCCAGCCTGGGAGAGCTGCTTCAGGCTGAACCCAGCACGTCCATGGAGGAGCATGGAGGTAGATTATTCTGAGTTCTTAAGTCTCAGTGTTGCTCACACTACTGTTAGACTTACTTGGCACTGCTTACCCACCTGGGAGTGTGTGACCCAGACCTGTGCCACCACTGGCCCGGAGATGCAGTTAACTTGATAACTTCACAAGCCCACACCTGCTGAGGAATCAGCCTCAGAAAACTCCGAGTCTCACCTAACTCTGGCTAACTTGAGACTCTGACCTCTAGAATGAGCTGACTTTGGGGAGCACTGGGGCCCAGGAGCAGAATGCCACAATTTTAATTGCCACGGCAACAGTGGCAGGGGTGGGGCCTCTGAGAGGTGGTGAGGTCATGGGCTCCACCCCCAGGAATAGGCTAATGCAGTCACGGGGTCGCCCCTCCCGTCCTTTCCAGCCTCTCTGCCTCCAGGTGCTTCCCGGCACCTTGTGACCCAGCAAGTGGGCCTCGCCAGACGCCAGCATCTTCATCTTAGACTTCCCAGCCTGCAGAGCTGGAAGCCAATAAATGCCTGTCCATTATAAATGACTCCGTCTGTGGAATTCTGCTACATCAGCACAAAACTGACCGAGAGAGCCAGGTATAGTGCACACGCCTACAATCCCAGCACTCAGGAGGCTGAACAGGAGGAGCACAAGTCCTAGGCCAGGATGGTTTAAAGCTCTGCCTCAAAGAACCAAAAGGAACAAACAACAAAAAGACAAAAATGGAAGACCCCTCTGCTGGCTTCTGACTGGAATGTTCTGTGTCTTTACGACTTGAGTGATGCCCTGACCATCTGTCTGCGGCAGCCCTCCCTCTGGCCATCACCCCACCCTGCTTTATTTCTTCAGGGCACAGCCTGGCAGGTGGGCTCACTGGTTCACAGTCCCCCTCCAACACCTCAAACTCTGGGGACAGGGACATGGTCTACCGGTCACTGCCGGTCACTGCCAGCCCCTGTTGCCTGCCATGCCGTAATGCTCCAGATGTTCTGTGAGAGAATGGCTATCACCCAGCCCAGCTGGGTTCTAGTGGCCCCATAATCTAATGCTGAATGAGTGAAATGCATCAGACTCCAGCCCAGCCACCTCAACCTGGGGTCCCCTCCACAGCCACAGCGACTGTCCAGGTCAACCATCTCTTACTCACCAACCATGGCATGGTTCTCCCTTCTGCGGATTCCCCAAACTCCACAGCCCAGAGGCTAACCCATCCCAGGATATGTGTGTGTGTGTGTGTGTGTGTGTGTGTGTGTGTGTGTGTGTGTGTGTGTGTGTGTGTGTGTGTGTGTGTGTGTGTGTGTGTGTGTGTGTGTGTGTTGCTGGGGACTGAACTCAGGACCTTGAACTTAAGCCCTCTACCACTTAAACTACACTGCCAGCCATTTTTAACCTTAGTTATTTTTCAAACAGAGCCTCATATATTTTTGCCTAGGCTGGCCTTGGATGCAGCTCTTCCTACTCCCACCTTCCAGGTAGCTGAGACCATAGATATGAACCACCATACCCAGCCTCTTTTTTGAGATAGGGCCTCATTAGCCTTCCCTCCCCTCAGGCTGGCCTCCTATCTCCATTTATCTTGCAGCTGGGATTACAGGCATGGAGCTCCATGCTACACTCCACCCTTGACCAGGTTTCAAGGCCTGTAAGTCCACTGCTCCCCTGGCCTAGAATGTACTCTTCTCCAAACCCTCCCTGCATACCCTTAATACATCCTCCAACACCCAGCTCAAAAGGCCTCCTCAGTGAAGCTTTTCCCAGCATTCCCATACCCACAGGGTACTCAAAGCCCCTGGCTGGCTTCTTTGCCATGTCAGCAGCTGAGCTGATGCTGACCTGGCCATGGGCAGAGAGTGCAGAGAAGGGAGGCACTTTTATCTGTCTTTCTCACCTGTGCCCAGCACAGGCCCCACAAGAGCGCCCACTGGCGGCTAGCCTGACAAATGACAGGACAAAGCAAACAGGCCCTGGTGGATTTACCCCTCGGGTCCCACACTTACTCCCTCTTTCCCAAACAATAAACACACTGAGAGTGAGCAGGAGGATGCACTACTTGCAGCCCTGCGTGTGCCCTCCCAGGGGACTTCACCCTCCACCTGGGACCCTACCTGGGATCTGACACAAACAGTGAGGAAGACGCCTTGTTTCTAAGAATTCCCTTCTATCACTACCCACACCATGCGTTCATTCAACCACAAAAGCAAACCCCAGGGCTTTGCACCGTGTGCAGTACACAGGAGGTGCTCAATAAATGCCAAATGAAAACCCTGCACAGCATCTGACGCCACTCGGAGACTCCAGGCAGGCATCCTGTTGAGTGGGTTAACCGTACCAGCCCTCCCCCAAGCCCCCAAGCTCTCCAGGGGAGGGGTTAGGAGCTTTGGGTCGCAGCACCATCTAATTGCTGGTCTCAGGAGTCCAGGGCAGATGGCAGGGTGGAGTCAGGCACCTCACTGTGCAGAGCAAGGGCCTGCACTGCCCCAGCCACTCAGTGGTGGCCAGACCATATGACAGACCCCGTGTGTGTGTGTGTGTGTGTGTGTGTGCACCCCTCATAACTCCTGCTGGCCCGCCAGCTGGGCAGGTAAGCCCCTGGGCCTTCTCTGGGGCGGCAATCCACCCAGGGGGACCCCCGCGGTCAGCCGCTGCCCACCCCTGCCTGTGGGAGGAGGGGCCAGGCATGGAGACCCAGCGCTCGCAGGTGGCCGAGTTCGAGCTCCACACGCGTCTCCGCGCGGGCCCACGGCAGCCCTGGTGCCCACGTGTGAGCCCAGCGACCCCGAGCCCTTCCCGGCTACAGATCCCCCCGAGATCAAAGAGTTGGGGGGCACTGACCCCACGGCAGCCAGAAGGGGGGCTGATGTAACACTGAGAGCACTGGAGTTCGAGTCGCTGCCCACACACCATCACAATGGGTGCCAGCCCGGGTCCCGTCCGGCCTCCGTGTCCCACCTGTCCCGCCCCGGCCGGGCCGGCCTGGGGGACTCACCGAGCCCTTCGGACAGCACTCAGATCGGGGGTCGGGGGGCCCGGACCCCTGACTCCTGCGCCCCACACTGGCGACCTGTTGACCTCAGGGGTGAAGCCGGTGTCCGTCTGTCCACCGGCCACTCGGGGCGGCGGGGCGGGAGGGGGGGTCTGGCGGCCGAGCCCGCGGCCGGGCGCTGCACGGCTCCCCCACGAAGGGGCGTCCTGGCCCCCATCCCGCCCGGCCCTGCACCCGCTCCGACCCACAGCGCTGCCCGGCCCGCGGCGGGTGCGCGCTGGGGGCTGAGCCCCGCGCGACCCCGCCCCGGCGTCCCGCCCCCGGGTCCCGGTGGTCTCACCCCCCGCCCCCCGCTCCCCCCTCCCCCGCCGCCACTGACCATAGTGACCGGAGCCGTCGGGTTCACGTCCCGCCCCAGCGAGGAGCGATCCGGTGCGGGAGGCGCCACGGGAAGCGCTGGTCGGCTCCACTGTGGGGTCGGGCGGCGGCGGCCTCGAGGGCGTGCGGAGAATTCACCCGACCGCCCCGCAAACCAAAGGCGAGCCCTCCTCCGTGTCCCAGCAAGACACAGGCCCCGCGATTGACGTCGGGAGCGAGCAATCAGGGGCCGGGACGCGGGACGTCACAGAAAGTGGGTGGGACTTCATGCGCCGCCAGCCTATGGTCTAAGGGCCTATTTGACAGGAGGCCGCCCCGTTTTAAAGACACAGCTGCCTTTTTTTTTTCTGACCAAAGGAGTTAGCCTAACCCAGAAAGACCGGTCCTTGTTTGTAAAGGCTAAAGGGCTTTTGAGCAAAATTACAAACTGGAGGCTTCTGAAAGATTAGCTGGCCCTCATTAATTCACAAACGAAGTCACACATGCAGTTTTGCTCCGGATCATAGCCTGGGCACTTAGGAAACCTGTCCACTCACATTAAGCTGATCCCTCTCTTCCTTCGCCCCGTGTAGCTACTAAAGAGTATTTGACCCCTTGCACATCGCGAATCAGTAGTTTTCTGTTGTCTGTGGAGAGAATAACTTTTCAGGATGGTGGGCTGTGGCTCTGGAATGACATGGGGTGACTCATCTTGTGTACAAGCCCATTAGTGCTGGACATCTGACAAGGGATAGTTATCACCCCAAGATCCTTCACCAGCTCTTGACCCCTGGAGGAGTTACTGGGGGTACTGGGGGCGTGGAGCTGGGAAGGGGAATGGCACATGGCCCACACCCATTTCCAGTTCACAAGTTCAACTAGTTGCCTACTCCTAATTTACCATGCTGTGAACCACGAATTGAATTTTGATTTTTTTCTGGGTTAAATGCCATCCCTTCCCTCACCCCACCTCTTTCCCCAAGATATTAGACAGCCACAGCAAACCATAGCTACTCAGCCCTGGAATCAGGAGGCAAATAACTGATTAGTCACAGTGGGCTGTGCTGCTAAGCTAAGGAGTTTAGTAGGTTTGGTGTGTTTCATGTTTAATGCATGTCCGCTTACATTTGTGTGTGTGTGTGTGTATGTGTTTGTGTGTGTGTGAGTGTGTGTGTGTTTGCACATGTTTATTCTAGTACTGGGATTTGAACTCAGGGTCTTGCTTCTGTCCCTTAGCTTTTTCATTCAAGGCTGGCACTCTACCACTTGAGCCACAGCTCCACTTCTGGCCCTTTGCTTGTTAATTGAAGATAAGTCTCACAGACTTTCCTGCCTAAGCTGACTTTGAGTTCAATCCTCAGATCTCAGCCTCTTGAGTAGCTAGGATTACAAGCACCAGCCACCAGTGCCTGGTCATGCTCTTTGTTGTTGTTGTTGTTGTTTAGTGTTTGTTTGTTTTTGTTTTGAAACAGGGTCTTGTTATGCTACCCAGACTGACTGCAAACTACTGGCCTCAAGTGATGCTCCTGCCTCAGCCTCCAGAGCCGCTGCTCTGTTTTGTTTTGTCTTTTTTTTTTTTTGGGGTCCGGTCGTGGGGCCTGAACTCTGGGCCTGGGCGCTGTCCCTCAGTTCTTCAGCTCAAGGCTAGCGCTCTAGCACTTGAGCCACAGCGCCACTTCCGGTTTTTTTTTTCCTTATGTGGTGCTGAGGAATCGAACCCAGGGCCTCATGCATGCAAGGCAAGCGCTCTACCACTGAGCCACCTTCCCAGCCCCTGTTTTGTCTTTTCTTTTCCCTCTTCCTTTCCTTTCCTTTTCCTTTTCCTTTCTTTCTCTCCTTCTATTTTTCTTCCCCCCCCCTCCTCCTCCTCCTCTTCCTCTTCCTCCTTTTTTGGCTACCAATTCTGGGGCTTGAACTCTGGGCCTGGGCACTGTCCCTGAGCTACTTTTGCTCAAAGGTAGCACTCTACCACTTGAGCCACAGCACCACTTCTGTGATTTACTGGAGATAAGAATCTTATGGACTTTCCTGTCCAGGGTGCTTCAAATTGCATCTTCAGATGTTAGCCTCCTGAGTAGCTAGGACCCCAGTAGACAGGACCCCAGTTACTCTGTGTTTGTGTGTTTTTGTTTTGTTTTTGTTTTTTATAGCAGCATAATCAGAGAAGTGACAGAAGCACCCCAGTTTAGCTGAGCTAGGAGCATGCCTATTGAGTGGGGCCTCTAGAATTCTGACTTCTCATCTAGTGCTTGGTCTAAAATGTGCTCCAAGTCCCCGGATTGAGCCAGGAGGCGCTGTGGAGTGTGGGTGGGAGTTTTCACCACCTACAGGTGACTAGGAGCACTAAGCCGCATTAGGCGGCATTAAGCCCTGAGCCCAGGACGCATGCCCCGCCCATCTGCAGGCTGCAGCAGCTCTAAGCGAAGCCAGTATTGGTTTGTGTGTCTGGCTGGGCCCCTGTCTCTGTGTGTCCGCAGGCCACTCCCCAGGCCTCTAGTTCCTTGTTTATGAGAAGGTTGGCCACCTGTGTCGTTTAAAAAAAAAAAAGCTTAAAATATATAGTTGCTAGTGAGGTCTTTCAGCAAACCACTGTGAATGCATGAATGGACTCTGCTCACTGAAGCCCAGATGAGCAGGAAGAACTCACTCTCTCTCGGTGAATGCGCTTTCGGCTTCTGCCTGAACTCTGACAGGGCTATGCAGGAGAGAAACCCATTTCCAAAGCATCTACTCCCTCTGCAGGCTAGAAGTTGTTGAAGATGTGGACAGCCCCTTAGGGGCTACCTGAATGCAATGTCCCCTCTTCCTGTACCTCCTACGTGATGTCCAGGTGTCAGGAGAGGGGGGGGATGGCCACTTCACAGGTAGAGAAGAGAGCGAGGCCTCCAGCAAAGGGCTTGGACATCCGCGTGTGGCCTTGGTGGTGGGCTCTGCTGCCCTCGAGCCTGTGACTCGTGCTCTGGTCCTTGCAGGCTGCTGGAGACAGAGAAGCCTCCCAGCTCCACCCCACCTTGCTCCACAGTAAGGCCCAGCCCACCGTTGCCCTTTCCCTGCCTTCCGGACTTCCTGCTCCCCCAGTGTAGGAAGACGGCTTCAAGGAGGTGAGGAGCCAGCTCCTGATGGCATGGGAAATGAGTTCTAGCTTCCAGCCTTAGAGAAGGTCATGTGACACCCAACTGCTCCCCAGTGTCTCCCTCCCCCCCACCGCCCCACTACTGGGCTTCACACCCTTGGGTGATAACTTGCCTTGAGCGTGGCCTGGCTCAAGTGCCTTGCTTCTACTCAGCAGAGAGATTGCCTAGTACTGTATCTGCACAACCTGCCCTGCCCATCCGCTCTGCCTGCACCCCCAAGCTCCCACGCCCTGGCCGGCACGTGGTTATCTGTAAGAACTAGACGCCTGGAAGTTCTTCATGGTAATCAGCTAAAAGCAGCTGGGTCCAAGATGGCGGCTCAGTCAGCCTCTAATCAACCTCCAGCTTCATTCTCATCTGATTCCTATGCTAAGTGACACGCACAGCAGGACCAGGGCAGCTCTCAGTCCCGCGGCAGCAACCAGGAAGGCCCAATAAGGAAAGAGGCAGTGCCAGTTTTCCTAGAAATCCTCATGAATATTCCTCCCCTACTAATTTCTGCTATCCTATACCTGTGACTTCACAGTGCCCAGCGGGCAGTTGACTCAAGAGCGGGGCTCCCATGTCTCCACTCTTTAGCCAATGAAAACAGCTTGTGTTGTTGATGATACTTCAGTGTTGTTATTGGCCTCGCAAACTCAGACAGGGAAAAAGGACCTTGCCTTGACAGTTCCTTCTTACAAGAGAGGCCAGTGCTTCCTTGGTAACACAACCCACATGATGACACGTGGTTGCCAAGGTCAGGTTTCCTGGCTGTCTTACTTGGCCTCGCGAGGCCTCTCACTGGTCCACAGACAAGGAGCTGAGGAAGACCCTCAAACACTGCTAGCAAGGAAGGGAAGCCTGTGGCCCAACAGCCTATGGAAACGCTACCTACCAACGGCCCTGTGAGTGAGCGGTGGAAAGCCAAGCCTGCAAGTGAGACCAGAGCCCTGGCCAGAAGCTGGATTTCAACGAAGAGCCCCTGAGCCAGAGGCCCCAGCTGAGCCAGGCCCAGATCCCTGTCCCTCAGGAGTACCAAGGGGATGATAAATACTGTCCAGGTGCAATTTGTTATGCAGCCTCGGGTGACAAATACAGCTCCCTGGCTTTCAACTTCCGCCTGCTGTTCCGTGCTGTAGGATTCATGAGACTCAGACCTCTGGCAATTATGTGGATGAATAATACAGTGCTGGGCTCACCTCTCCCAGCTCCCATCGGACGCAGCATGGCTGTTCTACAGAACATCCTTCACCAGTGTGAGCTCAGCACCTAGCACAGGAGAGGGTCACAAGAGCTTGGATACCAAGCGTCTTCTGTGGATGCCTTGAGATGCACAGGGGACTGTGCAGGCATGCGGATGGTGGAGAAGCATCCCAGGAACATCACAAGTACGTTGGCATCTGCAGCCTCAGAATTCAAGCCGTCCCCCCCGCCCCCACACACACACCAAGCCCAGAGAGCCAGGGTGGAGGGGACAGCTAGAAGGCCCAGCACCTTCTAGCTGGGCTGTGGTGAGGATGCCTCTTCCAGATATTCTATCTGGTCAACCTGCTTACCTGGAGAACAGATCTCAATCAGAGCTCCAAGTGTCAGGCCTAGAAGCTAATAGAGGTGTGTTCAGAGAGCGGGTCTGAGGATGGGGCTGGGGAGGAGCTGGGGGTGGGTTCTACAAGAACCTGCTGCTGAGCCAAGCTTTCCCATGTGCAGGGGCCACATACCCTGTCCTCAGTTGTGAGTGAAGGTGTGACAATTAGCCTGGTTCTTGGGGACACTGACAGAATCAGTGATAAGCTAAGAAGAATGGATTTCTAATTTGTTGTTGTTGTTGGTCGTGGGGCCTGAACTCTGGGCCTGGGCGCTGTCCCTCAGTGCTTCAGCTCAAGGCTAGCGCTCTACCACTTGAGCCACAGCACCACTTCTACATTTTTCTGCTTATGTGGTGCTGAGAAATGGAGCCCAGGGCCTCATGCATGCAAGGCAAGCACTGTACCACCCAGCCACCTTCCCAGCCTGATTTCTGATTTGTTTAATAACTGTTTTATTTGGTTCACATCTGTTCGCATGGCAGGCCAGGGCCCTTCCCAGCTTTCCTGGAAGACACACTCTGTGCCTGTTGGGTGGACGAGCTGCTCACGTGAGGATGAGGGCTGTCCACATTTCCCCACATGCCTCCAAACTGGGCGGCGCCTACCGACCAGGGAACAACTTCAAGTCCAGCTCGGTGAGTGACTGGGTTTACTGGGGCTTACTGAAACATATAGGAAGGCTCGTGGACAGCGCCACTCGCTAAAGTTGACTCCATTCCTCACCTCAGGGTCTGCATGCTGTTCCTTAGCTTTCTTAAGTCTGATGCTATATACCACTTGAGCAATAGCTCTGGCTATGGTGGCCAATCAGAGAAAAGTGTCTCACAGACTCTCCTGCCTAGTCCAGCTTCCAACCCTGACCCTCAGATCTCAGCTTCCTGACTAGAATTACAGGTGTGAGGCCCCAGTGCCTAGCTCCAAGCTCAGTCTCCCCCAGCCAAGCCTGCAATCTCCCGCCTGGTTGGGAAGATGGCAGAAGGTGGAGGAGGAAGCAGCCGGTGGTGATGCAGCGGGGCTGGCCAGCCAGGCCCTCAGCTGGGGCTTCAGAACCTCCAAGCCTGGGGAAGGGGCCCCGGGGGCTTGTCCTGCAGCCTTGGGCTTTCCCTAGACAGTCCTGGGTGTGTGCGGAGCCCCTGGTCCTTGAGATGGTCCCTGACCAACTTTCGGAGCCCTGCCAGGGACCTCGTAGTTTCTGTTTTGTCCAAAATCAGTTCCTCGAGTGAAATAAACTCTGACCCGACGAAGCTTTGGCTAAAATGCCCTCAAAGGTTGACCTGTATCGTCTTCAACTCCCATGAGGGCACTGCAAAAGCTATGATGTCAGTGCTGCTTGGCCAATGAGCAAACCCAGGCTCAGAGAAGTTAAGTGACACACCTGAAGCTGCACAGCCTAGAAGTGGCAGAGGTGGATGACTAGATCCTTTGTATGACTTCATGAATGTGTGTGTGCCTCTGCTTGCTGCTTCCTCCAAGGAGCCACCCTGACTGCACCCAGACTCCTTCTCTGAAAACATTCACTGCTTCAGGATCAGGTGAGCCTTTAGCTCTCACTACATCCAGCTCTTTTACTCCATTTGTTATTGGGAAGAAGATAAACTAAAGGCACAGTGGCTATCTTGACACAAGCGTTACATCTTCAGAAATCGCGCCACTGGATGGTGCGTGCCCCTGAGCCTTGAAACCCACCCAGGTACCAGACTTGCACTGATGATGTGAGTCATGCCACCACCACCCTGAGAAGAACAGAGTTGGCAACAATCAAGGCAGCATGCAAACAGACGTGTAGATCAGCAGGACAGCAGCAAGAATCCAGAAACAAGCTCCATCTCTACGTTGACGTTCAACAGAGATACTCTGACAATTCAATGGGGAAAGGACAGAGTTTTTTTCAACAAATGGTTTAACAACAACTGATATTCCCCAAACAGAAGGAGACAGTCGGAGCCCTGTCTCACAACATACACATGACATGAACAGGAAATAGATATAAATAGTAGAGCTAAAACTATACACATCTTTTCTTTGCCGTTTGGTTTTGTTGAGACAAGTTCTCAATGTGTCCGGCCTCTAATTCACTATAGAGCCAGAGCTAACCTTGAGCTCTAAATCTCACTTCCACCAGCTGAGTGCCTGGATTACAGGAGAACACTACCACATCCAGCCCTAAAACTATAAACTTCTTCAGTGAAAAGGAGCATGGATCTTCCTGGCCTCAGATTAAGCAGTGGTTTCTTAGAGATGACGCCAGTAAGCACAAATAACTGAGGTTAAAATGAATGGAGTTCATAAAAGCTTAAAGCTTTTGTGATTCAAATCACACCATGAAGATTAAAAAGAAGGTAAGTGTGGTAACACATGCTTGTAATCTCATCTTCGTGAGAAGAGGCAGGAAGATCTTGAGTTTCAGACCAGTCTGGGCTACATCGTAAGTTCAAGATCAGCTTCAGCTATGTAGCAAGACTGTGTCTCAAAGAATGAAAAAAAAGGCAAAAAGATACAGAATGGTAAACATCACTTCCAAATCACTTATTTTATAAGGGACCTTCGTTCAAATTGTATAAAGAATTATCACAACTAATCTATAAAAAGACAATCATTTTTAAAAAAATAGGCAAAAGGTTTGGATGGGAATTTCCCTGAAGAAGAGAGATGCACGGCCAATAAGCATACAGCAAAGGTTCCCCATCCCCAGTGCTCTGAGAAATGCAAATCAAGAGCAAAATTACAGAATGGAGTGGACGGTGCTCCGTGCTGAGGAAGAGGTGGAGGAACTAGAAATCCTGACATTGAAGGATTGGGCCACCTTGGCAGCCCCTCAAAACCATGTTGAACAGAATTTACCACAGGACTCAGCAATTGCACCCCTAGCCACATGTTCCCGAGAGCTAAACGCACGTGCGTGCCCAGATAAGGAACACCAACATTCACAGCGGCCTTCTAGAACAGCCAAAGAATGGAAACAACCCAACTATCCATCGACTGACCCACACACAGAATGCAGTTCTCTATGCAATGGAATACGACTCAGCCATGAAAAGGCATGAAGTGCTGATCCGTGCTACAGCATAGTAGGTGGGAGAAGTCAAGTGATGAAAATATTCTGAAAGTTCTGCATGTGGTTCTGACTACACCAAGAGCGCTGCAGTGTGCATGTAGGGGAGTACATTTTATGGCATGTGGGTTACATGTCACAAAGGTGGTTGTTGTTGGTGGTGGTGGTGTGTGTAGATGAGCTCACTTGTTGGTCAGAGCCAAAGTGATTGCATTTCCCATTATTGCAGTTTACTAAGGTCGGGGGTTTGGTCCCAGAGTGTGAAAAGAGGTAGCACGGTGGACTGGTACCTGAACTTGAAGGCTAGAGCCCTGTGCAAGAGGCTCCCTGCCCCTGGGGCGCCCCCTAGAGTGCACTCCTGAGTGTGAACATGTCACCTGTCTGTCCTGTGTGCAGGGCAGTTTGCATGCTCATCTGCACATGTATGTTTCGTCTGTGTGTATATGCGTGTGATTGTCTAGCTGTGTATTTTGAAATGATGCTAGCTGAGGAGGAAATAGAACTCTCTCTCTGTCTCTCTGTCTCTCTGTCTCTCTGTCTCTCTGTCTCTCTCTCTCTCTCTCTCTCTCTCACACACACACACACACACTGTCCAGCCAGTTGACTGGACTCACACTGTAGTTATTGGGGTGTGGCAGTGTGACGAAGCTGGTGTCCCCCTTGTTGGTGGCAGCATGCTCCAGCTGAGCACAATGCCCCACCAGGTCCTTGCCTAAGAATTCTCAGGACAGACATAAGGGGCTTTGTTCCCTAACACTTCTTTCCCCACTTCAAAAATGGGAAGCAGGCAGGCACCAGTGATTCACACCTGTAATCCCAGCGACTCTGGATGCTGAGACCTGGAAGACTGAGGTTCAGGGCCAGCCTGGGCAGAAAAGTTTGCTAGACTCCAGCTGTAATCATCCAAAGGCTGAGGTTCAAACAGTAGAATGCCAACCTAGCAAGTATGAGACCGTGAGTCCAAACCCCAGCACCCCCATATGGCTAAAAAGCAGATGCAAACTTAAGGGGGCCCTGAAGTTCAGTAGTTAAGTCATATTTTCACGTAACACTACTAAATCATTCATGGGGAAAACATTCAAGGACAGGCGCTGACTCCGCATGTGGCCGTGATGATCTCACTCACCTCCCCCGAGGCTGAGCCCTGGGAACAAAAGCACCTGGCTCCAGGTGTAGAGTGAGACTGAAATGAGATAAAGCAGGGCAAGTGCTGAGCACAGTGCCCAGAATGGAGATGGGCCCTCTACCCCAGGACAAAAGGCTCCAGGTGACGCAGTGCTGCAGAGCAACCACAAGGGGGCTCTCCAAACACCAGGGCTTTCCTTGGCCGTGTCCTTGGTGGTGAACACGTCGGTCTTTCTCCTCTCTTTTCTCCTCTCTCCCTCCTCACACTTTCCTCTTCTTGTTCTCACTTCTAGCTCCCGTGGCACTCAGTATACATCATACCACCTTCTCTTTCCCTTCGCCTGGAAAGTCTTTCCACTGATGAAAAGTTCTACTTATTATGATCACCAAAGGGTCACACAGAATGATCTTTGAGTCACTATGTCTGTCTCCCAAGAAAAGTCTCTAAGATGTGTTATCTTGGATTGGCACAGGAAGAAGAGGAGAGGATATGAACAAGTGGCACCATTTGGCTAGTGGCTAAGCTGGGATTGGAACCCAGGTCTGTCCAAATACAGGACTTGTAGATTTCCTACCACGGGAAAGACCTCTGCAAGGTTTTGAGTCAGCCAGAAGAAGGTTGGGGGTGGGGTGGGGAACGGAAACAGAGCAAGGATCTGGAGAGACGCTTCCACTCAGACCCAGGCCTGCCCTGGGCTGTCCAGAAGACAGGGGACCTGCTCCAAGATGAGAGAAGTCCCACCTCCCATGGGTCTCTGGGCCAATGGGAATAGTGGAGGCTTTGAGTGGCATTTACTGTTATAAGGGCAGCCCACGCTGCCTCTAGAGACTGCAGGCTCTGTGGATGCTCTGGAGTATCTGGGAGAAGGCAGGCAGTGGACAGCTTCCTGTCCATGCCTTGGAGCAAGGCCTCCGGCTCCTTGGAAGCCCTACAGCCATGGAGACAGGGCCAGGGTGGGGCAGGTGGGCACCCCCAGCAGCTGTGATGCTTACAGTGTCGGAGGTGGTGTCTGCTCTTGTTGGAATCCTGGCATTGAGAGGTAAAGAAAGCAAAACCTTGGGGCTGGGAAGGTGGCTCAGTGGTAGAGCGCTTGCTTTGCATGCATGAGGCCCCGGGTTTGATTCCTCAGCACCACATAAGCATAAAGAAAAAAGCCGGAAGTGGTGCTGTGGCTCAAGTGGTAGAGCACTAGCCTTGAGCTGAAGAGCTGAGGGACAGAGCCCAGGCCCAGAGTTCAAGTCCCACAACCGACAAAAAATAAAGAAGCAAGACCTCAAAGCTCTGCCAGAGGCTACACCATTGCAAGGAGGGGACAGAGCTGGGACCAGCAGCCTGACTCGCCTCAATCCTGCAGCGGAGGCCTTGGTGCACCCCGACTCGCAGCTGAGTCACAGACTGTGCCCTTGCTACAAGGGCACAGGCTATGGGGCAGCCACACACCTTTGTGGATCTTCTCAAGGATCTTCAGCAAGTCTTCAAAAGGCCTGTGTTTCTCCACCTCCCTCTTCAGCTTCCTCTGCCTGTGGGGCGGGTGGAGAAGCTGGCATCGAGGACTCCCCCTCCCCCCACCCCCTCCCCCCGTCCCCCAGTGAGGCCTAGGCTCTCGCCAGTGTTGTGGGTTAAGCTACCAGGAGAGACCATCCGGACACAGAGTACAACCCATAGAAAGTATTACCCGGCCAGCGACTACACTGGGTCGGCAAGTCCCCAAGTACGGTGCCAAGCCCGTTCTCAGGGCCCCCTTTAAAGCAGAAGACTCACCTCCATGCTTGCTCGCTCGGGGGTGGAAAGTCTCTAACAGCTCTTTCCTGCATGTGCAAGCCAAGCGAGAAGTCCCAGAAGCCAAGCACAGCCTTGAGCTGGGGCAGTGTGACCTGCTTCTAGGACTAGTTACTTGGGAACATAAACAGAACAGTGGATACATAGATCTTTAAGTGTCAAACCATAAGGAGCTAGTCTCATCGGTGGGGGTGCTTTTTGCTTCTAAAATGGAGTCACAGGCGCTGGTGGCTCAGGCCTGTCATCCTAGCTACTCAGGTGGCTGAGATCTGAGGATCATGGTTCAAAGCCAGCTGGGGCAGGAAAGTCCATGAGACTCTTATCTCCAATTAACCACCAGAAAATGAGAAGTGGTGCTGTGGCTCAAGTGGTAGAGCGCCTGCCTTGAGTTGAAGAGCTCATGGACAGCGCCCAGGCCCAGAGTTCAAGCCCCACAACCAACAAAAGTAAACAAATAAAATGGAGTCACAGAGGTTAGGCGTAAGATCTGAGAGGGTGAGGTTGGATGGGCGCTATCACACCAGGGCCACCCCCCGTGGGTCTCCTGTCAGACCCTCCCTGGGCTGACTGCTTACCACCCAGAGCTGCTCACCAACTCATCCACCCCACGAGGGCAAAGGGAATCCCTGGATGCATCCAATGGATGCCAGCCCAGCAGCAAAGAGGCATGGCGGGAGGGCCGGCCGGGCTGCCGGCTGCTCCTATCTATGACTCTCCTGCAGGCGGAGCACCTGAGGCCTAGGCAAATGCAAGGGTGAGACCGCCATCTGCCACCTTAGCCAGCATCCAGGCCATCTGCCGCCCTGTTCCCAGGATGCCTATGTTATAGCAGTGAGGTACACTGCCGGCCGCAGCCCCCAGGCCCGTCCTGCGGCTCCTACGCTCAGACGCCCTGCGGCTCACTGCAGCGATGCGCCCAGAGCCAGGCAGCGGTCTCCCAGCAGACAGACGCGTAGGGAGGGCCACCCTCGGGCCCTTCCTGTGATTGGACCAAAGTCTGAGGTCAAAGGCCACAAGATGGTGGCCACACCTCTTCCCCCTGAGCCAGGCCTTATCTTAGATTTCCTCCCAGGCCTCCCTCTCCTCCTGTCCCTGGCCCTTTGCATGGCTGTTTTTGCTCTGTCTCCCCCACCCCCCCCCTTGGGCTCCTGAGGGCGGCTGAGGACTATGGCAGGGCATAGCAGGATCAGGACGGCTCACGCCTGGCCCAGCTTCTTCCTGCAGCAGCACCTGCCGACAAGCTTCCTCCTCGCGGTAACTGTCCAGGCCAGCCCCAGGCCTGTGCTCACAGCAGCCAGCCGGGAGGCAGACCTGAATGGAACAGTGGCAGCGGCCACTTCACCTTTGGGTCCTCTGACAGTCCTTGGAAGGAGGGCTAGCATGCGCACTTCACCGAAAAGGAAACAAAGCCTCAGAGAGGGGCCGGAGCAGCTCAAGGTCACACAGCAGGCCTGGATTGAAGCTCAGAGCTTACTGAACCTGAAGTCCAGAGCTTCCATGACTCAGGAGGGCTGAGACTGCTACTCTGTGCTGACCTTATTTGCCCTCGCTGCCCCCTAACTGGTACAGCCTATCACCCCAGATTGCCATTCTAGGCACCTTGGTTCCGGGGAGACCTCCAATGTTCAGGGAGGAGTAACTGGGTTGGAGCGGGGCCAGCACTGGGGCCTTGCACTCCATCAGCATCACACGCTCCCCCGCCCAGGTTTATGGAGCTGAGCTGGGAAGTAAGATTGGGGACACCTGGAGCAAGCTCCTGGCTCAACTTGGAAGATGGTTGAGCTCACGGAGAGTTTAACCCAACCTTGCAACAGTCCCTGGGCCCCTGGCCCACACCTGGCCCCCATTAAGCAAGCACGATCTGCCTTTGCCCTCTGCTGGTACCAGGGGAAGGAGAGGCCGCGGCCCTGAGCATCGGACACAGGCTCAGGAGCACGGGAAGGAGAAGGGGAACGGATGACTCACCCACGGCCGCAGGTGCAAAGCCAGGGAAGGGCTGTGACCTCTCAGCTGTGGCTGTGAAGCTGCTGGCTTCACGTCCTGTCGCCACGCAGAATGCATGCGAGCGGAGCCCCAGGCACCCAGGGTCCTAGGATAACCCCCCACCCCGTCCACCCCCCTTTCAGCTCCCAAGGTCCAGGGGCTGGAGAAGGTGTAGACTGTGACCTTTCCTTTCAAGATTGTCACCGTAGTGAAGATGATGGGTGGGTGGATGCGCTGCCTCGTGGGCCACGAATTCCCCTGGCCTGCCTGGCCCTGCCTGCCACTCTCCCTTCCTCCACCGCCTCTGTCTGGAATGGCTCAGGACCCAGGCAGACCCAGAGCTGGGAGGAGAGAGAAGACGCAAAGGAGGACCGGCCCTTGCCTAGTCCTGCTGCTCCTTGTGGTCCCCGCGAGGAGGTCCCACCAGGAGCCTGCAGAGGGCAGCACTGAAGCCCGAGAAGGAGTTGCTAGGGTTGGTTGTCACAGGCCAGACACGCAGGAGAGAGGGAGACCAACCTGACCTCTGAACTCTGCGAAGGCCAGCATCACTACCTGCTCCCCTCAATGAGGGAGCATCTTGGTGGTGCCCCCTGGCCTCCCTGCCTGGCACAGACGAGGAAGAGCTCAGAGGAGCCCAGTGCAGGAAGCCCTGCTGTGTCCCTATCCTCACCTCTCTCTTCTTCTCCTCCTCCTCCTCCTGGTCCTCTGAGCCCCAGTCAGGCCCCTCCTTCCCCCCCTCCCCCCTGCTCTGGCCTCCCACCCTCCTACCCCTACTTACACTCCAGGAATGACAGGTCCTGACTGAAGAGCTACACGGTGCCGTCCCTCCCTTCACCTGCTCTGGGCCTCAGACATTTCCAGTTAAGGCACAGGTGACTCACACTTGTAATCCCAACGCTCAGGAGGCTGAGATCTGAGAGTTGCAGTCTGAAGCCAGCTCAGGTAGGAAAAGACTTTTCTCTCCAATTAACCACACAAAAAGCCAGCGTGGCACTGTGGCTCAAGTGGTAGAGTGTTAGCCTTGAGCAAACAAACAAAAAAAGCTAAGGGACAGGTTCCAGACCCCAAGTTCAGGCTTCTAACACGTGCACAAAACAAAACAAACATGGCCAGGCCCTCTCTTGAACACAGAGAGGAACAAACATTGAGGAGTTCTGTTTGGATCACCTGTCCCCACCACCACCTGTTCCATCACTGCTGTCCCCAAACAGTCCACAAGAGGGCGACTCAACCCCTTCTAAAATGCCCACTGGATCCCTGACCTGGGGTCCTTCCCTGCCCTCCACTTTCCAGCTGAACCAAGCAGAGCGGAAGTCCCGGGAAGCTTCCCAGATCCAGGATCTAGGGCGGCTGCTGCCAGCTATATGGATGGTGCAGACCCACTTCTTTCTTATCATTGTCTCAGGGATCCCGATGTCCTTAAAAATGCTGCCAGAGCTTGGGAGGGGAGCGGTGAAGATGAAGTAGGAGCCGCAGGAAGGAAGGAGGGAAGTCGAGGAAGGAGAAGGGGGAGGAGCCCTGACTCACGGTCCCCAGGGCTGTGGTAGTCCTGGGCAGACCCACCTGGGAGCACACTTCCTCTGGAGCCTGCAGGGCTTTTGCAGATGTAACTGATTGCAAATCAGCAGACCTTGAGATAGCTACAGGACTGGCATGGGGGTGGGGAGACCAGAACCACAAGAACCCTTCGAGGCGGGGCCTGTCCTCTGGCTGGCACAGGGGTGGAGGTGGGAGGGGTCAGCGAGGACCCCTCAGGCGGGGTCTGCACGTGGCTGCCTCTCTGGTCTACGTCCACCTTCCCCGGCCTGCCACGTGCAGCTGGCTCGCTGGGAAAGCGGAGACCAGGAGGCCTGAGCACGGCCAGCAGCCGGCGGAAGGAAGTTTAGAAGTGGAATCTTCCCAGAGCCCAGCCAAGGGCTGAAGGCTATGGCTCAGCTCCCCACTTACTCCAGGCCCCCCACCCTCCCGTGCTGAGGATGCCCAGGCTTCCCCAACAGGTGCGTAGGAGAGGGGAAGACCTCCCCCCTACTCCCGCTCCACCCCTGCTGCCTCTGGGGTTGCCCCTCCTATGAGACCACAGCCCGGCCTCCGCTGTTGCTTCTGGCTCTTCGTAGCATTTCATCTGTGCTCTGAGGATGAAAATACTACTGGTTCCATGTCTCGGGCACTCGCTGTGCAGTGGCTACTCTGGACTTCCCGGGGGGGGGGTGTCTTTCAGCAATAAGGCAGGCAGCAGGGCAAGGTGAGGGGGGCTGAGGGAGAGTCAGGCTGCCCCTGCCCAGGCACCCTGCTCACCCAGAGGCCTGGGGGGGCTCTTCAAAGACAGGCCTTTCCCTGGGGAACGCGGCTGCCCTGGGCCAGCTGGACACCTGGTCAGGGAGCAGGGCACTGGGCACGGCGGCCTGGACGGGGTCCCAGGACATGTGTCACAGCAGACACTTGATCGTGTTGGGTCAGAGTGACACTAAATATAGGGCAGGGTAGATAGAGCTGGGGAGGGCAGCTAGCCCACCAGAAGGACCCAGAGTCGTGCCCGGCATCCACACGGCTCAGCCCTGGTCCCAGGAGACGGGCTGGCAGCGCCCTGGCAAAGGCAGGGCAGCCACCCACCAACACTCCCTGGCTGTCGGCAGGCCCGCCCAGGTCTGCGTTCCCTGGTCACACGCCCTGCGTTCCAGGCCAGGAACTATGACAGTGCACTTTGCAGGGGACTGCTGGCTTCAGTGGCACCAGGGAAATGGAGAAGGAGGAAGAAAATGAAAAGAGAAACAGGGACCTAAAGTCCAGCTATTGCCAGGTGCTAGTGGCTCGTGCCTATCCTAGCTACTCAGGAGGCTGAGAGCTGAGGCTCGATGTTCAAAGCCAGCCCAGGCAGGAAAATCCACGAGATGCTTATCTCCAATTAACCACCCACAAAGCCAGAAGCTTTGTGGAGCGCTAGCTTTGAGTATAGAAGCAGAGAGACAGAGCCCAGCTCAGAGTTCCAGTCCCAGGACTAGCAAAACATAAAATGCAAAATAAAAGCTGGGCACTGGTGGCTCACGTCTGTAATCCTAGCTACGCAGGAGGCTGAGATCTGAGGATCGCAGTCAAAGCCAGCCCGGACAGGAAAGTCCGTGAGACTCTGATCTCAATAAACCACTAGAAAACCTGAAGTGGCGCTATGGCTTAAGCGGTAAAGCACTTGCCTTGAGCTGAATAGCGTAGGGACAGTGCCCAAGCCCGGAGTTCAAGCCCCACAACCGACCAAAAAGAAAAAAAATACAAAATACAAAATAAAATAAACTGCAAAATACAAAATAAAATAAACTGCAGTCAGGTGATTGTGCTAGTGCTTCCATGGCCACACAGCCCAGGGAGACAAGATGGCTGCTTCTACCCATGGGCCAGCCGCAAATAGCCAACACCTGCTTTCCAAACCCCTTACCCTCCCCCGCAGTGTCAGCTCACACCCAGGATCCTGAGCCTCACGGCCCAGTGCAGCTGGTGTGTGCACGGGAGGGTGCAGCATACCCGTGTGCAAAGCAGCTCCCCACTGCCTGGACAGCCATTGTGAAATCGTGTGTATAGAACTTTGGATTCCAGAGTTCCCAAACAACGAGCCTTCAAAACAAAATCTTATCCCTTTCTGTTTGTTTCTGGTTTTAAAATATTTAGGCAGCTCACAAGGTGTACAGGCTCCGGTGTGGGCTGAGCTCCTCAGCACAGGCCGTCAGCTGCCCTGGGATGGAGGCTGGCCCTAGCTGGCTGACACAGGTCTAGGACCCCAGTCTTGTCTAAAGGAGAACCCCCAATCTCAGATGATCTCCACACAGGGCTGTGTGGCTGCAGCCCTGGCTGTCTCCCCACCCGTGACCTTCAGCGCTGGCCTGTGAGCCAACAGTTACATAACAGTCAGAGTGCTGGAAACGCACGCGCCAGCCTCCGATGGCAGTGACAGCCGGGACCAAAGCCACCACCCAGGGAAGACCCGCTGGGGGCAGATCTCCCTTCCCCCCTGGCCTGCCGCGCCAGGGCCTGGACTCCATGTTGGGGTGAGGATGTCTGGGGCAAGACCCCCAGAGTTCAGCCCTGCTCTTGACCTCTGCCCACCAGCCACTCCCCCACCTGCCTCCCAACACTGCGGAAATTGTCACATGTCCCCTGGGGGGAATTGTCCCCAGCTGAGAACCACCTCTGCCATCCACCCACCGCTGCCACAACCACCACCATCTACCCACCTCCACACCCACCACCTCACCCCTTCCACCCACCCACCACCTCCACACCCACCACCTCACCCACCCACCCCTACTCACCTCTACCACCATACCCACCACTGCACCCACCCACCACCTCCACCCACCCACCACCTCACCCCCTCCACCCACCCACCACCTCCACCCACCCACCACCTCACCCCCTCAACCCACCCACCTCCTCTCTGGCTGTGTGTCTCTTATATTTTTAAGGTTTTACTCGAATACACATGTATATGGGTATATATACATACACGCTTATACATACACAAGCACATACACATGTTCACACATACCCATTCACACATACACATGCAAAATACACATATACACATATTTATATGTGTTTGTATTATATACTAAGTATAGATGTACACTAATAGCATATATTGTAATTATGTGCATGCAATACATATACACATGTTTTATATGTGTCTATATGCATACAGAATGCTTAGGACATTATTATATAATTATATATACATTTATAATTTTTTTGACAGTCATAGGGCTTGAGCTCAGGGCCTAGATGCTGTCCCTGAGCTGTTTATGCTGAAGGCTAGCACTTTACCATTTTTTTCTGGTGGTTAATTGGAGATAAGAGTCTTATGGACTTTCCTGCCCCCAGCTGGCTTTGAACCACGATCTTCAGATCTCAGCCTCCTGAGTAGCTAGGATGACAGGTGTGAGCCACCACGGCCTGGCTTACATTTGTAATTGCTTACCCTTGAAGCTTTTCTATGAGCTATAGGTACTATCTTTTTTTTTTCTCATTGAATAGATCAGAAACCCAAGGTCCAGAGAGGTGAAGTGTGCTGTCTGAAGTAACACAGCACTATGGCGATGGATAGATAACTCCAGTCTGAGCCCCTGGGTGCTGCGGGACATGCCAGGTGCTTCTGTCACTGGTGATTCTGCCGGCAGTGGCTCTGCCCGCCTCCTGTGGTTGTACAGCCGATTCCAGCCGCTCACAGGTCTTGTGGCCTGTGGTAGACCACAGCCCCCTACCCACAGGAGCCCTGTGGCCTTTGGGCACTGCCCGTGTGGTAAGCACTCTGCCACATGCCCGCTTGGCCCCCAGGTTCCACGGCAACCTTTGCCCACCCAGGACGCTGCAGGGGTGAGAGGGAGCGGGGACACACAGGGCACAGACGGCAGGGGCTGTGACCTCTCTGAGCCCTGCCGCTTGCTCTTCTTCTCCAGACTCAGTTTCCCCTTTCTGCAGAAAAGGACGTTGGCCTTCCCTGCCCTGGCGTTCGCACTGCAGTCTCTGCGTGGGGTGGAGGTGGCCGCTGTGGGCTCACCTCCCTGGGTCCCTGCAGCTCCCGTGAGGGCCTCAGTTTCTCTTCTGTGATAGCAGAATGGTGGGTATGCCTTCCCCATGTCCTTCCTGGAGCCAGTCCCTCGCCGGCCTTCCTGGCTGAGCGGCCTGGCCCCTCCTCGTGCCAGGCCTGGCTGGCTCTGTGACGTCACGTCCCTGGCTCCTTGGGTTCCCTGAGGAGCAGGTGTGTCGCTCAGGCTGTCCCTGCTCAGGTGCCAGCGGTGACAGCTGCGGCCTGGCCCCACATCTCTCCTCCCCTCCCCAGCCTGAGGGGCCAAAGGGAGGGTGGCTCAGATGGCCGGCCTGCCAGTCACGGAGGACATACAGGGTCTGCCGCGCGTCTAGCTCATGCCCAGGGAAGGGGCCGGGCCCAGGAAGCGCTTGGCACTGCGCAGACCAGTTTGAGGTTCAGGAAAACCCCTTCCAAGCAGCCGACCGGGGGCTCTGGGCTGATCAGGGTTTCCTTTTTTCCCAGAGTTCCCCAGGGTGGCTCAGGCACGGCGAGTCCCGCCGCAGAGGGGCCCAGTGACCCTGCCCCAGACGGAGCGCAGCCCCTGGCCCAGGCCTACCCGCGGGAGGAAGACTCAGTGCGGTCACCAGGGCCCCCGTGGCCCAGTGCTCCCTGCCTCTGGGACAACCCTGGGAGCTGTCATGGCCCCGATGCTGCAAGAGCTCTGAGCGCGGTGGGATGGAGCTGAGGATGATGCGCAGGTGCCCTGCTGGCCATGGGGGCGGGGGGGGGGGGGGCGGGGGGGGCGGGTGCAGGGCCGGCTTCTCTCCCCAGAGCTGGCCCAGATTGCTCCCAGGGAAGGGTCTGCGCGCCACAGGGAGACAGGCATTGTAGAGGAGGGGCTTCTGCTCCCTGACCCCTCACTCCCGACCCCCTCCAGGCCTGGGCCTTTGTCTGAGCCCCCCTCCCCCCCAGTGCTGCCCAGGACAAAGCCTGGAGTCTTGTCTGTCGCTCTTTATCCGGTTATGTGAAACCAAAATAAACCGATTTGGAGCCAGGCCCCAGAGGGGCTGCATTAGGCCCTGGCGATGCTGTTTCATGGCTGGCAGAGGTGCCAGGGCTCAGCACCCATCAGTCCCTTGCCTGGTCTGAACTGTCTCCCAACACACACACACACACACACACACACACACACACACACACACACACACGCACGCACACACAGATACACACATTCATGATTCTAGAAAACATATGCACATGGAGAGAAGCCCGCAGGAGAGGCTTGATGACGCTGTGTGTGTGTGTGTGTGTCTGTCTGTCTGTCTGTCTGTGCATATGTGTGTATGCATGTGTGCCTGTGTCCAGGATCCTTCCAGCTCAGCCCCGGAGCTGTGGCTTGAGCATGGTCCCACGCACACAGAGATTATTGAGTGAGCACCTGCCACGGAACAGTGTCATGGCACCAACACAGCAATGATCAAAACTCGCCCCGTTCCATCCCACCTGGGAGGCCCGGGCGCCCGCACACAGTGAGCAGACAGGAGGGAAGGGGTGGGGGGAGAGTGCAGAGAAAGGGAAAGCCAGGGCAGGTGTCTGGAGGGAGGAGACCAGGAGGGACAGTGGGTCTCTCCGGGAGAAGCCATTCATGCGGACAGTCCGGCGTGGCCTGGTGGGAGGGAGGAGGGAGGAGCTGGAGGGGAACCGTTGGAGCTTTGGGTGCTGGGGTGAGCTTTGTGAAGCGTCTTGGGATGCGCGTGTGTGAAAGGTGTTCTTTTCTGTGGGCATACTACCTACATGTTAATTCTGTTTTTAAATCCCTTTAAGTCAGTGCTGCTTAGGCCTGGATTCAAGTGGAGCAAACAGAACAAATGGAGAGAGAGGCGGCTGCCGTGGAGTTGAACAGCACGACACCAACGTTATAGTTAACAGGGACCCCTAGAACCTGCAGGGCCAGCACAGAGCCGGCTGGCCAGCTGCTCATGTTAGAGGAGAGCAAGGCAGAGAGGGGGTGGGGGGGAGAGAGAGAGAGAGAGAGAGAGACAGACAGACAGACAGAGACAGAGACAGAGAGACACAGAGAGAGACACAGAGAGACAGAGAGAGAGATAGCACACAGGCTAGCCCCAGCATATCTCTTTCAACTGGGCTGTTCCACTTGTGTCCTGCCCCTCACCCCACCCCACCCCTGCCACCCCACTCCTGTTCCCCAGAGACAGTGCCCAAGCCCTGCCCCTGCCTCAAACTCTGTACCTGAGGCTTTCACTCATTGGCTGGTGCTCTACCACCAAAGCCACGCCTCCAATCTCCTCCTCCTCTTCTTCTTCTTCCCCCTCCCCCTCCCCTTCCCCTTCCCTTCTTCTTCTTCTTCTTCTTCTTCTTCTTCTTCTTCTTCTTCTTCTTCTTCTTCTTCTTCTTCTTCTTCTTCTTCTTCTTCTTCTTCTTCTTCTTCTTGAAATAAAGACTTGGGGGAAAGTGTGGTGCAGAGGCTTGGGGAGCCAGTCCCAGCCTGGGTGATGTGCGTCTGGGCAGCTGGCACGGCGGCTGGGGACCAGCTGGAGATGACACATCTCTCCCATCCTGGGCACTGAGCGGACTCCCCCAGAGCCTCCACCCACCCCAGGCACCTGTGCCACATGAGCTTCCTTCTGAGGCGTGAGCGTGGAGCCACGTGAAGGCTTCCTGAGTGGAAGCCGAGCCATCCCAGCCCTTGAGGCCGCGGGCAGGGGCCTGAGAATGGCCATCACCGCAGGTAGAGCACAGACCAGCCGCGCGTCCTGGCCCCGCTCATCCTGGGCTCCTCCCGGGCCACAGCGAGCATGCCAAGCGTGCCCAGGGGTGCTGTTTACACAGCTTTCCTGTTTTGACGATTGCACTGAGACCGGGATGGTCTGCCCTTCACCTGGGTCTCTGAGAGGCGGGCCTAGGCCTTGCTGCCTATGGGACAGTGCTTGGTGTCCTTTGTACCCCAGCCCCGCCCCCACCTCCAGCACTGGACACCTGCATTGCAGAGGTGAGGCTCGGCTTCCCCGAGGCCTCGCACGCCCATCCCCACCTCTGTCAGCATCCATCTTGTGTCCTGCCTTCCTTCCTCTGTCTTTTCTTCCCTTTGCCCTCTCCTCGCCCCCTTGTGCTCCACTTTCTTTCCCGACTCCCTATCTCGCTGCCCTCCTCCCCTGTTCCTCCGTGCCGTGCCTCCGCCTCCGTGTGTCTCCTCTCTCACTCCCTCCTGGGTCGCTCCAGAAACATAGCCATATATGGGCTCCATGTCAAGGATCACAAATGATGACATCACGTGAGGGCCAAAGCCCTTCGGAGATGCTCTGGGAGGCCGGGCCGGCTCCCCGCACCCAGAGGGCCGGGGAGGAGGCGGGCGCGCAGCGTCCCAGGGCAATCTTCACACAGGAAATCTGAGCTGCTCCGCATCTTATAGCTTGGCTTGCCATCCGTGGTCATGCGGTGGGCCCGAAATAAACTCTGTGCTTCAAAGGAGAGCGTTTCAGAACTGCCTGGCACAGCACGCAGAAGCTCAGGGCCAGGGCAGAGGGAGACGGCAGGGAGCACATTCTGATTTCAGACCGTCTCAAGCAAATCCTCCTATTTCCCCCTTGAACCGTGCCCTGGCGACAGAACCTACAGGTATGCACAACTTGACTTTCTTGTCCCGCCTTTGCAGTAGAGGGCTCGGCTGGCGTGGCTGCCTGGGTCGTGTGTGCTTGCAGAACTCACTGGAAACCTCCCCCCTCCTCCTGTCCTCTCCAGTGGCATTCGGGCACTCTTGAGTTGGGTCTGAGGGGCAGTGACAGGCACGTACACATCCGCTCCTCTGGAAGATTCATTTGGCTTTAGAATATCACTGGCATGTCTGAAAAAGGAAAGGAGGATGGGGCTATCAAAGATGCTATTGTTGGATCCAGAGGCCCGGGGCGATATCTGCAAAGATTGTCAAGACAAATAACCATCAGCAACGATCTTTTAGCTGGGGTGAGCAGAGCTATTTCCAGGAGCGGGGAGTGGCAGCAGGCTGCGCAGCCTCAGAACCAGGGGCCGCTCACAACCACCGTGCCAGGGCTCTGCTTGCTGGTGCTTGGGGTTTAGGGGAGGAAATCTGACGAGGAACATTCTCTGTGTGAGACTTAACAAAGTTGTAGAATAGAGAAGGGAAAGTAGCTCATGGGAGGCGCGTGCACAGGAGTCGCACGCGGGGCAGGGTGGGGGAGGCCTGTGAAAGGCCAGGAGGAATGCCACCAGGATGGGGTGAGGACCCCCCCCCCGACGGAGGAGCAGCTGGGGAGAGGCGGACACGTCAGGGGCCCTGGGGTTACCTGAGGGGGGACAGCTCATTCCAGGCCAAGGGGGAAATCAGATCCTAGTCTGGCTGTCTGGGCAGAGGCCGGGCAGGTGGTTCTCACTTCAGGCGGCTCCTTGAGAAGCCAGGGAGTGGGTGGGGATCAGGAAGGACAGGAAGACTGAGGCAGGGCAGAGACGGAGCCCCTGCCCGGAGCTGCAGAGCCCTCTTTCCAAGAGGAAAGGCCCTTCATGGGAAGCAAGGGTCCGAGAGAGTTCCGAGGGACCTGGGCAGATAGCACCAGCCCCCCCCCCCCGTCCTGCTCTAACTCTGCCACCAGAGACCTGGGCAGCAGCCCAACCAGGCAGCCATTGGCAAAGGATGCAGTGTCTTCCAAAACAGTGGGGACTGCGCCCCCTGCTGGCCAGGCCTGTGTGACTCCAGTTCCCTTGTGTCAGTCCTTCTGTAAATAAGTCAGTGGCCTTGGTGGACATCTCCCCCTCCCCCTGGGATTGGGCCCTGACGTGGCCCACCTTGGTGACCCAGCGCTCACAGACCACTCACCGGCCACTCCACTCATGGACCCCTTTCAAAGCTGCCGCGAGTCAGAGGCGGATGTTGACCCCATTTTCCAGATTTGGAAACTGAGGCCAGGAGAGGCAAAGGATCTTGCTTGAGGCTGGGCAGCTATGAGGTGTTAGAATCGAGAATCAATGCGAGCCTCGGGGTCCACGTTGACAGCCAACGTGGCCTCAGGTAGCCCCTTGGGGACAGGGCAGTGGTAATGAGCTCCTTCCAGCACCTGGCAAAAGTGTCCCCATGGCCCTCAGAGGATCCCAGGCTTCACCCGAGACAGGCTTCCCCAGCGGGGCACAAAATGGTCCCTGAGGTCTTCTGCCCCATTGCAAAGGGCTGTCTGGAGAAAGCACCATCACTAGGAAGCTTGCGTCTCTAGTCCTTTCCACAGCTCATCTTCTAGAACAATCAGTGCTTAGGAGAGCAGTTGTTAAGAGCTTGGGCTGAAAGGAATATGTTGGGGAGGTGGTGGTAAAGTATTTTCTGTAGAAAAAAATAGAAGAGCCAGGATGCAGTGGCTCACACTATAATCCTAGCTACTCAGGAGGCTGAGATCTGAGGATCACTATTAAAAGCCAGCCAGGCAGGAAAGTCCGTGAGACTCTTATCTCCAATAAACCACTCAGAAAAAGCCAGAAGTAGTGCTGTGGCTCAAGTAGTGGAGCACTAAACGAGCGCAAAGAGGCTCAAGGACAGTGCCCAGGCTCTGAGCTCAAGCCCCAGGACTTGCAAAAGGAAAAAGAAGAAGAGAGAAATTTTCAAAGGAGAAGAATAAGAGATGGAGAGCAGAGGAGATGGAAAGTGGAGGGGAAGATAGATCAGGAGAGAGAAAGTGAGATGGAAAGGAGGCTGGCATGTTGCTGTCTATACTTCAGAGCACTGTGACCGGAAGGAGAAGGGAGCCCTCCCTGCCTCCCGCTGAGCCCCAGCCCCAGCTTCCCGTTTCCTCAATCCCTGGGGACTAGGGGTAGGGTGAGTGGCCGAGGCCACTCTGCCGCCAGGGTCTGGCCAAGAATGGGCTGCATGTGTGCCCAGGAGCAGCAATTCTTAGTTCCTCCTCCCCAGGATTGCCCAAGGCTAAGCTTTTGGGGCACTATGCACATGTGCAGAGATGCAGCCGTCCAGCTGTGGGTGGAAGAGGGTCGGTGCCAGGATGCTCCCTGGATACCCACATCGGCGTATGTGCTCTCTCTTCTGCAAAAGGGCAACTAACACACAGATGTCCCCGTGGAGACTTCCGATCACCCCTGGGTTACTTCCCCCCCTTCCACTACAAAGTGGGTGCAGTGCTCATCTGTACCTGGTGCTTACGTTTATGCGTGATGACAGTCTGTAATGCGGGAATTACTGGAGCACTTTTTCCCGCCGGGACAGCTTTGATTTGTGGCTGAGTCCAGACATACAGAACTCTGAGATACAGAAGGGACACTATTACATATATATATGTGTAAATGTAAATGTGTAAATGTATATGTGTGCATGTGTGCTCCACATGACACAAGAAAGCCTATGATGTCGTATGGGGGTCAAGTCACAAACATGTGGAACTAATTAATTGTAATTGTATGTGTCTAAGATTCACATGTTCACAGCTCCTTAACAAAGGTCTCGAACCTTAAAACCCAGCAGGTGGCAGCTCAGTTACTGGGGATGAGAGGTTGACACGAAGCAGATGTGCCCATAGTCCCTCCCTTGTCACTTTCTTCCTGGGCATGCCTCAGTTTCCCCATCTGTTGGACAAGAACAATGCCCCGTCATGCAGGGTGCTCTGGCTCCAATGACAACATCAGCAGCAGATGGGGGCAGGAAGGGAATGTGGCCAGAGCAGCAAGCGGAGGTGACAGCCCCTTCTGCCCACAGGAGCCCCCCAGAGCAGCCCACCCGCCGCTCCCACTCAAGCAGACCCAAGTGACCACAGCTCACTTCCCATGGGCCAGACCATAACCCAGTACTCAGTGAACAGGGCCCTGTTTATCAGCAGGGGGTCACCTGGAGAGGAGAGTCAAGGGAGGATGGGGAGGCTCTGTGGGGCCTTCTGAGCTCTGGGACAGCAAACTGTGGGCAGGAAGTGGGGGGTGGGGTCTGGGCTAGATGCAGGCAAAGAGCAGAACTTACCCTGCACACCCCCTCTCCCCACAGCTCTGCCCCTACCCCCGGCTGGCCTGGCTCAGAGTATCTCCAGAAGCCTTCTTTCCCCTCCTAACCTCTCCCCGTCTTCCTGGTAAACCAGATCTCGCGTCCCTCAGAGAGCCCCTCCTGCAGGAATGGGGGAAACTCTGTCTCCAACTTTCTGGTGGGGGTCATAGCACCTCAGCATCTTGGGACTGTGCACCACAGTACCAGTTTTACAGGCCATGGACTGGGTGCTGTGTGCTGGGTACCATTCATCATAACATCCTGTCACCTCATGTCAGATGACAACATAGCCACAGCCAGACTTTTCCATTGTACAGCTGGGCGGTTAACACCCCCCCCCCCCTTGCCCCTGCCAGTGAGCAAGTTGCTCTGCCTCACTCGGCCAGCAGGTGTCAGGGCTGGGCCGAATCCACCAGTCTCCCCTTGTCTGCCCTGTGCCCTGCACTGAAGTCTTGTTAAGCCTGTCATTCCAGGCTGCACTTATCAGATACCTCAGATTATGCCATGGATCGGACACAGTCCTGGTCTTTGGAAGTTTCTGGACTCTTTGGAAAGGTGACCGTGTCTCAGGCAGTCAAGGTGGCTAAAGGCAGGCTGAGGAGCAGGTCCCTGGCCCCATCTCCAAACCCAGCCTGTGTCCCCCCACTCCGGGCGTAGGCCCTGCCCCCAGGCACGCTGCCCTGCTCTGTGATGGGACACGCGGCCCCGCCCCCCCTCCACAGGCCTGGGTCTGTAGGGGGGAAAAGACCCCCCCACCACGCATTTCAGACTCGAGGCTGAGTGCCCCCTAGGTGCTAAGCACCCCGCAGAGCCAGTGACCACCTGAGGGCGCTCCCCTAGAGCTGACATTTGGGGTGCTGCAGTCTCTTGGATCAGACTTGCTGTGGTCCGGCTGGCCCTGGAACGCCTGGCTTGCGGGACCCCGGCAGGCCCTGGGAAAGGCCTGTTTTAGCCCCATCAGCCTGGGGTCGGGGGCCTGGATCCCAGACAGGACCACCCCACCCTGCCGGGACTCACACGGGCCGGTGGCTGGCAGTGGCCACAAGGGGCCTGGGTCTGAGGTTGGAGGACTTCAGGTCCCTATGTTTCAGCCCTGAGCCCGCCCCTCCCACCCACCCAGCCAATCATCTCCTCTGTCCAATGCCACCAATAAGCCCAAGGCACCAAGTGCCTTTCCATTCTGGTTTATGGTTTGGGATCTCATGACACTCTGTGTCCAGGAAGGACGTGCCCTGGGAGGGGCTGAGGCCAGCCTCTGCCTGGAGATCACGGCTGACTAGCCCATCTTGGCCACACCCCCGAGGAGCGGCCCAGGTGTGCCTGACCCAGATGCCTTCCCAGTTCCAGGAGGTCACCTCTTCTTCTCATTTTATGGAGAAGGAACTGAGGCCCAGAAAAGGGAAGTGACTTGTCCAAGGTCACACAGCTCAGATGCAGCAGAACTGCAACTGCACCACCTGAGGCTCCAGACCCCAGACTGGAGCTCCAGCCCCTCTCCCCGGGTCCTCCCTACTCCACCGAACACAGACCTGGCTCAATCAAGGCTGGCAGGAGCCAGGGCCCAGGAAGGAAGGGAGGGAGTGGGAGTCAGGCCTGATGGTGCAGCACCCCAGCTGGGAAGGGCTCAGGGGACAGGCCCTCAGCCATGCTGACTGCCCACCCCTTGCATTTTTGTGCTGGTACTGCGTCTTAAACTCAGGGCCTGGCACTGTCCCTGAACTTTTCTACCCAAGACTAGTGCTCTATTACTTCTGGCTTGTTTGGTGGTTAGAGTTAAAGAGTCTCATGGACTTTTCTGCCCAGGCTGGCTTTGAATCACAATCCTCAGATCTTAGCCTCCTAAATAGCTCACATTGCAGTCATGAGCCCCAGTGCCTGGCTTTCACCCTGCCTGTTCGAGGACCTCAGACAGGAGTGAGGGAGGGGCTGATTCGTCTGTCTCTCTGTTGCAACCCAGGCTCTTTCTGTAATAGAGTGAAGGACCCTGACCCGGGCAGCAGGTATGGGGTGCCTGGAGGCCGCAGGCCCCTCCCCTGTGTGGACACAAGGGCCATGTGGGAGCTGGGCTTCTCAGTCCCAACTCCAAACAGGAACGCTAAGCACCTCAGGACCAGAGCCCCGAGCTGGGGGTTCACGGGAAGGGACCCCCACCTCACCCCATTCTCAAAACTCATCCAGGCCAGGAAACCGCTCCCACCCCCACCCCATCATGAGGGGTTTGACTGCAGCTCCACCCACAAAGATCTTCAGTCTTTATTTTTTCCCCTCGGATCTGGGAATCAAACTCACTCAGGCTGAAATCTCTCCCTGGTCTAGAGGCCCAGGGCTGCTTCCTGTGCACAAACAAGCCAAGAGGGGGCCAAGCCCTCAGCCCTGGTTCTAATGATTCTAATGAAGGACCTCATGTGTAATCACTGTCAAACTCACAATCACAAGATGGCTGCCATCGCTCTAAGCATCAAGTCTTCATATAACAGAGACAGGATTGGGGGCAAGGCATTATTTTCTCCACTATTCTTCCTTACGTTAGGAAACAAAATCCTTCCTGGGGACACCAGCAATATTTCTATTTAGGCAGAACTGGCTACATGTCTGCCCCCAGACTATATTGTCTTGTCACGATTCATCCACACAAGAGATACAGTGCACAAAGCTGAGCTCCGTTCCAAGGGAATGGAGACATGGCTGGGCCTTAAAGTGAACTGCAACCTTTTCACATGAGATACTAGCTTGGGGGGAGGGAGGCAAAGTCAAGGGCACACGTGTGCTGAGGACCTCCGCCCAGAGAGAATTCCTCTTTCTGAAGAATCTAGGTGGACTGCCCAGAAAAGGGGCACTCGCTCTGGTTCCTTGAGGAGGGAGGAGAAATTTTGAGTGCAGACAGGAGGGAGACACATGAGACATTCTGAGCAAGGGCACTGGGGCAGGACCCTCTGACGTGTTGGAAGATCAGGGCACCATCTACCTCACAGGGAGGGTCAGGCATGTGGAGGAGGAGCAGGAAGAGCTGTAAGAACCGGAAGAGGTGGGGGGACCGGAAGAGCGATAGGGACCAGATTTCAGAGGACAGGAAGCCGGGGCAGCAGCTCTGTTCTGTCAGGTAGAGGAAGGGTTCTGTGACCTGCAACCAGCTCTGTTTAGGAAAGACCAGAAGGGCCAAGCAACGCCTCACTGGGTCTTGATGGAGCCGGAGTTGGGGGCTGCCACAGAGACTAAACCAGAACCCCTATGAGGGGCTGGGCAGGGGACCTCCTCCCCGGGGCCCCCATCCTGCCTTTGTCTGTGTGCGTGTCCCTTCTTCCCCCCTGCCCTCCCTCCTGGGAAAAGGGGGTTACCCAAGGGTCTAAGATGGAGCCCTTTTAGAAAGGGATCTTGAAGCAGTGAGGTTATTCTAGCAGAATGGACGGGCGTGGAATTGCACAGACCCCACGCGTACCGTGGCAGGGTTCTTCCAGTGAACCCCAGCAGGCAACTCCTGGGATGGAGAGACGTGGAGCAATACCCCCATCCCACCCCAGAGGGGCCCCCATGCACCCCTCCCAAAGCGGGAGCGACGTCGCTCATTCCTCTCACTGGTCTGTCTGTTCTCAGAGCCCACGGAGAGTATTTACTTTGTGTGGCTGGCACGGCGGGTCTGTGCCGTGTCCAGAGGCTGTTTGTGTCTGTGGTGTGCAGGCCTTGTCCCAGGCCCGCGTCTGTGGCTGAGCCTTTTGCATGCTGGTAGACACAGGGCTGTGATGAGGTCTTGGCCTTGCTCTTGGTGCATATACATCCATCATTGTCTAGGATGTACGGCTAGCCATGGAGCTTTGAGCTCATTGGTAGCAAAACCACCCCTTCCTCCCCCCCAGCAGTTTTGTGACTTGATGTCCCTTCCAATGTTGGGGTGAATTGCGGTCACCCCACACCCACTGGCAGTCTCCATCTTTTCTCCCTGGAGCTGCGCTGGTGGGTACAGAGAGGTACTGCTTTGGAGTTTCATTTGCCTTTCCTCCCCATCCCCCCGGCCCCCAAACGTGAATGAAGGGAAACGCCTTCATCTTTGGCTGCTAGCCTTTTGGCTGTTCTCTCTGGGAAGCGCTCACCTCGTCCTCTGGGCCTCGGTTAATGAGCACCCAAGGGACCCAGCACAGTGGGGCACTCCCCATCCCCGACCCCCGTGCTCTGAGACTTTGAGTCCTGCAGGGCTGGCAGACTGGGCTGCGGACCTACCTACCTGGCTTTTTCCTGGGGCCCAGGCTGCAAGGTAGGAGCTCCCCTGGGAAGACCAAGAGCAAAGCCTGTCACACAAGGCTGCTTGGGTCATGAGTCTGTTCATGCCTTGTTCCCTGGCATCCACACACCAGAGCTAGCTGGATAAGCCTGGGTCCAGCAGCAATGGGGAAGGGATGGGGGAGGGGAGAATGTTTCTGGGGGTGGGTGAGGGGAACACACATTTGTTGAACAAACCAGAGTATAGTGCTGGTATTCGGGGTGTTTCGACCTTACTCGTGATTCTAATGTCCTTCCATTGGCCTGCATCACTCAGTCAGGCAAATCGCAAGTCAGGCTGAGTCGATTTTATTTCATTTCCTAAAAGCAGTTCCCTCCACCAGTTCTTTTTTTTTTTTTTTTCCTGAGGCATTCTTGAATTCTTGAGGAAGGCAGTGAACTATTGTAATGGCTGGTTTTAATGAGGTCTCAAAGAGTGAGTCTGGGTGTGACTCATCTCTAGTTTTTTCTCAGCCCTCCCACCGCGAAGTGGAAAGTGGCCAGGAGAGGATGCTGCTGGTATGGGAGGAAGGAATGTGCTCACTGCTGCGTGTGCTCCATCTGCGCAGGACTGGGGGCCGTTTGTTTGGATCACTCTTGTTTGCCTAGTGTTGCATTCTCAGGAAGAGCTCTAGACACAGAGAACTTTCTCAATGAACAGCCTTTTTGTGATATATGCATGTGTACATCTATAGTTGTGCTGTCTGGAATGGGAAAGTGAATAGTGGAAGAGTGAATATGTGGATAAATGTAAATGTGGAAGGATGAGAGGATAGAAGGATAAAGGGGTGAGTGGGCAGACAGAAAGGAGGATGGGTAACAGAGAGATAGACTCATGGTGTACAGACAGAGGGATGGATGGGTGAGGAGAAGGCGGAATAGGCAGGTGAGCATTGAGGGATAGAAGAGCTAAATAGTTGGGTGCTGGATAGATGGGTAGAGGAAGAATGGACGGGTGGAGTAGGTGGAGTTTGGGCCCATGGGTGGATGGGTGAATGGATGGGCAGATGGATGGATACATAAGTGGGTGAGTAGACAGATGTTTGAGAAATTAAAGAGATAAATGTGTAGCTGGATAACTTGAGGGAAGGGTAGATTGGTAAATAGAGGAGAGAGGTGGATAGATGCATGGATGAATGGGTAGATGGATGGATGGATGAATGGTTGGACGGGTGGGTGGATGAATGGGTGGATGGGTAGATAGATAGATGAGTAGATGTGTAGATGAATGGATGGATAGATTTATGGATGGATAGATGTATAGATGCATGGATGGATGTGTGTATGGATGGATGGTGGATGGATGGGTGGATGGGTAGATGGATGGTGGGTGGATGGACAATCGATGGATATGGATCATGTGACCAAATAAATGAATACATAAATGAATATGTGACTGCATAGGAAACAAAACTTCCCCTTCCCTGTGGATAACCTCCACTATCTGGTAAAACATGCAGTGACCAGGCAGGCTTTGGTCTCCTTACAGGGTTTTCTCTCTGGCGTCCCCTTCCTGAACTGAACCCCTCCCCTCCAGAACAGCCATTCTGGAGGCCGGAGTGAGAGGTGGAGGAGATGGCGACGGAGGTCAGCGCTCAGGGCAGCGCCCGGTGGCATGAGGAGTACAGCTTGTACAGCAGCCTGAGCGAGGAGGAGCAGGTCCAGCTGGCCATCGAGCAGAGCCTGGCAGACAAGACGCGAGGCCCCACTGAGGCCACAGCGCCCACCCGGACCAACCAACAACCCGCCCATTTCTACCCATGGACCAGGTGAGCCAGGCCAGGCTGCTGGGCCGAATGGGACTCCCAGGCCTGTGGGGGTACCTACAAGCTGCCAACCTCGAACGCCCTTCCTCCTGACCAAACTCCTGGTCGATGGGGGCGGGGGGACTTCTCACACTGGGTGATCTACATCTGTCATCTCCACTTGCTGAACTCTAACTGCACCTGCCAGACTCCCCTCAGAGTCAGATGGAGTCTGAGACCAGGACAGCCCCATAGATAGCAAAGCCAGACACTCAGATCCCTTACGTCAAACACCCTTGTGTTCACACAGGACTTCCATGCATGCCCCATGCTGTAAAGCATCTCTAGGTGACTGCAGTCCCTATCACGCGGTAGGTAAAGCAAATCGTACTCTGTACTGCCTAGAGAATGATGATAAGGAATGAGTTTGCAACGTTCAGAAGAGACTTCTTTTTTCCTGCATATGTATCTATACACATATGCATATATACATATATATATATATATATATATTTTTTTTTTTTTGGCCAGTCTTGGGGCTTAACCTCAGGGCCTGGGCACTGTCCCTGAGCTTCTTTTGCTCAAAGCTAGCACTCTACCACTTGAGCCACAGTGCCACTTCCAGCTTTTTCAGTGTATGTGGTACTGAGGAATCGAACCCAGGGCCTCATGCATGCGAGGCAAGTGCTCTACCACTGAGCCACCTTCCCAGCCCTGCAAATAGGTTTTATGTGAGGTTGGTTGGCTCCAGAAAAGCAGAACCATGCGCACACACCTTTTACTTAATCCTCTTAAACACCTAGGGTGTCCCAGGACTGTCTCATTTCTGAGACAGACTCAAGACTGAAGAACTGGTCCAGGATCACAGGGTGAGGACAGGGTGTTGCGGACACAGGAGTTGCCTGGCCCCGTCACTCTGTTCTTGAATGCAGGCAGTGAGGCTCTGACTTAGACCGGCACTTCCCACTCGAGAGAACACATCCAGAATCAAAGGGCAAATCTTTCCAGCCCTGTGTCCTCTTCCCAGTTCCCCATCTCAGCCCTGCCTTATCAACACTAAAAGTAGCACCAATAGTCCACTACGACCCGGCCCTAACCACAATCCATGGGTACCATTTTAAATATTCTAAGCATCACTTTAACAAACAGAGAAACACACGCCAGGTGCTGGTGGCTCACACCTGTAATCCTAGCTACCCAGGAAGCTGAGATGTGAGGATTGTTGTTGGAAGCCAGCCCAGGCAGGAAAGCCCGTGAGACGATTATCTCCAATGAGCCATCTAAAAACCAGAAGTGGGGCTGTGGCTCAAGTGGTAGAGCATTAGGCTTGAGTATAAAAACTCAGTGCCCAGACCCTGAGTTCAAGCCCCAAGACTGGCACCCAAAATTAAAATTAAAAAAAAAAATTCTCACTGTCTTCACCTGACCCCTGCGTGACCTTGGCAAAGCACTCAACCTCTTAAAAGCTCCTCTTCCTTCTCTAATAAGAATCTCTGGGAGCAGACTTTTCCCAGAGTGGCTGACGGGGTTAAAGGGTGGGGATGGGTGTCTCAGCCTTGGTTTCCCCATGGATGGAACCTTCCAGATTTCTCCCCCAAAGTGACCATGGCCTTGGCCAAGGCTGTCAGGCCAGGCCACCCCCAGTGAGGGACCCGTCTCATGGGGAGGGAGGGAGGCGGGGGGGGGGGCAGAAAGAGGATGAGGACTCAGGTTCTTGAGCTGAGAGCATCAGAAACCCCAACCCAGCCTAGGTTTCTGGCAGCTGTGCTGCCGGTTCCTGTTCTCGGCAGTTCTGCTGAAGTCAGACCACAGGTTCCTCTTTCTCAGGAGGAGACCAGATCAAGATGGGGCCACCTCCCTCCAGAGACAGGCCTGCCGCCCGGGGCCTGTCTGCAGCACGGGGTCCCCGGGGCTGGGAGCCCTCCTCAGCAGGGGCCCTTCCCCTGGGGGGGGCCTGAGACCCCTAGAAATGGGAGAACCGAGTCCCCTCCCCCACTTCTGGGGGAAGAAGCTGTCTAAGACTCAGGTCTAAGATTCAGCCAGGATCCACGGAGGAGGAGGAGGCTGCGGCCAGGTCCTCTCTCCCCGCAGGGGTCTGGAATCTGTGTGAGCTCGGCCGAGAAAGAAGCGGCATGCCCTCCATGAAGGCAGGGCCCTGCCAAGGGCCTATGGCACCCATTTAACAGATGACAAAACGCAGACTGAGCGTGTGCACGCCGAAGCGCAGGCAGCCAAACTGCTGCTTCTACCGACGTCTCTCTGCTTCTTCCTCCTCCACCTAGAAGTGGGGTTTGGCTTTATTACATCCCCCCCACCCCCATCCCCAGAGGTTCACAGTCCCCGAAAACACACAGGCACACACACACACACCCTTTCATCACGCAGCTGCAGGAGCCTTTGGAACAGGACGTCCATGTGTCCCTGGAGGCCGCTTCTCTCTCAGGTTGAATGTCACCTCCTCAGCAAATGCTGCCCTGACCGGCTCCCCTGTGCAAGCCGGCCGCCGGCCCTTCCTGTGATTCTCACTGCTTCCGGTAGAGTCCAGACTACAACTTACAATTGATTCTTATTTGCCTGAAAATCCCTTGGAGGCAAAGCCTTCAGTCCCCCTTCTATCCTTGAGAGCCCAGGGCTGGCTCATGGCAGGGCCCCAAGAGTCACGTGTGAGCTAACGAATCGGTGAGTGGATGAATGGATATGAATGGAGAGGCTGTGGAAAGCGAAGGGCAGATTTAGAGGCTGGATCCTAGGATCCTATCACCTTACAGGCTGTGCAAGCTTAGGCAAGATGCTTTCCCTTTCTGAGCCCCAGTGGCCTTATTCCTAAGATGGCAGTAATCAAAGCTTGCTCTATGGACTTTGCGGCCATCTCTCTCAGTCTCTTTCTATGTCTCTATGTCATGTGTCTGCCTGTCTGTCTCTCTCTCTCTCTGATAGTGCCAGGGATTGAACCCAGAGCCCCATTCATTGCAAGCAAGCACTCTACCACCACTGGAACACTGTCCACCCTGCTGTCTGTTTAAAAATGCAAATATGACCAGTCAGGTTCAGAAACTTCCAGTCCCCACAGCATGAGCCCCCTAGTCACAGGGACACCAATGCCAAGACTGCTTCCTTGGCCAGCTTTGGTGCCACCCTGGGAGGGTCTCCTGAGTGTCTTTAAGATGGGGGCGGGGGTACTCTTCACTTTGGTGGCCTCAGTGCCTAGCGGAGAGCAGGTGTCATTGTGGGCACCTACAGAGCAAACGGATGCACTTCAAAACCAATGCAATGCTCTGGAGATGTAATTTACCACGCTCTTGGGATCAAAATGGTGGCAGTCCATGTGCCCCTGAAGTGAGGGAGACCCAGGCTCCATAGTCAGACCAGCCGAAGGGGGCCAGGAAGCTGGCTCTTCATGGCCTTTCAACTTCTGCATTTTATTTTAAGTCACATTTCTAAGAAGACGAAGCAGGAATTGACAAAGCTGACCTGGCTCGGGCTCCTGTGCGCTCCACGGCAGACAAGTCACAGCAGGCCGCCACGTTTGCTGTGCGCTGAGCAGCCTGGGTGCATCCAGGCACCTGGATGTGGCTCCTCAATGGCCAACAGGTGCGCACCGGCTGGGAGATACAGCCATGGGCATACAGACCAGACAGGCCCCATGTGGCCTCTTCTAGCGCGTGGCCAGCAGCCACATCCTGCCCAGGTCAGCTGCCTGTCACCTCTGATGGTTCAGGGCAGCAAAGGTTCTGCTGGAGATTCCCCTGCCCCAGGCCCCTGAGAAGTGAGACCTCCAGCCTGGATCCAAAAGAGCACACGCAGCCTCTTAGGGGGCCCGACTCCCCATCAAGTCAGACTCACAGCCCTGTCTGGCCCCCGAACCTAATCAATGCCCCCCCTCCCCAGCCTCAGCCCTCCTTGATCTCAGCCCTGCCTATGGCTCTTCCCCTGTGTGTGTGTCCTTGTCACCCACTGTGACCTGTGTCCATCTTCAGGAGCCACAGGGAATGTGACTGTTGAGCTGCATCCCCAATGCCTGGCATTGGCTTGGGACAGCGCCAGCGTGGGAAATCTCTGCTGGGTGAGACCTCGTTTCCTCACCTGCAGAATGGCAGTGCACCCTGCCTCCCCTCCCAGGTGACCACAGGACAAAATGCGGCCAGGTGTGGGATGAACGCAGAAGCACAGGCACTACACGCCAGAGCAGGGGTGCCGCCCACGACGTCACTCCACCCACGTTAGCCTCCGCGCTCCACCGAAGCACCAACCTGGGTGTGTGTGTGTACCGAAACTTGAACTCAGGCCTCTAGCTCTTGCTTGGCTTTTTGGTCCACTTCTGGGTTGGGTTTTGCCTCTTGTTTTTGTTTTATGGTGGTTAATGGGAGGTGAGAGTCTCCTGGCTTTGTCTGCTCAGGTTGGCTTTGAACCCAGGTCCTCAGCTATCAGCCTCTTGAGTGGCTAAGATTGCAGGCGTGAGCCACTGCTATTGTTACTAGGCAGAAACAGTCTTAGTTTTAGGTTTGCACAGCAGTTTTTCACCAATGTGTATTATCTCTCTAAAAACATTCAAACAAACGCAAGGACTGAGAGGCCAGGGCTTCCTGGGGAGCACAGAGCTCCAGCTCACAGCAGGGGCCTGGCCTCGTCTGCCTTCCACCGCACCCCAGACTCATCTCTCCTGGCCAGGAGCAAGTGCAGGGAGAGCCTGGACAGCAGCTCTCTGGGGTCTGCCTGGAGGGGCCCTGGGCTGGGCCGGGCTGGGCATAGCCATCCCATAGCAGCAGCTTTTGGACCTTTTTCAAACTCAGAATCTGCACACCATACAGATGGTAGGAAACCTCCAGTCTGGTCCTCCTACAATTTTATAAACGAGGAAAGAGAGACATGAAGAAGGCACTGAGATGCCCATGTGGAAGCCTAGAGATGAAGAGAGAATAAAGAGGCCTTTGGGGGAGTGAGTGATGTGAGAGCCTGCCTGAGCCTCAGCTCTGTTCACTGATCTGGGGCATGTGACTCTGGACAACACACACACACACACACACACACACACACACACACACACACACACACACACACACACACACACGTCAGCCTGTCAGCTTCCTCATCTGTAAATGAATGCCTTGGTTAATCTGACAAAACTCCTGAGAAAAATCAACTTCAAGGAGAAGAGATTTGTTTTGGCTCATGGCTTCAGAGCTTTCTGTCCGTGGTTGCTGACTTCATTGCTTTGAGCCCCAACGTGAGACAGAGCATCATGAGGGCAGGGAAGCGTGGGGATAGAGGAGACCGCCTACCTGTGGCAGCCGGGAAACAGACAGACAGACACACACACAGAGAGACACACAAACACAGACACAGAGTGACAGAGACAGACACAGAGATACATACACACAGAGACACAGAGTGACACACAGAAAGAAACAGAAAGAGACAGACAGACAGACAGAAGGCACAATCCTTCAGCCCTTGAGTCTTTAAGAGACATTCCCGCACCAAACTAGAACAGTTAAACTTTTTTCACACTAAGGCCCTGAGAAGGTGAACCTGTCCCAGGTCACATGGCTAACCCAGCCTCTGGATTTGCACCTGTATCTAACTCCAGGGCCCGGTGTGTGCGCCCTTCTGCTGTAACCTCTAGACCGTCAGGTCTGGAACTTGGGGTGCCCTCCTCGTAGGGACTGACAAGGTGCAGCGCAGGGCTTGGCCTATCAGCTTCCCCGGCCTCCCGCTGGCCCCCGGGTCTCTGGTCCAGCCCCGCTAGGACCTACCTCCATCCTTCCTGACCTGCTTCTGATCACATCTCACATCTTGTGGGGTGAAGAATGTCACCTTGCTTCCTATCTGCTGCCCTTGTGGTTGGCTGGGGAGGGGGGCGGCAGGGGCAGGGGTGAGGCTAACCTCATTGTTGTCTTATATGGTCATTTAAATCTCCCAGGGCTTCCTCCAAGGGCCAAAAATAATCCAGAGACACAGCAGCTGTGTCCAGCACACACAGAGGACTCGGCCATCTGCTTTGGTTCAGAGCCCTGTGTCTGTCTGTCACTCAGCCTCTCTCTCTCTCTCTCTCTCTCTCTCTCTCTCTCTCTCTCTCTCTCTCTCTCTCTCTCTCTCTCTCTCTCTCTTCATCCTCAATTCTGCCTCCCACCATGACCTGCTTCTCCTATGCAGACTACTTTTCCCTCTTTCACTCCCGCTCTGTACCCTCCAGGTCCCCGGCGCCCCCCGAGCCCCCGCCGGCCCGAGCGCCCATGGGCTTGTTCCAGGGGGTGATGCAGAAGTACAACAGCAGCTTGTTCAAGTCCTCCCAGCTGGCGTAAGTGACCCCCACCAGCCCCCGGGCCGTGGCCAAGCTCACCCCCCCCCCCGGGGTGGCAAGAGGGATGGGGGTGGGAAGCAGGTCCTCAGCTTCAGGACAGCAGGAGGTACCAAGCTGGCATCTTCCAGGTCAAGTCCGCCCAAAAATGTGTCTTCTAGATTCTGCTGCCCCCACTGAGCTGGGCTGTGGCCAGAGATCACGGTCTTCCTGGAATGGGTGCCTCGGAGGATCGCGGGTGGGGCTGGGTGCTGAGGTATCCCACGGGGCCTGGATCTGGGTTTCCAGCAGATGGAAGACCTAGAGGAGCAGGACCACAGACCCAAGGTGCTCCCTATCTACTGTTTGTCTCCCCAGGTCCCTCTTTGGGGGGGGTCCATCTGAGAAAATCCTAAATCTCTCCACCCACAGCTCGTGTTTGGCTTTGCTGTTTTCAGGTGTCACATGCCAAAAGTCAGAATCATCCAAGCCACAGAGCGTTGGAGCTGCCGGGCACCCGGGCACTAGGCTAATGGGCTTGGAGAATAGCTGCTTCTTCTCCCTCCTCTGTACCCCAGAGTGACTTTGGAAGCAGCTAAGAGCAAAACGGGGGCCCCCAGAGAGGATGCCAGGGCCAGGGCCCCATCCTACTGCAGAGAGCAGAGGGGCAGCTGGCCACACACTCCTTCCCAGCCTTTCCACCCTGTTGCCACCGTGTCCCTGGAGCTTCCCGGGCTTGGCAGTCTGAAAAGAGACCCTGTTCTGGTCTCTGCCACTTCCCCGTGACAGCTGGAGAGGAGCTGGCCCCACCCCCACCCCAGACCCCACTTCGGTGCAACACAGGATTGGAGAAGAAAAGTAGTTTCCATTCAGCTTGCTAGTTCCCAGTGGCCTGCCCCTCCCCGTCATGAGGAAGGGACTGTGTCTGAATTCATGGGGAAGCCATCCAGGTCTGTGTGCCATAGCAGAGGCACCCACAATGGGCTGCTGGTCCTGAGGGGGTCCCTTACCAAACCCACAAGGCTAGCCAGGCCCTTCCCTTCCAGTTCGGCAGTGTGTACTTACCCCTCTGGGCTTTTCCTGAGGTGGGGGCGGGGAGGGGCTGTTCTAAGTGGAACTCCATAGCAGTGCTGAGTGGAGACTTATCGGTTCCTCGCTGGGTTTGCGGTTTCACTGCTATGTGCAAGCTGATGTTATTAAGAACCAGAAAGGCCGAGTCAGAAGGAAGTGTTTTGTGTTTCGGGTGCTGGAGTAAGTGTCAGACAGGGGGCGAGGGCTGGGGTTTGGAGCCCCTTAGAACCCATCCTATCCGAAGCACCCCCCTTTCCCCCTCCTCCCCACCCCCCCCTGTAGAGGAAGTGCTGGGCACTAGGCTGGCCTCCAGTCTCTCCTCTTTGGGAAGTATGTTTGGGAGTCACACTAACTCATTGATGATGGGGAGGGGAGCTCAAAGAATGAATGAATGAACAGAGTGACTTTAACAAGCCAAGCAGAGTTGCACTTCACATAGCCCTGACTTTTTTATTTTTATTTTTGGCAGTCGTGGGGCTTGAACTCTGGGCCTGGGTGCTGTGCCTGAGCTCTTCAGCTCAAGGCCAGCCCTGAATTCTTAACATTTCAAAGTTTTACACTGTAAAGGCTTCCCAGGAATTAACCTGTCAAGCATTTACACTTTTAAGACAATCTGCTAGATGGACCAGGGGTGAGGATAAGGGTGGACAAAAGAAAGGGTGCTACGGAGAGCCCTGGGGTTACTCACAGGCCTGCTGTGCACTGGAGCGCCCCCTTGAGGACGGCATTGCGTCAAGGTAGCCTTGGATTCATGGATGGCATATCCGCCATACCATTGGCCACTGGGGCTCCCAGCCTGAACCCTCTTGGTATAACATCAGCTTCAGCCATGGAAAGCCACAGGGACAGAGGGGACATCCAAGTCTCTCTCAGCCACTGGGCTGTAGGAACTGAGCACCTGTCCTGGGACCAGCTGGGACAAGCCATCAGGGGCTCCTGACCACCAGCTTGCCTTGGGGACAGGGGCTTCCTGGCCTGGCCTCTTCTGGAGCTACTTCTTGCTCTCACAGGGCCATGGACCCTGTGCTGAAGGCCATCAAGGAAGGCAATGAAGAGGCCTTGAAGGTCATGATCAAGGATGGGAAGAACCTCGCTGAGCCCAACAAGGAAGGTTGGCTGCCACTCCACGAGGCTGCCTACTACGGCCAACTGGGCTGCCTGAAGGTCCTGCAGCAAGGTGAGGGGTGCTGCTGGGCCAGCAGTGGGGACACCATCAGGGAAAAGGGCTCGAGCTCTGGAACAGGGTAGGGTGGACAGTCAGGGTAGGGTGGACAGTCAGGGTGGGGTGGACAGTCAGGGTGGGGTGGACAGTCAGGGTAGGGTGGACAGTCAGGGTGGGGTGCTTGTTCCCACCCCTGACTCCATCTCTCCAGGCCTCCCAGGCAGAGCAGCCTGATTCCTAGAAAAGGAAGGAGGGAGGACTGACTTTGGGGGGGCAGCCGCAGCCAACTTGTTCCAGAATGTTCCAGAGGATGATTTGGTGTGGAAAATACCGCAGCTGCTGCGGTGCCCTGCCAAGGCTGTCCCTACCAGCTGTGGGACCCTAAGCTCACCCTATTCCCTCTCACCCCCCTGCCAGATTCAGTTGGTTAATACCTGCAGGAGGGGGTCAGCAAGGCGCTCAGGCAGCCCACACCCCCAGAAGAGAGCCCACTGAGCATCCTCCCGCCATGCTCAGCAGTGACTGGTGGGAGGGCAACAGAAGACAAGAACTTTGAGGACTTGGGGGCTCAATCAGGGGGCTCAATCAGAGGAGGTAGCGGGACATTGAAATAGCTCTGTGAAGGGACAAGGACAAAGATCCCATGACAGATGAATCTTTGGAATTGCAGGGGTGAGGGGGGCTAGGAGGTCTATGTGTTGGAGGGTGGGTACCTTTCTTCATGGAGTCCCTGGTCTCTCTCCAGCATACCCGGGGGCCATCGATCAGCGCACACTGCAGGAAGAGACGGCTCTGTACCTGGCCACATGTCGTGAACACCTGGACTGCCTGCTGTCACTGCTCCAGGCTGGGGCAGAGCCTGACATCTCCAACAAGTCTCGCGAGACACCACTCTACAAAGGTGAGTCCTGGGTTTGCTGCAGCACAGGCCCGCAGTAAGATGTTCTCAGATGCCTCACTTATATACTTGAATCATTCATTCACATGTCATCGCTCAGAATCTTGTCCCAAGCCAGGCATGCCGAGGGCACTGGGCTCAAGGATGAGAAGCTACAGCCCATGCTGTGGGCTTTCCCAAGCTGGGCACCCACTCAGTCAACAGCAATGAAGGGCTTGGCAAAGGCCTTGGGGGAACACAGGGGAAGGAATGCCTGGGAGGAGATGGCAGAGCTGAATCCAAAGAGGAGGATTTACCAGTTGGCCACGCTGGGACACAGCATGGGCAAAAGCTGAGAGACAGGAGGGTGTGCACCTCTAGGATGTGTGTGTGTGTGTGTGTGTGTGTGTGTGTGTGTGTGTGTGTGTGTGTGTGTGTGACACTGTAGTGGGGCTTGAACTCAGGACCTCACGCTCTTGCTTAGCTTTTTGCTCATGGCTAGTGCTCTACCACTTGAATCATAGCTCCACTCCTGGCTTTTTTTGGTCCTGGGTGCTGTCCTTGAGCTTTTTAACTCAAGGCTGGGTGCTCTACCACTTAAATCACAGCTCCACTTCTGGCTTTTTGGTGATTACGTGGAGATGAGTCCCATGGACTTTCCTGCCCGGTCTGGCTTTCAACCACGATCCTTAGATCTCAGCCTCTTGAGTAGTTGTGAGCCACTGACACCTAGCTTGGAATATTTGTTCAGGAAAAAAAAATGATTCTTCTTTCCTTGCTCCATTCATCATTCAAGATAGTAGTTGGCTGCCCTAGCAGGGCCCAGGGTCACAGGCATCTGGATGAAAAACAACTGGCACTTGTTGGGCACCTTCTATGCATGCCATCGTTCCCATCTGTGCAGGAGGGAGGGAGGCATTGCCACCTTCCCAGGTTATGGATGAGGACTTAGGCACAGAGATGGAGACTGAGTTATCCAAGCTCACACAGCCAGCAAACGGAGTCTCAGGGTCTCAGCTCAGGGAGGAGGAAATCAGCACATGCTCTGAACCCCGACGTTCTAGATAATCTAGCTCATGCCACTGCTTCAGAAATCAGTTGGGACTTCCATAAACTCCAATGCCTTTGTACTGTGAGAACTACAGACACCCTTGGCTCCCCTGTGCCTGGTATCTGGTGTTCAGAATGTTCGTGGGCGGTGGGGTCTGGGAAGCGGGTCGTGATCTGCTGGAGAAGTGTGATCTGTGGGTGGAAGGGTCTTTGTCCACTCACGTGGATGCACCAGCACCTGCACTGGGGCCTCTGCCGTCCCAAAGAGAGCTCCCAGGAACGAGCGTGAGCCACAGCCAGGAGCCGGGCCCTGGCTCTGCAGTGTGCCAAGCCCAGTCTGTGCCCCCTGCCCTCGCTGGGTTGGGCCTCCCAGCATCCTCTCCGGAGCTTTGGTGACCTATTTTAAGTTGACAAGGCTGGGAGAGGTGGAGAGCTCCTGCTCCCATTGGGAATGTTCCATAACATTTCTTCTCCCTGTCTCCATGTCTCCTCCCCTGGTACTGACCCTGGCTTCCCCGGTGGCTAATTTTGACCTGTGTCCAACACCAAGAGCAGCCCTCAGGGGGGATCTGGGGGCTAGACACCTTTGGGGTGTCAAGACAGAGGAAACAGGAAGAGGAGGGGTTGAGCAGGTTGAGAAATAGAAGCTGCACTGATAACACGTTTATCCCAAATTAACTGAGTAACCTTTGGAGGTGGGGGAGGTTATGTATGTATGGTGCTGTCTACTCATCCACTAGAAGGTTCTTCCGGTCTAAGTAATGTGGGGGACCAAAGCAGGTAGCATTGGAGGGGGAGACAAGTTAAGGACATCCTGGAACATGCCAGGGGAGAGAAGGCCACATACTGTTTGTGCAAGTCACTTACCTTGGTTTCCTGTCTGTGGAAGGGGTAACATCACCTTTTACAAGGGCAGTTGAGATGATCAAGCTAGCCAATCAGTCGTGGAAAGCACTTAACAGAGTGTGGAGCACAGATCCAGCCTTCTCTTTCTATCAGCAAAGGCTAATGCTAATATCAGCGTTATTATAATCAAGTGCTCTAGGTTCAGAGCAGAGACAGAGCTTGAGACAGACCCCCTGTAGCCACTTGTTGAATGAATGGCTAATGGATGGATGGATGGATGAGTGAATGAATGGACAAACCAGCAAATGAATCCAGGGCTGCGCAGGCCTTTGCCGGGGTTCTGCCGACACGCTTCTCCCCGGCACACGCAGCCTGTGAGCGCAAGAACGCAGCGGCGGTGAGGATTCTGGTGCAGCACAACGCAGATGCCAACCATCGCTGCAACCGAGGCTGGACGGCGCTCCACGAGTCCGTGTCACGCAATGACCTGGAGGTCATGGAGATCCTGGTGGGCGGCGGCGCCAAGGTGGAGGCCAAGAACGCCTACGGCATCACTCCCTTATTCGTGGCAGCCCAGAGTGGGCAGCTGGAGGCGCTGAGGTTCCTGGCCAAGCATGGTGAGTGTGGCGTGAAGCCCCTGGGTACAGCTGGGCGAGCCTCCGGTGTCATCATCATCCGGGAGCCGTCGCCCATGCAGGCTTCGTCTATCAAGTTGCAGAACTAGCCAGATTCTTAGCCTCTTGAAGCTCCAACCACAATTTGTTTTTTAACCATGCCACACTTTAGAGCATCTCAGCTGATTTTGAGACCACCTCCCTCCTTTGGCTGTGATGAAATCCAGGATGGAAAAGGGACATGTCCACATGCCCCCCACCTCCCCTCCCGCCCCCCCCCCCCGTGAATTACTGGCAGAGCTGGGATTTGAACCCAAGACTTTTCCCTCTTTGCTTGTGAAAAATCTAAACAGGAGATGCCAAAACAATAGAGCCTGTATTAGGATATCCTAGTGGCAAGAGGTCCCGAGGCCTGGAAAGACGTTCTTGTGGTTGAAGAGCAGTAGTGTATTGTGATTTTCCCCAAGAACACCTGGAATTTCCTTTCCCCCTCTATGGAAAGTAGTCCCAGAAAGGTTGGGGGCCAGGTAGCTCTGGAACATTCTGCTACGCACAAACACAGACTATGCCACTGAAGGTTTCCCCAAAGCCATGGGAGTAAGGGAGGGTCCTCACCCCATTTAAGACACAAGGATTGCTCATCTCAGGAGGGTGAAGAGATCTGTGCCTAGATCTGAGCCTTGACTCAGCCCCGTCTCCCTCTGGCCCCAAACCGTGCCCTGCTTGAGCACGGCCCCTCGGCCTGGAAAGAGACCGACAGGAGACTGTGTCAGACAGGCATCCATGTGCACAGCACGAGCCTGAGCGGTCAGGAAAACAGACCCCAAGGGTGCCCCGCCCCCTCCAGGGACAAACCTGGACCAACCAGCAGGAGAACAAAGCGACCCAAGCAGGGTCCTAGGAGCCCAAGGTCCAGCAGGCCCTGGGAAGAGGGCAGGGCGCTCAGCGGGTGAGGCTGGGCCCGCCAGCTCCACACATCTGCCCAGCCTCCTGCAGATGAAGTGTCAGGGGCTGCTCCTCCCACTTTGGGGGCTGAGACTGCTTTTCAGTCCAAATATTTTCTTTGTGTGAGCAGCCAGTTTTGCTGGAGACACCTTGCCTTTTGTAGAGCCTGAGAGAAGTGTGGTAGCTCTCCTGCTCCTCCTCCTCCTCTTCCTCTTCCTCTTCTTCCTCCTCCTCCTCCTCCTCCTCTTCTTCCTCCTCCTCCTCCTCCTCCTCCTCCTCCTCTTCCTCTTCTTCCTCCCCCTCCTCCTCCTTCTCCTCCTCCTCCTCCTCCTCCTCCTCTTCCTCGCCTGGGCACTGTCCCTGTGTTCCTTTGTTCAAGGCTAGCTCTCTTCCATGTTAAGCCACAGTGCCACTTCTGGTTTTCTAGTGGTTTATTGGAATAAGAGTCTCAGGGACTTTCCTGCCCAGGCTGGCTTTGAACCATGGTCCTCAGATCTTAGACTCCCGAGTAGCTAGGATTATAGAAGTGAGCTACCAGCACCTAGCTGGTGGCTCTTCTTTGGCAGGTCAGGCAGGACCAGCCTGTGCCCAGGGCCAGCTCCTAGACATCTGGCACTGGCTGGGCATTGTCACTGTGATATTGTGTTGAGAGATTTGCTTACAATGCCATATATATACCCAGCAACAAGGGATTTTGGCTTCTGGTGAACAGATGGGTAATCTGAGGCTTCTAGAGGTTACCTGGAGCCAGGCACTGGTGGCTTCTGCCTGTAAGCCTAACTATACAGGTGGTTGGGATGTAAGATCATAGTTCAGGGCATGCCTGGGAGAAAAGTCTGTGAGACTCTTGGCTCCAAATAACCAGCAAAAAACAAAACAAAACAAGAAATACAAAACAGATGGAGCTCCAGCCTTGAGCAAAAAAACGACCTAAGCAACAGTGCTCAGGCCCTGAGTTCAAGCCCCAGTACCAGCCCAAAATAAAAGAATAGAATAATAAAAATAAAGGAAGCCACCAGAAACCTCAACTTGTCCTTGTCTGCCGCCAAGGCCTGAGCTGTTTCTGCTAGGACAGAAACTGATCTACTGTCATGGAGCATGAAATTGCCAGGCAGAGCCTTTGATGGCAGCCCATACTGGTGAGCCTCAACTATCTGGGCTCGTGTGGGCCCCTCTGCAGAAGAACCACGTGCAGACGCTTCTCACCCTGCAGAAGGCGCAGGAGAGTGAGCAGAAGGCAGAATATCGGCAGGCTCAGTTCCCCTTCCTACCCGCACAGCTCAGGGCTTGCCTCCAAGGGGGTGGAGGTAATCTCACTTCTGGCAGAAAAAGCAGCAAATTCCAACTGATAAAAAGATTGGGGCTTCATTTATGAGGAGCTTCTTTTCATCAGGAGCTCACTGTGGGCTAGGAGGCTGCTCCTGGAGCAGAGCCTGGGTGTCTTAGGCCTAGGAGTGTGGCCTCTACCCTCAGACTGGCTGCGTTTGGGTCAGTATGTGTGAACTAGGAGGACTGAAACACATTATCTGAGTTCTCTGGAGCTGGGAGCAGCATTAAAGTCCCAGGGTTATAGATTCAGAGATAGGAGCAGCTAGGCACCCAGCACATAGTAAGTGCTCAGTAAAAAGCCGGTGTCATTGCATGCAGTTGTTGTTGGTCTCTAAGATACCTGTGCTCTGGCTGGCAGGGCTCTGGGTCTCAAAGTCTCCTGAGGAATCTGGGGTGGCCCTAGAATTGACTCCTGCTTTCTAGGGGACCATGGGGGTTAGCTTAGCAGTGCCCAGCATGGGAAGGCATACATCAAGGCAGGGCTGTCCATCCTTTACCACTCTGATTCTCTGATCCTAGGTGCTGACATTAATACGCAGGCCAGTGACAGCGCATCTGCGCTCTACGAGGCCTGCAAAAATGAGCACGAAGATGTGGCAGAGTTCCTGCTGTCCCAGGGCGCTGACGCCAACAGGGCCAACAAGGATGGTCTGCTCCCACTTCACATCGCCTCCAGGAAGGGCAACTACAGGTCAGCCCAGGCCCAGCCACCACAGCCCCTCAGCACAGCAATCCAGTGGTGGGGATGGGGAGGGACAGGGTAGTCCTGCTCCAAGTCCATCCCCGGGCCAGGAAGGCTCAGGAGGGGTCCATGTAGAGGACACCTGTCCAGTGGACAGAGGGAACCTTTTGGCTATGGGCAAGCATGCAGCCACCATCGGTAACCATTGCCATTAAAATGGCGCACGCCCATGCCAAGCTTTTGCCGGCACTTTGCACAGTAAGCTTTGTCGACTCTGTGACACAGATGCATTGCGATACCCAATTTGCAGATGAGGAAGCCTGAGGCACAGAGAGATGGAGGGGCTCGTCCAAGGTCACCTGGCTTATAAGATCTCAATGTCCCAGCTACGGGAATTGTGCTCAAGGCACAGATAGCAAGCAAGCGCTGAGTCCTAATGGGGCGCCTGGTCCTTAGAGACAGGTGGGAGATGCTGACATCTCCCAGAGCAATCTGGTAGCAGGGAAGAGGCACCCGCATGTCCATGCATGTGCGCACTCACATGTGCGTGAATTCGTGCATGCAGGCATGCAGGGCGTGCGGAGTTGAGCCTCGCAGGATCCTGTTGGAAAGAGACTATTATGGGCTGAAGCAGAAGTGTAAAGGAGCTGGCATCTACCCGGGCATGCAAGCATAACTGCTCAGCTACATATTTATTAATTGACCATTCATTAGCCACGGTGGGAATTCTGACACCATGAAAACTGGAAAATGCTGCAAATCTTCTCCCTGTGTCCCCTACCTAAGAGCCAGGGGCTAAAAGCAGCAGCACTTGGGGTGGAGAAAGATGTCCCAGGGGAAAGAGGAAGATGCACTCTTAAAGGGCAGGACTTCGTGAGGTCTGTTTCCCAGGTGACCTCAGCACCGGGCACCAGGCTATGGGTGGCCAGGTGGACCCTGGTCCCCACAGACAGGACAGAAAGCTGAGGCCCAAGTAGTCCAGAGCCCTATCCCATAGCAAGCCCTTTTCTGGGCTTTTAAGATGAGGAATTAGATACCCCACCAGCCCTTCAAAGCTTTTCTTCTCGATTTTAGACACCTTTGTATTGTTTAAGTATAGTTTTTTAAGTTACGACAAATTCATTCTAAACAGCCAGCTATGGTGGCTTATGCCTGTATTCCCAGCTACTTGGGAATCAGAGATAAAAAGAGGATCACAGTCCAAAGCACACCCCAGGGAATGTTATCTGGAGACTCTATCTGAAAAACAATCTAAGTGCAGAAGGATGAGGAGCGTGGCTCACGTGCTAAAGCAGAAAGCCCTTGTGTGAGAGAGAGAAAGGGAGAGGGTAGGGGGAGAAGACTGATTTATGCGCAGGTATAACATTGAGAATCTACAATGAATAGAAAACTTCACCCTAAATCCCACTCATGTGCCCAGGTGAGGTGCTCCGTTCCTAGTCTTAAGGAGGAGAGAAGAGGGGCTGGGGAGAGGGGAGGAGAATGATAACAGAGAGCATGAAACGGAGACTCCTGCAGTCCCACTGGCTACAGAGGCTGCCTGCACGTGTGATTAGCTTTCTGAGGGCTGCCCAGCAAAGGGTTAAAGCTAGGTGCTCAGCAGCCAGCCCCAGCTCCTCACTCAACTCAGAGGTCCCCACCCTGGCCTCTGGAGGCTGCTGGAGCATTCGGCCTGACGTTCCACATTCCTTATTGCTCCATGCTTTCCATGCTTTCTGCCCTGCCACCCTGCTGCCCTGCCAGCCCTGGCCTGTCCTGCCTGCCTGGAATGCAGCTCTGGATGCTGGTGGTGGTTGTCAGCAGCGGCTGCTCTTCAGCACGTGGGGAGCAGGGATGGCCTAAGGGGCTCCTCATACCCCCACGCCCACCCCCCAGGTGCACTGCTTCCTGTTTTTCAGTTTGGCAAAGGGATCTTGTGAAATCAAAGATCAGCATCACGGTCAGATTTATTAAGAACCTGTGTGAGTCAGACAAGTGCAAACGCCCCCAAAGAAGCCCAGAAAAACAGGTGTACACCTGACCCCTGGGCAGGTAAATACCTGATGTCTAGGCAGCAGAGCTGTGGCAACCTTCAGTTTCTTCTTCTTTGTTTCTTTGTTTCTTTTTTTGTTGGGCATGGGGCTTGAACCCAGGGACTAGGCTGTCCTTGACCTCTTTTTGCTCCAGGCACTATAGCCCTCCTTCACATTGAACCACAGCTCTGCTTCCAGTTTTCTGGTAGTTAATTGGAGAAAAGAGCCTCATGGACTCTCCTGTCCAGGCTGGCTTTGAACTCCAAATCTCAGCCTCCTGAGTACCTAGGATTATAGGCATGAGTCACCAGCACCCAGCAATTCTCTTCTCTTCTCTTCCCCCTCCCCCTCTCCCTCCCTCACTTTCCTTCTCCCTCTCCCCCTTATCTGTGTGTGTGTGTGTGTGTGTGTGTGTGTGTGTGTGTGTGTTCTGGATCATGAACTCAAGCCTTGGCAATATCCCTTAGGTTTTTCTATTTAAAGGCTAGTTCCCTACCACTTGAGCCACAGCTTCACTTCTAGCATTTTGGTGGTTAGAGAGAATGGTTAATTAGAGTCTCACAGACTATCCTGTTGTCTGGCTTTGAACCTCAATCCTCAGATCTGAGCTTCCTGAGTAGCTAGGATTACAAGTGTGAGCCGCCGGTGCCCGGTTTATGGCCTTCATAAGTCTAGGTGCAGTCTGGGTGCAGCCCTGAAGAGAACCAAAATCTTAGTGTCTCCTTTGTGGTAAGCAGAAAGTGAGACTTGCATCCCAGGCCTTGCCTGGTTTTTAAGTAGTCTTCTTTCACTCACATGCATGCATGCACACACATGTGCACACACACATGCACACACATGTACACAGCAGAATCACCACGAGGTGCTAGTTCCCAAATGAGGTCAGCTTCGCCCACCGTGTCTCCAGTGAACACTGACAAAGGTCAGATGACTGTGACCTGGTGACCAGGATCTGCGTGTGGTGTGGTAGGGCTGTGTTTGCGGTCATGCTAGTGCTCAGGGCACCAACAGCCACCACTTCTTGACTGCCTACTGTGAGCTGACCAGACCAGGGTTATGTGTGCCACTTCATCCTCAAAACACAAGCTTGCCAAGAGACTTAGAGAATTGTTTTGTAATCCTGGCACCACAAGCCTCCTTTGATGGGGTATTATGAAGAATAAGAAGAGTCAAAAAGTTAATTCAGGCCAGGTGTGGTGGCACATGCCTGAAATCCTAGGTACTGGAGGATCTTGGTTCAAGACCAGCCTGGATCAAAAAAAATTTAGTGAGACCCCATTTCAATCAATAAAGAAGTCTGGTGTGTGTCTATGGTCTTAGCTATAAGGAAAGCTGGCCCCAGGGAAAATGGTGAAACTGTACCTGAAATATATCCAATGCAAAAAAGGTCTGGAAGCAAGGATCAAGTGGTAGAGCACCTGACTACAAAGAACAAGGCCCTGAGTTCAGATTCCAGTACCATGGTGGGGGTGGGGGGTATAGGTCATAGACTTCTTCTAAAGGACTAAAAGAGGCACATGAAAAAAGGGAACTTTAAACAGTGCCTGGCATATAGTAAGTGCTTAAGAACAATAATCATGGCTCTTAGGGTGATATGTTCCAGCCTTTGGGGCTCAACAAAGAACACCAATAGCTGTTAGCATCATCACCACCATCATCATGATGATGGTCAAGCACATCTGTCACAGGTGTGGTTCAGAGAGGTTAAGTAGATGACCCAGTACTGGGCAGAGAGTTGGTTGTGTTGCCCACATTCTGCTGACTGTCATCCACACTGCCCATGCGGGACACCCGCACTGCTAAGGCCAGCAGCCTGCTTGTGCTCCAACAGCCTCACCCACGACCTGCTGCGGGGCCGATGAGACAAGAAAGACATCAGAGCCCAGGCCAGGCAGGGGCTTGGCTACAGCCTTGGGGAACCAGATTTCTTGGCCAGGAAGGACCCAGGGGCTAGGGCAAGGGGAGTGGGGTTCCATGACCAGTGGGGAGTCCCAGAAGCAAGGCAGTAGGCAGGTTACCTGGACTGAAGTCCCCAGTCAGATCTACCCAGCAGCCACCACACCTACAGAGCCGCTGCCCTGGGACTCTCCACACGGCCCCAGGGTGTCTGCTCTGCTCTCACGGTTCCAGGTAGCAAAGCTGAGCTGTGTGGTGTAGCCCCTGCCTGGGGCAGGGAGGGCGCCAGGCCCCCACATACCTCTGTTCTATGGGCAGTGGTTACCTCCTTCCATCCATGGGGGCTTCTGAGCAACAGCTCCCCACAGGACCTCCTGTGGGAGAGTGAATGACCTCAACCCATTTTGTGGGGCTTCTGGCCCTCAGTCCTCCAAAACTAGGCTGTCCACAGGGCCACTCCCCATAGTTAGAAATGGGGTACCATAGAAAGACCAGTTTTCTTCATTCTGCCCTGGCCTGCCTCCCCCTTTCAGTCCAACTTCCTTTTCTTCCCCATCTTGAACCCAGGCCTCGGTTTCACCCTCTGTGAAACGGAAGGGCTGGGCCCACTGTCCCTGCCTAGCATCACACAGGCCAGCGTTACCCATTCATTCTCTGGCTTCCCAAGTCCTCAAAATGTGCAGCCATCCCGCGATTCCCCGTCACTGAGACCTGAGGCAGAGGCCATCACGTTTCCGCATCCCTTCCGTTTTCGGCAGGCGATTGCTGGAAACCAGCTGCGGCCAGCCTGCCAGAAATCCCGGGCCAGCCGCGGTCGCTGTTGGTTCCCGCACTCGGGCACGTTACGGCTGTTACAGAGCATTTGTTGCCCATGGCCTTGATCCAGGGCAAGGCCCCGGCCTTGCTTTTGACCAGCACCTCTGCAGAGTGAGGTCAGGTCTCCAGTGCCTGTACAAATAGAAATTAGGAGGCAATTAGCCCCCCTGGGTGTGTGAATTTCCTTTGGAGGTTTTAGAGATAGATTTTTAGCCAAACACAGCTTCACTAACAGTAATAATGCTGTCCATGGAGACGCTAGCAGGAGTCTGGCATCTGATTTCCAGGAAGCCAGAGGGAAATGGTTTGCCAGGAGGCCAGAGGTGTGGGAAACAGGCCGGGTGGCACCTGCTTCTGCCCAACGTGGCTGCTTCCCTTAGAGCCCCATGTGAAGCTGTGAGGTCACCTGACAGCGGGATTGCGTGATTAAGCTTTGGAATCATGTCAGCAGCAGGTGCTTGTTCTTGCAGGCAGCAGGGGTCTGGAGGAAGAGAACCAAAACAAAGGGTCCTGGGGCCAAGCCCCTAAAGATGTTCTGTGACCTCTAATTCTTCACTGCAGTGCTCTGAGCCACATCTGTTCAAAGGAAGCAGTAGAGTGTTCAGGCTCCCCCTCTGGGCTGCAGGGAAGGTAAAACAGGACAGGCAAGTTAACACTGAGAAGATCGGAAAGCCCTTGATGTGTTAGCCGCCGCAACAATCACTATACAGAAACAAGGAAACCGGTCAAAGTGTGACCCCAGGGATCAGACTGCCTGGGCACAAATCCTGGCTCTGTCACATCCTAGCTGTGCATCCTTGGGGAAGTGACATGCTCTCTCTGGTTTTCTTGGTTCTCATCTGTAAAATGAGGATTATTATACAAGCAACACCACCAAGGGCCACTGGGAGGTTCCTCTGAGATAGTGTGGAGTCAGCAGGAGATAGGAGATGAGGGCTGTGAGAGCTGCGGCCTCAGCAGTAACTACTGACCACTCTGTGTCAGAGAGGGCCCAGAGCCTGGGAGAAGCTGGAGTCTGTCTTCGGGGGAGGTGCTCAGTCCAGGAGAGAAGGAAAAAGGCACCATGGCTAGCCAGCACAGGAGTGTTGAGGCCCTCGCCAGTCCCCCGGGGCCCCAGGGCAGGAGGAAAGGGACAGGGCAGCTCATCCGGGAAGCTGCCCCACAGGCAGGGCAGGGCTGGCTCCAGACCACCGCTAGGCCTCTGCTGGCCTTGGGGGGGGGGCCTCTGGTCACTTCTGGTCACTTTTTCCGTAAAGTGCCCGGATGCTAGGAGGGACCCCCCCCCACACACACACACTCAATCTGGAGTAAGAGTGTCGGGTCTGGGGAGTCTGCAGAGCTCGGATCTGAGCATCTACAACCCAGCCACCCCGCGTTGGGGCTGTGTGGTTCTGGGGAAGGGGTGGAACCTCTCTGAGCCCCCCTCCCCGTGTGGCAGCCCTGGCGGGGCTGTCGGTGCGTGCACGGGGGGCGGGAGGGGCGCCGCCGGACGACCTCGGGCCGGCGGTGACCGTGCGCGCCCCGCGGCCCCCCAGGATCGTGCAGATGCTGCTCCCGGTGACCAGCCGCACGCGCGTGCGCCGCAGCGGCGTCAGCCCGCTGCACCTGGCGGCCGAGCGCAACCACGACGCGGTGCTGGAGGCGCTGCTGGGCGCGCGCTTCGACGTGAACGCGCCGCTGGCGCCCGAGCGCGCGCGCCTGTACGAGGACCGGCGCAGCTCGGCGCTCTACTTCGCCGTGGTCAACAACAACGTGCGCGCCACCGAGCTGCTGCTGGGCGCGGGCGCCGACCCCAACCGCGACGTCATCAGCCCGCTGCTCGTGGCCATCCGCCACGGCTGCCTGCGCACCATGCGGCTGCTGCTGGACCACGGCGCCGACATCGACGCCTACGTCGCCACGCACCCCACCGCCTTCCCCGCCACCATCATGTTCGCCATGAAGTGCCTGTCGCTGCTCAAGTTCCTCATGGACCTGGGCTGCGACGGCGAGGCCTGCTTCTCCTGCCGCTACGGCAACGGCCCGCACCCGCCCGCCCCGCCGCGCGCGGGCCGCTTCCACGACGCGCCGGCCGAGGACAAGGCGCCCGGCGCGGTGCAGGTGTGCGGGGCGGCGGGCGGGGCGGGGCCGGGGCCGGGCGAGGCGAGGGGGCCGGGGACCCGGGGAGGCGAGGGGGCCGGGGCCGGGCGAGGCGAGGGGGCCGGGGACCCGGGCGAGGCGAGGGGGCCGGGGACCCGGGCGAGGCGAGGCGAGGGGGCCGGGGGCCCGGGGAGGCGAGGGGGCCGGGGCCGGGCGAGGCGAGGGGGCCGGGGGCCCGGGGAGGCGAGGGGGCCGGGGCCGGGCGAGGCGAGGGGGCCGGGGACCCGGGGAGGCGAGGGGGCCGGGGCCGGGCGAGGCGAGGGGGCCGGGGACCCGGGGAGGCGAGGGGGCCGGGGGCCCGGGGAGGCGAGGCGAGGGGGATGCGGGGCCCGGGCCAGGCGAGGGGGCCGGGGGCAGCGCCCCGGGCCAGGCCACGCTGACCATTGGCGGCAGCACCCATTCCGCGACCCCAGCCCAGATCCCGAAGCGAAGGAACTTGGTAGTTGGCACCTTCAGAGGTGGCAGAACTTCCTGGTTCGTCCAAACAGATTACAATCCCGCTTTGGGGACGTTTAAGGAACCAACCATCGAGCAAGGGATTGGTGGGAGCCCTGCAGAGCGGAGGGGCTCCTCAGCCCTGACAAACCGCCACCTGCAAGGTTAAGACAGCAGCTAAAGCAGGCCTGGGGTTCCAGGAGGGGTGGGAAGCCAGTGACCCAGAGCCCGGACCCGCCCACGGCGTGTGGCTCTAGAAGTCAGCACTTTACGCCTGTAACCCCAGCCACTGAGGAGGCTGAGAGCTGAGGATCTCAGGTCAAAGCCAGCCTGGGTGAAAAGTCCGTAAGACTCCATCTCAGTTGACCTGCAAAAAGCCTGAAGAGGAGGTATGATTCAAGTAGCATGCCAGCCTTGAGCACTAAAGCTGTACAAGAGCTTGAAAAGTCAGCTAAAAAAAACCCTCCACTTTTACTGTCAATGATCAGCATTTATAGTCTACCTATGTGCAAAGAAGTTTGGGTTCCTATTACCAGAAACCAGGTTTTGAACTCAAAGCCTCACACTTGTTCAGCTTGCTTGCTCGTGGCTGACATTCTCCCACTTGAACCATACCTCTATTCCAGATTTTTGCTAGTTATTTGGAGATGGCATCTCACAGGTTTTTACGCCTGGGCTGGCTCCAAACCATGGTCCTCTGGATCTCAGTCTCCTGAGTAATTAGGATTACCGGCATGAGCCACTAGTTACCTGGCTCTGAATGCTCATTTCTAAAAGTCCTCTCGAAGTGGATGTTTTACACCCATTTTATGAGCAGGCCAATTGGCCCGTGTGTGCTTTGGGGAGAGAGGCCTAGGTGTGGAGGGGCAAGTGTGCTGGCCAAGTGTGCTGGCGTTGGTTTTCAGTATCTTCCTGCTTCCCTAGCCTCACCTGTAGAACTAACGTGGTCCACCCTTTCAGTTCTGCGAGTTCCTCTCGGCCCCGGAGGTGAGCCGCTGGGCAGGGCCCATCATCGACGTCCTCCTGGACTACGTGGGCAACGTGCAGCTGTGCTCCCGGCTCAAGGAGCACATCGACAGCTTCGAGGACTGGGCTGTCATCAAGGAGAAGGCAGGTAGGCCGTGGCTGCCGCCACTGGCAGCTCCCCCACCCGACACAGAGCCAAAGCCCCGGGGCACGTGACAGCTTCTGCATTGGGCCTTGCCAGACTCCTGCTGTCTGGGGGTCCCTTGCAGCGTGTGGACGCCTCCTTGGATGATAAATGGCACGTCACATGGGTCAGTGCCACACAGCTGGGATTCCAAGTTACAGATATGAGTCATGCTAGCCCCACCATGGTTTGGACATCTTCCCACGCTGCGTGAAACAGTTCTGCTCCCAGGGGGCTATGGAATCTGTTTCCCCCACTTTGGGCCCCCTGAGAGGCAGTATGGGGGGGGGGGAAGAGGGGAAGGGCGGGCAGGGCATCCCCAGAGAGAACTCACAAAACACCCAGACATCTTGTCCAAAGGGCTTTTGGTTTGGCAGCACTACGAGCCCTTTCCATGGCCCCCAGGTGTCCAGTGCCTCTGCTCCTCAGACAGTGGAGCTGCCTTGGTGTAGGGCCCCACAGCTGTGAGCTCACCTTGCCAGGGTCACACAGATGGCCTTGGGCAAGGCCCTTCCCACTTGGATAAAGGAGGCTGGACAGACTTATGGTCCAGTCGCCTGCTAGTTCTGCCAGCCTCTGGGGTGTGCAGGTGGTGGCGCCAGGCACAGGAAGCTGATGTGTGCTCTGTACAGGGGCAGCTGTGCCAACTGGGATCCTTTAATGCCATGGTCTCGAATGCCAGTGTCCCTGCTAAGCACCAAGCTCATCTAGGCAGGGTGCTGCAGTGCCCTGGGCTTTTATTGGGAAAGTGACCTGCTGCTCATTCTGGTTCAGTGATGCACAATGAAGCTTACCTGTTGAATGGGCTTCGGTCATTACTATCCCTGGCCACTAGAGGGTGGAGTGGTCCATACCTAGATGTGGGTCTCAGGCTCTGTCTCAGCTCTTCTCTTCCCCAGAGCAGGGTCATCGCACACAATCAAACCCTGACTGTATTGCAAATGCTAACGGACAAGCAGAGCACACAGTTCTGAACCAACATCTACATTGCTCATTTAACCCCCACATCCCACCTATAATACTCTTCAACTGCTTTTGCGTTTGGTGCTCTGATGTTTATATTATTTGGGGAAGAAGGTAGAGAGAAGACCCTAGAGTTGGCAGGTAGCCCAGCCTCCATGTCCTGGTCCCCTAGTAGCCTCTACTTCCCCCTGCGTCCTTCCACACCCTCCCAGAGGGAAGCTGTGTTCTGAATCCAGAGGATGAGGCATGGGTGCCCGGCTAGGCATGCTCCAGCCACCAGCTCCTCTGCCCTCCTCCACACCCCTCACTCGGCCTCCAAGTAAATTACCCATCCCCTGGTGCCTGCTCCTGCCTCCCATCTCCTCCTCAATGGACCCCACGGTGCGAGGCCGTCCAGGGGGTCTGGAACACAGCTGAGAGGGACGCTGGGACTTGCGGGGAGCTGCCTGGTACTGCCCTCTCCCCCAGCCTCTTGTACCAGCAGAAGTCCAGAGCCAAAATCCATGCACAGTACACCCAAGAGGTCAAACTCTGACTCCTTTGTTAAGGCTGTGTTTGGGATCCAGGTTGGGTGTAAAGAGGCTGCATTAGGCTGACCCAGAACATCTCAGGTAAGGCCCTGAGCCTCGCTTCCTTCACCAGAGGGAGGGCTCTTCATCAGTTTCCTCACTACACGGACTGGGGTTACCATAGCAGGCACCCCACTCATGTCCAGCCACACCAAATGGGGTACCTCCCTTAAGCCACACCCTGTGCTAGATGCAAACAACAGTCAGCGTCTCTTTCTTTTTTATTCCAGAACCTCCAAGACCTCTGGCTCACCTTTGTCGGCTGCGGGTTCGAAAGGCCATTGGGAAATATCGTATAAAGCTCCTAGATACGCTGCCTCTTCCGGGCAGGCTGATTAGATACCTGAAATATGAGAACACCCAGTAATGGGCCTCAGGGAGAAGGAATGGCCCTGCTTCCTTGACGTCTCAGGAGAGTGGTATCCTGTGTCCAGGGCACGCAGGGGCAGACGAAGGCTGCAGGCCGCCCCCTCTCAGTCAGGGCAGCGGCAGTGACCTTGCTGGGCTGTGGCAGAGCTTTGCCCAGAGCGAGGAGCACAGTGTGTCAGTAGGAGAAGAATCATTTGTTTCAAACTGTTGTGTAGATGAGGCCTTCTCTGCCAGTGAGAAGGGCAGAGACCTCCACTGGGAGGCCAGGGCGGAGCCTGAGGTGGTCTGGGCAGGGCAGGCTCAGTGAGGCCCAGCTCCACTTGGACTGTGGCTGGAAGACTTGTAGAGATGAGTTTGCTGTCCGGGATGACCTCATGCCCCTCTCGTCCTTGTGAACCCCTCCACTGGACTCTGGACTTTCCCCCCAAAGGTGGGGCCCAGCACTGGGAGAAAGGACCCGGGTCTGGCCCAGGGGGCTTTTCACTGAGTTCAAATAAATGTTACACACAGATGCTCTGCCCAGCCGAGTCCTTGTCACCAGACTCTCCCAGCCCCACTTGAAAGCCTGCCCTTCTCAGGTCCTGTCTGTTCTCCCTCACAGTCACAGCTGATTGGTCAAACCCTCTCCTGTGTATCAGTGCTGATTGGTTGTGCCCTGCTCTGGTGTCAGTGCTAATTGATTGGGCACTCAGAGTACCATGTTTCATGTTCTATCATACCTGTCAAGGACTTGCTGCTGTCACCTTCTGCAGAGGGACCTGGCTGCAGGAGGGCTTCCAGCATCTGGGTTGTCACACAGCATCACAAAACACCGACCATCCTGAAAGTATGGCCACCATGGCATTTCACAACCTGTAGTGTGCCCCAGCAGTGAGAACTGGTCACTGATAGGTGGGGTCTCCAGGCTGGCTCTAGGTTTTACTTTGAACCAACACAACTGGCTCTTTAGATGGGGTGTGTCTGCTGCTGGCGCTTTAAAAATCATTGTCATCAACAGCCGGTCTCCCCAGATGTGTTCTGGCACCTTTCCATGCAGGAGGTCACAGTGCCTGGGGCTGCTGTCACGGCTTAGCACACACTTGTGCATTGCAGCCAAGCCTCCAGGCTTTTGATGAGATCTGCAGGTGCCCAGCTGAGGACCCTGCAGCATGCCTTGGAAGCTCACTCCTTCCATAGGCCGTGTGGCTGGTTGGAAGGTCCAAGCCATCGCTAATACAGTCCAGTGGCTCATGCCTATAATTCTAGCTGTTCAGGAGGCTGAGATCTGAGAAGGATCTTGGTTCAAAGCCAGCCAGGACAAACAAATTCAAGAGATTTGTATCCAGTTAACCAGCAAAAAGCCAGAAGTGGAGGTCTGGCCCAAATGGAAGAGCACCAACCTTGAGTAAAAAAACTGGGGTCCTAAGTTCAAGCCCCAGTATAAGTGTGTGTGTGTGTATGTGTGCGCGCTTGTGCGTATGTGTGCGTATGCACACACGAACCATTCTTAGACTCAGCACAGCAGGGTCTGCAGATGTCACCTGGTAATTTTGAGGGGTGACTTCTGGCTGCTCTAGGTGCTGAGCATTTGGATAGGGTGATGTCCCCACACCCACCTCAGCAAACCATGCAGCAGGTCTCTGAACAATCACAACTGCTATTTGGATGAGGAAATCTGAGCTCAGAGAAGTTAAGTAACTTGCCCAAGATCACATAGCTGATAGGCAGCAGGGCTGGGGTGTGAGCTTTCAACTCCCTGCTGCACAGTGGAGGAATGGGAACAGAGGGCCAGCACTACAGGTTCTGTGGGCTTGCATGACGCCTTCTCTCACCCCTCACGGTTCTCGAAGTCCAGGCTGTCTGCAGCTGAGGGCCCACACTGAGGCCGTACCCAATCCCACAGGCCGGATAATCACTCACAGTGACCCTGCCTGTTAGCCCAGCATCCGGCTCTCAAGTCTTCTGAGCCTTGGTACCCTGCCTGCTTCCCCCTGTGGTGAGCTGCCTGTCTAGTGGACTTCCCGCTCCATGGATCGTGGGATGAAACCAGGCAGGGGAGGAAGGGCCCTGTGCAGCCCTGGGTTCGCTAGAAAGGACTCAGGTCATGAAGGAGAGAGAAAGAAAGCCTGGATGCGGCGAGGTAATGTACCTTTCCAGTCCTGCTACCGACAAGGAGGCAGAGGCTCTGGGAGGTTAACTCAGTCCGCATCACCAGCCAGGGCTGGCTGCTGGGCTGGGCCTCCATGTGCTATGGCGGGGGAGCATCTCTGGGCGAGCGGGCAGGTGGAACCCCCCAGTCCCCCGTGACTTTGCTAGTCTGAGGACCCACTCCCTGCCACCAGTGCCCCTCAATCTGGGGACAGGCGACCGGAACATGCCAGCAACTGAGAGCATCAGCAGACAAACCTGGGAATCTGAACTGGAACTATCAATTGCTTTGGCTCGAGGGTCACGGAACCAACAGATTTATGGAGTGCTTGGTTGAATCGCCTGTTCGGTCCACAAGGGACTGCCATCCTATTTGGCCTGTTGTTCGCCCTGGGCAGGGCTGGGCAGGGTTGGGCCACTTGGCACAGGCAGAAAGCAGTTCTGCACAAAGCAGAACTGAAACAGCAGGTAGCTTCACCTCTGGGCACAGAGCAGCATGGAGCCTCCAGTGTCCAGGTCTTCTGATCTGGGGGTCCCCCTAGGACGCTTCCTTGGCCCCTCTCCAGTACTCTCCACCTCCATCCTCTGAATAGAGCCTGTCCCCACAAGTCTCAGCGGCTCTGAGCCACACCTGCTCCCCCAGAGCCAGTACCTGCGTGTTGAGGTAAACCATTCAACTTCATGACACCCAAGCTGTGGAAACTGCAAAAGAAATGTCTTTATTCTGGAACCTTTTCAATATTTACAAAGAACAAAACAAACATCTGGGCTGGGCTCACACAGTGGTGGCGGCGGAACGGGGTTGCAACTGGCAACCGGTAACTGGAAACTGGGGTGGCTGCGGGGTGGCTGGGTCCCACAGCCCGTGGTGTGCGCATGCGTACACCCGGGGGTGCTGTTAGCCCCGGGCCTGCGTGGGGACGGGCCAGCCGTGCCCGGCCCTGCAGCTCCTGGGGTGCCTGGGGGCGCCACCTGATGGCTGGTGCTGCCCTCTCACCCCCAGAGGGAAAGGGGGAGGGGCTGGGGATGCCCAGGAGGCCACGCCACGGCCCAGCCCCTTCCTCACAAGGAGAGCTCACCAGGCCGCCCCCCACCCCCCACCCCATCCTGCAAGGACGGAGCAGGGAGTGAGCCTGTCCCTGCCCAGCTAGAGGTAGCCGAAGACATTGAAGATGGGAGGGGGCATGGCCGGCTTGGTGGGGATGGGCTTCAGGACCACGGGTCTGTACACCTTCTGCCCTGGGCCATCCACGTCCTTGCAGAAGTGGACCAGCTCCCCGGGAGAAGCTGGGCTTTTCCTCCACAGGCCCAGGTTGGGCACTGGGCTCTGAGGCAGGGTCCCCGGAGGGCCAGGGAAGATGGGCTGTCCATGGTACTGGAAGGGGCAGCAGCCCCAGGCATCCATTCGGCCCCCCAGGGACATCCCGGGCATCCCCAGCGGGTTCTTGTCAGCCGGTACCCTGGGGGACATGGGCACCGGGGTAGACTCCAGCCCCAGGGGCTCCAGGCCATGGCAAGTTTTCTTATTCTCATAGGGAGGTCCCTCCCTGGAGCCCAGGCCCCCCTCGAGCCCCACAGCGTAGCTGTGGGTGGGCCTGGGCTCTTCCCAGAAGGACGCGGGCAGCTGTCTTTTCCTCATGGGCACCTGGCCAGGCTTGGCGGCTTCTGGACTCTGCCCGTGGAGGGCGAGCTCCGTGGGGAGGCATTCCTGCCGGAAGGGGTGCCCCAGGGCCTTCTCCTTGTAGCCCCCACTCCCGCTGGGGCTGCAGTCAGGGCCCAGGTGGAGGGGCAGCCTTCTGGGCCGGTCCTCGGGCCCCCTTTTCAGGTGGGGCTCAGCCCCCCGGCCGGGAAGGCCCCTGGGGAGCCGGGAGTACTTCTGGGAGAAGCGCTTGAGCTGCTTCTGCAGGTACTTGCGGTGGTCCACGGAGCGGCGGCACGGCGCCGACTTGTCCAGGGCGGCCTTGATGTCGCTGGACGCCAGGTTCACGAAGTTCAGTAACATCTTCACGTCACTGTCGGCCGCCATCACCAGGGGGCCACGGCACGGGCCTTTCCATGAAGAGGGCGGGCTCTGCTGGGGGCTGGGAGCTCCAAGGAGGGCGCAGAGCTGACCTGGGGGACACAACAGGCCATTGGATGCAAATGGAGGTGCCTACCCCCCGCCCCCACACACATACACCTCAGCCTTCCACACAGCCCTGAGCAGGGAGCATCTGTTAAGTCTTGACACACATCCTGTGCACCTGAGAGATGGGACAATTCCTAACAGCCTTCTGGGATCTGTGACCCTCTTCTTGCTCAGAGATGTCAAGCAACTTGCCCGAGGTGGTCCAGCTCTACGTGGCATCGCTGGGCTAGACTCCTAGGCTGCCACACCTCCCGCACACTACCCTGCCAACTTGCCAGCAACGTTTTTTGGTTTTGGTTTTTTTCTTCTTCTTCTTCTCTGAGCTGACACAACTGCTTCACTTTAAAGGCCAAGCCCCCTTCCTCCTGGGGGTAGCCCCCCCTCCCAGCAGCCCGCCCCCTCGCGTCCCCACGCTCCACCCCCGGCTCTCAGGCAGGACCAGGCAGGACCCCTGTCTAGCACTTAATCGAGACCTGCCCTGCAGACTGATCTCAGGCTGTGGGCAGCGGGGCCTCCCCAGGAGGAGCAGCTGCAGCGATTTCATGCCTCCGGGGGCCCCCACCCGCAGCCCTGCGCCCCTCCCCCAGGCCCCTGGCCGGCCCGCATCCCCCCGCTCCCCCACACCTGGCCGGGCCTCCACACTGACCGAAGGTGTGGCCGGGGGGGCCCCACCAACGTGGCCCGACAGGTTTCCCCCGCAGACCTGGGCCGGCCCGGTGGCGCCGCGCGCGCGCTCCGTGTCCAGGAGCAGTTGTGCAGCCCTTGAGTGGACTGAATGGAGGACAAGCCCAGAGCTGGGGGGCCCTCAGGCCAATCAGGAGCGCCTCTCCAGATACAAAGCATCCCAACCCGCCGGCGGCGCCCCGTTCCCACATTCTTTGCCGTCACAAATTGTCACCATGGGGACCATCACAAAAAAGACAGCTCCAAATGCAATCATTTCCCGGTAAATTTCTGGCCTTCAAACCAGGCTCTCCTGGGCCTCCAACACCCCTCCTCCCCTCGACCTCCCTTCCCTGCTCCTCAAGGGGGTGGCATGTACGCGTGTATGCATGCGTGTGTGAGTGTTTAAAAGGTCCAGGGACGGGCGCAGGGGAGAAGGGCTTGCACAACTCCTCCTCTCCTCCTCCCCCCCCCCCCAAGAGTCCAGGCCGACAGCTGCCATGGTCCAGTGCAGACAGACAATTGGACGGGATAAGGCAGGGCGGGCTGTTTTCCCTGCTGTCCTTGAGTGTTGAGTGGCTCTCTGTCTGTCTCTGTCTTTGTCTCTCTCTGTACCACGCTCGCTCTAGGATTCCCCCAGGGCCGGGGCACTGGAGGACCCGCGAGGCCCAGGCCTGATGGGGTACTGACTGACGTGGAGAAAGGAAGGGCCGGCTAACAGGATGCTGGAATATCCCTGGGAAGGGAGCCGGAGCGCTCAGGAATCTTGTCTTTATGTTTGCTTCCTCAATTGAGCTGCACAAAGCCTGAATTGCCCATTCAGTGCTGGGGGACAAAAGGTTGGCGTTGCACGGTCCCTTAGCATTTGTAGTCAAACAGTTAGGGACTTAAATCGAGTCGTCATGATGGAGAAAGAGGTGGACAAAGCCCATAGAATTGCCATCAGCAAACATTTTCCTGTGTCATATTAGCCAGTCTCCATGGCTCCCCCTGGCCTGGGGACAATGGCACAAGTTTGCACACTTGGCTACTGTCACCGTGCCAACGCCGGCAGGGCTGCAAGCAGGGCACCGCTTAGAGCAAGCGAGTTCAGGCCACGCTGGCCCGGCCCACCAGCCCGCCAGCGGGAAGGTAAGGCCCACAATGAGGATGGATGGATGGTGAGGAAGGCTGCCCGGGAAATGTTAATGGGCAAGGCCTCTGTGCCCGCCTGCTCAGCGGGCATGCCTCTTCCTCTCCTCCTCCTCTCCTTTCCCCTTTCTCCTGCTGCCCTTGCCTCCTGGCCCCCTGGTCAGCCAAAGGGCTGGTGGTCTGTACACAAGCCCTCGTTTGGGGGGTGTGTGTGTGTTGGTGTGCGCACGTGCATGCGCATGCGTGTGTGCATGCTGCCACTGGGGCTTGAACTCAGGGCCTTGCGCTCTCACTTGGCTTTTTGCCTCAAGACTGGCATCTATCACTTGAGCCACACCCCCAGTGTCTCATGGACTTTTGGCTTCCAGCTATAATCCTCAGATCTTGGCATTGGATTACATATGTGAGCCACCAGGGCTCAGCTCCGCCTTCACCTTTGGGCCACAGCCTCGATGTCCAGCCTCCTCTGGACACTGGCAGGGGCAGCGAGGAGCCCTCTCCTTCCACTAGCCACCAGCGACCTGCCATACAAATGAGGGGCCTGCCCACTGTCACCTGTCTCCAACTACTTCCTGTAGAGATGGCCGGCCCAGGTGGAGGAGCTTGCAAGCAGACCCTTCCCCACCCCGGGGGCAGGCACAGGGACTGGAGCATGCTGGGATGCTGGCTTTGGACAGGTGGCTCTGTCTGCTGGGGCAGAACCAGGGGTTATGTGTTTCTCTAGCCCTTTCCAGCCCAACCTGCCTGGCAAGGCAGGCACACGCTCTCCACTGAGGGACCGACTCCCTGGGGCTCCGTGGTCACCTGGTTAGGCTCTGGCCACTGCTGCCTGCCAGGTGGCACCGTGCATCTGGCAGCCGCAGCCCTCAGGCTGCCTGCCTGTCCTGCCTTCGGTGGACAGCGTGGCTTCCAAAGTCCCGGTCCGTCCTTGCCCTGGCCCGTGACACCCGCCTCGCTCGCTGCGCACCTTCTCTCTTCCCAGATGTCAAGACATTTTCCAGCCACTCTCCTCGGATCTCAGCCAGAGCCTTCCCAGCCCAGCCCGGTGTCACCTTCTTGTCAGGCTCTCTCCTGGCTTCTCAGCCAGTGATGACCTTCCCCGCCAGTGGGGCTCCGTGTCCAGTTCAGCCAGTGTCTTCCCAGGCTGAGGATGCTGCAGTACAGAGGGGGAAAATGCTTTCCACAGCACTTCCACCGAGAGGCAAGGGAGAAGGAAGCAAGGAAGAGCAGGAAGGGAAAAGTGGACTGCAAGGAGCTGAGCATGGCAGGGGCCACCCACTGTGCACCTGAGCCGCATCTCCAGCACCTGCTGTCCAAGCCAGGAGGGCCCAAGAGGGTGGCCTGGTGGCTGCCACTTACAGGCAAGCCAAGGGAAGCTGAGTCAATCCCCCAGGGCCTCCAAGCTAATGCTTGGCAGACCTTGAACTTGAAGCCAGGACTGCTGGTGTGCAAAGCCTCAGCTAGCCCCACCACGGCACATTTACTTTCCTGAGCACCTACTGTGTGCCAGATGCTGTGCACTTACCTCGGGGACCAGATTTTCCACTCAAGCTATGGGCTCAGGTCTCGCATCCGTGTCAGCAGTGACTCGGGAATGGGAGAGGCGTCAATCTGGGGAGTCGGTGCTGGGAAATAGTTGAGGTCCTGTGCTGACCAGGCCCTGCTCGGGGAGTCCGGTCAGGCCTCCAGGCCACCTCCCTCTGTCAGGAGACTCCCAGGCAGGTGGAAGGAGCAGGGATCGCTTGAGATGGCTCTTGCTGCTCTCTTCCCAGGCCCCTCCCATCGCCCCTCCTCTTGTTCCTGGCTTGGCCTTGCAGGGGTGGGGTTATCTCCCTCCTTACTCCTGGCTGGCACACTCACAGACAAGCCTCAAACTTCTGATCCTTGAACTCCACTCATCCAAACTTGGCCACACCTCAGTCTTCAAGGACCAGCACCAATACTCTCCCTTCTGAGAAACCTCCTGCCAACTCCAGAATTCACCATGACACTGTCTCCCTAGGCTCAGAGAGTCAGAACGAAGTCTGACCTTCTTGGCTGCACACAGAAGGCCCTTTGCCATCTGACCCCCAAACGGAGCTGGTCGCAGAGCAGCTTCTCACTAAGTGGCTCATGAGTTAAACTCTTCACCCATCCCATTGACCCGTTTCTCTCCAGGGGGCCGGACAACCGCTGCTCGCTGTCTTGTTTTCTCATTTGTCCCCCGGCTGAGCTCCACAAGGGCAGCAAACGTGGCTGCGGGCCGCCTCTGGTCCCCAGGGACTAGAATGGCCGTGTCACAGAGCAGGCCTGGGTGGAAGACACCGGTGACTGTCCCCCGTGTCCCGATATCTATGGTGCTCCAGGCCTATCACCCACTGCTGCCCCAGGCTCAGGGTAGTGTTGGGGGGCTGAGCGGCCCTTCCCAGACCCGCATCATCGGGGAATCTCTGACTCCTGACACCTGATCGCAGTGGCCTCAGGCCCGCCTTGAGCGCAGTACAGAACAGGCGTGCCAGTCATTTGCCAGCCCCAATCATGCCACGATCACTGTCCTGCATGGAGGAGGAAGCCGAGGCACCAACCGCCCGGGGAAGCTTACCCCCAGTCCCAGGGCCAGCCAATGGCAGAGCGGGAACCGGACGCTGACTGCGGGATGCAGGCCTCCACCGTGACATCGCGAGATGCTGCAAGCGCAGTGCCACAGGCACATACCTGCAGTCCCCGCCCGAGCACCGGCCGGCCAAGGCACCCCCAGCACAGATATCACATGATGTTTACATAACGTCCCCCGCGGCGTGCTGTCAATCACAGCCAGGCAGGACACAGAGCCGAGCGGGAGCGAGCCCCTCCGGCCAGCCTCAGGTCCCCACTGCCGCTCCCGGCACTGGCAAATTGCAGTGGAGTTGTCACATCGTCCTAACCTCAGCTTTGAGGATGAGACCTCTCAATTCTGTCCACACCTGGCTGTGTGTTCTTAGGACCTCACTCGCCCTCCCTGGGCCTGTTTCTTGCCGGATGGCACTGTGGTTCTCGGCTTCAGTGTTGCACACACGAGATTTGGCGGGGAGGGGGGGACGGGAGGGGGGAGGACACAGGAGTGTGTCCTAAGTCAGTGTGATCTTATGCGTCCCAAGCTTGGTGAAGGATTTAATTTCTCATAACATAAATCAAGGCAGGTCCAACATCATAGCCTGAGGTTTGAATGCTCCCCTCTCTTGCTCTTCTGATACTACAAGCGGGGTTCAGAGATGGAGAGACCAAGGGCTGGAGACTCAGCTGGTCTCTGTGGGCCACGTGACTTGGAATTTGGTGTGGAATTGGCATGCTGAGTCAGGCCCCTGTCTCACCCCTGCTGTCCAGTCTTCCATGACCTGGATGTTCTTGGTGGGAGGTTTGTGAGGCTCCCTTGGTTCCCGATTAGCTACTCTTTCTCATGAGTGGGGGGTGGAATTTTGTCCGGTGACTTTTCTGCATCTTTGATAATACACCCATGTGGGTTTTTTCCTTGTTTTGCCCCTTTTGGGTTTCTATTATGCCAAGATACGCAGGATGGACACGTCCTTCGGTTCAGTGACATGTTCTGCCCCCAGTCCACATCACCGCGCCTCTCCCCCCAAGAGCCCCGCATCCACCTGCCAGGACTCCCCTCCTCCCCCCCCCCCCCCGCAGTCCTTCCTACGCAAGCATAAAACACAGATGTGAAAGGACTATGACGCTTCCTCCCAGCCCTGCTTTGGCTGCATCTCCTGTGCTGTGGTGTGGTGCTTTTGTTTGCATTTGGCTCAGTAATTTCCCTCAAGAGATTTAAAAGAGTGTCCTTGTTTTTGAGTGTTATAGACTGTCAGCCTGTCTGTGAATGATGTCTAGATTGACTATAGTGTGGCCAGAGAATCTCATGTATTATTGTGTTTTACCCCATCACCTGTGGGGCCTGGCTAACAGCCACAGATACTTGACATGACCATGTGTTCTACTGCTGTTGGCCTGGATCTGTAAGTGTTGGCAGGGGAGGGGGCAAGCACTGGGCAAGTCGGAAGTGTGCTAAGGGGAATGTGGGGCGTGAGGGCCCTGGGAAGGCAGAGGCTGGGAAGAGCCAGTGTAGGCCTGGCCTGGGTGGGAGCTGGGCGTCCTTTCCAAGCTCTTTGACTCTGTGCAGGTCCCCTCCTCTCACTGAGCCTCGGTTTCCTACCCTCCGCTTGGCAAGGACAAACATGCAGGGCTGGGCACCTAAGGCTACTGCTTTAGCCACTCAGGAGGCTGAGGTCTGAGGATTGTAGTTAGAAGCCAGCCCAGGAAGGAAAGTCCTTGTGACTCTGATCTCCCATTAACCGCCACAAAGCTGGAAGTGGAGCTGTGGCTCAAGGGGCAGAGTGCCAGCCTTGAGCAAAGAAAGCCAAGGGACAGCACCCTGGTCCTGATGTGTATGTATATGTGTGTATGTGTGTGTGTATAATATGTAATATATAATACACATATTATATATGCTATATATAACATATAATATATATCTAAGAGGCATGTTGGGCTCCCCTGAGGAACAGATAACACTTGACGGCTCAATAACCACTTACTACATGCAGGAGGCAAGCTATGGCAATAAATAAGACAACGGTGTTGTCAGCTGTGTAAATAGCTTGCAAACCCCTTGTTAAATGCCAGCTCGTGCTCTAAAGCTTCATCCGTAGGAGCTCCTTCCTCCTGTGGGGTGGGCACGGCTGTGGTCCCTACTATCCAGGTGAGGACATGGCAGGCTGCCCCAGGAGGGAAGCCAGAGCCTGAGCCAGCGGCGACACCTGGAGAATTAGTCACCTGGTCAAAGGGCCGAGTCTCAAGCGGGGCGTCGGTGGGCTCACGCCTGTAATCCTAGCTACTCAGGAGGCTGAGATCTGAGGATCACAGTTCAAAGCCAGCCTGGGCAGGAAAGTCCGTGAGACTCCTATCTCCAATTAACCACCAGAAAACCAGAAGTGGTGCTGTGGCTCAAGTGGTAGAGTGCTCACCTTGAGCTGAAGAGCGCAGGGACAGCGCCCAGGCCCAGAGTTCAAGAACCATGACCTACCCTCCCCCCACCCCCCACCAAAAAAAAAAAAGCCAAGTCTCAGATTCCTTCACCCTGAAGGTAGAGTTGAGTCACAGCTCCCTGGCAGGGCTGCGATGAGGAGTAAGATTGTTGGCGAGCTATAACACATCACTGGGAACCTCGTCACTCTAATGTGCCATTCTGCCCAGCTGGATGTGCTGGTGCCCAGGTGAAGCCATCCTGGAAAGGGGCGGGGTAACAAGCACAGGGGAGTTGTGGCTTTGTGCCCATGTCGAATACCAATGAGGCTCGGTCCCACAGTCCTGCCACCACCCAGATCCCCCCATCCACCCGCCAACGCCCATCACCTCAACCGTATCCTCCAGTGCCCTTCTGGTGCGTGTCCTCCCCGCTCGGGGGCCAGTCAGGAATGAAACGTCCGTTTAATCCCAACTGCCAATTCGGATTTGATTAGTGATGGCTGGCAGGTGCCTTCTGGAAAGATTCCGAGGTCCCTGGGTGGCTTGATGCTTAGAGTGCTCTGATCGACTCATGATGTCTGTCCCGGGTGGTGGGCGGGGGGGGGGGGACAGGGGATGAGGCCAGCTTTGCGCTGTGTCACCTCTAAATCTAGAGTAAAATCACGGGATAAAAAGATTGCTGTGCCAGTCTTTTTATTTGTGATTTTGATTAAAGGAATAGAGCCTCAGACAAGGACAGTGACATCCAAGTATCTATTCCTTCAACCAGGGCCTCAAGTTCTCACTTGGCAGGCCAGGGCACATCAGTTCAGCTCAAATTGTATGATAGTAACTCATGATATGGCCCAAGCTGACTTTGAGCTCATCATCCTCCTATCTTGGTTTCCTGAGTGTGGGGATTATGGACATGCACCACCACAGCTGGCAATACCCATTTATTAAACAGGCATTCATTGTAGAAAACGTCTTATACATCCAATGCTTTCACCAGGACTCTCTGTGATGGAAGAGGAAACTGAGGCGCGGGATAGAGAAGCAACTCTGCAGCTAATGAACTTTGGCCAGAGCCAAAGATCTGCCTGCCATGCAGTTTCAAGGATTAGTGGTGACACTGGCAACCATAGCCGGCCTGAGCAAAGGCCCGGAGACCGGGGGTTGGGCTCTCTGGGAGTGGAGATGCTGGCTTCAGGGCAGCGTTGCTGGCTGGCCACTGTGGGGAGTGGGGTGAGGGCAGTTCAATCCGCATGCTCCCTGCATTTTTACAAACAGTAGGTGCACCATAAATGCTTGGTGACTGAATTGGCAAAGCAGAGCATGGAGTAAAATGGTTGGTTGGCTTAGAACTATTGGGAAGCTACAATGGCCAGTGACTAAACCACCCATGGGCAGCCAGGCCATCATCAGTGCCGGACGTTGCCCTGTGCCATCCTGCCCCTCAGCTGTGTGGCGCAGATCCCCCCTACCCCATCATCCGGGGAACCCCACTTCCTGGAAATGGGATTTCCCAGGAGATCTGAAATAGGGTCAGCATCCACCTCCTTTGGAATATTGCCATGTGCAGAAAATTATGTACTTTGACTTAACCCTTCGCAATCAAATGAGCAGATAAAACCTTCTGATGCGTGCACTGTGCCTCTCGTGTGCCAGTTTAGGAATCAGAGGACCGGGGAGAAAGAGCTTGTCAGTCTGTGTCCATAGCACAGTGACTACAGAGGAGGGGCTGTGGGGTCTGAGAGCATGGAGGGGATCCAGAGTGAGCATTGTCCCTTTTTGTCTCTCGTCTTCCCAGTCTCCTCAGCAACCACCTGTCCCGCTTTGGCAGAAAGGAGGATCCCCGTTACTGTGTAATGCTTCTATTTGCTTCTTGCCCATGCTGGGGATGAAACCCAGGGCCTCGTGCATAGTAAGCAAGTACTGTGCCGCTCAGCCACACCTCCAGCCCCAGCAACACTCGTTTCTTGATCTCTAATCACAACTCTGTCCATAACTCAGCCCATAACAGTGTTAAAAATTCTCTGAATGTCTTTCTCTCCACCCGACCATCTTGTCAGCTGCTTTCGGTTGGGAGGCCTCCTGCACTTAAGGCAGGAAGATGGTGGTCACCAAGAAGACGAAGAAGTCTCCAGAGTCGGTCCACTCCAGACTCCAACTTGTTATGAGAAGTGGAGAGTACATGCTAGGGTACAAGCAGACTCTGAAGATGATCAGACAGGGCACAGGGAAATTGGTCATCCTCGAAAAGACTGCCCAGCCTTGAGGAAATCTGAAATAGAATACTATGCTATGTTGGCCAAAAATGATGTTCACCACTACAGTGGCAATAATATTGAACTGGCGCGGCATGTGGGAAACATTACAGAGTATGCACACTGGCTATCATTGATCCCCAGTGATTCTGACAGCACCAGAAGCATTCTAGAACAAACAGGAGAGAAGTGCACAATTTTTCTTTAATAAAACTTGCCAGAGCTTGTTTAAAAACCAAAACAAAAAACAAAAAGAAATTCTCTGGACATCATACACACACACACACACACACACAGACACACACACACACACACACACACACACATACACACACACACACACACACACACACACACATAACCTTCCTGGGGCCTGGGTTCTGACCCTTAGTTTTTGTGCTTAAGGCTAGTGCTCTACCACTTGAGCCACAGCACCACTTCTGGCATTTGGGTAGTTAATTAGAGATTAAAGTCTCACAGACTTTCTTGCCTGGGCTGTCTTCAAACTATGATCCTCAAATCTCAGCCTCCTGAGTAGCTAGGATTATAAGTGTGAGCCACCAGCACCCCACTTTGAATATGTATTCTTGCCCTGAGAAAGGGGCAATGGCATGGTCTGCAAGAGGGCTGCTCATTCTCACTCACTCTCTGATTCCATCCCTGGTCCCCAACAAGATCCAGCTCCTGGTGCAGGAGTCTGCAAAGGGCAGTGATTATGAATGCTGGAGCCCCCTCAACCCCACCTCCAGCCTCTGCACCTGAGCTCTCCCAGGCTGACATTGTCCCCTTGTGTGGCACCCAGTGCTTAGCCTGGCCCATGGAAGGAAGGCACCTGTCAGAGCATGCGGCCCACTGCAGAGAGACCCCCTTCCATTCCTGCCCTGCTCAGCCCAGCACATGAGGACCTGAGTCTACCCAGCCCCGTGACTATGGAGTGGGAGAAGGGACCACCAAACAATGCTCCAGGCTTGACCACAGCCAGCCTCCAGGTCAAAGGCGCCGTGCCTTGGTGTAGGCAGTAGTGAGAGCAGGAAGTTCTGGGTGATGAACTTGATGGAGCACGCCCCAGCTCCACAGATCCCTGCCCAGAGGCTGAAGGAGCGGTGCAGCTGGCCTCAGCTCAGTGGAGATGCAGGGGTTGGTTGGACGTGGGTAGAGGAAGCGCTGAGGAAGTGCCACATTTGGGCGGCCCACTCCCAGGATCTGAGCTTCTGCAGATTTTCAACAAGGTCAGTCAGCTCTGCTCAGGGCAGCAAGCAGGGCTGCAGTTGCTTGGCCCGTATCCAGTGGAACCCGAGTTGGATCTGTGGACACACCCTAAGCAGGACCAAATCAAGCTGCCTCTTCCTCACTTATTTCTCCATTTCCTCTGATCACTCTCACCCCCCCCCACCCCCGCCCAACCCCACTCTTCCCCTTACTACCCCTCAAACACCAGATACACTGCCCCCAGGGCCTTTGCCCTTGCTGGTCCCTTCTGCTGAAATTCTCTTCCCTCACGTGGATGGATAATCAGTTAACTATAACCTATTACCTGTTGGTATAAATAAAGTTTTATTGTAACAACTGCTACACACTGACGCATTGCCTATGCTGGTTTTGCACTCTACCAGCTAAGTGGAGGTCCCCAGGAGGTGCACAAAGTTCTCAACCTAGTCTTTGGCAGGAAAATGTTGCTAACTCCTTCCTTGGGTATTTGTACAGCTTGCCCTCATCTCTTTTATGTCTTAACCATCTTCCTGGTGAGGTTTTCCTGCCACCCTAGGCTCCCCACCACAAAGCCCTTGGGAGGTCTGCTTCCTGTCTGTTTTCCAAATGCCCCATGAAATACAAATCCACCCAGGGCACACACAGCGCCATCACAGGGGCTGAGACCTAGCCGGAGCCTGGGAAGTAAAAGTCCCAGTGAGTGCTTCCTCCGAGCCTCTGCCTCAGTCTCCCTTGTGATGGAGGTAGGCCCTGGCAGATTCCTTGCCAGATCCATCTCCAAGGAGGTGGGATCCTGTCACAGACAGCTGCAGTCTCTGGAAACATCAGCCTTCAGGCAAGCTCTTCCATTTTGCCAGGGTCTCATTGGATTTTGTTCACCCACATTGTAATCAGGGGTGCAGAAAGGGTGGTATTTTAAATATCCTCCTGTCACAGAGGCAGAATTTTAATGCACACATTCAGTGCTATCTCATGCTGCTGTCCGCCAAATCTCTCCTGTAGCTTCTTTTGTAATTCATTAAATTTGCTCAACAGAATGATTCATTAAACTTCACTGGAATATTGTTCAAATAATTACTTTGAAAATAGTTCATGAGGACTAATGAATCGTGGCCAGGGGACACAGGTGAAAATGAAAAAGTCAGTTTTTCCTTTTTATTTTTTTTCTTTCAAACCTATCAAATGATGTCATTAGAAGGAATATCCTAACAGGGTCCAAATGCAGTCCAAATAGCCTCGCCAAGACATAGGCTTCTGATTTCTGCTCAGAGCACCCTTGGGTGGCGTAGGACAGAGATAACCTTCTGCTCCATCGGAAACCACTGGGCTGTTCAGCAAACAGCCCTCTGCTGGAGGCCATACAGGGAGCTGCTGGGGTGCCCTGGGGCTCCCCATGAAGACCTTCCCTTCCTGTTGTCTCCCTTAGTGTCTCTGCCATGTACAAGATGGTGGTCAGCTTCCTCCTTACAGTGAGCTCAGAATGACTGGGCTCAGTGGATCCCCTTGAGTGGCCCGAATTTACTTCTACAACATAGAGACTTAGAAAGAAACAGGCAGTTGTTCAAGGTCATGTCACAAGCTGGGGAGAGAACCCAGCTCATTCTTTGCTGCCCCTCTCGCCACTCTAGTACAGCCATCGCTTCCTCCCTGGTTCTAGTACAGCCATCTCTTCCTCTTGGTTCTAATACAGCCACCTCTTCCTCTCTATACTCCTCTATCCCTCTATGCCTCCACCTCAGCTCTCCCAAACAGGTAGAATAGATAGCCAATTAGTTGATGCTCCTTCCTATGAGGAGGAATGGAGCCCATGACCCATCCCTTGAACTGGATTTTTTTTTTTACTTTCTTCTAATGAATCCCTATTTGGTAGAAGGAAAAGTGATGCTGTAACCTGAAAGACTGGGTCAAAAGAGCAGGCCATTTCCTCCGTGCTCTCTCAATCACTCCCTCTGGGGAAGCCGGCCGCCATGTTGTGAGGACACTCAAGCAGCTCTGTGGAAGGGCCCATGTGAAGAGGAATGGAGAAGACCCAGACCAACAGCCAATGAAGAACTGTCCATGGCCACATGAGGGAGCTCACCTAGAAGGTGATCCTCCAGCCCCAGCCAACATCCTAATGACAACCACGTAAGGGACTCAGATCCAGGACAGCCACCTGACTCAGCCACTATCATATCCCTCACACCCCCCACCCACAGATCTGGCACACCATGAGGCTGTAAATGCTTGGTGTTTAAAGCCACTACACAATATTCAGTGACAGATATCTAATGCAACACACTTCTATATTCATTAGCCTACATATCTAAGACACATATCTGAGCAGGAGCTCCTAAGAATAAGGCTCTAGTAGCTTAGGACACAGCAATGTTTTACAGATGGGCGGGTGGGTAGATGGGTGGGTGGGTGGGTGGATGAATGGATAAATAGATGGGTGGACAGATTAATGGATGGGTGAGCGTGTGGATGAGTGGAATGATAAGTGAATAGATAGAAGATGGATGGTTGTGTAGGAGGGAAGGAGGCAGGGTGGGGGGGAGGAAGGGAGGGAGGGAAGGAGAGCAAGTAGATGGGTGGGTATTTGAGAACTTCTGAGCTGCTCAGAGGTAGCAAGTTTGGGGTGGGCAGGTACAAGATTAACAAACATCTGGTGATGCTTCTTTGAGCAAGTTCTAAATCCTTCCTTCCTTGTCGTCCCTGGTGGACAGTTGGCCCAGAGAACATTGTTGTGATGGCTAATTGAATCGTGACCATAATTTCTTCTCCAGCAAAAGCTGTGAGAAGCTTTGTGGGGTTTTTGTTCATTTTATTGTTAGTTTGTTCTGTCTACAAGGTTGTTCTGTGCCTGAATGTCTTGTCAGATGACCCTTAATTCTGTCTCATCTACCTCCCAGGATCCCAATGTCTGCTGTGAATCTCTTTTCTCCACAAGATGCCTTGATCTATAGACAGAGATGGAAGGGACCATCAAGAGCATGGGAGATATCACAGGGTAAAAGACAGAGGGACTCTGGGATCACAGACATGACTTCAAGTCCAATTCCTGTCCTCTTACCAACTGGGTGGCCAAGAGGAAGCCCCATTGTCTTCTCCGTGCCTCAGTTTCTTCCTCTGCACCTGCTTGTCAAGTCTTGGCGTGGTTCCTAGTCCAGGGTCTGTCCTGCCATTTGTGAGAGCTGGTTATCTCATTCCACCTACTGAGTCATCAGATGAGGAAAGTGAAGCTGAAAGCTGTGAACTAGAAGAGAATCTTGATTCCAGGACTGGTGCTCTTCCCTGCTCTGCTGAACTCACTTCCAACCTTTGGCAGAGGGGACAGGGCAGGGTTCTGAGTGCGCAGCCTCGAATGGCCTGAAGAGGGCGATGGCTGAATTGCATTGGCGCTTGGCGGTTTCATTCCCTCACCCCCACCCCACCCGCCCCGGCTCACAGCCTCCCCCCAGCAGGTTCTCCCCAAACCTCCACACGAGTCCTCTCCAGCCCCCAGCACTGTCATGCTGCCTCAGAGTCCTCTTCACTTCCCTCTGCACCCACCCTCCACTCCCCACCCCCACTGGAGCACAGACCCCATGCTGGCTTTGCACAGCAGGAGGCTCCCATTTGCCAGGATCCTTCTGTACACTGCCTTCAGGGTTCGGAGAGTCTCCTTGGTCCTTAGCATCCACTCACATTCCCATCCTCCTTTCCCACATACACCTGTGCTGCACCTGCTGGTGGGAGGGGCTGGAGAAGTAGGAGAAGGAAGAGGTAGGAGAGAACCCAGAATGCATCAGGCAAGCCCCTGCGCCCACGGAGTGCAAGGGGTAGAGGAGATGATACGGATACAACAGATAACATGTGCTGGTTGAAAGCAGGAAGAAAGGCTGAGCATAGAAGCCTTAGGGAATGTTCTAGAAGCTATTGTTTCTGAGTTGGGTCCTAAAGACCCTCATGTGTACGTGGGAAGGACAATACCTCCCACTTAGTGTGTGTGGGGGGGGCACTTGCACGCCAGTACTTGCACGCTTGAACTTGGGGCTTGGGCGCTGCCTTGTAGCTTCTCCCTCAAGACTGGTGCTCTATCCCTTGAGCCATAGCTCCACGTCTAGCTTTTTGGTGGTTAATTGTAGGTGATGATCTCAGGAACTTTCCTGCCCTGGCTAGCTGGCTTCAAACTGGCATTCTCAGATCTCAGCTTCCTGAGATGGCTAGGATCACACGTGGGAGCTGCCGGCACCTGGCTTGCTTTAGCTTTTACACCCACGTTACAAGGATGAAACCTCTACAATTGGTTGACTTGCAAATCATCCAGTACAGGCCCTGCCCACATGAGGCCCCGCCTACACTGGACCCTGCCCTAGTCTCTCTGCTGGGACAGGACCTATGAGACAGTGTCTTGGCCCGCAGGGACTGCAGATGGGCGGAGGACCTGCAGAGGGGCAGACGCTGTGACAGGTGTTCTTGATCTTTTTTATTTTATTTTATTTTTTTTTTTAATTGTATTTTATTTTATTTGAGAACATACTGTACAGAGGGGCAACAATTACATGGGCAGGATAATGCATACATTTCTTACCAAGCATTGCAGCCTCCTCCTTTGTTTACCCTTCACTTCCCTTCCCCGTCTCCCCCCTCCCCCCACCCAATTTTACCCCCCTCCCCCCACCCAATTATACCCCCCTCCCCCCCCACACCGAAATTGTAAAGCTGGTTTTGACATGACATTTTGTACTTCTCATTGTTGCAACAGGTCCACCTGAAACCTTAAACGACTTGTTTGTCCCCATCTCCTCCACATGTTATACTAACATCAAATATAGTGAAAGCGGGGGTTACACTGTGGGGGAGGGACATACAAAGCAACAAAGAAATAATCTTATAAATGCATTAGAAACACATGCATGAAAGAAACGAAAACATTAAAATACATATTTAAGGTTTCATTTTCCTAACATCACATTATCTGGCCTTTTCCGCTTGACTCATACCTATACTAGATATTGCAAATAAGGGAAACCATGGGACCTATGCTTCTTTGGGCCTGGTGTTCTTGTAGCGTGGGCCAAGGGCAGGCAAGACCATTACCTGGACAATCAGAAGAGGTGGTGCCTGACTTTCTCAGGAGGGCTGACAGCCCAAAGAATGACTCAAACAAGTTCTGCTTGAATGAGTGAGTTTTAATAGGGTCCCTTACAGAGCAGTGGAGGGGGGGGGTCTGTGTTTACCCAGCCTATTCCATAACCCTAGACTCCCAAACCACAAGAACGTGCTAAACATACCCATCCCCATTCCTCTTTCATGGATGGCTCTGTAGCAGAAAGCTGACAAAGAGTCAGCCACTGGCCAGCAGAGGGCACTGTGACCTTTTCTTCCTGTAAAATCTGTTGGTTAAAGGGCTGGGTGGGCAGTGGTTTCCACCACTGGGTTTCCACTGCCAGGAGGGAGGGCATGGCAGAGAAGGAGGGCAAAGACATGCCCCAGGCCGCCAGCTGGCCTCCACAGGACTCCCACAGAGTGACAGAGAACCTCAGCGCACACCAGCAGCCAATTCAAAGATGACAATGCTTTCCTATCTATTTCCTATAAATACCGGAAAGCAAGGGTGAGCAACAGGAATGGGGGCTGTGGCTGTACCAAGTGAATGACTGGATGCTCCCAGAGGCTGCTCTAGGGCTGGGCTCCCAGCTCTCTCCACAGCCAGCCCTATCTTCACTCCAGACCCTGAAGACAAGTTCCATGGTTGCCCCAGTCCCGCCTTGGGTCTGCAGTGTGATTGACACATTTCAGAAACACAGCAGCACAGGGAAACCTGGGTGCCTGTGGGTGGGAGGGGAGAGGAAGCCCCGCCTAGTAAAATGCTCCCACCAACCACTGGCCAGGATCACAGCCCTGGGGTGGGGAGGGGGGGGGAGGATGAAGTCTGGAAGCAGAAATGGCCCGATTATTACAGAGTCAACATTCTAGGCTAACAGAAGTTTAGTTAGAGTAGTTGAGACACAGGATGTTATCATCTTCCCTTTAGGACTTTCCTATCTTTGTCTAATTTCCTAAATGGAGAACAAGGGAAAGGGCCAGGCCAGAGTTCTGAGGCAGGAGCATTTGGGAGAGGGCAGAAGCTTGAGCAGCTTGTGCTTTCCAGGAGTGCTCTGTGGGTTTGATGGGAAGAGGGGAGGGCTAGCTAGATCCCAGTAGAGGGAGCCAGGCCAAGGGGAAGCCATTCTTTCTTCCCCAGCTACAGCCCTGTACAGCTTTTCCCTGCCCAAGGGTTTAAAAACAAAACCCTGTCTGTGCCCTATGTTAATCTCACTCTAGGGAGCTCTAAAGAATGGAGAAAGAACCCAAGTAGCATTTGTTTGCTGTGAAAAACAAAACAAGACAGAAAAACAGAAGAAGAGCCCTGTCGGCCAAAAGTGTCCAGGTTCAGTGAGTGCCTGTCTCCTGTGGCTGCTGGACCTGTGGTTAATTCAGAGATAATGACATTAGGCTGCCTGAGGCAGTCAGAGCCCCAGCCCTCCACACCTCCACTTGGAGTTACAGCCTCGCCGTTCAATTAGTCTTTAATTTGGACATCTTTCAAATCCACCTGGATAGCCCCGGAGTCCAAGGGAGAACCCGGCTTGCATCTCAAACTGGGGAGGTAGTTCCCAAGATCCAGGTGCTAGGACCTCCCCCCAGATCCTGAAATTCACATGGAAAGGAGTGGTCTTAGTGACAGAAGAACCCTAACTTGCTTTGAGCAAACCAGCCCTGACTTGGAGACACCGGATCTCTAAACCTGAGTCCGAAGGCGTGCCTCTCAATGAACAGTGAACCGTTTTATTGCCTCCTGGGTACATGGTTGCAATCCCCAGATCCACCACTAGGTGGCACAGACACTGCCAGTCCTGGCTTCCCGTCTAAACAGGCAAATTCCTCTTCCAGGACTGTAAGGGAAAAGAGGAAGCAAGCATTGGGTCTCCAGCCTCTGTCCATTAGGTCTTAATCAGAGCAACAGTGAAAATTCAGGACTTGAAATTCCAGCAATGCAGAGAAAGAATGCACGGGTGCTACATGTGTCTTTTCAGATCCAAGGTACCCTGACTGCAGCCTGGAGTAAGTTACCTCCCCCTCTGAGCCTCCCTTCGCCCACCTGTGAACAGCCACCTGCTCCACAGAGCTGTGGGATGCTGGAGGCCCATCCGCTGGGCCCACAGGCTGCTGGGAGGCAGATGTGCAGTCAGCCGCACCTGTGCGTGGACCGTGGTGACAGAAGTGGCAGGTGCTACGTGCTGGGTGCTGCTTGCCTGTGATTCGCTCTGTGAGGGACATTCCTAAATGAATAACACCTTAACTCCCATGACAGGCTTTCTAGCATGTTCTGAGGGCGAACTAGAACCACCATGTGGAGAAGTGGCTCTAGCCCAAGGGTCTATGTCCTCAGACAGCAGAAAAGGCTGTGCTTTGGGTATTGGAATGTCACTGGGGTTTATGGAGCGGCTCTGGGCAGGGGGCATCTGGGTGGGTTAAAGGTGAGGAGGTGTTGGCAGGTGAAGACAGGTAGGCCAGGCCTGCTCACCGTGGTCTAGTCCCAGAAGAGCCTCCTCGGCCACACCAAGAGGCTAACTGAGACTTTACATAGAAACCCACAAGCTATTCAGCTCCAAGAGGGCAGGAGCTGGGCACAAGGAGGCCAGACCACGCCCACTGCAGCCGCTGAGGAAGGATCTGGGTTGGTGAGAGGAGCAGTAGTGTTAGCAGCTTGTGTTTGCACCTCTGGCAATGACAGGCAGGGTGGCTGGGGGGGAGGGGTTGGCTGCAGGGGGGGGGAGGGAGGGACAGGTGGGCTTGCGGGTGAGTGAAACCACAGCAGTGGAGTCTTTATAAGTTCCAATTTATATCATAAAATGAAGTGCCCTCAAAAGGCCCTTCCGCAGCAGGTGTTCTAGAATTATCTAACTGAGGTACATCTCCACTCTTTAAGGAAAACACCAGCTCACATGGACATGGAGATGATCTACTTCTGGATATGCCTGGGAAGGTCGGCTTCCTGTGGAATTCCTCCAGGGCTGTGCACTCGGTCGCACGGGCTGTCTGCTGTAGGGCTGGGGGGGGGGGGGGAGACCAGCCCTTTAAACTAGGGGGCGGTGGCGCCGGGCCAAACTGCTGCTCTGCACCCGCCTCTTCCCTGACACAGCCGCACCTGAAGCACCCACTTCCTGGGGCCCCGCCCCTCCCCTCAGAGTGGTGGGAGAGGATGGGCGGAGCTTCAGCCGGAACCCAGGGCTGACCTGCTATGCTGCAGGCAAGCCCATAAGTGGCTGGGAGGCCATTCTCAGGCCTGGTCCTTCTTCTGAACTCCCAACACTGGGATCTTGTGTCTCTGAGGAACTTGTGGCCATCCTGGGGGCCATGTGGCCTCTCTGTTCCCTCTCAGACAGCCCTGGGATCTGAGACTCCTCTATGAGCCTCTCTGCGGTGAAGCCACTGGGCTCAGTCCAAGCCACATCCTCCCTGCAGCCCCAGAGGACTCACTCCCTGCATCAACTACTTCCTCTTGGCCATGGCCATGACCGGAGGCTTCACGGCTGCCTCCGATCCTGCCGTGTGCAGGCTGTGAGAACTTCACCCCATGCACCTGACAGTGACCAGGTTCCTGCTCAAATTGTCACTGGCTCCTTTAAAGCCCATCAGTAAAAGCCTGGATTTTTGGCTATGGAAGCAGACAGTTTGCAGGCCCTCCCTGCTGTGCATAGACAGCCTTGTGAAATTCATTTGCTTTGCTGGGACAGAACTCTATGCTTAATAGTCTATGAAGCTTGTCAAACACTCACCAAGTCATTCAACAAACTCCTTGGCCAGCTTGTTAGCTTCAAGTACTGCTTAAAATGTTTTACCATCCCTCTGTCTGGGTGCCCATCAGATTCCCACAACCACCTTGGCAGGGAGATACTATCACCCCATTTTGCAGAGTAGGAAACTGAGGACAGGAAGATCAGGTAACTTGTCTGAAATCCCATGCTACACCTGAACACAAGTAACGGTTTTCCGCTCCCTGGGATTCTGGGTCTCCCTCTGCCCCCATGTGAAGCCTGGGTCTGTACTTTTTCTTGCAGGACCTCAGTTTCCCCATCTGTACCTCCAGCAGGGCCTACAGCTCTGATGTGCACAGATCTGTGAGCTCAGATCCGCTGCAGATTTGGCAAGCCAAAGAGCTCGGAACTCGAGTTGGTACAGCCTGAGCCCTAAATCAGAACAGACCCTGGTGGCCAGGCTGATTGAGCAAGAGGCACCAGACCCAGTTTGAAATATGCATGACTCACCCAAATGCACCATAAACACGCAGCGGCCAGCGGTCTCGCCGTCTATCACCTTGCGTGCGGATGCCTGCCATCCCAGAGCCAAGTGTCAGCTGGAGCAGATGTTTTGTGTCTCCCCCCAGAGTGTCACGCTGTAAGTCAGGGGTGGGCAGGAGAGGGGAGGGGAGGAAGGAGGTTGGCAGAGTCTGAACCGGCCAAGCCACAGTCATACTGCAGGGGGCCATTGGACATCCAGAATGGATGAGAGAGAGCTCCAGCTCTCACCCACCCATCCCACTGCTCCCACCCACCCGGGGCCCTCTGAGCACAGAGCCCAGCACCGCAGTCAGAGGCATTGACCGGAGACCCTGGTCCAGATCTTCAGCTGTTCTGTGACCCAGGAAGGAAATCTCTGGGAAGTGGCTTCAAGGATTCCTTGGCCTCTGGCTCTCCTACAGGGCTAACCAGGAGGTGGAGGTTTATTTCCTTGTCTCTGGCCCTACCAAAGGCAGCAGCCGCCACCAACTTGCCCTTCTCTTAGTCCTCTCTCCCAGGCTGCTGCTGGGGTCTCTGAGCTGGCCTGACCTTGTGAATCTTCCTTTTCATAAATTCCTCCTGGCAAGCAGGGGATTTGTCCCAGGAGGCTGACCGATGCGACCCCTCGCTGTTTTACCCTGCTGATTGTCTCTAAGAATCACAAACTAAGAAAGAATAAACCACTACAAACGAGGATGCCAACTAGACCCCTAGGCAAGGACAAGATGCCCCCTGTCTTCTTTCATACTGATCAGTGGAGCTGCTTTAGACACATTTAGATTTCAAGGGTTTCTTAAACCTGTGTATCACTCCTATACACACATAACAGAATTAAGGATGCTGAGTCTAATTGGCACCACTTTGCCTGCATTGGGTTTAACTGGTGCCATCTTATCTTCATGGTGGAGAAAGGTGGAGTCCCACCTCCCAGTGATGGGCGTGCCTGAATTCCTAGAGGCAGGGGTAGGGACTTGGATGATAGGTTACTGGACCTGTCAATCTTGTGCTTCAAACTCACAAGTTTCCTGTGACCCTGCCCCCTGCCCCTGATTCTATTTAGGCCCAGCCCCGCTCAAGCCTCATTACCCCATGCCTCTGTGTCTCCTGGCTCCTGGTTCTCTTCTAGTCACCATGGTGTCCCACTTCAGCTCTCCAATGGGGTTGATCTGGTTTGTTGGTATAGTTTTTCTGCTCTTTCTTTGCTTTATTACTGTCATGGCTTAGTTTTCTGACAGTGCTAAGGGTATTCAAGGGGCTGCAGGTGGACAAGAGTCTACCTACAGCTGTTGACTTTCTCATAAAGACTCCCAATTCAACCTCTCAAAATGTGGCTTCTCTGTTTCTCCCAGCTGAGTTACAACATAATGAGGAGACATGAGCAAAAACGAATCAACTAAGATATCCAATCAGTAAGTTCTTCCCATATGTATTTCCCAAAGGGTCAGCTGCACCCACCCTGGTTCATAAGGAGTTAGATCTTGGCCATCAAGGCATTGGTGGTTGGTGGGGCATAGCTGATGGAATGTTCCACTGTTGTCTCTGGGATTCCTCCCCCGCCCCCTCCACCACCCCCAGACATTACCCACATTCTGCAACCTGTAATGTGTAGGTATGGGCAATGACTCCTCCATCACTACCCTCACCTGTCAGCCTCAACTGTAAGGGGTGCCTTCATTGTCACCTGACAACACGTGAAAGAGGCTGGCGCTGGTGGCTCACGTCTGTAATCCTAGCTACTCAGGAGGCTGAGATCTGAAGCTTGCAGTTTGAAGCCAGCCTGGGCAGAAAAGCCCATGAGACTCTTATCTCCAATTAACCATCAAAAGGCCAGAAGTAGAGGTTGGGTTGAGTGGCAGAGCAGCAGCCATGAGTGGAGAAAGCCAAGTGAGAGCATGAGGCCTTGAGTTCAAGCTCTGCTACTGCAGTGAGCACACACACACTAATAATAATAATAATAATAATAATAATAATAATAATGTACGGGGGTTGTTCAGTGGTAGAGTACATATGCCAGATCTTGGGGTTCATCCCCAAGAGGAAAAGGAAGATGCTAGGGTCCCATGATCTTGTCCAATGACACACCTGATTGGCCTAAAGACGTGCCACCTCCCAACAGTGCCACACTTGGGAGCATACCTCTAATACACAGGCCTTTGGGGAGATAGCCAGGCCATGGCATGAAGTTATCGGGAAAAGCTAAATGCAATACTGAAGCAGAAATCTCAGGTCAGGGTACATGGAGACTTCCAGTGAACCTGTCTTCTTCCCGGCACTGTGGTATTGGTGACAGACTAGATAGACCAAGAGATCAGGGGAACAAGTAGCCAGCCCAGAAACAGTCCCCCACAGACACAGCCAGCTGATCTTTGACCGATTTCCAATTCCAGCTCACTCAGAAGCCCTGGCTGGCAGTCAGTGGAGTCCAGTCACAGAATGGACAGCCTACAGATAGTGAGTTCTCTGTGTCCAGAGGTATGCAAGAGGCGGGGATATACGATGGCAGAGCAGGCCAGAGCAAAGGAGTCAGCGATTCTGTGAAATCAGCAGAGAGGAAAAACAACCAAACTTGATCAAAATGCTGAACAAAGTTTATAGTGGCAAAGGACCCACTTAAAACCTTTTAATGGCCAGCTGCCGCTGTGATCAGAGCAATCTCTGGAAATGATTTATTTACATATAAAAATGAGGCATTTCCCTACGGCCTCGAGACGGCTCCTGGAGTGAGGCTCTCATTGGCTGGTGGAGGTCCGGCCCCTCCTCCCGCAGCCCCAGCGGGGGGCTGATTGCTCTCCCTGGGGAGGCTCAGGCACCACCCGCCGGCACTCCAGAGTTACTTCTCCAAAATAAACCTTGCCGGAGCTTTTATGATGGGCGGCAGAGCAGGTCGGACAGTCAACAGCTTCATTCCAGGAATGCAAATGAACCCCTGAAGAGCTGGGAAGGAGAAAAGTAGAAGGAAAAAAGACAAAGCAAAACAAAACAAAACAAAAACCATTCCTGGGCCCAGAAGTACTTCATTGAAAGGTTAGAGTCTAGCAAGGCTAGTTTCACTGTCAATCAGACGGGGAAACCGAGGCTCAGGAGTCAGCCAAAGGCCACCTGATGTATCTCATCCCACAGCACCCCATCAAGCAGGCATGAAATCCCACTCCAGAGGTGACCCAGGCTTGTCCAGGCCTAGGGGCTCCAGCAAGGCCCCCTGCCCAGGAGGAGAGATTCATACCCACTCCCATTCCACAGGCAAGATCTGCCAGCTCACAGTTCTCTGCGGTCCCTGGCATTAAACCAGAGGATCTCCAGAGAGCACGTGCAAGAGCGTGTCCTGGCCAGGCTCACTGGGGAGCAGAAAGGACCTCATTGCCTGTCTTCCTCCTTCCCCAGCCCCATCCACCAGAGCCTATGTGACTCCAAAGCTAAGCCAACCGGCCTGGAGTCCATCTCTGCTTCCATAAGTCAGCAGGTCCCATCACAGGTCAGAGCCTCCGTTCCCCCCACTGTCAAATAGAGATGCCTAATTCCTGCCCCCCCCCCAAGTCCTTCTCTTCACCTCTCAGAATCTGATACTCAGGAGTGGAGAGTTGGTGGGGAGAAATCAGTTTTACCCAAGGACTGGCCACCTGAGAAGATGGGGAGCCCTTGGGGATGTAAAAGAGAGGGAGAGGAGGCATAGTCAGAGAGTGATGGGTAAGAAGAGCTTGTGCTACTGGGCCTGAGTCTGTACACGTGTTAATATGGTATCCCCTTGGGTGTCTGCCTTCAGGGAAGAAGGCCTCAGTGGATCCCCATTCACGCTGCACAAAAGACAGGCTGCAGTTGGCATCACTGGGGCCCCTACCACCCAGACATCACTGGGGCCTCCACCACCCCAGACCCTGCCCCCTCCTACCAGGGAAGGGCACCTGTCAGCTGCTGCAGCCCCTGGCAGGGAGGGCAGGATTCACTTACAGCTGGGTGAGTAGCTTTCCAGTTCCTCTGAAACCTCTGACCATTGTAAAGGAAGTCCTTCTACTTGTAGGTGAGGCCTGAGGAGGTTTGAGAGACAGCAGACCTAGGCAGAGGCCTGGGTCACTACTGGAGAAAGGAATCCAGACAGGGGACCAAGTAGCAAGCTGAGAGGAAGCGTTCCTCCAGAGCAAAAGTGCACACTCAACAGGGAGTGGGGCGGGGCTGGGAAGGTGGCTCAGTGGTAGAGAGCTTGCCTCACATATATGAGGGTCTGGGTTCAATTATTCAACTTCACATAAACAGAAAAGGTGGAAGTGGCACTGTGGCTCAAGTAGTAGAGTGCCTAGCCTTGAGCTGAAGAGCTGAAGGACAGCACCCAGGCCCAGAGTTCAAGTCCCATGAATGACCAAAAAAAAAAAAAAAAGGAAGGAGCATGGTTCAAATTTAGTCTGGGCAAAAGTTCTAAGAGTCTCAAAAAACTAAAGGACTACAGGTGTGGCTCAAGCAGGAGTCCCTGAGCCCAATCCCAATAGAGAGAGAGAGACAGACAGACAGAGACAGCATCTGGCAGATGTAGGGAGTATAATAAACCTGGAGGATGTTGTACAGAATTTTGTAGGTTTTTTTTTTTTTTAAACTAAGAGGGCTTGACAAGGAATACTTTATGTCTTCACTGTGTTAGAAGGTCAGACATGACATCAGCAGTTGAGGCTGTTTTTCTTGAGGGTTGCTGGTCCCATGTCTAGCGTCTATGTGGATTTTATAGGCTGTAGGACCTTGAGGTTGGTTGTGTTGTAAGGTGGGAAAAGCAGACAAGCCACATTTTGAAAGACTGGTTCTAGAGTCTCTATGGGAATGCCAGTGGTCTGCAGGCAGCCAATTGTTACAAAGGCCTGCAGCCTGCAGAACACTTAACACAGTTAGTATGTGGCCAAGATGGCGGCAGCCAGACCCATTCTCCCTGTTTAATTGCTTCTTGTTTTCTAGTTCTTCCTCTGTTCTCCGGATCAGCATCTCTTTCACTCTGAAGAGGCCGCTCTGTGTTGAAGATCTTGCAGACCGACTCACTTAACTACAGTTTGGTGATTGTGGGGAGATGCACTTTGTTCTCTCTGGAGAAAGCTGTGTTTCACATTGACCAAACCTATTCTGCATGGGATCTTCTCCTGTCACCCAGTAGCCTGGACTTGGTCCTTTGAGTAACGATGCAGGGACGGCGTGTGTGTGTGTGTGTGTGTGTGTGTGTGTGTGTGTGTGTGTGTGTGTGTGTGTGGAGATAATATGACAAAGAAGAGACCACCCCCACAACTGTCAGGCATCTCAAATTTGCCCCCACCCAGAATGTCTTTTCTGTCTCTCCACCCACAGTATCAGGGACCCCCCACGCTAGGCCCTAGACTCTAGGGTTTCCCCTCCTGCTCTCCACACAGTCCTCCCCACAGTCAACCTGCCAGAAAGTTCTATCTGTTCTGCATGCCAGTGCTGTCTCTCCCAGCCATTCCTATCAAGCCTCTCCATATGCATGTACCCTACGCCCTCTACCCCTGAGCACCCCAGAGCCCCTCCCTCGAAGCTCTGCACCATCCCTGTTCTGCAGTATGTCCTTAGACAAGGGACTCTTTCTGTCTAGACACGCACCCTTATCAGCAGCGGAGGGGACCAAGTCCTCCCAGCCTCACCTGGAGCTGCGTGATGAGATAAGATAGTGGCTATAACCTTGTTTAAGGTGCACAGACACAAGGGCTTGTGATTCAGAGCTCTGCCGAGGGCTGGCTGTGTGCACACACTCTCACGAACTCACTAATGGTGCAGCAAGGTGAGCACAGAGCAGAGGCACTGACCCACAGGGCCTTCTCCCATAACTTTCTAAGCACCCACCTTTTGCTGCACTAGGTGCTGAGGGTCCAAGGCAAGCAGCGCTGAGCTAACTCTCAAGGTAGCAGGACAGAGCCAAGCCTAGTAAGTCAGAGAAGAGAGCGGCCAGCTCCAAGCATATCCAGCGTATAAAGGGAGCACTGATTCCAGCTGCTCTCCGAAGAGGTGTGCACCGGTCATTCCTCCTCAGGTCCCATTCCTTCTGAGCCTCAGATCTCCAGATTGAAAATGAGGGAATGGGTGGAGGCTTCATTAAGGCCCCCTCCGGCTTCATGCAAAGTACCAGAAGCTAGGCATGTCTTGAGGACTTGGAGCCTCGGGAACTGTGAGAGGAAGTCTTAGTATGCATTATGCTGCTACAACAAAATGTCAGAGACTGGGTAATTCATAAAGAACAGAGATCGATTCCCCATAGCCTTGGAGGTAGGAAATTCCAAGACCAAGGTACCTGCAGTTCAGTTGTCTGGTGAGGGGATGGGGGAGCTGTGTCCTACGCAGGGAGGGGATCTGAGTCCTCACCTGGTGGAAGGTGCGGGCCGAGCCAGCTCCCTCAGGCCTTTTGATCAGGGCACTTGGTCCCACTCTGTCCTCACAGACCCCATAGAGATTCCACCTTTTCATATGGACCATCCCCTTGGTGATGAGGGTTTTGTTTAGTTGTTTTGTTGTACTTGGGATTGAACTCAGGACTTTGTACTTGCTAGGAAAGCATTGCATTTCTTGGGCCATACTTTTAAGAGTTTGTTTTTGTTGTTGTTATTTTTGGTTGCTTTTAGTTTTAGTTTGTTTTTTCTTTTCAAACTAGGTCTCCAGCTAGCTTTCCTTGGGCTGACCTTCTAATTTCAATTAGAGGATTAGAGACATGCACTACCATGCCTGGTTTTTTGGTTTGTTTGTTTGTTTTTGCCAGTAATGGGGCTTGATCTCAGTGCCTAGGCTCTCTGTCCCTGAGCTCTTTTGCTCAAAGCCAATGCTCTACCACTTGAGTCACAACTCAACTTCTGGTTCTTTGCTGGTTAATTGGAGATAAGTGTCTCATGACTTTCCTGCCCAGGCTGACTTTGCACCATGATCCTCAGATCTCAGCCTCCTGAGTAGTTAGGATTACAGTCACCGGTGCCTGGACATGATTAAGTTTGACACGAGTCTTGGAAGGGATGCAACATTCAAACCACAGCAGATGTCCCACAAAACCAGACAGTTTTGTGACAGCAGCCCTAGCAAATGCCACTCCCAGCTAGACACTGTCATTGCGGGAAACTTCTGCAAGATGAGGAGATGCCCATGAGGATGGAGTCTGTCATTCCCTTTGATGTGGAATTTCTCAAAACCTAAGCGACCTCCTGCCGTTTGCTGGACTTGGACCCCTGGCCTGTGCTGCCCTACACTCTGGGATCTGCAGTTGGGACTTTTGTGCCTGGGGTTCGGTGCCTGCCTCCTCTTCAGATGCCCATGCCCCAGCTCCTCCCACATGCTGTCAATCTGCCTCTTTTATTAGGAGCTTTTCCAGTCTCACTAGCAGTGGCCTTGTTTCCCCAACCGAATCCAGGTAGACCCACCTCCAAATACCTCAACTGGGAGTTCTTGCTGGACCAGACACCTGCCAAAGGCTGCCATCACCCAATCTTAGTTCAAAAGATGATCAAAGACCCCTCAGGAGTGTTTAGCAGATCGGTAGGCAGCTCACTCACAGGTGACAATGCTGATGACAGGCGCCTGGATGGATGGATTTTTCCTCTGTCAGCCATTGTGGCGACCCCTGATCATGCCCACACAGGAGAGCCCTCTTGCAGGGCAACCTTGTCACTCACCGGGCAGAAGCAGGGACTCCTCCTGACATGGCTGTCTGCAGTTTACAAAGCAGGGCTGGGGGAAGATGTCGTAGGAATGTGAGAGCAGGCCACATTCCACTCCCATTTGGAGCCCAGTACAGTCTGCCATGACCCCAACTATTTGATCCAGACAGTCTCCTTGAGAATCAAGCCACTGTAGCATTTAACTCATGCCAGGATTCAGGCTAAACATGTCCCATGTCCCATGAACTATTCCCTTTGCATTGTCACAACAATGGCTCACAATGACAAAACAGAGAACAGGACGGTGAGCCACAAGTCTTTGTTCTCTAGCTACTGGAGAATAGGGCTGCTATTTTATTCCTGAGTTCTCTGGCATAAGAACCACACAGTTAATTTTCACATCCTACTCTGAAAGTTTCTCCATAGGACTAACTCAGTCTTACTCCCAATTGTTTTTCTAGTGGCAGGCAAAGGACCTCACATAAAGTAGGCCCTCAAGGGAAATTTCAGGAAAAAGAAGAAAAGAAAGACTGATGGGAAGATGGATGGGTGGATGTGTGGATGAGTGACAGGATAGATAGATGATGAATGGATGGATGATGGATGAACTGATGGGTGAATTGGTGGATAAAGGGCAGATGAGTGGATGGATAATGAACTGATGGTTGAATTGCTAAGTGGATGGGTGGATGAGTAGATAGATGGATGGACAGACTGATTGGTGGATTGGTGGGTAGATGAGCAGCTAAGTAGGTAGACAGATGGATAAATGGATGATGAATTGATGGGTGAACTGGTAGATGGATGGGTGGATGAGCGAATGTGTGGGCAGACTGCTGGATGAGAATAAATGGGTGGGTGGTCGATTGGATTGGTGGATAAACAGGTGTTTGAGTGTGTGTGTCTTTGAAAGATCAGGCAGGCAAATGACTAAATGCATGAATAAAAGGGTGGGTAAATGGGTGGCTATGTGGGTAGACAGGAGAAAGAGTAAGTAAAAGAATGGGTGGGGGTGAATGAATGCATGAAAAAAAGAAGAAGAAAGAATTCCCTCCCCGTGTTACCTGAGAGCATCACTTGAAGAATACTCAGGGAACTGGTGGAAACAGATGTGCTCTTAGACATAAAAGATGCTGAAAAATAGTTGCCGTTCCTGGAAGGGAAAAGGGGTGAGGGAGGCAGGAAAGGCACATCTGGTTACAGGAAGAGCCTCCCCTGGCCAGCATCTTCTGCTCTGAAAGGCCCAGGGCTCCACAGTGAAGGCACTAATTGGATTTCATTAAAGCAAAATAGATTTCCTAGCATCAGAAGAGCTAGTTCATTAATTTAACACACATTCTGCTGGCGGAAGGCATGGAAATTGTAACTAGTTTTGGCCTACCTGGGCTCAAAGCAGACCTGGGACCCCCCACAGCCTGATACGATGCTGAGGATCTAAGAGCTTGCTCTATGCCAGCCTCAGGGCTTGGCAGTGGGTATGAAGTGAGGAACACAGCTTCTGCCTCCAGAAACTGAGCTGCTCAGCAGAGCCTGGGAGTCCCTGCTGCCATTCCCACTGAATTCCTCCCTTATATGCTTGCTGCTGGCTGAGCTACATTCCTCTGGTCCCTGGGAACTCTTGGGGACATTACTGTTTGTACCTCTGGCTAGGCAGGGTCAAGAGCAACAGAGAAGACCAAGACTCACCCCTGCAGACAAGAGTGAGTCTTTGGCAAGGCAGAAAACAGCCAAGTATAAGAAATCTGGTGACTTCATGTCTGGGGCTAGGACTGGCCAGGACCTACCTCATTCTGGCTGGAAAAGACGGCTGTCCTCATGACCCACGGCTTTGATGAAGCCATCTGCTCTGGTCCCCTGCCCTCTCCTCCTCTCCCCGGCCCTAATCTCGCTGGAAGGATTTAGACTGAAAGGGGTTTGGCTGCCCCTTGTTTGTGGAAGCTGGGGATATGAAAGGGAAATTCTGAGCACCTCTTAAGAGCAATTTTTCCATTTAGACAACTGCCTGAGCCTTCCAGGAGCAAGACTGGAATCTAAATATTTGCTCTGTGCTTTTTGGTTTACCAAACAAACACTTTTCCAAGAATTACCCTCTTGCTCTTCACAATGATTGTAGAAAGCGGGCAGGATGGGAATTACTCCCCGCCCCTGCTTTTAGTCATCCTTCCCTGCTTTGTAGCTTGCAAGACACAGACTAGAATCTATACCTAAGTATACTGTGATGTATTTGTTCCAGTAGGAAGTCACAGCCCACCGTAGCTGGCTCTGGGTTCTACTGCCATGCATGCGCATGCTATTTCCTCAACCAGGAACACTCTCCTTATCTCCCAGACTCCTATGCATCCTTCAGAGACCCACCTAAATGTGACTTTATCTTAGACAAAAATTCCGGATTACTTGCCAGTAATCCAAGTATGGGTCGCCATGTTGGGTTTTCCACTCACCTTGCTCTTTGGACCCTAAGCTTTGTGGGGACAGAGTATCCATTTTTCATCTCTGTAGCTCTAATCCCAAGCATAGGACCTATCCCAGAGGACACACACACACACACACACACACACACACACACACACACACACACACACACACACACACACACAGACACACACACACACTCCATACTCTTCAGTGTTCATTGGCTTAATCAATAAATCATTGACAGCCTGGGTAGTTATTATACACAAAGCAGGTTTGCAATTTTCTTATTTACTTATGCAATTACTTTTAATTGCCTGAGAAACACATAATTACATTTTTGCTGTTAAGTAACTCAGACAAAACAGATCAAACATAACTTTTGTGTCCCCTCCTCACTCTCCCCAGGCTCGGTCATGGCTCGGTCCTCCCTTCTGTCCCCTCTGACTAGGGGAAACCCCATTGCAAATTTTGGATGTCTCTTTACAGACTTCTTGCTATGTGCTGGATCTATGTTTATAGCTACATACAGAAACTGTAGAATTGTTTTTTTGCTTTGTTTTGTTTTTAGATTTGAGACTGGCATTTGAACTCAGTACCTGGCGCCTTTGCTCATTGGCTGGCACTCTACCAACCTAACACCATCCCCAACCTCAAGGCTTGGTGATTTTTATGCATCTCCTCCAACTCCTCCTGACAGTCTCTGAGACCCCCTCAGACCTTAAGAACGGCCGATCTACTGTTTCTTTAGACTTTTGAGATGCCCTCTGATGAGGGCATTGCAATGCTGCATTCTAGACTTTCCGTCTCCTTCCCCTGCTGCCCCTGGAGGGGTCCAGGCTATTTCTTCTCCACTGACTGCTAATGCTCACAGGAGGTACCAGGGCAATGGCCGCATCAATGGTCTAAGGAGGCTCAGAGACTCTGCATCTCAGAGACTAAAGTCATTTGCACAACTAGTCTAGAGCATGCTGACCACGTCACAGCACCAGGCCAGGGCCTGTAGACTCCCAGCTTCAGTGATCCTGCACTGAGACCCTCTTGCTGCCAAGGCAGAGGTGCTGTGTGATTGGCAGTGCTGTGCTGGTATTCAGACCTTCCCCCCGACCCAGGGTTGGGGTCTCAACCTCAGCTCTGTCTTTATAGATTGGGGCTCACAGCCCCTTCTTCCCAGGACTGTGGCAAGGATGAAATGTCCACTGTTGGCCCAGAGCCCGCTCTCCCCAAGAACCTCTGCTCTGCCCTGGAGATTCACCTCCATGAGCTACTGAAATCCACATCAGCCTTCAGGCTGGCCAGCCCAGTCCCTACTCCCATCTTCCCACTTGTCCTCATCCTGCCCCTCCTCATGGCCAGTGACAGCTGAGACATACTCTTCTGGTATGTTTGGAAATACGAACTCTTGTTTCTTATGTAAGACAGGGTTGGAAATTCACCTGCCACCAAAGTCGCTGACAGTCAGTGTTCCAGAATCCAAAAAGATTTGTGTCAGGGCCAGTGCCTTCCCTGCAGCCTCCTGGCGTCACCGAGCCAGGAGACTGGAGGAAAAGAAAAATCAGCAAAGGACGCTTCAGGCCCAATACGCGCAGTATCCTAGCTGCCACCATGGCTCCCACGCAGCTTGGGCATCGGGAAGCCACAGAAACCCAGGGCTCTGGTGCTCAGGAGGCACAGGAAGGACCTGAGCCAGGGAAGGCTTGAGAAATGGCACTGTGAGGCCACACGCCTGGAGGAGTTCAAGGCTTCCAGGTGGTATGAGGTGGACAGGCGTCCTCTATTTGTGAGGTTGGCCAAGCCTCGCAGCTCTCTCTGGGTTTCAGTGTCCCCATCTGTTCAATGGGAACAGGACTGTGTTCCCTCCCACGTTGGTGCAGCAGTGACTGCAAAAGCTCTAGGTGACATCTGATACCTGGGACAGGCACCAGGCCTTGTCGTCAGGACACTTGCAGAAGTCAGAAGCAGACTTCCATCCTGCTCAGAAGATCAAGGTAAAGGAAGTAGAGCCCAGACAGAAGAAGACAGGGAGAAGAGTTACAGGGAGAGATGAAAAGAGAGAAGGAAAAAAATCATAGCCAGAAAGTAAAAATAATGGAGCACTATCAAATCCCACTCTATTCATCCTCCATTCTCCTTCGTCCTCTTCATCCCATTGACAGTGTCTATAGAAGTTGGTGGGCCCAGGCGTGTCTCTGTCCTGCAGCAAGCTGACCCTGTCCTTAGATGAGCTAGTTCTGTCCCTCACTGCACCTTCTACCTGGGGCTTGGAGGTTCCTTGGCTCTTCAACTGGAAACAATCCTTCCACACATGCAACCCATAGTGCTCAGCACCCACCGGAGTCATCCTGGCCTTTGGAAGTCCAAGAACCCCCACCCAGCCTGGACTCATGCCAGTGATGTCTCGAGGAGCAGAGGGGAAGAGGAGAGTATGTGAGGTGATGTGTGTGCCTGTCTGTGAGATAGAGGGAGGAGAAGGAGAGGTATAGGGAGCAGGGGAGGGGAAGGGGCAAAGGGAAGGGAAGTGGGAAGAAGCAGAAGCAATAAAGAGGGACAAAGAGAAACTCAGACCTAGAAACCCAGAAAAGAAGGCAGGAAATCTGGAAGACAGAAAGAGGAAGAGACCAAAGCACAAAGCAGAATTCCCAGCAGCAGAACCACTGCAGGCTACACCACACAATGCCAGCAAGCTGTTTTGTAGGAAGACAAATCTTTCTGTGGCCCAGTGGGTATAGTGGAGAGCACAGTGTTAAGCAGAAGTCTCCTCAGGGTCTGGAGAACAAGATGTGGTAACTCTTCAGACACCAGTAACAGCAGACATGAGATTCCAGACGATGGGGGTCCGAGGGAAATGGGACTTCCAGACAGAGACTCAGAGATGCAGTGGCTGACAGAGGGACTTGGAGACACAGACCTAGGGAGAGCTAAGATTAAAGAGACAGCAAGAGACAGACAGACACAGAGGGAGAAGAAGAGGGAACATGGTGGGAAGAAAGGGCAAAGATAAGCCAGAGGCAGAGTCAGGCAGAGAGGCCAGGACAGACAGACTGAGGCGTGATGAATTAGGGGTTGAGACCACCAAAGCACTGCTCTCAGTGTGCAGCAGGCTTTGGCTAATTCTGGTATGTGGGACCAGCAAGAGGGGTGCCTCCTGCCTGTGGCCCAATCACACTTTCTCTCTTAACCAGCACAGGCGGCTGCCAAAGCCACAGGACAAAGTCCCTGGGGAGAGACACTTCATCTGCAACACAAACAGATTAAGCAACCCTCTGAGGAAGGCCTGGAAATCTATCACCTAGCAGAATCCCTGAGTCCCACCCCGTCCCCCCCCAACCCAGCGGATCTGCACCTACAGGGCTCAGCTTTGAAGCCAGGGCCTGATGTATCAGACATGTCACCACAGCCACAGCTTGGCTTCCGGAAGGACAGGCTGGAATTAAGCTTCAAGAGCTACTAAGCTGTTTTTAAATGATTGGCCATTAATTCTATGGTTTTATAAGAGCTTTTGAGAGGACAGGTCAACAAGAGAACTTCCGAGGCTGTATCTCATGGGTGTTACTGCTGACTCAACCTGACAGGCTGCCACTGCCTTTGAAGTCCTTGGATTCACCCCGGTTCTGACAGAGAGCAGTCGCTCGGGCCTAGGGGACTTCTCTGGAAATGCTCAAGTCCCTTCCACAGCGGCCAATCTATTTGTATCTTTGTTTGTTGCAGTCCAAGCTGACTCAGTCTTTGTTCCAGGTGAGTTGTACCAGAAGATTCATGGTGGTCAAACATCTGTTCCTTCTCCTTAGAATCAGAGCGGCTGACTCACTTTCTGTCACGATCCATGGAGATATTGCCAAAGCATGGATACAAGTGGACTCTGCCTCTGCTCAAATACCTTCTATAGCTTCTGTGTCTCCATACCACACACCATGCTGGCCACCTAGTCATCCTTCAGCCCTGGGAAGATACTTAAGCAGAATTCTGGAAGCCAGCATCTCCCTTGTTTCCAATAAATGCTGATCATTCCTCTACCTTGGCATGTGCTCTTTGGCCAACTTGGATCTAGAACTTACCCCTGGGTTGGGCCTGTTCTGCACCTTACCTCATACCCCCATACACTGTGTTTTACCTGGGAAGCTCTTGTTTTAACCAAGGACAACCCCTTATGCTGCCTTCAGCGTTGAGAGGGTCGTCTGGGAAGGTCTTTGGTACTTCACTGCACTTCCCTTCCCCTCCTGGGGGAAAGAGATTCAAGCAGTGGGGTGATTCTAAAGTCCCTTTCCCATGGGGGTGACTTGCGTACCCCAAAATATCCTACAAGATTTGCTTGACAAAACTTGGCAAGCTCAAAGTCAGTCATTAGCTCCTTTCTACCCCATTTCCCCAGTCAGCACAAATGTTAGAAATGGGCTCCAAATCCCCAACTCGGGTAGCTCAGAGTCTTTCTGATGCCCCTCTTCCTCACTCCCCACACCTTGGAGATTGTCAAATCTAGTTCATGGTTCTTCAGGAATGTGTCTCATTGTAGTCTTTTTCCTGGCTACTCAGGATTCACCATCAACTGCCTGGCCTGTTCCGAAAGCCCCTTACTTTGTCAGTCACTTCCCTCTCCAAGCTGCACCCTGCCCCATCAAAAGCCATCATGCCCTGGCTGGGGGCCGATGAAATCTCTATCCCTGAACTTGACCCAATATCCTTCTTGCCCACCTCAGACTCACTATGTCCATACTGTATTTTCACTGCCATACGGTTTCTGATCTTTGGGCCTTTGCACAGTCAGCCCTGTCTCCAACTTTTCTTCTCCCTCATTTGGTCTCCACTTCTGGGCATTAGCACTCACAATATTATACTGAATTCTGTATGTGGTTTCTCTTCGAATCATCTGGAACTGACTTATCAGCCCAGAGTCCAGCTCTTGCTCATAGGCATTTGTTGAATGAATGCAAGGATGGATGGATGGATGGATGGATGGATGGATGGATCCATGGGTGAGTGGATGGATGGGCTGGTGATAGATAAATGTATAGATTGAGGGATGATGTATGTATGTATGTATGTATGTATGTATGTATGTCTTGGTATGTATTTGTGTGAATAAATGCATGGATTGATGAATGAATGTATGGATTGGTAAATGGATAGATGTGTGCGTGGTTGAATAGACAGATGGAAACACCAGTGCATAGATGAATGTATGGACTGGTAAATAGACAAATGTATTTGTAGGTGGGTAGTGAAAAGATGGATGGACAGGTAGGTGGGTGGATGTGTGGATTGGGTGAGTGGGTGGGCAAGTAGATGAATGGATGGATAGATTTCTTGGTGGATGGATGGGTAGGTGGGTGGTGGATGGATAGATGGATGAATGAATGGATACACCAGTGGATAGGCAGATGGATAGATGGATGGGTGGGTAGGTGGTTGAATAGATGGATACACAAGTTATTATCAATGCCAGACTGCCTGGTGAGGTCTGCCAAAAGTGCTGCTGCAAACAGCTACCAGCCCTGCAGATTCTGAGAGATGTAGCTGAACTGCAGACGCTAGCTTCTGGCTCCAAGTCTGCGTCAGCCTTTCCAGCTAGTAATGAACCAGATAGGGCTTCTGGGCCTGAGACTGGGTCTCTGGACCCCTACCTGGTCTGTACCTAGAATTCAGGGGACATCTATGACCTTGGAAGGGAAAAATCTGCATCAGATACCAAATCACAGTAAAGGGATAGTGCCCTGGAGCCCATAAAAATCCCAAATATTTTTCATATCTCTGAATATCACTTATGGTCATCACTTCCTTAATATTATGATCATTATTAACTACTGCTCAACAGATTCCTGTTGCCCTAACTTAGCATCCATGCACTAAAAATATGCACATCTTATTATATCTCAATTTTATTCTAATACCTGGATATGTTTATTTCAGAAGTTTCTTTCTTTCATAATTCTCTGCACTGGTTCTATGCAGTTACAAGCCTGACTCTGAGAGTTTGATATTCCAAACACAGAGTCCTCCCAGAAAGGCGGGGGAGGAGGAGAATTCCCAGGTTTTTGCAGATCTCCTGGGAGATCCCTGGGTCCCAACACAAACCAAGGAATGGATTGCTTTAGCCAGTTTCATTTTGGAGTAATTTGTTACACAGCGGGAATAACTAATATATTTCTTCTGGACCCTTCTCTGGAAACTATGTCCCACTGAAGTCAAGGCAAGCAAAAAGGAGAAAGCCATGAGATACAGGAAATCAGCATCCCAACCGAACAGAGTGAATGGAAGGAACTTCCCAGAATATTGATGAGAGGAGCTCCCAGAGGATAGAGGAGGCACAGCAGGTTCAGGAGTACAGCCCGGAGTAGCGTAGAAGGTTCCAGAGGCCTTGAGAAAGCTAAGTATGATGTAATATTCAGATCAGTAGGATATATCTCAAGGAATTTAGAGAGACATTAGTAGCACAGAGAGGACCACTGCAGGAGAAGGAAAATGTATGGCATCCTCTGTGGCTTAGCTGTACATAGCCCAGTGTGACCACAAGAGAGACCCTGAAAATGATGTAACCCAAATTGCCATAGGATTCTATCCAGACACTAAAGAAGACTGGAAGCATGCATGGGGTGGGGGCAGAGGTGTGCGAGCAAGTGAGAGATGGGGGAGGGGAGGGGGAAAAGGAAGGAGGAGGGGGAGGAGGAGAGAGAGAGTTAACACAAGCTCATGTTGACAAGTCAATCTATAATGTCTAAGACAGAAATGAGAAGTTAGTGACAACAGCTATATATATACTTGAAGCCATGATCACAGATACCACTGAAGGCAAAAATCCACTGAAGAGTTCAGATACTGGCCTCAGGGATTGGGATATGGTGGTGAAGGTGCCAGGGGCTGCCATTTCCAATAAGCCTGTTAAAACAACATCACTTCACACATTCCAACACGTGCTGTTCACAAGCTAGCTTCTTCACAACTAACTCAGTTAATTTTGGTATACTGGTAGAATCCTTTTTTTTCTCATAGTAGATTAAATGTATAGTGCATCTTATACACACAGTCAGGGAGACAAGCTCAGCTGATACCCAGCAGGCCAAGATATCTGGCTAACACACACACACATATGTACACACATACATATATATACATGTATGTATACACACACACACACATATACACCTTTCTGCTGAGGCTGGCCAGAAATACACCTTTAATTGTTGTCCCCCATCCTCCCCATACCTGGTGTAGTCTCTTGTATATAGAAGATGCTTCTTAAATAACACTGATATGAATATACAAAGTCATTCTAGCTGAGCCATCAGTGGAGGATGCCAGAATCATATTGTAACTATGACATCACACCAGTCACTGTTTGGTAATTGCTACCTAATATTCATGTCCAGCCAGTACTTTACTTTCTCAAAACAGTTTACAAATACTTAGGCAATTCCATGGCCAGGCAGCTCAGTTGTTCTTAGCAAAGTGTCTGCAGTATCCTGTTGTGGTCTCCACTGCTGTTTTTTTGAAGTCACCAAGTAAAAAATTGCTCCATGCTAAAAGAAAGCTTGGCCCTGGCTGCAGTTCTTGCCTACATCCAGAAAAACTATCCTGGTGATAGTTTAATGCTGGATGGTAAGAATAGGAAGTGGGCCCAAAGAGGGCCTTGTAGCCAGAGGCTCACAGCTGTAACCCTAGCCACTCAGAAGACTGAGATGTGAGGGTGGTTCAAAGCCAGCCCAAGGAGGAATATCCAGGAGACTCCTATCTCCAATCAATCAGGAAAAAAGCCAGAAGTAGAGGTGTAGCTCCAGTGATAGAGTACCAGCCTTGAGTGAGAAAAGCTAAGGAACAGCACCCAGGCCCTGAGTTCAAGCCGGAGGACTGGCACCCTCCCCTCCTCCTCACCCCCTCCCATACCCCAAAGAAAGCCAGTACCGCTGCCTATAGAAGCTGTCTGCATTCTGTTAGATGTGATAATGACATTGAGGTTAGGTAAGAACATATCCACACGCTCCCTTCCTTTTGAGACACAAGTGGAAGCATTTACGGGTGAGAAGACATAAATTTGGACATGTGCTATAAAATACTCCAGGGAAAAGTGGAGCTGGGGTAGGTGGGGTGGCCAAGTTTTGACACAGTCAAGTTGAAGTTGACCCGCTGGGTGCGTGGCAGGTCACTGGCCTCTCTATTTTTGACTGTTTAACAATTTCATCCTAAGAATTAAAAATAAATGGAAAATACATTTATGAATAAATGACAAAATAGCCTTTCAGGGAAGCTGCCTAAGGTTCTATGGAGTTAAAGGAACAAGAGTTTGCTAAAAATAGCGGTGAGATTTATTTGGTTTCTCCACATGTCATCTTCGATCATTTATCACGAATACTCACATTTACTCAGTTGGTTCTCTGGATGCCCTCAGTGGAAGGAATGTCCCCTCCTGTTGGATCAGCACTCTTCCACTGGAGGGGAGTGATTACAGTGGGCTTTGTTTTCTGCCAGCCTCAGTTTCCCCACAGAATGGTAAATGTGATGACCATGGTGCACTCTCTACTAGGGTCCTTGCCAAGTTCCGACAATAGGCCAGAACTCAAGGCATTACCCATAAAGCTTGTTTTTTTCTGACTCAAAAATGCCCTTTGCATGGAAGTTTAAAAAAAATACCTGTAATCCTAGCTACTCAGGAGTTGAGATCTGAGGATCTGAGGAACACAGTTTGAAGCCAGTGTAGGCAGAACAGTCCATGAGATTCTGTCTCCAATTAACTACCAAAAAGCTGGAAATAGAGTTGCATCCAAGCAGCAGCATACTAGCCTTAAGCAAAAAAAGCTCAGGGACAGCACCCAGTCTCTGAGTTCAAGCCCCAGAACTGTACACACACACACACACACACACACACACACACACACACACACACACACACACACGCACGCACGCACGCACACACACACACACCTGAAGAAACTAAAAGTTACCCACAATGTTATTATTTTAGCATATTTCCTCATGAAGACATTTATTATTGTTTACCACACATCTTTTTATAAAATTTCCCCAAACAAGCTTGTTTTTATAAAACTTTGTAATTCATTTTCCTCCACATTTTTTATTAGCATCACTTAATTATATGAGGAGGTTTCATTTTGACATGGCATGTTCATATACGCATATAATATTACCTTGATCAGATTCGCTCCTTCCTGCATTCTCCCTCATCGCCTCTCCCTGTTCAATGAGTCAACCTTGTTTATGAAAGACCTATATTTAAACCTTTCTAATGAGATGATTGTTGTTGTTCTTAAATTTGGGAGATTTTACATATATATGCATACATACATATTATTTTAATGTACTTATGTACCTATACATATATCCGATATTTTAATGTACATATGTACATCTGTATGTATATTTACACAATATGCATTAAAATATCGTGTATATTTGTGTCCATCGACAACACATTCTTCCTATATCATTACGAGTTTTACCGCACTGCTATCCCATCCTTTAATCTTGTGTAGCTCTCTCATTCTTTATTTAGCCAGTTTCATTGTATTCATTTCCTATGGCTGCTGGGTTAGACTCTTCATCCCTCTGATCGAACACCTGGCAGAAACATAACTTAGATGAAGGTAGAGTGTACCTTCTATGAACCAGAGGGTTCAGCTCACGATCACTCAGCTCTGTTGATTCTGAGCAGAACATCATAGCAGTCAGAGTGTGTGGCAGCAGAGGCTACTCATCTCACGGTAGACAGAAAGGACGTAGAGAAACAAGGTGTCTGGGACAAGATACTGCACCCAAAGACTTGCCCAGTGACCCACTTCCTCCAAGGAGGCCCAACAGTTTCCAGCACCTCCCAACAGTCTATTCAAATTTTGAACCCATCAATGGATGAAACCATTGATTATGTTAGAATCCTCATACTCCAGGGTCCCCAGCCACATTCTCAGACATATAATATAGTCATTTCTCTATCCAATTAAGATGAACTATTATGAACTACCATTAACTGAGTGGTTTAGAACCACTCTTGGAGACCAGAAGTCTAAAATTGAGGCTTAGTTCCTTCTCAGGGGCTCAGAAAGGAAGTCTTCTTGGAGCATGTCTCCCTCCTGGCTTCTAGGATTGCCGGCAACCTTGGCATTCTTTGGCTCATGGTTGTGCCACTCCAATCTCTGCCTCTGTCTCCTCATAGGTTTTCTCTCAGGGTCTTTTCTTCTCTTCACGCAACTGTGTTATACAGGACCTGGTGTCATCTCACCATAACTGATTCTAAATGAGAGTACAGACTGTAGTTCGGGGAGTTTAAACTTTAATATGTCTTGTCGGGGAATGTGAATCAGTCCAAACTTACTGCAATGGGCTTTTAGGATTGATACATCATCTCCCATCCTTTGGCTATTAATAAATTATGCCTAACACATCCATGATTTTTGTCTTAGATTTCTAGAAGTGGAATTTCTAGGGCAAAGACTATGCCAGAGTTAGACCAGGAAAAGGAGGATTTAACAAAGGGGATGTATGACCCAGGGGCTGAGAAACAGAAGGCAAAGTGATGCTAAAGTAGCCAAGACTGAGTAACTGCAGGAAGCAGCCACACCCAGGATATAGGAAGCAAGGGAGGTGTGGCCAGACTGCCAGTATGTTTGTGTGTGTACATATGTGTATATATACATGTGTCTATGCACAGATGTATGCACACATAAGGGAGGGAAAGCAGGATGTTCCTGTCTTAGTCTGTTTCCACTACCATCACAAAATGCCTAAAACAGACAACTGTATTTTTTTCTTTTATTTTGTCAGTCGTGGGGCTTAAACTCTGGGCCTGGGCACTGTCCCTCAGGTTTTTTTTTTTTTTTTGGTCCGGTTATGGAGCCTGAACTCTGGGCCTGGGCGCTGTCCCTCAGCTCTTCAGCTCAAGGCTAGCGCTCTACCACTTGAGCCACAGCGCCACTTCCGTTTTTTTTTTCTTTTTTGCTTATGTGGTGCTGAGGAATTGAACCCAGGGCCTCAGGCATGCAAGGCAAGCGCTCTACCACTGAGCTACCTTCCCAGCCCTGTCCCTCAGGCTTTCAGCTCAAGGCAAGCACTCTACCACTTGAGTCATAGTGGTACTTCCGGTTTTCTGGTGGTTTATTGGAGATAAGAGTCTCACAGACTTTCCTGCCTAGGCTGGCTTTGAACTGAGATTCTCAGATCTCAGCCTCCTGAGTAGCTAGGATTACAGGCATGAGCCACCAGTGCTTGGCCAGATAACTGTAAAGATTAGAAGTTTGTTCAGCTTATGGTTCTAAAGTCTGGGAAGTTCAAGACCATGGCACAGCTTCCTGTGAGGGCCTTCTTGCTGTATGATCAGATGGTAAGACACAGCCAGCCGCTAGTCTGGGTCTCAGGCCTCTTCTTATAAACTGCTCATGCTATCATGGTGGCCTGACCCTCACGACCTCATCTAACCTTGATTTCACCTGAAAAGCCCTACCTCCAACTATGACAATCTGGGGATCAGATGAAGGGTAACATTCAAGCCATAGCTTTCCTAAATTAGGCTTAGACCAGAGGTGTTTGCTTTGCATTTTCCCACTGTCTTCCAGAAAGCTTCTCTCAACTTAACCTTGCTGCTGGCAGAGCATAGGAACATCCCACTTTCCAAATCTCATTGTTAAAGATGATCATTTAAAACTCCATTCTCAATTTGACAGGGAAAAATTAATTATACCTTCTCTTCCTTTGCCTTTCATCTGTGATTTTGAGTCATATCAAATATACTTATGATTTCTGGCCATTATGTTTATTACTTGTTTTCTAAGTTGTAGAAACGCAAGGCTAAAATAATTAAAATGTCAGATTTTATGTCCTTTGTTTATTTTTATGACAATATTTGCTTTTTCTTACCAATTCACAGTACTGCTTTTTGCATTAAGGATATTAATCCTTGCTCTACAATACATGCCACAAAAATATTTTCTCATTGTGGTTTGACATCTAGTTTTATTTATAGTGTTTTTGATGTCAGGCTGTTGAATTTACAAGTAGTCAAATCTATTAATCTTTTGTTTTATGTATTTGCCTTTGATTTCATACTTAGAAAGCTCTTCCCCAGGCCAAGATTACATACATATTTATATTTTATTCCTTAAAGTTTTTATACTTGCAACACTAATTTCTTTTGCACTGTAGTCTTCATATGGAATTTATTGTGGGATGCAGTATAAAGTTGGAAATTATGAAATAATAAATTTTTCCTCTGTAATTTGGAATGCTCTTTCTCTGTCAACAGCAACAGACAGATAGATTATAGATGAACTAAAGGGATGGGTGATAGATACAGAGATACAGAGAGAAATATAGAAATAGAGAGAGATATGCAGGTACACAAATAGATACAATCACAGGTAGATGGATACAAAGACAGGTAAAAATGGACGTCAGGTTTGTAAATTATAGATAGACAGACAGACAGATAGACAGACAGATAATTGGTATATATCTATTTCAGGATGATTCTCTTATTTCCTTGATTTGTTCAGTCCTCATGAACACAAGACCAGGACAGCTGCCTCCGTCTCTCTGCTGTGACAGTGTCACAGTAAGTACTTAGGAAATTGAGTGTTTGACTGAGTGATTGACTGAGGTTGTTTTGTTCTTGTTTTTAGGTATCACATTTAGTGAGATATAATTTACACACAGCCAAATTCTTCCTCTTCACTGTCCGGTTTGATGGGTTTGACAAGGCCTTGCAATGAGGGTGACTCCTCCAAAGAGCTGCTTCTTCTTAACCGTCTTTCTTTTAAACTCTGATTACAAACAGCAGCAGAGTTCAAGTACCAGCGCCTGAAGCCAGGTGCTGGTGAAATCACAGGCAGAGGCCCTGCGGCCACACAGATGACAAATCTAAGCAGGCATCTGAGCACAGGGTCACGGGGTAGGACCGGAAGAGCTCTGACTCCAGCCTCAGACGTTGAAGTCTTGCCCACCCTTTGGGTCTTCCCAGTATAAGCCCCAGACATTTGTGGACACAAACCAGCCCCTCTGTGCCTGCTCCACACTGCTGGTTCCTGAAATCTGGATGGTCACAAATGGTGAGTGTTTTCAGTCACTAAGTTTCCAGTTGCTTTGCGACACAGTGACACAGCAACGGAAAACCAAGCCAGCATTCTTTTTATTTTGTTGTTGTTGTTGTTGTAGGGCTTGAACTCTGGTCCTAGGTGCTGTCCCTGAGCTCTTCAGCTCAAGGGTAGCACTCTACCACTTGAGCCTCAGCACCACTTCAGGATTTTTTTTTTCTTCTGTGTATGTGGTACTAAGGAATCAAACCCAGGGCTTCATGCATGCTAGGCAAGCACTCTACCACTAGGTCACATTTCCAGCTCAGGCCAGTATTCTTGAGGAATTTAGATGGGAGACGAAGCAGAGTTCCTCCAGCAGCTGGCGACAGGCTGGATCTTGAGCAAGAAAGCCACATGGGCATCCATCCATTCAGCTGAGGTTTTCTAGAGGAAGTATATTAATCTCACCCCCACCCCCACCCCTTCCTAGGAGCCTTATGAACAAGGTTCAGCACTTTCCCCTGACCTCAGTAGTGCCGTATCCCAGAAGAATATAGTTTTCCTTTTTCTGCCTGTATGCCCACTGAAAACCAGTGGACGACAGATTTATCTGTGAGGGTCAGAAGTTATTCTTGGCCTTGCAGGAATTACTTCAATGACTCTGAGCCAGTAGCTTTACTTTCTAGTTTGTACCCCAGTCTCTTGTGTCTGTGTGAGTTAGCCCTTGGGCAGCCTTCGCAGTTCAGCTGGAAGGTTCAGGGACAGAACCTCAGCCCTGTTGCTGGAGAACTGTGTGGCCCTGTGAGTCCCAGTTTCTTGTCTGTAAAATTGAGTCAGGAATGTCTCCCTCACAGTTGTGGGGGCGAAGGATATGCCATCTGCAAAGGGTCTAGCGCAGTGTGTGAGTCATGGCAAACCCACCGCTATCTTCTTCTTAATTGCTTTCCCACCCCCAGCCAAGCTGATTCTGGACTGCGGTGAAACCCTCCAACGCGCCCAGCATCAACGCTCTGACAGACAGCCGGGCATGCGTGCCCGCGTTCCTCCTCACACGCCTCCTGCCCCGTCTCCACTGCAGGGGCGCCTGCATAGAGGGCATGGTCCCAGCACCAGGCTCCCTCTGCAGCCCGGCAGCCATCTCTTGACTCCATTACTTCCTGGCTCCACCCTGAGGGCTGGGGAGGGAATGGATCACAGGATGACAGGCTCTGGTGGCCTGAAAGGCCGCAGTGCCATCAATTTGCTGGCAGGGAGAGAAGACTGGAATCTTGGGAAATTATAGCCCCATCAGGCCGCCATCATCCTCCCGCAGCTCATGAAAATGATCCATGGAGGCTCTTCAGCTATCGTTTGAAAGATTAAAAGAGAGGAAGGACGGCTCCATCCGATTTCAGCCCAAGCTGCTGGTGGCCCTGTGTGCCAGAAAAATAGATGAACCAACTGCCTGGAACTCCGGGAGGAAGCGTGAATCTGCACATGACTGGGAGAAGCAGGGAGGCCCGGGAGGACCTGTGGTTCCTGTCTCAGGCTCAGGACAGACCGTGGGTTCTGGGGAGCGGGGAGGCCACCAGACCTCAGGGTCAGGAGAGGGAGGGTCTGTGCCAGGAGGAGACAGTGCCAAGCTGGATGGAGGTCGGCCCCAGTGAGCAAGGCCGGAGGGAGTGGAGGGGTTGCTGCAGAGGTGAGGTGGATTGAGATGACCTGGAAGGCTTCTGGAGGGAGGTGCCTTGGGTCTGGGTGTAGGGACAGTGTGTGGGGGTCACGGGGGTGGGGTTCCTGGCTGTGACTGACATCTGTCCATTCATTGTGTAGAGGAGGAGGGTGAGCCTTGTGGCTGGGGCTCCCAACTGTAAAAGGTAAAAGGCAGAGTGGAACTTAAAATAGGCTCCTCACCTCCTGAGCCACATGCTGCAGACCACATCAGCGGACGTCACGCTCAAAGGAAATGATCATTCATTCCCTTGTAAAAGCCCAGGGGGGTCAGTCTTCATAAAATACACGGAAATACGCAGAAAAGGAACAAGAGCCTGGTAAATTCAAGCCAGTTGCCAGTGGCTCACACTTACAATGCTAGCTGTTCAAAAGGCTGAGAGCTGAGGATCGAGGTCTCAATTCATCCCAGGCAGAAAAAGTACCTGAGATTCTTTTTTTTGGGGGGGGGTGGGTCCAGTCTTGGGGCCTGAACTCTGGGCCTGGGCACTGTCCCTCAGCTCTTCAGCTCAAGGCTAGCGCTCTACCACTTGAGCCACAGCACCACTTCCGGCTTTTTTTCCCCTTTTTGCTTACGTGGTGCTGAGGAATTGAACCCAGGGCCTCAGGCATGCAAGGCAAGCGCTCTACCACTGAACCACCTTCCCAGCCCCCCTGAGATTCTTATGTCCAATTAACCAGTGAAAAACTGGAAGTGGAGGCTAACACAAGAAGGAGAGAGAAAAAAGGAGGAAGGAAGGAAGGAAGAAAGGAAAGAAGGAAGGAAGGAAGGAAGGAAGGAAGGAAGGAAGGAAGGAAGGAAGGAAGGAAGGAAAGAAGGAAGGAAGGAAGGAAGGAAGGAAGGAAGGAAGGAAGGAAGGAAGGGGGAGAAAGAAAGAGAGAGGAAGAGATAGGAAGGGAGGGATAGAGGGAGAGATGGAGGGAGGGAAAGGGAAGGAGAGAGAGAAGGAAGGAAGGAAAGGAAGGAGGGAGGGAAGGAAGGAAAGAAGGAAGGAAGGAAGGAAGCAAGGAAGGGAGGGAGGGAGGGAGGAAGGGAGGAAGGAAAAAATGATGGCTATAGATGCTGCCTGTATTTAGATGATACAAGAAGATTGGACCTACTGGGGACCAGTGTCTCACACCTGTAATCTAGCTACTCAGGAGGCTGAGATCTGAGGATCATGGTTCAAAGCCAGTCTAGGCAGGAAAGTCCATGAGACTTATTTCCAATTAACTGCCAACAAAGCTGGAAGTGGACCTGTGGCTCAAGTAGTAGAATGAAACTTGGGAACAGTGCCCAGTCCCTGAGTTCAAGCCCTAGGCCTGGCAGAAGAAGAAAGAAGAAGGAAGAGGAGAGGGGGAGGAGGAGGAAGAGGAAGAAAAGATGGGGCCAGTGAGCATCTACATGGGTTGGTGGCCCTCTTTCCCATCAGCAGGAGCCTAGACCCTGTGCCTGGCGCCCCATGTACTCTTCCACTTAGCACTCATGTCTCTGACGTCTTCATGGCCCAGAAGCTCCTTGGGGCCCAACGGTGTCTCAGTTCCCCGTGTGCTCCAGTTACCCTGCACCTGATGCTCGGGTAGCACTTGTTAGGTGTCTGATCCGCACCTGAAAAGTGATTCTTCCTGAAAATCATCCACCTGACCATCTGCCATCCCTCACGTCTCCCTCCTTCCTGCCACCCTCATCCCACCCCTCCTCCTCCCTGCCTCCCCCACCCCCAGCACTCCAGAGCACCATGGCCGTGCGCGCAAACCCCTCGTTAATCTAAGGGAACCAGAAACACTGTCTGCAGAACCCATCACCGATGCTCTGGAGAAGACAGAGTCACTCAGAGAGGTGAGAGAATCACCATTTTTGTTCCCTGAAATCCAAAAGAAAGAAAAGGCTGTGGACGGGGAGGCCCTCGGACAGGAGGAGGCTACTGCCGGGTGTGGGCAGGGCTGGGGGAGCACAGGACACTTTTTCTTCCAAATATTCACTGTTTCCCACTCCCAAAGAGACCTGTGAGCAGTGATGGCAGGCCCGTGGCCTACAGGGCGACTGGTATGAGCCGGAATCATCCACTGCAGACGCTGACCCTGGAGACCCTGTGGGGTCAGAGGGCAACAGTGTGTCCACAGTAGGGTATTCCAGCTACCCCTATGACCTTGCATGGCCTGTTCTCCTCGGAGCCCACAGAAAACCCCAGAAGGAGGCATCGTTGCCAGTATGGGTCTCTCTGTGGGTAGCACGACACAGGCTCCAGAGACTGAGCAGCTTGCCCAAAGCAAGTTGGTTACGTCCAACTTACCACCCAGGCCCTGAGTGATCACCTTGGTCAGCTTTATCACCCAGGTGATGCCCTCCAGGCAGGAAGACAGACGTCCATCATTAAAAGTCAAAATGATGTCTTTTGGTTTCAGCCCAGAGTGACCCCGTCCTGTGGGGCTGAGCTGTTAAGCGCAACAAGGAGACTCAGAATGGGCCCTACCCATCCCTACCCATGGAGAGGGCGAGGAGGAGCAGAGGATGCAGAGGATGCAGAGGATGGGCTGGGGCAGGGGGAGGGTGCACACCAGGACCAGGACCACCCCCCTCCCCCACCAGCTCAGAGTCCCCCGTCATTGCCTCTCACACATACAGACAGGGAAGGCTGCTGGCTGTGGTTTTGTCATGAAATTTGCTTTCAAAGCTCCAGGCCCAGCTAATGGCAAAGTAAAGCAAACTGAGGAGGTTGGGGGTGGGGGAGGGGAGGCAGGCAAGCAGGAAGGAAATGCCAGGAAACCTCCCTGGGGGGGGGGGAGCTGAGATGCCTACCTGTGAGCACGCATGCCCGTGTGCCTGCAGTCCCACACTCACTCACACTCACTCACACACGTGCTCCAAGCAGACTCCTGTATGACTGCTCAGATCAAAGGACATGGGGCCTGACCACAGCTCAGCCTGACACACAGAGCCTTAAGACGGCCATGCCTCAGTTTCCCTGCCTATAAAATGGGTGCTGTTAATAGTATTTACCACTCAGATGGTCCAACATATTGGGCCCCATGAGTGCCATCCAAATGTAAATGCAAACAAAATATTCTCAGCCTGGCCACTGACCCACTGAGTGGCTTCAGCCACTAACGACTGCATACTCTTCCTGGTCTCCTTATTTTTCTAGAAATTTCCTCCTTGAGGTTCCACAGCTTAGCTAAGAAGCAATCTAGATTGGCAACTGAGGATTTGGGCTCTGGAGTCAGACTTCAAACCCCAGCCACACCTGGGCTAACTCCACCCCAATCCTGAGACTCAGTTTACTTCATCTGTAAAATGGGGACGAGAGCCCCACCCACTTCACAGGGCTGTGCGGAGGATGCAGTTGGCAGCGTGGCCCAGGCTGAGACGTGTTCTTCACTCCACGTGACATTCTGCCTCTGGCTGGCCATGGTTGATGGGGCCTAGGGTGGCGCTTGGTGGAGGCTGAGCCAATCAGCTCGCCTCTCCTTGGTGCCTGGCCCAGATGTGGCCTCAGTTTTCTTAGCTGTCAAGTAAGCAACTTGGGGCTGGAATGGCTGTGGTATCATTGGGGGTTTGCAGTGGGGCAAAATCGATTAATGACTGAGGCTCCAGCAGACAGGCTCTGGGGCCACTGCGGGCCTGTAGACATCTGGACACAAACACGCCTTTCAGTGGTCTCTCCACAGCTTTCCTTCATTGCCGTCTGGGTAGAAAAATCTCTCCTTCCAAGCCATATGGTGAACCTCTGCTCTGTGCCACGGGAGGGGACGTCACACACAAGGCCACTTCCTCCCAGATAGTGAGAGAATGGAACCCGCAGTGTGTCTCTGGATCTCTCATTCTGCTTCTAGACTTCGCGTCTGGTCTCTGCTATAACAACTACAGCCTCATGTGCTCATCTGACTTGTCTGTGCCATTTTCCTCTTGACGATGCCACGACATGCCGGGTGCTCACACATGGTCTTAGAACGGATGGACAGACAGACAGATGGACGGATGGATGAAATGAACAAACTGAGTCTTTCCTGGGAGGGAAAATTGCGCAATAAGGATTCTGTTGAGGGTGGATATATAACCTGAAACAGAGATTTAGGGTACTTGAAGACTGTGAACATTTCAAGGGCTGACCATGTGAGAAAGGAAACCGAATCAACTTGAGCATAGGTGAGTGTTTATTGAGCATGTACTACATACCCCCCCTGGACCAGCAGGTTTTCAGCTTCTTACTCCCAACAGTGAACAGAAGGGGGAGTCCTTCTTACCATGCTTCGGAGCTGACAGAAGGGAGGATTTGAAGACATTGTCCTCCTTGATGACGCCTCACCAGGTAGCACTGAATCCGAGGGAGAAGCATCACAAGGAAAGCGTCTGTCTCAGTCCCAGAAAGAACTCGTGAAAGGAGGCTAGCTCCAACTGGGACAAGTAGTGAGACGCCCGTCCTCAGAGGCATGCAGCAGAGTGGCTCCTGGGGAGGAGCGTAGGTTCCTGTTTGACGTGAAAAGAGCTGCTTTTCAGAGTTCATGAGCCAGCTGCCCTCCCGCATACATTCCCTGCCGATGGGCTCCCCACTGCCTGCTGGGGCAGCCTGTGGGTGCCAAGACAGGTCTCCGCTGGCTTCCCAGAGGCAGATCGCCAGGGCTCCCTTAGGAGACGGCAGGTGAGTGGCCTGCCTTAGAGTCTGCTCTTGCCTCAGACCTTGAGCAGGACCCTCTGCGAGGTGGTAACCCCACCTGCCTGCTGGTTAGTGGGGGACTAAAGGAGATTGGGGGTGTCACACATCAGTTGAGAAGGGTCTATGCCTGCAAGATAACAAGACCTCTCATCCCCGTCACTCAGGAAACATTGTGGAAGTTTGGGGACAGAGGACAAAGTGTGTAATGGTCACTTTGGGTGGCACAGAGGAGCTGGACAGGATGGTAGGGGCAGGTCGAGGCTCTTGGGGGGCTGTGGTGGGCTGGGGCAGGCGGTGGGGAGAAGCAACTGCTTCTTTTATAAATAACACTGTGGTGAACTTCTGGGCACGTCAGGTCCTTCCTCTACTGAGTATTATTGTCTTCACATTGAGTCCTTGGAGTGAACGCAGATCCTGGAGTGTGATCCTTTTGAAGCCTGTAGGGTGAGATTGAAGGCGTGCCATTAGGCCACTTCCACTTGTCTTCCCTACAATCCAAGTCTGAGGGCTCTCGACTCCAGCTCTGTCTTCAGCCAGGCTGCTCCCAGTGGATTAGCTTTAACTCCTTCCTCATTTGGTGGCCGAAGGTGCTCACTCATTGCTGGGCCTGCAGAGTTTCCATCTCCTTGATAAATGATGGAGTGAACCATTTGTTCATAGCACATTAGTGATTTCTTTCCGTTAGTGTTCCTTGTCCTTTCGTGGCCTATTGGAAGTGCAGAGAAGGTAAATCTCTTGCAACGTCCCCGGAGCGAATCTAGGAGCTGCCTATGGAAGGGACCTGTGACTCTTGAGTTGCCAATAATGGTTGCAATGTATAGGGAGACAAAGTCAGGGCCAGAAGCAGAATAGTTTTATTTCTGATGTGTTGTTTGGGGTCTTATTTTCTATAAGCTGCAATTCTTACTAGGTTCTATTGTTGTTGTTATTTTGGTAGTACTGTGGTTTGAAGTCTAGGCCTCACTTTCTAGGCAGGCAGTCTATCATTGAGCCATATCTCCAGCCCTACTTTTCACTGGTTATGTTTTGAAGATAGGCTTTTACTTCCTAACCTGGACTGTGATCCAACTATTTTGGGGTTTCCATAGTTGCTGGGATGACAGATGCACATCACCACCTCCAGCTTCCCTTCATTGAGATGGAGTATTGTGGACTTTTCTGTCCAAGCTGGCCTAAATCCACAATCCTTGCATTATCAGCCTCCCAGTAGCTAGGATTACAGGCATGAGTCACTAGTGCCTAGGTAGGCTGCATTTTTTAAAAGTGTTTTTTGGGGGCAGTATTGGAATTAGTTCTCAGGTCCTTATGCTTGTTAGGCAAGTATTCTAATATTTGGACCACATTTATATTGCTTTTACTAGTTTTTTTGAATACATTCTTGACTAACTTTTGCACAGAGTAACCTTGAACTATGACCTTCCTATCTCTACCTCCCACATGGCTGGATTTCTAGGGGTGCACTACTATACCTGTCCCCGTAAGATGCATATTACAAAGTCAGTTTAAAGTAGAAGGCTTCTTTAATCTTAACTATCCAGGAGGCTGATATCTGAGGATTGTGGCTCAAAGCCAGTTCAGGCTTTGAGACTCTTATTTCTAATTAACCACCAAAAAAGCTGGAAGTGGAGCCATGGCTCAAATGGTAGAGTGCCAGTCTTGGGCACAAAAGCTCAGAGGCAGCACCCAGCCCTGAGTTCAAATCCTAAGATCAACACACACATGCATGCATGTGCACTTGTGCACACTGGGTATACATGCACACACATACACCCACATGCACACATGCATGCATGTGTACTTGTGTACACTGGGCATACATGCACACACATACACCCACACACACACATGCATGCATGTGCACTTGTGCACACTGGGTATACATGCACACACATACACCCACATGCACACATGCATGCACGTGCACTTGTGCACACTGGGTATACATGCACACACATGCACACACATGCACACATGCATGCACACGTGCAACACAGTGGGCAGCTTCATCGAAACAGCCACCTCCTCCTCACATGCTTACATTGATGGCGTGAGGAATTATGAACAGCTATGTCTCCACGGGACTTTTGTGATGGCTTTTATTAATTATTAAGTAATTTGATAAGTAATTCATGCCTTTCCTGCTGAGGAAGGTGTCATCAAAAACTCACTGAGTAGAAGTCAGGCCAAGTTATGGCTCCCTGAAGCTGAAATAACAAATGCTTTGCTGTGTTCCACTGAGGTGTGAATGGGGGCTTGGGCCCTTGTGTGTGTGTGTGTGTGTGTGTGTGTGTATAGGTACACTCCCTGTGGTAGGACAAGGGTAAGTGTGCTCACATGCATGAGCCACTTGTGAGCATGAGATGTGTGGGGACCTGTGTGAGCATGTGTGTGAGCATGTGTGTGAGCATATGTGTGAGCATGTGTGTGAGCATGTGTGTGAGCATGTGTGTGAGCTGGTATGTGTGGGTGGGCAGGTATGGAAGCAGGTATGTGTGGGCAGGTGTGTATGTTAGCAAGTGTGTGAGTGGGCAGTGTGGGATCAGGCGTGTGGGTGGTCAGGTGTGTGAGTGGGCTGGTGTGGGGGGACAGGTATGGGGTCAAGTGTGTGTGTGGGCTGGTGGGGAGCATGTGGGGGGCAGGTGAGGGGGCAGGCGTGTGGGTGGGCAGGTGTGGAGGGGGCAGGTGTATGTGACAGCAGGTGTGTGAGTGGGCAGGTGTGGGAGCAGGCATGTGGATGGGCAGGTATGGGTGTGAGCAGGTGTGTGTGAGCAGGTGTGTGGGTAAGAGCAGGCAGAGAAACTCCTGGGGAGGGTCTTAGATTCTGATTTCTTTGGTTTCTGAAGCTGGAAACCGTAATCCTGTGTTTTCTGCAGAAATCCTTCTTAATAAAAATGTTCATTTTGGATAAAGGACATTAAATTAAAAATATGTCCAGCTTAGGAGGCTAAGATCAGAGAATCACAGTTCAAAGCCAGCCCAGGTGGGAAAATCTGTTACTCTTATTGTCAATACCAAAATGCTGGAAGTGGAGCTGTGGCTCACATGGTAGAGTACACTAGGCTTGAGCAAAAATACTCTGGGATGACATCCAGGCCCTGAGTTTGAGGCCCAGTACTGATGCGCACGCACGCATGCGCGCGTGCATGCACACACACGCACACACACACACACACACACACACACACACACACAGATACATGGATGTTGGGAGCAGTGAGGAGTAGGGCCAGGAGACAGTGATAGAGAATGGGGAAATGGCTGCTCTCTAGAGACCTTCCCCCCTTCCCCAGGCTGGGCCTCACACAGTGGTGAATGGCTGTCATCCCAGCAATGATGGGAAGCTTAAAATAGGATTGCAGTCCAGTTATTGCCCAGACAAGAATTGAACCCCATCTCAAAAAGAAGCTAAGACTAAGATACACATGAGCCACCAGTGCCTGACAACTTCTTTTAAAAAAAATAGAGAGAGACACACAGGATTCAATACCAGTTCTATTCATGACCTTAGATAAATTAATACCCCTGAACCATTTTCCCTTTGATATAACAGGGACAAAAGCGGCTGTTTGACAAGACAGTTACAGAGATCAAACAGGATAAGGTACATGAAGAGCCTGGCACAGAGTAGGGGCTGCCTGGCACACAGTAGGTGTTCTGTGAAAGGTAGCTGTTATTGGCTTTTTCTCTTGTCAGTTATAGGGCTTGAACTCAGGGCCTGGGTGCTGTTCCTGAGCTCTTTATGCTCAAGGCTAGTGCTCTACCACTTTGAGTCACAGCTCCTCACTGCTCCCACATTTCTAGTTTTCTGGTGGCTCATTGGAGACAAGAGTCTCACCGACTTTCCTGCCTGGACTGGATTTGATCTGCATCCTCAGATCTCAGCCTCCTGAGTAGTTAGGATTGCAGGTGTGAGCCACCGGCACCTGGCTCTGTTATTGGCTTTTGAGAGTCACTTCTCTATAAGAACCTCTTTCTGCAACCCCATCAGGAGTTAGCTGTCCCCGCTCTGTGAAGCCTCCCATCTTGGGCTTATCTCTCTACCAAATGTTATTGTATTCTCTTACTTCAATCTCCTCTCCAGACTACAAGTTCTCCAAAGGGAAGGCAGGGTATATTCTGTGTTCTAAGCTCACAGTAATTCTCCAAGGCACATTTGTTGCACACAACTAAAGCAGCTCTTCCCTAAGAGGCCAGAGGTAAGTGGCATAGGCAGAATGATTGCTTATGTCTACAGTGTAGGGTAGTATTGCAACCACTCAGGAAATTACAACTGCTCAGCAGACCAACAGTCCCATGTGCCTCCAACCCTGTAAACCCGAGCTGAAGTTCATGCTTCATAGAGTGCTGCTTATATTCGGTAGGCCTCCTGGCCAGGGCCTAGAAAACAAGTTTTCTGGTGAGGACTATAAGCCTCCACACAGGTACTGGGACACAGCGTCTGTCGAGGACAGCGTCTGGGGACTCACCCAGCCTGACTCCCAGAACTGAGGCTGCACATTGCCCGGCCCATCCACTGGCCCACATTCTCCCGGGCATTGACTCTGGTCCAGAGCAGCTCCAGGTTCATCCCCATACTGGGCACCTGGTGTGAGCTAAGCGATCTGCCCTTGGGGTCAGGCTGACAGACCAGGGAGGCCTGGCTCCCTCCTCCCCAAGCCCATGTCCAAATCCCCAGCCATCCTTACGGCCAAGTCCACATAGTTTAGGACATGAGGTTTCTATCTGACAGCCCACAATGACCAACTCCGCCCAAAGTCCAGATCCATGGCCTGCTTCAGGTGGCTTGGTGACTGCCACCATCCTGGGTGCCTCCCTGGTTGCTTTCTCGCACTGTTCTTGCGGCTCCCATGGTAGCTGGGATTACATGGACACATCGTGGTGGTCTTAATGGCTGGGGAAAGGCTGTGTTGAAATGCAGCCACATGAGACAACTATGTCCACGGAAGCATAGGCTAAGGGCCTGCACAGAGGGTATGGTACTCCAGGGTGATGGTCATTAATCAAAACAGTCGCATAAAACGGCCCCCGTCATGCTACGGGGCCAGGAAGTCCAGAAGTTCTTGTGACATTCAGTCAGAGGTCATCTAAGGTTGTGATCTGTATGGAACTACCAGAATGTCTCACTGTATAGTACCCCACTTTCCCCATACCCAAACAAGACAGCCATGAGGCCAAGATGGGAGCGGCAGCACCTTTTGTGACCGCCACCTAGACGTTACACACTGTCATTCTATTGGTGGCTCAGGCCAGCCCTGAGGCTACGTGGGAAGACCCATCACCAGTGCATAAAATCCAAGAAGCAAACATCCCCGGCGCCATCTTGGAGGCTGGTCCTCACAGACACGGAAAAAGCAGGTCCCCAAGTGGAAATGGCAATGGGGCCCCAGAGAAGATGACATGTCCGTCTCTAGACTTGAGATTTGGAGGTAACAAGGTGGCCAGTCACACTCTCCTAAACTGAGGGTGCCCAAGGAATGCCCATCTTTGGAGTAATAAGATGTAGGGTGAGATCAAAAGACCCTGGAGTGGGCCAGGTGCTGGTGGCTCACACCTGTAATCCTAGCTCCTCAGGAGGCTGGAATCTAAAGATTGGGTTCAAAGCCCACCCAGGCAGGAAGGCTCATGAGACTCTTATCTCAAATCAACCAGCAAAAACCAAAAGTGGAGCTGTGGCTCAAGTGGTAGAACACTAGCCTAAAGCTCAGAGACAGCACCCAGGCCCTGAGTTCAAGCCTCAGAACCAGCACAAGAAAAGAAAAGAAAAAGACCCCACATTGAAGCGCAAATGTCACTGTGTGGCCTCTGCCTGAGGTCCCCTCACCTCCTGCAAAGTCAGCTGCAGCCGTGGCTGGTGGCTCTGGACATGCAGAGCACACATCTAGTGCCAGAAACCCTTCAGCTTCTCTGTCTGCTACTGGCTTGTCCCTGACTTGGGTCACACTGGAAGTGCAGAGGGTGCCACCGCTTCCAACAGAGGGGAGAGCTGGTAGCCACGTGCCCCAGCCTGTGTTCCCAGGAGAGAACCCCAGCTCGGTCTTCATAGTTCCCAGGAAGGGCTGAAAGCCCAGGTGCCCCCAGCAGGAGCTGCCAGCTCACGTTGCCTTCCTTCCCTTTGCCTGCCTCTGTCACCTTCAAAACATACCGCATACCTATCACACCTCATTTCAGGGGGACCCACGCTTGCACAGTAAGCTTCCCCTCCTATCACTCCTCAACCCCGTGGCCTACATTTATAACAGCCTCTGCTGGGTCTTGCGTTTTACAGACACTTTCTGAGCACTTGCTCAGAAAGCCAGACAGACATGATCTCAGCCCCAAGACCTTCAGCCGCATACATAGAGGTCCCAGACAAAGGCAGTGGCCTCTAGGGTACTCGGACATAGCAAAGACCTAGTGTCCCTGCATGTGACTGGATCCACACTGTCAAGGGACTGATACTAAGACTCTGTTTCTTTCCTTCTTCCTTCCTCTCTCCTCTTTCTCTGTCCTCCTTCTCCCTTCCTTCCCCTTCCCCCTTCCCTGCCTTCCTCTCCCTCCCTCTTTCTCTCCCTCCCTCCCTTCCTTCCTTCCACATTTCCAAGAAGCTTTTCCAAGTAGCCACCCTTCCAGAGATCAAGTCATGTAATTTTCATAAGAAACTATGTGCAAGCCAGACGGTGGTGGTTCACATCTGTAATCCTAGCTACTCAAGAGGCTGAGATCTGAGAACCATGGTTCAAAGCCAGCCTTGTCAGACAAATCTGAGAGACTATTATCTTCTATTACCACGCAAAAGCCAGAAGTAGAGACATGGCTCATGTGGTAGAACATTAGCTTTGAGTGTATAAGGCTCTGAGTTCAAACCCTAGTGCAAGCGCACACACACACACACACACACACACACACACACACAGAGGATAGTTGTGTACAGGTTACCTCTCCCAATTTTACAGATGAGAAAATGAATGGTTACCCATGCAAGACATGACATGACAGGAATAAGATTCAGAGACAGGCCAATCTGATTTTCAGTCCCCCTGGTCTGAGCCTCCCAAATGCATTTCCTCCTGAGGTCGGTGGGGTGGGGTCAGTGAGGGCGGGTGGGGCTGGAAGCCTCTGCAGGGCTCAGAACACAACAAATGAGGGGTGTTTAAGAGAACGACAAGCTCAGCTTTGATATTTTCCACAGACAATTCTGAGTCCCGCACAACATTTCCTTCTGTGTCCCACCATCCAGGAGACAGGACCTTGTCCGCTCCATGGCCAGAGGGGTAAGGAGCAAGCAGCACCCCCATGAGGCTGGTGTGGGGGTTGCAGCAGTAATCAGGATCCTGTTTCTAGCCAGGCTCTCTCCTTCCATCCCAGGTAAGAAACTGCCCTGTGGACCTCACCTTCTAGGATCTGAGATTTTATTAAAGGGAGTGACATTTTTTTCCCCAACTTTATCCCTCTCAGAGAGCTTAATAAACATCATCTAATGAACAAGGAGGGCCTCAAGGGCACAGTGAAATACACTACAATGGTGTTTTTTTTTTTTTTAACTCACCCTGCTTCTTTTCTAGAGCAATCCTAATTAAGTCCAAGGTGCCAGTAACTCAAAGAATTTACCAACTGCCTCTCAAAGTTACTCTGATTAATAGCAAGGGCACAAAAGTGTCTTCATAACCAGGTCACACGACATAATAGAAATGACTGTCTGTTGCTATTTTTAAGTAATGTTTATTAGAATCCCTTGGCACGTAATAAATTTAATTTACAGCTGCTTGCTGCCCAACTTACACATGGCCTCCTGTGGCTCAACTCATTAACACACTCCGAGAAGAAATGAGTTTTTTCTTATAATTCCCCATTCCATTTCTCCTTCCTAATAAGGCTAGATTGCAAAACTTTGGGAGAGAACACCTGCACTGACTCCAGTACAAATTGTCTTAAATGCTCAAAAAATTTTAATTATCTCAGAGGTGCACAGCACAAATTCACATTGGATAGCTTAAGGCTGAGCTAGAGAAAGATTGGGTGAACTAGCCAGGTTCCTGGGAATCAGGGCCTTCAGCCGAAAGGGGCAGCTTGGAGACGCCTTGGCATCCAGAGAACATTTCAACTGGAGATTTTCAGGCCTCTGAACAATCCATCTTCTCTAAAAAAGAGAAGGGCTCAGGGCTCAGAGACTTACAGACTCGGGACTTAATCCTGCCTGTGGGTTTGAACCAGAAAATCTCAGAAGATCCTCATCTGATCCCTTCCACTTCTTGGATTAGGGACCAAATCCGAACACCAAATATCTCCACCAAATTCATAGAGCAAGAGTCAGTACGCTTATTTGCTGACAAGTCAGATAATATACATTTTAGGCTTTGTAAGCCGAGAAGCAAAATCAAAGATACTATGTAGACACTTAAATCACAATAAAGAACCAAAACATAGCCAAGGACAGTATTTTGTAATTAATGAGAAGAATAGAATTCTTTTTTATAGACCTCGCAGGTTCCTGACTTTGGGTTCAAAGATCAAATTCCCAGCCATCAAACTGGTAATGTTGTTCACCTGTCATGACAGTTCTTAGCTCGTGGGTTGTAGAAGAACAGGTGCAGGCTGCCTGGGCCTGAACCCCAACTGCAAGCATGAAAGACAGTATCTGAGTGTGGCCTGCACAGCTGGCTACTGGGCTCAAACCTAGATAGTCAGCTGAGGAGCTGCAATGATATCTTACATCAGGAGAAATCTTTACTTAACTCAGAGTCTGCAAAGATGCCTTGACCCAGGCCAGTCCTGCAGCTTGCTGGGCTTGCTCATGATCTACAGGTGACCACAAGTTGCCTAAATGGCTTTGCCAATGCTAACTGGGCTCATGCACAGCCCGAGTGAGGTTCAACAGCACTTGGCTGATCCCAAGAGGCCTCAGATGGGGTGACTTGAAGGGGGCACTGGGACCCAAATCAGCATGAGGGGCATGCTCAGTCACATGGCAAAGGGGACAGATGTGGCTGGGGACTGTCTTGGGGGAGAATAGCAACAAATGCTGCACATTATCATTGGTTTGAGTACCCCCGGGACCAGGGTCTCCATTCCGGTCACCTGGTAAGAACTAAGGGTCAAGACATGAAAGCACCTGGAAAGAATTAGACTCTAGGTCTCTTAGAAATCTCTCAATGCCCATGTTGGGTCTATGGCTGCCATGGGAGGCTCACAGGAGACTGAATCAGTCTCCTGATCCTTCCATTTAGGAGTTACACAGAGGCTAGGTAGAAAGAAGGCTCTAGTCCTGCAGGGCGATCTCCCTGGCTGTCTAGGCTGTCTGCTAGTGTGTCCTTTGCATGGGTGGATGGCTGCTTCTTGTCACCAGTCCTCTCCCTCCCACCCCTTGTCCTTTACTAACTACATGCAGCCATGCATGTCCCCAAACACAGACCACCAATGCCCAGGACAGCAGCCTGAAGACATTGATCTGGGAGGAGACGCTGTCTGGGGAAGAGCTTTGAGCTGGATTTGGAGGATGAGAGGGACTCTGTTAGGAAGCAGAGAGTTGTCTCGCTGTCCAGGCAGGAGAAACGGTGTGTGAAGTGTGGGTGGGGCAGGAAGCCCCAGTTTGGTCTGTCGCAGGCAGAAGCTACAACAGTGCCGCAATGTGAATGGCTTGTGTCTTCCAGGGTTTTTACAACCATCGCTTTCCTTCTTGGTCTTCCCTGCAGGACCATATTCCAATGGCTGGTGCCCAAGGACTGGCACCAAATCTACACTCTAGATATGCTTGAGGAAGTCCTAAACACACACAGCTAACCTCAAATATCTCGCAGGGAGGCCCAAATCCAGCCTTCCACATGTTTCTCTTGAGAAAGGCATACTCTGTGCAGGGCTGGCTCATGCTGGTGTGAGGAGCAGGTCCCCCAGTTCCCGGAAGCCTCTGACATTTCTGACTAAAGTAAATGGCAAAGCTCTCCTCCTTCCCCGAAAAAAAAAATCTACAAAGTTCACACCAGACAGGTTTGCAGGCAGAAGCCATCCCATGAAAATCCCAATGTCAACAAGAAGATGCAGAATGCAGCAAGCTATCCCTCGGATAAAAAAGCCACCCAAACATTTTACCAGAAGGCAGGGCATGAAACGCAGAACGCTGCAAATTGTCTTTCTTTCTGAGCATTCATTGGCCAAATACAGGCTGGGCCACTACAGGGTCAGACGCTGCTCTGGGCTCCAGGAATATGATAGCTCATAGATTGGGTTCTCCTAAAGCAGATGATCAGATAGCACTGGGGTGCAAGTGAGCCCAGAGCAGGAAGCCAGGTAAATTGTTGATAGGGAGCTTGTTACTGCTGTGGGTGATAGGCTGTTCTCCCCTGGGGCTCCTGAGAAAGTGCACAGAGCACAGAACCATCCCTGTGGAGAAGTAGGCTGAACATGCACACAGAAGCCTTCTGTTGTGAGGTGCCCCCTACATGGTCTGGTTTCCCTGCTAAGTGGGCTTTCTGGGCTCAGGCAGAGAAGCTTGAAGCAGAGAACTAGGCTGAAAGCTGTGGTATGGAGAGATGTGGGGTGCAGAGTTTGCTCCATAGAATGAATAATACAGTCTAAACCCTTCACTCTCATGGATCTGTTTCCTACTGAGGAAGAGACACAACAAACATAGGGAAGGAGTAACATATAATGTGTCCCTTAGAAGGCAATCCCCACTAGGGACCACCAAAATCAGAGTTCATTCCACAAACACCACCACATGTACCTCTTGACACCCTCCTGCCCCAAGTTCTGTCAGTATTTCCTATTGCTATACCAAAACACCCTAGAACTGGGTACTTTATAAAGAAAAGAGGCTTTTAGTTCACAGTTTTAGAGTTTGAAGATCCAGGATCAGGCAGCTCCATTGATGAGGGCCTAGTGACTGACCACATCATGGAAGGACAGCCACCAGTATGACAGCAAACCAAAGGAGGCAGGGGCCAGCCTTGTTGTTGTTGTTGTTGTTAATAAATAGGCATTTTCACAGAAACTAACTCAAGGCCTCACAAGATCTTCCTTAATCCCTTCCAAGGGTGGCACTACCAATAACCTAACTACCTCCCACAAGGCCTATCTCTCTCTTAAAGATCCCACCACCTCTTAGCATTACCACACTGGGATCAAGCTGCCAACACACGGAGGAACTAGAGTACAGTTGCATAATGAGAGCCATTATGATGGGTGCTATGGTTAGTGGGCATCTGAGATGGAGAGAACAAGGCAGGAGGACTGCATAGGAACAGGCCAGGATCATGGGAGGACAAGAGATTCTAGGCAGAGCAAGCAGCAGGAGCAAGGAGAGGAAGGGTGCAACAGGGTGCCTGTTGTAAGCTGCAGAAACTCGAGTACAAAGGTACAGTGGACAGGGAGGGGAGGGGAGGGGGGGAGGCGCTGGGGGGTGGCATAAGGAATGTTAGGCAGGGAAGAGACTGCGCTATTTGCATTAGGGCTATGTACATTTCTCCTCCCTCACCAGAGTGTGAGATCTTAGAGCGTAGGACCCAGGTCCTTCTTCCTGGTGGTCCCAGAACATACTGGCCCTCAGCTGACTCTAGGACATGGCTCTGTCCACTGGGCTGGCATTTGGATTAGACTGTCCTAAGCAAAGGAACAGCCCACCAGGAGGTTCCAAGCTAATGTTCTCTTGGCTCCTATCCCTTTGGACTCTTTTAATACAGACCCGGCTGGGACAACCAAGCAAACTCAGACTTCACAACCCTTGGTCAGTTTTTAGTTTTTAAAGTAAAGTTTAAAATAAATCTGAGCTTCTTCCTGATCCTACACACACACACACACACACACACACACACACACACACACACACACACACACACACACACACACACACACACACACACACACACACACACACACACACACACACCATGTGGAAACATCTACCTCAAACTCAAAGACTTGAACCAAGGTGTTGGTGGAGAAAAAGCAAATGCACAGTTAGAGATGGAACAGCCCTCCTCCTCTAGGGGCTGCTGGGGAGGGGACAAAGCTCAGAAGGACCAGTGTGATGAGTCAAGCAAAGCCAGGAGAGATGTGGGGCTCCCCACACACAGACATTCATGATCACACCCCCCCCACCCTAGACCTGGCCAATCAGGAAAACACTCCACACAGTCACACAGCCGACCTATAAAATGTGACATTGACAATGACTTGGTTAACACTTTGGATGATTCCAATGCCTTTTTCTTTTTAAATAGCCACGTGCTTAATTGCAGCATTTCAAAATAAAATTGGGCTCCATCATTTCAAGGTTTAATAATGAATGCTCCTTCACTGCTCAAGTGTTTCTTTTGTGTTTTGTTAAAAAAAAAAAAAACCACCCTGATGCCAATTAACAATCTCCCTCGCAACAGATAACGTCTTGTTTCCTGCTCAGATGTGTGCCCGTTTTTACGCTTCCCCCTATTTTATGCTTCTCACAGTTGCTGTGGTGACAGGTATACGCCACCATGTTCAGTGTCTCTCATTGAGATGGAATCTGTGAATTTTTTTTTTGGGGGGGGGGCTGGGCTGAACTATGATCCACCAGATTCCAGTGTAGGAGAGATCACAGGCACAGGCCAGCACACCTGAAGAGCCGAGTTTAAAGGTGAGGAAATTCTCCAAAGATTAGAGAACCAAGTAGCCCAACACAAGAGCCCAGATTCTGGACCAGTATGAAACTCTCCCTGCTGGAAATGAATTGCTCATGTTCACAAAAATGCAGAGGTCGAAGGAGAGCCTCTGGGCGGTCAAAAACCCACTCCCTCCACTTCCCACGGACTCCCAGGTGTCCTAGTTCCCATGGTGTTCCACGTCATTTCACACACATGCCGCAACCTCTAAGGCTCATGACCCCAGAGGACCTGTCCAAGCCAGCGCGTCCTGGACAAGGTCCCAAGGAAAGCTGAAGTAATCACTTATTTGGGGGGTACAAGTCCAGGTCAGAGGGCATGAGGGAAGAGAGAATGAGAAGGAAGGTGACCAGCGCAGGAGTGCTGCACAGCAGGTCTCTGTTCCACGAGACCCCCACAGTGGTCACAGTCCACCCCCAGGGCGTTCACGCTGGTGTGAGCTTAGGTTGTGTTGATGGTCAGTAGGGAAGCCAGCTCCACGCTCTATGGTGTGAGGCTCATGGTGTGAGCCTGGGATTGGAGCGGAAGCCTCAGACACTGGGGCTCTGCTGGGCCTGGGTCTACCACCACTGTGTCCCCTTCCCAGTGGGCATGGTGGCAGCCATGCTGCAGGTGACACAGGGGAGGGACCAGGAGATGGAACAATGGTAGCAATGGCTGCCTTCTCCATTGGGCAGCAGGAGGAGGTAGGCGAAGCATGCACCAGCGCATGCACCAGCGCATGCACCAGCGGGGTCCAATCTAGCTCACCCAGGCTTGCGGTGCTGTGAACATGGTTTGTCCTCACTCCTGCCTCCGTGTGGTGGCGTTGGTAGGTTGGGGACCTCTGAGGGGTACTAAGATCATAGGGGCTCCATGCTCAGGAGGAGTTGATGTGGTTTCTGCAAGAGGAAGCTTTCTCAGCTCTCTTGTGCTTCACACTGCCATCTGTTTGCGTTCTACTTGTCCTTCTTACACGAGGTCCTCCACAGAGCCCGAGAAGCTATCAGGGCCCTGCTCTTGGGCTTCCAGAACCGTAAGCTACAATGAGCCTCTTGTTCTATAAATTACCTAGACTCAGGTACTCTGTGGCCAAAAAATGGACTGATAGAGCCGTTCCTGTCTTCCTACAATATTTAGACTAACATGAGAATCAAATGTCATCATCTCAAAGAATGAAAGACTTGACACGGTCAGTTATAACCTCCTTTAAAAAAACAGCCATAGTGTGACCTGAGTGGCCACTCACAGGACCCTGACGGACACTTGTTAGCGAGCCCCCTTCTGCCCCACTATTTGCCTCTACACTTCCAGGGCCAGCTCGTCAACTGGTCTTGGGTCCTCACACTGTGGAGCCTGTGGATGCTGCCATTGCCTGCTCATGGTTATCTCTAAGCAGAGAAGCCCCAGCAAATCCTAGACAGGCAGGTAACCTAACAAAATGCCACAGGCTAGGTGGCTTGAATAACAGGAAAATTGATTGATTGATTGATTGATGGCTGGAAGACCCACGTCAGAAGTTAGCAGGGTCAGCCTATGGCTTTCTCACTGGCTTATAAAGGACCGATGTACTCACATGACCTTTCGTCTAAGTCCCCACTTAGAGAGAGGAGAAGAAAGGGGGAAAGGAAAGCGAGGGGAAAGGAAAGAAGGAGAGAAGGGAAAAGAAAAGAGAGGGGAGGAGGTACAGCGCCCATTACTGGAAGCCACACCTTCTAGGGGCCAGGACCTCTAACCTTTCGGCACCCATGTTTGCAGCAGCAAGAAGGACAACTTCTATAGGAAGATGACCTGCTACGTCCAAGCCTGCTTCCTCTCCTTGTGCAGTCTACCTGTTGGAGACATTGCATCAACTCCTTCCACGTCAAGAACAGTGCTCCAACCCCATCAGTTGTTGTCTCTAAGCTGGTGGCATAGCTGAGTCTTTAAAGGGCTATCCCATCACTCAGGGAAGCACTAAGGTAGCCCAAGAAATAGGCTGTGTCCTCCTGTCCATCTGATGTTGACAGACGCCTTGGCAGTGGATGTTCTCATGTGTGCCTGGACTGTCACCCTTTGTGCTCATTCCCATGGGTCCCTCAATGACTATTTACCTGACCTTCAGGTCCCTGGGTTTTGATTTTTTTCTTCCCTATTATTTTCTTCCCTATGTACCACCCTGCATAGGAGGTGGTACATGCCTGGCACCTCAGGCCACCAGTCCTGCCCTTGAATGGGGATGTAATGCAACAACTAGCACCAGGACACTATCAGTCAAATGCAAATGAAGCTCTGGTCCTTTTCCTCCTCTGTCAGGAACTCCTAATTGAGATCAAAGTTGAAAGTCAGGAAGAGCTTCCAAAGACACACATGCATGTATGCATGCTCACATGCACAAGACTCTGGACCAGTTGCTTAGCAGCTTACCTACTGCCCAAGACTAAACTTCCAGATGCTTCAATCACTTGCTGGATGACAGTTGTCCCTAACCATCCTCAGTGGCACTGTATGGGTCCTTCAAGGAAGCTCAGCCACGTCTTCCATCAATGGGCTCTGGACTTAGACCAAATTTAGATGACTTTCCACTACTGTAGTTGCTGTCATCTTGGTCCTAAAAAAATATTTATCTATACAAATCAAGCCATGCTCTGTCAACTTTCCATCAGTCTTTTCTGTAGTCACAGGATCTGTTAGCCACTGATGTGGCTTCCTGTAGCTTAAGACACCTCATTGCCAACCCATCTGCTGCCCATTAAGGTCATTCTGCCCAACTTGTCTCTCGTGACAGTATGCCTCTTGGCCTGTGCCATTGCATTGATTCCCATTGACATGAGGGAGTCTAGTCTCTCACCATACCATGACCCACCAAACTCAGTCTGCAGAAGACAGCCATGGCTAGGCTTCTCCAGGATGCAGATATCCTTTTACTTGTATTCAGGGAATGGACTGTTCCTTGGGTCATCTTGGGGGATAAAGTCTACGGAATAAAAATCAGAGGCATTGTCATAGCTAAAGATTGAAGTCCTGGATAAGAAAAATTCTCCGACTGGCTTAAGCTGGAAAGGCATTTGAACAAACACACAATAGAAAACACACAAAACACCATTTGTCCTCAGCTGGCCAATAGGGGCCCAGTTGTGTACTTTAGTCCCTTTGTACAAATCATGAATCTCCTAGGAAGTCCCACTGTCCATCCTTTGCTTGCCATTCCTGCTCTCTAATGCTGAAGTTCACTCTTTTGGCATCAAATGCTGTGGGCCCTAGTAGGTGCCCTAGTATGGAATGAATGAATGGAGGCAGGAACAGTATCTCCGTATCTTAGTACAAGGGGTTACTAAAGCGCCTGACATTTTCCTCAGCCTCAGGTCACTTTGTCCTGAAGCCTCTACCTCCTGTCCCTCCTGGCAGTCTCCAGGTGCGGGCCCTTTTCTCACACAAGTGGAAAGCACAGAACACACAATGGCTGACTTTAGCACATCTTATCCAGCCCCAGACTTGTGTGTGTGTGTGTGTGTGTGTGTGTGTGTGTGTGTGCAGGCAAGCACATGTGTGTGCATGTACATGTGTGTACTGGCACTGGGGTTTGAATTCATAGCCTGGACACTGTCCCCTTGGCCTTTTCACTCAAGACTGACAGTCTACCACTTTAGCCATAGCTCTACTTCCATCCAACTATTTGCTGGGTAATTGGAGATAAGAATATCATGGACTTTTCTGCTCAGACTGGCTTTGAACCTCTCCCCTCAGATCTCAGTCTCCTGAGTAGCTAGGATTATAGGGGTGAACCAGGACACTCAGCCCCAGGTTCTTGGGGGAAAGGAGACAGGCCTTATTTACACATATATGTATATATATATATAAATGTATATATATACACACACACATATAATACATATATATATTTAACACGGGGTGTCAGGGAGGTGCCCATGGAGATGGAGAAAGGGCACTAGTAACTTTATGAATGAACTCTTGGTGTCTGACTCTCTTCCCAGCATCCTCAGCCCTTGACTATCTTGCTCAACCTAAAATGGCCTTGACTGGAAGCGACCCCTCTCCCACGCAGTTTCCAAAGCGCTTGCAATGCGCACACACCAGGTGAGCCCTCCGGCTGTCTGCCAGGTAGGAGCAGCTTGCTTATTGGGACGAGACGTCGGTCGTACCCCAGCTCCTTTCCTACCAACCGACTTGTTGATAACCACAGAGGCCAAGCAATGATGGAGAAATTCTCCTGGGGGCCGTCCCAACTCCTTCGCAGATGCAGCGGAGTGCTGATCCCGCTGCCAAGCAGACACTGCAAGGGGGAAATCAAGGCACGCGGCCTGGGGGTGTGGGGGCGGCCTGCACCGTTCCAGCTGGCACTGGGCAGAGCCTGCGGGGGACGGGGGGCGGGGGAGAGGGGGAGTCCGCAGAGATCCAGCGCCAAAGCCGGTCTCCGGGCAGCCTCGGGAGACGCTGGGGGAAGGGCAAGCCAGATTCCCAGTAACCGGGAGTCCTCGGCCTCCAGGGTGAATAAATAAATGATTAAGCGCCCGATACACAATAGCCTCGCTAGATGGAGACGAGGAATCACTGCAGCGGCGCTGGCGGCGGCGGCGGCGAGGAGCGCGGGCGGGAGCGCAGCCCGGGGCGGGAGGCGGGCGAGGCTCTGGCTCGGCTCACGTCTGTTTTCCTTTTTCGTGCATTATTTATTTCGCTTCCACCCGCGTCTCGGCTGCCTGAGCGGGCGCCCGGGGCCGGCGCGTCGGGCCGCTGTCCCCCGCGGGCCGGCGGAAGGCGCACGGCGATCTCGGGTCCCCCCGCGTCCCCCGCAGCCGCACGGCGCCACCGGGAAGGGCGGGGATCTGGGTGGTGCTGGGGGGGGCGGGTGGGAGGGGGGGCGTTCCGCCATCCGCCCGGGGAGGGCAGGCGCGGCTGGCTCGGCGTGGCTTGGTGGAGACTTTGCCCGCCCTCGGCCTGGGCTGCCCGCCCCGGCCCGGCCCCGAGTTCCGCCCCTCCCGCCCTGGCCCCGCGCGCGCCCAGGCGCAGCCGGAGCCACCGCGCCCCGCGCCCCGTGGCGAGCGCGCCGCGCCCGGGTCCCCGGCGCAGCCGCCCTGGAGGCCCAAGCGGCGCGCAAACTTTTGCTCCAGTGCCCAGCGCTGCTCCTCGGCATGTGAAGCCCCCAGGCGCCCGCGCAGCCGCCAGGGTGAGGACCGAGGCCCCGCCTAGAGGGCGGGGGGACTGGGGAGGCGGCTGGCTTTAAATGGGGGCCGTCCGGTGGCTGGCCAGCAGAGCCGCTGCGGTGGGGGCAGCGCTGACCTCCCCTCCCCGCGGCGAGCGTCGCTTGGAGCTGCCTCCAGGCAAGGTTGCGGGGAGCCTCGGAGGGGTGCGGGCGGAGATGGGAACCCTTGCCCCCGGGCGGGCGATTGGGGCCTGGCGGGGGACGGGGGGAGAGGAGAGGGGTGCGCACGGAGGCACCGGTGTCGTGAGGGGTGCGCAGTGAGGCCAGAGGGACCGCTCGGAGCGCACGCAGTGAGCGGTCTCGTGGTGTGAGCGTGCAGGGCCCCGAGTGTGCGGGCAGGAGTAGGTGAGTGTGAGTGGGGGCCCGTGGGTGCGCACGGCCGTTGCCGTGGGTGTGCGCGCCGCGAGCGGTTCCCGCCGGCTTTCGAGTGAGTTGCGTATGGCCTTCCGGGAACTGCACCGGGCTCTCTAAGTGTGCCGGGCTGTTTCCGGAGGTGTGCATGGGCTCGAAGTGTGCACGCAGTCCTCTGGGGGTGTGCGCCGGGAGTGATCGTGACTTCTGGAATGCACGGAGCCTCAGCAAGGGTGTGCCAGCTCCGGGGACGGTTGCGGGTTTGCCTTAAGGTGTCCAGCGAACCCGCTGGCTCCGGACCGGGACGCGTGCCGGTGCGGTGCGCGGGCCGCAGTGGTGCCCGCGCCTGGCCGCCTGACCTGAGCTTGCTTCCCTGACAGTTCGCCCCACCCGTGGGCGCCGCCGGGCGAGATGCTCCTCCGGGACCTGGTGCTGCGTCGCGGCAGCTGCTGGCCCTCCTTGCTGCTGCGCTGCGCCCTCCACCCGCTCTGGGGCTTCATGCAGGTGAGCCTAGAGCAGGCTGCGGAGGGCTGGAAGCCTGGGCAGGGGAGGGGGGAGAAGGTCACGTTAGACTCTGGCCGCCGACAGCCACCCCCACTAATTGGTCCAAGGGAGAGTTTAGGAAAAGAAAAACTAGTATGGTCCGGAAATACACTGGTTCAGAAAAAGGTGAGAAACTTGGAAGGAGGCTTCATTTGTGGCCTAAGAGCCTGCAGGCCAGGACCTTGGCATAGAAAGGAGGTTAGACATTATTATTATTAATAATTATAATAATTAGTATTACTCTACCAGTACTAGGGCTTGAACTCAGGGCCAGTGCACTCTCTCTCTCTCTCTCTCTCTCTCTCTCTCTCTCTCTCTCTCTCTCTCTCTCGCTTTCTCTCTTAGCTTTTCACTCTACGCTGGTGCTCTACCACTTGAGCTACAGCTCCACTTTTAGCAGTTCTGTTTTGGGTAGTTAATTGGAGATAAAAGTCTCATGGACGGGCTGGGAAGGTGGCTCAGTGGTAGAGCGCTTGCCTTGCATGCCTGAGGCCCTGGGTTCGATTCCTCAGCACCACATAAGCAAAAAGAAAAAAGCCAGAAGTGGCGCTGTGGCTCAAGTGGTAGAGCGCTAGCTTTGAACTGAAGAACTGAGGGACAGCGCTCAGGCCCAGAGTTCAGGCCCCACCACCGGACTCCCCTTCCCCCCCCAAAAAAAGTCTCATGGACTTCTCTGCCCAGGCTAGCTTCAAACCACGATCCTCCAATCTCTTGAGTAGCTAGAATTACAGACATGAGCCACTGGCACCCAGCTTGACATTACCTTTTGATGCTAACATTTACGAAAACAAAATTAAAAAAGAAAGAAAGAAAATGTGCTTTATTTCCTAACCAGAACACTCATTGAAACTTTCTGTTAGCTTCTCCAAAGTGCTTTCCATGCAGGAGTTGGTTTCCTGTGGCTCCAATTGCTGGGGAAGCTCTGATGGGTTGTAAAGACCCACCCATCTATCAGGAATGAGGTGGAAGCCCTCATTCTCCTCCCCCAGCTTCCTGGCAGAGACCAGGCAGCAGCCTCCTGCTAGCGTTCCTTGGTCAGAGAGAGAGAATTAGCTAGATGCTGTGGTCCCTGGTATTGTCCCAAAGGTACCCGGTCAATGGTACAGTGGAGAGCTCTGGATTTTAAGCACCAGCTCATATTTGATCTTTCTGAGCCTTGATTTCTCCTCCTATCTGGGCAACTGTAGGTGATTTTGGTGGTTGGATTCTTTAGTTTGTTTGGGTTTGTGCCAGTATTGGGGCTTGAATTGAGTACCTGGCACTCTTGCTTAGCTTTTTCTCTCAATGCTGGTACTCTACCACTTGAGCCACAGCTCCACTTCTGGCATTTTTGATGTTTAACTGGAGACAGGAGTTTCTTGGATTTATCTGCCTGGGAGATGGCTTCAAACCTGTGATCTCAGCTCTCAGCCTCCTGAGTAGCTAGGATTACAGGCATGAGTCACCGGCATCTGACATTAATGTAGGTATTTGGTGAGCTAAGGATTACTTAGTGCCTGCACTAAAGTAAATACTGTTGCTAAGATTCCTCTCTGCAAACGGGCTTTCCAGGTCTGTTGACCACAGTATGGTCTGGCATTTCGGAAGTGGTTGGAGGCTTTCTGTGTGGGGTTTTGAAGGACACACTCAGTAGTAGTTGCAGTTTCATCTTCTCCTGGTGGCACTTGGGGGGTTAGAAACTCTTTGGATGGTTGGCCTGAGTTGGGGTGACAGATCAAAGAAGGGATGGGGTAACATTGCTATGGTCCATGAGCTGCCCCAGTGGCAGGACTCCACTGGCATAGACAAGGTCAGTCCTATTGGGATGGTAGCCTTGGCACCCCCCTGCCCCGCACTACACACACACAGAGAACTGGGTGCTCTGAGCTAATGCGCACCCCAACCCCCTGCTCAGGCCCCATCTTCTGCTCTCTTCTGTAGCTTACCTCTGTTGCACAATTGTTTTCCTCTCAGAATTGACAGCTTTGTTTAATGTGTGAAAGAGCGGTTATTAGACTCAGCTGTGTGCGCTCAGGATGGAGGATTTTGTCACTGCTAAACACTTGGGTGGTTTGGGACTGGTTTCTCTTGTTCAAACTTTTAGCTGAACCTCAGATGTGAGATTTACTTTGCCTTTGAATCCGATGTGTTTATACTTCTCGCTCTTCCGGAAGACTTTACAGCTAGGATGGAGAGGCAGCTGGTGAGGCCTGTCAGTCTTGAGCCACGTGTCCTACCCCAGCCCCAAATCCTCCTTTCTTCAAAGCAGCTCAGTTTTATTAGAGTCCTTCAGCCAGGCAATACTTGCACAAGCAAGTGGTGTGTGTGTGCGCGCATGTGGGAGTGTGTATGTGTGTTTTAAATCATCTGACTCAATACAAATCAATTTTCATGAAAATCAATTAGTAAAGAATCCTCCAAATAAATAGAATGGACAAACTCTTGGCTTGAGGTCTGGAGAAATTAATTTACAAATGATAAGGACAGAGAAACCAAGAGAAAAGGAGTTTTGGAATGAATGGATCTGGTTTTTAAGCAGAAGAGCTGAGTCCAGGGAAACGTAGGAGAGCAGAGAAAAACATGGAGACGCAGGAGGCTATGTGGCTCTCTTTAAGTGGAGAAAATAAATCTGTCACGTCATAGGAATTTCTCAACTAGAGAATGAGCTTAGAGTTGTCTGGGCTTCCAGAAGCATTTCTTTCCCTAGAAGACTCCCCCAGGGGGGGGAACATTGGGGAGATGGGACAGACACCAAGTCTTATGATTAACTGAGTGGTTGATGAAGCCAAAGACCCTGGGTTCCCAACGCACCAGGCTCCTCCCTTGAAGCCAGTGGTAGCCTCTGGCTGCTGCTTGGTGATAAGAAAGTTAAATCATTAAAGTCAGATGACTTTTAAATTGCTTGAGGGCTGATGGGGGCATTCCTTAGCCTCTCCCCTTTCTACTTTCATGAGTCTACAGTTGAGATTTTGCACTTTTGTGATTTAGGGTTCTTTTAAGTTCACTTCAGTCGATTCTTTTTTCTTCTTGCAAGCGAAGAAGATGACAGGCTGGCGAATTTATTAGGTGTGACAGGAGTGTGTCTCATCAAGTTACTGTGGTGCTGGCCTCTCTCCATAAAGGATGCCAGAAGCCATCGTCTTTGTGGTTGCTTGTCCAAAGCAAGTGCCAGGAGACAAGCTCAGATCTGGCCTGATGGGCTTCTGTGTGATGCCACAGGAGCTATCCCCGATCCAATGCCATAGGTCGCCATAGCTGGGATCAGTCAGCAGCATTTATTGGGCATCTCCTGTATACCAGGCTCTGTGTTAAGGACACGTGGCTCAGTGGTCCCTGCCCTCTTGGTAGGATGGCACTGGGAGGTGATTGGACCAGGAATTGCAGGCAAGGGATCAGGGGAGCAAATAGCTTCCATGTTCGCCTGTTGAAGATGTGGTATTGCAGCAGACATGAAGGCAGATCAGGATGCAAAGAGGTGCAATAAGAGACAGCACTAGATCCAATTGGCTTTTTAGACACAGCCCAGCTCCAGCACAGAGGATGAACTGGGGGAGGGGTTGTGGTAAGGTGCAAGTAGGATTGATTACAAGACTTGCAGTTAAACTGAAATTTCAGATAAGCCATGGGCTGGTTTGTTTGTTTTCCCTCCCAAAGTACTAGGGCTAGAGCTCAGAGCCTGGCTACTGATCGTTAGCTATTTTACTCAAGGCTGGTGCTCTACCACTTGAGCCCACTCCCAGCTTTTATTTTTCTTGTCAGTTGTGGATCTTGAACTCAGGGACTGGGTGCTGTCCCTAAGCTTTTTCACTCAAGCCTAGCACTTTACCAGTTTGAGCCACAGCTCCACCTCTGGTTTTCTGGTGGTTCCTTAGAGATAAGAGTCTCACAGACTTCCTTACCTGGTCTGGCTTTGAACCTCAATTCTCAGATATCAGTCTCCTGAGGAGCTAGGATTACAGGTGTGAGCCACCAGCACCTGGCTCACTTTTTTGTTGATTAATTAGAGATAGTCTCTTGGACTTTCCTGCCCAAGCTGGCTTCAAACTGCAGTCCTCAGCTCTGTCTCCTGAAGAGCTAGGATTATACAGGTGTGAGCTACCGTGTCTGACACAGGGTCTTTTTAAAAAGAAGTATATATCAGGACATCCTGTCTTTTATCTGGAAACCTAGACAAGAGGCAAGTTCCACCCAATGAGAGCTGATGAGGGCCTGGTGTGGGCAGTAACAGGAGATCAAGAGAAGTGGGTGGATTCAGAACCTGTTTGACCTGAAGGCTACACTGATAATCCAAAACTGAGGTGGTGCATGGGGCAGGGGGATCGATGCCATGAAGCAATGTGTTCCCCAGACCACAAAACCCGGTGTCTGGCTGTAGGACCTCCCTATGTCTTAGCCCACTCTGTAGACACAGAGTTGGCAGGATTCTGGTTCCTGGTAGAACTGTGGGAGGGTAGTAAAGCAGGTGAGGGTGATTAGAAGAATGGTCCCAGCAGGTAATCTTAGCAGCTTCCATTCTGGCAGGGAAGGGAGGGGGTCACAGGTTGAAGGCCTAACTGGGCCTCGATCTTTCTAAAGTTCAGCCACGAGCAAGTGGCTCTTTTCGCTTTTAGGACATCTTGTTTTTAATTCCTTTTGCTTGTAAGACTTCCCAAGTTAGAAACCCATGAAGCCAGATGCCCAGATAAGCTTTTCCAACCACCCAAGTCTTCCTCTAAATCTACTACCACAAGCCAGCAGAACCCCACAGTGGGCAGGGGTGGGTAATGGAACTGATCCTGAGTTTCTACCCTAGTGGGCAGATCCCCACACACCTCTTTGTTGAGTATCCATTGAGCAATGGGTTCTGGGCACATTCCTTAGACTGGCTGAGCCTTCCTCCCACCAGTTGTGTGGCTGCTAATCTTCCCCTTTCCCTCATGTTCATGGAAAGATGTGCTCATGATTGACACCCAGCAGGGCTCTGCATGTCACCCTTTAGGAGAAAGAAACAGACTCACCTACCATTGCATACATGCTTAGTGTGGAGAGACACAGTCTAGACAGCAGGAGAATTTCCAAAAAGAAAATGGTTGCGGTAAAAAAGCAGTGGTAGGCTGGGGTCCACATTGGGGGCTGTGAAGTTCAAGGCAGCTTTAGTCCCAAGTGGTTATGACAGAGAGGACTTCAAAGGATGAATAGAGGCTGGCTGGTAGAAAAGGGGTGAGTTGTAGACTGTGCTGCAATCAAACTCCAAGAGGGGCCCCTTGAGTTGGACCGGACCCAGCCCTCAGACAGAGGGACGGCCAGCCTAGATTTGTTTTGTTCTGTAAGGACAGGTGGTTAGACAGTTCTTCCTGCTTCCATCTCAGTGGGGCCTCCATACACCAAAGACCGGAAGCCATTGGTGTTTAAGAATGCAGTGTATTCCCTCACATCCTTCTCCCTCAGCCCTAAAACTCAGCCCCAATCTTCCTTCCTGTCATTTCATCCTATTAAACACCCTTATACATCTGTGTCCTTCTGCTCCCAGAAATGGGTCATTGTGTCGGCCCAGGTTACACAAACACATAAGAGTTCAAGTTTGAACTATTGCATAGAGGGTCCCTTGGAGCCTGGGAAAGCCCTTGCTTTGGCCGTGGCATAGCTCAAAGCTCAAACACGGGGTAGCTGGGGTGGGAAGCAGCTGAGAGGCCAGCCCTTGGAAGCATGCAGCTCTCCAGTGACCTCAGGGTCTTGGAAGGTGGGGGGGCAGGCCTGACAGTGGGAACTCAACCCCCCTCAGGGGTAAGGAGCTAATCATCTTGGTACCATAATTGAGCAAAAAGGCTCGCTGTTGGAGGATGTGCTCTTTCCAGTGGGAGGCAAGGCAGAAAGGCAATCAATGGTCCTTTAAAAACACTAAAAGGTGCCAGGTGGGAGGTTGCTGGCCTCTTAGATATGCGGGTGAGGCTGTAAATCAGTCTACCTACCATTGCCACCCAGGTGGCTCATCTCCCCCAAGTACAGTAGGCGTACCCAGTCTACCCAGTCTCTCTGCCTGCAAGGGACAGGCTGAGGATATCAGCATGTAGGGACATTGGGTTCTGTCACTCATTCTGGTGACTAGCCAGGCCCATCGCTGAAGGGCCATCAGCTCTCCTCTCCTGGCCTTTGAGTCAGCTTATTCCCTGCAACCTGCAACTGGCACAAAACCCTGGACTCTTGACTTTATGGCCCTCTGTGTATAGTGGTAGTCCATCACAAAGGAGAGAGGCATCCATGGGCTCTGCCTCCATTTAACCTGGAAGCCACAGTGGTACCCCCAGCCTTTGTGAAAGTCTAAGTCAGGTAGGGGAATTTGTCCAAGCTGCCTGGGTGGGGATGGAGGTTCCAGGGTTGGGAACTCCTAACTGATGCCTTGTGCTGCGAGTCACTGGGCCAAGATGCAGGAGGCATGAGTTTTGGTTCAGTCTTTGAGAGTCATCCATCCATCCATCCATTCTCCAGAATACTAGGCTTTCCTTGGTTTACAATAACAAGAGGGAGTTCAAAGCTTGGCCCTGCCTTCCCTGAGCCTGCAGTTGCATAGGGAGGGAACCTGGTACTAGGGAGCCTATGAGGCGACTCATCCTGGTCAAGAAGGTGAGAGGCTTCTCTGAGCTTGACAGCCAGTCTGAGTCGTATGTAAAGAAGCAGGCATTAGTGGGAAAACACTGCAGCCTGAGTTACAGTATGTGCAAAGGCCAGGGGCTGGCAGGAGGCTGAGAGTAGGGCAGAGGATGGGAGCACAGGGAGAAGGCAGAGGTAAGAGGCTGTCGGGGGTCACATGGCACAGGGTCTGAAGCCTGAGTAGTGGGGAACCATTTAGGAGATCTTGGGAGGAAGGGCGATGTAGAGTTACAAATGGTTCGTTGGGCAGAAGCCTGGCCAGGTAAGGTTCTTCCTAAGATGGGGTGGCCTCACCCCAGAGTAGATACCGAAAGGCCATGGGAGCTGTGGCTGGAGAGATGGCAGAGGCTTGACCTTAAGATGGAAAGCTGGGTGTGCTTAGGTGACTGAGGACTCATGTCAGCACAGTGTCACTGTCTAGATGAGACAATCTTCGGCAGCCACTTCTGACGGAGTGATCTGTACCATGGGGAAGTTCTTCAGAGTAGCACTCAAGGTCTAGTTCATCTCTCAGATATCCAGGTTTCCTGCTCAAGGTCCCATCACAAGTCCCTGGCAGAACTGGGAATAAAACTTTGGTCTCCATCCTGCCAGGCCAGCCTTCTGTCCTCTTGGACTTTTTTGGGGTCTGTTCTACCTGCCTTGGACTTGGGGAAGAGTTCCAAGTTCCAGCCTGGCAGGGACCAGATGGGCCCCTTTCAGCCTCCAGTTGCCTTATGGTCTCTTGCTTGTGCCCATGTCTGCAGGTGACACACGGTGAGCCCCAGAGGTCCTGCGTCAAGGTGACTGACAGCTGCCAGCACATCTGCCAGTGCCGGCCCCCGCCCCCGCTGCCCCCACCGCCCCCGCCCCCACCGCCTCCCAGACTCCTCTCCGCACCAGGTAGGTAAAGGCTTAGCTGGTGCTTTTTACATTTTTTCTTTCTTTCTTTTTTTTTCTGGGATATTCTGTATGTTTTCCTGGGCCCAGGAAGGGTGGGTGAACAAGGCTCAGGGCAGCCCTGCCTCCTTTGTAATTTTCCACTGGCCGAGCGGGAGGCAAGCCAAGGCCCAACTTTTCCCTGCAGTCTGCAAAACGCCGTTCCTCCAGAATGCTCCTGCGAGATGGAGAAGAATGTTTCCCCATCGGTTAATCGGATAAAAGTCAATCTCTGTTTGATAAGTGACCGAGCCTGGATTGTTCTGAAGGCCAGATCTTTATAGGGGGCTGCTGCTGGGTACTGTCTTAGATACTTCCCCCACCTAACCATGCCGTTCTTGTTTTTAAATTCATTTTTGAGGGGACAGGGTAGAGCCAAAGGTGAAGCTCTAAGAGCCAAGGAGGTCGGAGACCCTTTCAGTCATTTGCTCCTAATTGTGCTTAAACTTCGGGGTGACCACATCTTGTAACAATTTGATTGTCTGGTCACTCAGACAAAGGAATAGCTCTTTAGCCAGAAATGGCCTCAGTTCTGACCTCTGCACTGTTGAGTTCCTACTTACAATTGCTGGTTATGAGGCCTCTCAAAGGAGGTTCTGTGTTTTAGATGGATCACTCCAGTTTCAGTCTACAGAGGCCCGTGATGTCTCTATCTACCTCATTAAACACGTCACAACTGAATTATTTGAGGGCATATTTTAAATAACCTTGATGAGGCTTGCTCTCTGTGACTCTAGATACTCTGTCGGTGATTGCTGATGTTCTAGGACAGCTTTGCAGTTGGTGTGAATTTCTGCCTTTTATCTGTCAGGACCTTACCAGTCCCTGCCCTTTCCTGACAATGTGTGGAACTGGGCTTCTCAAAGTGTGGCCCTCAAATGACCTGTCTCAGCATTGCCTGAATCCTGGACTTTAAAGTACAGAGTTCCTGGCCTACTTCAAACCCACAAAGACAGAGGCAGAGTCTTTGAGGTGGGCTCAGGGATTGTTAGGATAAACTCTGAGGTGATTTGAATGCAGAGTCATGTGGAGAACCAAGGACTCTGTGGCCCTCTGCCCCAGGCCTCTGTGGGAGCCCTCTTTTTCAGTATGTTCACTGGAGTCCCAGGACCTGTGCTCCAGGGCATGGCCTCAGTGATTTCCCTGTCCTGGGAGTATACAGTCTTCCCTTCCTGGGAAGTCTTCCCTCCCACTCTCTGGGTCCTGAGCTCGCCATCTGGGTGCTGGTATGTAATAGATCCACATCCCTCAGTTAGGGCGCCCCATTCCTCTTGCTCTGACTGAGCTTCTGTGCCTCACAGAAGGGTAAAGGCCTGTTTTGGTTCTGGGACCACTCAGGCCCACAGGAAAGGCCATCCTGTCAGCAAACCACAGAAAGAACACAGAAACTCTGGAGTCATTAGGGCAAAAGACAGCCCCAGTGGCTGTAACATTGGCCTAGGTTTTTAAGAAATAATGGGCTTGTTTAAGGAGGTTATGGGAAATGTGCATCTAGGTAGAGGGAAGAGCATGGACAGATGCTTGGAGGTGTGAGTCTGTGGAACCCATGTTGGGGTTCACTGTGCTCAATAAGGGGGTTGTCTTAGTTTTATGAATGAAAAACCAGTGATATAGATAGAAGGTGACCAGAAAAATAAATACAACAAAAGCAAGTCAATGTTTTTACATTGTAGCCTTTTGTAGAAGGCCTACTCTTCCCTCCTCTTTTTGTTAGAAGGGAAGAGAAGCAAGTGGTGACCTGTAGTAGGCCATAGTAGCACCGTAGTGAGGGTGTGAAAAAGAATCAAAAGGAGTGTATTCATTTTTGTTTTAGTCACAGGCTTTGTGTTAGTTTTCTGTAACAAAATTCCTGAGATAATCAACTTAATAAGGGAAAAGGCTGATTTTTGGCTCCCTGTTTCTGAGGCTTCCGTTCACAGTTACTTAGTCCTTCTGTCTTGGGCCTGTGGCAGAGCAGTACATCATGGCAGGAGCACATGGTAAAGGAGACCTATTCACCTCATGGCAGCAAGGAAGCCAAGAAATGAGGACAGATTACCAATGACCTTCCTTCCTTCCATGACGCCCTACTCCTTAAAAGCTCCGCCCTACAGTATGGCAGGCTGGGGGCCAGGCCTTCAACCCAGTGGATCTGTGGGGGAACATTTGATGTCTCCACTGTAGCTTTAGTGTTTGAGTTCTTCATGAGACTGCAGGAACAGAACCTGGGCTTTAGGAAACTTAAACGGATAGTGCTAAAGCCCGAGATGGTAAGCAAAGAAGGGCATGCTCTTGCGTGGTCTGGTTCAGAGACAATATAGGGAGTGCATTGGGTTTGAACTGCCAGATGAGAGGGAATGTGTGTGTGGGGGGGTCTCTTGAGGCTGTTCATCTCCTGGAGTACCCATGAGGCCTGAAGCCAGGCTAGGGCCCACAGATATGGAACCGGCCAAAACATGTGACCTTGTGGGGAGACGGAATATTGCTGGAGGAGGTGTGGTTGGACAGTGTTACAGGACTTTTTAGTTATGAGTAACAGAGAGGGGAGGGGAATGTAAGTTTTTTGGCTCATGCGTCAGGATTTCCTAGTAGTAGATCTACTAGATCTACAAGTGATGATGGTTTGGGTTTGGGATATTTTCCCTCTTTGTTTCAACTTTTCTCTCACTATCGCTTCTGCTTTCTCCTGGTTGCTTTTCTCTCATATTGATGCAAATCCTGTGGCCCCAGGGTCCAGGACCCTGTGCCACCAATAGAGTCCCCTCCCCCACTGCAAGAAAAAGCCCAGGGCTGACTTTCCTTGGACCAACTTGGGTCTCGTGTTCGTCTTTAGATCAGTCATGGAAGAAGTGAGGTTATTTTAAAAACTATGTTCCCAGATTCCAGCCACCCAACAGGGTTGACTTGATAAATCTCAAACGTGAGCAAATGATGGGCAGGTACCCATCCTTGCTAATCGTTCTGTGAACAGCCTTCTGCTCAAAAGCAGCCCATGATGCTGGCTAGACTTGGGGCCTTGAAAGGTGCAGTTGGGGACGAGATATTCAATCCCAGCAGGGATGAAGTACACCCCTGCTCATTCAAGTCCAGAAGTGTTTCATTATCTGGAAACAGCCTCAGCCTTGCCCTCTACATGGTTAAGTTCCCTGCTTGTAATTGCTGGTTGAGGAGGTCTGTAATGGGAGGCCTATATCTTAGATGGATCATTCTGGTTTGGGTTTGTGATCGTGTCTTAGTCTATCAGACAGGAAGGAGGTGGAGAGGAAGTCCTGGGAAAGGAGCAAGAGACTTCCCTGGGAGACCTGGGATAGGCCTGGCAGCAGGGAGAGGCTGGCAGGCATGGGAAATGGAGAGCTGCTGTGGCAGGGGCTCATAATTAGGACCTTGGATCAGGCTGGAGATCTATTGAAGGACCACTGATCCTTTGGAGTTCTGGCTTCCACACATGTGCTGGGAATAGAGAAAGGAAGAAAGGAGAGAGAAAAGTCTATTTGTGCAGACCTGCGAGATCTCCTCGTAGGAACATTAATCAGAAGCCTTTGCAGGAATAGCTGAATGTCCTCCACATTGTCCGGTATATGTCCCCCATTATCCAGACAGCACCTGATTTGCTCAGAACTATCCTGATTTTACCCCTGAAAGTCCTGCTCTGGCAATGGCAAAGTGGTTCTCAAAGTTGGCTTTTGTGATTGCATTTGTTTGGAGGGTTTTGGGTATGTTCTACCAGAGATCTACCAGAGATCTACCAGAGCATGGGTTTCCTGGGCTCCATCTGGGGCCCACTCCTGGGGCCTCAGGCTAGGGTAATGCCAGTCTGGCGGTGGCTGCCCTCTGGCTGTAGGGAGGCTCAAGGCAGGGGCCTCAAATTTGACTTTGCATCAGAACTCCTTGGAAAGTTGTTCAAGAGTCTGGATCTGAAGAAGTTGACTCAGAACCTGGCTTTCCTGCCCTCCAACCTCTCTGCTCATTAGCTAGGGAATCCTGAACTGCCTGGAGCCGCTGTTTCTGAATCCGTGAAATGGACTAATAACTGCCTGTTGTATGTAAATGATCTCCAGGATTCCATGCAAAGCGAGCCCCATGCAGAGGCTGGAATGCAATGGGTCTTGCCACTGGCCATCAGACTGTGAGTTCTCTAAGGAGGACTCGGCTTTCTTGCCTCTACAAAACTCCAGGGATGAAGTGGGCTCTTGAAGGGGGAGGTGTAGACTCTTTTAGATCTTCAGTAGAAAAGAAACACTTCTTGCCAGAGAGAGCTGTCTCAGTCTAGTGGTCCCCAGGGTGCAGTTATTTCTAGGCGGTGTAGGAGGGAGAGATCCCAGGCAAAGGCAACATGGGGGGACCCAGCCAGAAAAGCCCATGACAACCTCCCGAGCGGAAGGCCTGGGCTTGCCTTGTAAGTGGCAGCGATGTGGTGACTCAGATGGTCAAGGCCACGGGAAGAGCTGTGTACCAGCCCTTGGGAACAGCACACAATGCCTTCTGTGAGCTCTTCCAGGGCAGATGGGGCCAGAAGTAACTAGCAGAACAGAGGCAGGAGCCTGCCTGTCCACAGAACCAGTCTCTGAGAAGTTCAAAGAAGAGGCAGGAGCCTGCCTGTCCACAGAACCAGTCTCTGAGAAGTTCAAAGCCCCGAGACAGATTTTATTTTTGCGTTTATTTTATTCTTGGAAAAAAATCAGAGGAGAGATTAAGTGACTCCCCAAAGGCCACACCGCAGTGATGGAACTAGGAACAGGGTCACCTGCTTCACCTCTGCATGCAAGGGCCACCTTAGGACTGTGGAAGTTCTAGAATGCTAGAAATAAACCAATATTTAGTAGCCTATACTCTGGTAGGAGCTCTTTTTTTTTTTTTATCTCATTTAATCCTCAAACACTCCTTTATAAAAGTCAGTCTTAGCTTCAATTTCTATGAAGAACCCACAGGTTTAGAGAGAGCAAGTTACTTGTTCCAGGCTGCACAGCTGGTAAGGAAAACTAATTCAAGGCTGTCTCATTCCTTCCTGCTGTTTTTCCTGCCTAACATTCCCCTTCTTCCCCATCACCGATATCCTTCCTGGGTCAGAGTCTCTGTATATTCTAGTCCTTCCTGGGTCAGAGCCTCTGCATAGTCTAGTCCTTATAGATACCTGAGGCTGACCTTGAATTTACTTCACCTTATATAGATAGATTTCACCTGTGGATATAGAATGAGCTATCCCCCCAAATCGTTCCTCCTCTCACAGCCTCTGGACTCAACTAGAACATTCTTCCCTCCTCAGGTCTGGTGGTTGGCCCTTGCTGACGGTTAGATGCTCAGCTGGCCTGGACACTTGAACCCCTTGCATGGCATGTCAGCTTGTGGTCTGGGCTTCCTTACAACATGGCGGCCAGATCTTGAGGCATTGAGCAGGTAGAAGCTGTAGACAGTGTCACTGCTACTGTGTTCTGTTTTTAGAATCAAGTGACCAGAGCTGCCTCATAATCAGGCAGGGGGGAATCAGACGCCATTTCCTTTGGGGGTAAGTTCTAGGAGGAGTGAACTCAGGGCCTTGTACTTGCTAGGTTGGCACTGAGCCATGTCTCCAGCCCTGTCTTTCATTTTTAGGATAGGGTCTTACTTTCCATCTGGGCCTATGCCTAATTGTTGCTGGGATTACAGCTGTGTGCTACCATATTCAACTTCCCTCTGTGGAGATGGAATGTCACCGACTGTTGGTCTAGTATCATATATCTCAGGATGACAGGCATGTACCACTGCTTCTAGATATGGTTGAAAAAGGGTCTCGAGAGCTTTCCTATATGGCTGGCTTTAAGCTGTGATCCTTCATCCTGTCTCCACTACCGGCCTCCCAAGTAGCTAGAATTATAGGCATGAGCCAGCAGCACCCAGCTTAGATGCTATTTCTTGATGGAGACACATCCGAGATTTTCTTTACTTTTCTTATGTGAAACTTGGAATGGGGCTTGTGCATGCAGGCAAGGGCTCTACCACTGAGCCACACCCCTAGCTCTTCATTTTATTTATTTATGTTTTGAGCAAGTCTCCCTCTGTAGCCCATCCTGGTCTTGAGCTCCCAGTCTTTCTGCTTCTGCCTCCTGAGCAAGAGCATAACTCAAAGCAAGAATAGAACATATTGCAACTTTCAAAGCATTAGATTCAGTGAAGGCCCAAGTGAGGGGTTTGCAGGCATGTTACCACATGGGGTGCCTTGCAACCACCCCACCCTTCATTAGCAGGTTCCCACGCATGTGTGCATACGCTCTCTGCACTTCTCACTTTGCTTTCTACTAATAACTCACCTTTTAACTATGTATTTGTTTACTGAAGTCAGTGCTACTAGGGCTTGGACTCAGGAACTTCCATTTGCCCTGTAAGCACTTACACTTGAGTCAGGCCTCCTGCCCTTTCTGCTTCCCCTGTTCCCCCAGATACACTCTTTCAGATAATCCTTGGACTTTGATCCTCCTACCTGGGCCTCATATGTATTCAGTTTAGATAGGGTCTTGCTAACTTTTTCCCAGGCTGGTCTACAATCCTCTCCTTCTCAGTCTTCTGAGTAGCTGAAGTAATAATTATTTGACAAGTGCCTAGATCCTCGGTTAGATTATATATAATTTCCTAGTTCTGGGTTCTGAGGGATAGGCTGCCCGAAGCCTGACACATGGTTATTCTCAGTATTCAATCTATTTTTACGGATCTACTATATGCAGCTTTCATTTAACCAACTGTGGCCTTACTTAGTATCAAGATTGAGTGTCCCTTGAACATTGCTGCTTTAAAACTGGAGCCACTACGCCTTGTGCAAAGGGCTGAGTTCCGTCTGTATACCACCGGGAAGCCTGGCGTCAGGTGCAAAGAACTCGGGGCTTCTTACCTGACCTGCTTCATTTTATGTCACTACCCACAGTTTATGTGACAAACTAAAGCCAGTTAGGAAACCATTAAAGCACACGGCTCAGGAGTCTTTCTGGGAAAAAGAACACTTAGATATTTCCATAGGCAGCAGGGATAAATCCCACTGGAAAGGGTGCTGGAAAGCAGGGGTCCTGAAATTGTGCATCTTAGGTGCTGATTCAGTTTGTCCAAAGCAACTGATTACTGAAAGAGAAAAATGCAAGCAAGAACATAACTCAAAGCAAGAATAGAGCATATCTAATAGCAACTTTCAAATCATTAGATTCAATGAAGGCCTCTGCTCTTTCTCCAAGTCACAGGGGTCTGCTGCCAGGTGATCTGACATACACAGCATGGAGGTGGGGGGGGGCTTGTGTGGAACTTCTCCTCACCAGGCTGTGAAAGAGATGAAGGGTCTAATGTGCAGCAGAGGTTAGAACAGGGCCCCCTCCCCTGACAGCACTAGCTTCTTAGTCTGAGTCCATATTCACCTTGTAGGTCTCACTTGCATCCAGGACGAGGCAGCTGATCTGAGGACAGGGACTGTTTATGCATCTTTGTCCCCAGACTCAGCCGGAAGGTGCACGCCAAGCATTTGCATAAATGAATGTCGGGGTGACCGATGGTGAGGAAGGGGAAGCTTTCTGGGAGGAGAGCTGGGGGAGGGCCAATGTTTCCTAAGAGTTTATTACTTGTTAGCAGACTTGGGTCCTTGTCTGTCCTTAGGCTTCTCTAGAAACAGACTCTGTGGCAAGTGGTGATTTGGGAGATGATCCCAGGAAACATCAGAAGGGCTTTGAGGGCAAGAGAGAGGTCAGCTGCCAGTCAGGCTGGGTACCTGGAGATGCCGACTGGGCGGCCTGGGAAGCAGGGAGACTGGCACATGGGAGTCAGTCAGCACTGAGCGGCAGGGAAGTGGCACATCCTGGAGGTCCCTGGCAGCATCTGCCCACAGCGGTCATCTTCTTCCACTGTGACCACCATGGCTGACCTCACCCTAGATGCTACGCCAATCAATCTGCCTTCTGGGCTCCAGGCAGGGGCCCATGCGTTTCCCTTCCACTTGGAAGAGTGGGCATTCAACACAAGGGCATCAGATAAGTCTTCCCTCACACAGATGCCTCGCTGGTTGACTTAAAGAGCATCCTATGGCCCACACACATTTCTTCACGCAACATTTATGGCACAGGTGTCAGAGAGCAGCAAGGTGTGCTGGACGAAGCACTGGCTGGGCTGAGATGGGAGAAAGATTCTCCAGGAGGAGGCTGGCAGTGGAGGTGTGGAGGGGAACCGTATCAGCACAGGGAGTGGCTGGGGTAAAGGATTGGAGGCCAGAAGCCCTTTGGTGGGCATGGGCTCTGGGCTGAGTAGTAGGCTGAAAGCAAAGTTAAGAGGAGGTGGGGAACCAGGGAGCAGACCCTGTGGTGGGGGGCTGAGCCCCTTCAGGTCTGCTTTGCTGTGGGGAGGAGCAGAGGTGATGACTTCCACATTTCTCCAATGAGCCTTGAATATGCAAACGAGCTGGCATGGGCAGGAGTCTGGGGCTGTGGGTGGCGGCCTCAGCTCTCTTCTTCAGTAGTGGCACTGAGATCCTTGGGGACAGCTCAAGGAGGCAGAGAAGATAGGACAGGACAGAGCCCGTGGCTCAGGAGGATGGGGAACCTGCACTGGAGGGTGAGCACAGTGGAGAAATGCCACAAGCCAGGGGAAGATCGGAGGGCAGGAAATGCAGCCAGACCTCTGTCCACCGTCCTGTATCGATTTACCTCAAAGCATTCAGCGCGGACTCTGGTCCAGCCACGGTCTGAGCACTTTCAAGTCACAAGAGCTCAGAAAGCCCTTGTGCCCCTCTAGGAAGGCTGTCTGTACAGACAGAGGGACTCCAAGAACGCCCGCAGAACCGTCATAGTGAGGGTTCTCTCCGAAGTAAATCAATGCCAACCGGTTAACTAGAAAATAACAACGAAGAGGTTTGGCATGCCCCAAAGCAAGGTTACTACTTAAAACCAAACCACACAACACAAAACTTCCAACTTCTTGCTCAAGAACCAAAGGAAGCTAGAACAGAGAGAGCATCCGTGGGCGATTCCTGCAGGTGTTCTAGACCCCACACACTCACCCATCCACTCAGCAAACTTCTGCTGAGCACCTACTTCTGGCCATATGTTGGTAGGACCTGAGGATCTGGAGGGGGAGGGGGAGAAGGAGTTGGCAGATTCCAGAGCCAAAATGGAGCCTACAGAGAAGGCCCTACTTCAGTCATGTCTGGGAAGGCCCATCTCAGCTGGTTGATCTTCGAAGGAAGAAAAAGAACCAGCCCCATGAAGCTAGGGGAGAATATTTCCAGACAGAAGGAAGAGGACATGTAAAGGGACCTGTGGCAGGAATAGCTGTCAGGGTTTGACAAACCGGAAGACCATGTTTCTGGGTCTCCTGGGGGAGACTGGTCAGGAAGCTGCAGCAAAGTGCAGGTGGTAGAAGGACGTGGCTGGACGGAGTGGAGGCTGGGGGTGAGAGCTCCTGCAGAGTTTGCTGGAGCCACAGGGCCAAGAGGCAGTCATCTCAGAGGGGCAGGAGGGGGCCTGAGCTCCACGCTTTTGTTGTGTGTCTGTGTTGAGTTGCTGGCTGTGACAACCATCTCTTTGTAAAGTGTGCCAAGACACCACCCTGGTTTTGTTCCCAGTGCGTGGGGAGCTGATTTATGCTGCCTGCATCCCGGAGCTTTCTCTAAATATGGCCAGGCTGCCCTCGGGGAGATGGTGTCTCCCCGCCCCCAGGGCGGACCTTTCTGAAATTCACCAGGACCAGCTGTGACCGGGCAGCCGCTCTGCCCCTCGGGCCCTGGAGGAGGGACTCAGCGAAGGTTCAGGTGTCTTGGGCCAGACTGTCTGGAAAGCTCCCAGACTGTGGGTGTCCAGACCACGGCCTCTGCCAAGGACAGAGCTGGGTGGTAAACAGACTCTTTCTGGAGGCTCCTCTGCCGGGGACACTGGCCACTCCCCCAGGTTTGAAGCTGGAGTGTAAGCAGCAGCGGCATGGAGCCCGCTCCCGCGGCTGGAAGCAGCATCTTTCCTGGACCGCTGGGGGCAGGCTGGCTTCCTGGAGGGCATCCCTCCTCCCGCTCTGTGTTCTCCTCCCAAGTTCACCTGCATCCCCACCCCACCATGGCCGCTGCCTGCCCTCCTCTCTCTCTTCCCAGTCACCTGAGCCGACTTTGTCCACCAGTGGCTGTCCCTAAGAGGTAGAAAGGCCCTTTTGGTATAGCTGGAGCCCTGGGCTGTCTCCTTCCTGCCATTTTGGTGGGAGGTCAAGCGCTCCAGGTACACAGTGGACAGAAGCAGGGGTGACACGTAGCAGGCACACAGAGCTGCCCTCCCTGCCACCATGCCCACAGTGGCATGCCCAGGACCTGCCTGGCCACCGCGCCTTCCTCCCAAGTAGCCAGATCCCACATCCTGCCCAGGCGCCCCTCCGCCAGTCGACGCTTTCTGGTTTTGGAAAACTCAGTGAAGCCATTGTTACCATAAGAGGCTACCACGGGCTGGGAAGGTGGCTCAGTGGTAGAGCACTTGCCTTGCATGCATGAGGCCCTGGGTTCAATTCCTCAGCACCACATAAGCAAAAAGAAAAAAGCCGGAAGTGGCGCTGTGGCTCAAGTGGTAGAGCACTAACCTTGAGCTGAAGAGCTGAGGGACTATATGTGTATATTTGTGTATATATATATACATATACCGTATATACTTTATATATATATCATATTATACATATACACACACACATATAGATAGATTGAATATTATGACTGTATTTACCCACCCTTCCTGTCTCTATTTGTCTAACTCCTACCCACAACGGTGACACCCCCCCACACACCATAATTTCCAATTTCCGGGTATCCATTTTGTTAAGCTGTAAGTTGTTCAGCTGAGTTCCACATTGGAATCTTCCCCTGCACAAATCATACTTGTGTTGACATGTCCACTCTCTCCTCTGATTCATGTATGAACTATTTACTGAGCACCTATCCCACGCCAGTGGCACACACGTGCAAAGCCTGTGTGCGGGCCTCAGGCAAAGCGGAGAGTGGGTCCTCTTCACCCCTGAATCCACCCCACAGGGCCGGTGGTGCAGTGCCCTGCTTGTGGGTCACTCAGAGACCGTGGGACATGTTGACTTGACCCAAGGGGCCCGCTCCTGGCTGAGGGTCAGGACTGTGACCTTCGGCAGGGCTCTTGTCGCACTCTTCACTTGTGAATGGCCTCTCATCTTGAACTCTCCTAGACTCCCGTGTACTCCCTTGAGGCTGGGTCCTTGCAGACTTGATGTTTTTGTGGCTTGCATGAGTCATCCTGTCTTCAGTTGCTTCCTAAAGGCATTGCAGAGACAGGCACCAGGCAGAAGGGAGGGAAAGGGGCAGGAAAGGGAAAGAACTGAGCAAGCCCCTCCCTTCCAGGCAGCCCACACAACCCCTGAAGTACTGGACACCAGACAGGAACCTGCCTGAGGAGGGACTAGCATGGGGGGCGGGGCGGGGCGGCTCACTCAGTGAGTGGTTGACTGTCCCAGTAGAGGGTCCCCAGCATCAACTCCATATTCCTCTTGAGAAGTAGGAAAACACCATCAAGCACAATATACACTTTCAGTTCTTGACCCAAAATTGGCAGAATCCAATGACATAAGACTTAAAGACTTGGTAAATTCCCTTTTGTGCATTTCCACTGAACTTCTGCTCCTCCTGGGAACAGAGCACACTGCCCCCGACACCCAGGGCACCTCAGAGTGGACACCACGGGAGGAGCAGTTCCCACAGGCCACACATGTAAACCTCGCAGCCAGGCCCCACCTCGCAGCCCGCACCCCAGGCAGGCCAGGGCCTGGATTCCTTCACTGTCAGAAGTACACAAAGGATTTGCGTCTCATCTCCGAGAACATTCTGGGCTGTATATCCAGCAAAGCAGTTTATCTCCTTACTCAACTCTTAAGATGTTTTCTGTGGGCCCCCTAAGCCCTGTGGGATTAACTAGCTCTGACGTTTCCACCCAACCTCGCATCTGTGGGTGAAAGAAGAGCAGAGTGTGGGCACTGTTCATGGTGGTGTTGGCAGGAATGAACTGCTGCTGTCCCTCAGGGCAGCCATTAGACAACAGGACTAATCCCTCCCTCCCTTCCTCCCTCCTTTCCCTCCCTCTCTCCCTTCCTCCCTCCTTTCCCTCCCTCTCTCCCTTCATTCCTCCCCCTTTCTTCCTCTCTCCTTTCATCCTTCCCTCTTCCTTCCTCCTTCCTTTCATCCCTCCGACTTCCTTCCTTCCTTCCCTTTCTTTCTTCCCTCCCTCTCTCTTTCCATTCCTCCCTCCCTCTCTTCCTGCCTTCCTTCCTTCCTAACTCACATCCCACAACCCATTCAGCCTCCCCTTAAAAGATCTCCCACTGTTGCTGGCTCTGATCCCTCTGTTATTACTTGGAAAGTTTCTAGATTCTTCCCTACCAGAGTAGTAACAAAATGGGTGCAACATTTGCCAGGGAGGGTTTTAGGCCACCTTTGGCAAGAAGTCTCTAAAGGTATTAAGAAGGACGTGATCCACCTGATTCAGGCTGCCACGAGGGGAAGTGGGTAGGGTGGAGGCGGGTGAATGGCTGCTGCGGTCAAAGAGACAGAAGTGATTGGCTGGTTCTTGGTTTGAGTGGAAGAAGGGCTGAGGAAGGGAGGGAGATGGTGGGGGATTGCCCTGCTACCCCCAGGTTTCTGGATTGGGCAGCCGGTGGTCAGGGGAGCAGGCAGGGAGTGGGGAGGAACGAGTTGTATTGGACATGGAGGCCAAAGGCTGCCTGTGTTGTCCAAGGGGAGATGCTGATTTGCAGCTGGACACAGTCTGGGGGTGGGGACACCCTGGGATGGAAGCTGTAGATATAGAGTTGGCCTCTGTCTAGAATTGAAGCAGAGAACTGGACAGATATTCTGGGGAAAGACAGCCAATAGGGGTGGTTCTAGAAATAGTGATTCTGGATCTTCCTACCTATCTACCCTTGGTAAGAGTCAGACCATACACCCAGGACCTAAAAATACTGCATTTATTTTGCTTTCCATCTTTCAAGATGACAACTTTGTTTCTTTGCTCTGTTCCCAAGGACATGGGTCAAAATGGATCCATTTCAGAGGTTGTGACCGATGTCCCAGCCCCCTCAGAGGTACAAAAATGGAAGCCTTATCAGAAATGATACCAAAGAGGCCTAGCAAGTCACAACCATTGTTTCAAAATAGAAGAGGGAAGCCATGGTCTCTCACAAGCAAAGATTCCTCACGTTTAACAATACTGATTTCTGTACATCTCACAATGCTTGGAAGAGAGCAGAGGTCAGTATGAGCTCCTGGAGGTGGTCCAGAGAGGTTGAGGCAAGGCGCTCAGCAGGAAGGGAAGGAAGATCGGGTGGCTGCCTGTGCCAGGAAGGCATGGACTGGGGAGAGCAGGGCAGCATGGAGGGGTGGCAGGACTGTCTGTTCTTCATTGTGCTTGGTGAATCCTTCCTCACCTCGCCAGGAAATCTCCAGCATTTGGGTTAAGGCCTCCTGTGGGATGGGATGGCTGGGGGGAGGGGGAAGCTGAATTGGCCCCCTAGTAGATTTGGGACAAGAGCCAAGCCATGGGTGCCCATCATCGTATCTGGCTTTCCATTTCGCTAGCAAACAGAAGCTTGAGGAAAAGTCCATGTGCCTTAGCAGGCCCCAGAAGCTAGAAAGGTTTGGAAATTAGAAGGCCAAGGATGTTGGAGAAGTGGTTCCTGCTATACACTGTGGCTTAAGTGTCAGGGCTAGGCAGGCCAGCACTGGGTAGGATTCCTGCAGAAGACAAGCAGACTACTGGGTGAGATCAGGGAAGGCCATAGAAAGAACCACTTTTGCACATAGGTAGTACCACATTTAGCTTGGGTACCAAGGTAGCTTTTGGGGTTTGGAAATTACAAATAAAGAATTGAAGTGTTATATCTGAAAAATAGATAAATTGTGGACTACAATGATACTCTATTGAGCTCTTAAAGAAAAAGAATGAGTAGCTCCACTCATACTGATACGAATACATTACCAAAATATATTACTTCTAAGTAGTATTTTATATCTCACAAGCAATAACAGGCCAGGTATGTACAGGGGTGTTCTCACTCTGAAAAGCAATAAATGCATAGAGTCTAGAGGGATTGATCGGAAAGGAGTTGGCCTCTTAAAACTGGAAAGTTCTAGAAACATCTAGAAGCTGGCCAGTGAAAGGAAATGGGAAGCTCTGAGTACCCAAGGAAGCACTGGCTGCTGTGGTGTTGGTCTGGGTAACGGGTGCTAACGCAGATGACACAGCTGGTGTCTAGATGAGCAGCCCTTACCTCTGAGGCCCCATTAATGTCCCTGTCAGAGGAAAATGATGGAGAGGTCAATTATGGTGACCTGCGTGACCAGCTGTCAGGAAAAACAAAGAGCAGATGGCAGTCGCTGTATTGTTGAGGGGCTCAAAGTTCATTGCATTTGTAATAAGGTGTTTACAGGAGTTCATGACTATACTGAGTTAAAGGGAGAGAATTCATTCTGAAAATGGTATGGACGAATGACTCCCCATATCTCCCTGACTTTGAGTCCACAGCGTGAATGAAGTAAACTTGGCCTGCCCAGGTCTAACTCGCCTCTCATACCAACTCTTCAGTTTGTGGTGTCAGCCCTTGGGAGGAATGGGTGAGAGGCTGGGGAAGGTTAGGGATACCCTTCATGGAAGCCAGAGGGCTGAGATCAAGTTCTCCCCCCACTCCCCATGGTTCCAAGCTGAACCAACATGGCTGTTGCTAAAATCCCATAATCATGGTCTTGCCTGCTTTGCAATCGCCTGTGGTAGCATGAAGCGAGGCTGCGGGGTGAGGTTTCCTGGAGCCTCAGCTCTGTCCCTGACCCCTCTTCTTCTGCTAAGGGGGACAATGCCTGGCTCAGACACCTTAGACCACATGCATGTGCCACAGCACTTGACAAGCACCCGCAAAGGGGGTGACAGCTTTCATTCTATTTTTCTTTTTAAAAATGGAACTTTTTAAGGTATTAGTATTTTTCTTCCATAAAATTTGTTGAAATCATAGAATTTGCTCGTTCACCAGCAGGTGACAAGTAACAAATAGTAGTGAAAGTGTGGGAACAGCCTGGCATACACACTCAGTGGCCCTCATTGATTTTAGCGGGGACGCATTGAACGGTGGCTCTGATTTTCTATAACTTGTGTTGATGACATCTTTTTACAGCAGAGAAGTTGTTTATGGTTCACACTGGGATTTAGCATACCATGGGATTTGTGGGTGCACCCCAACTTCAAGCTGTCCTTCCTACAGTAGGTCACAGTGGCCTTACCCCTTTTATCTCCCATGACCAAAGGAGTTCTATTTGGAAGAGACAGTGTCCCCTGCCTGGTTTGGTGAAGGTCAATCTCCTGCCGCCCTTCAGAAGGCTCTGTTGTTGTCTTCCATCTAGGAAAGATGGCAAGATTGTACGTGGGTGAGGGAGGACCGTTTCTTGTTCTGCCAGAGAAAAACAAGGCAATATATGCACTTCCTGTTTTCTGCTCCCAAGTTTCAGTGTCACCCCTGCCAGCAATCAGAACAGGCTAGAGGCCACCATTTCCTACCCGTTCCCCACCCCTCTGCCCCCTGCCTCGGAGTCAATGGGCTCCTTATGCTCAGATTTAGAATGAACTGGATTGTGGGTGGCAAAGAAACATTGTTTCCCGCTTTGGTGGAGAGAATTATGGGTGCTTTGGAAATAATGCCTTGGCTTCTTCCTGGACCCTGTTACAAACAATCCTACTGCACAGCCTCCCAGTAGCTGTGGGTCATTCTGAAGGCAGTTGGCTAGGAATCTTAGAATGTCCCAGCCAGAAGGTCATCAAGTATAACTCGCTAGGTGGGCTAGAGTTGGTCCAGTGCACTCCAAAAGACCAGGTGGGTCTGCATTACCCCTAAAGCTGTGTCCTTGGGGCCCTGAAACCCTCTAGATCTGTGGTTCCTAACAGCAGGCAATCATGCTTGTCCTCTAGTGGACAGAGATCAGGGATGTGCATGAACATCTGGCATTATGTGTAGGACAGCTCACCATAAGGAATAATCCACCCTAGAGGTCAGTGGTGCCAAACCAGAGTACCCTGTTCCACCCAAAGTTGCCACTCCCACTGGGCAAGAGGTCTTCAAGGTCCAGAGAGATGAGTCAGTTGCAGAAGTTTAAGGAGTTCCAGTGACAACCCCAGACCCAGGTTGTATGACCTTGGTATTTACCAGGAACTGACTGTCCAGATAAGAGAAGGGCAGTCGCAAGCAGGAGCCCATTGCTAAGTGAGACCTGCCCAGTCTTGGTGCCCTAGCCACAGGACAGGCCAGTGGCAGAAGCTGCCCATAGGACTGTTCTAGATCAGGTCTCAGGCCTCACCAGCTTCACCACAGTGGCATGTCTGCCTATCATGGCTTCCATTTTGAAAAGAGGAGCAGTACCTCCCAGAACCCTGGGCCTGTGCCATCCAACAAACTCTGTGCTAATGGAAATGACCATATCTGTGTTGTCCAGTGTGGTAGCCATTCCCTCCACCTGGCTACTGAGAGCTTGAAATACAATGAGTATAACTGACTCAATTCTTTACTTTATTTCACTTTAATTAATTTTAACTTGAAGTAGGCACACATGACTAGTGGCCATGATATTGGAGAGTATGCCACTAGCCCAGTAGCATGGATATTTCTTCCTCTTTAATATTATGGTTTTGTCCCAAAGCCATAGGCAGGTTTCCTTCCTTCCTTCCTTCCTTCCTTCCTTCCTTCCTTCCTTCCTTCCTTCCTTCCTTCCCTCCCGCCTTCCTTCCTTCCCTCCTTCCTTCCCTCCTTCCTTCCTGTCTTGCTTGCTTGCTTGCTTTTTTCTTTCTTTCACTCTTTTTCTTTCTTTCCTTCTTCTCTTTCTTTTTCTTTTTTTTTCTAAATATATATATTTAGGGTCTATCCAGAGAAGTAGTAAGAGTTCTGGGAAGGAATGGTCCAGATTGAAGAGTTCACAGGCATCTCCCTGGGGTAGAATTTCATCTCTGCCCATACCTGGTAAAGCAGCCAGGGACTGTCAGCACCTTAGTGACCTCATGTCTGGGTCCCCCGATATGGACCCACTCCTCGGATCCTGCCACAAGGATTTGAGAAGGAGATGTTCCCAGGGGAGACAGCCATGGAGGAGGTGGGAAAGGGTTGGGAAGGAGGCAAGTGAGCGTGACAGGCCAGGCCCTAGAGGTGCTCTGAGCCCCAGGGTTGCCCCAGCCATGAAAGAGGATGGTCATTCACACTTGACCCTGTCAATCACCTGTGAAGGACACTCTGTGGGTACTGGGAATAAACTCCAGGCTCCCAGACCCTGGTAGAGTATTACAAAGGTCTGCAGGTGTCAGGAAAAGTTGTATGTGTCACTCTGGTGACACTTTACTGTATCTAGTACACATGGAAAACAGTTCTTTCCCGCCATGAGGGAACATGGTCACCCTTTTCTGAGAAGCTGAGGATTGCCAGGTTCAAGTCCTCTGTCAGGGGGAAAGAGGTTACTTAGCACGTACGGTGTAGCCAAGTTAGTACCAAAACTCAGGTTCAGCTGTCTGTCTATCCTTCCGTCTGCTGTGCTTCACAATTCCCCACATTGACAATGTTAAAACTTGCAGGCAGGGCAGGGCCCTGTGCCACAAACCTAGAGACTCCTACCAGAGTGGTTGGTGTGACATTTACAGTGAAGAACTTTTCTAAAAATAAACCAGAAGGAGCCTGAGTGTTTACTTGCAAAATACAAATTCCAAGTCTGATTTCGGTGTGCTCTCAGAGCAATGTTAAGAATCTGCCTAAGAATCTTTGGTGAAAACTTCCTCTTGGTTAGGAGCAAACCAACTTTCCAAGAAGTAAATACCTGAGTCTTTATAGGTCCCACATTCTCTGTCACAACTATCCAACCCTGCCGATATTCACAGAAGCAGTGAGAGACATTTAAAGGCATTGCTGTGTCCCAATAAAACAGGCAATGGGAGGGATACGGCCTACAGGCCAGGTCAACCACAAGTCCAAGTTGACCCTAAATCTGCATTCCACATCACAACTGTTTAGACAGAACAGAGATTCCACTAGACTGGGCATTTGGAATCTTCCCATCACCAATCAGTTAAGAGGCCCCCTAAGGAGAGAAAGAAAGCTATCCAGTGTCTACTGAATGTCAATAAGGTGGGCTCTGCCGGGCACGAATGCCAACATTGGGAGCACGTTCACAGGCAAGGATGAGCTCACTATGGTTGATCCACTCCCATTGGTTCCCCAGGCCAGGGCATTGCTATTTTGGTTTTATAATCTCTTGCTGTTTGCCCTTAAGGCACACACAGTAAGGTAGTGCTGGTAAGGCAAGAACACAGTCTGCATTTCCTTGGTGATTGTTTGATTGATGTCTATTCTCCAGCAGCTTATGTGCATAATGAGGGTGGGAACCCTTTGTTTTCCTGACCATCATGTTCTCAGTATCTTGGTACCCCTAATCCCTTCTGCTCCCTGCACTGGTGTCTGAGACCTCCTCTAGTGTCCCGGGGATGGGGCTCAGGACCTTTCCATCTGTGATTCTGACCTGTGGCCCCTACTCTCTGTAGCCCACTTGCCCTCTGAGTTATTTATTCATTTCTGTCCAGTACTCTGGACACAGAGCACAGTGTGGTAGCAATGGGATAGTTGGGTGCTGAGTGAGCGTATGCCTTCCCATTGGAGCGATGAGGAACTGGGGGAAACTTGGGGCTCAGGTGATCACCTGGAGCTTTCTGGACATGCTCCCCCCTGGTCACTTCTCCTCAGCTTTGTTCTGTTATAGAGCTGACGATTGTGGGTGCACCTTCATGGCGAGGGTGCATCTGCAGCCCCGTTGAGAGCAGCGTGCTTGGGGGGTCTGGCACAGGGATGGAGGGACAGAGGGCAGGGCACGGGACCGGCTTGGCTGGGACAAGCACAGTGGCTGCTGTGGATGAACAGGTCCTCACCTTCAGAAGCCGAATAAAGAGGCTGTTTGGGCCAAGAGCAAGGAAACAAGGCCACAGAGGCATAATTAACTATACCAGCCAGCCTCCCACTGTTCCCAGTTCCCACCCTGGCCTCCACCCTCTTTCCCTCATGCTGGCAAAACGCGGTGGCCGCCCCCAGCCAGAGAGACATAGACCCAATTCATAATTTTCCTTTCCTAATTAGGCTCAGGAGTGATGGAGATAATGATTAATAATGCATGGGGTTTAGATGCTCCGCAGGAGCTGAGCCTGAGGACAGGACCTTGATGAGAAATAGCCGCACTGCCACCATGCTGGCTCTGTGCCCAGAACGCTGGGCAGAAGTAAATACATTGGAGGGAAGAGTGGTCTGTGGAGCACAGGCCACAAGTTAAAGTCACCAGTGGAAGAGTCTAGGGCTCCTCAGCCCGGGCATCAAGGGAAGAGGTTCCAGTCACCCACATGGGGAGCAGGGACCAGTGGGATGCCAGCTGCCAGTGCCTCTCCCCCATCTCTCTCTAGCCAAAGCCAACCTGAATAGCACCTCCCCACAGGGCCTCCTCTCCCTTCTCACAGAGAAGGGAGCTTGAACATCCCCAAGAGGGGCCTGGGTGCCACTGTGGGTACAGACAACTCCCACAGTCATGCCCCTCCCCACACCCCACTTCTGGATGCTGAGATCAAGCTTCTGGCATGCCATCTTTTCCAGGTGGGTGATGGATGCTTGATCTCCATTCCCACCTGTCCATGGCAGCTCCGTCCTTCCACAACCCAGCCCCAGATCCTGAGAGGCACTCTTAGCTCTTCTGTCCCTCCCTCCCTCCACCCAATCAAACTGACCTTCAAAGCATTTCCTGAATCTAACCTTTGCTCTATCATTGACTCTCCCCCCCCCTCCGCCCTGCAGTTCAAGTCCCCCTCATCTCTCTCCTGCTCCTGGCAATATGCTCCAAGACTTCTCCCCCTGGAAGTCAGGCCTTGCCACCCCTCTTGAGAGGCTCCAGGCTACACCAGTTCTCCAGTTCTCACTCCTCCTCACGGCCTCCAGACCCCACACAGCCTCACCTCATTGTCCCTGCTGGGAGCGGTCACTCTCTCAGGGATTTTACGTTGACCCTTCCTTCCCTGGGTTGAACTCCCTTGCCAAATTCCAGCCATTGTTCAAACCTCACCTCTCCAGGCCACCTTTGCCCTTACTTCATGCCGAGACCTACCTGCCCTGCCCTGAAGCCCTCCTAGCCCTTCAAGCTGCTCTGCTTTGCAGGAAAGGACGCCGTGGTGCCAGATGAGGCCTGCCTCTTGCTGGGTGCCTCCCTCAAGAGCCAGATGATCATTTCCTGACATTGCTGCTCCGGTCATTAGCCTGAGCTTCATGACCCCTAAACCACTTAAAGGTAGAAGGACCTGTCTGAGCCATGGAAACCCACTCCTCAAAGTGTGGGTCTGTAGGCACAGGAGAGGTGGGGGTCGGTTTGGGGCAAGGGGAAGGAAGTGGGTAGGTATCCCCAGCTCTCTGATGGCGCATCCCACATCATTCTTGACCCACCTGTGGAACAGGCTTTGTTGCTTTTCACAACATGCAGTGGAGAAGCCCAGATGACATGTGACCAATCAGGGCCGGGTCAGGGCCCTCACGCCTCTCCAGGCCCTGATTCAAAGTCAATGCTGCCGAACTGGGCAACTGATACCCAAAGAGGAGGGGCTACTGAGAGGGGAGCAGGAGTCAGGGGGACTGGCAGTGGGACTGGGCTGAAGGGACAGCCACACCATTTGGCCACCCACGGCCTAACCATGGGCTCAGAAAACAGGGCTCAGCAGAGGGCAGCTCCAGGCGGGGCCTGAACCTGGCAGGGAGGAGGCTCCTGATGGGACTGAGGAGGGCAGGGAGAAGAGGTCCAGCCCATCGCTAGATGCTTCCAGCTGGGGAAGACCAGGCTGGGGTGCTGGCTCTTGGGAGATGCCACATGCACAGAGGTGTGGCTGAGAGGAGGCTTCAGGGCCACAAGTAGAGCAGTTAGGAAGGTTGGACCTGGGGTCCCGGGAAGTCCTCCTATAGGAAGCCCAGCGAGGGCCAAGCTGGCTCAGCCTTTGTGGTGTGGGTGACTCTGGAGCTCAGAGACAGCCTGGTGACACCCTGACATCTGTCGTCTCGGCTTTGTGCATGTCATGGACCAACATTTCCATCTTCAGCACCTGAACAGCTGGGCTGACTGGAGCAGCAGTAGTGTAGGGACAGGCTGGGGAGGCCATGGAGCACGAGTCCCGCAGGGCTGGAGTGCCTGTCCGTCTGTCCCCCAGGGCATGAGGCACCGCTGGTGCACTGCTTCCCAGCAGCTGCAGGCCAGGAGCTCCAGATAGGCTACAGCATTCACAATCTACAGCAGGATGGAAACGTCTAGCCCCTCTGAGGTACCTCCAGGGGTCCTGCAGTGCTGTGGGGCTGGGCCTGTGCCCTCTGTCTTCTGCTTATTCCAGGCAGGGAAACCAAGGCTGACTGTTGTGGGTGGTCAGCTGCTTCCTGCTGCAGGAGCCACTGGCTGAGGGAGGAAGGCTTATGGAGAAGAGGTTACCTTGTGTAGGACCCAGAAGCTAGAGATAGCATCCAATCAGTAGAGAAAGGGTGAGAGCCCCCCCTCCAAATGGAGGCACAGATGGAGGCCAGGTCCACAGCCACCTCTTCCCTCTGTGTGGAAGGGGAGCTGAGTTCAGGGGTTGGTACAAGCACCCAGGCCAATGTGGTTTCAAGTTCATCTCAGAAACCCAGGTACCTTCTTCTGATTTCTTATCAGGAATGAGCTGCCCCACAGCCGGCCCTGCTGGCCCTAGGGCTGGTAGATGCCCCTGGCACAGGCCTGCCCAGGACTGGAGGATCCCTGGGGCCCATGAATGGGAAGCAGTGGCTGAGAATCAACCCCTTGTGTCCAGAGACAATGGGGCTCTGTGTGGGGTGGGGCAGAAGGTGCCCCTCCCCTTCCTTTCCCCGCTGGACCTTGGGTCTGGGTCAAGCCATTCATTGGGATCCAGGCTTAGGACCAAGGCAGGAGACCAAACTCTGAGCCCCACGCCCTTTGCTCGGGTATAGTACATAAAGCAGGCTGGGCGCTGTGAGAATCTGAGTCTGGTCTCTATGCATCCCCAGCAGTTCTTCTGCTGTTCCATGCCTCGGTTTCCTCTTTCTCCCAAGGGTCTGTGAAGCAGCTTCAGCCACCACACAAGCCACCAGCAGAGCTCCCACCTCTCACTGTCCCTGTGAGCCACACGAAGCCAGGTGGTGTCCTTTGCCAGCTAGCTGGGGCTGGACGGGTGGCTGGCGGGCAGCAGGTTGCGTGCTGCGGCTCATGTGCTGCTTCTGTCCTGGAGCTTGGGGCAGTTTCCTCAGACCTGGTGGGAGAGAGACCTGCAGAGAAGTCCTGACACCCGATTGGGCCATCTGTGCCCATTCCAGAGGAGGACCGGCTCAGCCCGGGGGCTAGATAAGAACCTGGAGATGGGACCAATGTGGATGCTTCTCCGCAGCTTCCTGCGGCCATCTTGTGTTAATGATTTTGTAAGGCCCACAAGTGATGGTATAAATATCTGAATGGCCGTTGGCAGAAGACAGATTGTAATTGGATTAGGCCTTCCCTGAGGGAAAGCTTTCCTCCTGCCACCTGTCTGGGGTGCTAACCCTAAGACAGAGCAATAACTCCGGGCTCAGCCCCGCAGCTCTGGCCTTTGACCTCTGTGTTTGGAGACAGGCTCATGGACCTTGGCCCATGGGACGAGACAGGAACTGACCTCCACCACAGAGGCAGCGCTGGCCAAGTAGGTGGAAAGACCCCGTGGGGCTAGGTTCCCTGCCAAAGCTAGAAGAGAGTAGACAAGGCAGGAAGCCTTCCTCACCTGGCCATAAGTAAGTCGAATTTCCCCACAGCGCAGTCAGGCAGCCACTTAGGCAGCCAGGGCATGAGTCACCACGGAGTTTGAGGTTAAGGGGGGGACATCTAATGATGCCCCCCAGGTCCCAGTGGGGCCCAGGGTGCAGGCTATTCTCAGGAAGGACACTGCGTGAGGGAACAGCCGGCCTCTCCACTGGTGGCCACACGCAGGGTCAAGAGGCTGAGTCACAGATAAAGCCTCCAGCTCAAGATGCAAAATAGCTTTAAAAGAAATAACGTGGCTGTCTCCCCGCTCCTCCAGACAAGTGTGTGTGACTGCATGGCTGCATGATACCTTACTGCAAGTGGTGTTGTCTCCAGAAGCCTGCAGCAACTCTGACTGATTCATCCCTCTCGCGGGAACATTTCCCTCCTGTCACTCAGCGCTCAGCTTCCCTCGGACCTCAGATTCCCAACGTTTAGCTATTCCAGGTCTGGGCTGGGCCTATGTAGCCTCAGTTTCCTCACTGTAGAGCAGAGTATAATTTGTCCAGGCTCCATGATGCCTACCTGTGTGCTTTGAAGTTACCACTGGACTCCTGCTGTCCACTAGAAAGCGACTTCTTTTGTCAACAAACTCACAGGAAGGCAGACAGGGAGAGCAGCCGAAGGGTCCGTCTGGCCAGACACCGTTCTTGTATGAATTTGGGGGAACCCACAAGCTCCCCGCAGATCGCTCCTGACTCTGAATAAGAGGCTCACCTGAAGCTCCCACCTCGCTGGCTTCTCTTCTGTTTCTTTTTATGGCGTTGTCCGCCACGTGTAATCAGATCTCCACACCATCATTGTTTGCTGTTGGCTTTCTTTGCTTCTCCATCCTAGCAGTGGTGGGACTGCCCCGCCCTGTTCACAGCTGGCCGGGCCCCAGGGCTCTCCCTGCCCAACACAATTCATTGTGTCTCTGGTGTCTAGGGGAATCGTTGTTTGCTGATCCTCACTATTTAGAGAATCACATTTGGCTTGTTTTCTGGGGTTTATGTGGCTCCTGGTCCCCCTTCTTGGCTGGAAGGAGATGTCACAAAGCTTTTGTTTTGTTGTTGTTGTTACTAGTCTGGGGCTTGAACTCAGAATTTGGGTGCTCTTCCTGAGCTTTTGGCTCATGGCTGGTACTTTGCTACTTGAGCCACAGCTCTACTTCCAGCTTTTTGGTATTTTTAATTGGAGTTACGAGTCTCACGGACTTTCCTACCCAGGCTGGCGTTGAACCACAATCCTCAGATCTCAGCCTCCTAGTAGCTAGGGTTACAGGCGTGAGCCATGGGTGGGTTCCCAGCTTGATGCATTTCTTTCTTTCCTTTTTTTTTGGGGGGGGGTAGGGTGAGGTGGGGTCAGTCCTGGGTCTTGAACTCAGGGTCTGGGTGCTGTCCCTGTGCTCTTTTGCTCAAGGCTAGTGCTCTACCACTTTGAGCCACTGCACCACTTCCAGTGTTCAGCTGGTTCATTGGAGATGAGAGTCTCACGGACTTTCTTGCCCAAACTGGCTTTCAACTGTGATCCTGAGCTCTCAGCCTCCTGGGTAGCTAGGATTACAGACGTGAGCCACCAGTGCCTGGAACTGATGCAAAGAATGAGGCTTGCCTGAGAGAGCAAACATGAGCTTGGGTCCTTCTAACTTGCCCTGCTGGCCTGCCCGTCACCATCTCTACAGGTGTCACCAGTGTGTACTGAAGTCAGCAGACCCGGCCTCACTGAGCGTGGGGAGGGGGTGTGGCCCCTGCCGCGGTGTGTGGACAGCTCCGGCCACTCTGTCATGTTCAGAGGTGGCAGCGGGTTGGGGCGCCCTTACTTGGGCTCGTGACAGTACTGGTGTCTCAGACTCTCCTGTCTGGCCACCTGCTCCTCCCCGGCGTCGCCCCGCCAGCACCACCTGAACACCTGGTGTCCTCTCTCCAGTTGACCTTCGCCTGGCCTATCAGCAAATCATGTCGCAGCTTTTGGAGACTGCTGGCTCCTTGAGCAAAATGAGCGGGTCTTAGTCAGCTCTGTAATGATCCAAGACACAGCTGGCGCCAGGCCTGCAAGGGCATGGCGCATGTGTGATTTATCGCTGTATCTCCAGCTCCCAGCATGGTGCCAGGCACCAGGCATGCTCAGTGTATGTCGGAGAATGAGTGAGCGAATGAGCACCTTCAAGGCACTGTCTCCTCAAATCTGAGTCCCCAGTCTGCTCAGGACATCACCAGCCACTCTTGGTCTGGCCTGCCGAGTACTAGAGGGAACTGGGTAGAAGGACATGGGCACAGTTCAGTGCTGTCAGCGTCAGCTGTGACTTGAGAAGTGAACGTAAAAAAGAACCCCCACCCCAGTAACAGAACATAAAGCAAAGAGATGATGTGATCAGCTGCCAGGTTTGGGGGTGCTACAGAACCCCCCAAGCCGATGAACATGGGGGCTTCGACGGACCCATTCTTCCTTACATGTAAATATTTTTTCCCGTGTCGTTAACATCCATAGATTCTGGGATCACCCAATCCCCATATTTCCAAGTGCTACTAGACTGGAGTACAGGCCCTGGCCAAGACTGCACACTGGTAGATTTCTTTCTTCCTAGCCCCAGGATGGAGTGGGGGAGGCAATCTTCTGTGGTCCAGGGCCAGTCTGTGGTCCACACTTGCCCAGAGGCTTTGCAGCCTGAGGTCATCGCCAAAAGTAGCCTTGGCAGTGAAGATGGGGCACGTCTTTTAGGGGTGGAGCCCGGATGGACAGAGAAAGCCTGGAGGGAACGACTCTCCCACAGTGACGTGTGTGCAGGTGGGTCGGCGCCAGGGCACCCCTGCAAGATCTCGTCAAGTCAGAGACACCCCCAAATGAGGAAGTGAAAGGAAGGATTTGGAGTCTGGTGTCAAGTCTTAGACAAGTTCACTTCAGCGTTTGTTCGTGCTTTGAATTCTGGGCCCTGTATCTTTGCTGTGGTCGTTTCTCGGGCCAGACTGAGAGCGGCTGGTGATGTGCTGGTCCTGCCGTTCTGGAGAAGGCTTCACCAGTTTTGTTTGGGGTCTGGGAGGATCTGAGGTTTGCCCCTTGGGCTTTGCATCTGTTAATGGGGTTTTAGCACAGATCAATCCCCCAGGCACCAGGCAATGGCTTCCTGGAGCTCTGGGCCGGCTGAGTTCAGTAGCATCTCAGTAGCTCTCTCATTTCCTCTCACCCGTTTTCTTGGCTCCACAAGGAAGCAGGGCACGAAAGTATGAGTACTTGGGCAAAGCAGCTTGGCAGTTCCTCAGGGCATCATCGATCACGCACACTCTGTGGGACCCGGAGCTGCCACTGCTATGCTTATCCAAGAGAAACATGAAAACCTGTCTGTGCAAAGACTTGCATGCAAATGTTTGCAGCAGCTTTTTTTCATGCTGGACAAAAACCTGGGAACATTTTATAGTCTGCCCACAGGAGACTAGACAACTGTGGCACGCCCACACGATGGAATATTACTCAGCAGTATAAAGGAATGACTGAAGTATGCAACCACACAGGTGAATCCTCAAACACTACATCAAGGGAGGGAGGCAGACAGAAAAGGAATGTTTGTTGCACGCACTGCATTTATATGGATGTCAGGAGCAAGCAAATCTAATGTGTGAATTTAGAAATCAGAATAGGAGTTGCAGAAGAGTAGGGTACAGATGAGCTAGAAAGTGCTGGAAATGCCCGAATGGGGCGTAGCTCCCATTTGTGCCTCCTTCCGGCCCAGCTGTCAGAGGGGGCACTCATGGTGGACACAGGCACAAGACCATCCACGCGGTGCCTGCGCAGTGCTCCACCTGACCCTGCATACACATGCAGCCCCTGGGTGCCTAGTTCCGAGCGGACCGAGTGGGGCACTGTTCCGATCATTTGCATGTCTGACATATCTTGATGACCTGCCCTGTGTGAGTCTGTCTGTCCATTGCTTGCTGCTTTTTTATCCCGCCACCCCAGCCCTTCCCTGCCTCTCTTTTTTTCTCCCCTACTCCCATCCCTTTTGCAGTTCTAGATGCTTCCTCCTTGGGTCTTGCCAATGGTTTTGGGATGTCCTCGCTTTTCTCAGAGGGAAGTGAATGGGCCCATTGACATGCGTGCTTCAGGGGTCCCTCACACAGTGGATGCAAAAGGGCGTCCTTACATTTCCAACTGGCCTTCCCTCCCCACCGCCCACCCGCTCACACAGGAAGCTGCAGGTGCCCACCACCTGGGCGGGATCCACACATCAGACAGACAGCATCCGACGCCGACACTGACCGCTTCCTTCTCCTTCCTCCCCCAGAGTCCCCTGTGAGCCCAGCTCCCCGCCCCCACCTACAGAAACACCGGATTTAATGCCTCAACTGAGAGAATGAGATGATCTGTTATTTTTCATGGGAAATTAAACCTGACCCGGCTGTCAGTTATCTCATGCCTGGGAGGATGGACGGCCGGGCAGCGCACAGCGCACTCCAGGGCCAGGATGGAGGCACAAAGGAGGGGAGAGGAAGCGCCTGGCTGGGGGCCAGCCATGATGTCAGCTGCCTGGGGTAGGGGCAGAGACAGGAAAGGTCAGAGGGCCTTCCTCCGGGTGATGGATGGCTGCATGGCCGTAGAGACAGACGCACCTCAGACACTGGCTGCGCCCCGCTCCTCCGGGGAGACTCAGGCTGTTCCTGTCTCTTCCAGCTCCCAACTCTACCTCGTGCCCCACTGAGGAAAGCTGGTGGTCGGGGCTGGTGATCGTCATCGCCGTATGCTGTGCCTCCCTGGTGTTTCTCACCGTGCTTGTCATCATTTGCTACAAAGCCATAAAAAGGTGAGTGCTCACCCACTGTGCCGGCTCTGTGTCCCAGAGACCCGGCGGGCTGGGCGCTCTTCGGCCCTCGTCACTTTCTTTCTTTCTTTCTTTTTTTAAGATAGATAATTAAGCACAGAGTGTATAATGAACTCCCGTCTACCCTCACCCAGAGATGGCCAAGATATATATATATATATATATATATATATATTTTTTTTTTTTTTTTTGGTCAGTCATGGGGCTTGAACTCTGGGCCTGGGCGCTGTCCCTCAGCTCTTCAGCTCAAGGCACACTCTCTACCACTTGAGCCATAGCGCCACTTCCGGTTTTCTGGTGGTTAATTGGAGACCAGAGTCTCATAGACTTTCCTACCCAGGCTGACTTTGAACTGCAAACCTTAGAGCTCAGCCTCCTGAATAGCTAGGATTACAGGCATGAGCCACCACACCCAGCAAGATTTTTTTTTTCACTATAACTACTATAACCATTCCCCCCAGAACCCTTCACTCTTTCTTATTACTAGACTATTGTAAAGCAGATCTCAAGCATATGGCCCCTGTCAGGCTTAGGGGAGTAATAGGTCAGGCTCAGAGCAGTGTAATAAATGTAAAATACCACAGGGGAATGGGGGTTGATCATGTATTTTGAAGAAAGATTTTTTCCCTCTAATTTACTGAGGTCCAAAGAATAATTGTGACACTTAAACACATCCTTTTTTCATTCTTTTACCATTCAAATACAGCAAGGCAAGCATATCAAGTTAAAAAGTCTTTAAAAACAAGCCAAGCACTGGTGGCTTACACTTGTAATATGAGCTACTCAGGAAGCTAAGATCTGAGGATTGCTATTTGAAGCCAGCCCTGGCAGGAAAGTCCATGAGGCTCTTATCTCCAATTAACCACCAAAAAGCCAGAAGTGGAGTTATGGCTCAAGTGGTAGAGTGCTAGCCTTGAGTAAAAAAGCTAAAGGACGGTGCCCAAACCCTGAGTTCAAGGCCTAGTACAGCAACACACACGCGCGCGCACACATACACACACACACACACACACATCTTACAACAAGCAATTGATCCACACATGGTTTGAGAGCCATGAAAAGCCATCAGCCTGCATCCAGCGCCTGGCAGAAGACCCACACACCAGGGGGCACTGCCACACTGGACAGGCCCAGCCCAGGGCTGTGCTTCCCGGGAAAGCCCTCCTATACTGCAGAGAGATGGCTAAGGCACACTCCCAAGAGACAGGGAGACTCTGGCTCCCTCCCGTCACTCCCCGGCCAGTGCTGGCTCCTCTCTCCCCAGTGTTCCCATTTCACCTTCTCACAGTTAGGGAGCTGCTGTGCAGAGGATGGCACAACCAGGGAGCGTGAAGCCAGACTTTGAACCTAGAACTGAAGCCCAGCCCTGGTCACTGAGCGGTATTGTGGTGTTCACAATAAGTTCAACTCGCACTCTGGCTAGGAAGATCCGCCCGCCCCCCGCGTTCCATCTGTCCTCAGGGCTGTGGAAGAAGGGGCTCTGAGGACTGGTGCAGAGTGCCTGTGCCCCTCCCTACCTCGCCACAAGGACCGGCAGACAGAGAGCCCGGGACAGGGCCTTGGCCTTGGCGAGATCCCACTCAGGCTCTGCCATTACTAAGTAACCCCAGGGAGGAAGGACCTAGAAGCCCTGAGGCTGGGAAGGGAGCTAGTGGCCTGTGGTGGCTGTTGAGGGGAAATGGTGAATTCAGCAGAGTCGTGGCTAATGAACTGCTGGACTAGGAAGATTTTCAGGAGCAGAGCACGGGCCTGCGCTCCCAGGCCCCAGGAAGAGCTGCCCCCTCCCCCCGGGGACCTGAGTCTGACTGGGGAGCCTCTGATTCCAGGCTGAGCAGGCTGCCTGTGACTGGGCTGTGGGAGCCCGAGGGTTTCAGGGGAGAGTACAGCACTGCGGCCCTGGCTGCCAGTCCCCCCTCATCTTTGGGAGATGCTCAGCCTAACCTCTCATAGATTCAGAGCTTCCGAAAGGCACACTGAGACAGCGGGGCCCACTTCCTGCCTCAAGCTCCCCTGAAGAAATGGGTTTCCTGCCTTTGGAGGAGAGGAAGGGAATGTAGCAGAACTGACTCCCATGAACACATCTGTACCACATCTCCCAGCCTCTCCCAGGAGAGAGGCTTTCTTACTATGGAGTGGGCGTGGCTCCTCCATGGGTGGGCGTGGCTCTGGTCTAGGACATCTCTCTAGGCATATCCGCTGGCTGGTACAAGCAGCAAAACTAGCTGGGAATAGAGCAGTGGGGATGGTGAGCACCCTAGGGAGAGGAAAGACTAGGAAATTGTGCCATGGGTGCCTTCTGAGAGCAGGAGTCGCTCACACATTAGAAAGGTCTTCCAGCCGGGCCTGTGATTAGACCTGCCAGATGTAATGTATTCCCAAGACAGGGAAGAAGGGCTGGATCTTCTCCCAACCTCTGCTACCTCTTGGGTCTCCATGGATGACTCGAATGGCCAAACCCCAGTCCAAGAGGAACCAAGCCAGCTGAGTCCAGCTTCCTGGGGCACAGGGCAGGGAGAGAATGGGCAGCTGGGGGTAGCGGAGACGGCAGCTCAGCCATTTCCACTCAGCCTTCCGCCCTCAATCCAGGGAGAGTCCCCGGCGCAGGAGGGTATTGAGTGTCAGGAGGGGCTCTGCAGGGAAGGTGAGAGCCAGGTGAGGCCTGGGGGAGAAGGACGTTCCTTCCTGTAGACAAGGCCACCCCCAGAGCCCATCTCACCGCCTGGAAGAGCAAGCGGGCAGCGCGGCACTGCCCAGGGCCACCCTGGTCACTCCGCACATTCATTTGGAACACGCCTTTTCTCTCACCATGGAAAACCATCGGAAGACAAATTCAGCAGTACACCCCATTCTTTAAACAGGATTTTTTTTTTAACCCTCACAGCCATAAGTCCCAAGGTAGTTTTTCTAAGCCATTTTTGTAAATGGCCCTAGCGCAAGTGGAAGGTTCTAGAACTGGCTAGGAAGGTGATTCTAGAGATGCCAGGTTGACATTTGAGGATGTCTTCAGGGAAACTCAGGAAGTACCCCTAAAGTGCCCTCCCGTCTGTGGCCTGGCTGCAGGGGGCGATCTGGTCAGCTTTTCGGCACAGATTTGAAGCCTAGAGTCTGCGCTCCAGACTGGGGCTCTGCACCCCTTCCCCTGGGCTCAGCTCTGGCGTTCACGGCTGTTCACAGCCACTTGTAGTAGAAGCTCTTACCTCATGGTCGGGGCCTTGAAGCCCAGTGGCTGGCACAGGGCTGCTCAGGACGTCAGTGTTGGTCCGCATGTGTTCACTGTGTATGTCCTGGTGCCCAGGACCCCCGCCTTTTGTGAGTGGAAGGGGTGAATTAAGCACAAGACCAGCAAACTACCAGAGGGAACAGGATGAAAGACCCTAAGGGCTATGAAGAGAACGTGCAGGTTGTGGTGAGGGAAGGAGGGTGCAGCTTTCTCCACTCAGAATCGGGGTGTTGGTGTGTGCCTCCGGAGGGTGCTGAGTGATGAAGAAGTGAGGTTAGGGCTTTGCTGGCTTCATACACCTTTTTAGTTTAGTTTTTATACATACCGACTCCGGTATGTATAAAAACACACACATGCAGTTCCCAAGTGGCAAATCGTTCCACAAAGGCTATGAAGAAAAACAATAGTCCTTGGCCTTCGCCTCCTCTTCCCTTAGTCCCCTTGAGAGGCTGACACGTGTGTGTGTGTGTGTGTGTGTGTGTGTGTGTGTGTGTGTGTGTGTGTCTGTCTGTCTGTCTGTCTGTCTGTCCATGCCTGCCAGTACCAGGGCTTGGCTCTTTCACTCAAGGCTGGCATTCTACCATTTGAGCCACAGCTCCACTTCCAGCTTTTTGCTGGATAATTGGAAATAAGAGTCTCACAGACTTTTCTACCTAGGCTGGCTTCAAACCTTGATCCTCAAATGTCAGTTTCCTGAGTAGCTCCAGGCGTGAGCCAGCAGCACCTGTCCAGGCAGCCACTTTTAATTGCTTTCTTTGGTATTTCTCCATAGATTCTAAGTGATTGGCAGGCAGCTATTTAAACAGTGCTTATTGACTTTCTGCTCCAGAAGACAGCAAGGTCTATGAAGAGAAAAGGCAGGTTATAGTGAGGAAGGGAGGGGTACAGCTCTCCCTGCCTGGGCGCGTCATGTGCTTGCCTTTAAACAGTGCATACTGACTTTCCGCTACAGAAGACAGCAAGGTCAGCACCCTTAATTCTCAACTCCCAGTGTACCTGCACCTAACAGACACCCCTGGGGGTGTCTTGAAAATTGACTTTAGCATGATAGTGTCCATATTGGATGTGGCTGAGCCGCTTAGCATGCTGTGCTGGTTCCGTCTGGAGCCACAGTGCCTCCTCAAGATGTGGTCAATACGCGGCTTCCAGGGTCTCCAGGAGACCTCTACCCCCTGCAGGGCGGACTGGGGCTCCCTGCTTTCCCCACACTCAGCCCTCGGTCCCCGCCCCTTGCCACCAGGGCACCAGCTCCCTTGAATTCTTCCCTGGATTATAGACTCACTAGACATTCATTGTCAATGTGACAATGGTGCTTTCTCTTTGGAGATTTGGGGTGGCGCAGAGAAGGGCTCCTTCTTACTGAGCCTGTGGCATCCCCCTACCCCCCACCCCAAAACTGGACTGTCAGAGAGAGGGGAGGGAATGAGGTTCCTACAGAGTCTGAGCCACTATAAGCGTCCAAGGTGAAGGGCCAACCTGTTGTTTCACAGATGAAAGCAAGTTCCGTCTGTCTTCCCTGCCCTGGGTCACTGCCCTCTGCCTCTGTTGAGGGAAGGGTGTGGTTCACACATGGGCCCACGCAGGCGTGTCTGAGGGGTGTGTGCACACGCATGTCAGGTGGCTTCAGTTATCTCTTCTGACTTGTGCCTGGCACGCGCCTGGCCTTTAGGGACTGTTTGGTGGCTATTCCTGAGGCTTGAATAGAGACTTGTTTACAGAGACATCCTGGACTGCAGGTTTTAATCTGGTAAGTGCTCTGTAGAATCCCAGCACACTTAACTCCCTCCGCCCCTGCCCCATTCTGGAAGAGTGACTTAGAACCTGGCTTGGGAATGGAGAACATGTGCAGTTTTCAATGCCCAGCCCCCAGTCCTTCACCAGCACCCCTTTCCCGGGCCCTCTGTGGTCTTGGCTCCCCTAGTTTCTGGTATGCACACTGTGGTCCCTGCTAGCAGGGAGGACAGGAGGACAGGACAGGACTGGGACTCTCCATCCATGCTCAGCTCTCCACAAACTGTGGGAGCATGGAACTGGCCTTGAAGGGTCTTGGAGCCCCGGGGCCATGGCACGGGGTTACCTCGTGGAGCCAAGCATCTGTGGCCAGGTGGGGGCCCGTGCAGAGACACCCACCTGTCCCATCTCCCTGCTGGGATGTCCTCAGGCGCAGTCTCTGTCTCTCTCACCCAGTATCCACTCAGCACAGCTTCTCTTACTGAGAGTCAAGTCCAAGTTCATGCAGGGCCAGGAAGGGCCTCTTCTGGTCAAATGCTGGGCACTGACCATGGCCTTGGCTGCTCAGAACCTTTCGGATGTCTTTGGTGCCTTGGTGCCAGTCTAGATTCTGGCTTTGTTGCAGTATACGAATCAGTCTTGTGGCTAGGGCCAGCCTCTTTTGCTGGTGTCCCTGCTGTCTAGGTTTGACATTTCTCCCACAGGCTTCCCTTGAGATTCAGGAGCTGCTGTTTCTCACCATCATTGCCAGGCGCGGTCCTGACCGGACTGAGGTGCTCAGCTCTGAGAAGGGCTGGAGGTGAGAGGTAGCAGCAGGGAGGCACCCAGCCCTCTCCATCTGCGCACCTTCCTCCAGGCCCCAGGGCCTTGGAGCCTCCATCATCAGCAAATATGAGGGGGGGACTCTTGGGGCTCCCCATTTGGTCTGGAGTTAGGACATGTGTTGTCTATAGTAAATCTACAGTCAGAGGAGCCACACAGTGAACCTCAGTGGTGTATGTGCATGCAGGGGTGAGTGTGTGTATGTGTGCACGCGCGCACGCACGTGCATGTACACGCTATCAATCCTGGGCAGTGGGAAGAACAGGTATCTTGGGAAGGAGGCCTCTGGGTCCTGACACCTGCATCAAAGCAGACCCTCTGCTGGGGCAAGTGAGACAGGAAGGGAGCTGGGCAGCCTCCCTCCCTCTCCCTCCCTCCCCCTCCCTTCCTCCCCCTCCCTCGGCAGGCTGCTCAGGACTACCCTCTCCCGTGTGAAGTTGTCATCTCCTTAGACCCAAGAGAGCCCCCTGGGTTCTGCTCTGCCCGCCCAGCTCGGAGATGCCAGGCGACACCATTTCTGCAGAAGTCCCTCGAGACTGTGCCGCAGGAGCTCTGGGCATCGCCCTGCCAGAGGACAGCATGGAGCAGCTGTGGCTAGCCAGGCCCAGGTCCGGACAAGAGGTCTCCAGATGGGGCCAAGCTCCCTCGTTCCCAGGACCCCTGGGCCCAGCCAGGGAGAAGCTCACTCGCCTTTCTCTTGGTTTTAGGACCCATGCCATTTAAGGAGCTCGGGGTGGCCATCTCTGCCTGGACCCTGGTGGCAATGTCTTTCTTGGGCTCCCCCTAGCACTTCTGGAACCTCAGAGGGCGTGTTAGGTAGGCTGCCCCGGCAGACCGGAGCGTTGTGGCCTTTGCTGTGCAGGGCACAGCCTCCTCCTGCCGACGCCTCTCCCACAGCAGCGCTGAGAGCTAACGTGTACTTACCCTGTGCCGGAGACCCGCCCATGCTCTGGACACGCACTAACGTGTCTAATCATCCCAGCAAGCCTACTAAGTGGGCGCCATGGTCATGCTCATTTTCACAGATGAGGAAACTGAGGCTCAGAAAGGTGGTGCAGCATGCCATGTCAGCCATTCAATGCCGTGCTTGGTGAAGGGAGGAAGTCGGGGGCAGGGGTAGAGTCATCTTCTGCTCCAGGAAAAATCCAGCTCTCATCGGAAACCTGACAGGTTTGGGGAGCAGCGTTGGGGCACAGCCCAGGGAGCACATTGGTAGAGGATGTGTCTTGGGTGCCAGGGGAGAAGCAAGTGGAGTCTACTTCTCAGGAGAGCCTCCATGTGACTCATGTCCCTGCCCTGGCAGAGATCAGTGAGCAGCCCCATGAATGAGGTACAGGACGTGATGAGCGTCCAGGGTTAAAGGTGAATGCCGCTGATAGCCTCCGGGCCCTTGGGAATCTCTGAGGAGTGGAGGAGGCTTTCCTATGTCCTGTGGAAGAGCTGCTGGGAATGCCAACCCATTCGTGAGCATGACTAGGACAGACAGACAGTAGTAGTGGGTGACGGTGAGCAAGGCTCCACCACAGTCTAGCTAGAGGACCTCCGCAGTCAGAGCCCTCGGTAAGCCTCAGTTTCCCCATGAAATGACCTCCAGCTCCAGCCTAGCTGCTTCAGAGGAGTGAGGAGAGACAAGGAGATCTCTACTGCGAGTGTTTTATATAAAGCATGCTGCACTGTGGACCCAGTGTGGGTTTCATGTCCCCTCTCGTGCTGCGGGGGGGCGACTTTTCTCACAAAGAAAAGTGCGTTGACTGAGGCCGGGTGATCCCACTCAGAACACCACCGACAGGCTCCTGGAATTCCTCTCTCCCCTCAGCTCACTCACACAGCCTTTCTCCTATGGGCTTCGAACTCATCACTAAGTACCACGATTGCTTTGGGAAGCTCTGGGGATACTTAAGACAAATCCATCTTGGGCTTTTGAGATCACCATAAATACTCAGTTTAGACAGCATTCAACTGCAGTCTACCTGGTTCAACCCCAGCACCACTGGGGACATGAGTGATGGCCCCCTGGGAATCCTATCCACCCAAGAGGCAGCAGTGGGGCACCGTGCCCCTGAGCCCCACAGGACGCACAACACAGGCAGGGTGGGGGCATGCAGGGTAGGAGTCAGAGCCTGAACGAGCCAGGCCAGAAGCAGGCAGTATACAGAGATCTCAGCACCTCAGCAAGCAAGCAAGCAAGAGCAAAGGCTCTGCCCAGCCTTCCTGACCTCCTGTGTGCAGAGGGGAAATGGTCTTGAGGCTCCATGGCCTCTGGGACAAGCTTCAGATGATTCAGTGTGAAGTATCCAAAAGCCACTGGTGTGTACCAATGAATGGAACTCACCATCATCATCCCCATTGGTCTGCTGTCCTACCATTGCTATCACCACCAGCAGCACTACCACGGCCTCCACCACATTAGCAGTGCAACCACCACACCACCATCATCATCACCACCATGGCCCTCATCCCCACTAGCACCACTATTGCCTTCATCATGGTTACCATACAACCACCACCATCATCATCACTACCACCGTGGGCCATCATCAGCACTAGCTCCTCTACCGTCTCCTTTACCACGGTTACCAACACAGCCACCACACCATCATCACCAAAGCCCTGACCACCACTAGCACCTCTGCCGCCTCGTCCGCCATCATTACAGCACAGCTACCGCCGTCAGCGTCATCGCCAACACTAGCCTCTTGTGACCAACATCCCCTTCATCACATTTTTCTATTGCTTTTGGCCACACAGAGGCAAGAGTGCACAACGCAGTCACTAACGCCTCTCTTCTAACCATCCGGACTCCCAACTATTCACCTTTAACTGCCTGCTCGTAATTAAAGGATTCAATCAAAGCTTGATCCTTCTGGGCTGACCATACATTAATTGCCTAGAAAAGTCTCAGTTCAGGCATGTTGTCTCACTCCCCTTCCCTCCTCAACCATGTCCTGGTTGACATGCTAAATTAGAATCTTATCTAGCTTCTGATTGATCCACAAGGACCAGCAGTCCAAAGATACTAATCCCTAAGGGCCTGGAGGGCTGGGAGCCCCCCCCCCAAATGCTGATGACTAACCCTGTTTGTGCCTCCCCTCCCCTCCTCCTGCCTTCACCCCCTTCCAGGAAACCACTGAGGAAAGAAGAAAATGGCACCAGTGTTGCTGAGTACCCCATGAGCTCTGCACAGGGCAACAAAGGGGTGGATGTGAACAATGCGGTGGTGTGAGTCTGCAGGCCTGGACCCACTGGCCGGGAGGACACCTTCGTGGCACTAGTGGACATGGGAAGGTGGTGGGCACCAGCTGACCCTGGCCTCGTCCGGGACTTCATGCCTTGTAAACCCGGAGCCTCCTGAAGGAGGAAAACATCCTCTTCCCAGGCTGGCCCTGGCTGGGCAGCCCTGCTGACAGGCTGAGCGCAGCCCCCTGCATGCAGCACCTGGGGTGGTGGCATGGCCTGAGCCTCTCCACATCCCTCTCTTTGTCTTGTCTTTGGCCCACGAATGTCCCCAGAGGGTCTGGCTGTCTCCTAGGGTGTGGAGGCAGGCACCCCCGTTAGTCACAAGAAAGCTGATCTAGAGCCTGGAAAACCTCTCCTCCTCCCCCTCCTCCCCTCCCCCTGCCCCTCCCCCTCCTCCTCCTCCTTCCTTCTCCTTCCTCCTCCTCCTCCTCCTCCTCCTCCCCTCTTCCTCCTCCTCCTTCTCCTCCCCTCCTTCTCCTCCCCTCCTCCTTCCCTCCTCTCCTCCTCCTCCTCCTCTTCCTCCTCCCCCCCTCCTCCTCCTCCTCCTCCTCCTCCTCCTCCTCCTCCTCCTCCTCCTCCTCCTCCTCCTCCAGGAAGCCCACATGCTTCTCTGTGGACATTCCAACAGAAGCCATCAGCACCGCCTTGAGACAGACATCCCCTTCAAAGGTGCTCCCCACACCTCTGTCTGTCACCCCCATGGCATCGTCTTCAGGCCCGCCTCCGCCCTCCTGCCCCACCCCTACCCCAGGCCATGCCTCCTGTCTGTCTGTCTGTCTGTCTGTCTGTCTGTCTGTCTGTCCGTCTGTCCGTCCAGCCTGCAGAACTCACTAGGAGCAGGCACAGGGGACATGGCCTGGGAAGAGCAGAGGCCCTTGTACCTGCTCTGGACAGCCCCACACCACCGGACCCTGAAGGAGCTGAGCATCCAGGGAGCCAGGCCCTGCCTCACAGGCAAAGGCCACCACTTGTGCCAAAACCACTGGGACACTGTGATAGGTCGCTGCTGGCCCGGCACTGTGTCCCACCCACAGTCCCCCCACCCCAAGTCCTGCCTGTGCTACCCACAGAGCCCCCAGGAGGTGGCCGCTGTCTTCCTGTGTCTCTCCTGTGAGTCTTCCTGTGGTCCGGCGTTCTGACGGACTGTGGGACGGAGGGGAGGGAGGCCCCCTCCCGGGTGACCTGGCCTGGCAGCCATTCTTGCACCGGGCTGCCACAGTGGCGGGGCCTTGTGATTGTGCATCACTTGGCAAGTGAGGAAGACGCTCTTGGCCCCAGTGCTCCCCACACCACCCCTCTGCACTGTCCGGAACAACCGGGCACATTCCATGGTTGCACCCTCTAGCTGGGTGAATCCAGTTTGCTCCCTCAGCCACTGCTGTACCTCTCTGTATGGGCTACAAGTGAGACTTTCATACCCAGGTAAGATTCACAGGCCTGAGAGTGAGTCTTCATTGGGGCCAAAGGATGCACTATCCCAGAGCCTCCGTCTGCCGGGCTGTAGCATCGTCCTGACCCAGGCTTTAGTTCTCCTTCGCTTTGGCCCTCTGCTTCAGTTTGGCTTTACATGTCACCTCCCAGCATACCTGGGCATCAGAGCAGGAATGCCAACAGCTTTGCCCTTAACTGCTCCCTGCCCCCCCACCCCAGGTGAGCACTCAGGAAGCAGAACCAGGTGATAAATAGGTCTGAGGAGGAAGGTGGGGGGTAGAAAGGGGAACGGAGCCTCATAGGCCCCATGCAGGGCACTGGCCTCTGCTGCTGCAGCCCCTGCTTCTCGCTGGACCTCTGCCTGTGCCCACCCCAGACATGGGGCAGGCAGGACCCCAGTCCTCGGGTCTCATGGGGTAGAAGACCCGTGACTTGGGCTGGAGGGGAGTTACTGGCCCTGGCGTCCTTGAGTACTGGGATGGGTCAGGAAAGGGTGGGCAGGGTCTGGCTTTCCCAGTTTGCAGTTAACCTGCGGGAACTGTGGCCAAGTCATCCATCATCCTTGATCCCTGTGAAGACAGGCAGGACTCTGGGGGAGCTGGGGTGGGGGCACACATCAATTCTCCCTCAGCGGAACTTGTAGTCCGTCTCCCCCAGTAGAGAAAACCAAGGGAAGGACCTAGCTTTTCAAGAGGGTTCACCTGAGCACTGTTCACCCACCCAAACCCAGGACTGGCCATTCCAAGAACACAAGGCCCAGCAAGAGACCCACCTGGTGTTTAGCCCACCGTCCCGGCCGAGGTGGGGGGAGGGGAGTCTGTCCCCTTGACACAGACTTGTTCTCAGTCCCTGCATGAGGTCAGGAGTGAAGTCCACAGGCCACCGCTGCGTTTTCTTCAATGTCTCTGCCACATTTGAGCACAGGATAAGAACATAAGAACCCGGTGGCAGTTGGGAGCGCCCAGAGTTGCCCAGCGCTCCTGTGAGGGCCTCTAGAGGAGGTTTTGGAAGAAGGACTAATTGGTGTACAAATATAGACAAATATATATAGCTATATATATTTAAAGAGATATCTATACATACATATATATATATATAGTAACTGTACTCTGCATCTGTACAAAGTGTGATCTCAACAGCCCAGGTAGCGTGACACCTGTTCTGCATGAATTGTAATTACCCCAGCCCTGCCTTCTTTGCGCGGGGGAGGGGACTCAGTCCCGGAGTTCTGTCTCAACGAACAAATACACAAGTCGACGCCGTCTTGTCCACCAGCGAGCCGTTCATGGCAGTTCACAATGAGACTTCTGGGTAGGGAGTGGGCGTGGCAGCCCTGGGGTGCTGTGTGCTATGTACAAGGAAAGAAGCAGTATGTCTTTTTTATTTTCAATAAAAATATACTTATAAAGATGGCTGCTGCCATGTGTGGTGGGCCCAGGGTTCTGAGCATGGGATGGGAAGGAGGCAGGGTGGGTTGGGGAGGGGGACTTAACTGAGGCCTACTGGTTGGGCTTAACCTGTTAGTCTATCCGAACCATGCCCTCGTCCACTCTGCCCTCCCCCTGATTCCAGACTAGACTGAAAGTAGGACAACCCTTCTCGGTGTCCATCAGGCCTGAGCGGTTCTCCTGAACCCAGGACTGGAAAGGTCCCAGAAGGAGCCGGTCAGCATGATGTGGTGAGCACTCACAGCAGTCAGAGACAGCAGGACCCCACTGGACCTGCAGAAAAGGAATGTGGGGTCCAGGTCTGTGGCCAGGGTCCTGTGCTGTGTCCATCTCTGGCGCCTGGTTGCCCAACCTGCCACCTGCATCAAAGCCTGCCCTGCATTCCCCGGCAAAGGAGCCCCAAAGAGCCCGAGCCCACCCAGGCTCATCTACCCCTGGAGGGGAGGGCCAGGAGGCCCCCCCAAAGCACCCCTTCCTCGCAGCACTTTTGGGGCTTCAAGGCCTCTCAGGCAAAGAGAGATGCAGGAAAGGAGAGGAAATGGTTTCCTTTTTGTTTGTTCAAATTATCTTTAAACTGTTGCACAAAGGAGTTGCCGTTTCGGGAAGCATTTTGTGAGTACATGTCCATCGATGTCACCTGTGTCGATGGAGGAAGGGGTTTCTCAGCAGCGACAAGGGAGACAGGGCAGAGATGGGGCTGATGACAGGTCACACAGGGAGCAGCCAGCAGGGATGCACTTGGAGTCCAGACCTCAGTGCTGGCCACTGGTCACAATGGAGGGGCCCTCACCCCAGACTGTCTGTCCACAGCCCAGGGAGCTGATGGGTCCTGCTGCCCCATTCCCAGGCCGCCCGAGGCTCCAGAGGGAACTTGGGGAGGGACACTGAAAGGGGTCTGGCGTGCTCAGAGCTGGTGTGTGTGTGTGTGTGTGTGTGTGTGTGTGTGTGTGTGTGTGTGTGTGTGTGTGTGTGTGTGTGTGTGTGTGTGTGTGTGTGTGTGTGTGTGTGTGTGTGTGTGAATCAGCCAGTGTCCAGGGACTGGGGAAATGAGAGTTCCTGCCACCACTGGGGACTCCTGAGCTGCCATTTGTGGGAACTGCCATTCACAGGAAGGCACACCGTCGTAGGTGTGTGTCATAATTACGGTTCTTGTCACTGTTGTACTGAGTAGCAACAGGCCAGCCGGCCTCTAAGGACAGTTCCTCCGCCTGCTGGCCATCACAAGGGTCCTGTTTGGCACTGGTGAGGATGGACCGGCCTGGTGGATGGCGGGAGCGCTCCGGCCTTCTACACAGTCCTGTATACCTCCAGCCCACGTGGCCTCAGCCCTGAGCCGGGAGGCCGCCGGAGACCCAGCAGGGGACAGTGAGCCTGTGTACAAGGCTCTGCCACGTTTGCCCCAAACCAGGACCCAGGGCCAGTGTGGGAGAGGAAGGAGGCCATGACCCAGGTATAGCAGACCCTATCCCACCTAGGGGCTACTTTGTCCTCCCTCCCTCTCCTCTAGGGCCTCTAGCTTCTGCTTCCAGCTCTCGCTTCCCACATGGAGAACTGTGCTTTGACTACCTGCCTGACAGCCCCATGCTCTGTCCTGGGGTCCGGCTGCCCGCGGTAACCAGTGCCACAGGGCATCCAGCCTGGTATCCTGGGCGGTGGTGGAATCGCTGCCTTGGGAGTTCCTCTGCCTTCTCTGCTGAATCACCACACTCAGGTGGGTGCAGGGCAGCTGCCTAGCTGGCCATCAGCTCCCTGGTGGAGGCTTTAGGCAGCCCCTGCGCCCAGGCTAGTGGCCTGCTCAGCCCCCCACCCCCCACCCCCCCACCCAACACCCAGTCCCTTCTGTTTCCTTCCCTTTGCCCTTTGGCTCAGCTCAGAATCTGCCTCCTCCCCCTTCCACACAACATCCCAGGACCATCAGACCCGTCAGGGCTCCAGATGCTTCTGCAGCCCATTTTCCCCTCCCCTACCCCTCTGAGCAGAGGTTCTTGGGCTTCTGCTCCTCCTCCCCCGCCCCCCCCCACCTCCACCGGCTTCCTGTACCCCATGTGATGTCTTGGGGCTACGGAGGTAAACCAATGGGCTCCTCCCTTCAGGAACAGGTTGGTCCTGGCAGTGGACTTGCAGTGTGCATGTTTTTGTTTTTGTTTTGATCATTTGTGAGCTTGACCTCTGGGCCTGGGCACTGTCCCTCACCTCTTCAGCTCAAGGTGAGCACTCTACCACTTGAGCCACAGCTCCACTTCTGGTTTTCTGGTGGTTAATTGGAGATCAGAGTCTCAAGGACTTTCTTGCCTGGGCTGGCTTTGAACCGTGTTCTTCAGATTTCAGCCTCCTCAGTAGCTAGGATTACAGGTGTGAGCCACTGGAGCCCAGCAACAGTGTGCACTACCCACCCCCCGCCCCGCAAAGTGTACCAGGCACAAAGTTCACCACTTGCTCTCAGAGAGTACACTGTGATTTGGGGTATACAGAGTGTACGGAGTTGCTCACTGGAAAGCGGCAAGTGGAAGAGCTGCAGTTCAGACCTAGCTCTGCTCGGCTTACAAGTTCACGTTTCTTCCAACCCAGACAGGCCCCCGGGGGTTCACAGCCCATTATTCTCCCAACCCATGGAAGCAGACGAGCACGCGCAGCCTTGCCAGGCTGGAAGCTGGATTCCAGCACGCGCGCATCGAACCCTGGTAACTACGAGTGGGACTTCTGGCAAGGCTCTCGTCTGGGAGCCTGGTTTTCAGCTGGGAGAACAGGAGGGACGCAGCCTGGCTGGCTCTGGTCCCCAGTGAGCACTTGTGGCTTTCCCTGCCTCCTCCTCAGCATGCTCTGTTTTACCCCTTAGCTGTAACACGCTTCTCCTGACCTCGGAAGCTTGCTTGTCTATGTGCGCGCTTACTGCCTGCTCCTCCTGGCACAAGACGAGGCAGCGGGGACCTCCTCTCGTTTTTCAAATTTTATTTTATACATTGCCAAAACTCTGGACGTCCAAATATCCAAAACACGCCCAGCACAGTAAATAGTTGTTGACTGTATAAAGGAATAAACAGTGGATTGTACCTTTAATACAGGATGTACAGGAAGAAAGAAACAAATATCCCATTTCTTTCTTTCACACAGCCGTCCTCCAGACGGACCTGAATATGCAGTATCTGGGGTGCTTTCCCATTCACTGGTGTCCTCAGGCTTGCTCGGTTTCTCGGGGTTGAGGGGTCTTCCCTGGGCCACTCCCCTCTAGGATAAGCATCTGCCTGGCCCTGGGCAGGGGGCTGGACCCCCGGGGTTGTCCTCACAGCTCTCGCTCTGCTGCACAGAGGCTGGCTTGGGCTGCGTCCTGGTCAGGAGACTGGGCTTTGTCTGCCCTTCGTCTGGCCCTGAAGATCACTGGCTGAGCCCACAGCGGCTGCCTCGGAGGCCCAGGCTGGACATGCGTGCGTGGCGTCACCCTGCTGCTGGCAGCCGCAGCCTGGCGGGCCAGCCCCTCAGCACAGACGCCCGGGACGTGTGGCCTCCACACGCACACCCCACCGAGGGAGGGCCGTGGACGCTTCTCCTGGAGTTTGTGTGCCGCCATCCTCCAGGGCTTTCGGGTAGATTTCCAACCGGCAATTCTACCAGAGCCTGGCTCTAAAGAGGGAGACTGGAGCCATGTCTGCTGCCCCCCAGCCCCACCCTACATTTCTCTTCCTTTTCCTGCTGCTGAAGAGGTGGACTCTGCTCCTTCCTCTCTGTCCAGAACTTTCCCCACATGCAAGCCTCGCCGCGCCTCCGTGGAAGGGCTTCTGTTCTCCTGCAGAAGAAGAAAAACATATGTAGTTATTATTTTCAAACTACGATCCCCATTACAAACCCAGTGCTGTGTTCACACCACGTGCAGCCCAAATGCTGATGGAATGTGCCAGACGGAGGAGGATTTCCCAGTTGTTCATTCAGCCTCAGAGTCGCGGGGGAGTCTGGAGTCACCACACGCAGCGTGGCAACGTGGGGACACCACACTCACAAGCACTGGAGCCAACCGCCTGTGGCAAGCTGTGATTTCACACCAGCTGCCACCCGGCATAACAAGCTGAGGAGGAAATCGTGGCCTGAACCCAAGGCTGTGATCACCGAGCCAGGCACTGTGCAGAGTGGCGAATGTTCTAGAAAGGCTGGCCTTCTTCTTTCTTGTAGTCCTTCTCAGTTGTAAACACAACAGCCATCACCTCACTCCATGTATTCTTCATGGGACAGGGGACCCGTCACCTCCATTTTTCAGGTGAGGAAACTGAGGCTTAGCCAGATAAAGTGACTTGCTCACGGTTGGATAGCACAACAGCGTCCACGTCCAGGCAGTATTTCACCTGTGGCTGCCAAGCCTGAGACTGTGGGGCCCTAGATGGCTCCCAGGTTGGATCCCAGCTTCTACCCGCAGGCTGCCGGCTCTGCACACACTGTGGTCTGCCCAGACGCCACCTCCCATGCCCTACCCCGAGCAGCGTGATGGTTCTCACCTGGAGAGTATCTGGCCTTCAAATTGATTACTTGCTGGTTGCTTTCTTTTCCAAGTGGCCACTTGAACGAGCAGAAATCAGGGCATCTGCCAGGCAGCCGCAGGAGAGACTCTCCACTGGCCTGCAGGGTGGGGGCAGGAAGCTGTCTGGGCTGCATAGTTAAAAAGCCAGCTCTTTATTCTTGAAACAGCCAAACTCACATATGCTATAAGGCATATGTAAGGCACCGCTGGTGTCAGGGATTCACCTCCGCCCTCCCACCTGACCTCAGTTTCCTTCAGTTGACGAATCTAAGGTGATATGCTGGGCTGACATTGGTTCTGGTAAGAGGCAAGGCCCTCGGGAGGAGTGTCAGGGATAGGAGAGCCAAGGGGGGCTGAGAGCGCAACTCCCAGCCCCGTCCCCTCCTGGCTTGCTGGGGAACGTTCATAGCTGCTCAGGTCCCTAAAGGATAGGTCTAAACCAGGGTAGCAAACCCACAGCCTCACTGGACTTTAAAGCTGCCTACAGGTCCCGGGGCTGGGTCCTCCTGGAGGCTAGGTGAAAGGCAGGAATTGGTCCGAACTGAACCCCAGCTCTAACGGAAGCATTTAAATAAAAAGAAGCAATAACAAATTCCAACTCACTAAAATAAATAAATAAATGCCATACCGGTCATGTTTCTAGCATGTTTCTGGCTGGTGCCTGCTCTAAATGGTTCTCAGTCACCTTGCTGATCAAACAGTTCACAAAGGACTCTACCTAGCATTTAGCGCCGTTTGGCAGCGGATAGAACCTGCGCTTCAGAGGCAGACACATTCAGATTCAGATTTTGCTTCCTTGAAGAACTCCTGCCAATATTTCACTTGTGCCTCAATCTCCTGATCTGCTGTGAAGATAAAGTGACATTACTAGATGCAAAGTGCATGGTATAGTAAGACCTCATCAATGATAGCTGTGCTCATAATTAATTAAGAACAAGTTCTTGAGGCTGAGTGAACTCTCACTAGGTCCCACATTGAAGAGTTCATCATCACAATCTTCAATTCATACAAGTTTATTCTTTTGCGTAAAACTATCATAGTAACTCAGAAACTAAATGTGACTGACGTTGCCATCCAGAATTTCTTTTTCATAGAAATGAATTCCCCCAAGTAAGGGAGGAAACAGCTTTGTCGGATGAAGTGACTGGCACGACTGAAATAGATGATCATCAATAAACAGAGAGACCAGACAGGGTTTTGAGCTGCCTCAGAAAAGCTCTCAGATTTCTGTACCTCATGCTTCTAGCACAGTTCTGCCAAAGGAACCTAGAACTGAAATAAGGGAAGAGAAGAAACATTTATATAATGAAGCTCTGACTTGGAAACAGATGGCCTCTGGTCCTACCACTACAATCGTGGGCTGCAGCGCCTTGGAGAAGGCCCTTTACCTTGGGGCCTGTGTTGCTCCATCTGCAAAAATGGGAGGAATAAGGGAGGGGGCAAGGGCATAAGATAATGTCTACAAAAAGCTTGGGACCAAGTTAGTAGATACTGAACGAAACAGCGGCTGTCTGGGTCTCCCTCGAATCTCCTTCGGAAGGCTCACCCCTTGCATCTTGCTGTGCAAGGACCTGGCTACCTTCTTACTAAAACCTCAGCCACCACCTGTGATGGAACCACTTTTGGTTCTATCCCACCGAGCTCCAACCGCGCTGCTCTTAAGAAATCACCATCACTTTCAAATCATTCAATTTGTCCAATATACATATTTGCAAATTCATTCTATTAAAGAGGTACAATAAAGTGTCTGCATTGTCCAATTAATGCCAGTAGCCCTTCAATCACAGCCTGCTCGTAAAAGTGTCTTGATGGATCACTCATCTTCTCTGATCCAGTCCAGTCCACGTTGGTCTGTTGTCGCTTGTCCGTGGAGATGAAGTTGTTGCAATCATTGGGTAGCAGCTGAGACTCGTAGGGAGATTGGATGAAAACCTCTGCATGCATGGCGGAAAGCACTTGCAGAGGTGTGTGAGAGAGAGAATACACAATGGAAAGAGGACACTGCTGGAGAAGGATTAGATTTTGGCTCCCATCAGTCTTACAGGTCTTGATTCTGAGGTGTTGGCACAAATAAAAACCCATGAGCCTGCAGCTGTGAAGGTCCCTTGCAGAGTTCTTTGTAAGGCAGCACCAGTCATTCCAGAGATCCATGATTCTGGTATTTCCCAAGTACCATCACAGTCCTCTGCCCATTTGAACTTTCCATCATCAGATGGAGATGGGCAGATAGCTCCATTTTACAGATAAAGGAAAGAGAGGTTCAGAGAGGCCTAATAACTTGAGCAAGGTCACTCCACTGGTAAGAGGCATGCCCACTGTGAAATATCATTGGGAATGGAGATTTGGGCCCATTTCCCTTTTGGGAATCTCAGAAGGGTATGTTCTCACTCTGAAATAAGCAGGATTCCATGAAGGGAGAGGAAAAAAACCAGTCTATTCCATAACACTTCTATAAGCCAATAATTAGTGCTGGCCAAGCCTGAACCATCAGAATTGTGTTGCCATCTCTCTACCTTCAGTCTTGCTTCCATGGCAAGGTACGTGGGGCTGGTGTGTGGTATAATGGAGGTTAACTTGGGGGGGCTGGAGGCACCATCTCTGGGTTAGACAAGGGCCAGTGGTCCTGATTCTGACCCTTACAAGCTATGTGACCTTGCGCAAGTAGCTTTCCCTCTGTAGGATTTAACATGAGAATAAAAACAACAATTGACAACTTTTATTGAGCGCTTACCAAGTCCCAGCTATCACTCTAAGTTTTTTGGGTTGGTTTTTTTTTTTGCATTCTTTCATCATTTTTTTTTGCATTCATTTAAAAACCTTCTGAGGTAGAATGTGTCATTGTCTCCATTTTAGTGGAAACACTAGTAATGAAATTCCTAACCCCCTAGGCAGCAGGGGAGATATCTCCATGCCAGCATCTCAGTGCAGCACTCCTCAAAGAGCGAGAGGAGGTTGGTTCACTTTCTGAAAAGGGCCAGATGGTAAATATTTTAGGCTTTCTGGGCCACTGTCTCTGCTGTAACTCTCCAACTCTCCCATAGCAGCCCAAAACAGGTACAGAGGCAATACTGATTGCCTCAATAAAACTCCACAAGAACAGGTAGTTAGCTGCATCTGGCCTGTACACTGTCATCTGCTGACCCTTGACCTAGCTTCTCCCTCCTGTTAAGCTACCGCAAATCACCTTTTGTCTTGTCTTCTGTCTCCTAAGTGCCTGAGTCCAACTTACTGGAGAGTTGGCATAGGGAAACCAAAGATGATTCCACGGGGACACATAGGGTGGGCTACTTTCCAGTCTGCATCAGCCAGCAAAACGGTAGTGTGCTGGCAGTGATAGTACCTGGGTCACAGTTCATAAGGAAAGGAGAGAGATGTCCCTGGGCAGGATCAAGCTTCTAGGTAGTAACTGGGAAGAAGTCCAAAGAGAAGAAAGCATTCTGGGAGCCCAGGCAGGAGGAGCCCAGAGCTGAAGGGGTTCCTTCCAGCTCTTGTAGGGGATGCAAATACAGAGAAGTTGAGGCAGAACGTGTTCAAAGATCTAGACCAAGATGGGACTGGAGGAGATGAGATAACTGCAGAACTTTTCTAGTCGTAGAGTGAGCCACGAAGACCGGCACAGCGTGGAGCGGGGGAGGCTGAGGACTAGCCAAGAGCCAGTGTGCACAGGGCAGTCAGCAGAACTCCGCCTGGGAAAAGCGGCTAGCCCTCGTCCACTAGCCTCCACTCATCTACAAACACTTGCACAAAAAAGAGAATGCCACAGTTCAGCCCTTGCTGAGTTCACTGGGTAGTACAAAAAAGACCTGTTGCTTCAATGAATCTATTAAAATTCAAGATGGTAATTCAACATGTACTGTGCCCCAAACCCTGGAGAGGCCAGGACAGTGCACATCCTCTGAGCTGTTAGCATCCACAAGTAAGAGCGACATTTGCACGACTACTACGCTGTGATACAAGGCACACTATGCAAAGAAGCACAGACAGACAAGCAGAGGAGATCGCTGACTGGAGGGAGGACTTTCCAAGTGCATTCCCTAGGAAGGCGCACTCTTCATCGCGGGCCCATAGGCTCCCTTCCGGCTTTGCTAAGCAAAGATCTGCTATGCTCCCTAGGTCTCGTGCAAAGCACCTACACTTCTGAGGATGTGTTTTCTCCTGGCAAGTATGAACATAACAGCCTTTCCAGAAGAAAGGGCGGGGGATGGGGGTTGGGCAATTCCCACCAATCAACATTGGAAAGGAACATGAATTATCTTGTGCCCTTGAAGTCTTTTCAAGAGACTGGACTTGAGACTCACTTGGTGCTTCCCTCACCAAATGACCTGAAGGAAAGCCTTTTCTTCCTACGAATATTGGAGCTTTAAAGGGAAGTGGGGAGTTGCAAAAGTTAAGAACTAAACTCTGCCTTTATAAACTGATTTTAAAAAACCCCAGGCTCGCAATGATAATAAAAATGCATTTAATAGCATGTTAATATACAGCTTAAATGTGTCTTTTTTTTTAAGTCAGTGCATAACAGGGATAAAGAAGAGAGATTTCATTTGGAATGCACAGTCAAATGCTAAATAGAAGTGCTGATAAATCTTGGTGCTCTTACAGTATTAAAACTTAACTCCTGGTATGGTGGTCTGTGCCGGCCAGGGACTTGCCTGGTCTAGTCTGCAATCTACAGTTTTAAATCGAGTTGTATACAAGTATTAACAAAAGAATAAAGTTTATTATCCACAAAACTAAACTAGTATCATAAAGCTTCCAAGAAAGTACAGCCTAGAACGAATGAGTTGAAAAACTAGTTTTAAAAATAATAAGACTTACTGGACAGTTTTGGAAAGTGATATTAGAAAACAAAGAAAGCAATTGGCACAGTTTAGCCACCCTATTTCTAAGTGCACTTTGTAATGTTCCTTGCAAGCTGCCACTTTCCCGGGATAATGACAAAAAGCTCCAGTCAGATGTCACTGGCTTATGGTGACGGGTTGTTGTTGTTTTCCATATATATATATATATATATATATATATATATATATATATATATATATATATATATACACATATATATACATATATATTTACATGTATTTTTATTGCATTGCCAAGAGTAGATTTTAAGAAAAAACACTACAAAGGTTTCAAAAACCCTATTTATTCTCTATCATCAAAAATAGCAACAGGGGGACTTATACAACTTTTCTGTGAGTACCCACCAGTCTATTTTTTTTTCTTTAAAAAAAATAGAAGTTAGTTAAAGAAAAATGATTTGGTTTTTAAAAAATAATGTAAGGAAACACTTAATCGATAGCCCAAGGAGTCATCAGAAATATGTGTAGCAAGAAAGCTTCGTTGGTGGCCCTCTCCGGCCTTTGCACGTCTTTTACTAAACTAGAAAGAGAATATACAGTACCAATATGTTCCCCAACCTGCTTGGATCAAATTGTTTGTTTTTAAACCCATTATTGCTAAACCAGAGTGTTGACACTGAGAGCCGAGGAGTCCACTCATAGAGGATAGAATTGAGAGGCTGCTTCCGAGGACTGGATTTCCACTTGGGCCATTTTGAACTGAGTGCACTGCAGCCATTTGCGGAGAGCAGCCAGGCCAGCAGTGCTCTGGCCCGAGCCGGGCAGCGTCCTTAGGCTGTGGTGGTTCACGTTGTTCTGAATGGCCTGGAGGCGAAGCTGAAGGCCTGCCGATAGGTGCTGTTAAGAAAAGGCAGAGCGTTTAGTTCCTTTCTTCCAAAGCTCAGGCTAGCCCAGGGAGGGTGAAGGGGCCGTGGCAGTAGACAGGCTGCTAGTTTAGTAACCCAATCCTGGGCCAAGGGTGTTCCAGTGCCACTGCCCAGGGGCTCATCCTATGTTTCTAGAATCACGTGGCCCAGCTCCATCCAAACAACCATGTGCCTGTTATAATGACTGACTCATTTCAACAGGGACAGGATACCGACATGCCAGCATCTGGACTGACACATTTACTTCTTATCCCCAGCAACTATTCATATTCAGCACATGGGCTTCGTGTAGTGGGTAAATGCTAGGACTCTGCTCCCAGGTTCCAATCCTGGCTTCTCTATGGGCACCTCTGAAAAAAAAAAAGATTCATCCTCTGTCTATGCCAGGTTGTCCTAATGGGTAGTGTGGGAGAGTGGTACCTACTCTGAGGTGTTTGTAAAAGGAGCTAGTATGTGTTTAGAAAAGAACTTTGCACGCAGTGAGTGCTCACTGCTTTTTGGTGTGTTTTGTTTTTTGCAGGAGGGCTGGTGGTGGGTGGGGTAAGGGAGGCGGGGGAGAGGGGTCATCTCAGTCCTGGGGCTTGAACTCAGGGCCTGGGCACTGTCGACTAGTGATCTACCACTTGAGCCACAGCTCTACTTCTGGTTTTTTAGTGGTTCATTGGAGATAAGAGTTTCTCAGCATTTCCTGGCTGAGCTGGCTTCAAACTGCTGCCCTCCGATCTCAGCCTCCTGAGCAGCTAGAATTCCAAGCATGAGTCATCAGCACCCAGCCTCACTGCATTCTAATTGCTTTTTTCCCCCTAGCTTCCCATCAAGTTCTCTCAGCTTCCTCTCCGCAGTAGGTGCAATGTGAAACTGCCACAGGCTCCCACCTAGCAGGGAAACAGCGCAGCAAGCAACTGCAAATGGTTCCAGTGGGAGGACAGGCAACTCATTTTTCACAGAGAACACACACCAGGAGAGCTGCTTGGCCGCCCGCTGCCTCTGCCCTGCCCGCGGCTTCAGACAGCCCCGGTGCTGCAACACGGCCGACCCGACGGCCACCTGGAGGTCCAGGTCAGAGGAGTCCGCACCCCCTGCCTTCCCCTGACATCACTCCCCAACTCAGGGAAGAAACCTTTCAGGAGAGCTGCCATCCTCTCCTCTGTCACCTAGACCGCTGGCCGCAGACAAAGGGCAGTCTTAGCTTTTTTTTTCTGCTTATGTGGTGCTGAGGAATCGAACCCAGGGCCTTATGCATGCAAGGCAAACTCTACCACTGAGCCACCTTCCCAGCCCTGTTTTCCTTTCTTAATCAAGTTCTTCTCATCCTTGAAAAGAACCCATCACCATTAGCGGCCAGGAACCATACTTGCTATACCTAGGACTAGACTCCAGGGTATTCTCTAGAGAGTAGAATGGCAGCTGTGGGCCCTGAGTTTTCATCAGTGGACTCCGCTCCACCCCGGGATACACCTCTCCGCTGCGTCCTCATCAACCCAGTGGGACTGAGGCTCCTGCAGCCGTGCCTCTGCCTGCAGGCCCCTCCCCTGCTCCCCCCCCCCCGTGCCCCTGCATCATCAGTCCTCTAAGACAAGGAGCAGGCTAAACTCCTTCACCTCCACAGGGAGTCAGCATCAATAATCCTGCTGAATTCTGGACGTTCTCTGGAGGAAACTGAGCTTCCAACCTGCCCAGAGGGGACTTACCTTGATATTTGACTGAATCATTGGCAACCACATAGGTATCAGCTGTGTGGAGAAAGACAGAAGCCTCGTTATTGCTGTTCTCCTCTCCCGCATAAGCTACCCTGGCTGCAGCGAGCACAGGACACACTGAAGCCTTTAACACCGCAAGAGGATGTGGCCTGCTGAGCAGCTACCTGTTATCACGCCAAACCCCACCGGGATCCCGGTGGCATTTGGAAGTTAATAAGCCTGAAATACACACTTTCGAGTAAATGACTGATTGTTCTTGAAAGCTTCTGAGCATAGGAAATTAAATGTGTATTTATTTCATTAAAGTCTCATTTTCTTGAGCTAGCACTACTTCCATGAGTTCTTTAGAGTCGAGGCTCTGAGTGGGATGTGCCTCTCCTGCCTGTGGTCATGAAGGGAATGTAACTGGACAAGGAGCAGAATGCCTCAGGGACAGATTGAAAGAGACAGGCGCTGGGGTCTCCTGGGAAGGAGAACTACCGGGAGATGGAACCAGACGCTGGTAGACAGGCACATTCACAGACGCACAGGCACGCTCACAGACACACAGGCACGCTCACAGACAGACACACAGGCACGCTCACAGACAGACGCACAGGCACGCTCACAGACACACAGGCACGCTCACAGACACACAGGCACATTCACAGACGCACAGGCACGCTCACAGACACACAGGCACATTCACAGACGCACAGGCATGCTCACAGACACACAGGCACGCTCACAGACAGACGCACAGGCACGCTCACAGACGCACGCACAGGCACGCTCACAGACAGACGCACAGGCACGCTCACAGACACACAGGCACGCTCACAGACACACAGGCACGCTCACAGACAGACACACAGGCACGCTCACAGACACACAGGCACGCTCAGACACACTGGCACGCTCACAGACGCACAGGCATGCTCACAGACACACAGGCACGCTCACAGACGCACAGGCACGCTCACAGACGCACAGGCACGCTCACAGACGCACAGGCACGCTCACAGACAGACGCACAGGCACGCTCACAGACAGACGCACAGGCACGCTCACAGACACACAGGCACGCTCACAGACGCATAGGCACGTTCACAGACGCACAGGCACACTCACACACAGGCACACTCACAGACACACAGGCACGCTCACAGACGCATAGGCACGCTCACAGACGCACAGGCACGCTCACAGACAGACGCACAGGCACGCTCACAGACAGACGCACAGGCACACTCACAGACACACAGGCACGCTCACAGACACACAGGCACGGTCACAGACAGACACACAGGCACGCTCACAGACGCACAGGCACGCTCACAGACAGACACACAGGCACGCTCACAGACAGACACACAGGCACACTCACAGACAGACACACAGGCACGCTCACAGACGCACATGTACGTTCACAGACACACAGGCACGCTCACAGACACACAGGCACGCTCACAGACAGACACACAGGCACGCTCACAGACAGACACACAGGCACGTTCACAGACACACAGGCACGCTCACAGACACACAGGCACGCTCACAGACACACAGGCACGCTCACAGACAGACGCACAGGCACGCTCACAGACAGACGCACAGGCACGCTCACAGACGCACAGGCACGCTCACAGACGCACAGGCACGGTCACAGACAGACACACAGGCACGGTCACAGACAGACACACAGGCACGCTCACAGACGCACAGGCACGCTCACAGACAGACACACAGGCACGCTCACAGACAGACACACAGGCACGCTCACAGACACACAGGCACGCTCACAGACAGACGCACAGGCACGCTCACAGACAGACGCACAGGCACGCTCACAGACAGACGCACAGGCACGCTCACAGACAGACGCACAGGCACGCTCACAGACAGACGCACAGGCACGCTCACAGACAGACGCACAGGCACGCTCACAGACGCACACCAAGTCCCTGCTGAGGTGACTTTTTTCTCAGCTGTTCCTCCGGAGTGGCTTTTTTATGGGGGTGGGGAGTAGTTCCCCTCTGTCTCTTGGTCGCATTCAGTCCTTGGGAATATAGTATCAGTGGCCTTGTAAATCCAGAAGGATGGACAGATGGAACATTTTCCATAAAAATATAGTTTGGTGATTTTAATGGGGGGGGTAATCATCTTCCAAGTTTGGAAATTCTGTTTGATTTCAGTACTTCTCAGAACTTTAGTATTCTTATGTACATCCTACCATTTTACTCCACAGGGACACCTGTTTTAGTGCTGACACCTGGGCGGAATGAAGGCTGCATAAAGAAAGCAATGGGAGGACCGATGCACCATGTGACCGCACGAGCCTAAAATACACTGCAGGGGACCCTCCGGGTCTGATTTGCAAACCCATGACCAAAGCTATCTTGTTAAAGTTCATCACCACGGACAGCGTTATATAACCCAGCAGTCATCTTATTTCAGGAATGTTACCTTGACTTACTAAATAACAATTGTTTTACTTCCCTTTTGCTAGTGGCTTCTGTCAGTAAGTATTAGATGTAATTTGGGGCTTAATAGTGTTATGATAAAGTCTTTTTTTAAAACATCCTTCTCCAGAAACAAGATCCAGAATACAGAGAGACATTACAAATAGGCTATTTTATGCCAAAATGAAAGTGATAATTTTATTCTTATTTTGGTCTGTATACTATAAAATAAAGACAAATTTCCTGCTTGATTGACAAATCTTCTGCTTCATCTTGCTCCTGCCTGTGGCAGTGCCTAAAACTAGATGTTATGGTTGAATTTTCTCTTTGACCCACAAAGGCCAGGCTTCCCCTCCTGCTTGGCACAACTAAAAATGCAGACAAACTATCTGAAACAATGATTTTCAGATATTGAGCATCAGGCAACAGAGGGTGGAGGGAAAGGAAACAAACAAAGCAAGACCTGCAATTCTCCTGGCTCATTGGTTGGGGGGGTGGGTTATTCAGGCAGCAGCACAGAGCGGGGAGACCCAGATGCAGCCTGGGAATCATTCTCAGGTGAGCGGTAGCTGGGTTCCAAGGCTAGAGTTTGTGGGGCAAATTGGAGAGGACAGAGCTGCAGAGAGGGAGGGGAGGAGAGATCTTTGCGCACAGGGAAAGCACCTTGCAGATTCTCAAAGGCTTTCACCTTGAGCTGTCTGCTGAATACTGAACATATCTCATAGGTAAGAAAACTATACAGCAGTGAAGGAAAAAGATCCATAATGCAAAATGATTGCAGGAAAAAAAATCCTTGGTGGTCACACAGAACAACTTATGTTCCAATCAGAGTGAAAACAGAACAGGTAGAGCACTCATCAGGGTGGTGAAACTAGTGAAGAAGTATTAGCCCTAAAAATGCTGCCCCAAGCTGGACTGACAAGACGGAATGTAAGCTTCAAAAATACTTAAATATTTGTAAGTAATTTAACCATGTCACTGAAGACAGATACTTGAAAGTATCTGTATGAATACAAAACTACACAGCACTTAAGAAAATCAAGTTCACAATGGGAGAATTAAATAAACACAAATCCAGACATGTACAAAGATATGAAACTGTGACCAGTGGTGAGAATAAAAATCTATCAAGAAGAAGAGACCAAAAATGACATCGAATTAGTAGGCAAGAAATTAAAAGCTTCTAAACCTATTTTCAGTAAGATCAAGAAGGAAGAGGAAAGACTGGACATGATGAATAAGACACTGTTAAGATGATGTGGAAAAAATGGCTGATGATCTTCAAATCCAATGAAAACTATAACTCCACAAACCCAAATCTCAGCAAACTCAAGAACAAAAGGCATGACGGGCGCTGATCCAGAAGTTCAGGGACAGCGCCCAAGACCGGCACGCACACACACAGGAATACAATAATAAAAAGCAGAAGTCAATTAAACAGAAAACAATAGAGACAAATTAGTAAGATTTTGTTTTAAATTAAAAACTGAGAAATCTTTTTTGTTGTAGTTGTTGTTGGTTGTGGGGCTTGAACTCAGGGCCTGGGTGCTGTCCGAGCTCTTTTGCTCAAGGTTAGCGTTCTACCACTTTGAACCTCAGAGTCTTACAGATTTTCCTGCCCAGGGTTGGCTTTGAACTGCCATCCTCAGATCTCAGCCTCCTGAGTAGCTAGGATTATAGGTATAAGCCACCAGAGCCTAGCTGAGAAATCTCTTATCAGACAGATGAGAAAAAAAATAAAGTCACATATGACCAAGATCAAGAATTAAAGAGGTGACATGATTATGATTCTACAAATACTAAAAGTATAACAGATATATTAGCAACAACTTGATGTTAATGAAATTGGCTATTTTGATGAAATGGACAAATTACCAAAGCTCACTCAAGAATAAACAAATACTTGAACAGCCCTATATTTATTTCAAAATTAAATCTGTTTATGCATATATGTATGTAGTCTATCAACAATACTGGGGTTTGAACTCGTGGCCTTGTGCAGGAGTTCAACCACCTGAGTCACAACCTCTTGTAATTTGAAAATCATTCTGCCATAAGAATTCTGTGTTCAGATAGCTCCACTAATGAATTCTACCAAATATTTGAGGGTAAGACAATTTTATACAAACCTTTTCAATGTAAGAGGGATATTTCCCAACTCACTCTATGAGGTCATCATTACCCTAGTACCAAAACCAAATATTACCAAAAAAAGAGAAAATTACAGTTCAATATTCATGAACACCAAGTAAGAACATTCTAAAGAAAACCAGCAAGTTGAATTTAGTAAGATATAAAAAGGGTAAAACACTATGGCCAAATATGGTATACATGTATGTATGGTATACATGGTATACATGTATGGTATACAAATATGGTATGGTATACCATTCAAAAGTCAAACAACAAAACTCACATATTAACAATCAACAAAGTCAAATGACCTTCTTGGTGGGTTTATAAAAAATATTTGACAAACCTTATAAAACATACCTGAAGGAAAACTTCCTAGCACAACAGGAATGAAACAGAAGCTTTCTCAATCTGATAAAAGTCATCTATGGAAAACTATCAGGTAACATTTGCAGTAAAGGATGTAAAACTAAATGTTTTCATCCTAAGACCAGAAACAAACAAAGGTTTCTCACCACTCCTATCCAGTGGTACATGAGGATAAATTTGACAGAAGTATGATACAACAGTTTTGGAAACTGAAAAGTACCTCTGAGAATAAAGAAAGCAGAAATAAATGGAGAGATACAGTATGTCTACAGGTCAGAAAACTCCATATTGTTAAGATAGCAATTTTCCTCAGCATTAAGCTTCATTGCAATAACGACAAAATTCCTAGCAGTTTTTTTTTTTTATAGAAATTGACACACTGATTTACAATTTATTTAGAAATCATCAGGTGTAGTGGTTCACATTTGTAATCCCAGCAATCAAGAGACAAAGCAGAGGATCACAAGTTCAAGGCTAGCCTGAGATACATGGTCAGACCCTGTCTCTGAAAAACAAAAAAAATCTAGATATGCAAAGGCTGTAAAAGCCAAAAAACTTTATGAATTTAAATTTCACTGATTTTGAAGTATTTCATAAAGCTATAGTAATTTCAATGGTGTAGTAAGTAGAATAAAATTTAGAATCTAGATATAAAACCATACAACTATAATCAATTGATTTTTACAAAAGTGTAAAGGCAATTTGATGAAGGAAGAACAATATTTTTAACATTGATATAGGAATAATTGTATATCTATATGCACACAAAAACTCTCAAGCTATATATATACATATATATATATATAAATTGTATATCTATATGCACACAAAAACTCTCAAGCTATATATATATATATATATATATATATATATATATATATATATATATATATATATATATATTGATTGTGGGGCCTGAACTCTGGGCCTGGGCGCTGTCCCTCAGCCCTTCAGCTCAAGGCTAATGCTCTACCACTTCAGCCACAGTGCCACTTCTGGCTTTTTATGCTTATGTAGTGCTAAAGGAATCAAATCCAGGGCCTCATGCATGCAAGGCAAGCACTCTACTACCACTGAGCCACCCTCCCAGCCCTCAAGCCATATCTTATACCATATAGAAAAGTTAACTTAAAATGGATCATAGACTTAAAAACTCAGAAGAAAACATAGATAACACCTAGAAGAAAGCACAAAAATGCTGAGTATTAGGACACTAAGACAGCACTAGGAAAGTTGAGGCAGGAGGGTTGTGAATCTGAGGCTAGTAAGATTAAAAAATACAACATCAAAATTATCAATAAAAATTGATAAATGATTTTAATAAAATCAAGAACTTCTACCCTTCTCTAAGTACTGCTGGGATAATAATGGAAAAACAACACAAAGAAAAAAGCATTTCCAGATCATGTGTCTGGCAAAAGATTGTCAAAATTCAACTATAAGGAAAATCTCAAAATTTAATAAGAAAAAACCTAATTCAAGGAAAAAAATGAGGAAATTGACAGACAGTTCACCAAACAGGTGTATAGTCAGAAAATAAGGAAACAAAATGATGCTTAATATCACTAATCAACAGGGAAACACAATTTAAAACCGTATGATCATTACACATTTGTTAAATATGAAAGATTGGCTATACTGTATGATATATGCATGTATGAAAATGTCAGAATGAAACTCAGTATTGGGTACAATTAATACAGACTAATAAAAATTGACAGTATCAATTGCTCTCACATAGGTGTGGAGAAACTGAGTTGTTCATACAATGCCAGTGTCAATGAAACAGAGCACAATCATTATGGAAAATAGTTTGCCAATTCCTTAAAAAGTTAAATAGTACCAATACATAGACCAAATTTCTAGGTATTTACTCAATAGACACAAAAGCGAACACATACATAAAGATTTATATATAACTTCACAGCAGCTTTATTCATAATAGCCCTGAACTAGAAATATTTCTGATAGCCATTAATTGATGAGCTAATAAAATGTAGACTATCCATATAATAGAATACTGTGCAAAATTTTAAAAAGATCAACTGATATATGTAATGACATGAATTAATTTCAAAACTATGATAATGTGAGAAACAAGGCAGGAAAACTTAGGCATGGTATGAATCTAGTTACAGAAAATTCTAATAAGTGAAAACTAAGCAGAACAATAACTGCCCGGGACAGGAAGAGGTAACGAAAAGGAGAAGTTGGCATAAGGAAATGTTTGGAGGTGAAAGACAGGTTCACTCGCTTGATTGCCATGATGACTTCATGAAAGTAACGTATGTCAGACTGTATAACTTATATGTCCAATTAACATACATAAATTATACCTTGAAAGAGCTGTAAAAAAGTAAAATCAGTATTGTCAGCCAGCTGCTAACCATATAGTTTCTTCTGCAGTGAAGACTTTTGCTATACTTTTGTGCCTCTCCTACTGGTACCAATTACCTTGCACCATCCTGATAAAAGTCAAGTGTTCACTGAAAATGGGCTGCTATTTTCAACAGAGTGTGAGTTGACATGGCAATTTCTTTAACTAAGTGTGGAGTTACCCCAAGAAGTGAAATACCAACTTATAAAATTGATGCAAATAGATGCCTGGCGGGAGGAGCTGATGACAGTGTGGAAGACAAGAGACTCTGTAGAACTGGTAGGTACAGAAGGAAAGGCTCGAGAAGAGAAAGGCAAAGTAACCAAAGAGCTAAAACTAGTGGGATGACAGGAAGCAAAGCAGAAGCAGGAAGAGCTAGAAAGACAAAGGCAGTGGGAGACAAAGCTCTCCTTTACGCTTCAATTCGATACTACCCTAGTGTGTTTCTGATGTCCCTTATAGAGGACAAGCGCCTGAATTATTTTCACATACTTCATGCTGATTTAAAAGAATACTTTAGGAAGAAAGAGAACACCAGCCTTGAGTGAAAAACTGAGACCACGAGGCCCTGAGTTTAAGGCTCAGTGTCATACATAAAAACAAACAAATAAAAATAAATAAATACATTTTAAACTAGATTATCTTAAATAAAAGCACCAAATACCAGATGAAACAATTGCAGACTATTTCCCTTACTTTTCCAGGTATCTTTTGCAGAGTGAGTTACCACCAAACAATTTCTCTTACCACAAGCACATTTTCAGGTCACTGCTTCCCAGTGATACCTAAATTCCTGTGTGCTATGCTGTCATCATCTGCCATGGTCGAGTCGGTCATAAGGGCACACACAGCAAGAGCAGAAATAACACAATACCCATTTGGAAGAAAGTTTGTTATATAGAATCTTCCACTTGAGGACTGAATTCACTTTAATTTTCTATTCAGAATACACAGACAAAATAAATCCACATTTGCTCTTAGCAGTACAAAATGGTCTATAATAATTGTAAGGTTTTCCTACCTTGACAAAAATGGTTGAATTGCATTCCTGTAATGCCTCCATTAAACTAATCACATGGAGACACACCATTTCTACCATCTGAAACAACAAACACGAAAGTCAGTTCCAGGCTCAGTGATGCTGACATGTTGCCCTCCTCATAGCCGCTGAGGGCTGATCCTAGGAGGTCCATCTGCACAATGTCAGAGAAGACTATAGGGAGTGGGGACTTCTCCTCTAAACCTAAAACCAGAAACGGAACTCTTTAAGGCTCTCTGGGTTTCGTAATTTTCCTCCTTTCATCATCAATCGGCTCAGGGCTGCCAAGCAAACTTGGGCGTGACTCATGTCAAGAGATAAACGGCTTGGTTTCCTTCATCCTCAACCAGAACACCTTTTGGGCTTAGTTACTACCACGTTGGTCCTGCCTACTGCTTTTTCATAGGACATGGGTGCTTCACGTACTGCCTCTGAGATTTTATTCCTTATAGAACAAAGCAGCCATGCTCAAAAGAGTCCAAATGTACAATGATTGGAAATCCCTAAGGTTGGATTTTAAATACTCTAGGGAGATTTAATGGCTAATATGATCTAACAGCACTTTCAGAGCAAAATTAATTAAAAAATCACCTGAAACATTGTCTGTAAGAAATTCACTTACAACATATTTATCTTTAACATTTGGATATCAATAACAATTTAAAGGAGATCATTGTTGGTATAAGACTATCTCCAAAGCAGCCAGGACTATTTATGAGCCCTAAAATTTTCATATAAACTTCCTTTCCATAGAATCAAAACATCTCTCTAAAAGACAGCAACATTTGCTTCACTAAAGCAAGTGCTCTTCTAGGGCTGGGATTGTGACTGGAGTAAGAGGGATTCACACCAGGGGGGGGACAGGGGAAATGGCGGGGGGGGGGTTGGGGGGGCTGGGAGGGAGGAGAGAACACTTCATTAAAGGAAATATAGACTCCCTTCCTAATTAGAGTTCAAAGAAAATATTTCTGAGATGAATAGCCAGTCAATTGAAACCTCACACTCTAGGGAAGCAGTAGCATTGTCCGAAAAGAAATGCACTCATTACCTGACTTACATAACTGTAATCCCTCTGTACAGCACCTTTATCATAACAATAAAAATAATTTAAAAATTACTCACACTCCAAATACCTTCCAGGGCATATTCGATTCTCACTGATGTGTTCCAGGTTCCTGATTCCTTACAGATAAGAACTCCACAAATGTGCCCCAGGAACTACAGCCCTGGCTGCTGCCCACTCTGCTGAGAGTCCTCCTCCAAGTAGCAATCAAACAGAGGACTCGTAAATTGTTTATCCCTCTGCCTCCAGCTGGCAGTCCAAGTTCCTTCAATGAAGTGGGCTCAGGCTAACCGTTCCCCAGATGTTTTTCAGTGGTTTGAAATGGCTTCTTTCTTGGCTAGCCATCAACATTAAAACAATTTTGACAACTAGGGAGCAGTTGGAAGAATGTTTACAGAGTAACATAAAAAGGCATGGTTCTTTTCAGAACTTAAGCCTTGAGTAGGATGCATTCTGAAATCAATGTGTGCTCAACCTACCACAGAGAAGAGGATCTAATAGCTGAAGTTTTAGAAAATTGTATTTCGATCTAAACATGAGAAGGATCTCCCTTCTAAATCTTTGATCTTGTAGCACCAAACCACTCCAAGGTAGAAATTTTATATAAGTTCATTTGGCACTAGGCAGAAAAAAAATTGCCTGCTTTTTACATGTTTTAGGATATTCAAATATTTATGTTCTACAAGATCATGCTTTGATACATGTATAGATTGTAGAATGGTTACACCAAGCTACTTAACATATACATTACCTTTTTCCTTTTTGATAAAATACTAAAAATGTTACTCTTCGCAACTTTCAAGTATTCTGGAAACTACAGTCACCTTTCTAGCACCATTATGCGCAGCAGATCCTCTGAACTGTTGTCTGTTTTGTTTTCAACCAAAATTTTTAGCAAGTAGAATAGCTTATAACAGGATCACTGATTTATACAAGTCTTTACAACTTAGATAACAAAGAACAGACAGGATGAGCGGCCAGGAGTGAGATTCTGTTCTCTAGAACTCCATGAACTCACCACTTTGTTGTGTGCCATTAGCTGAAGGATGCTGGGTGTCACTCTACTCCAAAACTCCAGTGCTGTGAGGATAGCTGTGAAGCTGAACTCATTCTGGTTTTGGACATTCGTAGCCACAGCACTTTGTTCACAGTACACCGTCCAGAGCTGGGCAAAGATGAATGCATGGAACAGGGAGCACATGTGGAGCACAGAGGTCTGGAAAGGAGGACGACAGGGCACTGTTGCATGCTGTGGCCTTGTCCAGGTGCATGGCCAAAGCAAAGAGGAGTTATCTCAATTACAAGCTCTGGGATCATCACGTATAAAAAGATCTGCTCTTCTGTCAGTGTGAGTGTGCCCGGGGAACAGAGCATCTTTTCCAAGAGAGGGTGCCTTAACTTGCAGAGCAAATCTACCCACTCTCCCTTGCTCTTTTATGAAACTTGACATTTCCGTCCCTAAACTAGTAGGAGGAATCATCATTCTACCGCACTCTCAGATGTTTCCTCATCTGTGCAGTGGGGTGGACAGCAGCCTCTGCAGAGCAGTGGAGTGAGGAGCAGATGAGGTGGCACAGAGCAGAAGTGGCAGCAGTGAGCATACTCGGAGCATAATTGAGTGGGCACTGCCAGCATGCCGGGGACCATGGTGAGGCTTCAAACATGACCTGCATTATCCCCTAGTCACCTCCTCGTCTACATTACAGATGAAAAACTAGCACTCTGAGAGGTGTTTAAAGAACTTTCTCAAGTTCACAAAACTACAAATATTGCTGCTTGGAGTCAGTCAGAGATCTGGGTTGAAATGGCAGGAACTGCCTCTGCCTGACTGTTTTTGCAAATGTCAATCAGGACATTGAACGCTCTGTTTTATCACACAGTAGACTTGCTGTGGCCTACATCTCAGCGGGCTCAAACCCACAAGGACCTCCCAGGACTTTGCTAAGCTCAGGGAAAAGCCCTTGGTTCCCTGTACAGCAGGTTAGTGGCATCTTGTTTGCATGTACAGATTCATGATCGATGCCTACCTGAGGTTTACTTCATTCTCTTAAGCATATCATCTATCACTACAAGTTTGAAAGTCCATCTGGGTAGGTTATTCCAGAGTGTGCTTTACTGAGCTCTTTCCTAGCCTTGCATTCGTGCTGTATTTCTATGTATCCCCAGAGGTTTGATTTGAAAAGATATAGTGTAAGAAGAATTAGAGTGCTATTTCCCTCCATTTCATCCTTGGTTCTAGAAACTGGTCATAAAATTCTCCTGTATTCTTAGCCTTTTGTTTCTCATTGTTTGGAGACAGAAATGCCAGGGAAAACCAGCACTGGCTTGCCCCATAATTTATCTTCATAAAAGTAAGCAATTTAGGAGGAGAAAAGACAGTCTAGGAATATAAACAACTTTAAATAAAGCATTAGCCCAAAGTTGCTTTTCTAACATTTACAGGAGGGCAAGCGATAAGGTACATTTACTTCTCAGAAGAAACGTAATTGGTTGATAAGAGCTTCCATTAGCAATTTCCATGCATATAAATATGGTTCCAATCTTGCAGAAATCACTTACCTTTGATTGCTCTGGAAATCCAATCAGGATGACAATGAGATGGTCTGCAATATGAGAACCTGCATCCAGAGGGATGGGGAGGCAAGGAGAGGAGGCATTGGGACACACCGCATTATGCGTGAGGGAACCCAGAAGCAGCCAGGACAGCAAACGGATGTGGGAGACACACTCGATGAATTCTTTCGGTCTAGTTGGGAGGAAGGAAGCATTAGAGATGATTTTTATAGATTCTGTTTCATTGAGTGCCCACAGAATGCCTATTGAAGGGAGGAATTAACAAAGTAAAAGCAGTCTTGTAGGCAATTATGTTGTGAAACACCAAGGCACAGTGTCAACCAGATTATCTCTTTCTCTTATTTTCAGCTCTAATCCTGGATCTTAGCTTCTTGAGCAAGGAGCAGCCATTGGTGACACAAGCTGCAGAATCGTTCTTCAATAATCTGGTCACCTCTCTAACTGGCTTCTGTTTCTGAATCCTTTCCTTTTTTCTTGTCAGAAAGCACCTGATATCCTTTAGAGGGATGGGAATAGAGAGCAGACATACACCCAGCCACACATTTCCCTGTCCCTAACAATTTTACCCTGCTGCTCTCCTTGCCTATAATTCCAATCCCTTCCTTTACAGGAAGGATGCCAAGCAAAGCAGCAGGTTCTAGCTTGCTCGGAGTTCCCATGGAACTCTGTGTGTCCCCTTCTTCTTCAGCCCCTGTAGAGCCCTGATCAGGGACCTGCACCTCCTTGTACTCCATTTCATCCCTACTGTGGCTTTTGTTCCAGCTACCTATTACATGGCTTGAACCCACAGGTAACATGATGTGATTGGTTCATACCTAGTGATTAGATGAAATCCCGAGTTAAAACTTTATAAATTTTCATTGCCTATGAAGACTATTGGGATGTTCGTATGTAAAGGAGCAAATTTCCTTTTCAGGCAGGATATCACGAAGTGGTCAGGGTCAGCAAGTGAATACAGGGATGGGCCCTAACTTTAGTCTTCCTAACCAATCTATTTCACACGCAGAAATCTTCAGTACATTCACGTGTGTGAGGACTGGGCCTCAGGAAACTCAGGCTTGCTGTGGTCTTATTTATCCTCATCCCAGAAGTCTTACCCTTGCTGCATGGCAGAAGGAGGGTGATAGAGCCATGGCAGGTAGCGGATCACAGCTTTGTTATCCCGGTGGTTGCCCCTGGAGATTTCCATAGCTGCAATCTGAGCCAGGCCAACTTTCAGATGTCCACCAAAGGTATCTTCATGCAGAGGCTGGGAGCACGTTTTCATGTGGCTCTGTAAAACCAAGCATTACTTTGTCACTCGGGCGTCTACCTGGAGGTGAGGAGTCTATCCCTCCGATCAGCACGCCAAGCACACACCTATTGAAGCTTCACTGGCTTCCAGTAGTACTGAGGATAAGAGAGAAACATTTCTTAGCATGGTTTATAGAGTGCTAGTGACTGACCACTGCAGCCTCTGCAGCCTCCTCTTCATCCATCTGAGCTCCAGTCACACTGGTTCTATACTACGTCCCTTCCCTCCCACCTTCCCTCTGCCTGAAATGCTCCTCTTGCCTCTCTTCCCCAAATCATTTAAATTTTATGTCAAGTGTCACTTTCTCAGGAAGCCTTGCCTGAGCTTCCTGGCTGGGTCCGTGCTACTGACTTACCTATTCTCTGTAGCAACTGTGAAAATCACAATTTTACTTCATTAAATTTGTCCTCCTAGTGGACTATAATTTGTTTCATGGCAGTACTGAGTTTGAACAAAGGGCTCTGTGCTTGCTAGGCAGGTGTTTTACCATTTGAGCCACACCTCCAGTCTTAAACTATAAATTAAATGAGGGCAGCTACTCTAGCTGTTTTGCTCATCACTGCAATCCAATGCTGAAAACAGTGCCAGGCTGTACTGGTACTCGGTATAGATTTGCTGAATTCGTTTTGAAAGCTTGCTTTGTTCAGGGATTTGAGGCCTAGGTTCTACATCTCTTTCTGTCCCCATCAGCCACGTGGCCTTTGATAAGCCACTTGCCGTTGATCTTTCTGGCTAGTTTCCTAATATGTAAAACCAGAGAGTTGGACTATGTTTATGGCACCCAATATTTTCACCATTATGGATATTGTTAATATTTTCAAAGCATCTGAAAACAAGTTCCAAAGTTTGGTAATAACTGTTTCCTTTTATGCATCAGTCATTTAAGCAAGGGTGACCTGATTCAGTGATCAGAAACCGGTATGTAACCAATGATAGAAATGACTGGGCTGAGACAAGGTGAGAAACGATAGGCTTAAGTTTTTGTTGTTGTTGTTGTTGTTGTTGTTTTTCCTCTGTTGCACCTCGGAAACACCCTGATTAACTGAGAAGGGTCTAAAAGTTGATCTCAGAGAAGAAACAATCATTTTAGCTGCTGGACTCTGAGATCACTGAGCTCTTTGTTTATCAGAGGGGAATCATTTAGTGTCAGATTGAGATTTGGCTGTTCTCATCTGCCTCTGTCCAAGGCTCTCTCAAATCTCTAGCACCACTAATCTTTTCATTCTCTAGTCAAGTCATGCAGAAGTAGACTTAAATCAGCAATCCATTCTACCACCACCCCAAAAACTGATCAAGTACAACAACTTCGGTGGGATTCTGTCCATATGCAAATTAAACTTTGTTCTTTGCTTCTTCTTCAAATATTTTCTTAAAGGAGATAGTTGAAACTCAGATAATATGAGAAATGGCTTACAAAGGGTTAAGGTTTAGGAAAATCTCTTTGCCAATGTTATCTTATTACAACCTTGTAAAATAAGGCGAGGGAGGTGTCAGTCAAATGAGGAAATCAAAACTCAATGTCCTCAAATAACTCTGTGGCACAGTAAAAAGGAATGGATTGGGAATCACAACAGTTTTAGATTCAGTTCTGACTACCATTTAGCAGTAGATTTTGACCAAAGTCTCTCTGTCTACATTTGTAAAATGGAGGTAATAGATATCACAATAAGGACATTGTAAAAACAGAACAAATAGCCAAAGAAGGATGTGAACAAAGCTGATACCGTTTGGCCTTCCTTTCCTTTCTTCATTCCTTTTATGCCGAATTGGATCTCATTTCTTCAGACTTAAGTCATGGGTTTGTTTAATCAACAGCATCCCAGCTACCTACCCAAGTAGAAGTGAATTCCCATATGGTCCGCTTAATTCTCTAAAAACCGGAGATGAGCGTGTGGAAGCCATCTTACCTTCAGTTTGGTTAGTGTGTGCATGTCAGCCATGAAATCCAGCACTTCGCTGATATACTGCCTCATGCACTCCATCGCTGCTGTCCCACACTGAAACACGAGAACACGGCTGGTACACTGTTTACGGAGGAGTTATTCTATTTCCTGGATTTCCTACTCACTCTACTACTCTCAGCGTAGTTTGTGATTATCTGTTTGTAGTCTGGACAAAAATTGTTATGATGTTTATGGGAGAGGACAAAGAAACAAGAGAGGCCTGTAGGAGACCGAGTTAAATGCTATTTCTTCTGGGTCACCAAAGTGATTTTTGTTTGCCTGTTTTTAAACTGGTTTATACACAAAGATTCAGCCTAGCTAATGTTATTATCACCCCAAACTACTGCAGCGCTCTGGGAAAGTCTAACATTCCCATAACTATGCACTACCAAATACTGCCATCGGAATCTTAAATCTCATTATACACACACATACACACATGTGTGTGCATCTTTATACATGAGACACATTGTTGTTACTGAGTCAAAAATTCTTATGTTGGAGTCAAGACACAGCTTCTCTTTATATACACGCAAGGCACACTATTAAGTAGATAGATGAATTCTAGTCCAGTGTTCACTAGGAATAAATGAAAGCAGAAACCAGTAATCTTCTTTACATAACTTGAAGTATATTGGGAAGATTTTAATAGGAAATAAAAAAGCACGCTTCTGTTTAAAGTTACTAAATGGCACGAAGATGCTCTCTCAGGGTAATGCGGAGAATTTGGGATCAGAAGCAAAGCAAAGGAAAATAAACTGACAGGCTGCGTGAGAGAACCCACACACCAGGCTGGATATAATGTGGATCAAAAGCAGGCAGTCTTTGAAGTCATGTGAACACTATGCTAAAGGCCTCTGTGGACCTTTTTAGGAAATCTGGAACATTATATACTTAACTAGCTCACCCAGTGGCTCTCATTTCCCCATATTCATGTAAATCTGCACAGCACTGAGCTACATCGCCTCCTCTCTCTTCTAGAATGTTACGCCTGTCAGCTCTTCTGACACGATAACAAACAGTAAAATAAGGTCGCTGGCAGTCTGTCAGAGTGTTTTCCAAGCATTTCATACATTCTAAGGTTTCCTTCTTTTAATTTAAATCAAGTGAAGGAATTATAAAAGGTTATTGTTTTCCTGCTTTTGCAATATGAATCCTTCAGTGCAAAAAAAAGTATTTTCCCTGATTTATTCCATTTTCTCTGACCTTTCACACATCATTCAAATAGAAGCACAGATTCAGTTCTTGAATTTCTTAAAAGGGATTTGTTTCTTTCATCAGCAATATTTTATACCAGCTCAACTAGGCAAATGTCAGAACATAATTACTAGGAGCATTATTCAATATTTGCTTTTTGAGCACGATTTTCAAGAAATAAGAGCAAAAATTACATAGCTACTTTGCTCTAGAGATAATGTCTACATCCAATAAAAAAAAAAGCCTTATGGTCAGGAGAAACTATGTTGTGGTCAGGGGACTGTCAAGGAACTATCTACACTTATCAAACAAGGCACAAAATTTCCAATCCCCCCCTTTGGGAACTTTCCCCCCCACTTTGTGAACTTTTTAAACCATAGTTACAACCTTAGATGTGTTTGAAAAATCATGAAGAGTCAAGCTCCATTGGTTTCAGAATATTTATATTTATTTCAGTAGGAAAAATGATAATAAGGAGTTCAAAATCTATACTAACCTCAAACACATGAAATAAATAATATCCAATTCTTCAAAATGTATCTGACTTTGGTGTTGTATTTCTTATAGAAATAATACACACTTGTAGAAAATTTGGGAAATACAAGTTACTAAAAAGGAACTCAGCCTTCTGAGTAGCTAAGATTATAGGTGTGAGCCACCAGCACCTGTCTACTTACTGATTTTGATAAACCTTTTATATAGAAGGAGTATTACTACTTTTTAGTTAGCAATCACACAGGTAGAAAATACTGAGCTCTAAAGAATTGATCAATGAAGAAACAGTGAGTGTGCTAGAACTTTTCTTCTCCAAGCACACAGTGGATAGGTAACTAGGTTCCAGCCAATGGGATATAAGAAGATATAAGAAGAACCAAGTACTTCTAGCCCTGACTCAGAAAAGCTGTCCATGTACCTTACTCACTTCTGTTTCCCAACCTGTCCATTGACCCAAAGGGATGCATATGCTGGAAGGAACCCAACCCTATATGCATCTATGTGGCACCTCCCCTTCCCCTGCTAATCAGGTTGCCACGTGAACCCATTTGAACAAAGTTCTTTTGCGTTAAGTTGCTGAGAGCTGGAATTCTATCTCAGAGTGTCTTGTATGCTACTACCAAGAACCCTTTCAAAATCACAATCTAGTCATTCTACCCTCAGAAATCTGTCATACAGAAACAGTCTCAAGTATGGATAAGGATTTAAGAACAACATTTTCATTGTGTATTAATTACAATTCCAGAATATGAGGAACAGAATATCCAACTATAAGTCATACATGTGAGTATCATTCTTGATAAATAACATTTAGCCAGCACCTGCTGCATGTGTTAATATACTTTACATGTGTTTTCTCAATCAGTCCTAACCCTGTATAATTTATAGTGTCTTTTTACCATCTTACATCTTATCTATAAATGAAACAAATAATCATACAATCAAATAAGCATAGGCTCAATAATTTTCCTATCATCACACAGCTAGTGATGGTAGGTCTCAAACCCTGATGTGAGTCTAAAGCCTACATTCTTATGTCCTATTCCATGAAACAGAAAAATAAAGACAATTAATTTGGTCAGGACTTACTCCGGGTACACAGGCTATCATCTGCTTGCTCAGGATTGTTGACTCAGCTAGTTTGGTTCCAGCATCTGCACAAATAAACTAATAAAAAATTGAAAGGGTAATTATTTTAAGAGCACTTGGACAGTAATAAGTAATTTATAATTTCATTAACATAGCTTAAATTCATTAGTGTTTACTTTTGGGATAGACTGGCCTAAATACACAAGATTCCCTAGTCACAATAGTTCATTCCTATCAGCCCAGAACCAGCTGAACATGCCCATTCTTACTTTGCCCAGAAATGTAAGTGGTAAGGAAATGGTACATTCAATCAAAGAAAACAGAAAAGGTGTCAGTATTGTCTGAGTTATTCTGGGGTCATTCCATTCATTCTGAAGCACTTCTCTACAGTTTCCTGTTGGTGCAGATTGTTAGATTTTCATGAATTCTATCATTACAGCATATACTCAGAGTCAAAACAGAAAAAAATCATCCTTAGAGTGAGCACTCTAACTAAAAGTGTTTCTTCCCTTCATGATGCTCCATGTCTTGCCTTTCCCCTCCCACTTCATTCATGGGCATCATCTGTGCTAAGGTAAGCCCTTAGGTAAGGTAAGGTAAACTCCTGCTCCCTGCGCCGGTGGGAATTCTCACACACTTCCACTGTCATGGTCAGTGCATTAGACTGAGTGACCCAAGAATCTGTTTCACAACCTGTAACAAGCTCTTCGGAAGAGCGCAGCCTCGATGAAACAGACACAGCATTAGCCAAGTGTCTGGCATCCCAGAGGACTCACGATGAATTTATGAAATGAAGAAATTAATCAGTTATGATGAGATCATAATGAGGATGGAATCTGCCAGATTATCATTTCATTTTCTTTATTACAGATTTGACAAGTGTTTCTTACTCAATAAGACATTCAGGATCTGGGAAGGTGGCTCAGTGGTAAAGTGCTTGCTTGCATGCATGAGGCCCTGGGTTTGATTCCTCAGTACCACATAAGCAAAAAAAGAAAAAAGCCGGAAGTGGCGCTGTGGCTCAAGTGGTAGAGCGCTAGCCTTGAGCTGAAGAGCTGAGTGACAGAGCCCAGGCCCCACAACCGCGCCCCCCCCCCCCCGCCAAAAAAAAGACATTCAGCTATTTATTTATGGTTTTTGGGAAGCAAGTTAGATAAAGTCTGCAAAGTTTGCCATGAACGATGATCTGTTTACTTTCTCTCTTTTGGTCTCTTACCAGTGGTCCCACAAACTTTGGGTTGTGAAACTCTTTCTATACAGAGTTTAGTCTCTGAAGAAGTTTCAACCATAATAGTGCTTCTTTCTCATTTATTTAGAAGACATGGGGAAGCTAGGTGGGTCAAAACTAAAAATGAATCTAGGCAGGCTTTGTCCCTCAAAAACTATAAACTGGGGTCATACAGAACATATTATGGAGGCTTGATTAGGAGCTCTGGGACAATGGAAGAGAAATGAGCAAAGTGCTGATTTCTGCTTAGACTCAAATCTAAGCAGTATTAATGGTCAGCAAGGTGAAGTTCTCAGCCAGAGGCCTTCTGAGACCAACTATTTGTCTTCAACTGTAAGTGGCGTGGCTGCTCATGAAACATATATAGCTGTAAGTAAGGAAGTTGATAAGAGGTCAGCCAGCAGAGCTGCTCTCAGTTTTACATGACAAGAAGTGCAACAGTCTTTGATGTGAATATTTTGTCATTTCCATTTGCCTCAAATACTATTACAGGAAGCAGAAGATACTGTTTGATCATTTACTCTGAATTGGCAAAGAAAGGAATATCTGGGAACATCATGGGACTATCTAAAAAAAACTCCATTATTTTATCCAGGTATACTTATGTCTTTTGTCTAATTTGGATTTATTTCTAATGAAATAAGAAAAGAAAAATACTCGGCTGGGAAAGTGGCTCAGTGGTGGAGTGCTTGCCTCGCATGCATGAGGCCCTGGGTTCAATTCCTCAGCACCACATAAACAGAAAAAGCTGGAAGTGGCACTGTGGCTCAAGTGGTAGAGTGCTAGCCTCGAGCTGAAGAGCTCAGGAACAGCACTCAGGCCCAGAGTTCAAGCCCCATGACCAACCAAAAATAAAAATGAAAAAGCAAAGAAAAATACTAAATCAGATTTAAAATGGTAAAGCCTTTGACTTTAGCTAAATCTTGTAGGTTAAAAGTGACACAAATAATATCTGACAGAAGAATAGAATGAGAAGAAGGAACATTCCCAACACAACCTTCTGGTACAAATGGCACAGTTCTCCTTCAAAACGTTATCTTCCAAAGCCATCCAAGTCTGCAAGCTCAGACAGACAACTTGTAACTATGTTCCAAAACTTCTATGTGGACACAGCATTAATATTGATTTCTCTATAACAGAAATGAGACTGCACAGCCAAAAGAGGCCACAGGGGGCATGGACATAAGAACCATGGGAGGTAAAGGGCTTAGAAGAACTTTAGGGACAGTTGAACACGCTAGGCTCTTCCAGCTATGCTTGCACATCTGGTGGTCCTTGGGAGTAAGCTAGGATTTATGAGAAGCAACAGTTCAACTTCTGGTATCTGGCTTCAGGAGGTGCTTTTGCCACATGCCGTACCCAGTGGAGACCAAGACACTGTGGGTGCACACTGTCAGTATGCTCAGTAGCCACCTACGGTGGTCAGGATCTGAGCCCAGATTCAAATGTCTGATTGGTGATGACGTTTATGATCAGAATGAAAAAAAATCACTTCCAAATTAATTTTACTCAAAAAGAAATACAGGTGTATGATTCTCTAAGAAAGTTCGTTATTCATTTTCATCCATGTACTTTAATCAGGTTTATTTTTACAGTATAGCTACAACTAAAACCTTAGTAAGTCTTTGTGTCTTCATTTAACTAGAGGTTCCAATGATGAACTTGGAAGAAGCACTTTTATAATTGTATAGAACTGCTCAAAGTGCAAAGCTATAACTCAAATGGGCGGACAATTACATTGCTGTTGAAGTAAAAAGTCTGTACTTTCACAGAGAAATCTGCCACTGAAATATGCACTTGTGTATGGGTACAAAAGAATACCGAAGTAACACGATATCCATTATGTGTCATTACTGAATTCTATCAAAATGATACCTAAAATAGTTTCTCTACTTTAGGTCCCACAGTGATCAGATCATTACTAACTCAACTAATACTCAAAATGCCACTCAACAGTGACTCTGTGAATTAAAAACAATGTCTGTACCTCTGCCATTTCTTTGTCTTCCAGCCCACAACTAACCTATTTTTAAAAGAAAGCATTTTGCCAACATGATTTCTCATAAGTTGAATATGCAGGTATATCCCACAGTGTGGGAAAGGTACATGCAAATTAGTAGTATATATACTCTTTTTTTTTGGGGGGGGGGTCCGGTCATAGGGCCTGAACTCTGGGCCTGGGCGCTGTCCCTCAGCTCTTCAGCTCAAGGCTAGCGCTCTACCACTTGAGCCACAGCGCCACTTCCAGCTTTTTTCTTTTTGCTTATGTGGTGCTGAGAAATCGAACCCAGGGCCTCAGGCATGCAAGGCAAGCACTCTACCACTGAGCCACCTTCCCAGCCCAGTATATTTACTCTTAAGACACAAGAGGAACCAAGGGAATTCATTTTGATTTGAAGTTAGTCTTTGTGATTTTCAATGGGTTATTATTGATCTAGTAGAATGCTTTCCTTTAATCTGTCTCAAGAACAATTACAGTAACAAATACATCAAGTATCTACAGTAAACCAGCAAAAGAGAATATTGCAAGCTAAGGGGAAAATGTCAATAAATTTGAATTAAAGTAATTTAACAATGCATCTGCCTCAAGTGCATAGGGAGAGGCATATCCTGACAGTTGGCAATTTTTTTTCCTTTTCTGTCTATTTGTTTCTATTTGTTTGGGAAAAAAAATCACATGAGTATTTAAAGCCACCTGATTTGCAAGTAAAAACAAACAGCAGAAGTCATGGTTAGACAATCATGATATATTTGGCTGGGGAATTTCCCATGATGCCAGGCCTCGAAGAAGAGTTTCTAGGAATTGAAAAATGACTGTTCTCTGCTACTGTCTTGAAATATTTAGAAATCATTTGTCCCTGCCCCACATTCCTGTGTAAATGTTTGGTAAACAACAAAGGTATGTTATAGCTAGGATAAGAAGAACGTGAAGGGCTCAGGGCTCGTTTCAGTAAACTCATCCATCTATTTACACAGGAAGTGCCCTAGTAGTTCCTAATCAGGTTCAAAAAATGACTGGACCCTATCATTGGAGAAACTGTAGCACCATGAGGGATTATCTATGGGAGTTCTTCTTCCCAATTATCCCTTCTTTTCTGTTTTTGCTTATTGTCTTTCAATCATGATCACAAATATCCATGAAGAAAGTTACTGTCTGGCTTTGACCACCATTCTGTCCTTACTGTGAGCTTGGTTACCCAAGTGCTGGGAGCTGGCCCTGTCCATCAGTAAGGTGAAAACTTCCCCACATGTCTAGCCTAGATTGCTAGGGAAGTTACTGAGATAGCAGGCCATCTCCTCCTCCGTTCTCCAGAGAACGGGCCTCAGCAGTCAAAGGCAAGAGTAAAGGGACTGGGAAACTGCAGAGAGATGAACTGCTCATAGAGAGAGAGATGCTGCATAGAAGTCCTCTCTCCATGGCTTGGGCAGGACCTCGGGAAGAAAAAGGGAACTGCTCATATAAGCGATGCCCCACATTCATTTCTCTTATTAGGAAAGGAAAGTATTTACCCTAAGAGCGGATGGACAAAGAATGTGTTATTACTTCAAAATGGCATAATGCTTCATATTTATTTTGTTAGAGAAAGTTGAAATTGTTTATAAAGTTGTTCTTCATGTGCTGGATCTCAGTGTCTCCAAAATACCTCTCTAACCTAAATCATTTTTTTTTTGTTTTGTTTTTGGTTCTTTGTGCTAGGGCCTAAACTCAGCACCTCATGCTCTTACTCTGCTTTCTTGTTCACAGCTGGAGCTCTGCCATGTGAGCCATGCCTCTAGTCTGGCATTTTGCTGGCTAATTGGAAACAGAATTCACAGACATTTCTGGCCAGGCTGGCTGGCTTTGAACTCTATCCTACAGGCTTCAGCCTCTTGAGTAGCTAGGGTTACAAGCATGAGTCAGTGGCACTCAGCCAACCTGAGTCATATATGTGTGGATATATATATATATATATATATATATATATATATATATATATCCACACATATATGTAACTATGTGTATATGTGTGTATATATACATATATGCATATATGCTGTTATTATTGTTCATAAAAGCTGAAATATAATCACAGTACTCAGGAGCCAGAGGCAGAAAGAAATCAAAAGGGAGGCTAGCCTGGGATACAAAAAGAGACCCTACCTCCAACCAACCAACCAACCAACCAACCAAAAACGATGAAAATGTTACATTGGAAATGGCAGATGAAAATTCATAAAATCCACTTAGAAGGGTCTACTTTTTGCTTTCTTTCCTCCTGAAGCGAATTTTATTGTTATTTAGTCACCTGACTTTGATGCAAAAATCATTGTTTTCGTGATTTTCCCTAAGTACGGGGTGATTTAAACTGTCCATGGTTCTTCTGTTATGGGGTGAGAAGTGCTTATTACAGCTGACTAACACACTTCACAGAAAACCAGCCTCCAGCCCTCACGGTGCGGAGTGCCAAGCCCCAGGCAGACCGGCCACGCCCGTGAACACACTTCACAGAAAACCAGCCTCCAGCCCTCACGGTGTGGCGTGCCAAGCCCCAGGCAGACCGGCCACGCCCGTGAACACACTTCACAGAAAACCAGCCTCCAGCCCTCACGGTGCGGAGTGCCACGCCCCAGGCAGACCGGCCACGCCCGTGAACACACTTCACAGAAAACCAGCCTCCAGCCCTCACGGTGTGGCGTGCCAAGCCCCAGGCAGACCGGCCACGCCCGTGAACACACTTCACAGAAAACCAGCCTCCAGCCCTCACGGTGTGGAGTGCCAAGCCCCAGGCAGACCGGCCACGCCCGTGTGCTCCGCTCAAGGTGGAGGGCAATTTCGGGAGTAAAGCATGGGCGCAGCTCCCAGGTGTAGGCTGTTGGGCCTACCCCTCCCGACTCCTTGAAGCCAGTCCACTTCTGGGCTGAACAACTACGGCAGGTAAAGTCATTTGCCTGCACCCACCAATCCCCTGTGACCCAGCTGGCACGCCATTTCCTTCAGGAAGTCTTTCCTAACTTCACCGTACTGGAGGTGGGAGTCTTCCTGCTCTCAACTGCCCCACGAGATTTTGTTTGCATCCCTTTCTCACGGTACTAGTCAGAGCCTGTCTCGAGTGATCCAACCCTGCGTGCCTGCCTTGCTGCTGAAGGGCTCCAGCTCCTCAGAAGCAACCTACATCCAAGAGCATCAGCAGTGACAATCCTCCAGAGTCTGGCCTGGATGTGTGCAAGCCCCTGGTCTCCATGGATCCACAGAAGCTGGCTCACACCTACCTCCTGCCCTGGCCTCAGCACACCTGACTGATACAGCACACCTGGCATAGCTCGGTACACTTGAAGGATACAGCCATCCACCATGGCCATCACAGATGCGGTGACTCAACCCTCAGCCTGCTGCCCCTCTTTTGACTCCCCTTTGTCTCCGCTGTGCTGAGAGAGCCATCACTGCACTACAAATCCCTTGAGGACAGAAATGTTCGTTTCAATCTTCTGTTCATACCTCACAGAACTATTCCACACAAGGAGAAACCTAACAACTGCTTTTTTCTTTTTTTGGCTCTTTTAGCTGGTGGAAGTGCTGAGTACCTTGTATTAGTTCGTTGCTCCTGTAACACTCACTATTTCTCCTCACTAGACATTATTTCTCATCACTAGGCCCATACCTCCCTTATTTGTTTTCCAAATATCTGTGATCTCATGAAAAGTTGTATAAACAGCATAGCTTACCTGGACAAGCAGAAGGAGATTTGTATCTGGCAAAGGGGACTTGAGCTTTAGGGCCTGTAGAAGTTCTAGAACAACACTACGAGACAAGTAGAATTTATCCCGTTCCTACATAAAAAACAAAATAGAAGAGGTAAGAATTCAAAAAATTCAGTTAGAGTAGATCATGTCAAAGGAGCTTCTAAAAATTCACAGGCCAAGAATTAAAAACAGTATTTTTAAGTGCAGTAAATTGTCTTGAAAAAGTCAAATTAAAGCTTAAAAAAGAATGAGACATTTTATACATTTAATGAGTCCACTGAAGCAATGAAGACATATAATTTATTAGTATGAAACAACAGACTATATCGTAAATATTAAAACTATAGGATTTGGTTCTTAGCCATCAGGACATTATCAAGCAAAACTAAAAGTACTTTTTTACTCAAAATGACTGAGAAAAATGTACAATGTTACAAAAAGTCTCCTTACCTCTATGTAGCTTATTTTGTCATGAGCCACTCCAAGCATACAGAAAAAGAAAGCACGACCTCTCCCCCACCTTCACTAAACAGCATTTTACCTTAATGGATTCATTCTATTTAAAATAATAAATAAACTATAGACACAGCTGAAGATGCCATAACGTGTTCTTTCCTCCTTTCCTCCCTTCCTTGAAATAACCACAATTCTGCATCTATGGCTTATTATTTCATGTATGTTTTTGCACCTTCCTACACACGTATGCCTTCATTATAGCACACTGTCCTATTTAGTTTTCTTCACCTTTCTACAATGTTTCTCAATTCAACATTTAATAATATTTCACAGAATCAGTCCTTCTGCCGAGGCATATTAGACTGATTTCAACATAATGGGCGTATTTTATTGTCCAAGTTTACCTGTGAGTTATTTTTCCTTCATAGCCTAGCCAAAAGTGTGTGAGTCTCCCTGGAGTCATGCACCTTCCAATATGGCAGCTCAGCCTGTCAGCACATCTTCCAGACTGATAAACATTCCAGCTCAAATCCAGCATTTAGTGCAAGGCTCACGACTCTACAGTACTGAGTGCTCCGAGATTCTGTATTAATTCTTCTCTATCTGGTTAGCATTTTGGTGCTTGTAAGAAGTTTAACAGAAAATACTGGTGTGTGTGTGTGTGTGTGTGTGTGTGTGTGTGTGTGTGTGTGTGTGTGTGTGTGTGTGTGTGTGTGTGTGTGTGTGTGTGTGTGTGTGTGTGTGTGTGTGTGTGTGTGTGTGTGTGTGTGTGTGTGTGTGTGTGTGTGTGTGTGTGTATGGTCATGGGGCTTGAACTCTGGACCTAGGCGCTGTCCCTGAGCCCTTCAGCTCAAGGCAAGCACTCTACCACTTGAGCCACAGTGCCACTTCTGGTTTTCTGGTGGTTTATTGGAGATAAGAGTTTCATGGACTTTTCTGCCAGGCTCGCTTGAACCATGATCCTCAGATCTCAGACTCCTTAGTAGCTAGGATTACAGGCGTGAGCAACTGGCATCTGGCTACTGTTTACTTTTTATTTAGCTTTTGAAAGGTTAATGAGAAAGACAGATTCAAATTATTTCTCTTACTGATGTCAGAAGAGAAAATCCACAATTTTTATTGGTATTATTATAAATTCACAAATTGCTTTGAGGAGATAAGCTGTCTTTGTTATTTATACCATGTCCTCAGCCTTGAAAATGAGGTTTGTCTCCATTATTTAGTGTGCTTGAGTGTTACTCAATAAAAATTTCCAGTTATCTCTGTAACATTCTTGCAAATTTTTGTTAGGTTTATTTTTTGTTGCCACAATAAGTAATATTTTAGAAGTACATTTTACAATAATTTGTAGCTGAATTTAAAACAAATGATTTGGTTATACTTATCTAGCATCTTCGTTGAAGTCTCTTTTAAGTTCTAAAAATGTATCTATAGATTCCTTCTGGTTTATTTCTAACCACATCTGTGAAAAATGACACTTGTATTTTTCCTTTGTAATCCTCATACCTTAGTGTCCTGTCTTGCTGAACTCAGTAGAGCCTCTAGCACCAGAAGAACAGAAGCAGTGACCTTGGGGAACCTGTGTTACTTATGATTTGACATGTACCATTAAATACAATGCTTGCTAGAGGCTTCTAGTAGAGCTTTTGTCAAAGACGTTCTCAAGTTTGATGAGTTCATGTCAAATTAACAAAGAATGCTTTATTTTTTTGTATCTGCTAAAATAACAACTGTAGTTTAACCTTTTAACCTGGTAACATTAATAGGTTTTCTAATATTTACATTTCAAGAAAATTGGGTCATGAGGTTCTATTTTCAATGCATTGATTTGCTTTTAACTATTTCTTATATTTTTCATTATCATATGAGAAAGAAATATTATGGAGTGAAACTTTCTATAAATAATAATTTTGGGAGGGGGGACCAAGATGGTGAAGGGACAGTAGGGAAACGCCACAGCTCTCTCCAACCAAAAAGAGAGTTCGAGTTCCAATGCTTAATTTCCCCAAGAGACTGACAACAACCAAAAGACCCAGAGAAAAACAAGAGGTGGAAAAAAACAAAAAGGAAAAGGAAGAATTTCAGAACAAAGGAGCGTGAAGACCCCTCCCTCAACCTTTACTGACTGCAGGGCAACGCCAGCCCGGCCCCGTCAGGGGCTGCCAGAGTCTCCAGAGACACAAGGGGTTGTCTGCAGATCACCTATGCAGAAGATGCCTGAGGGACCTCAGTGTCGGACCTGCTGATTGCCCTGAACAGAGAAACCTCCAGGCTGGGAGCCTGCACAAAGATCCAACCCCACCCCTCACTCTCTGAGCAGAGGGCCTCCATCCTGCCAAGGCCACTCAGCCCCACGGCAGGAAACCCAGAACTACACGGGTCGCCCACAGAACGCCAGAGCAGAAGACCTGCAAGGTACTGGTGCTGATTCAGAGAGCACAAATAAAGACAAACCCCAGCACTCAGAACCTGAATGGAGACCCCTTCCCTACCCCTCAGCCGGAGGCTGGAGGCTGGAGGCCCATCCCTGGCGCGGACCTGAACAGCATCAACAGAGACAGAGGAGAAACACACAGAGCCACCACGGCCTGGCCCAGGCCTCAAGCATCGCAACTGAACTCTGATTGCAGCGGCAACCAGCAACCTACATAGCACAGAAACAACAACTAGCTCCAGGGTGAGTACCCCGCAGGGGACAGTGTATCCCTCAAGGGAGACCAGAGCTGGTGGGAACTCCCAGACCTTGACCGAAACCCCTACCCCAACACCTGGACTACAGGACCCACTAAAACTGGGAAATATTCTAGAGTTCCACTAGCCCGTGGAACACACCCAGCCAGCCAGGCTAGATCAAGGGCACCCCTGGAAAGGGAACTGAAACACCCAAGCCAGGAACAGTGCCCCTGGGTCACAACAGCCAACAGTGGAAGAAACTTGAACTGTGTACTCCAGGCTGTGTAACCTAGGTGGGATACACAGCAGCACAGTTCCAACTAGCATGCCCCAGGCCAGGGACCAGGAGCCAGGACCAGGCCTGGGGATCCGGTGCCTGAGCAACACAACCAACTCCTCCGGGTTGAAGTCAGAAGCTGAGCATATGCCTCAGCAGAGGGAGTAAAACAGGGAACTGCACCCCCTGGGAATCACCCCGTGACAGCAAAAGACCTGGGTGTCCAGGGCAAGAGAACCAAAAGCCCAAACCCCACCAGAACCCGACCCATATATCCCAGGCCAGGAACTGGACAACTCAGGCCATAGCACCTGATAATAGGCAGGTAGGCAGGAGCTCAGGCTGGTAAGGTGGCTCAGCAGTAGAGTGCTTGCCTTGTGTACATGAGGCACTGGATCTGATTCCTCAGCACCACATAATCAGAAAGGTCCAGAAATGGCACTGTGGCTCAAATGGTAGGGGGCCAGCCTTGAGCTGAAGAGCTAAGGGACAGCGCCCAGGCCCAGAGTTCAGGCCCACAACCGGCCAAAAACAACAACAACAACAACAACAAAAAACCATCAAGAGCCCATAGCAGACTCCAGCAACTAGGAGAGCACATCCAGCACACCAGATCTCACTAAGAGCACGCGTAGGAGTAAACAGGAGCAGTCTAGGCCACTCAGTCCTTCTAAAGGCAGGAACTGCCAGTGATCTACAGCAGAGAGCCGAGAGTCCTACGTGGGTCAGACCAGCAGCTGGAGGTTGACCCCCCAACAGAACTGAGACCAGGTACAGACTCTCTCCGGCAGCCCAGAAACAGCAACCAAGCGAAGACAGACACCTATTGACCAAAATTTCCCTGAACCCCCATGCGAAAATCACAGAGAAAAATTACAAGGTTTATCAACACCCAGGATAGCAAGCTACCCCCAAAAACCAGCAGCCACCCAGGGGAGAGCCCCAGTGGGAGCAAAGCAGGAATGGAAGACAAAAGAATGGAAGACAAAAGCTACATCCAAGAGATGCTGAAGGCAATGACTCAAGAATTAAAGTGAGAAATAGACCAGAAATTTAAAAAACACAGGACGAACTATTGAAAGACATGCAGGGTCTCAAACAGGAGGTGCACGCAAAAATAGAGGCAGTACACACCTCACTAAGAGGTGAGATTAGTACTTTGAGAACCAACATCGAATCCATAAATGAGTCCATTTCCTCCATGCAAACCACAATGGAAGCCACTAGAGTGAATGAAATGGAATGTAGAGTGTCAGATACAGAAGACAGAATACACCAACTGGACCAAAAAGTCACATATATGGAAAAATCACTTAAATTATGCCAAAGGGAAATCCAAGAGCAAGTGGATAGTGCCAAGAAATTTAACCTTCATATAATTGGAGTGGACGAAGCTGAGGAATATCAAAGCAAGGGAATGCAACACATATTCAACAAGATTACCAATGAAAATCTGCCCCATCTTAAAAAAGAACATCTTACCTACATAACAGAAGCATATAGAACACCTAACAAGCAGGATCCCAGGAGAAACACTTCTAGACACATTATAGTAAAAATGATAGATCTGAATAATAAGGAAACAATCTTGCATGCAGCAAAAACGAAGGAGCTACACTACAATGGGAAAAAAATCAGAATCACTGCAGATTTCTCCACACAGATAGTGAATGCAAGAAAGGCCTGGGAAAGTACCATGCGAGCCCTGAGAACCAATAACTGCCAGCCCAGACTGATATACTCGGCAAAGCTAGCATTCACATTCGATGGAGAATTGAAAAATTCTAATAATAAAGAAAAACTAAATGAATTAATAAACAATAAACCAGCATTACAAAGAATACTAAGAGGGGGAACACAACCTGAAGAAGGCAACCAGGAACAGGGACAGGCATTAATAGAATTCTAACTGAGCAAGCACAGGAGGAAAGGAAAGAAGAAAACCTTAAAGAAACAGGGAATGACAGGGACCACAATGCAACTCTCTATATTATCTCTTAATATTAACGGTCTTAATTCACCAATCAAAAGAAAAAGAACTCCAGATTGGATCAGAAAACATGACCCATCCATCTGTTGCCTTCAGGAGACCCACCTCTCAGCCAAACATACAAACATACTCAGAGTGAAGGGTTGGAAAAGGATCTACCAATCAAATGCCCCCAGTAAGAAAGCAGGAGTAGCTATCCTGATATCTACAAAATAAACTTTTCATTAAAATCAATACAAAAAGACAAGGAAGGACACTGCATATTAATACAGGGAACAATCCAAGAGAAGGATATTACCATTATCAACTTATACTCCCCAAACATTGGAGCACCCAAATATGTTAAGCAAATACTCTCAAACTTACAGAATAAAATAGATCCCAATATGATAATACTAGGAGAATTAACACCCCACTCTCACCAAAGGACAGGTCTACCAACCAGAGGATTGGCAAAGAAGCTACCGAATTAAGTGAGGCCATACTTCAAGCAGAACTAACACATCTACTGAGTATTTCACCCTAAAACAACACAGTACACATTCTTCTCAGCATCTCATTGAACTTTCTCCAAAATAGACCATATCATAGTTCATATAAGGAACTTAAGCAAATACAAGGGATTGACATAATGCCCTGTATCCTATCCGACCACAGTGGAATCAAGCTACTTCTCAGTAACAAAGCATACTGCAGAAATTACTCAAATACATGGAAATTGAACAGCACAGTTTAAGCAACACCTGGGTAACAGAAGAAATTAGAGAAGAAATTTAAAAGTTCCTACAATTCAATGAAAATGAAGTACATCACAAAGAAACTTGTGGGACACAGCAAAAGCAGTCCTGAGGGGCAAATTTATCACCCTCAGTGCCCACATCAAGAAAATAGAGACAGACCAAGTAAATAATCTGATGTTGCAATTCAAACAGCTAGAAAAACATGAAAAAATGGAACCTAAAGTTACTAGATGGAGCCAGATAGTCAAATTAAGAGCAGAAATTAATGAGATAGAGAATAGGAAAATTATAAATAAAATTAATAAAACAAAAAGCTGGTTCTTTGAAAAAATAAATAAAATTGATAGACCTTTGGCAAGATGAATTAAGAAGAGAGGAAACACAAATTAACAAGATCAGGGATGCCATGGGAAAAATCACAACAAATACCCACGATATTCAAACATTTATAAAGAACTATTTTCAAAAGTTATACTCTCTAAAGAAAGAAAACCTAACAGAAATGGATGCATTTTTAGAGAAATGCAAGTTGCCCAAACTGTGCAAAGAAGAAGTAAATCAATTAAATAAGCTAATATCTTATAACAAGATACAGGAAATAATCAGAAGTCTTCCAACAAGGAAAAGCCCAGGACCAGATGGACTCACAACAGAATTCTATCAGACCTTTTTTTTTTTTTGGTTCCGGTCGTGGGGCCTGTACTCTGGGCCTGGGCGCTGTCCCTCAGCTCTTCAGCTCAAGGCTAGCACTCTACCACTTGAGCCAAAGCTCCACTTCTGGCTTTTTTCTTTTTGCTTATGTGGTGCTGAGGAATCGAACCCAGGGTCTCAGGCATGCAAGGCAAGCACTCTACCACTGAGCCACCTTCCCAGCCCTCTATCAGACCTTTAAAGAAGAACTAATACCCATACTCCTCAAGCTCTTCAGAGAAGCAGAGAAGGAGAGAGCTATCCCAAACTCATTATACGATGCCAATATCACACTGATCCCCAAACCAAAGACCCAATAAAAAAAGAGAACTACAGACCAATCTCCTTGATGAACACAGATGCAAAGATCCTTAACAAAATTCTAGCTAACAGAATCCAGAAACACATAAAAAAAAATCATACACTATTACCAGGTAGGCTTCATCCTAGAGATGCAGGGATGGTTTAACATACGTAAGTCAATAAATCAACAGAGCCAAGGTCAAGAATCACATGATTATCTCCACAGATGCAGAAAAGGCTTTTGATAAAATACAACATTCATTCATATAAAAGCTCTGGAGAAAATAGGAATAGAAGGAACATTCCTTAAAACAATAAAAGCCATATACGACAGACCAATAGCCAATATTATACTTAATGGGGAAAAACTACAACCAGTTCTCCTAAAATCAGGAATAAGGCAAGGATGCCCACTGTCTCCACTCCTCTTTAATATAGTCCTGGAACCCTTAGCCAGGGCAATAAGGCAAGAAAAAGACATTAAAGGGATCCGCATAGGGAAAGAAGAAGTTAAACTATCCCTTTTTGCAGATGACATGATACTATACCTTCACAATCCCCAAACTCTTAGAAATTATAAATCACTTCGGCAAAGTAGCAGGATACAAACTCAACCCACAAAAATCAGTTGCCTTCCTGTACACTTAAAATGTACAAGCACAGAGGGAAATAAAGGAAGCAACCCCATTCACAATAACCCCCCGCCCAAAATAAAATATTTAGGAATTAACCTAACCAAAGATGTAAAAGAACTATTTAACGAAAACTATAAAAACTTAAAGAAAGAAATTACAGAAGACACCAGGAAATGCAAAGACCTTCCATGCTCTTGGATAGGCAGACAATATAGTGAAAATGGCAATACTGCCAAAATTAATATACAAATTCAATGCAATTCCTATTAAAATCCCAATGACATACATTTCTTTTTCTTTCTTTTTTTTTGCGGGGTTCTGGTCATGGGGCCTAAACTCTGGGCCTGGGCGCTGTCCCTCAGCTCTTCAGCTCAAGGCCAGCGCTCTACCACTTGAGCCACAGCGCCACTTCCGGCTTTTTTCTTTTTGCTTATGTGGTGCTGAAGAATCGAACCCAGGGCCTCATGCATGCAAGGCAAGTGCTCTATCACAGAGCCACATTCCCAGGCCCCCCTCCCCAATGACGTACATTTCTGAAATACAGAAAACCATCCAAAAATTCATATGGAACAACAAAAGACCTAGAATAGCCAAAACAATTCCAGGCAAAAAAGACAACATGGGAGGGATCTTGATGCCAGACTTCAAACTCTACTATAGAGCCATAATACCAAAGACAGCATGGTACTGGCCCCAAAACATACCCAAAGACCAATGGAATAGAATAGAAGATCCAGAAATAAAACCACACACCTACAGTCAGTGGAAATTTGACAAAGGAGCCAAAGACATACAGTGGAAAAAACACAGCCTCTTCAACTACTGGTGCTGGGAAAACTAGAAGGCCACATGCAGAAAACTAAAAGTGGACCCCAACCTATCACCATGCACCAACATCAACTCAAAATGGATTAAAGACCTTAACATCAATCCTGAATCATTGAAACTACTGCAAGACAGAGTAGGAGAGACACTTGAACTTATAGGCACAGGCAGGAACTTCCTGAACAGAGTCCCAGGGTCACAACAAATTGGAGAGAGATGACAAATGGGACTATCTTAAAAAGTTTTTGCACAGCTAAAGCTAGAGCAACCAAGCTAGAAAGACAACCAACTAACTGGGAAAAAATATTTACCAGCAATATATCAGACAAGGGGTTAATATCCAGTATATACAGGGAACTCAAAAAACGAATCCCTCCCAAACCTAACAAACCAATTACTAAATGGGCAAGGGAACTAAAGAGAGACATCTCAGAAGAAGAGATAAAAATGGCAAAGAAACACATGAGGAAATGTTCACCATCCCTGGTTGTGAAGGAAATGCAAATAAAGACAACCCTGAGATATCACCTTTACCCAGTCAGAATGGCCCACATCCCAAAGTCAGCCAACGACAAATGCTGGAGGGGATACAGAGAAAGAGGAACCCTAATTACACTGCTGGTGGGAATGTACATTTATACAACCACTTTGGAAAGCAGTCTGGAGGGTCCTCAGAAAGCTAAATATTGATCTTCCTCATGACCCAGTCATACCACTTCTAGGCGTCTATTCTGAACAACAGGAACCAGTATGCAAGGACACATGCACCTCCATGTTTATTGCAGCACTGTTCACAATAGCCAGGATATGGAAACAACCCAGATGTCCCACCACAGATGAATGGATCCAAAAATTGTGGTATCTATACACAATGGGATATTATGCAGCCATTAGAAATGACAAAATAATGGCATTTGCAGGGAAATGGATGGAGCTAGAAGAAATTATGTTGAGCGAGGTAAGCCAAGAGCAAAGAGACAAACAACACATAACACATGGTCTCGCTGATAAGTGGATGTTAAATGCAAAATGTTAGGTGATACAACAAAATTAACAGGACTTAAGAAACAAAGGACTTCCACTCATCTGGTCGAATCACTACTAAATAACCCCATGCTGCTGATCACATATATGGCATATATGTGCACACCAGAGGGAAGCTAGGAGGATGACACAGAACTAGAGGGAATCAGGGAAAAACATACAACAGCAGGACCCATCAGCTGCACTGGACATTGATCAAAATAAACTAAGCATCTCAATGGCAGCAATGGGAGGGAGGGAACAAGTGGGAAAGAGGGAACAGCTGATGCTATGCAAAACAAAAGAAATGTGGGCTGGGAATGTGGCTCAGTGGTAGAGTGCTTGCCTTGCATGCATGAGGCCCTATGTTCGATTCCTCATCACCACATAAGCAAAAAGAAAAAGAAAGCCAGAAGTGGTGCTGTGGCTCAAGTGTTAGAGTGCTAGCCTTGAGCTGAAGAGCTGAGAGACAGCGCCCAGGCCCAGAGTTCAAGCTCACGACCGGACCCAAAAGAAAAAAAAAAAAAAGAAATGTACATATCACCCAATGTGGAAGAAATAACTGTATTGCAAAGCTCATAGAACTCATAAATGTTACAGACCATGATAGACAATTTGCCCCATGAAAGTTAGAATGTGTTTGTGACTTTAACTAAGCATAACTATCCCACAATACTGTGAAATTTGGGAAATTATGTAATCATTTAATCACAATAAAAAATTGGAAAAAAATTGTGTGTGTGTGTGTGTGTGTGTGTGTGTGTGTGAAATGAGGAATGGCAGCTAAAATTATGATAGAAATATGACATATGAAGGAATACATGAGTATACAAAACCATAAATAGCTTTAATTCATAAAGGAATTAAGAGATTCTCTTAATCAATACCTATAAAGTTCAGCATTTAAAGTACAAATTCATTGTGGGTTTTCATCCAGAAGATATTAAATAAAGGTAATTAAGAATAAAATAAACCAGGTGCTGGATGCTCACACCTAGCTACTTGGAACAGTAGGACAGAAAAGCCTGTGAGACCCAATTTCAAAGATAACCAGCAAGCATGGCTTGAGGCATGGCTCAAATGGTGGAGCACAAGCCTACCAAGCATGAAGCCCAAAGTTCAAGGCCCAGTACTGCCAAACAAAGAGAGAGAAATAGATGGGCACTAGTGGCTCACACCTACCTGTAATTCTAACTATGAAGAGAGAGAGAGAGAGAGAGAGAGAGAGAGAGAGAGAGAGAGAGAGAGAGAGAAATTAGGAGAAAGAGGAGGGGGAGGGAGAGAAGAGAGGGAAAGAAGGAGGAAGAGAGACAGAGCATGACTTATAAAAATAAACCATCTTTACTGCATTTAATTCTATGCTGCACAAATTTACTTTTTAAGTGAAAAGAGAAAGAAATAAATTTTAAATAAGGGGGCTGGGAAGGTGGCTCAGTGGTAGAGCGCTTGCCTTGCATGCCTGAGGCCCTGGGTTTGATTCCTCAGCACCACATAAGCAAAAAGAAAAAAGCCGGAAGTGGCGCTGTGGCTCAAGTGGTAGAGCGCTAGCTTGAGCTAAAGAGCTGAGGGACAGTGCCCAGACCCAGAGTTCAGGCCCCACAACCGAACCTCCCCCCCCAAAAAAAATAAATTTTAAAGAAGGATGTAAAATAAAAATGCTGTTTTTTAAAAAACAGAAAATATGGGTAACACGTAGCTCATAATTAGAAAGGCCAAAGAGAAGATTATCATGGAATACTGAATGTGGAAAATGGACACAAATGAATGAAGCATGGGTGTTGTAAATAGAAGGAGAGGCTTGTTATAAAATTAATTTTGGGGGGGAAAATAAAGGACTCATAGAAGTAGCCAATATGAATAAAGAAGCATTCTGAACGTTAAAGAGAAAACAAGAGAAACAAAGACTCCATTGAAAATAAGCGTGAAAAATCTGAAACTGGAAGGGCAGACATGGTCCCCCAATTTTCCCCTGCCTTCTGCTTTTCTCTTAGGACAGTGTTTACCAGTTCCCAATAAAGCAGCTCTGACCACTGGCAGAGAGTATTTTTCCACTCTCTTGGTTGTAGGGAACAAGGTGCTAAAAACAGTTAAACTGAGGAACCATGATTAAGGCAAGAAGACACAAAAAGAGATTCTCATCTCAGTGGTCAAGAATCAAGACTGAAGAAAAGACAGACAAAGGAGAACTGAGATGCTCTTTATAGGTTTTTACAAATGACAAGCAGTGATGGCTTTGCCCATAATCATGAGAGAGGCAACTTGAAAGCAACCTTCTTTAACTCTTGTCATTGAAAAATATCTCTTCAAAACCGCCTGACCTCAATTCTCCAAATCCATGCATTTTAGATGTAATATGTGTATGATGCATGTACATACGACTAAAGCGTTTCTTTCCAGTGATATGCTATAGACCTTGGGTAAAATGACACGTTTTTAACTATATTAAAGCAGTTAAGCTCCCAGAGATCTGACAGTAATTAGAGAGAGTTTCTGTTGGTTTCCGTCTTCACACAAACATACGCAGATCTTACCTTCGTGAAGGCGCGGTAACACAAGCCACACAGCTCCACCAGGTAGGCCAGAGTAAAGACAGCATTCTGAATTACAAAACTGAGAAGCTTTGAAAATGGCTCCAACAAACTCTATAATGAGATTAAGGCCAAGAAAATAAGTTTCTGGTTCTTACAGTAAAAAAAAGAAGTATTAAATGCTTATTGCATTTTAATGACACTCTTTTTTAGTTAAGTGGCTACCGTAGGAACTCTGCTGGTCTAATACAAACAAAAGCGTCCACCAATGACTCAAGAGCATAATTTAAAATTTTTATCGCTTTTGATGTGTTCATTGTTATTTTAAAGGTAATATACAGAGGGGTTAGTTACAGTTACATACGTCAGGTAAAGAGTGCGTTTCCTGTCGGACAGTGTCACCCCTTCCCCTCCCACTCTCTCCTAGTTTTTCCCTCCAATCCCCTCCCACTCTTTTAATTGTTTTTTAAAAAAACCATTTTTCCATGTAGCATCATGTACAGCTGTACCTGACTACAAACCAGTCCTGTCTGCCCGGAGCAATCCAGATCCCAGGATTTCTTGGACAGGGTTGTTTGTCCCAGGGTCTTCCACTCTGTTTCCCAGAACAGTTAGGTGTGGATGGTTCATGGGATTCAGACCCTCCACAAGCCTGTCTTCTCACTCACTCACAGAGCAAGCACCAAGTGCCAGCCTGACCCAGCCTTATCAGTGTTGATCGGAAGACATTATCCATTATGGTTTCTCTACCTGAATCTCACCCACTGGGTTTTGCTTTTTTGAGACAGTATCTCGCTAGCTCAGACTGGCCTTGAACTCATGATCCTCCTGTCTCAGCCTCCTGAGTGCCACCACTACCCCTGGTCCTAGTTTTCTTAAGTGATTTAGAAATGATGATGGAGCACACCTACTGAGGGTCAAGCAGAGCT